>NW_028277167.1:15957500-18367500 GCF_051122295.1 Plectrocnemia conspersa
ATGAAATACGTCGATATTTATATAGTAATCCAAAAGACCCGGCAAGCAGAGGGTTAATAGCCAAAATAATTAATTGTAAAGAAAGATATATTAATAAGATATATTGAATTTCAGGTAAATATAATACAGAAAAAAACATTTTAAAGAGCTCGGTGTTTTAATCTACCCGTTTCGATTTTTATAACAGAACAAATTTGTCTAAGTAAATACAATACACTGGAAAAGAGTATATTTAACATAAGAAACTAATATTAAAAGTTACTACTCATACACATCAAGAATTATTGGCATTAAATTAAATCGATCGCCATATGGTTTTCTACCAAGGACAAAAAGTATAAGACGCATGTAGGCCACAATAAACATAAATGAAACACGTTAATTGCGATAATTTATAATTCAATGGTTTAATGTAAGTTTTTATTCCATAGATTTTTAATATATAAAATAATATATTTCCCGTTAATTGAATACTGAAATGCGTCGATCCGCAAATAAATTGAGGAAAAACATACAAACTATAGAATAACCTCCAAAATATAAGGAAACCCAAAGGAAAAGACTTGCGTAAGCGTCAAAAGATAAAAAAGTATATTTTTGGAAACCAGCCACAAATGAATCGGCACAACGGCGAACATCAAACTTGCGACAATTATTACAAGCACGTGGATTTGTAGGTGTAAAAAATATACTCACGACTCATTCTCGTCTATGAACATGATGGTTGCACGCTCTGTAACAGAAAAAATAAAAGAAAACGTTAGAAGATTTTACTATAATTGCTACTAGGCAGTTTAAATATAAAACGTTTCGCCAAACACGCACAAGTTGGTTCGAAGTTCGCAAGCGTCCGATCGCCGACGGATCGGGTGGACGAATACGAGTTTGCAAAGACAACTTTGTACACGCAGAGGAACAACTAAAGGTGGGTAGTTAGCAAAAAATATTTGCAACTAGCTGACCGATAGGTAACAACAATCAAGTAACAGTCAACATCAGATTGAATATACGTTAATTTAATTTATATAACTTAAACAGCTCGCGGTTATGTTACATTAAAAAACAGTATACATTTGGTAGTAATACTCCAATGACAATAAAAGCTTGTAAAGCACTTCGTATCGTATAATTCAGTCATAGTTTATATTCATCAACGAGTTTAGAAAAAACATTATGAGCATGACCTATTAAAGAAAATTTAAGAAAGAAGTTATCCAATTGTTATCCAACAAACCAAAAATATTTTCAAATATTTTTTTCATAAATAATGTAATATTTTCATTAAAAAACGTGTTACACAAGCAGTTTTTTAAGAAAAAATACAGAAATGAACCTCTTCATTTAAGTACAATAGAAGAGTAGTTAAAGAAAATAATTTATAAAGAACATCAAAAGTCGAACGCCTGCCAACCCTGCAGCAGTGTCAGTGTTAACAAGGTTAAAAAATGTTTTTGATGCGTTTTTGCAACAGTCGAAAAAGTATTACGTTAGAAACTGGTCGAATCCGATTGGACTATAAAATTATATGGCTGCCAATTGGATGAAAATAACGCATGTCAATCTTTATTCAATGTAACCGCAATATATAATGAAAAGTTTTCGCAGAAACTCAGTGCGCTTTTTACATATAGTGTCAAATGCATAACATGATTATAATTGTAAAGTATTAAGGCACCCATAACATTTACTAACAAGAATTAATTACATGAATAAAAGTTTTCTACGCATTATCGAGTATTACGGTGAATCAAACCCTAAAATTGTCTACAATAAAGTAATGATTCTAGAACACGCGAGCCTCCAAAATAATATACATATTTCATACTAATTCGACTTTAGTCGTAGTTGTATAATTGATACACCAACAACTTGAAAGTAGGCGCAGGACTATCAGCTATATCCATTTTATATTTACGGTTACAGGAAAAAAAAATGATTGTACAAGTTTAATAGTCCAACTTCGTAAAGTAAATATTTTTATTACTTTTTCTAGATAATATAACATAACAAGACAAACAATTTAGAATAAATAAATAATAAAAAACATTAATATTAAGAACCTATTGTAATTATGAACAAACAACTGTTGACATTTCATTAATATTTAACCTTCGATTTAACATAGGAATAAAATAGTATTTATTAAAAACACACCGATATAATATACTAATACTACATAAATTTATATAAAATATATTCAATAGCAATGCAATCATATTACATTATTGTATACAATACTCGATGCTATCATGCGCTCAAAATAGTTTTTAGTCAAACGATAAGATTTTCCCAACAACCGCAACATAAATTGAAGTAGATAAAGACATGATTTACAAGTTAACCCAATGACCTAACAAACATAACGCCAACAATCATATGCAGGCGATTAGGGACACCCCTAGTGTTTAGTAATAGCCCACCTCGCAAGATATTCGAGAAAATTGTTACATAACACATTTTTTGTTTGTTTGTAAACGTTTCAAGGTTTCTCGGCGAGATACATTTGCAAATACAAAGCTATTGCAAATTGCTAGACTGTGGCATATTTCGCAAATAAGCATTCGTTAATTTTATAGGCAAAAATGTGTTTTAGTCGCACCGGTTTGGCGACGATAACTTGATCGATAACAACTGCGAAAAAACCGCGTGCTAAGTGCTAACAGATTACGGTTTCAAAGTGCGGACCGAAATTAGCCGATCAATTAGTTAACAGCAATAAGACTAGAATATGATTTAATACGGGTAGATGAATCGTTAATATCTGCTTCATTATAAGATTTCTATCGTTTCTAACATAGTTTCCCTCTATTTAAGTTGCGATGGAATCCTGAATAAAAACACGGATGCGCAGCGAATAGGAAAAATCAGGCGAGCACCGAAAAGCCTGGGTTAAATACCGAAATGGTACGAAATGTATTCGCCACAATTTGACTTCGTGTAACTTCGAAATTATAGATTATTGTATAGTAAAACATATATATTACGCTAAATGATTAAATAATAATTATACATATAGCTGCGCCTATCAATCAATAATCAAACAAGGCTTAACTTGTCTTTTTATATTTGTAAAACAAATCATACATTTTAAGAACAATTATTTTCTGGTCCATTTCTAACTCTATTCGCCACATTTCACATTACAAATACTAAAAAGAAGCACTCGCTAGTTTGCGATAAGATTCCAACGTTCACGTTAACGAGTTTTGTTCGGAAGCTCTAAAATCATAAACGTTCATCGTTAACCCCTTTCAAGTTCACGTTCGCAGATAAACTCACGGGACAAAGCTCACGTTCGCGATCATAAATCACGAGTAACACAACCGAGTTCAATTAGCGTACGATGATAAAAAAATCATAACCCAAACAAGTTAATTAAATATAGTCCATAGTCTACCATTGGAAAAAAACAAGATCATAAACGTGTCTTTTTCCTCACAAGTTTTAGAAATTCAAAGACGCAGTACGATCTATGAAAATAAACTGTGCAGAAAACCAACGACATGCACGACACTGTCGAAGCGTGACGTTTTTAAAAACTCGTTTTCCTTCGAGCAGTTTAATTGCAACTCGGTCGTATAATGAGAGACATGGTGGATATAAATATAACATAGCAACATTTGAAATAGTGAAGAAAAAACGGGCTCGTGCTTGGAAAAAGCTCAAAGGCTAAGTAGTTATATAGATTCATGAATAATTTAAAGGACGTTGTGCATTTAAGCGATAAACGTGCATGTGAAGGGTATGCAATATATGCTAATAGAATAATACTAACAGAATCTACGAAGAACATTCGGAAAATGGAAGCTAATTTTTTTCATTTGGTTAATCAGGTTTCAATTGTTTTTGTTCGTGAAAAGTGTGTTTAAAACGGCCGTGTCAATTCCTACTGTGAGGTTCGTTTAATGAAGGAAAAAACGCTGCTGAAATTCATATATATGGCAACGCCATTTTGAAGCAAAAAGAAGTGGCAAAAAGAAGTTGCTACTGATGATCTCGTTGACAAAAAAATATTGGTCTTTAACAGTCGAAAAGTATGCAGAACGATTAATGAACGGAAATTCTGAACGCATTGGGTGCCAAAATATCGTTAGAACCAAGAAATCGTTCCTTCACCTAATAATAAAAATAAATAAATTCCTTTTCCATCAAATTTCGTAATTAGTTATTTTATATATAAATATATTTAATACATACACATACGCAGAGCACTTCATATCAAAACTGTTCGACTTATCATGATTTTAAATTAATCATCTCGATAGTTATCCAATAGATTAAGAAAAACCTATGAAACGATAATTTAAACTTACAAACAAGTGTAAAATATTTGTACTATACTACTGTTTAATTTCGATAGTATAACAAAATCTTTTCAATAACAATCATATCAATTAGTTATCACTTTAAATCAACGAAAACACCTGATTAAATATCTTCGGTCATTTGACTCTTAATCTAATCTACTTACTAACATAATTAATATGTGGTAGAATTCAATTTTGATCGTGATTTGTTTCTCGATATAGGGAATTATTCGTCGGTTAAATTAAATTTTATTACAAACCATCAAAAACCTACTTATCTTCAAATTTTATGATAATATACTAAAATAAAATGATCAATATTTATTTAGTTACAAATAAAAACAATACATTTTCAACTTCACGGCTATTTGGAGTTGAAAATAATTTTAACAGTTTTTAATGTCGAAATTTAGTTTGTCACCACTCGCATGCCATCCCTGGTCCCTCATCGCAAAATTTTATTATCCGCTTTTATAATCTACAAGGTCTTGGGTATAACGATGAGTTAATCATTAATCGTGTAGCTACAAGATCTTACCATTGGATAATAAATTTACTTGAAAATTATCGAGATATTTAATAATATTCGCAGACACATGTAATTATCAACATTCTTGTAAAACAGACATCTATAAAAAAATTATGGCAGTATTCTGTTTTGTACAGTATGTACTTGTCAAATTGTGTGTAAAGTGACCACCGCTTGATTCAAGTGAAAAATATTTTAAAGTTATTCCGAGCCAACAGCGAAGCTACATTGAGCCAAATGAGCTTTTTTTAGCTATTGTATACGGATGAAATGATTTGAAAAATAGAAAATGAGTAAATTATTATGTAAATAAATACTTAACAATCGCGTAGAAGAAAGCAAACGTAATAATTTTTCTTAAGCTTTCTACAAAATACCGGCTTTTGAGATTCAACAATTTAGCTTTTGGTCTTCGATTTTTCATCTGAGTAAATAAACGTATACATGGGGATTTAAAAAAAAAACAATATCTACAAAAGTGGTATTTTTAGAAATTGCTAAAAAAAATCGTGACTCCATTAAAAATGCTAAAGTATATAAAATTATTACTTTTGAATTGTCCATTATAAATAGGTAAAAAAAAACATTAAGAAATAAAAATAAATGTTTTTTCTTCTTCACAAAAAAATGGCATTTATTTGCGATTTACCGGTTTTGAGGACACGTAAACTACTGTAGCTTTATTCAGATCGCTATGTAAAACTCGGACTTACAAATTGAGCCTTTAAATGTGTTAATAATTACATTTCAAAATAGCAAATATAAAAACATTTGTATATATAGAAATTAGCCTAATTATTGCTGTCTTCGTCTAATAAGTTAAAAAATCATTTGTCACATCTCAAGGTTAAATTTTAAAACCATTTTTACGAGTGATTTCACAACTAAACAAATTTTATGCTCTTATAAAAATCAAAATCGAGCGGTAGTTAAGACTTCAAGACACACTACAAACAATTAAAAATGGTTAGACAAATGACAATAAAATTAGCTAAGATTGAAACGTGTGTAGCAAAAATCTAGATTGGCAAAATACCTAAGTCTACTTAAGATTATAATCTTTCGTGTAAATCTCAAATAGATAAACTAAATCAAATAATTAAAACAATCAGAACACACATTCCTTCTTTCTGTATAATTTAAATATTTAAAATAAATTACTAATTACTATCTTGAAAAACTTATTGTGGGGGTTGATCAACACTAGGCCCTTAGGGGTAGGGGTGACAAGTAAACACCGATATTAGTTTCGAATTCATAGTTTCCGTGGTCGCTGAGATGAATAGTGACATTCCGGAAGCTGTTTTAAGTCCAAGTTATCTTTCCATTGACATAGATGGTAAGAAAGGGAAAAATATAAACTGTCAAATCAATAATTGACAGTCGAGATGACATTTAAGACCAACTTTTCTGATTCTTTTCCTGTCTAATGGAAGATTGGGATAAATAAATAAACGCCGGGGTAATCAGTTAGTAATAAATAAAAATAAAAGAAATGAAAAAATAGTTATAATAACAAACATAAATTAAGAGTAGTTTTAATTTTCATATTACATTAGCTTTGTATCTGGTTATATGCGAGATTGGAGAACGGATTGACAGTTCAAACATGTCATTCGATTCCGGTACGATTATAGCAAAAGGAAAGAAATTTCCCGCCGCAATGAAAAAACCCAGATACGGAGAAACTATTGTTTGCAGAAAGAAATCAGAGTAGATAAACGAGTAAGCGCACTTATAAGTAATTGGCACAATAGTGAAATGATATTCTAGATACGTTTACAAAGGCAATTTCGATCTAAAATGTTTTTCAATACAAAAGGGCGTAATACCTAGTAGGCATAAAGTTAATTATACGGCAATGTCAAACGTCGTGTCGGGAAATTTTGACGTGAGCTTGTTTACTAATTTTTATAGTATTCTTAGAAAAGGTAATTCTACGTAATGTACATAATTATCGTAGAATAAAAAAATCACTTATTTAATATTAGTATTTATTTTTTCCAAGGCAAATTCGCACGCAATGCTCAAAGATCGCTTCGCCGACGTTTCAATGGCATCGTTGAAAACGGAATTTGCAATTTGCATGTATCGCAAACGAATCGTTAGATAAGCAGAGAATAGACGTAGATAAATGTTGCGATAGGGCATGGAACGGCCGCGAATTAAAGTATGGTGAATGTTTACCTACCGGTGTATGTAAATTTGCATTAATAATAAGTACATATATACGACGCGTATGTCAACATTGTATTAAATTTCATTCATACAATGACAGACGGACAGCTGATCGCAGTTTATAGCGTCGTAAGAGCGTAAATTCCGACCAGTGATTTATGTACATATTAGTATAATAAAGGGAAGCCGTTCGAATGCGTTTATATAACAGTGCGGATATTATTGTTTACATGCTCGTCCTCGATGCGTATTTGGGCCAAAATTGTTTCCATGTTGATCAATACTGTTTTGCGTCTAATTCGAACTCGAGTCTAGAACGAACGATGGATCGATCAATCGCCATGACGACGGAAAGGCTTTCTCTAAGTTGCGCATTTTTCGCAACAAGCACGCGGAGAGTAGCGGTGATCTATGACGTGTATGTAAACAAACTGCGTGTCGTTCGTCAAGCGGCGGTGACGCACACGCGCGATGCAGGCCCTTCGACGCATCGAAGCTGGAATTACCATAGCCATAAAAAATACAATTCTAAACGCTCTCCGACAAAAGGTGCGCCATCTTTATTATTTTACTATTTTTAAATTGTTATGAGCGTCGAAAAATATATTTTCGATTCGAATACAAATCGGTCCGGTGTTATTTACGTTAGATTTGAAAATGGAAGTGGAATAGATACATCGATTAGATTAAAGCGAGACGATAAGGGGGCGCGAGCTTACCTTGTTCGCAGTTGTTGGACAAGATTTGCGCGGAGGCTACGGCGGCGACTTGCTGTCGAGCGGCAGCCGCGTGAGGTTATGGCGCGACGAATAGGAGGGCGACGGGGGGAAGGGACACTCCGCCAATCAGCGAAGAGTGGCGTGATGTGACGTCACGCGCGGTCGATACTCAATCCCGACACATGCGTTTTGGTCCAGAGTTAAAAATACGACGGCCATAAAAAATCAAAAATGCCAAAATAAAAATATTTTACACCAATGATGAAATATTTAGGAAAAAGTTTATCTTGAAAAGAAATTCGACGCTCTTAGTCAATGCGGTGTAAGTTTTAGCACATTATTTTATTAATTAAAAAAATAAATACCGCACACAAATGTGTGGGGATTCAGATCCAAATTGCAATAGCAATACATTCAAGCTAACCAGAAAAGTCAATTAGTCGAAGAAATATAAAAATATTTAGTGGTCGGTAACTCATGCCACGTTCACTACACTACCAAATGTTTTCCTTTGAAGAGAATTGTCTTTAAAAACTTGTCCTCCTTTGTCTTTTCTGTCCTTCTTTATCCTCCTTGGGCGGCTTCCATAAATGATGCGATAGGATTAGTGCGGAGAGGCAGCGTAGACAATGTGAAACAATCAGAAGCCTGGCTCAATGACATAAAATTTGTTGCTGCACGACTAAATAAACTGTTTTTTCGCATCGAGTAAATATTTTATTTTTACCGAAAACCCTGGAATATTTCAGCTAAATTCTCACGATAGTATGCAAAGATATTTAAATAACATAATACTACTTCTCTTTTAGTAGTGATTTTCAGTTTAAAAAAAAAGCCAGGAAATCTCGAAACCTTGTCTTTTCGAAACCCAAAATCGTAACGTTACAATTGATTGTACAAGACTCGATAAAACGGCAATAAAAATTACTGGATTTTTGCTAGTAGCATTTTCAAATAATTGAACGGCCAGGGCTGGCTCGAAGAATGGTCGCCAATTACTCTGAAGGGGGGCGCCATTTGATTATATTTATCACGGTTGAAAGTTTGCATAAGCCCAAGTAACGCCGCCCAACTGGCAAAAAAGGTTATCTAAGAATTTTTGTCCATTGCTGCGATGCTGCGAGAGTTAAAAAAGTCACATCGAAAATTTTCGTTTATACAAAAAGTTTGAGATGGCTTTTTATGTTTTCCTTTGATATTTTTAAAAGCTGGGCATATTACAAAATGTACAGAACATTCCCAGATGACCTTTTTAAAGCCCAGAGCGCTGCATATTCTCAGGCCGGCCCTGGAAGCAGCCTTTCCTAAGTTATCACAATACGTCAGAACAGAAAATAATTATCACTATACTGAGATCTATCGCACCAACACAAATAACGAAGGAATTGACACTCTTAAAAAAACCGTTAGATTCAATCCAAAGAAGTAAACTCCAAAATACTATTTCCGAGTGAGCATTACATATTGGAAAACTTAAATAATTCAAAGCAAATACAACGTTATACAGCTAGAAAATTTACCATAGTTATTTTGTAAAAATACAAATTTGTGGAACAAAAATTGGTTATTTCTGTTTATATTTCACTTTTGCTAAAATTTATAATATTTTGCATTAGTTGAATTTTATTCTTTAATATATTTAAATTGCATATTAATAAAAATACAAAATCAGTGTAAATAAATACAAACCGGTTTTCTTGCATCAACTAACGCTTCTTTGACAATCGTTTATTTAAATACAGGTTTTTGCAAATCACTTATAATTAAAATCGGTCTCTAAATTATGAATCATAACAAGACAATAAAATATAAATTATTGCGCAATAGCAAGTCATACCTAATTACACACCAACTAGGTTATTTATTTGCCATCTGGTTTATTTAGTTATTACTTGACTATTATCATGTTTCTTAATTATTTTATTTATCTACAAGTAATGGAAAAATACGAGCGATATTTTAGCTCTTATCTGAACGCAATTTATTTTTATATCTCTTAATAAAGCTCTTTATTTATTTGTTAAAAGACTGCAATAACCGAGATAAAAACGTACAATCACCAATTAAAAGAATATACCACAATTCAATATAAATTGCCGCAATAAAAACATATCTTTATGTTTCACAGCTATAAATCTGACGATTTTTTCTACCTATAAACATATTTTTTAACATAGTTATGTAGTTGGGCATGTTTTGTTTTTATATATAACGCTTATTAGAATATAAGGGCGATATATTTAAAATGTATTACTATATAAATTATAATATATGTTTCTGTTTAAAATATTTATTTATATAAATTTTTATTACATTTTTGTCACATAAACAATACATAATAAATATATTTTATGTAACTTTTATAGTACCCATTCAAGATAAAAGTGTTCCGCAATATAATATTATATTTATGAATATTTAATATTATAAATTTTGCAAAAATGCTGTTAGAATGTTAACGGTTTAATTAAATTTACAAGTAATTTATTTAAGTGATAATCTAATCCACAGATTCCAATAAAACTAAAAGATTGATATTATAGTTTTTATTTTTATGCATAAAATACGACTGTATAGAATGCTTTCAATCAATTTATTTATATAACAATAAAGCAGGATTCATATATGATACATATACAATCATAGTATTTCCATTAAATAAAATAGCTCTGTATTAAATAAAATATATCTGATGTATTCTTTTTATTAGGAAAAAATAGTAAAAACATATTTTATTAAAAGTTATAATTTTGTTATAATACTAGCACATTGGAATTACAAAAATCTTTATTGGAAGCTTAATTGGAGTGTTTAAAATATATAATAGGCTAGAGTTAAAAACAATTAAACAATTAAGAAGTTTAATTTAAAATATATAATAAAAATATGTTCTTAATCAAATAATTAAAAATATAATTATTTTATTACAGAACATCAAATTAAATACTTCATAAAGTAAGTTTAATGTGAATGTAATATATTAATATTTATTATATTAATTTTGCACAATAACTATTTACTAAGTATTCATTTATAAAAAATAAACATTTCAATTCATAATAATATATAAACAAATATAGAATTTATAATATTTTACATTAAGGCATTTCATTCCGATTCTTTCTTTTCTTACCATATCGTTATTGTCACCTGCGAAATATTGCTTAAACGTTAACAGGTAGATATAATCACATTTTTATTATCACAATTCGATAACTCCGCCGATGCAAAATAATATATAAAACGTGCGATTAATTATCTAAATTTACACTTGTACTTATACATATGTATATGAATTTTTTTAAATATTATTTTATGTAATTTGGAATAATTTATAATCACATAACATTATTTATTATATATCACAATTAAAACGACTTTTATATTATAACACCATATTTTATCACAATGTGATTGGCTTCTTTTTAAGCTCTCCATCGATCAGTTTCTTTATACATTCTGTTGACGTTATCTCTTAACATTTTTTCTTGCTCTGCAATAATAAATTCAATATAAATTCAGTAAACATCATATCAGATTAATATAGATTACCTTTACTCAGATTTGCTATTACGCATTGCTTGCGTAAAAACTCTGAACATAAATCTTTACTAAGGCCAAACGCGTGCATGTTGTATGTGAAAGTTCTAAAAGACAACATTTTATTATTATTTGTGAACAAAAATAGATTCAATAAGTTAAGTTTACCCTAGTTGCCCGAAAGTTATGTTTTCCTGATACTGCTTATCGTCGAAGAAAGCTTCCATGTTGTTTGATTGGACGTCATCTTTGGTAACGATCGGTTTGTGCACACGTTCACATTGCAGTGCATCAAAGAAGGCCGCATTCCAAAATCTTATCGAATGCCAAATAGGTTGATCACGTAAGTATATGTAAAGGTACTCTTTATAAGGCTCGCAACCAGGAACATCAACTATCATGATGCATATATTAGAATCAATATTAATGTGTACTTATTGTATGTAATGCTACTGTACCTTCTAAGTAAAACGTAAAGCACATATTCATTAAAGATTTGGCCGGAGAAAAGTCATCTGCATCAGCACATTCGAATAGAACGATCGCAAAGTATTGTATCAGCGAGAAGAACGTACTTTCATTGACTCGTTTTGATCTTCCTCTTTGAGCATTCACAAATCTAGAGAACCACAATCTGCCAGTCTCGTTCTGAGAATTATAGATAACCATACATACATATATAATGATTAACTTCTTTTTATTTTATGAAATCATAAACACATAGACGTTATCCTTATCAATCTATATATCTATGGAAGTCAACAATTTTTATATTCTAAATACACCTTTTAAATTGGAATTGTAAAACGAGATATATAAATTTACCTGACAAAGCTGTCCAAATTTGGCCTTCTGATCTAACTGTATGCTAGCACTATCTCTGAAGAGCTGTACTACAAAATGTCTCATGAATTCAACACTTGCTTCATCAGATTGACTATCTAAACTGAGACTGGAAGCCCAAGATTGAACGGATCCTTCGGAGCCTGATCGTACCCAATATTTCTTCCCATCTCTATCAGAAGAATCTATGCTTGTACTAGGGCCATATCCATCTAAGTCGCTCGCTGATCCACTACTAGGCACTTCTACAATACAAATCAAACAATAAAGTACAACTTCCAATGTACATATATTATTAGAATCAAAATATCAAATAAACTACCTTGTTTCACTTTTAACTTATCGTATGGATCTGGACCTGTAGCTACTAAACAATATTCCAAATTGCTATCAATAGATTGAGAAAGGTTCAGTGAAGATAAGTCTCTATCGAGATCAGTTATTTCGTCGCATTTGGAACTGCTTCTTTCTGTATCACCTGGACGTATTATGACGGCGACGGATGTAGATATAGAATCTTCACTTTTATCACTAGGAAGGCCATCTTTGATTCTTCTGTGCATTATATTTTGATATATTAAGACTCGAATTACATATAATCATTTCAATACATACCCATTTGCTTCGACTGTTGGAAAATGCTTCTTCTTGTGTTTGGATAACGCTTCCCGGTCTTCGAACGTAAGACCGAATGTTGGTAAAGTGTGAAGCTTGCGAGGGGTGAATGTGGCACATTTTTTATCAGTACTGTTCGCATTCTTAGACGAAGCTAAGCTCCCAATACTCTCTATAGCCTCGGTTGAATAAGACGAAGACTCGCTCATGCTCAGAGCGGACTCGAGCTGTACATTTAAAATATAAATATACAAGCAAATTTACCTATTTTTATATAACTTATATATACTGAATATAATTCATACTTTATTGGACAGATCATTTATAATGTCTGAACTGTTCCCCAGGAAGGATAGCATCCTTGTTTTTATTAAGTCTTGAGATCTGGCCATGAAACCCTTCCTGTGACCTCTCTTGGGTTCTTCTTTGGTATTGGTCATTAAATCGACCATTTTTCATTTATTAACATATACTTCCTGATCAAAATTTATTTATATCTATACATAACATATGTATATAATGAAATTTAATTAAAATATCGATTTATATTACTAGAAAACTAAATTTTATAACAGTATAATATAGCACAGTTGACACTATCAGCTGATTGTGAGAAAATTCCGCATTGAAGTACATTTAATGAAAATGTATCGATTTTCCGGCTGTCTTGTTATTAGAGGTGTTTCAGATATTGTAGTATAAAGGAAAATAGCACGGTTTCGGTTTTTTAGGATAAAATATTAAAGGAAAACCATTGGAAAAACGTTTACCGGCGAAAGGCCAGATAAAGACTGCATTGCTCATGGGCTAGAATTGGAGCGAAAAGCGAAAACTTGTGAACATAAGGGCCTAAGTGAGCAAAAGTATATTTTTGTTTTCTTGTAATTAATTATGTACTACACAATTAATAATTTTATGTAAGTACATAGTAAGTATTTTAATGCTGTAATAAAGAGCAATTAAGTATGAAAACATTATATTTACGTCGATATAAAAGAAATAATGAGCTACCAGTCAATATCTTTAAGCATTCAAAAATTTAAAGAAAATTTATTTTTATTTTATGTTTAGAGGGTCAGTTGGGTGCTTACATGATCTCCTAGCGGAATCAATAATGACACAACCTTTCCACAATCTTTACTAGTATATGTTATTAATCTATTAAATTTATCTTTAAATTAAAAAAAAAAACATTATAAGCAGACAAAAAAAAACAGTATAATCAAACCTTACAAAGCAGACAGTGTCTAGGCACTAACACTAACACAAATTGTCATTAAACAGAGTGAATGTGTGGATTCTTTAACCCTTTATACGACACTTTTTTTTGTTTTAGTTACATCTTTTAAAAATAAATTTATATCTTCTTTATCGTTTTTGGCGGCAATATTCTAAATTAAGTCAACTTTATATTGAATGGTAAACTAATCTACCAATGTACGTTATCACATTAGGTTCATTATAAAAAAAAAACAAAAACACAAAAAACAAAAATTCTGGTGGTATATACATGTACCACTTTGTTCAAGGTGTCCTATAAAGGGTTAAGACCTATAGTGATTCTGACTGTAGTCATAGGCAGCGGCAAGGTGCGGAATCCTCGACATCCCCCAGTTTCACTATTGGCTAAAGCAAAATTCCTCGTACCCAGGGACGTCATAAGGGGAGGAACAGGGGGGGGGGGAATCCCCCTCCTTGAATTTGGTCAGATATAATCTTAATGATATCGAAATATTAAATAAACAACTTTTGACTGGGCAATTTTTACTTCCCCCCCTCCACCCCTCCGTAGAAAAATCTGAAATGACGTCATTGATTCTAAATAATAAATTCTCAGGTAATCTCTCAAAGAAAATCTAAATAAAACAGTGTCGTATCTATTCCAAAAATATTTTTTAAAATATGTCGTTTCAGTGAAATTATATCGCAATACATTTTCATCGGTAGACATATAATTTTACCAGTAAAAATATAATGTATCTGGCAGATGCTAGTAAAATTATATGGTATCAACTTTTCCATACGTAGTAATATATACATTTACATACTTTCACAAATTATATTTTCACCAATGAAGTCCAAATACATTTTCCCCATTATATATTTATTTCTATTAGCGAAAATATAATTTACCTGATTACACCGCTAGTAAAATGAATCCATGAAACTCAATTTCACATTTGCGAAACGTCTATTTGCTGTTCAAACCCAAACTAAGCCTGCCAGAATTAACCGAACCTAACTTAACCTAATGAAAGTTTTAAAAATAATTATAGTTTCAGTACATATAGATGTCGCATCTCGCATATTGCTCCTTAGTTTGTCTGTACTTGAATATTACACTGTCTTAAAAATATGATAGTTATCCTTACAGAGTGTTGGTCAAAGTATATTCAAACCGAATTTTGGTCAATAGGCGCAAAAACAATTATCAGTCATTAGAACGCAAAAATACAAATCAAAAGCAACAAAGTCGTTTCGGTGGCATTTCAGTTAAGAAAGGACGATTTTATTGCTTTTGACGTGGATTTTTGACTTCTGAGAAGTGACGATTGCTTTTTGCGCTCTTATGTTGATCAAAATTCGGTTTAGATATACATACTTCAATCGATTCTCACTTATTATAAGTCATAATATTATTATAAAAAGTTTTTATATGAACGCTAGATAATTAAGCGACGGCACGATTTAATTGCTTTTGACGTGGATTCTAAACGAAAACGTCATTGGAGGGGGGGCAGGTGGGGGTATTTGCATTCCCCTGAATTATTAATTTATCTGTAGCAGTACTACTTAATTAAATTACATTTTCGTAGTTACAAGAAATCACATGTTTTAAGGATACAAATAAAAGGTACAAAAAATGTAGGTTATTTTATGTTTCAAACAACAAAATTATTGGCAAATTAAAAATGTTAATAAATACGGTCATTAAACACACGGTTATATTAAATACAACATACCACAAACCGCAATATAAGATAACCGTATGAAGCCAAACGTTTCATTTTAAATCTAAGCGATACAGAAGAAATTATACATTTTGCCTGTTTTATGTTAATATAAAACAGGAAAAATTGTTTTAAATAAAAAAATTCATTATTCTTGTTTTGAAGGACATCGAAAACATAAATATTGTATAATTGATTGTTTACAATATTTATGACGTACCGTTTGATAATGATATTTTGCCCTATGCAGTGCAAATTTTATCATAATAATTTATAAATATACTTGTTTATAAAAAATAGCATATTGTATTATAATAACAATAATGAAAATAAAACACGACTATATTATTTTTTTATTTTTCTTCTTAAATAAAAGCATAATATAGTCGTAATTGTTTAAAAAATCATTATTTTACTAAATTTCAAATCGTAAAAGAAACTTGTGTTGTGTTGTTGCTGATCTAGATTCTTTAGATATTCAGATGTTCAGGATGTACTGCGAAATATTTTTAGGTCGATAAATATATAATTTTACGACTAATATATATATATATATATATATATATATATATATATATATATATATATATATATATATATATATATATATATATATATATATATATATATATATATATATATATATATATATATATATATATATATATATATATATATATATATATATATATATATATATATATATATATATATATATATATATATATATATATATATATATATATATATATATATATATATATATATATATATATATATATATATATATATATATATATATATATATATATATATATATATATATATATATATATATATATATATATATATATATATATATATATATATATATATATATATATATATATATATATATATATATATATATATATATATATATATATATATATATATATATATATATATATATATATATATATATATATATATATATATATATATATATATATATATATATATATATATATATATATATATATATATATATATATATATATATATATATATATATATATATATATATATATATATATATATATATATATATATATATATATATATATATACATATATATATATATATATATACATATATATATATATATATATATATATATATATATATATATATATATATATACATATATATATATATATATATATATATATATATATATATATATATATATATATATATATATATATATATATATACATATACATATACATATATATATATATATATATATATATATATATATATATATATATATATATATATATATATATATATATATATATATATATATATATATATATATATATATATGGTTAATATTTCTAGGAGTCGGATTACTCCGCGTACTTTTTTGATTCCGTTTGGAATCATGGTCCCTACGTTTCGGCCAGATTCGCCCAGCCATCCTCAGGGGAAAATTGAGAATATGAACATCCGGTGTGGGCAAAGACCAGCATGTGGTTGTTCAGATCGGATGTTCATATTCTCAATTTTCCCCTGAGGATGGCTGGGCGAATCTGGCCGAAACGTAGGGACCATGATTCCAAACGGAATCAAAAAAGTACGCGGAGTAATCCGACTCCTAGAAATATTAACCAAATACTTCTCCGCGAAAACGCATTCAACCACATATATATATATATATATATATATATATATATATATATATATATATATATATATATATATATATATATATATATATATATATATATATATATATATATATATATATATATATATATATATATATATATATATATATATATATATATATATATATATATATATATATTTATATATATATATATATTTATATATATATATATATTTATATATATTATAATACTAACGTATTTCTGCATTCTACTGTGCAGTAAAATTAGTGTTATTTGTCGTTAAAAGACACCGGTTTAGATAAACGAAATATACAAGGCAGCGCTGTAATCAATATTATGCAAATTAAAGCCCCCATTACAACAATCGCTTTCGGCTAATTAAAGCAATACGTTGTGAAATGTGTATTTATGTTAAAAATAGCAATAGAACCTTATGAGCGCAAGGCGCCTCTGCGACATACAAGGGATGTGTTAGTGCCGCATCTAGAGCAATACACCCCAGTTTCCCATCCCCTCGCTTCGTTTTGGGAGGATTCCCCGAGAAGCGCTAAATAAATGTCCGGGTATACTACGTCTCCGGACACTGCAACTGCATTCATGCGAGAATTTCTTATGAATTCTCTTAAAAATAGACACGTAAATAATTGAACATAAAAAGAAAATAGCGCAATATACTTATGTAATATATTTAATAAAAAAAAATGTTTTTTATCAATATATGATTTCGAGGTCATCGCTTTATGACATTGAAATTGAATTATGGCGCAATAGAGCTGCTTCGTAATCAAATTATACTATTTTGTGTAACCAGGTATATACCGTCATAAACACATCGTAAAGATTTATTGATCAATAAATAAAAATTGTAGCATATTTGCATATATTTGTCGATGTCATATTGAATTAAAAGAGAGGGGGATGATTTAATAAATAAAATATACGTGATTTTTACAGATTTTTATTGACTTATAATATGAAAACAAATACACGAATATAAACTAATATTCATAACTCACACGGCAAGTAATTTTAATTTTATGATTGAACAAAAGATGCCACTATATTTATTAACTAATAATATTTATTTTAAATGTAAAATCAAACTATTACTTTATTTATATGCTATTAATGTTGATAATATGTTATACAATTAAATTATTTATTCATCTAATTTAATTTCTGTCATGGACAAAATTTAAAGTGCTACGGCCAAACTACGATTACACTGTTGACGTACAAAACGTCACTTGGTGTTTGAAAGATGACTGAATCGCAGGTTGTTTTGTTAAGCGGTTTTGGTCCATTTGGTCAACATTCTATTAATGCGAGTTGGGAAAGTGTAAAAGAAGTGTCAACGATTGAATTAGAACAGAAATACAATATAAAAATCGTCAACGTCGAAATTCCAGTGATATATAAAGAAGTTGATCGCCAAATTCCTGCATTATGGGAGAAATACAAGCCAATTGTATGAACTCATACTTTTATTTATTTTATTTTTCTATGTATTTTGTGTCTGTTACATAACTAATAAACATGTATTTTTCAGTTATTTATTCATGTCGGTGTGTCGTCACTGTCAGATAAGATTACCATAGAAACAACTGCTAATGCTCTAGAATACAACAAAAACGATTGTGTTGGATGTTTACCATCAGAAAATATACACTGCCGCGCTAAAAAAGACTGCATGAAGATAAACTGTCAATTGAATGTTGATAATTTAATTGACGACTTTAATAAAGCTATGCAGGAAGTCAGAGCTTGTAAATCTTCAAATGCCGGAAGGTATATTTAATGATTATTCAGTTTACCAGCTTTACTTAAATCTAAATTTCTATATCTTGTGAACTTTTAAAACTACAGAAAATATCTTCATTAAATAAAAAAATTATCTACCCCAATAAAATAGGTAATTCTAAGCAGTTATTTACTACAATCTAAACATTAAATAAAAAATAAAGAACCGAAAAGCTTCTATGTAACATTTTAAATATCATAAAGTAGATATTATAGTGTTTAATGATATTTTATTACTACTTCTAATTTTAAATGCAATAATATTTTTGTTTTTTAATTTTTTGAAATATCTTAATCATCGGGATTATTTAAAAAAAATGGTTAAAAATAATCACCTTTTTTATTGCGATTTATTATGTGTTGTCGTATAAGAATGATATAAAAAATGAGAAAAAAATAATGTAATAAAAAATTAGAAAAGAAGTGATTAAATACTGAAATATCTTTATTAATTCAATGAAAATACTCGTTTTTAATTTTTTTATGTAGTGTAGATATATTTTCATTATTTTGTTTACATTACCTAAATTGCCTTTATATAGACATATATTTAAATAAAAAAAGCATCCATTTGCAATTTTGACTTACAAAAGGTAAACAGCTGCACAAAACCATTTTAGGAATTGGATATTGTAAACGATATGCTGTGTTACTTTTTAAAAGTAAATACTAAATGCGATATTTCAACGCAAAGTGTGATAATGATGTGTTATCTGAATTTAAAATTAATCATAAATGAATTATTGACATGTTGGCAATCTAGAAAATATTATTATATACTTTTTTGTATTACATTGCATTTGAATGCAATTTTGTGTAATTTTAATTATTGAAGTAAGTTATTTTAGGTCTTATTAAATGATACATAAATAGTAAATACTAATTATTATTTTATTTATAAAAATCAAGTCAAAAAATTATAAATTATAGTTAATACTATTGAAAATATCTTACGGTAAAATTTATAGTTACTATGAATTATATTTAAATTACAGATATCTATGTGAGTACATCTACTTCACGTCCTTGAGCATAGACCCGTCGAGAACATTGTTTGTACACGTACCTGATATAAATCGTCCGTACACAGTGAAAGAACTAGCACAGGGATTGACTACAATCGTCGAATTGTGTATTCGCCAAATACAAGACTGTTTAAAAGATAATAAGACAAATATGTAATGTAATCAAGGTTATTTAATAATAATTAACACCCATGTATGTATATTACTAATGATAATTGTTTTTATGTACTTTTAATTGTATATAATATATTAAAAAGATATTTTTAACCATATTTATTATACATGTTTATTACTTATATTATATTATTTCAACACTATTCGGATGATGATTATTTTTTTCACAAATGTGTTTCGAGAGTGCATCCAGCCCTGGATGTGTAAAAATAAATAAAAAGCGATTATTGGCAAGTTTTCAAAGTCCGCGTCCACAAATAGAACCAAGCAAGTGTACAGTGGGCACACAAATTCCTGTTGGACCGGCAGGGGCATTCGCTCAGTGCACTGCTCCACTAGGACACCAGCACCGTCCAGAGCTCTCTGAGCGATTCATAAACATCTGCAATTACTAGAATTGCAGTGCAACGATCGCCAAAATATTTCCGAGCCTCTCGAGCGTCAAATATAAATGTCGGCGTTTAAACGATTGCTTTATGGAAACAATTATGCTCACCACATATACACATTATGTATGTGTGTTTTAAACTACTCTTATTTTACTTATAATAAGTATAATACGATGAAATATTACATATTTCATATTATACGCATTATGAATCATGCGTCTAATGTTGATGCACAAAGTGTATATTTACACAGTACAAACAAAGCGATACGATGAGACAAATCAGCACTCATCATATAAATTTTAATCAGAATGTATACATAAATAAAGAGTAATAAAACACGTTTGTTGTTCATGGTGAGAAAAAGAGCATCTATAAAACTAGTTTTTTAATTGTACATTACTTCATACGTAATATCAAACCTAGACCATAAAAACAGCGAATAAGAGCCAGCTATTGATCACCATTTGATAATACTTTACAGAGTTTGGATGTTTCCATGACGTCACCAGATAACTGATTGTTATTAATTTGGTCAAAACAAGTACATTCTTTGACATAGGTATATGTATATACATATGAGGTTAATAAAATGATAGTCTTTAATATGTTTTATCTGTTAATTTATAAAACAAGCATAAAGATTTCATGGAATTCATAAATTATAAGCGATTCTGGCTTTTGATACAAATTTTACATAATTTGATATTGATATGGACACTTTTAAAATGAAAGTAATGGAATAATGAAGCTTTAAATTTGTCTTAAAAATAAAATTTAAAATCTGGGGAAAGAATAGTGCATAATTTTCACCTAATAAATATAAACAATTATAATATATTATCAATTCATTTAAATAAATCGTTCATATAAATATATATATTTGACTCATAATAATTATAAACCTTCTTCTGATGTCATGTCCGAATCCAGAAATTGGTGACCATCTTGTTGATTAGTTCCAAGCAGGGATTTTTTGACATGGAACGCTGTGGAACGGCGTTCCGTCACTTTTTCTACGGTATTTTTACTGTTTCAAAAGCAATTGCTACTGAATACACGTGCGTAGCGATTGACAATATATTTTTACATAAATATGACGTCATTATCTTAATTTTCCTTACTTTTAAGTGTAAAAGTTTAACCCTAAGTTTAAAAATGAAAGAAAATTAGAGTTACTTCTCAACCCCGGTCCCACTAAAAATATTCCAAGACAATAACAGAAACGACGACAGAAAATATGGAAATATTGGTGCATATTATTGCTTCTGAATCATCTCAAGCTGATCTTGAGGATCAAGGCTGAACTCAAAATGATTGGTCGGATTGCTGGTCATTAGAGCAAAAAAACTATTTTTGCTCAAAAAATTAATGGTTGAACATACACAAAACGAATCTTGGCTTGCACATCTTGCAGAAATGTTTGAACTTTTGGAACTGAAACAACGAAGCGAATTTAGCTCACTTTGAAAAAACAATTTCTATCACAGAGAATCTGCTGCACACAAAACAGCCTAATTTTTTTTTACTGAAACCAAAAAAAGGGAGATTAAAACCTTTTTTTAAATCTCGCGAAAAATTAATAACATCAAAATGAATTAGAAAAGTATATAAAGTATATAGAAAAATTAAGCATACTTAAAAGAAAAATTTATCTTCAAGAACTGAATGGAATTGAAATGGCTAGTATTATTCATTCAACAAACGCGTGCATTAATATTGTGAATCATATAAGTGATGAAATGAGAAAAAATTGTCACATTAATTTTGTGAATCATATAAGCGATGAAATGGGAAAAAATCTAAAAATATAAATTCATTATTAATTGATGAATCAACCACAATAAGCAAAAAAAACACCCCCATTGTGTATGTTCGATGTTGTATTGAAACTATTGGAATGAATTCACCGATTTAAACCTGAATTTGAATTCACCGAACGCTCCGTAACGAGCGTTCTCACTACAAAGCGGGCAAGTGCCTGTACTTGTCCCGTCCTCCCAGAAAACGTCCCTGCTAAAAGTGCTGCAGCTTTTGCACATTTACACATAGGCGTATATTTAGCAACCAATACATATTATTCAATTTTTTCCTTAAGGTATGAAGAAGCTCATATTTTGGACCTCGAATCATGTGACCAAAGTACTTCATCTTCCTCCGTTTGATGGTTGAAAAGAGTTTTCGATCTAAATGCTATCATATTTAACTCTCAGAATTTGATGATTAGAAACTCTGCGCGCGTTGGGTGCCGAATATGAGAACATGCGTGATATTCCTATGAATCAGATTCACCAAATGCACTGTGTGTCATGATGATTATGTTAAAAAATAAACAAGATAATACCAAAATAAAACTAGAATAAAATAATATCTACTTTTTTAGAATAGTACCTCTCGTACATTTCCTTGTAAATTCTGAAACACGTTCAAGCAACCAATTTAATTGTTTGAGATTTTACGGAAAAGTGAATCTAAACTTTTGATTTTGTCAGTTGGAGTAGAAACTAGTAATAACGCTATAAATTAATACTTAAAATCTTTATTTAATATAAGACACTATTTTTGCTAATTATGCGAACACGTGTCCTAATAAGTATGTACTGTTCACGCGAAACAGAAAGCAATAAAGTCTATGTGTGCTATTATTATTAACTACTTTGCAAATTCCAACGAAATCCACTCGAAGCATACGTTCAAGTGTCAATGCACCTATAATTTAACAGACACAACATCGATGCATGCGTCTAGAAATATTCTTTCAACACCAAATTTTAACACACATATTTCATCAAAAGATGTAAAAATATCGTTTCGGGCCAATTATTTTTAGTGTGGATCGTCATCGCCTAGTCTTGGCGCTTCAGTTTAATCAAAAAAATACTATCGGGTAAAATATAATGTGTAAGCATGTGTTAAAATATTCCAAATTTAAGCATAAGCCATGGACTTTGCGGGTTATTTTTTCAGCGTTGACGCGAATCTACGATCTTTGCGTCATTGCTGAAGCGCAGACTGAAAGTAGACAGTTCTTGGAAATTATATTCACAACTCTAATGTGTATTATGTACACAGGATATGTGTAATTTCACGATGTTTTTAATCAACATAATCTGTATAAATATTTTTATTTTGTAATACAGTGATTTTCAACGTCTTATGTTGTTTTACAAGACTAAGTGCAAAGTAAATATAAACTTTTTAATTAATATCAACGCGTTATTAAACAACTAGAATTCAAAAAGTAGCAAGTGTTCTATTTCCGCTGAGAAATGTTGAAGGATCGCTGGTCTATTATTATGAGGTATGATAAAAAATAACGACAACTTTTAGATTTCGCGCTCTATTAACTTGTTAAAGAAGTTGACATCTCGTATAGTGCATGCAAAGCAATTTTGACTGACATTTTGAGCATATAACGATTACGAGCCAAATTTGCTGCAAGACTTAAATTTTCAGCCAAAATATCGTGGTAAGGAAATTGTCGAAATTTTGTTAAATATAGTCCCTGATGAACAAGAATTGCTTTAACGCGCCATAACATATATTGTATAGCTATGTATGATTAAACAAAGGTTCAACCTTTTAAACGCAAGACAAAAAAAGCATGTCAATTTCGATCTAATGTCGATGTTTTTCTTACTCTTTTCTTCGATTATAATGTTATAGTCCACTTGAACTAGGTTGAACATTCAATAATGAGTGTTGCTTTGCAGTTTTCGCTGTTTGAATGAGGCGCATTTTTTTACATTCTACAGTCGTTAAATACAACATAATCTCAATTATGACTTTAAATAGTATATTCACTCAATACCGTTTACTTACACACACAAACATACAATAGACATATTTTTTTATATTAAAATTTTACTGCCCTTCCATAACAAACCTACATAAACAAGGTGGTTTGTGATTGTTTAGAAAAGTAATAGAATATGTGATATTTTTACAAATAGTGGCATGTCGAAATGTTCTTTGAAGTTCGAATAAATCTACAAATAGCAATCTAAAAGCCATGCGTGAATTTGCCTTTAATTGTGAGTTCTTAAAGCTTGCGCAAAGAAATCTTTACAGTGTTTTTTTCTGTGCTTTTTTTTATGTTCCTTAAAGAACAAAATCATTGTTCAAACAGATACAAAAAAAAAGATTTTCCAAAATACAGTTGATTTTTATCGCTTCGTCGTACACAGTTTTAAAAGTCTTTGTAGCTTTTGACATCCAAATAAATGTCAGATCTGGTTTATTCTCATATTCAATGAGTGCTTCATTGTTGAAAGCAGTGGCGGGTTTACGTACAGCGGGGGAGTCGCTCGCCTCAGGGCCCCCGGTTTAACAGGAGCCCTAGCATTTTAGAAAAATGTTTTTTTATAAACTATTAGTTTTTCTTTAGCAATTTAATACGACATTCCAAAGAAAAAAAGTGTTTGTTATTTAACTAAATGCATCACATTTTCAAGAAGTTCCATATTTGCACTTATTCATAGCATTGAGATTGGTTTGATTTATTGCTTTCTCTTAATATCACAGACGATTTCTCTTAATATCACAAAGCGTTTACGCGTGCACGTACATATGTATAGTCTGTCCAAGATGTTAACGCTCATCATCATTGTGTTGGAAACAAGGGCGCGTGTACGCATGCATGCATACATATACAGTTTTCCGCGAATTTGTTTACACTGATAAGAGAACGTTACCAGTACTAAATCAGGGCTGTTTTAAGGGTAGGATGACCATACGTTGAAAATTGAATTAAAAATTATAATATGTTATATTTTTATTTTAAATTATTGTCATGTTGTGCTATTTTGTAATCAATAGAACAATTACTGTAATATTCTATTCATATTTTTTTTTAATATTATATTAAACAGATATTCAACCTGGAGAGTGATTTCAAAACTGCTATCATGTTTTTGAGTTAAATATGTATATAAATAAATAAAATAAGCAGGAAAGTGTTATTTTACATTATCTTCAACAAATTAAATTAAAATAGGAAAAATTAATTGAACGTTAAATTTCACATGGTCACCCTATTATATTCTCTCACCAATACTGTAGCAATGAGCGTTCATATCTTGGACGGACTATACGTATTTGTGAAAATGCATGCTTCATTTGGTAACGAAATATGTTTAGTCCGCAAAACGACGGTTAAAAATCCAGAGATGTCATTTGTCGATATTTTCTTTAATTTATGATTTTTTAAATTAAAGGTTTATGAAGTTTTTTTTTATTATCATTTGTTTTATTATTATATAATCGGACATTTTTGTTTGTATGTATATATATTTTCGATAATGTGTAACTGCAAGCAAAAAGGATGGTATTTTCGTCTTATTTATTACTTTTGTACACACGGTAATTATGATCGGACAATGATCTGATGATACATCTAATGAAGATTCCGCTTTTTGAAGATTTTCTAATATTCCTTTTATAACGCAGAAATCGATAAGGTCCGGACTTCTTCTATCAGAGGGTCAATATGTCGGTTGCCTAGTAGAAGGATAAGTACGGTTGCAAGTTTCCATAGCTTTCAATTATTGTTTTCCTTTTGGTGTCGTTTTCAAACCCCGTTGTGTGTTTCACATTAAAATCACTTCCTACTATAATCGGTTTCTAATGATATTATAGAATTGTATATATTAGTCCGTTTGTATTTTATGTTTTGGTGGTCTATGAACAACTGTGATAGTTAGGGGTCCAGTCCAATCCTCTATTATTATGCTAGTGGCTTGGATGTGTTCACTATCATATTTATCTAGTTCGTAATGTTTCATTGTATTTTTAATTATGATAGCTGAACCTCCATGAGCAGTACCGCCTGGATGATTAGTATGATAATATATATATAGAATAATTTGGTGTTCTTAAATAGCTTTTGTCGGTAAAGTGGGTTTCGAAGATCGGTATAATATCTATCTATTCATTTTTTATAAATGTTTTTATTTCCTTCCCATGATTAAGCAAGCCATTGGCGTTCCAAACTACTAGTCTGAGGAGGTTGGGCATTTTGCTATTGTATATTGGTGTCAAGTATGGTTAATAAAGTCATCATATTATTTATACTTTCCATGAGTTCTGACATCATAGTCTCCATTCTTCTTATAACTTGGACCATGCTTTGACCGTTATTATTATTTACTTCTTCTGCTTGTATGTGCTGTTTATTTTGTGCTGCTTATAGTATTTTGTATGTAGTATTTTGTAGTACTTGGTTTGCATGGGCGCTGTAATATTTCTTTGTACACCATCGATTTATTTCATTTTTAGTTCTTGACATACACTACATATTTTATAATTTGCGGGTTGGTTGCCTTTACAGAGTGCACATGTTGCATCAATGGTCATGTAATTTTTAGTGCAGCTGGTTGTAAAATATGTAGTGGTTGAAGAAACCTTTTATGTGGTTGTATTTTTGACATCTTGTACATTGGGGTATTTCTACCGGTGAAAATATATTTCGATATGATTTAACTAAAATGACATGCTAAAAAAAATATTTTTGGGAGAGATTCCAGACTGTTGCAGCTCCTACAGCTCTTTCACTTTTAGCTGTGCTTCGTGCTTCTCTATTAATCCGTTACATTTGATTCCTCCATTTCCAAGTCTAGGTTCTTTGCTACTGCCAAAATGTCTTTCATAACGTGAGCTATTCTCATTGAATACTTGCTGGCCACAGGTATCTCAAGGTCTTCTTGACTAACACTTTACGCCAAGCTTATTCGACGAATCTGTGGGGTGCTTAGTGATTCATTTAGAAAAGTCGGGTACGACTAATGACTTTTAACAATGAAATATATGATTAATATAAACCTCACGCGATTAATAATAAGTAGATTTAAACAAAAAAGCTGCTGAAAGGATTTATAAATTGTGCTGGACACCCAATATTGCACAATAACCACAAACTTTCAAAAGTCATTAATAATCATCCATTACTACAGCCATAAAAACTTAGACACATTCTACTTCTCTTAAATGTATATTATAATTGATCATTAATCAAATATCCTACAGCTCAGACATTATTAATTATAGTATGAGCTCTGGAGATTCATGGATTTTCAACATTTCCCCATCAGACAGCGGGATTGACAGATAGCACGCGTGTCTCCCTCCTGCCCAGTCCCGTTTGGACAATCATATTTTGGAGATACAGTGGGCGTAGACGGGCTTATTTTTATTCTGGGCGCCAGTCGAGTGCCGCCAGCCCGATGCGGCACTGTCTCAAGCTCCATCTTCCGTTCGCGTCTCTTTGCGAACTGCAGCTATTTCGGCGCGCCACGTGACCACATGGAGTTTTCGTGAAAATCTCTATCTCTCTCAAGAGACGCGCTTTGTGCTACAAACAAAACCAGTGAAAACGACCAAAGCTCCGGCGAACCATGAGCGTAAGTTAACTGGGCATTTCTTGCTCCGAGCAAAATAATTCACCAAAGAAGTTAAGTGTCACATTTGTGTGTTTTCGGCAGTGTACAGTGTGACGCAAAACTAGAATAACTATAATAAAGTATAATATAAGCACTGGCAGTTGCCTGACGACTGACCAATTCCATTGCCTAAAAATAAATCGTTAAGATCGAAAAAATAACGCAGCTACCGTATTTTAAGTGTCCCCTGATTAACAAATTAAATGAAGTTAATAACGATGGAAATAGAGTTGGATAAATATGCTGTTCGATTTCCGGTGACATCACAGGCGCATAGCCCGAAATAAACTAGACTTTTGCTTTGGCAGATTTGTCAAGTCAAGTGTCGTTATGTTTCAAAAGCCGCTGTAACACTCTATCATGGTATTTTTTGATATATTATGACCGCAGTAGCGTATAGGTAGAATGCTGGGCTTATAAACTGAGAGACTGTTCGACAGACTATCATTTAAAATTACACAATAAACAAAATGTAGGTCAGAGTTGTATAAATTACATGAATCAAGCTGATTCATTGTTAATTATTGCTCCAATTTTTCTGAAAAAATGTAACTTACTATAACGCTTTAGGGTAATTCCAGAAGTAGATTTAAAACAATAAATAGCTAAAGTTTTAGCATGTTTTAAGGTAAAATTCAATTATGCTGCTGGGATTCAAAAATAGTAACTCAGTACTTTATTAAACTATTATTACTAATTTAATATTCTATGAATAAAGTTAACGATTTAGGTTTGATATGGAATTTGCCCCATAACTTTTTAATTGAATATATAATTGATCTACTAATCTCATAAATTTTTATATTGATACATATGTATAACGTCTCATATTATAAAATATAACAATATTATTTTCACGCGTCGGTTTTCCTTACTTTTTAGTTTTTAATTATTATTTTTCTAAATTTAATTGCGTATTTTGAACAAAGTATATTTTTCATTACTTAGTAATACATATTAAAATATTGTGTATTTTCCGTTGACTTTTCAACGGGCACTATATAATTATTAAGGTTTAGTTACCACTTACAATACAAACAATGTAACGATGAGTCCATAATTATATGGCATGTCATATTCTTTTTGTATATAAAAAAATTGTAATCTGTCCTTATGAGACATTAAAAAATTTGTTTGTCCGTTTATTGGCAGATGGTACTTAAAATATAAATATAAACAAAAAATATTTGTAATTTGTAATTGAAAATAATATGTTCCCATAGTTTTAATAAGAAGTAAAGATGTACAAAGGGTTAATATTAGAAATAGAGACAAGTTAAGGATAGTTAGGTATAAGAAAACGAGTACGGCCAGGGGAATATTGTACAGAGGTGTGAATTTGTATAATACTATTCCTAGGACAATACGCACAAATAAAAATGTAGCGGGTTTCCTCTATGAAATAAAGAAACACCTTCGTGAATTAAGAAATAAATTATAATATTCAAGTCTTTTTTATATTATGTTTATGTTTATATTATGTTTTATATGTATGCTTATTTTATATTTGTTTAGTGTATATACAATTATCTATATAAGCATAATAAAATATTGAAATAAAAAAAAAATAACACAAAAGATTAGCTTGAAAATATATTAGCTCTGGATTTTTAAAAACTAACCGCAATAAATTAAAGTTAAAACCAGAAATTCGTTATAAAAATAAATTTTCACGCCCTAACAAAATTAATATGAAGAGATACAAAAATTATGTTTTTTTTTCGTATGTTACTATACAATATATTTAACATATTCGACTACATTAATAGTATTAATTTAGATCTAAAACAGCGATTAAAATATATTTTCTCCAAAATTATGTTGATAAGAAAATGAATAAGATATTGTTTAAAAATATTACCAGTATTTTGCATTGCTTTTGATAAATTCTTATTATCTCCAAACTTGAGACGGAAAAGTTTATAGCATATATTTATTATGCATAACAATAATTATGTTGTTAGCATCAGATATTATCTTATATATTAGATTTACCATAAATATAAACTTAATTATTTTATTACTTTTAAAATATAAAGACATATTTGAAAACTAGTTTGTTATTTCATGTTTCGATATGAAATTTTCTTATTATTTTTAGATATATTTTGAAAGGTTCGTGTGATCTATATCGATTGTTTTATTTGAACTATTTTTATGAGTTTATTGCTTACTATACAAGAAAAATTTTCATTCTGTATTTCACGAAATTTAACGCAAACATTTTTACTAATCTCTCGACTAATATTTTGCACACACCAATTCTCAAAAAGCTTTCTGCTCATAAAATCATAAAACACTTCAATTAATTTCCTTACCAATGAATTTTATTGAAGCGCTGAAACGAGCCAAATGTTCGTGATATAAATATTGTGAACACAGAATCAAACATTTCGCCTACGTTTCCCAAAATCAAAACTGGCATTAGAGTTAATCACGTTTTGCATTTTGCCTATTTTTTTGGACACTCGTAATTTTAAAATTGAAATGGCAATGGTCCAAATCCATATTTTATAATTGTTTATCAACATTTAGCACAATGAAAATAAATATACATTACATAAAAAATGCGTTGTGACCTAGTGACACTCGCCACTTCTAATTCTGGTAATGATATGCAGAATTAGATTTTTTTGAGTAGCCAGAATAAGGCAGATATCATCAAATTAATCTTGGTGTCACGTTATGAATATTTTTTCTGACATAACTACCGCTTAAGTGAAACATTATAATATACATAAAAAAATCACAGCTTGCGCGCCTAAAGTGACCCACTTAATTAAACTTTAATGGCTTATCTATTCCAGACATTGCCCCAGTATCGAAATAGAACATTCAGGAAGTTGTATGTATACACACGCAACAATTGCAACCAGCGCAGATAGTAAACCAATAAACAGCACTCAGCAAACTGGTTAAAAATCAATGACGTTAATAGATATAAAGGCGTCACCTTCTCCTACTGTGTGTGTGATTCAGAGCTTAAATTTAGAACTTACACGGGACCAAAGCTTATCTAATTGCGACACGTTTTTACAACAACGCTTCATGATTACTAATAATTTATATTAATTATAAGTTTTATATTTTTTGTATAGAAAACGACAGAGCAATGGCAGCCAGCAGGCGCTAATGCCAACAATCGACTTCGAATGCAAAGAGTTATGCCACAATGGATGGTAAGTTTTCAATAATGATTTTAAATTACGCGCTATTTACGTTGAGGGTTTCCGCAGGGCTGCCAACGTTATAAAAAAGGGGAGCGGTTTTTTCGCTTGAATCTAATTTTTCAATTAATTTTCTGTCACCAATTTCAAAAAAAATTTCCCAGTAACCCTTTTATAATATATACATACTACATATGTTTGCATGTTTATATACATAAAATATATAACATGGTGCTTTTAGTCAAGCTTAGTTTCATATTTTTAAAATAAAAACTACATATACGAAGCGTGATAGAATAAAATCATTTGTTTATTCTTTTATTGTGTGCGATTTTATTATTATCTTAACATCCCTCTTATAAACGAATAAACTATTAATTCATTCATAAAACCCTTCGTTTTGACATAGCATTCTCTTACAAATGCTTTCTCATCCTTTTGTGCATCCCCTTTCACATAATTTGTGGTACCAATGATGAATTTAATGTAAATTACAAAAAAAAAACATTATTTTTTATCACGCTTGTTGTCGAGGAATAGAATACTTATCTTGATTTTAGAAGAACGCGAATTCTGGTCGTTGCGGACCAACACCTCCAGCCCCTCCAGTGCACGACAACTCCAATCTAAGCCCCAGCCGACCACCAGCACCATCTAAGTCCCCACTACCAGAGCCAGACTATGAAGTTATAGATTTTCCGACCCAGCAGTACATGAACGCCCAACTTGGTCCACCAGGTAACTGATATTTATATCATTATTTATTCACTTGGTGTCTTGAACAAAGAGGTATATTCATTTTCTTAATGAACAATAGTTTGCTAGTGATTTCCATTGTATTATACAAAATGATCATCAATAACGTAGAATAAAAATTCGCATTTAATTTGTAGGTTATGCCTCAAATCCTCAGAGTTACTTTACATTCAAAAAATTTGTTGTTTATATTTTGGTTACATCTTGTGTAATAACTTTTTTCAACCAATATCACAAACACACTAGTGATGACACAAACATTATATATAGATAAAATTTGGCATGTGCCATTACAATGTACAAGATTTTAGTACTGTTTTCTAAATATATAACTTGATTTAAATGTAAAATTCCAAACTGTATTCATTAGTTTTTACCAACAGGTCTCATGCGTTTTTATGATTATAATTATATATTATATAATTTATAATTTATCCAGAACTTCCACTTCACTTTAACTTGTTCAACCGAACTCGCATCAAGCTATGTTGAATCGACCGAAACGACCTTGAAAATTCATAAGAAGCAGTCTCTTTCAACTGTCACCAACAATTTTATTAAATGTCAAAAATTGATATTATTTCATACCTTTTTTAATTTTTTCGTAAAAAAATGTAACCAAATACAATTGCATTTAGCAACGCGTATACTACTATAACTAAAAAACGTAATTTGCTATAGAAAAGCAATACAAAATTTTGTAAAATTAATACTGAGAACCTTTTATAGCGATTTTAGTAACAAAAACATTACTTTTTACTTTAAAAGTGCAAAATTATAATATAACTTAAACTACAGCTTCTAATGAGCTTATGTAATCAAACATCAAGATACAATTACAAATAGTTTTCAAGTATAATGCCAAAACTTTTTAAAAACGACGACTACCCAAAATAGAGTCATTATCTATGAAACGAGACCTTACACGAATCATTCTTTATTAAACAGTATCATTAAAATATTGTTATATTATATTTACATATTTTTAATAAATGTTGAACACATGAAATATTCGCTTTATTCAAAAGCATATTTTTAATGCCAAAGTCAATAAATTTTTTACACATAATACATTCCTTAAATGGAGGATATCTTCTCCATAAAAATCTTCTTCAATAATACATTGCAAACTTTTGTCCCATGATACAGTTTATCCGGCAAATGCTGCTTCTAATTAAGTTATCAAAATGTCTAGTTATGAAATACAGTTTGTAAGAAATATAAATATTTCATTAGAAAGATATATTACCTAGATTAAATACTATACGTATATACTATGTCGTCGTTGTAGTTCTAATACTTTGTAGTGCATAAAAGTCATTTGACATAAAAAACATGTATGACGGTAATTACATTTGTTAAAAAATCTTACAAAGTATTTTTCATCCAGTCGGGTGTGCCTTTTTAACACAGATATGGCTGATCAACTTTTGGGTTACAAGACATTACTACAGCGATGATATATTTGACATCTGCAGATTGAGCTATTGTTCATAAAAATAAAAATATATGAGCCGCTGTGCATTTTTACTATAACATAATTACACAAAAATCACACTGATACTTTTTTTAGTAAAACCCAAAGTGGACAATCGCCGATGTGACTTGTGCGGATCTTCAGAGCCAGGTGTTCGTTGCTTGAACTGCAATGGACAAATGTTTTGCATGTCTTGCGACGAAATGTACCACAGACATCCAAAAAGACAGACACACATAAGAAAGGTGTGTACTATTATATATTATAAGGTCCCGGATTAATTCATTGCCTTTCAAATATATTATTTAAAGCTAACAAAAAAAATCTGTAGCGGTCTCTCCGGGTCTTTAGAATGAGTATTTTATATGATTTTTAATTATTAATTTAAATTTATAGGGATTGCCTGTCATGGATCAAGAAAACTTGCTTCCTCCTCTACCACCCAAAGGAATATCATCAGCACCAGTGCCACCACCGAGACGAAACAAGGTATCATCCTCTTGCAATATTTCATAATAAATATATATAATTGATATAATTGGCACAAAAAAATTAACTTAGTCCAATCGAAATGTATTTTTATGTGATATTATTTTAATAAAGTATTTTTCGTTATATTGTTGTGTATTATTTTCGTATGATACATTATGTAAATAATATCATATTAAAAATACTAATTGCTTTTTTGTGCAATTATATTCCGTCTATAATATAACAGAATGTTTCTGTACGCAATCGTGTCTTGATTTTCAAATACCAGAGTTGCATTTAAAATAATTATTTAATTAATATAATACTAAATGCAGCGCTGTGTTATTTTGTATATATTCATGTACATTCACGTTTCATCCTATTGTTTAATGTTAACAAATTCTCTAATTCAGTACTTTTCAAACTGAAATACGCTTATAATTTGCAAGGTTCATCTATGCCTCGCAGTTTGAAAAGCGCTGCTCAAATGCATCCGGCCTAGTTATAGCAATTGATCACCGCACATCTCTCGACTAATATAAATAAGTGTTTACTAACCAAAGGCTCATGTGAAAAAATGAGATCCTTTTATGCATAGTTTCAGCTCCTTTTCAGCTACTCATTTTCAAGAAGGGCTTTTTTTAACACGAATCAACTACTAATGATTGTATATATTACACATATACACTTTGTGTTACCTAGTTGAATATGTTATTTAAAAAAAAAACGTTTTGAATTGGTGCGAAATGCTTACATTAACAGGTAATTACTTAATATGTTTTTTCTCCCGAAGAAAAAGAACATTGTTGTGCATAATTAAGAAATTTTGGGACAGGTTGCTTCGAGGGTCGAAAACTTTGGAGGTACTTTGAACAGAAAGACGACCACAATTCAAAATCCACAAACGCAGGCCTCTCAAACGACTACTTTAAATCGGATGATGACCAGACCTTTGCCAGCTGTCCCTCCGCCTCAAACAGCTCGTAAGTTCAAGCATTTTGAATTTAAATTTAAGCAAAAATTAATTTTATAAATCATGCAGCAATCATAAAAAAGAGTCCTCAAGTTGAAAAGCGAGAAACGCCTATATTAACAGCACTTCAGCAAAGATACAAGAAACATCTCGATATGATGCGAGGAACATCTCCGGATTTATCCAAAGACTTTACAAATGTAAATATACAAAATAAACCTATAACAAGAAACGAGGTAAACCATTTTCAAACATAGTTATTTAACATTTGCAAATATATAATATAAACGTGTTTTAGGAAATTCGTCCACCGAACAATCAAAATAACTGGGAAAATCAGAGATCTACTACCCTTCCTCGCAGATTCTCAGCGGACAATTTCAACAGAATTCAGCTCCAACAAAACTTCGTCCCACAAAATGTCAATCCAGAATTCGAACCTCCAATATCTCCTGTTCCGCCTCAGCAAAGAGTGAACATCCCGCCTCAATCACCCATGAGCTCATCAGTGTTCGATCTGAACAACAACATGAATAACCCTCAAGCTCAATTCTTTCCTCAACAATTCAACCCTATGATGCAGGCTCAATCAATGGCTCAATTAGGATGCATGAACTGCCAGCATCACATGCAACCGACACCTCAAGATTGGAATCAATGGTCTCGACGATACGGAAGCAATATGAGTCTCAACATGTCTCCAGATCAGATGCAACAACAGCAAATGTGGATGGGTCCATGGTGTGGAATGCCTATGTACCCACATCCTATGATGCACCCTCATCAAAATGGTAGTTATAATATTAATATCCATCAAGATTTAGTCTACAAATATGTATTATAATAAGATATAATCTCATGATTAAAATGATATTTTTTTAAAGAAGTTTTCACATCCTTTGTTGTTTTTTACAAGACAAAGTTAATTCGTTCATAATTTATTATGAAAAATTTTTAATCAGTCCACATACAAATTGCTTCATTTTTGTTATCTTAAAACTTAAAATCTTAAATCCGCATATGTATAACATCTTAAAACCGCCATAAACTAATGGCATTAGTTTATGGAGGTTTTAAGAAGGGTTTTTTCTTACATGTTATTTCAACAAAAGCTTTGACCTGCTTTGTTTTTTTCACACCTTCAAAACTCATCGCATTTAGTTAAAGCTAGTTCAATGTGGCCTTTTGATTGGGTGACCGTCCGATACTTACAAAGGATAATTCAAAGTTCTAATCCGATACAAGGCCATTAGTGTTTTCTAAATGGGTTTCGAAGCTTGTATAGGAAAGGGTTTAACGAGTTCTTTGGTAATTGATGGTTTTTGAAAGTCTGCATGGCTATTGTGCAATTCTGGTTTTCTGCTGATTTATAATCTCAATTAAATAAATGCTTTCTAAAGCCATCATTGAAACACTATGCTAAATTTTTTTATAGATTTCTACATATGTACATATGTATATGTAAAGTAATAAATAATTTTATTTTAAATAATCTGATATTTTAAAAACAATACATATTTTAATAGCCTTTTAAATATTTAAAATTATTTTAATTAATTTTCAATTAAATTTTGAATCCAATGAATAATAAGCATTTGGTTATTTATACTAATTATATTTACTCTCCATTTATATAAATATTTCATCTTAATGCTAAAATTTACATATAAATCGATTTATCTAATCTTTACCCAATTATATTTTTTAAAGGTATGCCGGGACATCTACCGCCTAGTAGGACTCAATCGCGGATTAATTCTAGAGCAGCATCACCGACAACTAGTATTAGATCGAGAAGATCTAGGGTCAGCAGAAAAGCTAATATAGACGACGATGATATTTCAGACGTAGAACTGAACGAAAAGGCGTTTTTGAGGAGGAGCAGTATTAAATCTGATAGAAGAAAGGGCTCTGTGAGCAATATGAGCGTTAAAGAGATACCTATCAAAGACTCTGAGAGTGTCAAAATAGAAAAAAGCTCTTCTCCTATGTCTCATCGTGGCACAGAAAAGAAAGTCAATAAGAAAATAGAAGTTCTTAAGCCCAACGTAATCGATTTGAGTCCAGATTCTGAATCCGACAAGCCAGATGTTGATAAGTTGGATGAAATTGAAATCTTAGACAAGTTAGATGCACCTCCACCGCCTACACCAGAACACTCGTGGATTTGCGAGTATTGCACATTTGTAAACGAACCGGGTGTAAGAGTGTGCGATGTGTGCTGCAAAACTCCTACGGCACCCCCCGTACCACCAGCCGTCACAGATCAATTGCCTCCCAAAGGTCGGAAGATATCTAGCGGCGAAAGCTGTGTTTACGAATACAGCGATGCTGAGAACTATAATAGACGTAAAAAGAACTCTGAGATTAAATCGGCACCAAGAGCCACAGTGGATTCAGACTCAAACGACGAGTCTGTATCTTTTGTTAGCAAGAGAGGTAGGCTCAAAAAAATAACATTTTTGCCCGGTACCAAGTAGCATTTCTTCAAATTACCTCAGTAAGTCCACTTTTCCAAAGAATAACGGTGCTGCAGAACGCTGTTTCGATTTCAAAATGGATATGAACCATATCGAAGCAGCGTTCTACAAGCATCCAATATATGACATTTAGAATCAATATCAGATATGTCCATTTGCTTGGTTTTTATACATTCACGTATGAAGAAATTTAGAAAAAATCAACAACATCAAAACTAGTCTTTTGAAATAATAAATTAACTCTTTCTTTAAAAAACAGTTACATCAAACGCAGCAGCGTCCTGAGAAATTAGAACATATTTTAAATATTCAATATATTTTCCCTCACCTTTATTACATACTTATAGATGGACGAATAAATTTTCTCTGCTTCATCTTTAATTTTCTCACAGCATAATTTTAATAAGGCACCTTCTTCTTTAAAATATTCCATAAATACTCTATTGTATGAAGGTCTGATAACTGTGCAAACCAATCCAATACCGGCAACACCTTCGAGGCAAACCAACCATTAATCGTAGTAAGGAGCGTTGTCTTTTCAGAATCGGGTGTTTTTAATTACTTTTATATAATACTATGAACTTGGTCATATCAAATGAACATGATTTCTATTGGCATGCAAACTCAGACCACAATTCTTTGATCCCATATTTGACTAAGTTATATTTATCTCTCAAATTCGATTAAATTTTGATTAACCCAATCTTCAAATGTCCAGTGTTGGTGCTACTAAGCCCATTTTAGCCTTAATTTTTTATTTTTTATAAATATTATAACTATGTAAAAGTTCCCAAACCTTCAATTCATATCAACATTTCAACAGTCAGTTTTGAAGAAATTTTTCAACGGTTTCTAATGCACTCGCTCTTATTGGACAGATGTCGATCGTTTTCTTCTGGTTCCTGGTATGAAATTACATAAGTTTATACAATATTCACTGTTTCGTTTTAACATATTTTAGATAGCGTGATGTACACAATTAATGCGTTTATTAATATTGCAAAACTTTCACATAAATTGCGGTTTATTCCAACTTAAGAACCCTATTTCATAAATCAAAAATAATGAGAAACACAAATATTTAATAATGGGCAATGTTTATTTATTTCTACTCCAAAGTAAGTAAATGTGACATATAATATTGATTCTGGACGTTACATATGATCCTATTAATAATCTCCTTTATCAGCATACTTGAATATTTCAATGATATATCAGAAATTAAAACTCTATATGGACTTTTTCTCTTTTGAAATTTTAGTAGGTGGCAGTATAGCAAGTAAATTTTCCAAGACTCAAAACCAAACTAACAAAACTAACGAAACTGCAGTAACGAACACGAATACAGAAAACGTGGCCAGGATCAGGACAGTTAAGAGAAAGAATCAGGCCGAGAAAAAATCTACTGGGTGCGGTCCTTCGCCTCCTAAAGAAATAGAACCAAAGAAGAACATTGAAATAGAGAAAGTAATTGAACCAAAGATGCAAATCGTAAGTGACAAAAAAGGGACGACTTCCACGGGAACGTCTCCATTACCACAGAGCATATCTACTCAAGTGAGTCTAAAACTGTGTAATTAACATAATTATTATATGTATATAAAAAGGGTATAATATAATTTTGATCTAACGAATATATTTTTAAAAATGTATTGCTTATTCTGTAGACGTATGATTTGATAGAGAATGTTAAGCAATCTGTAGAACACTTGAAAGCAGCCGAAAGCTTAAAAAACTACGATTCGAAAAGCTCGGACTCGGGAAAAGATAAGAAACAATCGCATAGGTTTTTCAAGAGATCTAACTCTCTAAGAGCTGGTAAGACTCAAATGGACAATGACAATAAACCTAGTTCGCAAAAAAGCGAAAGTCGCCTATCATATTCTAGTGATAGCCACGTGAGTAAATACAATACATCGATTCAAATTAAGCAATACTAAAACTAAACTGTTTAAAATATTTCAGAGCTTACCTCCTACGCCTCCAAGAGTAGAAAGCCCATCTCCTTATCCAAAATATGAAGATTACAGCATGCAAGATAAGCATTTGGGACATTTGGGTCCGCTAAGGAGTAGATCAAATTCAGTGTTAGGTACTGGATATATGGGAGGTCAGGTTGTGGGATCCAATCCGGTATCTTACAGGAGCATTATGGATTTGCACAGAGCCGATTTGTATAGAGACGAGTCTTGGAGAACTCCATATATAGATCCGTACATTATTCAAAATCAAAGGGTGAATCATTATTTTTAATATATGCTTAAAATTACTAACATATGCTATTTTAAGTGTGGTGATCAATATCAATGCAATCATGGACCATTACATTAAGTTTAGCTTAGTACAGTTGTTTAAGTTTAATAATCAATGTGTATATTTTGTATTTTAACAGAATGATTATGTGGGATATAGAGGAGATTCTCAACCACGCGATATCCCTCCGGATATGTTCCGAAGGAGAGAGAGCGATGTTATGAAATCGCAAGGAATGGAGCTCGTGAAGCTTTTGAGGGTGTGTTTATTTTATATATTAGCATAAAATAGAGTATAATCAATAGTGAGATTGAAAAAATACTAGTCATCTATCAAAATTCTCACACCCTAATACAATATATAAATTTTGATATACATGAAAAAAAATATTAACTCATAATTTATAAACAATATACACCTACCATTAGCCACCCTGCATGCTACGGACTTTAAAGTGTTTTCAGAAACACTCCTTAAAAGTCCTTCAGAAACGCTTATTTTCCTCTGAGAGATGAGTTGGCTTGGTTTGTATTTTGGACTTGACCTAATGAATGTTCTAAAACTATAATTTGTATTAAAACTTTCATAAGGTCAGGTTGGCTTTGGTTAATTCATGTAGGTTAGGTTTGGGTTTGAACAGCAAAAGAACGTTTCGTAACTGTCAAATTAAGTTACATAGACATTTTAGAGCAGCACATAATTTCGCTAGTGCCTATCAGTTAAATTTTATTTTTGCTAGTCGTAATACACTTACTATATCTATTGATGAAAATTTATTTAAACTTCACTAGTGAAAATATAACTTTACTAAAATACACATTCACTGTAACATTTATACATCGTATGTATGTAAATATATTTTATTACTGCGTATGGAAAAGTTGAAATCATATAATTTTAATAGTACGTGCCAAATATATTACATTTTCAACATTTTGGTTTTGATAAATAGTTAATGGTATTATATTTCTAACTTATTAGTTAAGCGAGAGCCGTAAATAAGTAATTTTCGGGAGTTAGAACAATTAAGCACCCATATTATTGTAATGCTCATAAGTGCTTATTTTTTTAATATATAGGAAGCTGAGTTAAACAACTTCTCTCCGGAAGAACTTCAAATTGCAATGACTAGTTCAGGCTCTCAGAATCCAATCGATTGGTTGAAAGAGAATTGGTCCAATATGGTAGAAACTGTATACACAGTAGCTACCAATTATGGACGCGAAACTAAAGAAAATACTGTCGGTACAATATCTCAGCGTGAAGCTAGAGAGGCTCTGAAGAAACACAAGGGTAGTGTGTGGAAAGCCGTCACTGAGTGCGTTGAGCAACGTCAGAAAAAGGTAGCTTATTATTTATCAGTTTTGCTCTTGTTTCATATGTATAAGCATATGTATTAAATTATCTAATCGTTTCAGTTCAAAGAGTTAGAATCTCGTGGTAAGTTCACCAGAGAGGACATATTGACTTGCTTGACGGCCCACCACGGCGACTTAGAAGCGGCTTTCTTAGAACTGAGCAAAACTCAGCTAAAGCCGTTCTTGATGAGGATTTGGGGTCCTCCGTCTGGTGCTGAAAATGAAAGTGGCAATATGAGCAATTTGCTCAAAGTTAAGGGCGAACCTGGTGCTTCGTCGGCTAGCGGTGGCAAGAGAGAGGATTGTAAGTATCACAGTCTTTATGCCTAACTTAACCTGTTTCGACTGAAAAACTGTTGTTTTAACCCTTTCTGCATGCACAATGAAACTTCATCTCTATCCATCGTTTCTGGAAGTAAAACCAAAATGATAATTGCAGGAAAGCATGACACAGTTCACAAACACAAGGATGTGTATCTATAGGGAGAGATATGACTTGTCACACATGGAATTGTAAATTTTGCATGATGTAAAAGTCGTTGAAGCTTGAAAGTTTCACTTTGAAGAGAGAAGAATCAAAATAAACGATAGTAGTGGGGAAAATACTTTGTGAGAAGAACGATGGATAGAGGTTTTCTGTATCTCAAATACCAAACTGCATTTAAGTTTAGCTCGTATTTATATTTTTGTTGAGTTTTATTATTTATTAGTTATTTCACTATTTTATTTGTATTTTATATTATCATAGTTTAACTTGCTTTTTGATTTGTTATTTATATTTTACTTGTTAATGTTAATATGAGAATATGTATAATTCGGGAGAATCTAAACCATTTTTTTTTCTTAAAATTCATAAGGAAATTTACTTACTCTAAGTAGTCTGGGACTAAAGTACTCTTTAAATTTTTAATCACATATATAATTATTGTATATAATCTAACCCCGCTATATAGGCATAAACGAAGAGACTTATGTATATAAAAAAAATAGTGTTATACATACACTTTATTGAAAAAAATATTTTTTTGACAATTTCCATTAAAAATGTTGCCTTACATTTTGCCACTATACACACGATCTAATCTTTAAATAAAGAGTATGTTTATACCTTATAATTTTATTTTATTTCAGTTTTCGTCTTTTTTGGATAAGACACTTTTCAAAAGCATAATATTGTTTTTGCTGTACTTTTTTTATATTTTTTTAACTGAGGCATTTAAATTACATTGTACAACAATGTTACACCTTTTTGCTACAAAGATAAACTAGACTTACATGTAAATTACACGATGATTTCAGTTGTAGTTTTGTCCCTAAAAATATCTGGTTTTATAGATAGCAATAATTTTACATTATTGTATATCTACTTTTATGATTTATTATACATTATATCGATTTATTATGATCTTAGTCATGTATATTATCCATTGTTGTTATAAGTTTATGCTTATGTGCTATTTTTGTTAATTGAATAATTTTATACTACTACTTGTGATGCGTATCTATATGCAATATTTCGCTGTGATCCCACTTCATATTTTTCTCTTTCAATAATCTGACATTAGTGTAAAGCCATGCATTTAATTTATTAAATATTTTATGGCTGATGTATTTTTTGTACTATAAAATCCATGATAACAATAAAAACAATACGTGTAAGAAAAAACCTAATGAAAGACTATAAAATAAGCTTATAATTTTACAAAAAAAGAAACTAGTTGAGTTCCAGCGAAGTAATGCATTTAGTATTTTGTATGCAAAACTCAAAATGATTTTGATTTTAAAATTCATCATACGAATCCCTAATAAACAATAGAAGTCCCCCGTTGCCGCTCCACCTCGGTGCTGTCAGTGTGGCTCCAGTGTAATAAACTGTATAAACGATAAACGTTTACATTAAATACAGCTTTTTTTTGCTCGAGTCATTTATTATGCCTTTTTTACACTTACATATTCTATTGTGAATTATTTTGAGAAATATTTGAATCTTATTGTTATATATTCTTGACTCTTTTTCATTTGGCTTTTTAATCAGAGTAATGAAGGTGGATTTAAATCAGACATTTGGTATCGAACCAATCCTACATATCTCATTAAAAAATTCTATGGCAGAGTTAATTTTACCGTCTTCTAACAGTTTCTCCAGTTCGATATATACATCATCAGACCTAATTTCATAGCACACAAAACTTCTTCTTTCGTGATTGTTGGTTATTTATTGATATTTTCATTATCTCTTTAATGTATTTTTTCCACCGTTATAGTCCATATTCTATATACACAATAATTTTGCTATTTTTACCTTTAAATACAGGGGACTTTTGTAATTTCTAGTTTCTTCGATTTTTTCTGCACCATTTAAGACGTTGTGTTTGTTTTGAAAATCTTTTTTCATTGGTCATATATTAACTTTTATTTTATTTTCTAATTTTATTCTTAATTAACATATGGATCTCTTTATATCTAACGTAGCACTATTAGTGGTGTCAAGTTCTATAGTCGATAAAGTCTCAGAGTGTACTTTCAGCAGCATCTTGAATTTGTTACTCTGTAAGGAATTTGATGTGGCAATATTTCATGGCTCAACTCTTTCAAACGTTGATTTGTGCGGAAACCATACGTCGCAATTTTTGGTGCATTTCGTTTGTTTTGCTAGGATTAAAAAAAGTAGTGAATTAGTAATATAAATGTAAAAAACGTAAATTAAATGTAGTGAATTATAATAAACGCATACCAATAAACAGTCGCCATATTTTTTGTACTTTTTCTATTGCTAAAAAGAAACAGAACATACTTTGTAACAATTTTTTTTATTAAGTTCGTGCGGCACCCATGTGCCAAGACTTTTTAAATTTACTATTTCAAGTGGTCCAAAATTTTGGAATTACTAACATCTAACTTTTTGGTAAGCTCGGTTGGTCGTTACCATTTAGAGAATAACTATACGTTCCTTTTCAGTAACCTTACCAAAAGCATTCGTTTTGTTTACAAGTAGTTGTCTTTTTACAACTATTTTATTTCCCCCCTTGTTTTGCACTCATACAAAAAGTGCTCTTATTTCCTTATTTTCAAAATATAAAATAAAAGTTCAAATTTAAAAAAACTGCAATTATTTTCCTAACAATCAAATATATCTGACAGAACTCCGCCAAGTCACCTGGCAGATTGACTCAGTGTTTCGTTATGTACTTTTACCCCACTCTGTTAGTATTCGTTAGCAAAATAGAGAAGTTTACTTGTAGGTTACTCCCCTTCTTACTTTTGTACTGACTGCATAACCGAGAAAATATTATTGCTTAATTTCCAAAGACTCCTCCAATACTCCAGAATTATAAATGTTCTTAAAAAAATAATGGAAAAATGATATAGTAATTATATAGATTAAAAACACTATACACAGTTTGTTTTTTGTTTTTATTGCTTTAAATCTCCTTTTTTATTATTTTATTGGATACATAAGTACATACTTAATTATAATGTAATAAAAATTAAATCACATATTTTTGTTAAGTAAAAAAGTCACTTTATTTTTGTTTAAAACTATTGATAATTGTATCCTTTAAATTAGTTTTCTAAAGTTGAAGACCTGACTACATAATTTTGTTGGATTAAATGTTTCAGTGGGGTTGTCGGGCTCTTTGAACGATTATATTAGAACGCACGCTGACGAGGCAACGTTAAATAACGAAGCAATGTTAGAAGCAAATAGACTGGTAAGTTCAATAAAAAACATTGACGACCTAACCGAAATTTATAAATTGGCAACCCCGTCCTCTCTCGCATACAATTCGGTTAACGTAAACGATATCGATAGCCCAGACAAAGATCTGTCCACCATAAATCTCTTGAATGACCTGCGTGATATGATCCAACAAGTCGATTCGAAAAACAAAGACAACATATTGAAAGACATTGGGAATATAATGAAAAACGATAACAAAAAAGCTATTGCTTTACAGAAAGCAAAAGAAATAATTCTATCCCACGAAATTGAAGACGAATATACAATAAACGATGATTATGCTTCCGATATAGAAGGACCTACTGTTCCATACGTGGCTACGTTTTATCCAGAAACAAGAATTACAACTATAGAGACCACCTCACAAAATATTCGCGAAAATGTTTCCACAATAGATGTTAAATATTTAGAAAATAATGAAGAGCAGAAATCTAACAATGAAGAAGAGTTCCACGATGCAGTTACGGAGCACACATCTGAATCAGATGATTCAGAAACAGAAGAAACGGAGACCGAATCTGAGGAAGAACCAGAAGCAATCATTAAAGATAAACCTCAAAATATTCCGATATTGAATGATCATTTAAGTAATAATATAGAATTTATAGATTCGCAAGAAAATGTCCTTGAAGATATACCAACCTCCATGTTAACTATAGAACCAAGCATAGCTACTGTATCAACCAGTATTAATTCTTTATTGTTAGCAAATAAAGACGTTAAAGTAATTAATATAGAAGTTAAAGATGCATCTCCTAAGCATATTGAGGTATCTCAGTCCAAACCCAAAATAAATGCAATAATAGAAGTCAAAGATGAAATAATTAATACAATACCACAATCAGCTCCTAAAATAAATAGAGTAATAGAAGTCACAAATGAACATATTAATACAATACAACAATCAAATAATATAATTAATAGAGTAATAGAAGTTAAAGATGAAGTTATTAATACAATACCACAGTCTGATCTTGAAATAAATAGAGAAGTCGAAGACCAAAATTTACATATTAATCAATCAGATAATCAAGTAAACGTAATAGAAGAAGTTAAAGATGAAAGCAAGTCAGTATTGAATCAAAACGACTCCAAAAAACCACAGCATCTTGTAGATATTGTGGAAGACACACAACGTTTAATTCATCTGATGAGAGATGAGATCAAATCTGATATTGCTACATACATTTCGGATTCAACCGATGAAGAATCCGATGGATATGACGCTTCAGATTCATCTGCTATGCCGGCTTCGAGTACTCAAGACTTTAGTCAAAATGAAGAATATTTTTCGGAAGGTGATTCTGAAGTTGACGATGAAGAACTAGATGAAGAAGAGGAAGTGGAGGAGGAAGAAGAAGAAGATGATGATGAGGAAATAGATGAAGAAGAAGAATCTATTGATGAAACTAATGTTTTCAATGAAGGTGATAAAAAGATAGATGATGTTAACAATAATGTAGATAAGATGATAGAGAGTGGTATTGAAAGTAAAACTGCTACTATTGAGGTTGTTTTAAATGAAGCACCAGAAGTCATAGAACCTGATTTGAACATTTTTGAAGAGTTGGTTCAAAATCTTCAGTTACAGATCGATTCTTTAGACAATAGATATAGTTTCAATGAAACTGTCGCTGTATCAGTGATCGAGACTCCGAGAGAGATTTTAACTAATGGCGATATTGTAATCAACGATGTCCAAAGTGAACTTTTAAATTCCGTCCAAGATGAAGCTGTGATAATCGATCATGTAGAAACGGTTATTGAAACTGTAAACACTGAGAAAGAACCTGATATAGTTGAGATGATTCCAGTTCAAGAAGAATTGCAAGTTGCTGAAAGTGTGATGGAACCTACTGTTGATGTCGTTATACGATTACCACTGAATGATAAAAATGAAAATCATGCTCCTGTTGATAGCACCAATCTACTTCTTGAGAGCAAAGTAGATTCTTTGATTGTTCAAGAATCTCCTAACCATGAAAACACTACTAACGTTGTAATCGTTGATGAAACCACGGCTACTTCTTCGAATACTGTAAATATGACAATAAATTCAACTGATACAAATAAAAATAAAAAAGCCACAAAATCATTCGTTTCGCAAATACCTAAACTAGACAAATCCATCAAAGCAGACGCTAAAATCGGGCCCAAATTAGGCAAGAAACCTGAAATTACACCAGCTAAAGCAGCACCTTTCAGCGCTTTTCAAAGTGGCAACGTTAAAAAATTACAAGAAGGCCTTTTTAACAAGGTCAACATAACGATAACCAAACCTCCTGAAAAACCACCGAGAATCCCAGTCCCAGTAGCATCCAAGTTGAATCCAAAACAAACTCCTAAAACAGAGGGTGAAAGTAACAAGCCGAACCAAATCAAAGAGAAGTCCGGAAAGTTGAAGCCGTACTTTGTCGAGACTTGTTTGAGCGACGACTATTTCACCGAAAGCGACAACGAAGGGAAACACAACAAGCACAAAGTTGTCTCGAAGCCTGTAAGTGTCACTAAGTCAGATAGTGAAAACATTATCCGTGAACCGTTGGTATTAGATGAAAAAGTAATTGTTTTTGACACTGTAGCGTTCCAAGAAGATACGCCCGAGGTCAGTTCATAAGATAAAATACCTCCCAGTTTTACCTTTTCAAGTAATAAGACAGTTTATTTATTTATCAGCGTCAGATCAGGATGCTGCTGGCCGAATCCATTGTGCCATCTTGGGAGCAGGCTGAAGTGGCTATAGCACTTTACCAAATGAACTACGACGAGCAGACAGCCTTGGAAACAGCCAACGAATGCACAACTTTAGAAGCAGCACTGGCCTACTTGCAACAAGAATGTGAACTATGTACTGGAAAATATCCAATGAAAAACGTAAGTCAATAATCAATTTAAACATGGTTAATCAACAGGTGATGTAACCGAATCAGGTATTAAAAATAAGCATGTGTGTATGACATGTAGAATCAATATCATAGCACAGCTATTCGACTTTTTTACCAACCATCGGATAGTGTTTATCTATTTTCATTTGGGTAGTCACAATTGGTCGAAGCACTTACTTTTTTATTTAATATTATTGAATTTACTATATTCCAGATGGTATCGATGTTAAAATGTACTCATCGTTGCTGCAAAGAATGCTCCAAGAACTACTTCACCATTCAAGTGACCGACCGAAGTATATTTGATTGCACGTGTCCTTTCTGCAAGAGTCCAGAGTTGGAACATCAACATGAAGATGATGTATTAGAATACTTCTCTAATTTAGACATTCTTTTAAAGTCAATATTGGAGGAGAACGTTCATGAGCTATTCCAAAGGAAGCTGCGCGACAGGACCTTGATGCAAGATCCCAACTTTAAGTGGTGTGTCGAGGTTAGTACATGTCCAAAACATCGCCACCTCAACTGTAACTTAACTATAACCATATCCTATTAATGTAATTTTAGTGTTCATCCGGATTCATAGCAAACCCTAGACAAAAAAGATTAGTGTGCCCAGATTGCCGATCCATCACGTGTGCTCTGTGTAGAAAACCAGTAAGTTTTGTAAATCGAAATACTGGTATGACTTGAAAAGATTGAATAGATAAATTGATTATGTTTTACAGTGGGAACCTCAACACGAAGGTATAACATGCGAAAAGTTTGCAGAGTGGAAGGAGGGAAACAATCCAGACATTCAAATAGCTGGAGTCAAGAAGCATTTGGACGATCATGGAATTGATTGTCCTAAATGCCGTTTCAGATTTGCTCTATCGAGGTTAATGTTGTACATATAATACCTATATATTTCTAGATTCAAAGGTATCAGGACGGACATGTTTAAATATATAAATATCTATTTTGTTATACCACCTACCAATATTAGTACTTATTCAGGTATTAAACGTCAAATCATACTTTTGGATCTACACATATATGTGATGTCTAGAATCAATAATTGATATTTATTGCTCCCTGTCATATTACATTGATAAATAAGAGATAAGGGTATTTTAATTGAATTATTTTCACCTGCCAGCACATATATGTAGGTGTTTTGACCTTCTTTGTGATATATTTATTGTCATGCCAAAGATAGTACTCAAGGCCCTCTCTGAGCATACACAACCGATTCACTCGCGTAGGGTTCCGCGCTCAAAGTAAAAATTTAATAAAAGTAGACGTTAATATTATTTTTATCACAAATTGTGAAATTACAATTCATATAGCGATATTTCATTTCCCTAAAAAACACGATGAATTCAAAATTGTGCAAATTTTGGGATCGATCTTAACATCACATACTTTGTGTATATTTGTTAAATTCTTATACATAGGCCCAGTGGCGTAGCTATGGTATGAGCCGCCCGGACGATCGATCCCTAAAATTGCCCCCTCCCCTCCATACATTTTTTTTTAAAAGTCATAAAATCACCATTTCTTAAAATAATTGCTTATATTGAAATTATTTGAAATTTTATTTAGAATAATGATACTATTTTGGCGGACGGATGGTGACGGGTGGAAATTACACACAGATTGAGCCGCTGCAGTATTATTTATTGAAATATAGTTTAGTTACATGTTGGAATATGATGATAAGAGAAATCGACAGACGAGGCACCGCCGGTCGTAGTCTTCCCGTCCAGTCCGCAGATCTTTGATCTGCTGCCCTCTATCGTCGTCACGTCAGTGTTGCATAATGAATAAAATTAATAAATAAGCTCCCACACTATATTAGTGTATTATATATATTATTGCATACATTTTGTATTCGTTACATATCTTTTTTTGGAGGAGGGGGCTCGCGCTTTATTCTTCCGTAGGGCCCAGATCAATAAGAATATACACATTCTCTATAATATATTATTAAAATTCCTCACCAGCATAATAGGGATACTAACCATTCGGAATCCGTATGTCTAGAAGATAAATTATTCTATATTGCTTCTAGACGTGACATATCTATCCTATTTTTTTAGAGCTACATCTAAATCGTTGTTATAAATTTATAGAGGTGGCTGCATGCACTTCACTTGTAGTCAATGCAAGTATGAATTTTGTTGTGGATGTGGCAAACCATTCATGATGGGCGCTAAGTGTGGGGTTAGTCCATATTGTGCCAAGCTAGGTTTGCATTCTCACCATCCAAGAAATTGCCTCTTCTATCTTAGAGACAAAGAGCCACAGCAACTGCAGACATTGCTACAGGTAAAATTGTATTACTTACATATATTATATAAAATATAAGTGTGTGTCTGTGAAAAAAGATGTAAACACGACTTTAAATGATAGGTTGTCCTATATTATTCCCAAGGATAAAGAAAATAGCTAGAAAATCATACAGTTCTTACTTTATTAAAATTAAATTTCAGCTTAACAACGTCGAGTTCAAAACCGTAGATCCAGTGATCGTTGACGCAAACGATACAAGCGCTATCAAGAGATGTCCGGTTCAGCTTCAAAGAGAAACTCCTAGTGGTCTTGTCGATACAATTTGCAATTCTGATGTCGTAAAGTCGCAAGCTGGGTTATGCAAGTACGTTCACCATTCTGTCTAAAACCAACCCTTAAATTGCTCTTCATGAAACATACCAAACATTTTGCAGAAATCATTTTACCGAATACCTATGTAGACTAATCAGACAGCGCGAATTAGATACAATAACCATCCTGACCACCGACGACTTAGAGACCATCGTTAAACGAGCTAGTATCAAACTTCCGCCCAAGCCGTATGGTAGCCTGGAAGGTTTATACAAAAACCGATTATTACAGGTTAATTAAACTAATCGTCTACCATCCAAACGAGAAGAGCAAAGCAATAATGTTAAATTCCCAATTGTGTTGTGTCTATGTGTATGAAAAATTAAAAAATGGGTTGTTATTTTGTGATTAGGGCGCATTACGTGGAGTATTTGGTGGGGCAGATGCGCACTGTGGATCCACTGCCCATCATGGACTTGTCCGAGATGGTAGCTGAGCTACGACGGCTCGCCATTCCTTTACCTGACCGCGGACCATGGGACACAGACCCCATTTACATAGAAATGTGTGCCAAGGTACTCCACACTGCGTTTAACGTATTGCTTTGATCTGTGTTTGGTGCTGAATAAATATATGCACATGCTTTAATTGAACGGTTGATTTATTATTGCAGATTATTAAAGAGCAAATTCCACTGGATTGAAGATGTAGCTGTTTTATTGTAATAGATCATAGCCAAGTGTTAGCAAGAATAATAATTTATATTGTTTATGTACATTTATATAATAAAGTCCTATAATATTTAGGTGTGTAAAAATTATTATTTTATACCTTGATAATTAAATAAATAACTAGTGAAAAATAAATTATTTGAAGTGAATATTTTATCTATATTCAGACTCGTGAATATTTTATCCATACTTTAGAATTCAATGAATTTGCGCTCGAAAATATAAAATGAAAATGCTGTGAATAAAAAATGTAGATAAAATGTCTATATTTTTCTAGCGTAAACAATTAAATTTCTATTTAAGTTTCAAACCTTTTCTGTTAATTTTTTGTTTAATAAAATCCGTGTTTACTTTAATAAAAAAAACAATAGATGGCGTTTAAATTGCCATTTGCAAATAAATATCTTTATTATTAAATTATAATTACTAATAATATATAAGATATATACTGGTAACTCAAATAATTAATTTAAATTTTATAATTTATATTTTAAAAGAATTTAATCTATAAATATTTAAATAGGTATTTAACAAAAAGTCATTGAAAGCTTCGACCAAAGTAAATATCAATATATAATGTCTAATATTTTATTTCCCAGTTCCTTCACATGAGCCATCAACCTGGGTAACTATTTAATTTATTTAATTATTCTCCTTTCTATTTTTTAAAGGCAAAAAACCCGCGTTTCAATCATTAACTAACAATTATTATATAAGGTATTTTAGGTTATATAATGTTTATTTATTTTTAGTTTTTATAAAGTTTTTTAATTGTTAGATTAGAATGATTTTGATTTATTTTATGGTAGTAAAAGAAAAACCATTGAGCATTTGTCGCCATTCTTCACGAAATATTTTGTTGCGTTTGTAATAATTTTGAATTTTTTCGGTAATTAAGTTTACTACCCCAGACGGGGGATGCATATGCAATAACTGGTCGGATGATCGATTTAAAAAACCATTTCAATTCATTCAAATTCATCTTAAAATATATAATCTAACACATTTCATTAATTATACATCATCTGTCAGACGGCAACAAACAAAAACAATAATGTTGCCATGAGAAAAATTTACTTCAGAATTACCAACATACCGATAAAAACAGGTAATGAAATGAGATGTATACAACAATTAATAATAATTATAAAACAAGTAAATTTATTTTTTAAATAATATGTAATATATTACATTTTTATTTTAATGTTTTTACATGTTATTTATAATTATATTTACATTAATAACTTTCCGCATACCCAATTTGCTAATTATTTTCATTAATATTATATTACAGTGTTAATTTTATAATTTATTAGTATAAATATTGCCATTTAATCATAATAATAACAACAATTATTTTATATGTTTCCATAAATAAACTAAATAAACACATGATTATTAGCATGCCTATAAACACACATAGATATACACGAAAATAAAATTTGATAACAAAATCATTCGAGAAGGAAAAATAAATTTAATAATTAGCGCAGTAAATTTAATAATTTGTGACAGTCTGTAAAAAGAGAATTGTGGCACAATGTGATATCTTGTGACATATGGGCGAGAGCAAAATTAATATATAGAAGCCACTAAATGGATTAAAGTGAAAATAAACTTAATCATGTAAATGAGTAAAATTGCTTAGTGATAATTTTCAATATTATGGCATTTCGCAGCTTACTTTATTTATAGTATTATTGTTAGATTAAATTAAAAACTACATATATGTAAACCCGTTTTTGACCTTAGCATAAAAAATAAGGTTGAAATATGAATACGCAAATATATTAAAAATAGTTGTATACCAAAAGGTTGTAATATTTAATCCTCATAGAAAATATAATTTATTAAAAATTAATAATTCAGTTAAAACAGGACTAATCTAATTTTAAATATTTGTGGACAGTTTGAATATTTATTTATATAAAAAAACCATACTGTTTATAAACCACCTAATGATTAGGTGGTTTATAAATTAATTAATCATGTACGCGTTTTATTTTCATGAATTTTTACCAATATACATTGTAATGTTTATATTCTTAAATACTAATGTACTAAATTTTGCATGAATGATTATAAACGCACAATCATTATAATGTTGCGATATTACACACTGCTAATGAATGCGCTTTGTAGAACTAGATGTCTCAATACGCTACAAAGTATGTCAACACTACTTGCTTTGTTTCGTATCAAAAACAATACTATTTTATCGTAATCACATTTTTTAATAAAAATTAATGGTTTTAAAGCAATAGTTAGCTTTTAATCAATTTTTAAGCATACATTTTATCTAAATTATTGTTAAATTATATCTAAGGTATAAAATAATTTATTTTGTACCTTAAAACGTTTTGTTTGTGTTTACTTTTTTGAGTTCAAGACTTTTCTTTGAGTTGCAGGAAACAATTCAAGATGAAATTGGTCTTTATCCACTGTATATGTTTCCGATTTCAAACTCGAAATTTGAAATAATAATAATTCTTGCGACTATTCCATAAGCGTAAGTAATTGTCACGCCGGCGCTATACAAGCCTGTGCACTGATCGCCTATTTGGGTGGATTAGGACCACTTGCTAATACAACTTTAAAATGTAGCTAAACAAATGACATTCACTGTTTATACGAATGCAAAAGAATGCACCGTCCATATAAATTCCGGCAAAGTCTGTGGAATGTTCGGTTAATATGGACTGTTTGCATAATAGTTATTACGCAAGAATTGTTATTGTAAAAGTAACATAAAAATAGTATACATAGTCCCAAAGCGAAGCATCTCCCATATACTCCAAAAGAGTATATAAGCGTGAACATAGCGTACTCGCAACACTTTCACTAGATATATTCTTTCTGAAAAATATATAGTACTTCCGACTAATCTGTCAATCTACTTCCGACTTGGCACACACGAGAGTTAAACTTAATTCATACCAAGTGGAGCTGCGCTGATTATCGCCCGAGACTTAAAGATGCATATATCTCTATATTAATTGCACAATTATTGGCTAAGTTCATTAGCCAGTTAATTCGTTCGTTCGTTATATTCATAAAAAATAAAAATAGTAATTTTGAGAAAAAATCGTAGAAAAAAAAGTTAAAAATGCTTAATATAAATAAAAATTAAAATATGTATGTTTTTTTAATAATGGCTAAATATAAAATTAAAAAATACATGTCATGTATAAAAAAGTAAAGACGGCAAAAAATGTTCTGGTCGATTAGTGACAGACCAACGCCAATGCAATTTAATATATTTAAACATATTTAAACTTGAATAAAAAGGTGATATTTCGGTACTTTCCTGTTATTTTGGGTCAAATTTATTCTAAAAACATTTACTTGTTTATACATTTTATTTATATACAATTAAACTTTTATTAAAAATAAACGCGTTCAAACTGCCTCGTACCGAAACAGAAGCCGTACAATTTCTACAATAACCTGTTTTGTTGTGTTCATGAGGTGTTCACCGTTCTGACCACAGCTCGTTTGCACCTAACCTGTTACGTTTTAAAATTTAACAAGCGGTAGCGGGTGAGCGTTGGTTAGAATAGTGAGCACCCCATGAGTAACTCTGCAACGAATATATTGAAATGCACCAATAAAATAAATTTAACATATATACCAATACGAGTCAAAACATTTGATATTTTTTTTGTTTTTTAATTTCTTTTAATTCAAAAATTCGTCGGTGTTAAGACGACTTTTGTAAATTGATTCATTATATGCGTGCTCGTATATGTGTGTAAGCCCGGAGTTGGCCTGTCACTAATCGACCAGAACCCAAAAATATTCTATGATAAAAAAAAAATTTAAAACATTTTTACACACAGAAATGTACATAATTATTTTATGTCTTTATCGAACGGATGTTTTTTTTTGGTACAAGTATCATTTACCGGTAAATTGGAGAAAAACTCTATACTCCGTTTCATTTAACAAAGTCACTTTGAGGTCTATCCATTTCGTCATTATTCATAAATAAAAAAGAGATGACAACTTTGGTGTGCGCCCCACAAATTTTCTCTAAAGTACAAGATGCGGATATACGTTCGGTGTACTTATTATAATATCATTATTCTTTTCTATATTTTTAACAAATGTAGTTTATTTAGAAATGTTACTATATTTTTTTATGTTGAAATAGTGAAAGTTATAATATATATTTACGTATGTATAGCGATAACAATTTGAAGCCGATGAAATACCGTTGTGAAATACGAGACATACCTCAAAGTGACTCTGTTAAATGAAACGAGTATAGTGCACGTTAAAAAAATCGATTTGATTGATTCAAAAATAAAGTTTCTACGGTAGAAAAATATTTAGGGATACGAATATAACTCTTGACAAATAATCTTTGCTACTATTAGATAATTTACTTGTGAAAGAATTTTCTGAGAAAATTTGAATTAAATATATTCCCAAAGATACTATAAGACATACTAAAATGAATCAATGAGATATATTTACGTTCAAAGTCTATGACGATCTACTAAACGGAGAAATTGCTCATCAGTTAATGATAGATGAAGTTCAATATCAATTGAGTCGTCAAGACAAACGATAATTCGTGAGTGGAAAAATATTTGGCTAGAGTTTGAGATCGTAATAAAAGTTCAATTAGAACAACTAATTAACACTTATCAATATATGTTAAGCTTCTGCCATTATTTGAGACTCACAGAGAAAATGTTTCATATTAAGATTTGCAGGATATGGATCAAGTTCCACCATTAAGTCTCAAGGAAGACAGAAAGATATCTCTTAAGAATTTATACTAAAGAAATTGGCCGGTGTTTTTGACATTTTGTAAGTGATATTCAAATTGAAAATGATCCCTATGTAGAGTGAAGTTAAAAATGCATGCGAATCTATATTGTTATAATCAGATTGAAAAGGAAAAGAAAAAAAGGGAAAGCATCTTCGGATGGTTATTTCCGCTATGTTCATGCATCACAACAAAGTTAATATCATTTCATATGTATATATTTTTCTGTCCTATGTAGATATTTCTTAAGAAATTGAATTTTACTTACTTATGTTCTTTAAAAAGATATCTAATATAAAAAAGGTGAACGTACTGATCAAATTTCATATTTTGTATTATAAACACAAATTTGATTCTGCTACGGAAATCGAACCTACGGCTCCAACACCTCTCGTATTACGCCCTTATACCACCCTAATAATTTCCACGTACAGTCCTTAGTTTTCCGTGAGACCGTTTTCCCTTTGTGTGAGAAAACACGGTATCCCGGATGGGTACGTACGCTTCCGGGCTGCGCCACAGCTCGGTAGGCCCGAAGTGGTGCTTTAACAGAAACAACCGAGCGCAGTCCACGTGTACAAGTTCCTTGGCCTCAGGCACGTGTCGGCAGATCGCTGCAGTCCCAAAGGGTCGGCGCAATCGCCCCTCGCAGGGCCGTCGACCCACCACGTGCGGCCCTTATCAGCCAGGCCTGTGTCACCAACTCAGGCTTTGCTCCCACACCGTGTGACGCATTTGCCCGACGCTTGTGCATCGAAAACGAGAAGACGCATACCAGACGCCGATGCACCCGGTTATGATGAAATCACAAAGCGGCAATCGAGCAATAGCAGCGTGAGATAGCGATGGTCAACGGCGAAGCGCCGTAGGTTCATTTTCGGACTATGTCAACTCAAGAAAATACGTAAAATAAATAAGGTTACCAAATTATAAAATTTAAAGTCTTGACTTCTTGAAAAAAAAACGACAAGACATTTGTCTGCTAAAAAAAGGACATTCATATCAACATTTTGACTGGATTTCAAATCCTTCAAATACAAAAATGGTATCACCGTTCTTTTCACTGACAACACAGCAATTTCAAGATCTTATAAAATTTCACATTGAGCGGACTTCAGAAAAAAATATAAGCCAATTACTAAAAATTCCACTATAGGCGTTGCAGTCATGTTTTCTCTTTAACTTTTGCTTCTGATAAATTAGGTAGCTAAACATTTAAATTGCTAAAATACATAAAAATCACCGTCAGTGGACTGCTATCTCTTATTTATAACTTTTTATCGTTTCTTTAAATTATAAAGTAAATGAGCAAAATCTTCAGCTTCACGTGTGCACTTCAAAAGGCAAATTATGACACATTGCATGGGCAGTGAGAGATGTTCCAGATGTAGGGCAAATGCAAGAAGTGGGTGTAAGCCACTAACTCATGCGTTTTTACATCACTGCGCTACACATGTTCGCTTTTGAATATAAAAAAATGTTTTTTTCTTAACCGCGTACATTGAGGGATAAGTGTATGCATTTAAAAAGGCCAATGTCAGAACTGCAATGTTGCGGTGTCAAAATGTACTTTCGCAACTGGTCTAATGCTACCAGAATTATTTCTAATAATGATTTATTGAGATATCTAGATCTGGATAACATAGATATTTTTTAATTACAAAAAAAAATAGGCACTGGTTTGGCATTGAGACAATTTGCAGTCTATTACAAGCATTTCTAATTACATGAATCTAAAAATGATATATGATCTCAACTTTAAAATTTAAGAAATGGACAGTACATTAATATACAATATGTACATACATATTTAAATAAGAACATTGACTAGTTCTCAACGCATATTTTTATTTATATTAATAAACAATAAAAATACAATAGTCGTTCTTCCGTTTAATTTAATTATTGGAAGAACGACTTTAAATTTATCTAAACCTGTGTGAAAATGAATTTTAATTAGAAAATTAAACTCTTAAATATAAATGATCTTAAAAATAATTATTGTATTATGTTGTTATTACACACGAAAAATAAAATGTGTATCTAATACATAATTATATTTAAAAAAAAGTAGTTCAAAAAATGTATAAACTGCTCTAATGCGGTTTAAAATTAGTCTAAACGATTATAATTATAAAATAAAATAGTATGTACATTATTTGAAATATATAATAATTTAATTCATTTATTTCGACATGTATAAGCCAACTAAATCAAGTCATCAAATATTTTTTTCTTTATCTAATATTAAATAATTTAATAATATAATAAATATTAAAATTAAATTTATTATCATTCTGATAAAAAGCAACACAAGTCACATTGAACCTTATCGCTATTGCGCTACACGCGTCACCTTAATTTTTAAGTATTTTTTATCAATATGAGTGCAAGTTTATCTCGTTTCTTACTCACGCTTATCTACTTATTTAATTCGTATTATAATATAAACAAGATAATCTAATAATAATATTGCGTGTTTTGTATTGATTTTTTTTAAGCATTAAATATTTTTTAAATATATATAAATGTGCACAATTTAATAAAGAAAATTATATATATATAATACACTGCAAAAGCAGATAATTAATTAAATATCAGTAATTGTCAAATTATCACAATCTAGTTTGTATAGTAACCTGACCGCGTGTAATACATATGTAATTAGTAGTGCTTTAAAAATTGCAGTGAACATTTTAAGATCTTTAAATCTCGTTTTGTTCGTCCAGAGATTGTGCACATCTGGCCCTTGTTGTATCCATGTTGACGAAATTCAGAAGAGCGAGTTCAATTCCATTGCCGCGAGTGAGAGCCCTTCTCAAACTGTTACTTTTATAATCATGTCTAAATATTTTTATACACATGCTTAGTGTCTTTGTAATCTTTACTTTGATTCACACCCGACGATCGTGAGAATAGACTTAAATATTTTGGTACAACTTACCGCTAACGTACTTGACGATCGGAGCTTCAGACGAAATAGATAAATACATCCCCAAATGCACCCTAAATCTAGGGATGACAAGTGGATAACAGCACAAAATTACAAATTTAATTTCAACGTCAAATCGTCGCAATCGTTTTAAGCGTTGAGATAAATTATTAGATTAAAGCAAAAGAGGTAAAAGGTTTCAAGTTTTTTTCCTTAAATTTTAACCACTAACATTTTATTTTAAACAGCTAATAACAAATTCTAAACATGAAAATTGTTATGAACCAGTAACATGTATAGTATATATAATAAGTATGTTAGTAAAATTATTTATATGTTGAAAAATAATATACACTTCCATCAGAATTTTCATAAAAACTCCCATCAGATAATCCCGACTTTGAATTAATACTTTTATCCGAGTTCACACCAAGTGAAGCTACGCCGAGCATCGACCGGGACTTAGAAGACCAAAGGGGCAGCTGCTTCCCACTTCACATTATGAAGTCAGAAATCTAGGGTTCAACACGATCTTCGGAGGCGACTGGATTCTATGTGATGTACTTGAACAAATTGTACGGAAATCAAAATAATTTATTATACATAAAACTTTGCCTTCTATAAAAAATAAATGCATGATCAATAGGTCAGTACAACACAACTTTAAGACCTTAGGTCACTGACTAACATAGCTGATATTTAAACATTTGCAAATTTACCTCTCTTTATAATTTATAATAAAATTTATTTTATGATATTAATGCTGATTGAGTGCATTACCATTTAATTATGTTTATCTGTTTAAGAAGCAAATCAACTGTGCAAAGTATCGCAATTATTTAAAATATTTTAGATATGTTATATTTTTGCGGCTATATCTCTCTGGATTGTCTCTGCGCCGTAGCTCTGCGAAGACTGCTGGTACTCGGAGTATTCCGTCATCTTAAATAAAGAGTTAAACTTTACTCCCAATATCTCAGCTGTTGGAAGGGGAAAAACGCATTTTCTTATTCGTGTTTATATATAATAAATTAGAGCTGATAAGGCACAAAAAAAATCAGGGAAATTCCATTTATAAAAAAGTGTTTACCATAGACTAAATTTATTTTGTAAATTGAGATATTCCGCAGTTGCTCTAACTGCTCCTTTACAAGTCGATGTTTTCGTGCATACGTTTACGAGCGGTCATTTTATTGTCGAATATGACGTTGCCTTTTAGCTATTTACTTTTGTATTGTGACAAAGTTCGAGAGATCATATGTTATTATAAAATTTTAAAATATAGTTTAATATTAACATTAATATTAAATCTATAATTTTATTTATTTGAATAAACAAAATCGATATCATTTTGAATTTTGGCTGTGATATGAATATATTATTTAGTTACAGGCATATTTGTCCATGTGGAAAAATAAAGTACAGACAGAATTGTTATAAAATATTTTATAATTAATATAGAATTATGCCAATAAGATGAAAACGGACCACATCTCAAAAAAAGGTTTTAATGCAAGGAATAAATAAATATTAGTATTTAAAATATTTTTTTGTTTAATTTTGTCAACCTTTATTTTAATATCTTTTGTTTGTAATAACAAGACATGGCAATGTGAAGGCTGCTGTTGTTTATCTTGAGTAAGAACATTAAACTCTAGTGTGGTATTTGACAAGACAACACGCATGTCATGTTGGACATCTAATCGATTTCGTTTTCATTGTTACTAGTGTTAAAAATCCCGATTCACATAAATACGTCGTTGAAAACAGAATTAAAATGTGCATAGTTTGCTTTACAAATCCAGAAGTAGTGTTTTTTTAAAGTAGCTTACTACTTTAAAAAAACACCAGAAGAGTTCCTGAATTAAGCTCCAAAGTATTTTGTCTTAAGATCAATGAGCTCATTCTTGGTTATATTGTTTACATTAGAATGAAAAGGTTTGCGGATCTACGACAGATGTTTTTTCGCAAATTTTTGGAAATATTGTCAGAGAATTTTGTATTTCGACTCCTTCTTTGTCAAACACTTATTTTATCATTGGAAAATTTGTAAGAACGTATCTACTATTTTTTCCAGATTAGATTATAAGAAAGCTTGTTCTATTTTAGATGCATCCATAATAGTGATTTTACAAATTTGGATGGAAAGATTTATCTAACTTAAACAGTAAAAATATCTTGTAAGTAAGCCAACTTATAGATCCATTGTGTTTAAATGTTCCAAGAGTGGGCTTTTTCGTATTTTCAGAAAAAGTGATGCTACATTCTTTAACTCATCTTCTCTCTGAATGTCCTCTTGAAAACTTGCGTATTTTTTCGTAATAGAAAAGCGTTTCACATTCTGCTCCTTTTTGTTGACAAAAAGGAAACTTAAGAATACACAAACATAATTATGTATTCAGCCTATGATTCGGTAATGTTTTATTTTATAATTTAAAAATTGTTATAATTAGGCATAAAAAATATTAATTGTATTTGGCATACTGTTTTAAATTTTTAAATAAAAAATAATCTTTCGTAGCAGGAGAACTTGAGTGACGCGTAACAAATTATATATCAAGAACTATATAATTATAATTTTGTAATTATGTAGTTCTTGTTATTAAATTTCATAATTTTATAATTATAATTTTCTTGATTGGCGCAATTTATTTCATATTGCCCTTACACGTGTTCCACATTATAATTAATTTATAATTATGTAATATAATGTTGCGCTTTTGTTTTAATTGCAATGTTATTACTATTGATTTTAAATCGATTTGCTCGCTTTTAATTGATATTAATTATATTTGCGGTTGTTTATTGTTAATATATATTTATAAATTTATAAAATTAAACCTTGTTTTACTATCATGTTTATAAATATTTTCGGTTTCTTCGGTTCTACGCCGCAAAAGTCAATCGGTATACGTCATGAACATTCAGAAATATCTTCAATGGTCTACAACAAATTTATTTATTAATAATGGAGTTCATATGCGTATATATGTATTCAATAACAATTGGCTATTTTTGGAATCTGTTATCTGAGCCATAGCGTTGCATCGGACACGTAATCTGGTCAGTGAGCACAAAACATCAAAAACGTTGAACTCAAGCACGTCCGCCATTGGGAAGGTTCAACAAGCAGTTGCTTTACATTGTTTTCCTATTATTATTTATTTTAGATTTCAAAACAAACTATCCCAACACGCGGCGAGTTGCGAAAAATCCACAAGAACAACAACAGGTGATTTTTAGCGCAAAACTCGTGCCGCAAAAAAGAAATTGTGCACTTGCGCATTCGTGACAACGCACAATTTTGGTATATTGATCAAGGGAAATTTAGTCACGTGAGAAATATATATACTATGTCCACGTATGTCCGCCTATATATGTGTTCACGTTCTGATAATGGGTGGAACAACTTCTCGATTGGTCATTTTTTCAACATTCACATTCCGCGGCTGAAATTCAATAAACAAGCATATGGATAAAAAATTCTACCAGGAAAAATTGCTAAAACTATCTCAAGAATATGTTATGTGCATTATGAATATATCTGATATGAGAGATAAGTCATTATTGTTTAATTTGATTCATTGCGTTATAATAAATATTCATTAGTAATAAATTTTCAATGCCTAACTACATACCAGAGGCTGCCAAACTTTTAGGCCCAGAGAATAAGTGATAGCGGTCTATTAATAGAGAATATTCCATTTCTGCCCACAACTCCCTTACTATTCTCAAAATTATAAAATATATAACTAATAATTTACGGATAGTTTGTGTATACATATATACATACTGTAAAATATCGACGTTACGCGAATAATTATATATCAATATATTGTTTCCGCAAATTTGTTCACTTCGTAGTCATTTAGCTATATATAGGTTAGTATTATACATTTATTATTTTTGTTGTTGTTTAGATCATGAAATCTGGTAGTCATACGGTATGTTTTAATAGAAGATATAGTCGTTTGTATTATAGATTATTAATTAATTCGCAACAATTTGTGTTATTACTTATAAATACGTGATGCACATGCAGTCTTGTGGAATTAAGTCGTCTCTGAAGATTACACTCTGGATTTCGGATTTCGTAGCTTGATCAGGGTTGACGTGAAGTGGGAAGCAGCCGCTTCCTCAAACTTTAAAGTCGATCCTCGCACTTATATGCGTTGATCTGCCTACCCTCGACGTCTAGACTAATTGGGACGATTTGGTGGTGGAATTTGATTTGTTATTTTTCGCTGTCTTTCTTATATTAATGATTTTGCACAATTGTTGTAGTTTAAACAGCGGGAGGTTCGTAACACCGGAATGGGTAGCGATTCCGTCGGCTTGTCGTTCTTCATTGTGGTCATTTGGGTATGCATTTTCTTATCTACTCCCGAATCTCCGATCGTCACGAGCGTCGACATAACGAACGCACTAATACATGTTTGATTAAGTAAATATTAAATAAATATATATTTATTTATATATATGTACATACATATTAAGTTTTTGCCCGTGCGGCGCAAAATTATATTTCTATTTTATTTAAAAAGTTGGCCATTCAGCGGTTGTATTTTTAATAGTTCCATTAAATGACATGCATTTTTCTGGCCAAATTCAAAAGATTACTGTTTAATCCACGGCAAAAGCAATAAAATCGTGCCGTCTCCGTGGTAACGCTCTGTTATCTAGTGTTCATATTAAGATTTTTTATGACAATATTACGACTTGAAGCATATCTAAACCGAATTTTGACCCATAGTAGTGTGCAAAAAACAATCTTCTCAGAAGGCAAAAATCCAATTGTCCAAAATTTGGTTTAAATATACTTTGACCAACACTTATATCAGAAGTCCGTAGTAATATTGGTAAAGATAGGTATCATATTTTTATATATACTAACAATTGTTATTTTAATTGAAAAACATCGAAGCCTAATCTTTGCTGTTATATTATAATATAAATAAATATCCGTTGTATAATATGTATGATTTTTTGGAAATATGTACAAAAACTGTATTTTATTTAGCTTAAATATCGAGGCAAATATGGCCGCTTAGCGAGAATTTTTTAAATGACCGGATAATTGCGCAAATGAAATTCCACAAAGCGAAAATTTTGTGATTGTTTGATTGTCAAATATTTTTTAATTGTGTTTCGGAAAACTTAAATCGAGGTTCCACTGTATATGAAATATTTCGATTGGTCATTTTCATTCTAATCATTTTTCCCATATAAATTATGAAGCGTCTGTTGACCAAAATAAATCAATCCAAATATATAAAAATAGCAAAAAAATTTAGTTACTAATGTTACAACTAAAGATATACATACATATGTATGACTAAAAGCAAGCAATTAATATTTTTGTATCCAATTAAATAAACGTATATAGAATTATTCTATAATAGAAAAGATAATTCAAATTAAATTAGATTAACATAAATAATACAGTTTTAAAGAATCTTTTGAGGGATAAAAATGTCCATTTAATAGTAAAAAATGTATAAATATTTTATTGATAAATGTAAGATCTATCTAATTCTCCAATTGAATAATAATACGAATTAAATTAATTAATTGAAACCATTTTGTTTGATAAATAAAATTATTTTCTTATACCTTTAATTAAATTAAAGTAAGCAAATATTAATCAAATAGTAATTAACGCTATATTTCTCATCGCATCTTTAAGAGATTTTCTTAATAAAATATACTATTTTATGAAAATAAAATTTCGAGCATTTTTTATATTTATTTGGCTACGCAGCGCAAATTATCTAAAGTGTAACCAAATGGGATATATTATATATTAAATATTTTTAAAACTGTATTTTTAATCACTGTAATCTATATACATACATTTTCTATTCCAATAGATTCATAAACAAAATGTTGGAATTATATGTTTTATGGTTCTACTTTCATTTATAATGGACTATGAACTAGTTGTGAGAAAAGTGACATCATTAAGACATGTTCATCTAAAAGTATATTTATTTAATTTATATTTAAATCCATTGATATTATAACGCCTTAAGAGCAGCATGCGGCTCGCGAGCCGCATTTTACCGAGTCATGTACTATACTAACCGATCAAATATTAGACTATGAACTGTCTTGTTTCGTACGTCAAAATAAATACTGCTAGATAAAGTTGTTTTTGGCAACTTCTGTTAATGCGCATGCATTATATACGTGGTGTGTGTAGATAATGTATCGGTAGGGGAAATCTTACTAGGGGTTGTTGACTCCGAGCCATCTCCCCAATACATCCTATCCTTAAGTGAAAGGGAAAGGTCTTGCGAGCTATGCGAGCTACCTCACGCAAGTCGTAGGGTGGTTTCTAGAGCGCAGGGCATTAGAGCTTTTGGGGTGTTTGCGCTAGGGCCGATAGGGACATAACCACAACCACCCCGTTTCGAAGTACATAGGTTGCCCTGGGGCTGACGTCACGACCCTCTGCAGCTCCGGACCTGTCGCGAGGCGTACACGTGCCCTAAGGATTTTGCCCTACGACCCAAATAAAGTTCATTCGACTTATTTGTGTGCGCATCCAAAATGGAGGGAGGTGGTCCGGCACGACGAAAGTACTGCACAAGGCTATTGACGGAGGAAAAAAACGCTCCGAGGCTATTGAACCGAGGGTAACAAAGAACGAGTAGAACAGAAAATCATCCGCCAGAAGAAGAAATAAATGGAAGACATTTTCCGAAAACGAGGACCGGTTGTTCGCTTTCCGCAACTAACCAACTGGCTCATTCCGTTTCGCATTGACCGCTGACGGCAATCAAAATGACCGACACGCAATAATATCTGATGTAAATTATATAAGCACAAGTGTTACACGACAAAAAATAGATAACCGTGAACAATGGCATGCAACGATATCATACAAACTAATCGATAACAACATAAAGGTTGATCAAATGCATCACACGCAATGAAATATAGAACCAAATTAAAATTGAGAGCGAATAAACATGTTGAGTATATCCCACACCAATAAACAAAATTCATTCATTTAATTACTACTTTTAAAATAATTTAAATAATATTATTCAAATATAAATTGAGAGCGAATACATTTGTTGACCATATCCCAAATCTATAAACACAATTCATTAAAATTGCAATTATTATTATTTATTTTAAAATAATTCAAATTTAAATTAAGACCAACAAATTTGTTGATCATATCCCATATCTATACGCAAAATTCATTCCAATCACTTTTTAAATAGTTCAAATTATATTTTTCGATTCAATAATAATAATAATAAAATCCATTTAGATTAAAAATATAAATAGCGAACCGAAATACCAAAACATTTTTATGTATCATGTTTAAAAGTGAAATACGGTGATATGCGTTTATCTCGCTCGCACCAGTGATCGCTAGCCGAAATTAAAAGAAAACAGCGTTATCTTGTTTTCGAATGAACACAATTTTACTTTTTTCATGTGGGGAACCGACAGGTGTGCGCAACCGTTTTTCGATAATCAAATAAATGTAAAATCATAATTATTAAACATAATCGAAAACAAACCTTGTTGTGCCGGATCTGTTTTTTCTTCGTTTGATTGAATAATTCACTGTTTTTGTAAACGGCACTCGATTATACAATCAAAGTCAACCTCTGCGTGCCAAATATAGTTAGCCTGTTAGTTTTATTTTGCATAATTGTCATGGATATATACAAATAATGAATGAGTATTACGTATTATTGTTTGACCTTGATAGTATGCCTCAAGTCCATCGCGTTCCCTTTTATTTCAATAGATCGAAAAACTTTTCTTTGTGTTATAAGAAACACCGTATTACGTTGAATATCAAGAAACAAAAAAATGTGACTTTTGCACGCATTTTTAAATGTAAATAACTAGTTTTGAGATAACGGTATCAATACTTTGACGTACATATACGTAAAAATATTTATAATGTTATCATATCAACCAAAAAGTAAATAAATGTCAACAAAATTCATTGATAGATTTAGTCCTTTTATATATTGATTGAAAATATATTTATGAGTGCCTACCTTAGTAACGGTGTTATTAGTCACATATTCTATAATATTATTTTATATTTAATCTAATAGGCTAAATAATATTATTTGAAGAGGCAAGCCATAATTGTTGTGTCGCTGAAAGTGTTCCTTGAAATTAAATTTTTTGGCGTAAATAAACAATATCTACAAATATATATCATTCACAAAATAACGACGTTGGCAATATTAGCGGCAATATTTTGAATCTGAACGCAGTTATACACCAGAGAGTCTAATCAAATATGTATTAGAGAATATCAAAGAGTCTGGTGCCGCCCAGTATCATCAATATTCGTCGGAAGATCGAGCACCACCCATGTTCTCGAAAGTATACGAGCCAGGACACTCGTACTGAATTACTTTCGACTTAGCATATACAAGATTTCAGTCGACCTCGCATCAAGCGTCGAATTGACATTTAAAAGTGCGGAAAAAGCAACTGCAGTTTACTTTGATCATATCAGATAAAAAGCAATTGACAGAATCTAAAGAGTTCAACTCAATCGTCTATACGACTTGTAAGCTACTAAGGCAAGAACTGACATGTATATATCATTATTGAACAAATTGTACAGTTACGTTTAAAAGTATTAAATATAACAAATGTTATACTTATAAACGCGTGCCCCGCCAAGTTCCGCAAAAATATATTTATTTAATCTTTCAGCAAAATTTTAAGACTAAAATGAAGCATTGACGTTATATATTTTTATTAAATATGTTGTAATATACTTTTTAACTCTACTTTTTATTTTGGGCTTTTAAAAACTCTTCGAACAAAATAAACTCTACTTTATTATAATAGTTTAACATATAAATATCTAAGAAACAGCAATATCGCCTTCAAAAGTATAATACTAACACTAATCATCCAAATTAGTCGAACAGATATTATATGTATCATATCTCTTACTAAGTGTTAATAATTCTAATCAACTATGTTTGACTAAAAGTTTAATAATAATTAAAAAACGTTAAAAATATATTATTTTCTCATATCCGTCGAGCAGCTCATCGAAACTTTCAGCTAAGATAAACAATAGTTAATTAAAATTTATCTACTTCAATCTCGTCAGAATTTCAATATTTACTCCTAATCATAGCTCCAAAATAGTTTATATAATATGATAAAAGGTACTTTTCACAAAAGAGAACATTTTATTGCCGGAAACTTGTATGTTTACTTATATTTCTTCAATTGCATCTGCGTCATCTTCTGGTGCTTTCTTTAGAAAGTCACAGAATTGACGATAAAAATAAAGCTTTAGCTTTATTTTTATCATTATAATCACCGGAATGATTAAGGAAATACATACATAAATGGAAATACATACATTCATAAGAGGAAGCACATGCTTTCAGTCTATTTAATACGTGTTTCAGCTAAATTACATTTTACATAATTATTAAACAGTGTAAAGTTAAAATTGAAATGCTGACAAATTTTAGTATGCGATGTTTGGTTTTATAAGGCATATTAGATAAATTTATATATTTGTCTTACAAATTTTCTAAATTAATGAGACAGCTTAACAAACCTCTCGGTCAAATAAACATCATGATGGTCTTCCTAAAGATTTAATAGTGACGATCAGTATGGAACATACAGGACGCTGGTTAGAAAAAATAGTATTTTGAGACATGAGCCACACTTTATTCTCTAGGGGCTAATAGTTCATATTTTATTTATATTTTTTGTGGTGCAAATGTATTTCTAAAAAAATATTTTTACCGAAACACTACATAATTTATAATTATAAATCGAACATCGAGCATTGCATACTTGAACCAATTGTTTCGTGTTGTATCTCTTAAGAGCATAATTTATATTTTTCAATTACGTTATGAAACGTCCATTTGCTGTTCTAACCCAAACCTAACCTAATATAAGTAGTAAAAACTATTATTAGTCTTAGAACTTTTATTAGATCAAGTCCAAAATACAAACTAAGCCAACTCGTCTTTCAGGTGAAAATAAGCAGAAGAAGAAATACATACACGTCGGATCTCATACTTAGATATTACACTATGTTTTAAAAATATAATAGCTATCCTTACCGATATTACTACGGACTTTTGATATGAGAATATTGGTTAAAGTATATTCAAACTGAATTTTGGTGAAAAAACAATTATCCTTTCTCAGAAGTCAAATATTCACGTTAAATGCAATAAAATCGTTTAAGCGCCGTCGCAGTGGGAACGCTCGGTAACAAGCGTTCCCACTGCGACGGCGCCTACACGATTTTATTGCTCTCCTATTGGGCAAAATTCGGTTTAGATGTTATTCATTCGGGTCTCACTTATTGTAAGTCGTGTAATAAATATTGTTTTAAAAATCTTAATATGAACGTTAGATAGCCGAGCGTCTCCACTGAGACGGCGGCGGCACGATTTTATTGCTTTTGATGTGAATTCTTGACTTCTAAGAAGAGATAATTGTTTTTTGCGCTCTTCTATTTAGAAAAATTCGGTTTAGATATGCTTCATTTGATTTTCACTTATTGTAAGTTGTAATATTGTTATAAAAAATCTTAATATGAACGCTAAATAACCGAGCGTTTCCACTTCAACGGCGAAGATACGATTTTATTGCTTATGACGAGGTAGAATCCACGTCAAAAGCAATAAAATCGTGTCGTCGGAGACCTCCTTGAATTTGGGAAGAAAAACGCACGTAATTTCATTAATTTTCATCAGATACTTGAAATGACGACCCTGTGTACAATTGCTGCGAAATTTAAAAAAAATGAATAAAAGGTAAAATCGTTTTGAACCAGAGACAGTATGTCTCAATATTTGCCCACGGTCGACCACAAATGGGTTTACGGGCGCCGGTCGAATAAGTTTTTTTGTATCGACTTTTCATACTGACTGCAAACATGTAAAATTTCAATCTAAATTACAATACAAAATTTTGCTTTATGGTGAGTAACTGTACTATCTAAAATACATAAAAATGGAGCGTACCACTACTGCTATTAAAACTAGTACAAAATGTTGTGGCACGCTATGTGATTTTATTTGGCTCTGTACAATTTTTTACTGGCGATTTTTTTTAGCTCTCAAGTCGAGACTAGCCAACAATTTTAGCATTGTGACCCGCGGAAGATTTGAAAATGGCTCGCTTTGAATCTTAGGTGGGGAACAATTAATAACCCAACAAATATAGATATATTCCAATGAATGTAGAAAAAAATCCAATGAATATAGACAATTATTCCAACGAAATCATGCCACGAGTCATTATTGCGGTTTGCGTATTATTTATGCGCCGCTTATATTTTTAACTTTGCGAATATCAGCAAAACGACCTTGAAACGCAGACCGTCCTTGCGCTGTTTACATTCGACATACAAACACATAGCATAAATAGATCTCATAATTAGTATCAATTAACCGCTATTCGATCGATAGCGCCATCGAAATTCGCAAAGTCGACATAATGTGTATGGGTATTATTTGGGAGCGTTTGATCAGACCGGTTGACGACCGCTGCCGGCTACACGAGCCGGTACACATTTGACTTTGGTTGAACTTGCGTCGCTTGCAGACGGCTATCTGTGTTGGGGAAGGTTATACTTGGGCAGTGCACCGGCGGCCCAGCACCGCGGCCCGCGGTTCCACGTGCTCACGGACGAGGGTCAACGACCACTCTCTTTTTCATCGTTCAAGGCGAACCCGGCGCAACGTTATCCCTGCGTGCGCAATGGCGTACTTGCGCGTGCCGAGCGGGCATTCATAAATATAATATTTATTTAAAACGCACTAAAACACAATGCTCACGTATGCGCGGGCGGTGTGTGGATAAATTTGCCATGCTTGGGCATTTTATTCTAACTTGCGCGGCGCACTTTTAATTAAAATAAATTAGAAAATATATAATTTTATTTATTATTTTTTTGGACCTTAACCTATCACTGCGCACAAGCCCACTACCACCTATTGTTTATACAACACAGGTTTATCATTTTTTTTTATTACGAAAGAAAACATCAACGTTATAATGTAAATAATCTTATAGCTTAGGCTTACCATAAGTATAATGTTCCAAACTGGGCAGCTAAAAAAAATGTTATCTTTATAATTTGCGATGTTGAGGAAGTTTTATAAAAGGTCATCTCGGAAAGTTTTAATCATTTAGGAATGTTACGGGAGCTAAAAAACTCAACTCAAAAATATTGTAAAACAGGAACAATCCCGGTTGAACCAGGACGCATAGTAAGCGTAAGAATATTATTTATACTAGCAGTTCAGAAATATTTCACAGAACTGCCTATTTTTGATAACAGAGATAACTATGAAAGTGAATACGCCATATTCCTAAAAGTGTTTTATTTAAGTATCGGGTCCTTCTTCTTTATCCACTGGTCATCTATTAGCGAAAACCTTAAATGTTTATATTATGAGCGCATTTATAGAAAGAAGATTGTAATTTTTCTATAAATTAAATAAATTATAATAACACTCAAAATGCAAGAAATTTATTTATTTAAATCATAAATTATTATATAGAAAAATGAGATTTTATTAGATAAAAACGCAATAATACCAATGCCTAATCATAGCAATAGCAATTCAAAATCAGCTATTAATATATTTAAACAAGAAAGAATATCTATAAGAATTAAAACTTGATTTGATTTTATACTCCCTCTTTGGCAGACCACATTACTCGTTATACACCTGATAGTTACAAAAAACATTTCACTTAAACATTACGCTTTTTAAAAATAAATATATAAAATATAAATCAAAAAACAATTACTTGTAGATACGGCTAAATATATAAAAATTACGAAAAGTGCTAAAAACTAGCGGTGGATCTATCAAAGAAATGCACACACATATGTTTTTTAACACAAAATAAAAAAGGAGCTTTGTTCTCTCCTTATGGTAATCTATATATGAATAAGTTTATTTGTATTTAAAACATTTTCATGACACTTTGTTTGTGCTATTTTTTGTATGACGCGCACAGTCGATGATAAATAAATAAACGTATAAATCATTTTTCTCATCTAGAGAAACCAAATGCTAGCGAAGCGTGATTGACATAATAGCGCAAAAGACTTATCACTTAATTCGCTCTGTTTTAAGACATCTCAGGTATAAATATCTTATATAGATTGTATTTCTTGTATTTTACCTATTAATAGACTTATTTTAAAGCTCTAAACTGAAACAACTAAAATAACATTTTCATTCGTTTCGGACAATAATGTCAGGTGGAAGCGTAATAAACATCTGATCCTTTCGATGTAATTTTCGATTACTTTTTCGTACATTTCGAGTAGTATCTCAGCTATAACTGTTTTTAGGTGCTCCATCGTTCCAGGTTTGTCGACGTAGACACGACTCTTAGCGAAACTCCACTAAAAATCAAACAACGTTAAATCGCATGATCTTGGCGGCCAGTTGATTTGCGCCGTCTTATTGGAACCACATGTCTTCCACAAAAATATCGTCGATTTCGTGGCAAAACAAATCGGTTATCATGCGCCTATAGCGCTCACTATTGACTGTTACAGTCCGACTTCGATGTTTTCAAAAAAATTAAGCCCTATGACGCCACTTGACCACAATGCACACCAAACAGTCACTTTTTGGACATGTAATGGTATATACGGCAATTTTGCTTACTATCATACCCAGAAAGGTGGAAATCAGAAAATAATGCGGCAAAGTAAGCCACAAGAATTTTAGTGAAATGCTGCTGTGAAACCGGGATGGATGGTAAGCCTACTTATAAATATTATTATTGCACTGACTTAGATTTCTGAATCAAGTATAGGATTTTGTATGAAAACATATAAAAAATAATTTAATTTAAAGTTATTATTGTAAAATAATAAATATGCTGAAATAATAGATTACCTGTGAAAGAAGTATAGGTTGTGCAAACAAAGTGTATTTTACGTTTCTTACGTATGATAATTATCAGTAGTATTCTGTTCCGCATGCACGTACAACGTTACGCCGTGTAGCGGGCCGCGGTGCTGGGCCGCCACGTGTATTCGGCGCGCGCGCGCCCTCCTCGGAGGTAAACACTACGCTGAGTCGCGGTGCCCTAGGCGGTCGGTTCACCATGTTTTCGTCGCCGTCGTCCGCGACTGTCGTCTCTCGCTGCGCCCCCTCGGCGTCCTGCTGAGTCCTCGTCGCACAGCTACCCTGCGTTTGATCTTTCCGCTTCCGCTTTTCTCCGGCGACCTTTCCGGTAAGATCGATACTTTTTTACTCGCGACCTCTACGACCTCTCCTCGCCCGATTTTCCGGATCGATTTTCCGATTTCGATTTCGAACGCGCTCTGGCAACCCTGACCTACGAGCGCAGATTCCGAAATAGAAACGCGCTTTTACATAACTCAAATTGCGGTAGGATCGCCGCATAACAATACGCTCGCCATGTTCTATCCGTCGAATCTTCTACGTTCGACATTTCGTCGTCTTTCCGGGTAAACACTTTTTTAGTCATCTTTCCTGAAAGAGAATCGTTTAAAAATAACATCTACGATCCGCGACCTCGATTCGCGAAAAGTCGTTTCGTAATGCGTCGATTCGATTTACGCACGCGCTCGGGGCGGAGCGAAAACCGGGAAGCGCGTAAATTCGGGAGCGTCGTTCGATCGGGGTCGCGCTGGATTCGAACCGCCTCGGGCGGGATTCGCAAACGCGCGCGCGCGTCGGGCTCACGGCGCTGAGCGTTGCCCAGGTCGGCGATCGCGCTCCACGTGGCGGCCCAGCACCGCGGCCTGCGCGGTGCTCGGCCTCTCCGCGCCGCGGTGCTGGGCCGCCGCGCCCGCCGCTCAATGGGCCCGCGACATGCGCCACCGCCGTATCTCGACGCCCGTTTATCGGCGAATTCCTCCCGTTTCGCGACAAGGCGCCCGCGATTTTCGCAACGGCCGGGTCGGGTTTCGAGGATTCGCGGGTTCGGCGACCTTCGCAGGTCGGATTTCTGCAAACCGACGTCTATTTATAAAGGCCAGAAAAAACATGTGCGTTTTTTGATCACTACGCCGCTACGCAAAAGCCTCGTCCGGCGTTTTGCTATCTATTCGAACCTCCACTACCAAAGAATCGAACTGTAGTGGTACGTTCCAACAAAATAATATATTTATATCCCACGCAACATATTTTTTCATCACCATAGTAGCAATAGTATGTTTACACACCTAAAATATATAAAATTATTTTATTGTGAATTTTCGCTCTCTTGTATATCATATTCCGTTTTTAGTCAATTCAATTTTTTTAAGCTCCATCAACAATAGGCTCAATATTTATCACGATATTTTAATACTTCTCAGCAGTAAATAAATCTGAATCATTTTTAATCGCAATATCATTTTTAAATTTGCTTTCGATTTCGCCACTATAATCCATGTTTATTAGATTGTCTTCAGTTTATTCATTTTCACGCGAAAATCATTATTTTACAAATTTTGAAAACCATTTTTTAATTAATCCGTTATGCTTATTAGTTTTAATAGGACGTGATTATCTCTAGTATCTATTTTTAGTCTTTAACCTGTTCAACGCCAAGCAAATTTCTATGAATTTGCTCTGTAGGCCACCATTTTCAACCCTTTAAATTATTATGAAAGAGAAACATTATTTACCTGGAAAATCACTGTTTACTTTCCTTTTTATTAATTTTAACATAAAAGTGAAAAAAAAGCACAGAAATAACAAGTTTTAAAAACCACTGTCAGGGCTGCCACACACAAATATTATATGTAATTTATATTGTATGTTATTTATATTATATGTTTTTGGTTGTTTTTAATATTTGTATGGGACACGATAATTTCCGTTGTTTTAATCAAAATCTTTTATCAAAATGGCAGCTACTTCATATATTTAAAAATTTTCAACTATGTCAAAAATTTTTTAAAATAGTAAATATGGCAATAATGTTATAATATAAACAAAAACAAAATTCAAATTCAAAAAATGTTTTTTTTTTACAAAACCTTGTGTTTTTTTTATCATTTAAAAAAAATATTGTAGCAGCCCTAACAACGTCTGTATGCTCGATCGTAAATAATAAAAGAATGGTTCAAAAATTGCACATTTTAACGATCACATTCCATTTAATAGATGTCTCTGTATTAAATTAACGAAAAAAAAATCGAATTTATTAATAAATGTGTCCGTAATCACATTTGCGTGCCTGCACGCGCTGGCACTTGACGGTCCGACCGCTTTGGCGTGCGGGCACGTCACTGGCGTCTAAGGGGTTAAAGGCAATAAAGTTTGCTGCGGTAATATTTTTAATTGGAAATCGTCATATATTTTTATACAGTGTTTACTTACTTATCTAGTATTTTTTTAATATTTATAAAGTGAAATACATAAGTCGAAGCATAGAACAGTTTCAACAAATAAAAATACGCTTAAATCAAGACTTAAAAAACTCAAAACATAAATAGAATATAAAAAAGACTACTCGCTACATTTTTATTTTTGCGGATTGTCCTAGGAATATTATTATACAACTTCACACCTCTGTACAATTACCTAGCTATCATTAAAATTAAATTGTCTCTTTTTCTAGTATTAAACAATAAGTCTCATCAGCGATGAAATCAAATTTTCAAAAAATATAAATTGCAAATATTTTTTTAGTCATATATAATTTACTCATATATAGATTTATAATATAATATACGAAGTGTAAATTCATATAGATACAATTAAATAATCATACATATGACAGCGAACGCGCGATAGATACTCAAAAGCCATTGCGCCGTCAGGCCGCCGACCCGAATTTGCGCTTTCGTTCGGGGTCGCAGGGGGTGGTTTCGCTTTCGCCGCGCGCCCCCGACGTCAGTTCGGGTAGGTCCGAACGAGACCAGGCGAGGAGCTCGGGGAGCGGGGGCGGCGGTCCTGACCTGCCGCGGCACGTGTCGCAGCGGCCGCCACGTGCGCCGCCGCCCCCCGCCTCCCGGGCTCCCGCCCCGCGCTCTCTCGGAGACTCGTAGCGCGCGCATTCTATCGCGAGCCTCCGACCGAATCATGTCCGAGGAACTCTGGGAGAAGCAGCACAAGGAATGGATAAAGAGCGTCTTTATGCAGAGAGGCGAAGAAGCTTCCGGTGCGCTTCTCTCCTTCCGCGCGAATCTCTTTACGAGCGCCGCTGATTCTTTGATTTTCTTCTTTGCAGATAGGACGGAAGAGATGGTCGGTTCTTACTACGCGGCTATGCCCTCCTTGGAGCGCGCGGAGGCCGCCGCCGAGGGCGGCGACGTGGAGGTCGCTCCTTCGGCTCCCGCGGGCGTCGACTCTCCCCCGATCGCCAGCCGCCCTCCCGGAGGCCGCTTCCGCTGCCAGCAGTGCGGCATGAGCTTCGCCACGAAGAGCGCCCACACGAGCCACGCGCGCTCTCACGGTGGAGTCGCGCCCCCACCGGGCCCCGGGGGCGCGGACCCCTACAGCTGCGACGTGTGCCGCAAGACCTTCGCCGTGCCCGCCCGGCTCGTGCGCCACTATCGCACGCACACCGGCGAGCGTCCCTTCAAATGCGACTTCTGTGAGAAGATGTTCAGCGTGAAGGAGAACTTGCAGGTGCACCGGCGCATCCACACCAAAGAGCGGCCGTACCGTTGCGAGGTGTGCGGCAGAGCCTTCGAACACAGCGGCAAGCTGCACCGCCACATGCGCATCCACACCGGCGAACGACCTCATGCTTGCTCCGTCTGCGGCAAGACTTTCATCCAATCGGGGCAGCTCGTCATCCACCTCCGCACGCACACGGGCGAAAAACCCTACCGCTGCGCGGCCCCCGGCTGCGGCAAGGGTTTCACGTGCTCCAAGCAGCTCAAAGTGCATTCGAGGACGCACACGGGCGAGAAGCCCTACCACTGCGACATTTGCTTTAGAGACTTCGGCTACAACCACGTGCTGAAGCTGCATCGCGTGCAGCACTACGGCGCCAAATGCTACAAGTGTACTATCTGCGACGATACGTTCAAAAGCAAGAAAGAGATGGAGTCTCACATCAAAGGGCACGCGGACGATATAGCGGAGCCGCCGCCGCGCGAGGAGGTGCCTGTCGTCTACGAGGCTACGCCGGACAGTTCCCCGGGTCTGGACCCGGCGCTGTTGGCCGCCGCGGCCGCCGCAGCCGCTTCCGAGAATTCGTCCCCCTTCTACGACAGATTCGCCGCCGCCGGCCGCGTGCGTTACTTCGGACCGCAGCCTCCGACCGAGCTGCGGCCGACGCTGCAGGCCGACAGCAACATCGTCAAGTGCGTCGAGGCGGCCCTTCAAGTGGCGGAGGACGCCGTCGCCGCCATGACTCCGCCCGGATCCACCCCTGAGCGCTCCTCGTCTCCGGACGATCCGCTCGACCTGGTCTCGCACAGAGACATGCTAACGCTGCCCCCGCGCAAGCGGAAGTTGTATATGAGCCAGATCGAGACTGCGCCGGTCCGCATGAACTCGGTGATACAGTTCGCGAGGGCGTCCTGAGCGACGGGCGCCGTCTCCCCCGCGAGGGGTAGCTAAGACTGATCTTGTCGAGTGTTTCATACGATTTGTACGTTTGTAAACTTTCGTTAGTTGTTACGGGCGGCGAGCCCCTCCGACCCGAGGGAGTTCCGCCGCTAGATTCCTATAGTATTCCACTGTAACGCCGCTACCTCCGCAAACGCGACTGTGAACTTAATTTATTGAGCGTTTTTATAGTAGTTTTTAATCTTAAGCGAATATTTTTATTATGCGCGCGAGCGAGCCGAGATCGCCGCGTCTTTTCGACGATCGGTTGTTTAATTCCTTTATGTTTTTACATCTTTTTCAAATATTATTATGTATAAATTTATTTATGAAATTATTAAACGGCTATTAATCGACGCGATCGTTTCATTCACACCTATCCTGCGATTCGTCGACACTAGCGCGTGGTCCACTACGAGCGCTACGACAAACGGGCGAACGCATAAGATGAGTTGCAGCGTATGTATTCGTCTACTTAGTGCACGGGCTCCCAACCTTTTTCATGTCCCGCACCCCTAATTTTTTTAAATATGTTCTCGCACCCCCCTAAAACAGTTTCTAAAAAAAATACGAAAAAGTTGTATATTCAAATAATAATAAACAAAAATGAAACATGGAAATAAAAAATTATTACAAAAATTTACGTTTGCATAAATCTTTTAAAAAAAAATAATGACTTTCTGTTCCTGTATATTGGTTAAGATTTTTCAAATAGTGGCATTTTGTTGCTAATAGCAATTTGCATATATGTATGTATGCTTGTGCATTCAACCAATTCCTTAATTTTGTTTTGATTGACTCGCATGAATATGTCGTCGCAAGTGGGATGAGCGCAGTTAGTGCCTTTTCACTAAGTTTTGGGAACATATTGCCGAACACCAATATTGTTTGAAAATATTGCTTTCAAACTGCATTTCAAGAACACGATTTGTGCGCAGTTCTAAAACATCTTCTTCCGACATATTATCTAATTTGAAAAAGTGTGTTATCCATGTTTCTGAAGTTTTCAGATTTTCTCCTTTAAAAATACCCATCAAATGACTAATATTTCCAAATGATGATCCACAATTTCTTCACATAAACTTGGAATTAGAGGCTTATTGTTATCGACCATTTCTTCGAGTGATAGAAAATAAGAAAGATTTCCTCTTCTAACTCGTCGACACTAAAGTTGTAACTTTTCTTTGAAACCATTTATCTTTTCACAGCATGTCAATATGTTTACATTTTTCCCTAGGATAGATACATTCAGGTCATTCATACGAGTGAAAATATCACTCAAAGAGATTTTTTATTTGGTTGGATTTTTGTAATTCCACTTCTCAAACCTTTACCTTTAACCCTTTCACCGCGGCTGATATTTTTGCGCACCATTTCGAAATTTATTAATAAACATATTTATGCCATATTTTAAAAAATATGGTTTAATAAATTCAAGTGATTTACAGCCTTAAATTATACTAAATAATCATGTTGTTAGGCTCAAAGGTTTATGGCACCTTGAGGTGCCCCAATGAGTACTGGCGATTTTCTTGATGACTTCTATAGAAGCCATCCAAGATGAAAGGGTTTGCGCAGTATACTGTATACCGCACAATCACGAAAGCGCGGCCTATGTGATCTTTTCAATGTCAAAGATTTGGTTTGCACAAACCAGTCCTGAACAGTATTGTTCGTGCGTGTGGAAGTGGTTCGAATCGCGTCTTCAGTCTTGAGTCTGTTTGCCGCTCAGTTGTGTGACGTGTTAGTTCTTATCGTATTATTATCATGTCCGACGTACGGTCCTATTCTTAATCATTTTTAACGAAATTCATCGAGCTCTATGAATCGTTACTGGTATTATGGAAGGTCAAAAGTAAGGAGTATTCGGTCCGTAATAAGAAAAACGACGCATATAATCAAATGATTAGCATATCAGATTGAAGAGAAATAGCAGTTGAAACTCTAAAGTCTTTGTATGACCTTCCAGTATCTAACAATTTTAACGTGCAACTCAATCTCTCACGAGGTGATATAGCTTCACTCATCACAGTATTTTATCGGTTAATTGCTGGTGTCACCAATGGTAGTAGTTCACTGTAGGCGGTTTTGTCCATCTCATATAATTCCTCCAATCATTAGGATCTTCTAGCAAATCCTTCATTAAATTTAGGTGCACGTTTATTCTCAGCAACCAAGTTTTACACCACTTTAACTGTCGACTTTTATTATTAACACTTTTTCTTATCAACAAACAATAAAAAAAACTTGAAACAAATGAACTTCGTCACTATGCAACATGACTGAAAAGTGGATCGATGTCGAGGATTTGAGGGTTGTGCTTGCTTGCCAGCATCGTGACAAACTGTTTCGTATAGTTTGCGCAAACTACCGTCCAGGCAATACTTAAAAACTGCACGTGTAGAAGCCGCTTTAGAAATGCTTTGACTTCTTCTCGCAGTTTAAAAATGTGCGTTAAAGCATTTCCACGTGTCAGCCAGGTAACTTACGTATGAAAAACCAAATCCGAATGACGAAATTCTTCACGGAACAACTGAGAGAAGCGATGGTTCAGAGCGCGACCCCTAATCCAGTTGATGGTCTTCACTGAAGTGTCAAGGACTTTTTTCATCTTTGGAGATAATGATTTTGATGACAGAGCATGCTGAGAAATAGCAGGGGCACCATCAGTACACACACAACCAATAATTTGGATATCCAAGTCATACTTCGTAAATAAGTCCTTCACATATTGGAATACGTCTTCTCCTTTTATGGTTGTTTTCATGTCTTCAGAACAGGAAATCTTCCATTGGCACCATTATGGACATTAGACATACTTCACCAATGCAATGAGTTGTCAGCAATTAAATAATTCTTAAGCAATTATTTAATTTATTTTAGACAAAAAAAAATGAAAATATTATCTCGCACCCCCTAGAATGCTACCTCGCACACCTGGTTAGAATCCCCTGACTTAGTGGAAAGGTCTGCGATACTAGCTAGATATATAAACAACGCGAGTGAAACCGTATTACAGGGGTACTAAACCTTTTCTGATCATCGGACCGTAATATTTTTATTATATAATATAATATTATATATTTTCATCTACAATAAAAATAATACACATTGCTATTAATACATTTTCAATAATACATACTTGCGCACTAGAAGGAAAAAAAGTTAAAGGATTAGTTTAAATTATTTCCCAATTCATTTTATTATATAATATATAGTCATTTGCCCATATTCTTTGATCTGTCAAAAACATGAAATACCAATAAATATTTTTTTAATCCTTGGTTGTAACCTAACAGGCGTTATAACCGGGTAAATCAGTACCAATTGGATAAGTCAATTAATGTAAGTATTAACAACCGGATTAGATTATAATTTACAAGCAATAGATGCAGGGCCGTAGCTTAGGAGGGAGCATATGCACCCGGACGCATATGCTCCCCCCCCCTAATATAAGAATGAGGGGAGGCACTGAAAAGAAGTTAGTAATAATCCATATTCAAACAATATATTTGATTTTGCCAGGCATTATTTATAAACTGTGATAAGCATAGTTTAAATTTGGCTGAAACACACTCACCCAAGCAAGATCCGGTAGTTGTCAGTTTTTTCAGAACAGTTGAAAGCATAAACGCGTATTTCTCGTGCTACTATTCGCTAGAAATAATTTTAAAAAAATATCACGCGATTTGCAAACACGCTGGAGCACAAGAATAGAAGCTGTCACAGCTATTCCTCGGAGACACGTTAGTCCAGCGATACTCAACCTGCGGCACGCCAAGCTTGCGGTCCAATACTCGTAATCGTTACGCAATATTTTCAAACATCTGAAATTGTTTTCAAAACTTTGAGTTGCACTAAAACAGCCATGGCCAATCGGGTCCAGCGGGTCACAAGTGGCCCACTTGAATGTTTTGATTGACGTGGTCGTGTATACGCTCGTCAACATATCTCATTTTTTAAGCGACATTGTATTCATTTTTAAAAGAAACGTTATGTATTTATTTTCATTTTTGCTGCCCCCCGAAGTTGGCGCCCCAGGCAACCGTCTGTGTAGCCTGCTCCTCGGGCCGGCCCCGTAAAGATGCTCGGTTTCGTTATGCGGAGCGCTTGTCATTTTAACAAATTATTGTCAATTTGCGTTCTGTACGATTGGTGAAACATGTCAATAGCATAATTTTGGACAAATACTAAGCGTTATTATCAATATTAAATTGTGTAGCTCAAAGTACTAATTTTATATTGCTAATTAACTCTGAGATAAGTATGATAAGTATAAGTGTAAAAAAACACAATTCTATGAGAGTAATTGTGGATTTCGTATTTTTCTAAAGGGAGAAAATTACCCTTTACGCAGTTTTTCAGGAGTTGAGCAATTTGGCAAAATAATTAATTGAATAGTATACGATATTTTCAAAATAAAAAGCAATTGTTGAAAAATAAATTTATAAATGATTTGTTAAAGAAATAATATTATATTCTTACGAATTAATTGACTTAATTTCATTACGAAGATTGTTTTATGTTTGTTTATCTAATTTAATCAACGCATTCTGCATTAAATCGGAAGCAATGATAATGTTTATGTATTATAAAAGGAAAAACTCACTTTTCGGCCTCGGAGGAAAATTTGAGGATTTCATCACGGAGTTTGTTTTATGATTGTTTAACTAATTTAATCAATGTGTTCTTCTAATCCTCAACACATTATGTATATATTTCATTTTCATACTTATAACACACCTAGTTAATTTGCAATCCGATTATTTATATTCAGTCAAATACAACAATGCACATAACGAATTAATGAAAATTATTGTCGCGTAGCAAAATTTTATTTATAAATAATAATTATTTACAACTGTTGTCATGTTACTGTCAGCCATCTTGTTTTATATTTGAATGCTTATTTTTCATTGGTCGAAACGACAGAATGCATTACCGATGCCTCGGAAAGCAATGAAACAAATTCAATTTTTATTTTTATTATTATTTATTATTATAATTAAATATATTTCCTTCGTTTACGTGTATTAATGTACACCGTTCATACAAAGCTATACGACTTACAGAGTAGAATATTGAGCATATAATGTTTCATTTTAAAGCGTGTGCGTTTGGAGGCGACGGCTTAGAACAATTATATATAAGATATTATTATTATTATGTCCAAAACTAGGCGGCAGGAAACACTGACGTGACGGTGGTGGAGGACAGTACATTCTTTTGGTGCACCTCAATAGAAGACGACGGCTGGTGTTGCTTCGTTCACCATTCATTTATATGTATTTAAATAACATGCTAACTATATAATTTTCAATAAAATAATACTGCAGCGGCCCGATCTGTATTTAATTACCACCAAAGTTTATTCGAAGCAAATACAAAAGTTTAATATTGCAAAGATGAGCAGTGTGTGAAAACGTAACGTACGAGCGGGTTCCGGAGAAGTGAAGTTCGGAAAGTACTCTTACTCAAATACTCAGATTCATATTTATTTAAATAAAATGTTTTATTTTCTTTCCTCAGAGAAATGCTAGCTTTCATATTGTAAATCTATGACTTGGACCATCTCGGGAAGTTTGTCATAATGGGGATTCGAAAGATTAGTGAAAGTCAACGTCTATCTTTAAAAAATATATACATTAAAAATATTTCTCGATACTGGAATATCCTAAGATTCAATTTTTTATTAACATATTTGAATTGTGTCCAAACAGCCACAAATGCATATACCCCCAATAAAACTGGAACATGGATATGGGCAAGAAACAATAAAGAGAAAGTTACAGCTTTTGCTGAACATGAAACTAAGGATGATATTGGATGCCCCATGGTTTGTTCCAAATTCATACATCCACCTGAACCCGAATATGGCAATGGTGAAAGAAGAGATCTACAAGATAAACATAATATATAAAGAAAGATTAACAAACCACCCTAATCAGCTTGCGAAAGATTTAACAAAAGTACAGGAAACGCATGAAGAGGAAGGAAATTTTATAAAATAAAGACTAAAATGATATCTTAAGTTGCTAAGCGGCTTCCTTACATTATATCCTTAATTCAGGGGAAGGGTCTTTTAAAAATATGACATCACAAATTTTAATTTGTTCATAAAAAAATCTAATGTATTTTTATTAATTGAAATTTTTAATAAAGCAATTATCCTAAAACATAAAAATAATGTATCTATGTCAGCGTGTGATTTATTTAGAATATATGTTCGTGAATATCCAGTACAACTTCTATTATTATTATTATATAGAATTTGTGGAAGAAATTATTCAGCAACGTCGCTTTTACACAAATACATATCTTCCTTATGCCTTTGTAAATCAAAATAATTTTGATTCTGTGATGATAACCTTGTGACATAGGGTAGGTGGGCTTAAATTTTACGAAAAACTAGTAATATAATTTATGGAAGCCGCCCTAGCATTTAGCATTAAATCGTCAATATTTTGTATTTTTTACTAGAAATATTGCCCGCGTGAGAGTTATTAATTATGTTAATTATGCAGACTGCTTCATTAATAAATATTTTATTATCCATAATTTTCTATATTTTATTATTTTTGGGTTTATTTGTAATTGTGTGTTAAATAATGGTAGATTCCTAACGCGTTAGGGCCAACAGTGCTACCAACTGTGCGGTGTAAAGTTTCGCGTATCTGTCAAAACAACCGCCGCTTGGGCGAAATTTTTCTGCAAATCCGTTCATAGCCGGCTATAAAATGGTAATCCGATCAGTAAAAATATGAAATATTAATATTTAAGCTTTATTATTAAATCATATTTAAATATTTTGCCATTTCGTCGCTTGTAGTCGATACGATTGATGTTTGAAACTTTTACCGGCCGGTGGAGGCAATTTATATTCGCGATTATTAAATGTTTATTTTATTTATTTAAACAACCCTTTTAGCTTACACTAAATTACATTAAAAAACCATTGATATTGTATTGTTTGTTTTTGTCTATCGCCATGGTATATCGACTTTTGTATATATTAAAGTTTATAGGTTATGTCGTACTATGTTCATTAGTGATTTGTTGTATTGAATTTATTTTTTTTGTTTCAGACGATCGGCAAAAATAATAAAATGCTTCAGCACATTAACTATCGAGTGCGAATAGTTTTACAAGATACTAGAACGTTCATCGGTACGTTTAAAGCGTTCGATAGGCATATGAATATGATATTGGGAGATTGTGAAGAGTTCAGAAAGATTAAACCGAAAAATAAAGGACCCGAACGAGAAGAGAAGCGTACTTTAGGTTTTATATTATTGAGAGGAGAGAATATCGTGACTATGTCTATAGAAGGACTTCCGCCTCCGGAGGAAGGCTTACCTAGAGTGCCATTACCTGGTGCGACTCCTGGTCCCGGTATCGGAAGGGCCACCGGACGCGGAATGCCCGCCAACGTCAGTGGAGTACCTGCTGGTCTTCAAGGACCGGTTAGAGGAGTGGGCGGACCTTCCCAACAGCATATGACTCCAGCCGGCCGAGGACAATTAGCCGCTCCGCCTCAGATGCGTGGAATGGGTCCAGGAATGATGGGAGGTCCGCCTCCCGGAATGATGGGGATGCCCCCAGGCATGGGAGGACTTGGTCGCGGTGCACCCAACATGGGCGGTTCTGTGATGAGAGGTCCACCACCGGGAATGATGAGAGGAGGTACCACTACATCTGTTTAGTATTTATGTCAATTAAATTAAAAATATTGTATTTTAATTTTAATGTTTTTTTTTTAAGGTTTCCCTGGATGATTGATCGATTGTGTTTAAATATAATTGTTCAGAGGTTTGTGCTGTGCGGCGAATTTGGTACAATACGATTAATTAATATAAGGACGATTTAACATTTACGAAGTTTGTGATAATTCTTGATTGCAAAATAAATTAGACGTCAATACTATATAATATTTCTCGTTTATTTTTAGTTTTACGTAATCATTGTATTTAATAAGTAAATAAATATGTTTTATTTACAATGCGTTTTCTTTTTCAATTTATTTATCCATATTTATTAGCTAATTAAACATAGTTTAAATCAACAAAATATGTTTTTGGTGAAATGTCTATACAGTAAACTCCCGTTCAACGCGGGGGATAGGTTCTGGACATGATCGCGTTAAGCGAAATTTCGCGATCAACGGGAGATTTTTGAAAAAAAGCATTGTAAAACTCGAAAAACACTATTTGTTAAATAAACATTAATAATAACAAAAAGGCATATATTAAATAATTAATAATTTATTCATTTGGTCCACGTTGCAAAAAGGAATCTAGATTCCCTTGTTTGGTCTCCACGCTTATTGTGCAAAATTTGACGATAACTGGCAAGTAGTGCATTACGGCCACGTTTAACAGCACTCACCCGCTCGTAATTTTCGTCATTCTTTTTTAACAATTCCATGCATTGATTGTGAAGAAAAAGGGCCTTTGCGATGGTTTTAACATTTAAATTTCTTACGGGAACAGGTTCGGGGACGTCATTTTCTATGGGCGTATGGCAGTCCATTTTCTGCAGCTCTTCAATAGTCAAGTCCATAAATAGATTTTGTGTCATCCAAGCCTTATGGTTGCTTCGCCAAAAAAACCGATAATTTTTTTTTAGAGTAACCTATAATGGCACGAAGATTTTCTGATTGGTAGTTCAACAAAGGTTTCAATTTTAATTCTCCAGATGCATTTCCACCGAGAAGAAGAGTTAGACGGTCCTTGGATGCTTTAAATCCAGAAGCAGTCTTCTCCTCAATGGAAATAAACGTATGTGTTAGCATTCGTTTCCAATAAAGTCCAGTCTCATCCACCTAAAAATTAAATTTGGTGAATAATATCCCCTTTCTACAATTTCACGGAACTCCATTAAATATTTTTTAGTTGATTCTACGTCTGCACTAGCCAATTCACCAACATTTTAAGGTTATGAAAGTTTGATCGTTTTCTAAACCGACCAAACCAACATTTGCATGCTTTAAATACTTCTTCTCCTCCATGTTGAGATTTTAAACGATCTCAAAGACTAAGTGATTTATTCATTCATTCAAATTATTCAATATTTTTTTTAAATTATCGGTAGCGATATAACGAATCCGCACTCGCCGGGGTCGCGATGGACCCCCCCTGTTCATCGCGACCCCGCATTAGTAAAAAAATAACCTGAGCGAGTTCATATTTATAAGGAAGTAAAAAGTACCCCAGGATTCAAGGCATTCAATAATCACATTGCACTATTTTGTGGAAGTTATAGCTGGGAATAAATTGAAACCATTAATGATTCATTACTCAAAAAATCCATAAGCATTCAAAGGAATCATTCAAATTTTAGAGGAACTACTTTATTTATTAATAAAAGAGTTATTAACTATAAAAGGTTTGTCATTTAACTGTTGGACAGAGCAGTGAATATTCTATGAATAACTCCCTATATATTAACCCTTTAACCCCAATCTTTCACTGTTTTGAGGTACACCAGTAGTAAATGTGTATAAATTAACTCGCTACTCAATGGGTTAAATTGTTTTTAACTATGACAAATTTTCACCCCATGGATAACTCTCTGCAACGAATCTATTTAAAAGCAGGACTATATAAATTGGCATCATATATATTTTTTCATCTATTTCGTTTTTTAGCATTTATCGCAAAATGCTAAAAACACATGTCTAAAAATTAGTCATTGAAAAAAACTTTTTATTTTAATATTATTTTTGTGTTACAAATAAACGCTCTCGACCAATTTCGTTTTGTAATTTTCCTGTAAATATTATTATAAACAATTAACTCGACCGAAACACAAAACATATTGTATACCGCAGGTGCAAATCCAGAGGGTCACGGTAAAAAACTCACAATGTTTTTTAATTCACATATATTTTATAAAATGCTTAAATAAATGCAAAAATAGACATATTACACACATTTAAATTATTCCATTGTTTTCTTTGACGTCTTTTTAAAAAGGTGCATATTTGAAAATGCGATTCTTTTGGTCGATCAACGAATGGTTTCCAAATGTATTATTATTCCTGACCTATCATGTTTTTATTGTTGTTTTATTTTATTATTACACTTACACTCTTATTGTAATTTGTATAAAACAGGCAGTGACTATACTTTTCTTAACCATTAAAAACTAAATAAATATATATAGTAGTTGTTTTGAAATTTATTAGAATAACATATTTTTACTGTATCAAGTAGCTTCTGCTTTTAGGATGTGATTTATATTTTTAGGATTTTGTTTTTATATTTCTTACCGTTTTTTACCTCTATTTATACATGTATCTAATATGTTAACATTAATTAAAGAAGTAATGTGTTATTTCTGTAATTACTTAACATGTAATATCTTTTCTGATTGCCAAATAATGCAACTGATTCAGCGTCTTCAAATCGATGAATTTTACGATATTGCTAAAGCATTTCGTATTAGTAAGATTAGACATATTTGTTGATTGATGAAGATTATGTAGTCGAGAAGTTAAAATACATAATTATAAATTTCGACAATTTTATTAAAATTACATGTATTAAAACATTCATTTTATCATAACATAAATACATTCGTGTAACAGTCATTGATTATTCAGTGGCAATAGTTGCACTTCGGATGGCACTTGTTTCCGTTGATGCCGCACTGACACCCCGCCGATGTGTCTCCCTTTCCACTCGGGCCCCATCTCGGTCCTCTCGTTACCCAGCAGATTTCAGTTTTGCACATGGAGCAGCGTACCCAATCACAGCCCCATTTCTTCATCATGATCACTTGGCACGAAGGACATGCCAGAGCGTCTCCCTTCTTCACCATTTCGTCCAGCATGTTCTTCGTTTGTTGACCTTCACTCTTGGACGGTGTGTTGCTGCTTTTTATTTGTTCTTGGTACTCCTTGCAGTTCTTGTCTTCATGGATCACCTGTTATAAATGAATGTGGTAAATTTTATTGTCCGAATAATAGTACTTAATTCTCCACAAGTGCATAATCTGACCAAAATATTGTCAATCAATTTATCATTATGATTAAATTAAAATGCCAAAATGCCGTGTATTTGTATTAAAGAGTCAGAGAATATCACGCATTGGATTACAATTAATTATTATGGTTAAGGCTGCATGGCAGTAGCAGCAGGGCATGAATCAGGTTCATGTGCAAGTGTCCCATGAATATCTAAAATTTAATGTTTGAGTACACTCTAATAGATTTCTTTTGGAAAATGCCACCATCTGATTAAAGTAATACAATCCATATTTGCAATATTTAAATGGTTTTTAAAAATTTCTGTCAATTCTGATAGAGTGCGGTAAAATCTTATGTTAAATACTCACCTGACAAGTTAAGCAATTGTTCTTGTTGCACGCTGGACATTGGAATTCGTTAACGTTATCGTCGAATATGCACCAGCCTTTGCAGTCGGGCGTTTTGCAATGGAACGTGTTTTGTATTTTGTTCTCGGCGAGCTTCACCGACTTGGCCAAGTGTTTTTCGTATACGTTCTTGTCGACCAGCGCTCGTATCTCTCTCTCTTGAATGATGCTCTCGCACGAGTAATTGTCGTCTCTGTACGGACATTTCAGTTCGGCTTCGTCGCTGTGCTTAATGGTGTTCTCTAGACACTCTCTGCAAAATGAATGAATGCAATCTCTGAGCGTGACGCCCGTCAGCGGTTCGCAGTTTAAGAAACATATTGGACATTCGAAGGCTTCGACGTTGAACACCAAGTCTCGATTATCCAAACTTAAGAGTTGCTTGTAATGAGTTGGAGGGTTGCTAACCTTTTCGTTGTTTTCTTTGGTAATCTCCCCGGGGTCTGGACGCTTGCCGCAAGCGCTGCACAAAGGACTATGCAAACTGTTAATCAGGGTGCAATCGGTGCATATCCAAGTGTTTTTGGTGACGTTTTTTAAAGCTGGACTGCTTGCTGGAGGGATGAAGATTACGGACGGACTTTTAGACAAATCCAAGATGGGAGGTTTAGAGATTGAATTAGATATTTCTGGTTCCAAGATCTTCGGAGGCTGATTGTTTTCTTCTATTGTTTTAGATGTACTCGGCTTTGGTAGGACATCTTGTTTTGTTTCAATATTTTTTGGATCGACGTCTTTCGGTTTTTCAAATTTAGATTGCTCCACTGAATACGTTTTCTTGTCTGAAAAATTATTATAAATAAAGTATGAAAGTTATGAATTTTATAATAGTCTTTGAAAAGCCATTCGTATACATACCTAAAGCAATAACATACAAAAACAGCTGTGTTTCAAAATTGTTTTGATTATATTTAGATAAGAGTTCGTTATCGTCATCGGCGAGTTGTTTTCCTATGATCCATCTTTGTGTTGTCATTGGAATGTTGAGTTCTTTTTCAACTTTAGCTTTTAACTCTCCTATTGTAGCATTTTCTAAAATCTGAAGAGGCAGAGGTCCTTGATGTGAGAACTGATCTTCGATATAGACATTTATTCTGAAAAAATTAAATAAACACATCAAAATGTATCAGTAAATATATTTCAATAACGTACCTTTTAAGATTGACTAGTTTATTATTATTATTAGGCGAACATGTGACTAAACAACTGACTTTTAACATTGCTAAGTCTTTCGCTAAGTTAGCAGCTGCTACGTCGTCACCATCGGCTATAGCTTGTTCTAGCTTCTTCAACAAAATATTTGTGTTACTCTTGATATTGTTTTCATCATTAGTCTTACTTTCGATTCGATTTGATTTAGCTTCTGCAAGATTTGAATATAGAACAGTTTTTTGAATTTTAACTTTATCATCGTTGATAGTGCTCGGCTCATTTGTACGTACTACTACACAATTAGTTTGTGCAAAACTACTGACTTTATTGTTGTTAGATTGTATCTTTTTTGACTCATCTGCGAGCTTTAGGTTATTACCGTTTTTTATGTGTAAGATGACGTTGGGTGTTTTGATGAGATTTTTTGATACGTCTATTATTTGTAGAGCTACCGGTTCGCTCTGAATGATTGGTTTTTGAGGAGCTTCTTTGATTTCTTTAATAGCGTCAGTTTTTTGCGGTTTTGGTCGTTTGGGTAGAGAGTTTTTCATTTCTTTCAATATCTCTTTCAATTTGAGTTTCTCTTCCATGTACGATAGCTTTTCAAGGTCTTGTTCTGTCGGTTTATTGGCTTGCGTTTCAGGATCTGTAGTGGAAGATAGCCCAGGAAGCGCTGAAAATATTTCCGCTTTAAACGATTGAGATATCTCTCCCTCGCGTGGGAATTTCGGCGAAAGTGGAGCTCTACTCAACGGTGATTTATTATTATTGCTCTGTTGCACCGGCGCGTTATCGCTAGTTGCATTCTTGAACAGTTTTACGTGTTCATTGAGCTTCGGGCTTTGACTCGGGATATTTTTAGATTTCATATTGATTAACTCGCCCGTGAGTCTAATTTCGTTGTTATTGTTGTTGGTATATTGGTGGAAATTCGGCATTTTTTCGATCGGTGCTGCTAATGCGTTGAACTTGGTGATGAGTTCTCTGGTGGCCGATGGTTTATTTTTATTGTTCAACCAGATGGGCGAGTTTGATTCGCCGTTTTTCGCGTTGTTACTCTTATGCTGCTTTATTATTTCGGCGGCTTCTCGGTCCAGTTCGCTGATGTTCGGCAGATATCTAGAAATTCGCTTTTCGCTTTTCTGCTCGACTTCGTTCTTTTCGCCGTTAATGTTCCGTATATTATCGAGCAGTTGCGAACACCTGAAGAAACTCACTTCTGGAAACTCGTGCTTGTTCTTCTTTTTATCGCTCTCCGGTGGACTCTTGACTTTTTGCTTGCTCTCGCGTTTGTACCAAGGTCTCGGGGCGTTCTCTACGTCTTTGTTCTTGACGTTCGTTAGTTTGGGATGGTTTTCTGTCAGACTAAATTTGTTTTCCATCTTTTTGTGGTGTATTTCGGGCGACGGCAATGGAGTGATCGTTTCCTTTTTGACTTCTTGTTTAGGCGGCGGTGGAGCTTTGCGCTTTTTTCTGTAAGACCTTATGAAGTCTTGCGTCGTTGGCGGTTGAGGCGCTTTTCTTTTTCCTTTAACGTGAGCCTTAAGACTAGCCGTTTTCCTTTCACTTCTATAACTCTCCAATTCGTTCGCTCTCATCTTACTCAACGACGGCAAACTAAACGTGTCGTATAAAGCGGTTGTAATATCTTCGCCCTCATGTTTTTCCACCGTTTTAATATTATTCTCATTAGCGTCTATGTTAATAGGAAGAGTGCCGCTGGTGTACAAGCTATATTTCTTTCTTAAAGTGATGTTCTTCTCCATGACTCTCCTTCGGTTCCTATCTAAAATTAGTCTAAGGTATGTGTCGGTGTAAGGACCGGGAGAGAAGAATTTCTCTGGCTGCGCAGCATCCCCGTAAGGTTTATATTTGTTTGCGGGCAAAAATGCGAAACTAGCGACAGTAGCCGTGCTCGAAGCGGAACTGTCTTCTTCGGAGGACGAACTCTCGACGTCCGAGTCTGATTCGCTTTGCAATTCGTTTTGTTGAAGGCTCTCCACTTTTTTGAACCAGTTGAGGAATGATTTGAAGCCAGTCGATCGCGGTCTCTGCTCGATCATCTTGTTGGAGTTTATCTTGAAATTGGTCACTTTATCGCCTTTCGCGATTTTCTTCGCCTTGGGACTGTTTTCCATGGCTGGGTCGCGACTCATCTCGGCGTATCATCGACAACGTCTGAAATTGATATACAAATTTAATCAATGTCAGAATATTTCTACATCAAACACTATTACAAAGAAAACTTATGAAACATTTAAGAAGTGAACTTGACAATATTGTAAGCAAACGTTAAAGTAAATATGTATAACTATTAGAAAAAATAAACTTGATAAATTATCATCAACAAATCCTACTCTTTTAAATACATCTTTTTTTTAACTAAAATTTGGCTCGAGGCAATCATACACGATTATGACTCGGATTTATTTTACACATTTATCGTAATGATCGTTCTACTTTCACTAGCTCTAATTCGAAAGGTTGTGATGCTTTAATTAGTGTCTGAAAAACTGTTAAATTAAAGCTTGGAATGTGGAAAAATCAACTACGAAATTGTAAATTAATTAATTTTCCTAGTTGTGTTTAGCAAATATGTGATAAATATTTAGGGGTATTATTTGAATTTTAAGCCCGATTTGAAGAAATCAAAGAACGTGAAAAATATACTTTATACAAGAAGTGATATTTAAATGGAATTCATCAAAATTGAGTGTAACATGGTGCTAAAATAAAAGTATAATGAAGTTGATATTCTGTGTTTTTATTTGTACGTACTTTATTAAAATGCGTAAGTTTGCAGAAAAAATATTAGTTATGTTTGTTAGTAAGTACATACGAGAACAAATTTTTTAAAGACTACTAAGACTTCAAACAGGTCGAGATTAAGAAATGAACATTTATAATTAGTACTGAAGACATCATTATCTCAAAAAGTAACACACCATATAGATAAAAAAAAATGAGTAAAAAACATTAATTTTCTTTGATATTAAAATGTATTTTACCATTATTCAAAAAGTTTTCGGAATAAGTTCACAAAATATATATTTATTTTACAGCATGGTTATATTACATTTATAAACTTACTGTAAGCTATTTTTGTTTGTAAATTTATTCCAAAAACATTTTTGCTAGCTAGTGAAATTATATGAGGTTCTAAAATGTCAGGGAATTTTAATATAACTGTTGAGAAACGTAAGATTGCTGTTCAAATCTAAACCAAACCTAAACAAATTAACTAACAAACTTGAAATAATGAAAGTTTTTAAACTAATCAGTTTTGAACTCTCATTATGTTGGTATTTTATCAAATGATTTAGCATCATAATTCTGTTAATCTATTATCACGTGGAAATACGCGTACCAGATCAGCTGTTTGTGAACAAATACAGTTTTACTGTATTTGTTCATATTGGATATTGAGCAGTGAAATTGTAAGTCAATTGATTGATACATTATATTTATACTAGTGAACATTACTGTAACAATTTCATAAATTAAAAATGATGTAAAAAATAATTTATTTCAATTAGAATTAGAAGCTTTTAAACATCCGCCATATTCATATGAAATTACACCTACAGATTATCATCATTATAAATCAGAGCATTCGCTTCGGAATAAAAAAATATCTATTGAATATATTCTTGAGTTTTAGTGGAGAGGAGTTGAAAATGATCTAATCTGTCAAGAAGCGTACGTCACTTATTTTTGGATTAGATGATATAATACCATTAGTTTGCCGTTTTTTTGGATACATTTATAAATACTAAAATTATTATATTAACCTATAAAAATATTTTGACTTGACTTAATAAACTCAACAAACTACTATGACTAAATAAATTTAAAGTTAAAATTTTGTGGAGCTTTCTAGTCTTACACAGTGGTGCCTTACGAGTTTGATTCGTTTAATTCCACTTTAATTAACTTACGAGTTTAATTCGTTTCGCGATGGAGCTCGTAATTCAAATTATTCGTATTTCAAATCTATTAAAATTAATTGAAATGCCATTAATCCATTTCAATGGAGAAAATTGAATACAATTGAAATGGTAAATACATACTACCTAAATTAATGATAAAGTTTGTGTTTAGATTACGCAATACGTTTTTTCCCATGTCAAGGCAAATTTAAAAAAAATTTACTCGTATTTCGAAAAACTCGTAAGTCGAGATTCCACTGTATACAAAATATTTTAGTAAAGAAATCTAGTGTATTCACACTAGCTTAAAAAAAGAAAAATATTGCTTAGAATGTAGCAAATTATTGTTTGGAAACAAATTTTTGTCACCAATTATGTGAGAATGCTATTTTCATTGAGCATAATACTAATTGAGGAAGTCTATAAAATACATTTACAAACCACCGCCTTAAAATTTAATTTAAAAATAAAGTATAGCTATAAGACCATTGAGCCAAAGGATTAGGCCATTGAGTTAAAATTAATTTATTTAACCAAAGGTCATTGAGTCAAGTTGTGTGTAATTTACTATTTTAAGAAATTTACATTCAATGGACAGACTTATGATCAGCCCCTTTCTCTTTTCATTTGAATTTAAAAAAATCAGCAATTAAGATTTAAGTATTTAAGATTTCCGAAAAGCTCGGAGCTACTTGAGATATTGGATCGCTGATATTTAGATTTCGAGTAACGTATTCGAATGAACGTGTATATTAAAATAATGATGTGGATTAAGAAGAACCGTTCATGTGTACTGAAATTTGAATATAAAACAAAATAAGGAAAAATAACAAAATTTAATAATAATTTTAAAATGTACTAAATGGAACGAGTCCTTAAATCTATTTTGGCCCTTGAGTCAGTAGTGTAAAACAGAGTGGTGTCAGAGTCAGAATTTTTTGTATCAATTCTTCTTTAAAATAGCATATACATAGTTTGTTTTGGTTATTTCGTATTATATTATTATGTTTTTTGAGAGCGGAAAAAAGTGATTTTTTGCTACTGGTATTGGTGCTAATAATAGAATGCAACTATTCGACGGTTAAGGCGGACGAACGACGCTTTGAGAAATCACCCCAAAGAAAATAGATTGTTTCAGAGAGCTTCGCCGTAAAAGAAACAGAACGAACCGCAAGGAATTTTGGAGTCTGGTGAACATAATCCGAACCAAAATTATCTCTGAGATCGCATATCTAGTTTCAGCAGCCATCGACGACTGCTTTATGCTCTCGAACGCCATGTTATTTCAATATTTCCGTTCGAGACATTACATTGAGACGCGTTTACAAATCATCGACCAAAAGAAACGTTCCGCAAATATATGACTCGCGTCAAATTTAATCTAATCTCAAATAAACAACAAAGAGTACTCGCGTTTGTATTGTCTGGGTAACGATCAAAAAGTGACTAACTTTGTCTTTAGTCTCCAAGCAGGTGCGTGTTGACTCACTTCAAATTGGATGAGTCAGGAAGACAAATAAAACAAGCAAGGAAAAGGGTAAAGTAACCCGCGTCAATTTCCTTTCTAGCACTTCATATACTTAGTATTAACAAATAAACACCAATGGAGTGACCACTTCACAATAAATTAATAAGGTTACTTATTTTATAGAATTTCAATATGACTATAAATATATTTAAAACTAGCCTACATGTATATATGATATTTATAAATTATTATTTTTTATCGGTTAGTTTTTGTCAAAGTACAGCTATCTAATGTTGTAGATGGCTCAAAGATTCTTATCACTGAAAAATGTGTGCATGGTTTATTAGTTAAGGACTACACAATTAATTGTGATTATTCTAAAACTAACGAGAACACTACAGAAAGATGTTTGCAATAAGAGTTTTTTAAATACTCCAAGTCAAACGGATCAAAAGTAACAAAATCAGTTAAACTACAACGGCGACGTTTTCTAAGAAGAACATCAAAACAGAATTTTGACCAATAGAAGAGGGGTACAATAGGTCTAGATGAGTTAAAACACAATCCTGAATTGCAGTTGCACTATATCGGTTGCATGCTAAAAAGTTACCTACTAGGTACTAACTTTCACATGGGCGAACTCAACATGAAAGTTACACTTATAAGATTCTTCGAGATGTTTCATAAACTACCTAATGGGTTGAGCGTTAATGTTAGTTCGTACTTAATATTCTTAAACATGCTTTTGAAACATTATTTGTACACATATTCATATATGTATAAATATAAAAATCATGATTAGAAAACGTCATTTAGGTACGACATCAGAATACATATAATTCAGAAGACTAAGCATGTTACTTCCGCGTATTATTAATATATAAAAAGCATCGTTAAAAAACGATTGAACTCTCCACGACCAATTTTATGACCGATTCACTTCTTTGCTCATGCTTTTTTCACTAAGTGAAAAACGAATTACATTATGCTTTCCATTATTTTGGCTAGAATTATTAGTGCGTTGCAATAATTTTACATTGTGACACCGATAGTTATTACAATCAAAGAAAGAGTTTGCCAGCAAAATAGTTCTTATTTGTTGGCACAACAACTGTGTTTTGAAACACCTTTTTACGATGCAAATTTGAAACGAAACTTTTTTTGGAAGTTGGAGTACTTACAGGAATACCAACCTGTCACTTTTATTTGTTTAATGGCAGCACCTCATTTTACGAAGCAAAATTTGAAATAGAACACTTTCAAGGCTACGCGATATCGTATAACAAGCTTTCAGCTATTATAATAAGACCGGCCTAAAATTAAATTGTGCAACTTTCGCGTGCTCGTCATTTGCGGGTTAATTATACTCCACGCGTGTGACAATACATCACTAATATAACCGAGAGACAAATTAATCACGATTATGATGAGTTACCTTCGTCTTTCCGGTGGACACAAAGAGGTGGGATGGACGCACAATCTGATCCGTCGGACATTATCTCTTGTGATTCATTTACTATTAATAACGCGCATCGCAATCAGCACAAGAACAAAACGGAACACACATTGAGCAGCAGCGAAGAGCGGACACCGATTGGTCAAGTTTAAGTGATCAAACTGTCTCTCTTGCTCTTCGGCGAACCGGACGAAGAGTCTTTTTTTAACATTTAAATATAGAACGACGATAGCGCCAGAGCGGCGCGAGCTGTAACTGTTTCAGCGCTCTATAGCGGCGCCATCTTGAGCTTAGCGCTTAAATTTTACAGGCTATTGCTTTAGCTACGGATATAAACAGTAGTAAAACACTGTGGTATCGGGGCAGCTATGTAAATAATACATTTTCATTTATAATTTAAAATGTAACAAATTGTAACAGCAGAATGAGTAATTTTCTACTCATGCGGAATTACGTAAATAAATAAATAAAAAAATAAAATAAAATAATATTATTTTTATCACAAAATGTGAAATAACAATTTATGTAGCGATATTTTATTCTCTTAAAAAATGCGATGAAATTAAAATTGTGCAACTTCTCGGGTTGTTTTGCCGTCTCAGACTTTGTGTATCTTTGTAAATTCGAATACCTAGACAGAGCCGGCTTCACGCTCCACCAAAACTCCATCGTCAATTTTGCGGGGCCCTTGAAACCCTTTGTTTAAAAGAAACAAGGACGAGTACAACTTGAATGTGTCGTTTCTATGAATCATTCTTCTTCGTCGCAACAAATCAAGAAAATACATAAAAAATCTATGACTCAATAAGACGCACATGTATTTTCGATCCTGTGTTTTCTTCTGAGAGTCCATGTTTTGGATATAATAGGCGTTTCAAATTTAATATACATAATTGCTAACAGTGATTCGAAAACTTTTTATGTCGAGCCCATTTTTCAAGTTAAAATCAATATTTTTGTGGAGGGTCTTCATACACTTGTGCAGTTAATGCCGTTAGACAATTGCGTAATATAAACAAAGGATAACTCGCAAGAAAGATGACAAGTAACAAAATAGACTGACTAAGTCAAACGGATCAAAAGTAATAAAATCGTGCCGTCGCCATCGTAGTGTGAACGGTCCATCAGTTACACCACAATGGCGACGAAGTACATAAAAACTGAATTTTGACCAATAGGAGAGCGCAAAAAACAATTATCACTTCTCAGAAGTCAAAAATTGACCAAAATTCGGTTTGAATATACTTTGATCAGCCCTCTTATATCTGAATTCCATAGTAATATCGGTAGGTATAGCTAACACATTTTTAAAACATAGTGTACTATAAAGCAATATGCAAGATGCGTCGTCTGTCTAAACTTCTTCTTCTGCTTATTTATCCCTGATAAGATGCGTTGGCTTAGTTTGTATTTTGGACTTGATCTAATGCCTCCACTACACTCTCTGCAAGTTGTCCGAACCGAAGCTACAACTGAAGTCGGCCGAGATCTACGACTTCGAGTAAGCGCCCACACTGTCGCGGATTTCATATGCCCACGCGCTTCGCGGTTTGGATGACGTCCGGATGGCGGCTGCTGTCACGTATAGCCAGCATATTTTCGCGAATTGAAAAAAGTGCCAAATAATCGCAATTTTTAAATTGTCATATTATTAAAATTACGCTACTGATAATTATAAAAGTTTGTGTGGGCACTCACCAATACAATATAAATGAAAACTTTTCAGTCGTAAATATTCAATTTTCGCAAAATCTTGTCGGCTTTTGCAAAAATGCCATAAGGCATACAAATGATACTTGAAGAAAAAATGAAATATTTACATTATATTAATCTACAAACAGTTCGTTTTATGCAACAAAGTATTTATTTAAATGCATGTATCTCTCAAAATAATTCCCTGTTAAATAGCACACTATTTTTTTGTAATTAACATTACAAAAAAAACAGACCCCACTAATTTTATTGTTTGGGGTGTATTAGCAATGATAGTGTCACATTTTTAGATCCAACCTTATGTTTTAATAGAAAAAACATATTAAGAAATAAAAAAAACCTTTAATCATTAAATACAAATAGAGTAGACTAATCATATTATTTTTTGACTCATTTAACCTGCACCTTAAAAAACGCAAAGACTCTGGAACAAACTGATTCACATTTATAAAATACTAAAATCCGCTATTTAAGTGAAGGTCAAAGAGCGAATATAGTTTATTGGATTCGCAAGGACTGAGTCAGACTAACATCAATTTATAACTAACGAATTAATTGTTAACGTCACGCTGTCCAAAATACATAAAATGGTGAATATGAGACATACAAATTTGGAGGAAAGCGAATGACAACTAACCAGGAAGATGGACTACGTATGATGCATTGAGTCGCTTAGAAATTATTGAAAGAAATCGCAGAACGGCCAACTAAGTGAGAATAAAAAAATAGCACAACTCTACATAAGAGTAGGTGAGACATTTTATGCGAATTAATTTAATTGAATAATTGTGTTTATAATTAAATATTAGGAATTTATTATTAATGTTGAATTAAAACACCAAAAGTCTTGACGTCGTTTTGTACGATTATTTTTTTAGAATCTCTAGTGCTGTGTGTGCATCTAAAAATGGTGCATACCGGCAAACATAGATCTAAGATTTTTTGGCAGCAGTAGAATAAAAGTAAAAAATAAATGTTGCAGGAACGATTGTAATGTAGAAATTAATATTTATTAATCGTATGCCAAAATTGGTCATTTTGTAAATAAATATTTTTTTCTTCGTTAAATTATTAATTATTCAGATGTAACGTATTTACTACGTATATCCTATTATTTTAGTTACGACTGTATTATAGGCTACTATTTCAATAATACAAACGGCAGCAATTTTCAGCGTTTGTGTAAATCAGATTGATTTAATAATTATTTTATTTAGTAAATAACTTCACTTTCCATACCTACTTTTTATAGCACTTTACAAATAATAAAAAAACAGTTCTCAATTCTCAATAAATTAACTAATGTTTATTAATGAGTTAAAATTAAAAAGGATTAATGATTATAAAATATAAATAATAAACGTTGCTTGCAACTTAATAATTTTATTGTTTAATAAATTATAGAAGGTATATAATAAAATACATATATTAAAACACAACCATCGTTTATAAAAATTAATATGCAAAGTTTATTATTTCTAGGAAATTTCATTCACGTGGTATTAATGTTTTTAAAAAAGTCTTTGAATTTTCATCCATATAGCAATAGTGCAGAACATTGCTTGCTACTTTTTTGATAAAATTGACGGTCATAACATTTTTTGTCGCAACATCTGCCTGCAATACTCGGATTAACATCGCCCAATAATCTCCATCGTTCGGCTCCAATCTGATTGCCTTTTGAGCGATAACTTTACTTTCCCTCACGTTACCCAAAATTAATTCAGATGCAATAGCAGACTTCAGCGAAGTTTGGTTTTCGATAATTTTGCCGAAATTTAAAACTTTTCTCGTACTTATATTCACAACCTTCACGTTGTCCTTAGAAATACTAGACATCAATTTCCACAAACGAAAATCATTAGGCATTCGATGAATAAAATTGCTTAAATACATTCTAGCTGACGCCGGAGAATCTCTCTTATATAATAGGCACGTTTTAAAAAATATGTAGTTGTGCTCTTCAGCCATCGATTCGCCCATTAATAATTCTATAGCCATTTCGGCATTTGAAAAGTCGTTACTAATCAGACACACGGATATATAAGCACGTAATGAATCTATGCACGATTTTTCATTTTGGTCAGATGTGTCATTTTCGATTTCGACGTCGTTCTGATCGTCCTCATTCGTGATATGTTTTTCAGAACTATCATCATCCCACCAAAGTTTTTCTGCTTCATCTTCGTCAATTTCTGGTTCAAAAATCTCTTCATCGTCTTCCTCTTCTTCGTCTATGGCGGCAATATCATCAGAGTATGTTAACGCTTCATAATTATGCAGTTGCTGCAATAATATTCCTTTACTGTCATCATAGCACTTTTCTTTGTAAGCAATGTAGGCCATGGATATTAGGGCGTGTTCTAAATCTTTCCCGACAAATTTTTTACCTAATATATAATTAGCATGAAGTCTGTATGCTTTTTTCAAATCGTTCATACACGTTAAACGTAAAGCTAAAGTCGGAGCTGTAACACGTGACATATTATTATAATGAAAAAGAGCAGAATCGCAATATTTAATCCGCGAATACAAACGAACTAAATTCATAAGAACATAGTTTTTATATTCCTCTTTTGCGTACTTAAGGGCTTTTAGGAACGATTGAAGTGCAGCATTCAAGTAGCCCATCTTTTCGAGAAGAATTCCATATAAAGTCAGACCCCAAGCATTTTCTTCTTCAAATAAACAGAAAGTGGCTGCGAGATCGCAAGCAGCAGGTATTGTATGCATTTTTTCTAAGGAGTACATAGCGTCGAATTTATCTTCTTGATCGTTCATTATAACCCAGTAGGCGTACCTTGAACTATTTTCTTTATGGAAACCTAATTGTGTCGAATGACGGAACAAATCGGCAGCTTCGTTTTCAGCATAGTTTTCGGCTAGTAGAGCTTGTCCTATCCAGCACTGAACGAAAGTCGGATTTGATTCTTGAGCTTTCCTCAATAATTTATTAGCTAATATATCGTAGCCTACTATCGAGTAAAGAATGGCCAAATTGCTCCATATAATCGCGTTAGACGAATCGTACTCCAACGCCTTCATGAACGAGTGTTGTGCGAGACTATATTTTTTAAACGCTTCAGAACTACAAATGATTCCCATAGTGTTCCAGTACTGCCACTTGAAATTATCAATCTCTAAGCATTTCACAATTGCTTTGTATGCTCTGCTGGCATATTTGCTTTTTTCCGTCATTACATAATAATCATAATATACGACAGCTTTTTCATGATACAGATAAGACTGAGAATCGGATAAACTGATAGCTTTTTCGATACATTCTGCGGTAAATTCATAAATTCCTTCTCCGTAAAACTTCTGTTGATTGCCATTGTTGATTTCCAGTTCGATCCAACGACATTTAGTAGGTAGTTTGACTATCGCCAAGAATGCGTGATATAAAATCCTCCAAAGACTCACAAAGTTAGATTTGAGTTTTATCGCTCTACATATTATATTTATGGCGTCTTGAGCAGTGTCTCTGCTTCGTGCGTACAACTTTTCCTCGAATTCTTTACTCGCAATGCATAGCTTGACTTCGGCCTGACCTTTCAAAATTGGCAATTTATATTCATCGTCGGAGATCTCCTCGAAAGTCAATAAAGCTTCTTGAAATTGGCCGAGCAAGCATTGTATGGTTCCGATCTGAATAGCGCATTGCTTCTTATCCGGATTGATGTCCAAAGCTTTCTTATAGCATTTTAACGCAGAAGTATATGAGCCGCGATAATAATAAGCGTCTGCCAATGTGACCCAAGCGGTGACATCGGAAGAGTCGAGCCTAATATACGTGCGCAAATTTACAACGGCCGATTCCCACTCTTCGCAAATCATGTGATGAAGTCCCAACTCTAACCAAGCCCATGCCGATTGATAGCCATTGATGTGCGTATCAGAATTCGCGATGGAGTTCAAAAGTGTGACTTTAGAATCATTATCATTTAAAAGCGTATAAACTTTGATTAGTTTTTTACCGGCGTCCATACACTCAGGGTTTAATTCCATGCTCTTTAGATAACATTTTTTCGCTTTTACAGCATTATTTTCTTGGGTGAAATAAATATCGCCTAAATATAAAAACAGTATATAGTTATTAGGATGAAACTTGGCCGATTTTAACAATAAAGGGAATGCATTTTTATACTCGGCGTTTTTAAAATACGCTATACCCAAATGTAGCAAGCTATGGACGTTTTCTTTATCGTTTGTTAATATTTTAACAGCTTCATCGCCTTTAAGCTTCGCCGCCAGTGAAACATATTGCTTTGATGCACTTAATTTATCATTTAAAAATTCCTCAGCTTCTGACAGCAGGTTTAAATTTATGTAAGCATGAAACAGTGCTACAAACTCCGGTTCTTCCAGATGTTTCGCAATACGCTTTGATATCTCAAGCGCTTCGTTACATTTCGCCGGTGCCGGTTGATACGATAAGGCAGTGAGTAAGATCTTCTTTGCGGAGTTTGAGTAATTGTTATCTTTACTCCTTATAAAGGTTCTCGCATTATTCTCGGCTTCCAACCATCTGCACAAATCGATGCAACAACGCGCGTTAAACATCATAATCAAATCTTTATAAAGTTTTGTGTTCCAGAAGATGTTCATTGCAGTCATATACCCATTCAACGGTTTATTGTTAACGTATTCGAACACAGCTTTATTCAAAATACTAATCTCGGCGTTGGGATAAATAGATACATAATTATTATAGATTACTTCGATCTTGTCGGTATTGTGTATAGTGTCCAAATTTAATATGACAACAATGGGAAACAATTTCAATAACCAATCGACGTAATTGTATTGTACTATTACTTTTTGAAGAACATCAAAAAACACATGAAACGCATGACTGTAACCTTTGCATGTAATTATAGATGAAAAATATTTAAAAATGCACGATTCGGGCAGCAAGTTTATGTCAAACATCTCCAAGATTCGTGCAAATAAATTCAAGGCATCTTCCGACGCGCATCCATAATTCATCACCAAGTTTATTACCTCATTTGCGAGGAATTGCTTCTTTTTGGCATCTTTCTCTTCGATGTGAAGATCTAATAACATATTAGCGCACATAGTCCAATCTTTCGTTCTCGATATTAAATTATTAACATTTTGCAATAAAACGCTAAGATCGAATCCGTTCAATTTATAAATTTTAACATAGATTTTTAAAAGAATTGGAGTGTCATCGGTGTTGCCGTTATTTTCATAAAACTTTACCAATCCTTGATAGGCCAACATGTTTGTAGGCTTCTCGGCTATTGCCTTCATAAAGTATTTGACAGCTTCTCTGTTGTCTTGCAAAGCTACCCCGGCGAATAGGAGCGCCATGTAGTTTCTCTTGTTATTCTTTAGTACCTCCTTACATATTTCGACGGCAATATTGAATTCTCCAGCGTCGATAGCACTCCTCGCATTCTTTAGCATAGAATTTGCGTCCATAGTGACCTGCAAATTCATATTAATTATAATGTAACGTAAGAGAAGATAACGAAGCGTATCTCCAATTAAAATGATTTTTATGCTTTATTCATTTTTCAAATATTTTATTACCAGCTTGTTATGTGATCTAATAATACTTTTACGTTAATAAATCTGTTATGGATTACTAGCGGCACTACGAAACGTCAGTTGGGACCGGACAACAAAATGTTACCATAGATAATAAATGTGTTATCATATCAATAGATAATTTTTTGGGAGATAATCATCGTTATTATGTATATAAATATCACAAATAAAAGCTTCGAAGGTAAATCTTATAAAAACAAGGTAACATAGGGATTTAGCGTCCTTTACTAGTTTAAGTTGGCATCGCTGCATTACTCGCATACACAACATTCGTAGTTTGACGTTTAACCCGCTTCGACCAAATTGAGAGATAATTTTATTTTTAAAACGATTTAAAACTAAAATCAATACAATAACCTTTATTGGTTTAATTTTAAACGAGTTTATTTTTTTCGTCTATCAATTGTTTTCGAATAACTTAACGAAATAGTTATTAACTTTTTAAAATAATATAACTTCGTACATTAATATAAGTATTTTTTTTGGAAAATATGTGGATAAGAGAAAATTGAAGAGACATGAAGATATATTCAAAAAAATTATTATAACTTTTAAGCAAAATTACCAGTAATAAATTACCAATAATAAAAAAAATATTTTATTTACTTTATCATTTATTCTTCAAACTGCAAAAACAATACATTCGGTACTAGCTAAAAATAAAAAAGGACGGATTTGTAGTTATTCCTAAAATAGCTTCCATAATGTTAGAGGTTTTTCGTGAAATATAACCCCCCTCCCCTCACAAATTCAGTATAATAGAAGATGTTCTCGATATTTATAAGCATATATTGTAAATATATTACATGCACAATTAGACAATTAGAGCTTGGTGAATCATACATTACATTTCTGTTTTAGGAAAACTGTTTTTGTTGGAATGTTTGGGAAATAAACACGCGCACAGCGACTAAAAATTCATAATCATTGGTTTTTGAGCGTGGCGCCGATATAATTAACAAGTACCGGTATATTATCTCTGTGGAAAAAATGTTGAAGTTATTATTTGCTACTTAGGTTTGTTTAAATAGTAATATTAAAATTTTATTTTACTTTTTACAAATTTTAATTTATATTTTTAAATGGCCGTTATATGACGCGTTAAGAACTGTCAAGAGCTATGCGAATTGGTGTTTGCGGCTTCGTAATATAGTCTCGAAGTTATGATTAAAAAGTGGCAAGGTATTCTATAATATTTGACACGAGGCTCTCTTATGACGATATTTATCCAATGAGCACGAACAAAGATTAAACGATGGCCAATAGAACTGTCAAAGATGCCAAATCCATTCGAGGTACGAATCCCCAGTATTTGATCGAAAAAATCATCAGATCCAGGATTTACGATTGTAAATACTGGAAGGAGGAATGCTTCGCCCTCACATCCGAACTCCTCGTCGACAAAGCGATGGAGTTAAGGTACATCGGCGGTGTGCACGGTGGACACGTACGTCCTTCTCCGTTTCTCTGTCTGCTTTTGAAGATGCTGCAGATTCAGCCGGAAAAAGAGATAGTCGTCGAGTTCATAAAGAACGAAGAGTTCAAGTACGTCAGAGGTCTCGGGGCGTTTTACATGCGTTTAACGGGAAGCTCCATCGATTGTTATAAATATTTGGAACCGTTATACAACGACAATAGAAAGTTGAGACGCCAAAACCGCGACGCTACCTACGAATTAGTTCACGTGGATGAATTCATCGATGAGCTTCTGAGAGAAGAGCGGCTCTGCGACATTATATTACCGCGTATACAAAAACGTCACGTCTTGGAAGAGAATAACGAGTTGGATCCAAAGGTCTCCGCTTTAGACGACGATTTAGATGAAGATATTCAATCGGACGAAGAAGGAAAAGAAGCTAACGATTGGAAGGAGAATCATAAACCTGCCAAAAGTAACGATAAATCTGAGAGGAGTAAAGAAAAGGACAGAGATCGTCGCCACAGGTATGATTATATATGAATATATTGGTTGTTTATGTGTATTATTATCGTTCAAATTTATTTTAGATCGCGAGAAAAAGAACGAGATAGAAGACCGGATAGAAAAGAAGAAAAAGATCGCAAGAGAGAGAGGTCGAGGAGTAGAGAGCGGCAGCGTGATAAAGAACGCGAAAGAGAGCGTGAAAAACGACACAGGGAGAGAGAACGCGATAGGCACCATAGAAACGTTGTGGAAAAGCACGAGCCCGACCAAAGAAGAAGACCTAGGGATAGAGATAGAGACAGGAGATACTGATAAATTAAAATCGGACATTAAAAATTCATTAACTTTACTTACATTGTAATAGAATATGTTATTTTAATATTATAAATAATAACTTTTCCGATACAGATGACAATATTCTCATAAATGTAACTCTTTGTGTTTTAAAACTTGATAAATGTATTTGTTCATAGTTTTGTTTCTGTTATTGAACTGAAAAAATATAAAAGTTAAAAATATAAAACAATAATTGTTTTATTTTTAGTTTATCCCAACCACAGATATTGTAAGAGAATTTATTAAGAGTATATTTTACAAGATTATATGAACTTGAGAGAGATTTTTCAGAATTGTTTAATAGAAATATAAGTTGTGTGTTCACGAAAAACCATTTTATCCCATATAATACATATACATATATAATATGTAGATAAACTTACTAACCAAAATAAGGATGGATGGTGTTGAATGAAAATCGAAGAGACTGCATTGATGTTTTTTAAGTTGCAAAATGAAACCATGAAATTAATTATTCGAAATAATTTAGACTTAAAAGCTCTACATATACAATTGAAAGTATGCAATTTTTAAATTGTCAGTCATCATTTAACCAGTTGTTATTTATGTAAACGTGAGAATATTTTTATGACTAAGCTCAATGCAAGACGAAAATAACCGTTCACGCTGTTATGACAGCAAATCCTCATTTAAACTTTCAAGAATATATCTATGCAAAAAAAATAGTCCTTATGATTTATGGCTTAGTGCTTTTTGAAAAAAACTATCTTAGTAAATCCATTTATTCGACCAAGAGCATTCTTTGGAGCACAAGATAAAAGATAAAATTGTAAAAAGATGTTTAAATATGTCATTTTGATAAATATTCATGGTTAGCTAATTAATTCCACAATTATGAGCGGGGTGGGTCTTTTGTAAATATTTGTGGGAGTTCTTCTTTGTAAACTCATGCAGTAAATAACAATAACCACGATAATTACAAGGATGTACGTGAAAATAGTATAATATAAACAAAGACTGTAACTGAATGAGCCACCACAATAGACCTCGTAATGTCCAGGTGAAAAAAGATCATTTGGACATAAAGGAACAAGTAAACAATACGTCTAATATCTAATAATAAACATCTTTGAAATGCAGAGATAAAAATATTTCACCGAATGTACGACCATCATGTGCGTCGTACATTCGGTGAATGGGCCGAAAACGAGAATGGAAGAAACTTTTTTTTATGTAAAATACAAATTATAAAATATTATAATAATTTTAGTACAACATTTATTCCGTTACAATACAATATTAAATAAACATTAGCAAGAAATATATAATAAAAATATTGTACATTCATTTCTTCTACAAAAATAAGAAAATCCGGAGAATACTTGGTTAACGATAACCTTAAAGAATCTTGCGTATAACTATTTGTCAATATCATCTGATTTTTATGTTTTATTATTTTAAGATACAAAAATTCTGATTCACATAAGTATGAATTTGAATATTTTTCCTTACAAATATATTTGCAAAAATATTTGTCCATGAACCTGGCTTTTAAAGTAAAGTAATAATTACATTTTTAAGCGCTATATAATCAAAATTAAATAGCTCTGGAAATTTATTTGCATCTGATTGAATATTCACGCCATTCTTGAATGGATAGGTAAATAAATAAATAAATTAAATCAGAATTATTTTTTTCTAAGATCATTAAATATTTTTTTAAGTCTTGTAGAACGTTTTATATTTCAGACATGTATTTTTCTGTGTTGAAATGATAGCAAGTATTTCGTTGTAAGTATTCCCTAATGTTTGGAAATCTGTCAAAACGTTTATCCTTTAGATCAGGGATGGCGAACCTTTTCCCCAAGTGGGTCAAATTTGATATTTTTTTTTATTAAATCCATGTGGCGGGTCACATAGATTGAGTAATTAAAACAATAATAAATAAAGGCTTGCAAGTTTTTTTAACATTAAAATTTACAAGCTAAATTTCAATGAGATCTTTTTGTAAATAAAATAAAGAAAGGAAGAATAAATCATTTAATGGGAAATCTGTTGTTGTTTATATCATACTTAAAAATTCAAGTGGATTCGATAATTTCACCCGCGGGTCACGCAGTAACCCGCGGGGTACTCGTTCGCTATCCCTGCCTTAGATCATAACTGAAGCTTGCTTTATAAACACAGAAATGCTACTAATCAAATCACAGACGGTGCTGTTTTTACCTTGTAGTCTTGTAACCAATGGCGTAGCTAGGGTTTGTGCTGTCCGGGTTGATCCTTAATTTTGCCGACCCCACATACAAATATTTAATAAAAAATCTGACCTTCCTAAAAATCTGCAACTTAATGCATGTCTTCAATATGCCAAAACTTTCCGGGGCAGGCGGATCTTATGACCCCCCGTCAGTTACATACTCTTCACATATAAAAAATGTGCAAAGCAATTTTCAAGTTTGATGAAATATGGTAATGGTTATCAAGCATTTCATTATTGTAGCACGTGTTCGACTCAAATTAATAATGAGGAACATATGGTGTAATTTCGACTTTTCGGACCGGCTAAAAATATTTTTATCTATTGGGGCAGCATTTTATGACCGGCCGGGTCATAAAATCAACATTTGTTAAACTGTTGCTTATTGTTTTTACATATTCAACTTAGCTCTTAATTATTCATGGATTTATATTTTTAGCGCTTTCAGTTTAAGAACCATACTACACGGTCCTTTCATCGTGAAAATGCCGCTCCCAAGCAAGTGCCGAAAGATCACATATGTTATTTAAACTGTGTTGTCAAGTTGAGCAAAGTGTAAAAAAATCGTCTAACTCGTCGAAAAAAATATTATTTTAAATAACGTGTAATAAATATATGCATGACTACTTTTATAATTTAATTATTTAAATAAAACACGATTAAAAATTAAAATTAAACAATTTTTTTTGACATGGTCTAAAATATGAGCCACGTGGCATGGTGAATAAATGTTTTAAGACCAAAAGAATAAAAGGATTTTGAAACTACGCAAATGGCTGCCTTGTCGGAGATCGAAGCTCTCGAAGACATTGTTGTAGATATTCATCGTTCCAGTCACGATGCCATATATGAATCTGCTTCTAGAAGCGGTAATTATATTGTATAAATAAAATGTTTTATACTAAACGAACAAAATACTATGATGTTAAAAAAATTCATTTTGATTTTCAGTTAAAAAGCATTATATTAAAAAGTATGAAGAGAAACTTACAACTTTATCATCGGATTATGAAAACGTTGAAGATAATTTGGCGGGCTTTAAGACGCAAATATGCAACTATCAAGAATTGTTACGCAGGTTTATTTTAATTACACCCACCCTCTGTTTTTATAAAAGTAATCCATATAGGTGTTTAATGTTTAATATAAAAATGATTATTCTGTTTTAATATTATTTCATAATTTGATTATTTTTTCTATAAAGTCTATTGCATCAATGCTGCCAGCTTTAAAAATTCTGAAGCGAAGTTTATGTAACAATACTTGGTTGTTGGTCAGATAAACTATATTTCGTAAGAAAATAATTTTTTGAATGGGGTTCAGAAAGTACTAAATTATAATATAAAAAAATACATCTGTACATTTTTAGTTCTGTTATAAATGTTAGTTTTTTTACATATAGCGGCTATTTTCAATTAAAATTAGTAACGAAGCCATTTTATATTTAGTAAAATATAATGGTACCTGTTAAATAAATCAATCATTAAAGTGATCTAACTTCAGTTTACAAACTTAAAAAAAAAACTTACAAATTTCAGAATATCTTCGGATTTTTTCTTATTAATTGAACATTTGACGTATTTCAATTATTTTGAAAAATAATATCAATTAAATGTCCGCTTCTAAACCTTGTGCAGGAGCCGATCATTTCGATGACTTTTCGGGCGGTATTTCAGCTATAACTGGTCGGATGTTGGTTTTTAGGTGCTTAAGAGTCTTGGGTTTGTCGGCGTAGACACGACCAAGACAAAAAATCAATCGGTGTTGAATTGCACGATTTTTGCGGCCAGTTGACGTCACCAAATCGTGAAATAATGCGACCTGGAACTTTTCATTCATGTGTGGCAAACCTTGTTGGAACCACGTGTCATTCACATCAATAACTTCGATTTCGTAGCAAATATATTCGGTTATCTTGCGCTATAACGTTCACCGTTTACTGTTACAGTCCGACTTTCATCGTTTTCAAAAAAGTAAGGCCCAATGACGCCGCCTGATCACAATGCGCACCAAACAATCACTTGTTGTGCATGAAAATGATCTCTCGTGAATCACATGAAGATTTTTCTCGCCCCATATGCGACAATTTTGCTTACAAATATACCCAAAGACGTGGAAATGTGTCTCATCAGAGGAGAAGATTTTATTTGAATAATCAGCATCAACTTTTTGCTGATCTAACATCCAATTTGCATAAATTCTTCATAGTACATGGTCTTTGGGCATCAGTTCTTGTATTATATAAATTTTATGCGGATGTAGGTACAGGTCCAGATGCAAAATGCGCCAAAGAGGTGTATAATAAAAGTCCAACAGCTGCTAACACCGACGAATCGACAATTCTGGTTTTCGGCTACAATTTACTTACAGCAGCAATATTCTGATGATGCACAGGCTTTAAGTTATCTCCAACGTTTCTAGTCTATTTAATTTTTTTACTATTTTGCGAATTGTTAGCTCAGTAGGATGATGTAATTGACAATAATTTTCTTATAAAATACACAATTCATACAGAATTGTTATTTCTGTTGAACAATTTTAACGCGTTGAGCGGTGGTTAAGCGGTCCATATCCGGCATGCGTACCGCATGTTCTTATCTCTCTCTCACTCTCGTCACTTAACACGCGAGCGATCGAGAGGGAAAGTATCTGAGAGCCTGCACCTGATTTATATATATATATATATATATATTTATGATACATACTTCCAAACCTCACTGACGTATTGATCAATACGTCTATTCCCCCTCCATTGTTTAATAAGGGCTATTAACACACTATTATTTATTTTTATTTTTTAAGCCTCGAGAAAGCAATCAAGGCCATGAATTTTAACAATTGTCAATTGAAAAATATAATGTTGGAAAAACAATCAAACTATTTCGAGCTAAAAAACAGTAGCGAGAGAATGATAAACCAATTTCAACAAAAGTTGAAACACGTTCACAGCACTTATGAAAAATCACCTTTAGCCATTCAAAGAACTACACTAAATAGAAAATTGAACATTTTTGAATTTGACCTTTTGCTCGCTAAAAAATCTTACAGCGATAGTCTAATATCTGTCCATCTGTACGAAGAGATCAAAAATAAATTACGCAATAAATTGATAATAGACTTTGTGAATCATTGTAAGAAAACAGAAACTGCTTATTATGCGCTGTGCAATCTTAAAGAAAATATTGAGTCCAAGAAAGAATTACACAAAAAGCTATTTAACGAGAGAAACAATTTATTGCAAATGGTTCAAACGCATAAAAATAGAGAACCAATTGTTGAAATGTTAAAAGACAGAAAAACTGAAATTTTATCAGCAAAACAACGATTACTACCTATTTTAAATTTTGGACATTCGAGTATTCCCATTTTATATGTGAGAGGAATAGTGTTTGACAAATTCATATATTAATTTTTTAAAGTTTGTTTTTATGCTTAACTTTTAATATTTTAGTTGCCGAGAAGAAATTTCACATCGCAGGAAAAAGAAAACGTTGAAGTTTTATCTGATGGAAATGAATCGCATTTTGATTTCTTAAAACATTCTAATAAAACTGACGTGTATAAATATAGCTTCGAAAGTATGGAAAGTTCGGATAAAATTCAGGAAAATGAATTATTATTTACAACTGATAAAAAGGCATTCGACGATAAAAATGTTCTAAGAGAATTTGATAAAATCAAAGAACCGGAAAATAGTACGAAATTATTTAATCACCATATTGAAGTTGATGTGAAAAAATCTGATGACCTTATCGGAGAACAGACTATTGAAGCTAAACCGAAAGCAGAGAAAATTGAAATTATAACTAATGTGAAACTTCAAAATAAAGAAGCTTTACAGTTTCTGGAAAAAATAAAACACAAATTTTCCACTTTAAGAGAGAAAACTCATATGATGGACCAAAAAGTCAGTTAGATGAAATTCATCTTATATTTTTATAACTAATAATGTATTATTAAATTTCAGGAATTGCAAAAAAGACCATCGGAAGTTTTCGAAAAACATAGTGATACAAAGGTAACATTAAAAAGTAATATTGTACTTATTGAGATATTATTAATGTGTATCATATTATTTAGAAAGTACTTTTTGATGATCAATTAACTTTGATTAAGTTTAATGCTGAAGTTTTGGAAAAACAATCCGATTCAATTACAATTAAAAAAGACATTTCAGATGACAATCAAAATAACAAGAACGAAGAAACCGTTATTTTGAAAAGAAATTACGAAGAAGTCAGTATAATCGATTATTATTTATGTAAGAATATTATATTTCTAACATACATATGTTCTTTAGTCTGAAGATACATCGCAATATTTCAACAAAGTTATAAAACTAGATCCAATAACAAAATCTGTGCCGAGCCTAGAAGAGAATACTAATGAAGCAGAGATTGTAACAAATATGGATTTGATTGAGAACGAAACCAAAGTCAATCAAATAAGTAAAATTGAATTTGAAGATCTTAAACAAAAAAATAATAACTTTTTAAACGATATATTAAAGCCAATTTTGAAAAATAATAATCCGAATAGTATTAAGGTAAATAATCATATATATTTTATATTAAATTTGATTTTAATGAACAATTAGTTTCAGGAAGGTACACCTACGCACAGGTACGATATGAATAGTTTAATGGAATTTAGTAGTCCAATAAGTTCAGATTGCGGTGATATTAATTACAGCAACTATTCTAACTTGCTAAGTGAGTTTTATTTTCTATCATGATTTGTTTATGATAAATGATAGTATATGGTATATTTTAAATCTATTGTTATATTTTTTAAGATTCATTGGTGCTGCCTGAGTCGCCTACAAATTTAGACGATTCCATACAATCAAATTCAGAATTACCATCCCAACTGCCTGCAGTTGCAAAGAATAATAATATGTTTGGTTTTGGTCAGTAAAACTTAAGTATTATAAAAAACGTTATTTTATTATATAAATAACAATTATTTACAGGATTCGAAACATTCACAGCCAACAGATTTAAGTTTTTTAGTGATTGCGATAAAGAATCAGATAAGACTATACAAAGTAGCGAAAACGATCAAACGAATAAGAAGTTTAAGAGTGGAAACATGTTTGGTTTTTAAAATAATAATATTACTAAAAGTATACTGTGCAACTTTTTGTTAGTGCATAGTAACCATGTTTGTGGTGATATTAATATTGTTAGAACTTATCTAATCCCAGTTTTAAAGATTAGGTATTAGTCCATTAAAATTCATAACTGAAGTTAACGTAATTAATTATTATTTGTAAAAGTGAATCCATATTCACTTAAATACTGTTTTTCTTAATAAATCTATATCATTGGTTAGATTAGTAAGTAATTTTGTTATAAAAATGAATTTTATTTTTAACATTTGATTTAGTTTATCGTAATACATTCTCTTAGGTTGCGTTTACATTGCGCGCAGCTATTCGCCCAACTATTTCGCCGAAAAACTCGCCCAAGTGCAGACTCGCTCTTCCGATTTACACCGAGCGAAACAGGCGCGAAAGAAGGTGAGCCATCAGTTTGGGCGAGTCTGTCGTGAATGCTGTATTTTAAACAAAAAAAGAAAACGATGCAAATTCAACACTGGTGGAGTCTGTATGATCCGATCAGAGTTGGGATTCCATAAAAAGGAATGATTTGCATACGATTCGATGAGGCGGATTATATATGAATACTCCTGATTCATTCGCTCGCGCGAAAAAAGTATTGACATGTTTACACTGCGCGCAACAGAAGCAGTGAGTCTCCTTGTTGTGCGCCTAAAAACTGACTGGAAGGTGACTGACACGAAACTGACTCACACAACTAGTTTTGGGCTGGCCACATCTACACTAAGCGAGTTTTAACTCGCGAAAGAGTTGCGCGCAATGTAAATGCAACCTTAGATTGTAAAGGAGTTTTTTCAATAAGCATATTCAGTTTAGTTGACAGAGAATGTGTATTATGACATATTTTCTTTCAAAAATGACAAGAATAACAAGACTGGCGATATGTACCTATTTTATAAATATATTAATTATAATAAATAATATATTATATTTACATACATAACATGGTTGAACAACCTATATATATATGTGTATTTATTGCCGTCAATTATACGTCAATGTATACAGATTCATTTTTGTTTAAATTGTATCGTTTACTTCTAAAATATGAAAATTATATATGCAATTAGTAGCAATAAATGTTGAAAGTGAAGTGTGAGCACTGTTGATTACTTTCATTTATTTTTTACGGAACTCTCAGGTTTTTATAAAACGTACTTTTGTTCTTAATAAATGGTCAAGTTTTAGAGAAAAAGGATACAATTACAGTTTCATTTCTTAATATAAGAATATGCAAAATATATAAAAATGTTTGACACAAACGTTTTTTATTCACATTTAAGTTTATGTTCACTATAAATATCATTCATAATATAAAAAAGTTATAAAAAATGTTCAAACGTTCGCTATTTATTATATGACAATATGATATAATCATTGATGAAACTGACAGGCCCTTACGGCGATAAACTGGAGCAGTATGAACAGAGGGGCGAACACTTCACTGTACTCGATCGACGATTGTCCAGACAATTTCTTGCACAATAGGAATTTATACACAAATGTCAATCCCAAAAATATGGCACTCCATGAGGCGCGGTATAAAGATGTCTTCAATGACGCGTACCTTGTCATTCTTATGAAGACAATGACGCAAAAATAGGTGTTTAGTCCATCGCTGATAAAAAGCGGTGAAAATATAACCCACCACGAATCCACCAAGATAACATTGTCGATCTTTAGAGCGAGCAAAACAGTAAAAATCGTGATTGATATCAGGTTTATCCATATTTCAAAAACCGTCAGACCGATCCATTGCACTATTTCGTTCAGTTTAAAGAACATCTTCGATCCGCGCGCTCTTGATCCTGTTTTTAAGCTAGGTCCTTAAATATAAAGGTAATTATAATAAAATTAATATATCAGTATGAGTAAACGTTAATTCAAAAAGATAATACCATCATTGAAACACAAATAATTTATGTTTGTAAAGCGATTTTCCGCAATATTAAATACAAACAATATGTAGTGACGGAAATAACTGACGTCTGTGTTGTGACATTTGATTCATGCCAAATTTTGGTCCTGATATTAAAAAAATGACCATTGACCATCTTAATATTTTAATTATATTAAATGCAATATTTTTATGACAAACGTGATTTAAGGCTGATTTACACGATGCCAGTCGGCGCGCCAGTCAAGGTTTCCAGTCACTGGATGCCAGCGACTAGCACCGTGTAAACGTTTAACGCCAGTCACTGGAGAAGCCAGTACACCACTGGCATGCCAGCAACTGGCAACGTGTAAATCAGCGGTGTCCAAACTTTTGTTTATAACCCAAAATTGTAATCATAGCTGGCTCGAGGAGCCCTGATTACTAAATAAAACTCCAACAGCACAATCTGTGTCTAATTACCACCCATCCGCCAAAATAGTAATATCAAATCATAAGATCAAAGGCACTAAGGCTAGCCAAAAAATCATATATATAATAGCCAGAGAGGTGTTGTACACATTATTTTACATTTTTGCTCACTTAAAAAAAAATTACATTACAAAAAATAAAAAATACGTATTTAAATATTTTTTTAATGTTTTATTATATTACTTCGTTTACAATAGTTATTCAGTTTATAAAACAAGTATTTCATATCGATGCTTATTACTAGCGACTCATAGTTGGTATAAATTAAAAATCAAGTATTTTTGTGTTTCTGAGATGAAATATGAGCAACACTACATCGTAAAAGAATTTTAGGTCACTTAAAGGTTGATTTACAAGATGCCAGTCGAGGTTGTCAATCACTGGATGCCAGCGATAAGCACCGTGTAAACGCTTAACGCCAGACACTGTATAAGCCAATGCGCCACTGACACGCCAGCAGCTGGCAGCGCCAGAAGATAAAATATTTTTGTTTTAATGACACGCCAGCTCACCCCTCCACCACTCTACCCTACTGGTGCAAAGTGAGTGGCGTTTTTCCGCAACAATATTTTTTTCAGTTGCTAAGGCGCCAGTGAACTGGAATGCCAGTCGCCGCGTGCCAGTGACCCGCCAGTCAATTTCCAACTGGCATGCCAGCAACTGCAGCGTGTAAATCAGCCCTTACATTGTTAAATCTCACTTTGTACGACTCCTGTGTTTACCGTATGGCTTTGATGTTTTGAATTAACACAAAATTACAGAGTGTAAAGTCTGCGATCTAGGGTTATTTTATATAATTTATTTTGAAATAAATACTTAATGATACAATTTATAAGTTTTGTTTCCGAAGTCTACGTCAATATTAGATACAAATTATAATTTTTAATGTAAATACCATGATTTATTCCTGCTCGAATAATAAAACGTTACGACCAAAATTGAAACGCACGTGCTATTGACAATTGATCCTTGTTTATGGATCCGCTATTGTTTGTATTACTTACTTATGTGCTAAATTAAATGCTAAATTTGCCTGAATTTTAATGTCAGCTCTATTGTTGGTAAAAATCTATAGAAGCACATTCTTTAAGATCTTCAACATTATTTAATATAATACATATGCCTTTTTTATTCAATATATTTTTTATGTAATTTTATTGCGCCTTCGTTACACTTAAGATTTTAAACTTTTTTCCATTTGGGTTAATTTACCCCAGTTTATCAACTCCTGAAGTAGAGGAAACAGCAATTTTTTTGCACTGCAAAAATGTTTAAAATCATACATGTTCAATCCGAAACAAATCAGCATTTCGAGTTTAAACGTGAAACTAGCAACTAAAATACTCGACAGTCATCACTTTGCTTGTGTATTACGTTTTTCTATATTTTAATTATCACCAAATATGTCTTTTCAGAAACGCTTGATGTTAATAATATACAAAACAAATAGAATCGACGCAGAGGTTTAATTAAGAGGATAAGATTGTAAAGTATATACTACAGGGACGTCCTGAAATCGCTACTGACTGCTTTGCCGCTAACCTCATAAAACAGGGCATCAGCGTTGTAAATGTGAGATTCCAAGCTCTATTTGAGTCAGTTCTTTTCAAATACAACAGTCTTGTTTCAGGTGCTAAGAATTCGTAGCTATAACAGTTCACTTCCAGTTGCATTGAATGTACCGACAGCCATTCTACTAATGAATGTCCCACAGGAAGGAGTAACTCTAAATTACAAATATCAACTTTGCAGCATAGTCTCTTCAACATAGAACAGGATCAATTTTCTACCCTACGACTCACAATAGCTGGCTAAAAAGGCAAAATCTCCGAAAGACCTCAATCCCAACATCACAAATTCCACAAATTCACAAAAAGATTTGTAAGACTGGTGGTATATTTGGAAATCATATTTAAAATAGTTTGGTCATTGTAAAATATTTATATAAAAACAATACAAATGGTAAACAAATTGTTATTAATATTTTTTACTTTTGTAAATTGTTTTTGTTTTCTGAAACTTTTCGTTAAGGACTGATTTTTAGTATTTTAATAAATTGATGTTCTTTTGACTAGACGTAATGTGATTGTGATAATGGATCATTGGTATTACTAAAAAAACCCGAAGAATACGTGTAAGGAAAAAGATCTCACCGCTCGGACCTGGATGATAGGGACAGTAGTCATTTTGAGAATATTATATATAATTAACAATGACAGTGAATTAGAATCAGACGACGAAAGTGACAATAAATTGCAATCTGTCTTGATATTGATTGTTGTTTCCAGTGTGAAAATTGAAATGAATAGCAAAGATACAATTTTTTATTTTCACCTTATTCCTAATGATAATTTTAACAACTCTGTTGTCAACCAAGTAAACGAGTCAGTATTTATATTAATTGGTCGGAATTAATATTAAATTATTAGAATGTAAATTGGACTGGTCACAATTTATTTGACAGATGCTCAGAATTATTTTTTTCAGTTATTATTTATTACAATTCATTGGTTATAAAGAATAGCCAGTATTTTTATTATATAATCTGTATTTTAACCTCACTAGCGGTTCCAGAAAATGGTCAAGGAAGGGGTCATTTTGAAATTCGCAAAATTGAACGTAATACGTAAAAAGATGAATTTAAAAATCTTGGATTTTAAATCAACATTGAGATATAAATAAAAATAAATATCATACAGACATAGTAATATATTCTTTTTAAAGAGAAAACTTCTGGTATGAAAGTATTTATATATGAGGAGAATGCGAAATTAATGGAAAGAAATGTTTTATCATCTCTCGAATTTATTTCAATTAAATTATATACATACAAAAACACAACATATTATGTCCGGCGTTTTTATTTGGTTAGACAAATATAAATTTACATACATATATAAATTGAACTGTCTGAGGGGAAGCGCTCAGGCGAAGAATTTACGCAGGCTGGGTGTTTTTTCAAAGAAAATCACGTTTCATCAGATAAGGCACATTTCTACCTCTCTGGGTATATAGTATGTATGTAATAAGCAAAATTGGCGCATATGGGGTAAGAAAAATCTTCACGTGATTCAGATCATTAAATGCTCAAAATGTGCTATAGGCGCATGATAACCGATTATTTTTGGCACGAAATCAATTAATACACGTGGTTTCAACAAGACGGCCCACATCGGGTGAAACGTTAGATGTTTTGTGTGAAAAGTTCCTAGGTTGCTTTATTTCATGTTTTGGTGACGTCAACTGACCGCAAAGATCATGTGATTTAACGCTCTTGGCTTTTTTGTGTGGTTATGCTAATTTCAGTGTCTACGCCGTCAAACCCGAAACATTAGAGCACATAAAAACCAACATCAGCCAAGTTATAGCCGAGATACCGCCTGAAATATATGAAAAAGTCATTAAATGGATCGGCTGCTGCAAAAAGTCTAGAGGCGGCCATTTGATTGATTTTATTTTTCATAACTAATCAAATGTAAACAAATCCGAAAATATCCTTAAATTTGTGTTTTTTAAAAAAAGTTCGAAATTATAAGATTGTAGTAGAGTACACAGAGAATCATTAATAGAGATAAAATTTTTGGCAAAAAGGTTATTATGAATATGTTTTGTTATTCAGCAATCATATTATGAACAGTAAATTTTAATTATATTTTAAATTACCAAATAAACTCTAATTTTCTTTGCCGTTGGAAATTGGTTTAGGATTTTTTCAGGAACTAGGTTCATTTCCCAATGAACGTGTAATAAAGCCAGACTCGAGTATCTTTTTTCACTTAGCCAGCCTTCTTAGCCAGGTTTAAGCGTCGTAATGCGAAAAAACTTATTTTTGTGTACGGATAATTTCCCGTATTTATTGTTTTGTAGCAATCTTTGGCAGTTTGAGGTTCACCTCTAATTATTTTGCTAATTCAGACGTTTTTCCCTAAATATTTCTGAATTCTACGTCTGCATTAATTATGTTTGAGGAAGAGGCCTTTAATGATATTACCAACCGAAATTATGCATCCATACCAAAAATTTAGTCTTTGTAAGACAATTAACAAGAAGATGAGCTTTTGTGGTAGATACTTTGGCGGACGGGTGACAATTGCACACAGATTGAGCCACTGCAGTAGTATTTTTTATTAAATGCATGTAGAGTCTACACGTTTGTTATTGAAATATATGCGAGTGGACGGTGGATAAGGTACCACCGGCCGTTGTGTTCCCGTCAAAGTCCAATAAAATAATGTGCTGCTCTCGGCCGCCGTTAAGTCACTGTAACCGGAGTTCCACTAAGTTTTGACTATAATGAACGAATAAATAAATAGCTATATAGCCGCTATCAATCTAGGTTTCAATATTTTTATTATGAAAATAATATTATTTTAAATAGCAAGTATCATATAATCTTCTTAACTTGCTGCTTATTTTTTTTTATTGTGAAATTTATTTTTGTAGATGTATGAAAGAAAGCAATAACTTTATTTAGTTTTACAAAAAAATTGCGTGCATACTGTTCCCCTACACATTTGGACAATGAGAGATTAATTACATGGTTGAAACAGGGTATTCTAGCTGCATACGGAGCAAATTTTTGAATTTGGTGTACAGCATCTTGCAATACGGACAGCATGACATCAGATGTGTTGGTCTAAATGGAAACACAATCACTTATATTTATTTTATTTAACTAAATTTTATAATTTTACCTGATCAATTTTAGGCTTTTATTCTAAATTAAATTTCGCATCATAATCGCGTAAGTCGAAAATCTTGTAATTTCATTATTGTATGTTTGATTTCATTCTTGTAAAAATATTGAATTATCATACCCATTTGGGATAATGACGATATATCAGTTGTTTCAACAAATATTAGAGAATAATATTTAGATTCGACCTTAAATCATTTTTTTCAAGTATTCCCTTATCACAACAATTAAAACTATTATTTTGGGTAGTTTTAGATATACTTTAGGTATGTGTTGCATTAAAAGATGCAAATTTAATATTATATTCAAGAAATTTATTTTCTTCCCGGATCTTTAATTTTAAAATCTCCCAAAAATTCCCTTTGTTGTTTATACTCTCAGTATGTGTATCTATTAAAATCTCTATGAAATATAAAAGCTATGTTTCGTTATTTAAGTGTTATAATATTATTAAAAATAAAAATAAATCTTTTACCATTTTCTTCCACTTGTTTCAATCAACTTAAAGATAAAACATTACATATTTTGTTCTTTGCTTGCTGAAACAACATAACAAATCTTTTGTAGTTTGAATTGAAATTATATGATATTTGTTTTGCTGGTGTCTTTTCAATATTCCACCCTAGCCCAGAAGTTTCAAAAACACTTTCAGAACTTTTGTAACCAAATTCCGGCGTTACAATTGGATCGTACTTTACCTACATCCGTGGGAGCAATTAACGATCATTTTCACAAAGAAGACCTCTTATAATTGTAAAATAAGCTAATTATTAATATTTATCAAAATTACCTATATTTAAATATCTTTTGTAACCAAATTCCGGCGTTACAATTGGATCGTACTTTACCTACATCCGTGGGAGCAATTAACGATCATTTTCACAAAGAAGACCTCTTATAATTGTAAAATAAGCTAATTATTAATATTTATCAAAATTACCTATATTTAAATATCCTTTTACAAGATTATCTTCATCTTGTGCTCCAAATTTGAAAGAAAATAATATAGCGCAAATGGTCACTTTCAAATTGCGTAAAGCTTAGTCCGTCTACCTACGCGTTATATATAAAATTAAATTGATCCAAAGGAAAGAGGCGGGGAGAGAGGGGCTCATGGCACCTCCCTGGATATGCCTATGCTGTATGAAAGATTAAAAAAATGCATATTGTACATAGGGATTTTTTAAAATTACGTTGTTGAAAGAAATATATTTTAAAAATAAACCTTTTTGCATTGTATAAAACAAAATAGGTGACTTTCGTGTTACCCGTGCGACTTTCCATGTCTCAAAAGTGGGGTCAACCAACCGAGGATTAAGTAATATTATTCACAGTTATTCATAGTAAAATTATATATAGGATTATTTCGTAGAAACCTTATTTGCTTCATACTATTTTCATTAAACCAATTTATTATTGTTTATGGTTTTACGATTAGATGTCTATGATAACAAAATGGCGGCAAGAGTTGTTCGCCTGGCAACTCTAACGTCAGCCGCGATGTCTGCGCGATGTGTCGGGCTGACACTAGGTCCGAGAGCTTTGCTCTCTACCGGTGTCCGCGAAGTGTCTACGCTCTCTTCCCGATCGCCCGAACCCACCACGGTGACGTCAGAAGACACAAAGGAGACTATCACGGATGCAGAGCTATCGAAAAAAAAAGCGGTTGGTATTCCCCTTTCTCCAAAAACCCAATACAAAATTTTAAACTATTGCTTCTTAACAATAAATATAATCAATATTTTTTGTGCAACCTTGTCTTTTTATATACTTTGTTTTGAAAGTTTTAATTTTGGGCTAATGCGCAAAAGTGTTGGAAAGTAATTTCCCCCTTTTATCATTAAAATACTTATCAACGACTACGCGTTCGTTTTATATTGAATTTGAACGATTTTAAAGACTGTTACTCGCTTCGCATTTATTTAAGAGTTAAAACGTCATTTTGTCTTTTGACATTTCTCCCAAGCCGCACGTTATGCACGTGGCAACACTGAGACTGATCGCGCTTTTGACGCGGATGGAACATTTGACGCGTAATTCGTCCCGATTAAATCGAAATGGATCGGCGATTGCCATATTTACATTCGGTATATCGATTTTTACGCCCGGCTCATGAGTTTCAACATTTTTAATGTTGTTATATTAGGCATCGAGTTTTACGAATTTTTAGTGTTGTCATATGTAAAAAAATTGCATGACTATCGGGGGTCATTATTCTGACACTAGTGTTATTGATATACTATAAGAACATTTAGTAATCTCACGAATTGCGCGGTATCGTTTAAAGTTTATAAATTTTAATAAGAAATCAGATTTAAAAATAATAATTTTACTATGAAAAATAAATTTTGCACGTGACGTCAATAGAAAGAGGGATACCAATCGCAAACTTATCTTTAATACCATTGTTTTTTAATAAACAAATAAATTATATAATATATCTTTACTCTATAAAAATATATTCGTTGATAATGATTTAAAAATAAATTAGAAGAAAAAAGGTTAAAATATTTTTTATTCATAAAATATTTTATGAAGCATCTTACATATACTTATAAATAATACAGTTCTTGATTGTTTGTACATAGATAAGTTATGTTTGCAAATATAATATTTCACTCTAATTTGTTAACATATTTAGCACACCTTGGCATTGTTACACATTCAAGTAACTGTTGTAAATACTGTATGTTTTTCATAATACGTTGGCTTCTGATATTAAGGCTTATTGATTCGAAGTGTTTATGGAGAACAATACATTCAATTGAACCACATTTGAATGTGTTACTAAAACATTAATTTTCTGATTCAAGTTTCTAAATTTTGAATTGTATTTTTTTAATGTCTTATGAAATCATAAACATAATGTCTTATAAAATCATAAACATAATGTCTTATGAAATCAAATCATAAACATCAAAGAGGCAAATCGACGTGATGAACTTGCGCACAATTTATGACAGCTTCTTTTAATATCTCTCCGGGGGTTGTATTTTTCAAACTCACAAGCTCGAGTAGTTCTTCTTTCATATTAATATTTGACTGTTGACACCTCTAATAAAAATAGCAAGCTAAACAGTATGTTTGATATCCGTCGTTTTATCTAATGAGAAATATAAAAATCATTTTTGAAATTGTGTTGAGTGCTGCATACATTTTAGTTGAAATAACGTTAATTCTTCTTGCTACAGTTTGATGTGAGATACTGCTTTTTCCAACTGCGGCAATTAGGCACTCTTGATGTTAGATATTCGCATCAGGCACTGACAATAGCGTTAGATTGTGAGATATCTTTTGTACAGTTGACAGATTGCCCTTTAGTAATTGTGCCCAAGCTTTACATTCGCCAACAGTAAGTTCTTCAATTTTGCTAAGTTTTTGTAAATAATGCTTTCATGTTGAATGATTTTAAAGTTAAAATAGAATCACAATTAAACACACAGCGTTGTCGTTTATTATATTGAACAAGTACAAATCTTCCCATTCACTCTGAAACTTTCTGTTCTCATCTTTTTTTTTCTTCATTTCAATTCTGCATGTTAGATGCAAACACGTGCATCTAATAATAATAGCAAGCTACAATTCGACCGAATCACAGACTGCACTAATTGTGACTAGCTAGAGTAAAAACTACATGCATTGTATAAACGCCACAGAAGATGTATTTCACTGTGACGGCTCCGACGTGATTTTATTGCTTTTGACGTGAATTTTATCCTTCTGAGAAGTGATGTTTTTGCGACCTATTGATCAAAATTCGGTTTGAATACACTTTAGCCAATACTCTCCTATCAGAAGTCCGTAATCATATCTGTAAGGATAGCCATCATATTTATAAAACATAGTGTAATATTCAAATGCAGACCAACTATTTTTTAATAAATTTTGAAATAAATAAATCTTTCATATAAATTTTGTTTAATTTTTTATGCGTTTCGTGGAATAGGAAAAGTTGTTTTAAATTTAATTTAAATGACATTTGAATATAATTTTCCTGTAGTTAAGTTAGTATTGAGTTACGGCACCTTTTTTATTGAAAAAAAGCCTTTCTAACCAGGGAGTAATTGAAATTAATTGTACAAAATAATTTAGAATAAAATGCTTTAAATTTACAATTGTAAGTATGCAATTTTTATATTGACAGTCTTCATTTAATCAATTATTTTTTTACGTAAACACAATAATTTAACGTGAGAATATCGGTAACTGGTGCGACGCGGCATATGTATCATGTATTCCGGCTGTTAGGGCCAGTAATTTCGGGCTCCAGACTCAGTACATCCTTTTGGCGCATGTGTATCTTATTAAGCTACGAGAGCTGTGCCGTCGCTACCGCACGAAGGGCCGGTTAATGCGGGCTTGCCCGCATATAATTCCATCATTTTGGGCTAGTTTATTTTGACCCAGTACTGTGTTTGTACGTACAAGTGCACGGTTCTTTAACGGTCTTATTAAGTTTTCCTCGTTGTATTCAAATAGTATGTTGTTGGTGTGTTTTGTTGCTGTTTTTTTATAATTTATTTTAAAGGTATTTTTTTACTACATCCATAAACAATACTTTATCGGAAACACGTTTCTCGATATTAAGTTTAAAAGAAGAATTAGAAAGCAAAAATTTTGACACAACCCGGAGATTTGCCTATTACTCAACAAATTAGTGAAAAACAAGAATATTTTGTGTTACCTGGTTTGACAAAATATTATGGCTTAGTGTGAGTGACAAAACATACTTTGTTCTGTTCATATTGTGTGCTATTTAATGGCGAGAGCTTGTGTACACTCTGGGGCTGTAAAACCCTCAAACATTTTCCAAGCGAATACAGAAAAACGAATCCAGTAAAATAAGCAATGCGGTGCAATTTCAAAAGTTTGGTAAAATTAATATCTCATAACAAAAATGTCATTTTAGATTGTACGTATAAAGTGTATTTAAAAGAAGAAAAAAATTGAAGTGCATTAGGCGACTTTTGTTTCTTTGCAAGTACACGAAACAACCGATGTATGATATTTTGTTGTTCGGAGTTTGTAATTATTTTGCGCTACTTACAATAATTATCTACCGGTTAAAAGGCTCATGGCGTTTATTGAAGTTCATGATAGGACTGCTGTGGAACTTACAAATGTGTTAAAAGAAAAACTAAAAAAAATAAAACACGACAGATTAATTATTGCGAAAATCAGATTAATTATTTTAAAATTTCAAAGCTGCTGAAAGATTCAGCAGCTTTGAAATTTTAAAATAATTTTATACTGTAAACCTTAAAAATTTAAATTTTAATCGACAATGTTTTTTTCAGAGAACACATAAAAAATATTAAAAGAAATTATCCAATGCTAAGTAAAGACAAGTTGATATACAAATTAAATGTTATGTTTGAAAATTCAACTTTTGGGGATATACCCAACATCAACGCCTTATCCCGATTTATACAAGACAATAAATTAATTTTCTATAATAAATATATCAATTATAAATAATTTTCCGAAGTGTCAAAATTAATTAAAATTATTTTAGTGAAACTAATATCCACAGCCTAGTCTTGTCTGTATCTTTGTTTTTTCAGTAACTGTCTAATATATATTATGTTTAGTTTGAAAAAAAAAATTTTATTTGGCCCATGGCCCCACCTGTTTCTATTGTCATCAGCCGCCACTGTTTATAACCATTAAACAGTTTAAGTAATATTTTTCTGTTTTTTGTTTATAGATCTCATCAGAGTTCGAAGACATATCCACCAAGGACCTAGACGTGTTTCAATGCGACGAGAAGCTATCAGATTACCAAAAATTTGTTGAAAATAATGATTTAGAAGAACTATTGGAAGTTCAATTTAGTGAACCAGCCTTCTTCATTAAAAAAGTTAATACTATGCCAAAAGAAAAATATGAAATACCAATAAAAAATTCAATCAAAACAAAATTGAATTTGACAAAGAAAAAAACTGTGAAGCCAATTATGAATATTCATAACAAAAAATTTTTTTTAAAATTATTTGCTGAAATTGCAGATAACCAGATGTTTATAGACTTTCATTTAAAAAAAATAGCCGATGGTGGTTCTTTAGATAAAGTCGAAATAAGCGATCTCATGACTTTCGGTAATTCAGCGAAAGCAATCAATAGATCTACTCTAAAAGCTATTAATAAAATAAATATATTTAGCCGAAAATTTGCCGAGCAGTCATTAGTTGTGGACGGATCGACAGTGCGATTGCCAGGGAGCATGGGTGCCGACTGGAAAAAATTATCATACTCTATTCAACATCCCAAGCCTCCTAAAAAATCAAACAAGTCAATTCTCTCAAATAATGCCAAGTCTCCCAAATCGAAAATTAATACTGTGCCAGTAAATAAGCTCACCCCGCGCAAAGCAATAGTAAAAAGAGGCTTATTATCATCGATGAATATACAGTTTAAACCTGGACCTCTCTCTAGAAAACCACAATTAGACGAGACATTAAAAAACGGTTTGGGAAATGTTGAACTCGTTCAACTTCCACCGATCGGCTTGACAATCTCTCCACAAATCGGAATTAGCGTGGATGCTCGTATATCCAATCATCTGAAATCAATTAGAGATCCAAGCGGTCTTATAGATGCAAAATGGGCAGAGTTTGCTGTATCTACTGTACAAATGAGCGTCGATGATAATTCTACAAAAAAATCTTTTCATACTTTTATCATACCGTATGAAAATAACAGATACAACATGTTGATGCGAAAAGATTTGGAGATGCCGAAAAATCTCAAACGAGAACAATCAGCAAAAGACGAAAGAAAATTATCAGAATTTGATCCATATAGCCATTTGGAGTTTCTAGACAGCTACCGAGGAAAAGACGATATCGATAGTACAGTCAAATGTCTGATGGTGGATTTATTACGGTCTGTCGCTATAAGTGATGTGCAAGATCTTTACGGCATCAAAGATCCAGATAATGACTATAAAGAAGAAAATGAATACGTGGACAGTAACATATCTACAAATAAAAAAAGAAAGAGAAAACGTATATCTGAGCTGAAAAAATTAAACGTGACTGTGATAGATATCGAGGAACATTCCCAAAATACAAACACAGAATGCGGTGAAGACTTTTGCAAATTAGGCTGTGTGTGCTCCAGCTTGAAGAATAATTATTTGTTAAACGAACACTGCGGTTTGCCTGAATGCATGTTAAATTGTACTTGTAATTTAGAATCTATTTCCGATGACGGTGTTGATTCAGAAAATACTAAAATATCTTCTTCGGCCATTATCAATTTGCAATACCAGATGAATCGAAACTTATCAAAAGAAGAAAGAAAATTTCAGCAAACCGTCATTCGTTCGAACGATCAGACTATAGTGCTGGGAGCTCAACGTAGAGGTATTAAGTTACCAAAGAAATTTGAAGAATACACTACATTATCGTTGAGTGAAATATATGAAGAGGAAAAGAGTCATGCCCTTAAAACTGAGCTCAAGGTTTTATTACCTAGAATACCTAAAAAAATCGATTGCGAAACTTGGTGCATGGTTCACGGGTTGTACAGATGCTTTTGTAAAAATAAAAATGTGCTAGGTGATTTTGAATACCACTCCACACATAGTAACAAACATTTATATCCTAAAATTGCTCATATACCATTAGAACCAACAAAAGATGATGCATCAGTACCAAATTTAATAAGAAGAAAAAGAAATAAAACACCGACTATAAGCAAGCACAAAAATAATGGACTTGATTCACAGTCAAAGACTAAGATCCAGTCAACGTGTGCTGAAAAGAACACTATTGCCAAAAAAACGGAAAATCAACCACTGGTTCATTTGAAGGATCTAATGTTAGATAAGAAAATTATAGATGCTATTATTAAAAATAAAAGTTTTAAGGTTCCAAAAGAAGCTAAATATGTATCATCCTTATATCCACCGAAAAATGAATCCGTTGTAATTTCATGGTGTGCATTACTGGGTAATTTTTCTCTGGGAAAGATTTTTATTTGGCTGTCGACAGAAAGGCCATATATTCCAAATGTTACGTTAAATAAGCAGGTTAATTTCCCATATAAAAGTGTTCTTATAACAGAATCTGATGCAACCTTACGAGAATTTTATCCTCAATTTGTATCTGACATTCATAATAAGGTCATTCTGGATAATACTTTTGTAGTTCTTGTCGGGAAAGAATATGCTTGGAGTGTGAATGGAATATTTTGTTGGAAAAGAAATTCAAATCATTTGGAGAAAAAAAAATATACAATTTTTCATAGTAATACAACAAAACCATCTGAATATGAGTCAAAGAAGTATGTAATTTCTGCTGATACATTTGCTAGTCTAAAAACTTCAGTTGCACCTGTCACTGAATGCCAGGAAAATTTACAAGGTTCACAGGATTATGCTTCTGCAAATCTATCAAATTGTAAAAATCCTATGAAAATTGTTCAACAAAATAATCTTCAATTTAAGGAACAATTAGAAGATAATTTAACAAAATCGACCAATTATATAACCAATATTTTAACTCCTCAACAATCCCTGTTAAAAAAATTGGGAACAAATGTTACAATTAATTCTTTTAAAAAAATCGTTGTTAAACCTTCAATCAAGTCACCTGAAACAAATAACCCTCAAAATTTATTAGTTTCATTGGGAAATCTAATGGCGTTTAAAAAAAATGTATTATCTTTTAATGCAAGTTCTGAAAGTGATGCTATATCAATACAAGCACCAAAAGATGTTAGTATATCAAACATTCGTAACGTAATAACTCCATCGGGGAATAGCATACTTGTGAAAAACACAAATATTTCAAATTCTCCAACATTGAATAAGTTGGAAAACGATATTATCGAAAAATATCCATCTAACGAAACTTCTATGACCATGAGATGGTTTCAAGTGAATATCTCCTATAACTTCGGATTTATAAAGGTCAAACCCAAGAATTTTTCAGTTGAATATCACAAAGTAATTAATGTTATCAAATTATCTATAGCGAATAAACAAATATGTCGATTTTTAACACCGAATAAATCATTTGGTCTGTTTGCATTACCCGATATGGAAGAGAGGAGAGTGTTTATAGGACCATATAAGAAAGGCGAGAAACATAACATAACTTTCAAAATAAACGATTACAATCTGAAAAATTCTGGACTCTGGTTTCAACCAGTATGTCCAAATAATATTAGAACGTTAAAATTATTGAATATTGCTTATTTCGATACAGCGAAAAAATTCATAGCATTGAATGAGAATTCTACGACAATTACAAAAAATAGTACATCATGCCTTCCTAAAGCAATCAGTCAAACGAGAGATTATGATATGGCTACTTTGACGATGCAGAATGTTGCCGTTGATAGTGATATATATGGTCCTTCCACCAGTAATATTCCTATATTATCTAATATTAATTACTTATCAGCTTCATCGAATAATTCAGATGACGATGATGTTATAATTATTGATAAAGAAGAAAATGTATATGAAATATCAGATTCGGAATAGATGTATCTTTATTAATGTTTTTGTATTATATATTCAGATCTGTGGTGGTTTATGGTAAAAACTGTGGAGATCTCAGCTTAGTTATATTTATTGTATATAAAATAATTTTTCTATAAGCTTGGGCCGCCATTTTTTAGTTCTTTGTGTAATGAATAAATATTTTGTAAGTAATAGATTATAAGAGTTTAATATTATATTTATATCAAAAATGTAACATTTTTGTATTACTGTAAATTGATAAAAATACATTATAAAAGTTTGTACACAAATATGTTTTAACTAAATTAATTTGCTTATTACATGTTATATATAATGCAAGGGTTTATTTTGCTAGTTTTTATATAGTTTTTTTTACCAAAGAATTGATATTCTCTAAAAATTTAAATATAAACTGATGTGCACGATGTATAAATATGTTTTTTGCTATACTTTTAATGTAAAATGTTGTCTCGAAGAAAAGTGTTAGCATGCGTTTTGCTGTATTGTATTAATGATATATATAAATACAATTAAACCTTGTTACTGAGAATTGGCGCAATTATATTTTTTGTTTGATTTTTTTACGTAATTTACATTTTTATGTAATGTAATTTTACATATCGTTTATGAAAATATAATTTTAAAATGATTCATGTTTCAAATTAATTTCTAATATTTAATGACAGTTTTAAAACCATTGATATAATTAATGATGAGTCAATTTGTGAGGTGCTGTGGCAAAGTGCAGTTAGATGTTTATGTAATCGTTTTGATTTTATTCAAAAGATCAATACAGAAGTTGATTCAAGACAAGATAATCGACCCAGATTACTGCTAGATCCAAAGTTCAGGGATGAGAGTGACTCATTATAGAGCTGCTTTTTTAGTCATGGCAGACAGAGGTGAGGTTTACGATGGACACTGGAATAGTGTGAAAAGAATAGTCGATGATCATGTGACCAATTGGATCTGAGACCAGTGGCGTAGCTATGGAGAGGGGGTATCAGGACAAATACCTCCTGGACATATACCCCCGGGCAATAACCCCTCGTCAAAAACCCTCTGGACATTAACTCCCCGTACAAATAACCCCCCGCCACGTATAAATTTTAAGTAGTTTATACAAGTTGTTACAATTTATAATAAATGGTGATTGTTTTAATAAAAAAAGTGTTTAATACGAATGGGCAGTATCAATACTAATTTATTTCACTCAGCAAAATTCAGAATCTTTAAAATATCAATAAAACTAACATATTTACGAATATTATAATTTATATATATAAATTATAATTTACGCTAAAAAGAAAGATTGTGGCTTTTAAAAAAATAAAACATATTATTTGGCTCTCTTTAGGCTAGATACATATGATATGTATAATACAGCTAAGCTTCGGTAATGGCGTTATTATATGTTTTATTAAGTATAATAGAGCGTCACGAAACGTGTTAAGAAATATCTGTATTATCTTTATACGTGGGGGGAGAGGGGAAGGGGGGGCCGCGGATCTAAATATATATATATATTTAGACAACAGAGTCGACAGAAAAGGCGGAGGCACAGTCATCTACGTCAAAAGCGGCATCAGCCACTTCAAGGAGCCGACCCCGGACTTAACACACGCAGAAGCCACATCAGTGGTCATAGAACTGGCACAAGGAGGCAAAATAAGGATAGTATCTGTATATAATCCTCCAAATAGGAAGTTACCACACACGGATTTAGCATTATTTTCAGACTCGACCACCCCGACGGTAATAGCGGGAGACTTTAACGAGAAGCACCCGCAGTGGAACTCTTCAGAACCAGAACGGGCATAGCTTGCAAAAATCGCCTTTATAAATAAAATATGCGGAGTTGAGAAAATATTTTGTTAATTCCATAATATGTTTCGGCGGGAATTCCAAAAAAGTAAGCACACCAACAGGTAACTACATGCGAATTCCCACCACCATCCGGCACAGATCAAATCGGTAGCAAGCTCTCTATTCAATAGAGCTAGAATGTTGGCCGACAAAGAAGATATTGACGCTGAAAGTCTACTTCAATCCAAACTCCAAGCCGTGAAAGTCTACTTCAATCAAATGGTTTTAAAAAAGAAAACCTAAAGGCAACAGAAAAGAAAACAAAGAAAATTGAAAAAAAATACATAGGACATACGCCTTCCATACATCCAAGGGGTGACAGAAAAGATCGGAAGAAACCTAATGAAGCACGATATCAGAACTATTTTCCAATCCAAAAACTAAATTGGTTCAATGCTTTCAAACGGGAAAAATTATTAAAAAAATGAATACCAAGGTGTGTATAAAATCTCGTGTGCAGATTGCGAAAAAATATACATTGGACAATCTAATAGACGCATCGTACACCGAGAAAATGAACATAAAAATTCAATACTAATTCTACTCTGGCCGAACACAGTACCATAGAACAGTGTTCCGCAAACTTTTTGTGTTCAAGGTACACATATCAAATCAAGAAATTTTAGAGGTACACCAAAGAAAAAAGCAATGTTTATTTAATATTTATTTATTACTAAATTCAAAGCACAAAGACTTTAGCTAATATTAAAAACCCTTTTGTTCGTACAAAACGTGAAGCACTTGAAATAGAAATTCACAAAACTATCGCTATGAACAAAAGAGACGGTAGTAGCATATTATCAAAATCTTAGCGTCTGGTTTTGGAGTCGAAAAAATCACATAAAAATGTCACAAAAATGAGGGCTTGCTGCCGTTCGCCCGATTACGGGCAGACGAAGTAAGCTCAACATCAAGAATAAAGTCATTTGTAATAAATTAGCAAAAAGCTAATTTATTACAAATATGTTAAAAAAAAATACACGAATGCAATATAGATGTGGTTTCTGTAACATTTGACGGTTGTCCTGCTAACTTTTCTATGGTTAAAAATTTGGGCTGTAATTTACAATATAATGATCTTAAAACTACTTTTCCGCATCCATGCACTCAAAAACCCGTAGCAGTTTTTTTAGATCCGTGTCACATGCTTAAGTTAATTAGGAATTCGTTGGAATCCAAACAAATATTTACGGATAGTTTGGGTAATAGTATAGAATGGAATTTTTTAATAAAACTTAATCAATTACAGGAGGAAGAAAATTTGCACTTTGCCAATAAATTATCGCGAAAACACGTTCACTTTCACAACCAAAAAATGAAGGTGAAATTAGCTAGTCAACTTCTTAGTAATAGTGTAGCGGACGCGTTAGAATTTTGTAAAAAAATTTGCTTAGAAAGCTTTAATGATTGTATAGGGACGGTAACCTTCATACGTGCAATAAATAATTTATTTGATATCTTAAATTCAAAAAATATAAAGCAGGTAAACTTTAAGAAACCTTTATGTAAAGAAAACCATTTAGAGATTTTTAACTTTTTTGAATATGTTAAAAAATACATAATATCTCTTCACCATAATGGCGAAAGAGTAGTTTCTAGTAGAATAAAAACAGGTTTTTTAGGATTCTTAATTTGCATGGATAGCGCTAAACACTTATATAATAGTTTGGTAGAACAAGAAGGGGTATTAAGTTATATACCATTTTATAAAATAAGTCAGGACTAGGGATTCCAATCCCGGGATCCCGGATCCCGGGATCCCGGGATCCCGAACGATTTTCAATACCCGATGAGTCCCGGGATTATAAAACATAATCCCGAATTTTTCGGATTGATTAATTTATCAAGCACAATCGAATTATTATTGACAACATCGTTATATTTCGTGTACAAACTTGCGCGAGTTGCACGTGTCATCTGTGAATCTTTGAGGCTGTGACTCTGAACGTGCTTTTTCAGCAGCAGGCTGCTTAGGAACCAAAATCAGAGCAAGGCTAAATGATAAAACACTTGATGCTTTGATGTTACTTCGTGAGTTTTATTCAAAATAATGTTTTCAATTAATTGTGTCTATGAATGTACATATGTACATACATTGTCAAAAGTTCATTTTTTTCTTCTCAAATAAATATATAGGACCTTCCCTTTTTTATTTTTATTATATTATTTTCTATTTTAAGCCCAAGACTAAAATTATACGTACTTTATACATTGTACGTTATAAAAAACAGATGTAAAAATAAATTGTATTATTCATTTTAAATTATTTTTATCGATAAAAATAACATGAAAATTATCCCGGGACTGGTCCCGGGATCCCGGGATCGACTAATTGCAATACCGAAATCCCGGGATCAAAATTTTGGCCCGGGATTGGAATCCCTAGTCAGGACCATATAGAACTATTTTTTGGTAATATTAGATCTCATGGAGGGCATAATAATAATCCAACGGCACGACAATTTAGGGCTATTTACAAAAAACTTCTTACTCACTTAGAATTAGGAGACTCGTTTAGGGGTAATTGCATTCCGTTAGAAAATATTAGCATATTGTCTCCATGCAACCATATCAATATAACGTCAGATAGGCATAGGATTACTGAAGTCAATGATACTGATGAAAATTTTGACGATTTAAATTTATTACCAGATTTTTTAACTGCAAGTTCTCGCGAAATTGTGGCATACATAGCCGGCTATGTAGTAAAAAGTTTATCAAAAAAAATTGTTTGTGAAATTTGCGTAGATTCTCTTTTAGGTTCTAATAATAATAGTTTCATAAATCACAAAAATCGGGGAGGCTTGTTGTCGCCGTCTGATGACGTTAAGAAGATTTGCTTGAAATGTGAAACATTTATAAAATACTTAGTTAACCAAAATTGGCAAAAAAAATTATTGCCTAAATATAATAAGGATTATATTGTAAGTAAAATTTTAAAATCATTTGTAGGTGTAGGTGATATTTTTAAATCGTTAGAAATTCATATGTTTGAACAAGCCCCTACGAGTAATCATTATTTGCATTTAATTAGAGCCGTTGCTGATAAATACGTAAATATTAGAATTCATTATTTAACTAAAATTAGCAATAGAGAAGAAAGCAAGCGATATTTACTAAGTAAGCTAATTCACTTTAAAGGACATTAGATATTCAAATTTGATTTGACTTCCTTATTTACCTGTCATATTCAAAACCAGTGGCGTACGGTGGGTGTTAATATTGGGTGTGCTATAAAAAATTAAAAAAAACGTACATTTTTTCATTTTTATTAGCCGAGGTTTTGGCATGCCTAAACTGCCTTACAGCTTTTTCCCATATATAAATAAATAAATAAACATCAAACCTAATCTAAAATATTATTATATAAAAATATCAAATTTCCAATTAACATAAACTTATAATTATTTATATATAAAATCTAATCTTCTTTCTTTAATCATAAATTTTTCTATCACGCTGTCATAAAAAGTGCTCTTCTTTTTAATATCCATAAGGATCCCTTTTTCTATTAAAATCAAGCTAAGGCCACATAGCCTTTCTTGGCCTTGGGTACTTCGATAACAATTATTAACTCGTTTCAGAGCAGAAAATGAACGTTCTGCTGAAGCAGTACTACTTGGAAGAGTTAATATTAGTTTGCCTAATTTATCTATTTCCTGAAAACCTGACTCAAGATTATTTGTGTTCATAAATTGTACAAGCTCATGAACAGATTTCTCTGCAAATTCAGACAAATGATAAAGAACAGCAAGCTCATTTTTTAAACTTATATAATCAAATAATGTTCCATAGAATTGTTGCAGTTTGGTAAGTAATTCATTTGGAAATTTTCCTTTATATTGCTCATATTTTTCTTTCTTCAGAAAGTGAAAATATTCCAATTTGGACATTGAAGAAAAACGGTTTTCAATTTGCTTACATATACTATCAACTATTGTATTAAATAGTTGGCAAAACGCGTGCTTTTCTTCAACAAGCAAATCATTACTCAGTCTTGGATAATTTTCTTCCGTTACATAAGAATCCCATAATGTTTCATAATTATTTTCCTGTTCATGTCTGAGTTGTTGCAAAATTTCGGTAGCTTTCTTACAGCAATATAATATGTCAAAAGATTTGGATTGTAAAATGTTGTATAACACATCAGTTTTTCCAAAAAGGTTTGAAAATATGTGGAGAAGTTTTCTTGTTTCAAAATCTTCCAAAAAGCTAAGAAAACCTCGTGCTTTTATTACAGTGTCGGGGTCCCATAGTTCACAATTTTTCACGACGTCTCGAAAAAAGTCCGTAAATTCATTTCTGTATTTTTGCACTGTGTTACTTAACCGTGATGTATAATTTCATCTTGTAGGTGTAACAGAAGGAAGTCTTCTACCTACAAGCTCTTGTAAAGCATTTATTCGTTTGGAAGATCTCGAAAAGAATGCAGACAATCCATTTAAAGTTTGAAAGAATGATTTGCACACTTTTATATTGGAAAGACCTTGTTGTAATGTTAAATTCAACATATGAGCATAGCAGTGTGTAAAAATGGCGAATGGATAAACTTCGAGTACTTTGGCTTGCAAACCATAAATAAATTGGGAAGAGGTGGACGTGGTTTGGCAATTTTGATTATCTTCAATTTAATTTCATAACTTCTTTTTGAAAATGGATTATTCAGAATATCTTCAACAGTATTCTTCATCATTATTGGGGTAAATAAAAAAATATAATCTAGAAAATTAAATATTGATCATATGTAAATAAGATAATAAACTATTTTACGCCAAAATATAAAAAATGAGTGACCTGTTATTGTGATATAATGTAATAAAAAAGCAGCGACGGACGCAAGAGTTTTTGAAGTACGCGCACCAAATTCGAGACCAATTTTACTACTGAGCGCTGCCAGCCGACAGATCGACTTCAGCCGTTAAATCTCGGAACAATTTACTTTAGTCAGCCGCCGCACTCAAGGTCGGCGCGCCACATGTGTAATACATAGCGTGTCGGTCGCGCGGAAACTTTCAGAGCGAATGACAAATACCAATGCATACTATACACTGCATATTAAAATTTTATAATTTTGCATACTACTGTATGCAAAATGATGTCGCTTTATGCCCTAAATTTTCTAAATTTCTAAATTTATATTTTAGATGGTTTTGCGGGTGTGCGCCGCACACCTAGCACACCCTGAATATACGCCCCTGTTCAAAACACACGTGGATTAGGTCTACTGGAGACACCACGTAAAAAAAAGCGCGCCATTTATTCTACCTCAATGGTGGTGCGGAAATGAATAATAAAATGTCTGTAATGATATAATAAATATTGGTGATAAAAGTGAATTAATAAAGAAAAATATTAATTAAAAAATTACAAATGTGGCAGCCCTATTCGTTTGTCAACGTCACAAGGTCATTTTGTCCGTCGGCGTTGCACACCACGGGGTTAATGGTCGAGAGACTAGCGTTCGAGCCAAAATCTTGCTTGTTTTTATCGGGGCTTGGGCGCCTCTATTATATATATATATATAACATTCTTTACTCTATGGTCGGGACAGTGCGAACGGATAACAGGTGCTCGGAAGAAGTGTTCGTACGCCGTACCTAATAATCAGCGAGCTGTTTGCGGGGGCGGACGTGGTGCTGGGGATAGACGTCATCGCGTCGCTAGGAGGAGTGACCATCGACCGGGACGGCGTACAAGCGCTAGAAGGAAGGGATCGGTGATCGGCGGGGCAGTTCTGGGAGGACCGTCCGAGAGGGACACAAATATCGGCAGCCGCAGTGACGTCTCAGAGGGCGAGGCGGCGATTTCGAAGCGGAGTTTGACGGCGACGCGTGGACCATCAAGTGGGAGTGGAAGGACGAGCCGGCGCTGCTGAGAAACAAGGTGCCGAACTATGGAAGCACTGACCGATCGGAGCTGCGAGAGCAGTTTGACGCTGAGGTGAGAAGATGGATCGACGATGGCCTGCTGCAACCGTGGAGAGGGCAAGAAGGCGGAGTTCTGCCGCTTATGGCCGTGGCGTAGCCTAATAAGGGCAAAGTGCGACCGATTATGGACTACCGCGAATTAAACGCCACGGTAAGGTGCAACCCTGGGATGGACGCGCCGGCCTGCGACGAGACGCTCCGAAAGTGGAGGCGTATGAAAGGGCCGTTGCAGCTGATCGATATTCAAGCGGCGTACCTGCAGGTGCGCGTTTATAAAGATCTCTGGAAGCACCAGATCGTACGATTTGGAGGGCGCACTTACTGCCTAAGAAGGCTCGGTTTTGGGCTAAGCAGCGCACCGAAAATTATGTCGAAGATCGTAGAATATGTGCTGGCGCAAGACCCAGATGTGCGCCGGGGAACGGATAGCTACATCGACAACATAATCGTCGACGAGAGCGTCGTGAAGGTCAGCAAAGTTGAGGCGCTTCTTAGTGCGTACGGCCTTAAGGCCAAACCTACCGAGAGCCTGGAAGGAGGGTGAGCGCTGGGACTCCGCATCGAGAGAGACAGAAGCGGACGGCTGCAGTTCAAGCGGAGAAACATAGTGCCAGATGTAGAAGGAGGACCTTCGATAACCAGGCGAGAATTGTTCTCCATATGCTGGAGGCTGGTTGGCCACTACCCAGTAGGCAAATGGCTACGATTGGCGTGTAGTTACGTCAAAAGAGCGTGCGAAGGGGAGGCCTGGGGAGACGCGACCGGCAAGAGGGCATGTCGTATGCTTGGCGAGATTGTGGAGCGCATGCGTAAGGAGGAACCGGTGCGAGGACCGTGGGGCGTAATGAACACGGCCTACGCCAAAATTTGGTGTGACGCGAGCTCCATTGCGTTTGGCGTCACGCTTGAAGTAGGTGGAGAAATTATCGAAGACGCAGCATGGTTGAGGAAGCCGACTAACGCGAGCCACATTAACGTTGCGGAGCTAGACGCGGTCGTGAGGGGCGTAAATCTCGCCATAAAATGGGAAGTCCAGCGACTGGACATCATGACAGATTCGGCAACCGTTGTGAGTTGGCTGCGGTCGGCCTGCGGAGCAGGATCGATAGCGAAAGCATCCGGTGCAGCGGAGATGCTGATAAAAAGACGAATAGGCGTGCTGCGAGAGCTCTTCGACGAGTACGAATTAAAGGTGGCCGTCTACCACGTCGCATCAGAAAAAAACAAAGTGGACGCGCTGACGCGCGTGAAGAAGAGCTGGATAGAGAGAGCGAGCGAGACAGTCTGTGTTGCCTCTGTTAAGGATCTGAACGAGCTGCACCACTTCGGCATAAATCGCAGCCTTCAACTTGCCCGGACGATGGACCGCACAATAACGCGCCAAGAAGTGGAGAAGTGTGTGCGTGAATGCGCTAGATGTCGCACAATTGATCTTCATCCGGTCACACACGAACCTGAAGCGCTCAACGTGAATGAAAATTGGACGAGACTGGCAGTCGACGTGACGCACTACGAGGGTCGTCGCTTTTTGACGATCGTGGACTGCGGTCCGTCCAGATTCGGCATTTGGCGAGAACTCCGATCAGAGTGCGCGATGGAGATAGTTAAGCACCTAGAAGAAATCTTCTTGAAGAGGGGCCCCCCACGTGAGCTGCTGATGGACAACGGTACGTCGTTCAGATCAGAGAAGACGGCGGTCATGTGCGAGAAGTGGAATGCACGGCTTTCTTTTCGTACCGACCGCAGGGGAACGGCATAGTAGAGAGGCACCATAGGACGATAAAGAGGACGGCAGCTAGGAGCAAGATATCTCCACTCCAGGCCGTCTTCTGGTACAATATAGTAGCTAGAGATGCGGCGGAGGAGGACTCTACCCCAGCGAGGCTGCTACACAAGTACGAATGGAGACACCCCTTAGCACTATGGGGACCCCGAGACGACCGTCCGTGACGCAGCATAAGTGAAAGTGAAGTCCCGCTGAGCCGCGCGCCCGAACTAAGCGGCGTTGTACAACCACACCGCACCCCCGCCACCGCAAGCAACGCGCGGAGTGGGGATACTGTTGCACACCCGACCGGGATTATAAGGAGGTACCAAAAGGCTCACTTTACACATTCGACTCAGGACTTCTGACTCTGCAACACTCACTGGACTACACGGATTCTACACCTCGCCTCCTGTTTGAGCAATCATCTCCAGGACACGCGCTCGAGGCTTAATATCGATGTAAACGATGCAAACGATGGGCTAGAGAGTGTGAACAATGCCAGCGATCGAAAATTTCTCGCCATGTTTCCACTCCGATTGGCAGCTTTCCGTCCCCGGAGGTTCGAATACATCCACATTGACCTCGTCGGCCCTCTTCCACAATCGGAGGGAAAAAAGTACATGTTAACGTGCGTCGACAGATTCACCCGCTGGCCTGAAGCTTTTCCTATCGAAGACATCACTGCAGAAGCCGTTGCAAAGGAGCTTTTCAGCGGCTGGATTTCCCGCTACGGAACACCTCTCCGCATAACTACCGATCAAGGCCGGCAATTCGAAAGCGCCCTGTTTAAAGAATTGACCCGCTCAACCGGATCTACACACATAAGGACGACGGCGTATCATCCCGCGGCAAATGGGATGGTCGAACGGCTCCACAGACAACTAAAAGCCGCCCTCATGTGCCATCAAGACGAGCATTGGACTGAATCGTTACCCGCAGTTTTGATGGGAATCCGCGCAGCTTGGCGAGAGGATATAAAAGCGACTTCAGCAGATTTAGTATTCGGACAACCTCTCCGATTACCGGGAGAATTTTTGGCTCCACGTACGCATAATTACACGTCACCGACTCCTGATTATGCCGAACGACTACGACAACGGATGGCCGAATTGACACCGACACCGCCCAAGCAGCATGGACCACGTTCTACCTTCGTTTTCAAGGACCTGCATACGACCTCTCACGTTTTCGTGAGGCATGACGCAGAACGAGGCTCACTACAGCCACCTTACGACGGACCATTCGCTGTTATTAGCAGAACAGACAAATGCGTAACAGTGAATATTCGAGGCAAACCGAAAACCGTTTCAATTGACCGCTTGAAACCGGCTTACATCCAGACAACGGATCAAAATACGGCGCCCATTCAAGAATTACCAGCGGAATCTACCCCACGGAACGAGAAGCCACCTGAACGCGCAATCAAACGGACAAGATGCGGAAGAAGAGTGAAATTCCCAAATCGCTTGGAAGACTGATCATCCAACAACAGCTTCAACAAAATGACAGACGAGCTCTACACAAATACAGATAACGACGCAAGCAGTATCTTGAAATGTATATTTTAATTGCAGTAATAATATTATTCTTTATATTTTAAGGTAGAAGTATGCATATTGGAGGACCATGTCACGCGCAAGTGACAAACGGACCCCGAACCCCTACTTTTCCGTTAGCTGAGAGTTTCGCAAGGGCCACTTTGTACAGCATCAACCAACTGGTTCGGCTTCCATCTGCACCGACCACATCTGCGCACGAGACCACATCAGTCTGAACGAGCCTCAGCTTCTCCTCTTGGTTAAATTTCGCAACTGTAAATTGCTAAGAGGGGGAGTACTATGCGGATCCCGAGACGACCGTCCGTGACGCAGCATAAGTGAAAGTGAAGTCCCGCTTGATCCTTGATCATGACGTTTTTGGTGTTCCGTGGATATTGATCCTTTTACACCTTTGTCTGTCTGAAAAGATAGTATATATACTGTCTGTGATTTATCTGTTGGTTATGGTTGGGCTGGGTTTGCGGTAATGGGAGGGGAGGTGATTGGTAGTTGGTGGGTTAGGATACCTTGTGGGCGTTTGTGTTTGTGGGGGATGGTGTTTGGATCTAGGTCCGCTAGGTGTTTGATGAAGTTGTTGTCTATATTAGGGATGTGCCTGTAGAACTGTTGAGCTAGTTTGTGTATGTGGTCAAAGAGGTATGGCGTGTTTGTGTCGTTATGTATTTTTTCGTTCCGTACGAACCATGGCGCTTTTACACTTGTGCGTAAAATCTTGTTTTGGCATACTTGCATCTTTTTGATGTGAGTTAGGGCTGCTGTGCCCCATATAGGGGAGGCGTATGTTAAAGTAGGTCTGATGATGGCTTTGTAAAGCAATAATTTGTTTTTTAGGTTGAGGACGCTACGTCTTCCTATGAGTGGGTATAGGGCTCCGTAGGCGGCTGTAGCTTTTCTTGCCATGTTAGCTATGTGGGGCCCCCAGGTCAATTTTTTGTCTAGGGTGAGGCCGAGGTATTTGACTTGGGTTGACCAAGGAATTGGGGTGTTTCTAATTTTAAGTCTGGGTGGGTTTGAACATCTTTTTTTTGTGAATATTATTCTTGGCTTTTGTCTAAATTGATTTTAAAGCACCATAATTCTAATTTGTCTATTTCTTTCTGAGCGCGCGAAATGGCAAGAGGAATAGATTTGGACGAGCTTAAAAGCGCAGTGTCGTCCGCGTAGAGTGCAAGTATGGTGTGACGGTTGGATGGCTTGGGGACGTCGGACATGAAGATATTGAACAGTAGCGGCGAGATTATGGAGCCTTGAGGTACTCCTCCTTTGATTTGTCTGGGTGCCGAGAGGCAGCTCTCGAAGCGCACTTGAAATGTGCGGCTATCTAAAAATTAAGCTATCAATTGGATAATGCTAGTCGGGAAGTTAAGTGTGTGGAGTTTGTACAAGAGGCCTTCATGCCATACCCCGTCGAAGGCTTGGGATATGTCAAAAAATACGGCTACTGTGGAAGATTTGTGGTTGAAATTGTTCGCTATGGTGTCGGTTACGCGCAAGAGTTGGTTTTTCTCTGAACTCGTGCTGTTCGTCCGGAAGAACTTTCAACTCGCGTGTCAGTGTGGTGAGACGTCTGTGGATCACTCGCTCGAACAGTTTGTTGATAGAGGATAGTAGGCTGATGGGGCGGTAGTTTTGAGGAAATTTTGGGTCTTTGTTAGGCTTTGGGAGGATTACTACGATAACAGATTTCCAAGCTGGGGGGTAGTACCGATTGCGCAAAGCTGCGTTGAAGATGTTGGTTATTGTGACGATTGTTATCTTGGGAGAATATGTCCCGCTGAGCCGCGCCCAAACTAAGCGGCGTTGTATAACCACATCGCACCCCCACCACCGCAAGCAACGCGCGGAGTGGGGATACTGTTGCACACCCGACCGGGATTATAAGGAGATACCAAAAGGCTCACTTTACACATTCGACTCTGGACTTCTGACTCTGCAACACTCACTGGACTACACGGATTCTACACCTCGCCTCCTGTTTGAGCAATCATCTCCAGGACACGCGCTCGAGGTTTAATATCGACGACTGTCGAAGGATCCCAGTCAAGACGCGTCAAGAACATACCGGAAGATTTCATAAGGGCCACTTTGTACAGTTCGCTGTACAAACGTCCTATCACAGATCGTCAACCGGACTGCCGATAACTACAATATAGAAACGTAACCCCGCGACCGCTTCCCCAGTGCAATCAGGACTCTCGCAGGACAATCAGTGCAGTGATCAGGACTCTCTCGCCCCCTTTCACGATGGGCGAGAGAGTCCTGATCAAGCCTAAGCGCCCGTCATGCACGGAAGAGTGGACTTCAGGGCACGTGACGAACATCGCATCGCGGAGCAATGTATTAGACCTGAGACGGGTTCCACCGGAAAACACTAACACGACCCGATGATCCTGGCTGCAGTGGAGCGCGCCGTTCCTACCCGAATCCGAGCAACCGGCAATGGAAGATCCAGCAGCGGAGTCCACGTCGCATTCCGAGAAGACAGAGACCACTGTTCGACCAGCGAGGAGTCGAAGACGCCCACGCCACTTGGAAGACTTCGTGATGTAGACATCAGGAGGGCGTGTAGTGTTATGGCCAAGACGGTGTAGGGGCAACGCGCACGCGGACGGGAGTTCAGTTGGTCGGAGACCGCGGGAGTGAGAGGTCCCGTTACAAATATAACTAAAAATAAAAAGTAATTTGGAACCAAATTATACTTTTATACCAAGAAAATCGAATTTATATGTCATTATTTTTAAATTTAATATGAAACGATTCGTTTAATATTCCATTTTAAAATTTCATATTTCGTATAAGTTGGGAAATTATTATTTTAGGCGAGGAGGGAAGTGTTATGGCCAACCATAATGATCACGAACGCGAATGCGCAAAACATTTAATGGTCAATTTATTTCATTTTTTTATTTAACTATTTTTTAAATATTAAAAATATTGATGGTGGCTTGTAATAGTTTTGTATTAATTTACTAGTACCGTCTTTTTCCGAAAATAAGACACTGTCTTACTTTCTTTTTTGGTCCGAAATATGAGCTAGGTCTTATTATCGGGGGAGGGCTTACTTTTCACGTACAATATGTAAGTTTATATATTTTCGATTAATATTTATTTTTATATAGGAATTTTACATTTATTTCAAATTTATTCAAATACAGTCATTTCATTTTCTTTTGGAACATAGTCATAACTAATCAAATTCTGAATTCCATCCTGAATTTCAATCGCCACATGTTGGCGCTCATTTTATTTTAACTAGGGCTTATTTTCGGGGGAGGGCTTATATTCCAAAAACTCCTGAAAATCACGCTAGGGCTTATTTTCAGAGGATGTTTTATTTCCGGAAAAAGACGGTACATAGTAAAAAATGACTACGGGCTAGTTTTATGTTAATATTGGGCTTACAAATGCTCTTTTTGTCATTGTCATAAATATTTAAATTATTTAGGCTAATAAATAAGTTTATTGATTGGTCATGATATATTAGAAAAATCTTTAGTTATGAAAGGTGAGAATACCTGAAGATGGTTAAATGATCCAAATAAATGATTTATAATTTATTTTATTTATGCCATTTCAAACTTTTTTGCCGTTTCTGTTGAATTGTCGTTGTGTTCTATAGTATATGTATTCATTTGTCACTGTGTTCAGTTGTCATGTGTTCAACGCACGTGCTCAGTTGTCTGGTTACGGTTAAAAACTGTCGACTCCGATATTATTTATGCTGGCAGCACTGAAATTTTTATTTGCCGCATATGACACCTGTCACATTTTCCTGCTTAAATGTTGATCACTAGGGGTAACAATTAATTTACCAATGCTATAGGTAACAAAAATAAGAAATTATTGACATGTATATAACATTGACAGACGCATAAGCTAAACCCTAGTACCTTTATTGTTCACTATAAAGGTTTTAATATTTCGTTATATGGCATTTGATTAACGTCTTTCGGTTCATCTTGTCGAGCGAAACCATTTCTGCAGTAGCCACGTTTTAAAACGCAAATGACTTTTTGTTGCTGTCTTGAGTAAAGAAGTTGGAAGTTCCCTTTCAGCTCATTTGCAAAATCGGTTCCTTGCATGTTTATTGTTCCTGCTATGAGGAATTCGCTTGGTAATCGTATGACTCGCCATATACCACTTCTGCGGATGTGGCTTTCAAATCTTGGTGGCAGGATGACCGTATGCATAGGAGAACTGTGGGTAATGTTTCTGTTCACTGGTTGTTCTGATGGCATTTTATGGCGTCTTTTAGTCGATGATAAAGGCGCTCTTCTATTATTTTTACTGCTGGATGATAGCTGTCGTTCTTAAGCGCCTAGTACCATAACAGCTTAAATATTTTTTGCACTGATCAGTGGTATGCCGAATCGTGCTATCCAACTGTTGTAAAATGCCCGAGCGACATTGTTTGCCATTTTATTCTATATTACCTGGGCTGACACTCAGTCCATTGTCAAATCCATTGTGCACAGTGCCTTTATTGATACCCATATACATACATCTAGTAATAAATTTTACCGGCCTGGATGTGCAATATTATGCAATGCCTGGAAGACCATCCTACGAAATGATTCTACGATCTACAAGCGTGATCTGGATATTCATACAAACAAATCTGGTATCTGTATTTGTTTCAGCTGATATCCTGTATTGCTGGTTACGAAATTATGGAGCTCCGAATCTTGCTGCTGTGACCCTGCTGGTGCCCGATAATCTACCGGCGTCGTCTCTTCTTCAATTCTTGACAACATTGACTACAAAATTATCTTTAACGGATACGTACTGAAAGTCGGTACTGAACTGTCCAATGAAGTCTATCTTACGAAATTGTCTCAGAGAGCACTTCTCCAGTTGCTGTTGAAACAGTGGGTAAGTGGTTTTTGGTGTGTATATATCAGAAATTCTCTCCCTTCGACTAAATGCCGAAAATGTTTACAGCACAGTTCATTGCTAAGAGTTCTTTATTGAATGTACTGTACTTTTCGCTCGGCTTTAGTTTTCTCGAGAAGAAATTAGCTGTTCCAATAACAAAAGAGAAAAAAGGAAGAAAACTGCTCTAATTACAAAATCGAAAGCATCGCTAAAAAATTTACGAAAATATTTATTCTTTAAACTTCTTTGAAACTGCTAAAAGAGAATCAGATGTACTTTTCAGAATTGTATATTTTCAATTCTTAAAATAAATTTCAACTATTCTTTAAAGCACGGGTTCTCAACTTTTTTCTGTAGGGTCGCGGCTTAAAACAGTAACTTAAAAAAGATATTGATTTTAAAGTATTATTATTAATTTTTAATCAGTGTCTTGAAGTTTGAATAGACTTTTAATAGAATTTTTAATTTAATAACCATATATAATATATAACCTGCTATTTACGAAAAGATATATTGCTGCGAATATTCAGCCGCTAATTTAGAAATCCCTTGCCGTGGAAAGAAAACGCAAATATTCAAAAGATTATCTGAAATATGGCTTTACATACTTGACTAGCAATGGAATAGTGAAGCCACAATGTGTTTTTTGCAAGGTTGTTCTCAATGCTATATCTATGAAACCTCATTTCAAGACGAAATATTCAGAACATTCTAAAAAATATTTTGAGTTTTTTCATCTGTATGAAACTGCTTGTTAAGTCAAGAAACTTGATGACACAGCACATTATCATCAAGAAAGCTCAGCATTAGTGCAAGCATCATATGAAGTAGAATTGGAAATTTCTAAAAAAAGAAACCTCACACAATTGGAGAAACACTAATAAAACCCTGCATGTTGAAGATGGTGAAATTAGTTCTTGGGGATTCCAGCGAAGTAAAGCTGCAAAAAATATCTCCTTCCAATAATACTATTCAACAGCGTATATCGGACATGTCCATATACGTCAAAGAGCAGATTTTGAATGAAATCAAAGCTTCACCGTTGGTTTTTTTCAAGTAGATGAATCAACAGACGTAAGCTCATATTCCCAGTTGCTTGTTTTCGTGAAATATATTCATTCAGATGCTATCAAAGAAGAGTTTCTATTTTGAAGTAAACTTGAAACTACTACAAAATGTGAAGATATTATGGAGAAGATGAATACTTATTTTTTGACTGGAGAGTGGAGAGACATCCGTGGGGTATGTAGAGTCGGGCTTTCTGAAAAAGGTAAAAAAACTTGCTCCTCAATCGAAGGGAATCCACTGCATGATTCATCGAAATACTTTCGCCAGTAAGACTTTCAGCTACTCTGCAAAAGACTCTTAATTCGCTGATCAAAACTATAAATTACACTAAATCTGAAGCTCTTAACTTTGAACTAGGGGGACACAAACCAGGATCCCAACTCGAAAATACCGGGATACCGGGCTAAAACGTGTGCTTCAAAATACCGGGATTTTAGAAATTTTCGATATTTCTATTATATTACATTTTTGGTATTTCTATTATATTGTTAAAGCTAATTTTCGTTGAGTCTCGTTCTAGTTCTGTCTCTTAAGCCGCAGTACCGAAATGACACCCGTCTTCTACGGCGAGCGCCAGTCTATTTTACTCTGCCACCCTCTGACCATAACGCTCGCCCCCTCCCTTAGCTATTTCTTTGGGTCGCGCACGTCATACTTTTCACCTTGCTGCTCCGTGGTGTAAGAATATTATAATTACATTTTTTTTGGCTGATATGGGTTTATTTATTAAGATCTTATACAAATTTAAGTGTAATATTAAATTTTGCGAATATAGAAATTATCCATATTTTTATAATCAAATCCTTTAAGTTTAAGACAGAAAAATGTTGTTACCTATATTTTGTGACAAAAACAGTAATAATTCACTTTATAATTGGTTTTCTTTTTGAGATATAATAATACTCGTAACCTTTAAATGAGTGCGAGGCATGAAGTTGTACCGCTCAATGTTTTAAGTATTTTGTTACAGTTAATAAATTTGGCTGAGAGATTGTCCGTAGTTTTCAAGAAATAATACCAAACTGATGTCTTTGCTTCCGATAGTTTCATATGCTTTTCTTATTTAGGTATATATTATCTTTATTAAAGCCCCCCATTTCTTTCTATCAACCTGGAGGGTAAATAAATAATTATAACAGTAAATGTCAATTAACAAAAATATATTTAGTTTATTTATTTAAATCGAATCGTTTTGACGTCTACAACTTAAAAAAAATGTTACACATACACAATATAAAAACAAAACTAATTACAACACATGCTTCTTTACAAATGAATCACAGAACACAGATCTAGTCTGTCGGTTGATCGCATCAACAGCTAACGCAGTTGAGACATGTGGTGTGAAGGGTTCGCACATCACATAAATTATTGACATGACGATATGGAAACTAAGAAAAGCGATTTATATTTTTTAAAAACGAAATTCCGAAAATTTCGGTTTTCATAAATTCAATCCAGATATTTTGAAGCATCCTTTAAAGTCCAGTATCCTGGTGTTTTCGAGAATCGGGATCCCGGTTTGCGACCCCTAGTATGTAAATGCATATATTACTACGTATTAAAAGATTGAAATCATATAATTTTACTAGCACCTGCCAGATAAATTATATTTTCACTGGTTAAAATATATATCAACCGGTGAAAATGTATTCCTATATGATTTCACTGAAATGACATATTTTAAAAAATATTTTCGGGATAGATTCGAGGCTGTTTTTTTTTAGATATTTTTAGAGATATATCCCAAGAATTTCTGGTTTATATTCAGGGACGTCATTATAGTTTTTTTTAATATTTCTATTTCATTAGAATTCATAGTTTTTAATTAAATAACATGCGTTTATCTGGCCAAATTCAAGAGGAGACAAATGCCCCCACTTGCCCCTCTCCCCAAATGACGACCCTGCCTCCCACGTCCTATTCACTTTGTGTCGCCAAGTGAAGTAGTTCTTTTCGCGGTTGTTATGTCAGTGTGTGTTGCCAGTGTGTTACATAGCTCCAGGGTAATTAAATGAATCGGCCCCCAAATTACCTCCCCCCTAGCAATTTAGTATTGCTAACTACTATTTCGACTAAGAGGAGAGACGGAGACTTTGGCACTTACTTGGAGCTATCGGTTGTTGGAGTGGATGGAACTTTAGCGCACGGTAAAACAATGCAAGCAAAGAAGTGAATAATGCTCTAATACGCATTGGGTCGGTGCGAGCGAATGTCTTTTGCTCTAGTATATTGTGAGGTTGGTGCGAGCGAGAGAGCAAGGAAGTCGATGGAAGCGAAGAAAGGCGGCGAGCAAACGATATAAGTTCGGGTACTAGTGTGGTGCTGTGAGGCGAAGTTAACAGAAACAGGCAATTCTGAGATGGCATTTGACTGTGGCTCGGAAACAAAAGGTAGCGCGCACAGTGTCAGCGGCTACAAGATAGCTTAATAAGCCCCTCCCACAGTAGAAACAAAAAAATATGATGAGGTTTTATTATTAAATTTAGATATTAGGGCCAATAAGTTTGAATAATAATTTATTCAATATTTAATTTAAATAAATAAGTTTGTGTTGAATACAATAATCACAATAAAAATAAACTTTGTTAATAAATGATAGAAATATGTATAATATTTAGCATTTTTTTTTATGTATTTAAGTAATAGCTATTTTTATGTATTTAAGTAATAGTATCTATTTCTATTGTTTTTAGATATCATCAAATTTCGTGGCGGACATGTGTGTGATTCAATGCGACGAGAAATTACTGGACAACCAAAGTTTTGTTGAAAATATAGATACGGAAGAATTAGTGGAAGTTCAATTTAATACACCTCCAGCAAAGGTATATATTATGCCAAAAGCAAAATGTAAAACACCAATGAAAAATCCTACCAAAACACAATTGAAAAGGACAGAGAAAACAATAAGAAAAATTGAACATAGAAAATATATAAAAAAATTATATGGCAAAATTGACGATAATCAATTTTTTATGGATTATTACACAGACAAAATAGACAATTGTGGTTCTTTAAGTAAAACAGAAATAAAAAATCTCATAATTTTCATCAATTTAGCAAAACCAATCAACAGATCTACTTTAAAAGCGATTAATAAAGTAAATATATTCAACCATAGGTTTGCCGAGCAGTTTTTAGCTGTAGACGGATCGAGAGTGCGATTGCCAGGGAGCAAGGGAGCCGATTGGAAAGAATTATCATATTCTATTCAACATCCTAAGCTTTCAAGAAAATGTGATAATCGATTAAACGAGACATTAAAAAAATATTTGGGAAATGTTAAACGTGTTAAACATCCACCGATAGGTTTGACAATCTCTTCACAAATCGAAACCTTTGCGGACACTTGTATATATAATTATCTAAAGTCCATTAAGGATCCGAGTGGTCTTATAGATCAATCAGCAAAAGACGAAAGACAATTATCAGAATTTGATCTGTATAGCAATGTGGAGTTTTTAGATAGCTACCGCGGTAAAGACGATATTGATAATTCAGTCATATGTGTGATGAGAGATGTATTACGGTCTGTCGCTATAAGCAGTATGCAAGATTTTTACGCCCTTAAAGATCCAGATAATGACTATGAAAAAGAAAATGAACACATAGTCAGTAATAAATCTACATACGTGAAAAACTCGATGGTGATAGATAATGAAGAACATTCCCAAAATACAAACACAGAATGCGGTGAAGACTCTTGCAATTTAGGCTGTGTGTGCTCCAGCTTGAAGAATAATTATTTGTTAAGCGAACACTGCCGTTTAACTGAATGCATGTTAAAATGTAAATGTGATATATACAAAAAGGAAAAGAGTGATGCCCTTAAAACTAAGCTCAAAGTTTTATTACCTAGGATACCTAAGAAAATCGATTTCGAGCCTTGGTGCATGGTTCACGGGTTGTACAGATGCTTTTGTAAAAATAAAAACGTGCTAGGTGATCTCGAATACAACTCCATGTATTATAACAAAAAGCCGTGCTCTAAAATTGCTCCTATACCATTAGAACAAACAAAAAATGACGCAACAGTACCAAATTTAAAAAAAAGAAAAATAAATAAAACAGTAACTATAACCAATCAAAAAAATAATGGAATCGACTCACAGTCAAAAACTAAGATCCAGTCAATGTGTGCTGAAAAGAACACCCCTCCTGCCAAAAATCCGAAAAAGAAATCATTAGTTTATTTGAAGGATCCATGGATAGATAAAAAAATTGTAGATGCTATTATTCAAACTAAAAGTTTTAAGGTACCAAAAGAAGCTAAATATGTATCGTTCTTATATACACCGAAAAATGAATCTGTTGTGATTTCATGGTGTGCATTACTGGGTAATTTTTCTTTGGGAAAGATTTTCATTTGGCTGTCGACAGAAAGGCCATATATACCAAATGTGACGTTAAATAAGCAGGCTAGTTTCCCATATAAAAGTGTTCTTATAACAGAATCTGATGCAACCTTACGAGAATTTTATCCTCAATTTTTGACTGACATTCATAATAAGGTTATTCTGCATAATACTTTTATAGTTCTTGTCGGGAAAAAATATGCTTGGAGAATGAATAATATTTTTTGCTTTAACTTGAAGAAAAATAGTGATGTAATTCTTCGTAATAATAATATAAAATCATCCGCATATGTGTCAAACAAGTGTATTGTTTCTGTTGATGAACCTGTCACTGCCGATGAGTGTCATGTAAATTTACAAAATTCACCAGTCTTACAACATAAGGTTTCTGTGAAAAAAAATCAACAGAAGGGGAAATTAAAAAAAATAAATAAAAGAAAAAGTAAGTCAAATGAAAACTCCATTACAAAAACTCTTACTATCAAACAATCACTATTAAAAAATAATAATACAAATAATAATTTAAAAAAATTGACTAATAAACCCGAAAGTAATAATATTTCAAATTCATTAGCTTCATTGGAAAATAGGATGATATTTAATGAAGATATTTCATCTTCATACTCAACTTATGAAATTTCAAGAGCATCTTCCTTAAACAGCACTGTTTCATTACCAATAAAACCGCCAGAAAATGTCCAAATATCGCACACCCAGAATATAATAACTCCATCTGTGAATTGCATACTTGAAAAAAATACAAATATTTCTAATTCTCAAACATCGAACATTAACACCAAGAGATGGTATCAAGTGAACTTCTGTGATGATTTCGGATATGTAACGGTCGAATCTAAAGTTTTTAGGGTTGAATATGACAATGTTATCGAAGGTATGAAAATTTCTTTGGAAACAAATCAAATATGTCGTATGTTAACACCAGACAAATCATTTGGTTTATATGCATTACCCATTGTGCAAGAAAAAAGTGTGTTTTTAGGACCATATTATATGGGAGAAGATCATAATATAGTTTTTAAAGAAGGCTCTGATAAAATTATAAGTTTCTGGTTACTACCTGATTGTCTAAATAATACTGTAACGTTGGATTTGTTAAATACTACAGCTTTGGATACGTATAAAAAAAACGTAGTATTAAATTCGATTTACCCTACAGTTACAAGAAGATATGTAACAAGTCAACATGATAGAGCAATAGAGCGAATGAAGGATTCCAATATGGCTACTTCGACAGAACAGAATGTTAGCGTTCATAGTGATATCTATGGTCCTTCTACCAGTAAAACTCCTGATGTATCTGAAAATAATTACCTGCCATCTGTTTCAACGTATAAATCATATGATAATGATGATGTTGAAATTATTAATAAAGAAAAAAATACATATGAAATAATAGATTCAGAATAAATGTGAAGTTATTAATGACAAAATTTAATAATGCTTTTGGAAATCAGTGGTTGTTATAGGTAAATAGATTCAAAGATAGCAGCAAAGCTATTTTCGTTAATAAAAATTTGAACAATTATCATATGGTATGGCAAAATGACTTCTTCTCAATAAGTTGGATATTCCACTTTTGTAAAATAAGTATTTCTATTATATGTACATATGTCTAAATTTGTTAGATTTTAGTTTTGAAAATTGTAAATTATTTTTTATACACAAATATGTTTTACTTGATAAAACTTTATTATTACTAATGTTATGTATAATGCAAATTTTTTATACCAAATATAACATTTAAAGTTTTTTTTATTAAATCTTAGAAACAAGGAAATTCTTTTATTTTTTATTTATTTATTTAATTATTAAAATTAAGACCGTCGTGACCTGACAGGTTAACTTAATGCATCATGATGGCCAAAAGAAAAAAATATACTTCAATTTAAAAAATATATACAAATATCCATATATTATATGTACATAATTCAGGGGCGGGTGGTGAGATACTTTCCCTCTCGATTGCTCGCATGTTAAGTGACAAGAGCGAATGAGAAATAAGGGCATGCTGATCGCATGCTCTTATCTCTCACTCACTCTCGTCACTTAACACGTGAGCGATTGATAGGAAAAGTATCTCATCGCCCGCGCATGGTACATATGTATATATACATACATACAAATACATATACACATATAACTCAAAACACGAAAATATGATAAAAGGACAGACACAAATCACTTCAACAAGTGTGCATTGTTTCATACGAATTGAACCAACTTCCTGTATGTGCACGGGAAAATATCAATATCTTGATGCACAGTATTGAGCAGTCAGATGGCCTTTGCCAGAGAAGAGTTGGCAAATGCTCCAGACTTTACAGGCAAGAACAGTGGACGCGATCGAGAAGAGCTCAAGATCAAGCAGATCACAAGAGCTTCAGAGCGCAAACAAAAACTAAATCGAGCTATTAAACAAATTAAAATAACTCGTATTCAGAGAAAAACATTCCACTGAGACTGCATTACAAGTAATGATAAATGATTGGTTATTGACTAAGGATACAAACAAAATCATTGGAGCAGTTTTCTTGGATTTCAAGAGAGCTTTCAAAACAATAGACAGAAGAGTAATGTTAAAGAAATTAGAGGATATTGGTATATGTGAAATAGTTTTAAGGTGGTTTAATAATTATTTAAAAAACAGAAAGCAAAAAGTTAAACTACTATTTTTAAAACTTCAGTTTTATTAAGAAATCGATTACAGAAATATAAAATGATCAATATATTGTAACTGTAAATCACATATTTAATATTATATAGTTTTGTGTAGTAATAGTATAAAGTTCATGTACAATTAGAGTACATGTATAAAAGTGGCGTGCGGTGACTTTGAAACTGGGCATGCGGTTAGGGGGGGGGGAATAAAAATTATATTTTAAAATTTATTTTCTTTATTTGATAAACATATTATGTACTTAATTTTAAAATTAATTTTATTTGATGCTCCTTACAAAAGTCATCAATAACCACATCATATAATATGTTGTCTTTCATTAATTTGTCTAAAAGTTTTTTTTTCGATTGATATTAATGCAAGAGCTGACAATCTATTCTCATTTTGACTATTTTTATTCAATGTTTTAATTCTTTTCATTGTCGAAAATGATCTTTCTACAGAAGCGCTTGTCGCCAATATGGTCAAAATAAATTTTATTGAATTAAATACTTCTGTTAAAATATCTTTTAGTTCATTTTTAATGATCACATTATTAATATAATTTATAGATTTCAAATGTAATTCTGGTGACGAATATATATAAATTACTTAGCTTTTCAACCTCATACACTTAAAAAAAGTTTTATACGAGCGTTGAAATGATATAAAAAGTGGTTATGGAATTTTTTTTTCGTATTCTATCTTTAACAGATTGAGATAAAACAAGATTCTCCCACTGCGAGACATTAAGGCCGAAAGGCCGAAAAATAGACAGATTCAAAACTTTAACCGCATCAACGGTTGATGGCGAGCGACTAAACAAGAGCATGTATAACGGCTTAAATTCTAGTGTGCATGCGCGATAAATTCCACTCGCGATGAGCATTCATGGCGCACTAGTACCGACTGCGTCCGCCCGCGCTTCAGTCGGCTTTTGCCGCTCTTTCGGAGTAGTTGTGTCACCGATTTTCTGAGCGATTGCGTTTCATAATTACGTAAATTAAAAAATGAATAAATAATATAAATATTTAATTTTTAGAATCGTATTACAATCCCAAGGCATGCGCTGCATCTACCGCATGTATGGACCGCACGCCACTGATGTGTATATATGTACTAATATTAAAATATTCTTATATTTTTTTTATTGCAAACATGATTACATTCCAGTTTGGTTTACAAATTGTTCTAAATATTTATTATTATAAATTTTGAATATTTAATCTTTAAAAGTTGCCTATTGAAACTCTTCTCCGCTAGAGCTGTGACTCAAAGAGTTCTTCATGAGGTCTCCAAACGACGGAACCCCAAATCTCGAATGCTAAAATGTCGGAGCATTCTTTATGAAAAGTCGATCTTCTTCCCTTTCTATCCACTTCAATAGTTTATCGACGGCGGCTATAGCGCAATTTTTTTCCACTAGTGGATCGAACGTCACGTAAAGTTCAAAATTTGCCGTCACCTAAAAGGCAATAAAAATATATATTAGATTGTCACTGAATTTTGTCCACTTTCATTCAAGGCAAATTAAGATATTTTATTATTTTTAAGTTATAAAGAAATTTGTATCTTCGTTCTATATCAATAGTAGTAGAATAATCGAGGATGAGAATCCGAAATAAGGATAGAAGAGCCGCTGTCTGGAATAATTATTAAATATTTGTAAGAATCTTGGTATTCTTTTTATATGGATGATACAAATTGAGGCATTTGAGAAGTGGGTGGGGAAGAGAGTGGAGTACTTTGGATGGTGAAAATTACTAATAAATCTATCTTGTAAGAAATAAATGCCACCTTTGATGGTTTACATTTAAGTTTTAATTAGTAAACATGATATTTGATTTTAAAATTCTAGACGAGATATTGAATGTTCAAAGAATTCAAACATTTACTAAAATTTATGGAACATAATTAACACTTTATCTGCAGGTCCCGGGATTTTATGTTTAAGTATTGAGCGGGTTCCAGAATATTCAAAATTAAAATATTATAGTGAAATTTTCACATTAGCACTTCTACCATAAAAATATTTATTAAAATAATTTTTTCTTGCCGGCACTAAAAAACGCAGCGAAATCAAATACACTTGTGCATCCCGTATCGTTTCTTTCTACAGAGGCACATGTTTTTCTAAAAGTTTGTCTTTTGTCTAGAACACCAGTGGTATTATATACTATTGAAAGTCTGCTGTAAATTTTTAGGGAAATGAAAATAAATATTATTTCAAGAATCGCATTATATTTTAGCTTTTTTGCTCCTAGTAACTTAACTTTTTAAAGGTGGGGATAAATCCAAATCACTGTGTATGGTTCTTAAAAGCAAAGTTTAGAGTTATCCTGCACACTATAAAATGCGCAGCTTTCGAGTGAGACGTGCGGATATATCCGAATATTATTTAATAGACTTAAAAAATCGCAATTAAATCTTTGATTTTCTTCAAAAAATTATAATTGACTTTATATGAACTTTTATTCTGAATTTAAAGGGTTAAATTTTCAATTTCCCAAGATAATAATAGGTTACAAGGACAGTGACTCGTGTGTCAGTATTGAATTGATATATGAATGCTTCTCTCATGTTCGATTGTTTGTTGCAATATCGAGCAAAGCATCTAAAACATATATATGTAATGGCAAATTGAAATAATTTAATTGATATGTACACATTATAGCTGAGAACAAATAGGAAAAGTAAACAAAACGTTTTTGTGACACTAATTATAATATAAAATAACTTTACCCATGCAAATATTGTATTTTCTGAATTTGATCTGTAAACAAGCTGCGAAGGTCTCGCAGTGCAGTGCACCTGTGCACAAACTCTTCTATAATTTTCTAAATAATCTATCTTTGGCATTTTCCAACTATCTAAGTTCACACTGTCTGCTGTGTTGTTGATGAAATTAGGCAAATTGATTTTGTTGGAAGAAATTTTTCCCCTCGGTAGTTCCGTTTTGGATGATTCCTGATCTTGTTGATCGTTTTTATAGGAACACTCTTCGTTCACGTCCGAGCTGAATAGCTGTGCAGTTGCTCGGCATTTGTATATGAAATGTCGCATTTCTTTGATGCCTATCTGCTTCAGTGGTTTACTGGTGGGTAAGATTTTGTTTTTAGAGATCGCTTCATTTATTGCTTCGAGGCAGTTTGTTCTTCTCAGTTTCTGTGAAAAAAGTTTGAAAAAAATATATGATTTTATAATTGATAGTTAATAATTACAATATTACCTCAGTAATTGTGTGTTTTGCTTGCGAAAGTGGGTAAAATGCATCTCTTTGAACAGTCAATAACAATAAACATGCTTGGCAATCATCCGAAAGATACGATACGTGACTATGTAGAAATCCACTACAAGTATAGATTAATAACGTGTATTTAACACGTAAATTTGGCTTAAATTAGTTGTTGTATACTGATTAAATTATTTAATATGTATAAAATTTAATGAAAAATCTAATATAAAATTGTTGATCTGAATTTAAAATTTTTACATGTCTTATTTTGATGTTAAACTTTGTGAGTTTTTGAGATTCAAATAAACTTTTCTGAAAATTTCTGCACATACATACATAGAGTAAAACAAATATATATATATATATATATATATATATATATATATATATATATATATATATATATATATATATATATATATTTATATATACATGGCAGCCGGTAAAAAGAGCGTGCGTCAAATGAGCGCTGCTAATATGCTATCAATAACCAGGTAAAAAGGCCATACCTGGATTATATTAGACATATTAATATTTTTTTCAATCTGTTCTATTTGTATAAATACTACCCTTTTTTGGAATGAACAAAGCACGAAATTCACAAAAAAATAGTTTTATCATAATCGCGACAAATTTAGGTCTCTAGTAATAACACATTAAAACTAAATATCAGACTTATAAAAAAAGTATTTAAAATAATCATAGATTCACCAATTACTACTTTAAGTTTTAATATCGTAAAAATATTTTAAACAAGTGCGTATCGTCCGTGTCATGCATTGGTATGCACCTAGACAGCGGTGAATTTTTTTTGTAAAGGATTACAATTAGGTATATAAAAAATCATAGGTAACTCCCTTTTTGATAATTATACAATATGATTAAAATGAATTCTGCAAAATTAAAGTTTTAACCATTTACAATCACATTTATTTTCAGATGATTTTATTTATCTTACACTTTGCGCTTAAAATTTATATTGTGCTTGTTTTCGCCATTCACGGTAAGGTGTAGTAGACTAAAATAAATGAAAAAAAGGTCTGGCGGGATATATACCTTCCTATAACTGTACGCATTCATATTGCAAGTCGAGTCGATAATTATTTGTCAGTTTAATGAAATAATACAAAACAAATCTAACGATAAATTCAAAATCAGCGTTTCATTTTAGTATAAAATATATGTATATCGTACGTATGGGCATACTTTCATAAGTACGTAATAATTAATAAATAATAAAGTTTTCATTGGCTAATCATTTTAATTGTCATTACGCTCTGGCGCATAAAATACTAATTTTACCGCCTATATCTCGTGAATTTTTATTCTTTGTAAATTTCTCATAATTTACATATATTTTGTATATCTATTTCCTAAAATATTCATTACTTGATTTTCTCCAAGTATTTTTGCGCTTTTATGATGTGCTCTCTTTTGTCAAACGCTCATATGAATGTCTGCGCATTTGTCGCACGCTATTTTGTTACAGTGCTACTTTAGTAAACGTTCTTATGACGCAGCGCTTATAATGCAGCGCTCATATGACGCACGCCCATTTGTCCGCACTCATTTGTGGCGTTGCCTATATATATATATTGAATAATTTATTTTGGAGATTGTATATACCTTGAATCAAATTTTGGCAAGCATATAGGAGTCCAACTTTCAGCGGTCTTGAATGATTCGGAACTTTTAACAAGATTTAACACTAAGTGTATGTCAGATGGATGGAGTGTATATTTTTTCATTCTGACCAAGGTAACCAATTGATTGTCAGCTATAAGTATTGCAAACACAAGATCCTGAAAAATAATGAAGTATTTATTAGTAATTCTTTCATAATATATAGTGTTGATATACCACCACTGTTACAAAAATAAATGTGAATATTTCAATAAATAAACGGAGAAATAAATGAAGAAGTTAGAATGAGTAGTGCATTTATATCAAAGGTGGATATCCTAAAATTTTTGTTGAAAGGGCATTTAAGAGGAGATTAACCTTTTAAACCCTGAGGCGTTCATTGTATTATCACCATATCCCTGAGTTACTGAGCAATTTTTGACCAATATATAAATGTAAAAATTAAATATAATGTTTATCTTCAGAATTCAACTTTGGAATGATACACATCAAAATAGTTTCAGATCCAGATCCAATGCAAAGGAAGATCTCGCATGATTTGCACCAGTATACGTTTTTTTTGCGTTTTGGCAAATCCTTCTCTTTTGCATTGGGATTTAAATTTTTTGCCCGCTTGTATTTTTCCGCACCTACAACACATCTATTATTTGATGTAGCTTCTACTGGTCGATGAATTTTGTTGATAAAAAATATATTTATTTCTTATCAACCCATACGATGGCAGCTACTTTTCCATTATATAGCAATGAGTGAGTGCCACGCTCCATTTTATTTTTGCCATCAGTTCTTTTGGGAACCTTTTTCTGTTTGACATTGTGGTTCCACATAACATCGTGCCATGCTTCTATTGCAAATATTCTGCAATATTCACAGAAGAATAAAATCTATCTGTGTATAAGCAATCGTATCGTTTTTTTTCGCAGGCCGGAATTCCGGGCCGTTGGGAAATAAAGATAAATGTCGAGGGCGGTAAACCGGCCATTAGGGTATATGCCTCACCAAATCAGGCCGGTTTATCGGCCTTTAGGGTTCAAAGGGTTAAGATTTGGAAAAAACTAGTCTTTTATACACAATGGTTAAAAAGTAGGCAGCTGAATTTATAGAAGGCAAAGCGTTGATGATGATTCTCGCAGTTGAAGGCCTGTAATTATTTTTAGGGTGCGAAAAAAAGATTGATAACAAGACAATATTATAAGTACTAGAGAAATTAATAAAAAGCACACACATTAGCAGTTGGGATGACTCAAGTTCTTCAGTGCGACTTTAAATTGATACTACCAGACTTTCTTTACGCAAACCTCAAAAAACACTTAGGAGGCTAAGCATTTTCATCCACCAAAGAAGTCGTAGCAGTTGTAAGTATTTTGCAGACTAGGATGAAGCATTGTATCAGTCCGGAATCATACAATTAAAGACTAATCTGTGCATCACTTGTAATTCCTAGGTTAATGGTCATTTAAAATACATAAACGTAACTTAAAATCATGAAAGTAGATATCGAAAATTTTATATAGCTAGTATAGATTATTTATTTTAGTTTTATTAATATACAAATGTTTCAGAGATTATATTGCTGATCCTTAGTCATAAAAGTTTTATGTTTTGTCCTTTAAAATGTCGGGCAAAAACGCATATTTTTAATGCTACAAAGCTTTAAATCTATCTAAAGTACCAAACTTCATCGCTGTAGCAATTGACAATAATATGTAAACAGGAAACTTAAGAGTCCAACCTGTCAGTCAAAGAAGTGTTTTCTAGACGATTAAAATTTTTTTTTATATAATATTCAACTTACGAGTCACTTGAATTCAGAAGACCTATTAACTTGAAATATATCAAACTAAATATTTGCCTTTTGGTTGCAATTCGCAATTCACTTACTTTCACAATGAAAACATGTCAGTCAGACAGTCGTTCAATGTGGCAGGAATTTATTTGTGAGATGAATGCTTCAATTGTGGGTGATATTATAACTATAGTTAAGTGTTAAAGAACATGGGCGGTTAAAATACAGGAGAAGCTGGGTACGAATGCTAGTTTAATATAATTATTCAATACTTTTCTTTAAAACGTAGGTACCTTAATTTTGCTGCATGCTGAAATTATAGCATTCGTAATACTGTCTCTCATGTTAGGAGCAAGAGGTAAGCACCGAACAGCACCTAAAAGAAAAGCCGGATCTTTTTCCATAAAGTTTAATAAATGGTCTATCAATCGTTCAGCACCAGATAACAGCCGACGTAGATCATAATTGTGTTTTTGTTCAAATATCCGTGTCAGTTGAGTCAATGATAATACGGATATTATCTGATTAAAAACATATCTAAAATGTGTATATATGTCATTATACATTATTGCTTAATACATAATATGATTTAAAATGTTTTACTAACGTCAATTGCAACACTAGCTGAGTTTCATCTTCTTTATTCTTTGATATAGCTGCCAGTATTAGTGGGCCTTTGATTAGAAAGACAACGGTGCAAGAAGAGGTGTGAATCGATCTAATAATGTCCTTTTCTGTGTTGTTTACAACACTAACGAGTGCTTGGATAACCCCGCACAGCCCTGCTAGTTTGTCTTCATTGCCATATCTGTAAGATTAATGTATATATTTATAATAAATATCATTTGTAAAATTATATATGATTCAAATGAAAACTTCATAAAAGTATAGCATAACTGCATAATTTTTTACTAAATTGATGTTACTACTTTTGTTGTTACAATTGATGTTACTACTGTTCCCAACGTGGTCAAGGAGTGTCTATCACCTAATATGCACTATTTCGGAATTCCTATTGTAGGTTAGAGCAGTAGTTCTTAACCTTTTTGAAGTCAGGGAGCACTTTTAATTACAAGAAAAATTCGCAGAGCACCAAAATCAAGGGGTAAAAATAACATACAAACATAACTTTTATTATAAATTAAATAGATTACATAAAAGTTAAAAAAACATTAATTAAATATATATATATATATATATATTTATATATATATGATATATATATATATATATATATATATATATATATATATATATATATATATATATATATATATATATATATATATATATATATATATATATATATATATATATATATATATATATCAGGCGCGGGCGGTGAGATAATTTCTCTCTCGTGTTAAGTGACGAGAGTTAGTGAGAGATAAGAGTATGCGGTCCGCATGCCCAAATGTACAAATGGTCAACCGGCACTCCGAAAACTACGAATAGAAGCGTAAAACGACCGCTTCAGCGTTTTTTTTTAGTTTTGACGATTTTCTTCGGTAATAATATAGGGTTTAAATAATAATATAGCAAAATAAAATGTTTTTATTAGAATCGATGTTGCCAAATTCATACAGATGTCTTTGCGTTCGCTCGAGTTGAATATTTACTCTAATCCATGCACCATGTTGAATCCTTATACCTCCTCTACACTCTCTGGAAGTTGCCCGAGGTGAAATCGGCCGAAGTTGGCTGAAGTCCGAGCAGCCTTCCACACTCCCATGCGACTTTGAGATTTCATACGCGCGTGCGCTCTCCAACGTGGACGACGTCCACCATTATGTGCAATCTATTTACGTGTTTTGAACGCAAAAAACTAAAACAAATAATGAAAAAGAAGATGGTAGATGATTGCAATGCACCGTCTACTTCAGTGCCAGATTATTAGACAATTAGGCAACCATGTTATTTTTCTATTGTAGCCCCCTGTAAGTGACAAATAATTTCCTTAATTTCTCTATCGGAATTTTGTTAATTTGCTGGATTTGCACCCAGGCATTTTGAACCTTCTTTTTGTCCTTGTGCCCTTTATCATTAGGGTCCCAAATACGCGGTTCCGATTAAAGCAATTCCAAAAAGCAAAGCGTTTGATCCTGTGACTACGTTACAGCGCTCATCATGCGTGCGAATCACAGGGCGCCTATGCGCATACTGAAATAGAACGAGTTACCTGTTCTATTTCAGTATGCGGACCGCATGTCCTTATCTCTCACTCACTCTCGTCACTTAACACGCGAGAGAGCGAAAGGGAAAGTATCTTACCGCTTGCGCTTGAAAGAGTAGTACATTCTGTGCTCCGACTACGGTTCCTTTGACTCAGGCCATAAATACCGACACGGTTTGGAAGTTGCTCGAAGCTGGCCAAGTCGACTGAAGTAACCCACTACACTCTCCGTCCTTGGTCAACCTCAAGAAACTTCCTAGAGAGTTTACAGCAGGCAGAAGCGAAATCGACTGAAGTAACCCACTACACTCTCCGACCTCGCCAACACCGAGAGAGTGTAGAGGAGGCATTACACATGATACTTTTCATTTAGAGATATAAAATGCAGCAGTAATAACGGTTTATGCCTGTGTTTTTTGACAAAAAAAAAATTAATACTAGGTGAAATGAGCATTTACGAGTCAAGGGTTCGCATTATATAATCTTATACACAATTCTTTTGTTTTTAAATCTAAAATGCCAGTTCTATTTAGGAGAATGTTTTGACAAATATCATACACTCGTAAATTATTAAATAAACATAGATATATTATAATTATAATTAAAAGTGTAATAACAACATAAGCAATAGAACAAAAGTAATATAATAAGTGCAAATAAATAATATTTTTTTTAAATGTGTATTTTGTGTGTTTTGAATTTATTTGTGTCGAGCCCAGAAGGTTGACAAACTTGAATTCAAGGATTAGAAAGAATACTATTGGTCGTGTATCCATATTCATTTTTGCTTACAAAATTTAAATCATATTAGTAAGTACTCATATCTATAATAATTATATTACACATATATGTTTATATTATACTTATGTCAAACAAATATTATTTTTTACCCAGAAGATATGAATTCATCAAGTAGAAATACAGATAAATAATTAAAAAAAAGCCTCCATGAAGCAGACAGTGAATATGAAGAGGATACGGAAAATGAAAGCAGCAATGGAAAAATTAGCGATGACGACGAGGACCAACAGGACAATGAAGAAAGCAAGGAAGATGGCAATAGCGATAATAATGACGACGACGAAGATGACAATGATCAGTAATGAGGAGAATGAAAGCGATAGTGAAGTGGAAGAAGCTGAGGCAATACGTCGTGAAATATGTTCGAGACACAGCAATTTGTGATTTGGACGGAATACCGGAATTTAGCAGAGAACACAAAATTATAGGCTTTGAGAATTTGAAACCGGTCAATCGTTTTTATAATTTTTTCCAGAATCAATATTTCAGCGTGTTGCTGTGGAAACTAACCGATATGCGAAAAATAAATTGGCAATTTTTTAGACAATTCCTCTAAAATTTCGTTTCAGAAAATGGAAGGAAATCAATGCAATTGATGTGAAGGGATTTGTTTCTACCGAAATTGGAATGGGATTGGTACATAAAAATTCAACCCCAGAATACTGCAAGATTCGTTTTGGCTCACGGCAACTCCCGGATTTTCCCAAATTATGAAGAGAGACCAGTATCAACTGATTAGGTCATTTTTGCACTTCGGAAATAATGAGGAAAATACAAATGAGGAGTTTTTGCAAAATCCGGCCCATTATAAATATGTTACAAAATACCAAAAAGGATTCACATAAAAGCAACAAGGAAGTATGTGTCGATGAATCGATGATAAAATTCAAAGGACGATTATTTATCAAACAATATCTGCCATCAATTTGTTTTTTCAAACTTTTTCGCTTTGATTATTTTTACAATTGATAATAGATTTTTTTATTTAATTTTGAAGGTGAATATAGATGCAGCAAAGAATTACTATACAAATATAAAAAATGCAATTAAATCTTAAACTTTATTTTTTATTGGATAATTGACTCATTACGTGACTTTTATATGAAATTTAATTTCGCAAGTGAATGGTTAAATGAGTCTACCATTGATGGGGCATCAGAACAAATTCATACGCATAAATCCCATGATATTTTAATTTGTTTTAAATATGACGAAAAATAATTAAAGATATCTTGACTTGTCGAACGTTTGGTAAGTTCTTTGCAGCATAGAAATTGATTCACTATTTCGTTATTATTAATGAAAAGAATGAATCATAGTATATGTGATCTGCTGCTAATGTCAGTGAACTTGTCAATTTGCAAAGCAAAATTTCGTTTAGAAAGCTTATCGGTGACTGTTTTCTCAATACCATCCGATAAATTTTTATTCTATTTTTTATTGTATCACTTTTTATTTCATCGCCAAACCTTATTTTTTAACTATTTTACAACATGCAGGTAAAATTAGAGACTGCTATAGTATGTAGTTTAAACTGAACAGAAACCAATTCAGCAACCCTATATGATGCCAGTTGGCTTTATTGAAAATTTTTAGTTTTTTCAAAACATTGTGGAATGTGATATTTTTCCTCATTGATGCTTATCAAGCCAAAACTTAAATATTCGTCAGAATACTGTCAATTCATTTTTCTTACTTTACTTAATATAATTTTGTCTTCTGTATAAGACATTCTATGTGCAGGTACAGCATCATTACTCTACTTCCAGTTGTACTCGCTCAATCATTAATGTTTTGCTCTGAATATTGTATTCGTTAATAACAAATTTATACATTGTAAGATATTATGACATTAAAAAAAAATCTAAAATAAAATTCAGATTGAAAATGAATACTATAATAATTTAAATTATATTAACATACTATAAAAAAAAAGTAATTCACGTATAAAAAATATCTCACCTGATATTTATGTAAGATATTGAATTAAAAATGCTATCCAGTACATAATCTAAATAAAAACACGACAAAGGTTACTGAAACAATCTGACAGAGATACGGACTTACTGGGAAAACTACACGATTTGTTTGGAATGCGACCGCAACATACGACAGTATGCTGTAAAAAAAATTAGAAACGAGAGAGGGGCGGATGTTCCGGGAATTTCAGAAAACAATTAGAAAGAGAACGAGAACGAATGTGTGTTATGCCGGCCTACACTCTTGCCGAGAAACACAAAATGATTGCATGTTCTCCCTGAAAAATCCAGTGTCTTCTATTCTATATTCACGCTTCATTATTTTACAAGAATAATAAAGCGTGTCACACTATTGTTTCTTGTATGTTCTCGGCGAGAGTGTAGATGAGCCGGAAGTAAATTTTGATTTTCATCATTTGCAGAGCACCGGTTTAGAACCACTGGGTTAGAGTGACAGGCATTATATTTAGTAATTAGTAAGTCATATATTTCTAGCAAGAATTCAGGACTATAATTAAGTCATGGATGTGAAGAAGAAATTTTAGATAAATGATTCCATAATTTGAATAATGTTTTGCCAGAACGTGTTAAAAGCAAAGATGAGTACTCCAATGAGCACACAAAGTATGTGGAGAAAGATAATAATAATAAATAATCTGAATTACAAAAAAAATTGAGTATTTATTTTTGCATTGAGTAAATTAATGTAGAGTAGGAGAGAGTCGAAGAAAATAAAATCACTGAAATAAAATTTCTTGTAAAAACTATTACGTATCAGTAAGCGCTGTGCCATTGATTGCAGGACACGATTTCTATCATATTCTTGAAGTTTTCATTTGATTCACCAGTGAATTAAATTACCTGGAGTAAATTGGTTTTCCAGCGGAGCTCAAAATAAAGACATGTTTGTTTTTACCCAACCATTCCGGATTATGCAGATAATCTTCATTGTTCAACGAATTTGCATCATCTGTGCTAGATGTCAAACTAGTCTTTTCCATGGCCACCGATAAATGCAACTGAAACGTATATTATTTTAATCAATTTATTGGTAGTTTCAATTTAAAGGTTACAAAACTCTACATTTATTAACATAAGTGGCGTGCCGCCCATACATGCAATAGATTCAAAACGTCAACCACATATACGGTTGATGGCGAGCGACTCAGCCGTTACACGTGCTCTTGTTTATCATGTGCATGCGAGTTGACGCTTTGAATCTACCGCATGTATGGACAGCTCGCCACTGATTAACATATAATAATTTTTGATTGTTTCACAAAGTGCAAATCGGTTACCTCGTTATTCTTTACAGTTGTTTTTACGCTGCTAATTTCACCTGGAGATGAGATACCGTTGGTGGAGGAAACTCCTTGTATTTCGCTTATTATCCCAGCATCAGTTCGGTCTTGGAGGCTCGAGCTGATCTCTGTGGCGAATTCCTCCAATGAATCGGTGGTAATCAGCATCGTTTCCCTAGGGGGAGGTTCTTCCGCTTGGGCGCTCATAGTTTACTTGCAATACGTCACAAAGCGTTTGACATTAGGTTTTAGTGTTGCCAAAAGATAAAATTTTCAACTGTCAAAATAACAATTTATTGTAAATGTATTAATTTAACAAAAAAAATACGTTTTGAAAGTATATTAGAACTTTGAGCAATAAGTAAATTTTACCAATTTTTTTAATCAAGGCTGTGGAGTCGTTGAAAAAAAACACGACTCCGACTCCGACTCCACAGCCCTGTTTTTAATTGTTAGTATATTTCTGTTCCTATTTATATATTATTATTTTATATTGCATTTATAGTATATTATAAAAAAAATCAGTGATTCCTATCGTTTTACTGCTTTAATTTATTTGATTACTTTTTTATATAAGTATGCTTTATTAATTATTTTAACACTTCTATTATTAAAATCGTTAATTTATTTTTCATTATTTTAGTATATTATTCTAATTTAGTAGATTTTATATATCAATTCAGAAGCACTATATACTTTTTTTTTTAAATTAATTTAAAATAATTATAAATGTTTAAAGGTGTGGCCATAAAAACCGAATGGTGATTTTTGCAACATTGCAATTTTTTTTGCATATGGAAGCCTGGTTAAAGTACTATCGAAAAAAAATATAAATTTATAAATTTTCAACTTTTAACTCGTCTAAATTTTGACTTAACCTAAAAAAAATAAAAAATTTTAATCGTAATTTTGCGAAAAAAATCACTTACGTCTTTAGCTGTGTCTCCGTTCGTGTGCTAGATGGAGCGTTAAAAGTTGCGAATTCTGCAAGATTGAACAATTGGCAACAAAACCTGATTTAAAGATTTTGCAATTTCCGTTTAAATATAGCAAAATTTGGCGTTCGCAGAAAAAAACAGCTGAAAAATAACGCTATAAAATATTATCAATTATAAATGTTTAAAGGTGTGGCCATAAAAACCGAATGGTGATTTTTGCAACATTGCAATTTTTTTTGCATATGGAAGCCTGGTTAAAGTACTATCGAAAAAAAATATAAATTTATAAATTTTCAACTTTTAACTCGTCTAAATTTTGACTTAACCTAAAAAAAATAAAAAATTTTAATCGTAATTTTGCGAAAAAAATCACTTACGTCTTTAGCTGTGTCTCCGTTCGTGTGCTAGATGGAGCGTTAAAAGTTGCGAATTCTGCAAGATTGAACAATTGGCAACAAAACCTGATTTAAAGATTTTGCAATTTCCGTTTAAATATAGCAAAATTTGGCGTTCGCAGAAAAAAACAGCTGAAAAATAACGCTATAAAATATTATCAATTATAAATGTTTAAAGGTGTGGCCATAAAAACCGAATGGTGATTTTTGCAACATTGCAATTTTTTTTGCATATGGAAGCCTGGTTAAAGTACTATCGAAAAAAAATATAAATTTATAAATTTTCAACTTTTAACTCGTCTAAATTTTGACTTAACCTAAAAAAAATAAAAAATTTTAATCGTAATTTTGCAAAAAAAATCACTTACGTTTTTAGCTGTGTCTCCGTTTGTGTGCTAGATGGAGCGTTAAAAGTTGCGAATTCTGCAAGATTGAACAATTGGCAACAAAACCTGATTTAAAGATTTTGCAATTTCCGTTTAAATATAGCAAAATTTGGCGTTCGCAGAAAAAAACAGCTGAAAAATAACGCTATAAAATATTATCAATTATAAATGTTTAAAGGTGTGGCCATAAAAACCGAATGGTGATTTTTGCAACATTGCAATTTTTTTTGCATATGGAAGCCTGGTTAAAGTACTATCGAAAAAAAATATAAATTTATAAATTTTCAACTTTTAACTCGTCTAAATTTTGACTTAACCTAAAAAAAATAAAAAATTTTAATCGTAATTTTGCGAAAAAAATCACTTACGTCTTTAGCTGTGTCTCCGTTCGTGTGCTAGATGGAGCGTTAAAAGTTGCGAATTCTGCAAGATTGAACAATTGGCAACAAAACCTGATTTAAAGATTTTGCAATTTCCGTTTAAATATAGCTCCATCTAGCACACGAACGGAGACACAGCTAAAAACGTAAGTGATTTTTTTCGCAAAATTACGATTAAAATTTTTTATTTTTTTTAGGTTAAGTCAAAATTTAGACGAGTTAAAAGTTGAAAATTTATAAATTTATATTTTTTTTCGATAGTACTTTAACCAGGCTTCCATATGCAAAAAAAATTGCAATGTTGCAAAAATCACCATTCGGTTTTTATGGCCACACCTTTAAACATTTATAATTGATAATATTTTATAGCGTTATTTTTCAGCTGTTTTTTTCTGCGAACGCCAAATTTTGCTATATTTAAACGGAAATTGCAAAATCTTTAAATCAGGTTTTGTTGCCAATTGTTCAATCTTGCAGAATTCGCAACTTTTAACGCTCCATCTAGCACACGAACGGAGACACAGCTAAAGACGTAAGTGATTTTTTTCGCAAAATTACGATTAAAATTTTTTATTTTTTTTAGGTTAAGTCAAAATTTAGACGAGTTAAAAGTTGAAAATTTATAAATTTATATTTTTTTTCGATAGTACTTTAACCAGGCTTCCATATGCAAAAAAAATTGCAATGTTGCAAAAATCACCATTCGGTTTTTATGGCCACACCTTTAAACATTTATAATTGATAATATTTTATAGCGTTATTTTTCAGCTGTTTTTTTCTGCGAACGCCAAATTTTGCTATATTTAAACGGAAATTGCAAAATCTTTAAATCAGGTTTTGTTGCCAATTGTTCAATCTTGCAGAATTCGCAACTTTTAACGCTCCATCTAGCACACGAACGGAGACACAGCTAAAGACGTAAGTGATTTTTTTCGCAAAATTACGATTAAAATTTTTTATTTTTTTTAGGTTAAGTCAAAATTTAGACGAGTTAAAAGTTGAAAATTTATAAATTTATATTTTTTTTCGATAGTACTTTAACCAGGCTTCCATATGCAAAAAAAATTGCAATGTTGCAAAAATCACCATTCGGTTTTTATGGCCACACCTTTAAACATTTATAATTGATAATATTTTATAGCGTTATTTTTCAGCTGTTTTTTTCTGCGAACGCCAAATTTTGCTATATTTAAACGGAAATTGCAAAATCTTTAAATCAGGTTTTGTTGCCAATTGTTCAATCTTGCAGAATTCGCAACTTTTAACGCTCCATCTAGCACACGAACGGAGACACAGCTAAAGACGTAAGTGATTTTTTTCGCAAAATTACGATTAAAATTTTTTATTTTTTTTAGGTTAAGTCAAAATTTAGACGAGTTAAAAGTTGAAAATTTATAAATTTATATTTTTTTTCGATAGTACTTTAACCAGGCTTCCATATGCAAAAAAAATTGCAATGTTGCAAAAATCACCATTCGGTTTTTATGGCCACACCTTTAAACATTTATAATTGATAATATTTTATAGCGTTATTTTTCAGCTGTTTTTTTCTGCAAACGCCAAATTTTGCTATATTTAAACGGAAATTGCAAAATCTTTAAATCAGGTTTTGTTGCCAATTGTTCAATCTTGCAGAATTCGCAACTTTTAACGCTCCATCTAGCACACGAACGGAGACACAGCTAAAAACGTAAGTGATTTTTTTCGCAAAATTACGATTAAAATTTTTTATTTTTTTTAGGTTAAGTCAAAATTTAGACGAGTTAAAAGTTGAAAATTTATAAATTTATATTTTTTTTCGATAGTACTTTAACCAGGCTTCCATATGCAAAAAAAATTGCAATGTTGCAAAAATCACCATTCGGTTTTTATGGCCACACCTTTAAACATTTATAATTGATAATATTTTATAGCGTTATTTTTCAGCTGTTTTTTTCTGCGAACGCCAAATTTTGCTATATTTAAACGGAAATTGCAAAATCTTTAAATCAGGTTTTGTTGCCAATTGTTCAATCTTGCAGAATTCGCAACTTTTAACGCTCCATCTAGCACACGAACGGAGACACAGCTAAAAACGTAAGTGATTTTTTTCGCAAAATTACGATTAAAATTTTTTATTTTTTTTAGGTTAAGTCAAAATTTAGACGAGTTAAAAGTTGAAAATTTATAAATTTATATTTTTTTTCGATAGTGCTAAACCAGGCTTCCATATGCAAAAAAAATTGCAATGTTGCAAAAATCACCATTCGGTTTTTATGGCCACACCTTTAAACATTTATAATTGATAATATTTTATAGCGTTATTTTTAGCTGTTTTTTTCTGCGAACGCCAAATTTTGCTATATTTAAACGGAAATTGCAAAATCTTTAAATCAGGTTTTGTTGCCAATTGTTCAATCTTGCAGAATTCGCAACTTTTAACGCTCCATCTAGCACACGAACGGAGACACAGCTAAAGACGTAAGTGATTTTTTTCGCAAAATTACGATTAAAATTTTTTATTTTTTTTAGGTTAAGTCAAAATTTAGACGAGTTAAAAGTTGAAAATTTATAAATTTATATTTTTTTTCGATAGTACTTTAACCAGGCTTCCATATGCAAAAAAAATTGCAATGTTGCAAAAATCACCATTCGGTTTTTATGGCCACACCTTTAAACATTTATAATTGATAATATTTTATAGCGTTATTTTTCAGCTGTTTTTTTCTGCGAACGCCAAATTTTGCTATATTTAAACGGAAATTGCAAAATCTTTAAATCAGGTTTTGTTGCCAATTGTTCAATCTTGCAGAATTCGCAACTTTTAACGCTCCATCTAGCACACGAACGGAGACACAGCTAAAGACGTAAGTGATTTTTTTCGCAAAATTACGATTAAAATTTTTTATTTTTTTTAGGTTAAGTCAAAATTTAGACGAGTTAAAAGTTGAAAATTTATAAATTTATATTTTTTTTCGATAGTACTTTAACCAGGCTTCCATATGCAAAAAAAATTGCAATGTTGCAAAAATCACCATTCGGTTTTTATGGCCACACCTTTAAACATTTATAATTGATAATATTTTATAGCGTTATTTTTCAGCTGTTTTTTTCTGCGAACGCCAAATTTTGCTATATTTAAACGGAAATTGCAAAATCTTTAAATCAGGTTTTGTTGCCAATTGTTCAATCTTGCAGAATTCGCAACTTTTAACGCTCCATCTAGCACACGAACGGAGACACAGCTAAAGACGTAAGTGATTTTTTTCGCAAAATTACGATTAAAATTTTTTATTTTTTTTAGGTTAAGTCAAAATTTAGACGAGTTAAAAGTTGAAAATTTATAAATTTATATTTTTTTTCGATAGTACTTTAACCAGGCTTCCATATGCAAAAAAAATTGCAATGTTGCAAAAATCACCATTCGGTTTTTATGGCCACACCTTTAAACATTTATAATTGATAATATTTTATAGCGTTATTTTTCAGCTGTTTTTTTCTGCAAACGCCAAATTTTGCTATATTTAAACGGAAATTGCAAAATCTTTAAATCAGGTTTTGTTGCCAATTGTTCAATCTTGCAGAATTCGCAACTTTTAACGCTCCATCTAGCACACGAACGGAGACACAGCTAAAAACGTAAGTGATTTTTTTCGCAAAATTACGATTAAAATTTTTTATTTTTTTTAGGTTAAGTCAAAATTTAGACGAGTTAAAAGTTGAAAATTTATAAATTTATATTTTTTTTCGATAGTACTTTAACCAGGCTTCCATATGCAAAAAAAATTGCAATGTTGCAAAAATCACCATTCGGTTTTTATGGCCACACCTTTAAACATTTATAATTGATAATATTTTATAGCGTTATTTTTCAGCTGTTTTTTTCTGCGAACGCCAAATTTTGCTATATTTAAACGGAAATTGCAAAATCTTTAAATCAGGTTTTGTTGCCAATTGTTCAATCTTGCAGAATTCGCAACTTTTAACGCTCCATCTAGCACACGAACGGAGACACAGCTAAAAACGTAAGTGATTTTTTTCGCAAAATTACGATTAAAATTTTTTATTTTTTTTAGGTTAAGTCAAAATTTAGACGAGTTAAAAGTTGAAAATTTATAAATTTATATTTTTTTTCGATAGTGCTAAACCAGGCTTCCATATGCAAAAAAAATTGCAATGTTGCAAAAATCACCATTCGGTTTTTATGGCCACACCTTTAAACATTTATAATTGATAATATTTTATAGCGTTATTTTTAGCTGTTTTTTTCTGCGAACGCCAAATTTTGCTATATTTAAACGGAAATTGCAAAATCTTTAAATCAGGTTTTGTTGCCAATTGTTCAATCTTGCAGAATTCGCAACTTTTAACGCTCCATCTAGCACACGAACGGAGACACAGCTAAAGACGTAAGTGATTTTTTTCGCAAAATTACGATTAAAATTTTTTATTTTTTTTAGGTTAAGTCAAAATTTAGACGAGTTAAAAGTTGAAAATTTATAAATTTATATTTTTTTTCGATAGTACTTTAACCAGGCTTCCATATGCAAAAAAAATTGCAATGTTGCAAAAATCACCATTCGGTTTTTATGGCCACACCTTTAAACATTTATAATTGATAATATTTTATAGCGTTATTTTTCAGCTGTTTTTTTCTGCGAACGCCAAATTTTGCTATATTTAAACGGAAATTGCAAAATCTTACCAAAAATCTTGCAAAGACTTACCTTAAAAAACTCCACACCAAATATTTAATTCCTATCATTATAGAATACTGTTAAATATGAAACCGAAAAGTACTATAAAAGTATCTCGCGAGACCACGCAAACCCATTAATTTTAAGAATCAATGATTACGACAAAACAAAACTTAAATTTAAATACAAACATAAAATGCCTAAGTACATGTTGCTTTGATGCAGTTAAGCTCATTGCAGTGTCATCAGTTTTAGGTCTACAGGATTAGATTTATTTATCTTTGTATGTGTTTTATTTTATATATTGTATATTTTATATAATTTGTTTTTCTGTTGTCCTTCATTTCTTTTCCAATTTTTTTTTTCAATTTGTGAAAGGTTTTATGTATTTATTCTTTAATCTAGTAAACTAATGTATAATTTATATTTTTTTTTATGTTATTGTTTAACTTAACAAATTGTAAACAATGTAATTGGTTATGAACCAGTATTGTGCATTTAATATATTTGTATGCTATTATTCCTATGTCTATTTTTGAAATAAACTTTTAAAAGAAAAAAAAATATTGCAAATAACATCACGAGACGTAACAAAGAACGCTTAAAAGCGCATCTGAAACTTAAAATTAAATTTTATGTGAATTACATTAAGTATTATTATTTTATTAATTTATTTAGCTTAATAGCTAATCTTTACATCTAACAAATTTAGTAAACATATATAAAAATATATAAAAAATACATAACAGAAAGAAAAAATATACAATAATAAAGACTTAATATTATAATATTTTATTTCTATATGTACGAAGGTGTTTTTTTATTCCATTTATAAAACCCGTTATATTTTTGCTGTTTCGGATTTCTCTTGGAAGACTATTAACTTAAGTCTTATTAAATACTTATTAAAATAGTGTGGTAACATATTATTTTCTAACTTATATATAAATACTAATACATTCATACTCAATATTTCTTGAACATTCAACCATTCTAATCTATCAATCATACTTTTACAATTAGTTAATCTATTTTTATTTAAGATTACTCTCATTGCCCTATTTTGTAATTTTTGCAACATTTGTTTATCTAATTTATTCAACATATTTAAAAGTGTTGCACAATAATTAAAATGGGGCAATATTATACTATTGTAAATTAATTTTTTTGTATTTATACTTAATATATTTCTTAATCTAGATAATAAACCTATTTTTCTACTAATTTTTTTTAATATGTAATTACAATGTTCTTTAAAGTTTAATTTTGTATCAACAATTACTCCTAAATATTTTATATTATCCACTATTTCTATATTAGAGTTATTTATTACTATTTTGGTACTATCATCTAACACATTTTTATAATTAATAAACATACATTTAGTTTTATTCTCATTTAATTTAAGTACATTATTCTTTAACCATATCTCTAACACACCTAATTCATCATTCAAATTACTCACAACTTCTTCAATGTTATCACCCATGCAATAGATCAATGTGTCATCCGCAAATAGATGAACTTTACATTTTTTTACGTTATTAACTATATCATTTATATATAAAACAAACAACAATGGTCCCAATTTAGACCCTTGTGGTACTCCATAATACACTAACCTCTCTTCAGAACATACATTATTTATCTTAACTTTTTGTTTTCTTTTATATAAGTAATTATTAAACCATCTCAAAACTATATCACTTATACCTATACTCTCCAATTTCTTCATCATTATTTCTCTGTCTATTGTTTCGAAGGCTCTCTTGAAATCCAAGAAAACTGCTCCAATGATTTTGTTTGTATCCTTAGCCAACAGCCAATCATTTATCACTACTTGTAATGCAGTTTCAGTGGAATGCTTTTCTCTGAATCCCGATTGTTGTTCACATATTATGTTTTGAGAAGTAATAAATTCCTTTAATTGTTTGATTACTACTTCTTCTATTATTTTTTCTATACACGGTAGCATGTTGATTGGTCTCATTTCTTCAACTTTTTTACTATTTTTTATTTTAGGTATAGGTACAATAGTAGCAATCTTTAAATTTTCAGGCATTTCTCCTAATGAGAGTGCTTTATTTATTAAATAATTTAATTTAGTTCCTATTATTTCCCATGTTTCTTTAATTATATTTATATCTAGTTCATCAGTACTAGTTCCTTTTTTAAATTTACATATTATGTTATGAATTTCATCTAATGATACTGATTTAAATTTACTAAATTTTACAATTAATGTTTTATTATTATATTGTACTAAATTACTAATCCTTGGTATTGAATTTACAATTTCTTCTATGCTCTCAATGTAATATGTATTCATCTTTTCTGCCATTATATAAGGATCTTGATATATATTTCCATTAATTTCCATTTTTATTATGTCGTTTTTCTGAGTTGGATTAATTAATTGTTTTATTGATTTCCACATCTTATTTGGATCATTTTGTATTTCATCTATCAATTTTTCATACCATTTCTTTTTAGCCATTCTTAATACTTTGACTGCCATATTTCTACATTGTGTGTATGTTTTCCATTTTTCATTAAAGACTTTATATTCTATTTGTTCTGTTTTTAATATTTGAAAAATTTTGTATGACTCATCTCTTTTCTTTATAGCATTTTTAACATCATCATTAAACCACGGTTTTGGGTTGTAACGATATTCCTTTTTAAAATTATATTGACTTTTTGTTTTACAATCTACTATATTCTTATAAATTTTGTTCCATATCCTATTAACATCCATATTATCTACATTCCAGTCACATTTTTGTAATTCTAATCTTAATTTATTAAAATTAATTTTTTTAATTATATCAATTTTTTTTGTTTTTTTAAACTTAAGTTCATTATGTTTTTCTATATAAATATATACAATTGAATGGTCAGTTATTCTTGGAGTTGATTTTACTTCACAATAAATTTTTTTGTTGTTGGTAAATACTAAATCTATTAATGTGCTCGATCTATTATTAGTCCTTGTATTTTCTTTGACACATTGTCTTAAACCAAATATATTTGATATTTTTTCTAATTTTGCTGTGTAAAAATCTTCACATTTGTTCCAATTAAAATTCCAATCTCCAATTAAAACAGTATCCAAAATTTGATCAAAACTCCATTCTGCAATATTATTTATAAATTCTATGAACAAATTCGGATTACTATTTGGAGATCTGTATGCTATACATAATATTATGGGAATTTTTTCAATAAAAATCTTAACTGTGATAGACCAGTATGTCTTATCTTGATTATTTTTAAATATAGTATTGAATTTTATATCATTTCTAATATACAGTATAACACCTCCTGTATGTCTGGAATTAGAATCACATCTAATTATATTATAATTGCCAATATTTAGTTCAAATTCTTCAATGTCATTTGTGATATGGGTTTCAGTTAACCCGAAAAGTTCGAAAGTAAAACACACAACCAACTTGCAATTTACTTGTATTCGTTTCTAATTTTCTCCGAGCTAGAGCCCGTATTTGCATACGTGAATAACCTAGACGGTCTGCAGTCTGCTACTTCTGTAATCAATCTATCGCGTCTGCTCTGTCTAACCATTATTCACGAAAAGGTATTAACTCCATTAACAATAATAATATTTTCGATTTCGTTTTTGCCCTTTGACGTACAAGGGGGGGCGAAGAAGCGAAACTTTTAAGTTAGCGTTAAACAGATGGGCCTCAGGAAAAAGTAGGTAAGCATAAAATTATGATAAAATGATTCCGAGGATAAATTTAGATAAAAAGGTACCGAGTTTCGAACACAATCCTATTTTGTAACACTAGTTTAAATGGGGTGTTGTGAGAAAACTAGTGTTAATGTATACCGACCAGCCTGACTCGTCACGCTGATATTAATTTGTACAAGATTCGTTACGATTGTCGCAAGTCGTAAAAACAAATGATATTTGTTTTTTGTAGTTAAAAATGGCGTTTTTGTGGCCTGACTAAAAGAAATATTGCACAATGGAACAAAACAATGTATATCCTCTTTGACAGAATTACCGCTAGAATAAGATCTATTGGAAACGGTATAAATAAAACAGAAGAAAATATCACGGAAAAACAGTTATCTGAGTAGATAGCCAATAGTGACACTTACAAATCCTCTTGCTGCAAAATTTACGCAACAGTTAAATATTTAGGCTTTCTATTTTATGCAGATATTAAAATGTGCTGAGATACATTCGATCTGCTGCTAAAAGTGATTTATATCTATGTGGAGAACAACTTCCATTTACCGTCTGACTTTTAGTGATGGAATGTGCCACATTGACATTTTCTAGAATTCGTTCGCCATCAAATTATTTTTATGATCTCGGCGGAAACGTTTTGGCTACAGATAGTTCTACTAAAGATCTCAGTATCACATTTTAGAGAAAGTGGATTTTCTCTCTGCGTGTAAACATCAGCAAAAAATATTTTAGGATGCTCGGCAATGAGAAAGGCGTTTTTACATTGACGGTTCGTCAGTTATTTGCGTTCACTATGATACTTTAGTTCACAGCATTATTGAATCATTATATATAATTTGGAATTATTTATTATCCAAATACTACTTATTATTCGAAAAAATCGAAAAAGTTTCGTGAGTATATTTTGATATCATCCGTTCTTGTATCCCTTTTTTTAAAAGCGTTGAGATACGATTTGCTGAGTTCTTGCAGCAAGTTGTATGTTGCTAAACATTTCTTTAAACTATGTACTGATACTGTAGATTATATAACTATTTTTGAGAAATTCCAGTTTTATTTTCCGGAACGCATCCTCATCCGATCTTCATCGAACGATCACATCCTCTTCTGATCTTCGATCCAATCTAGCCGATTTCTCCAGTCAAATATGGCTTTCGCCATCCGGCTCCTTTATACGCTGACATTGCATATTGATTTGTTAGTTGTTTGTCAACTGGTCCGGTTCGTATCATATAATTTTGATATTTAACGATGTTTCCTTTTTTTAATTATATTTATTTTTTGTGTATTAAAATAATACCGTGTATTATTTTTTGACCATCGTTTCCCATTGGGGTAACCTGTTATATCACAATAATTTTAATTTAAGTCTACTTAATAAATTATTATTTTTTGTTGGAACACACTGCTAGTATTATATAACATTGTTTAGTTTTAACCCACGAGAGTAGGTCATAAATACTAAATTCATAGAATATGATTATTAGTGGTGGCAGTTTTAAATAATATAGTAACATATGTACTCGACTTTCATTTACTCTCGTGAAATTTTTACGCTTTTTTGTAACTCTGATGTTACGTTTTGTTTGCGAGTCTTACTAATCTACACATATTCGTTAAATATATTTAAATGACTAATTATGTTTTTAAATTGTGTCTGGTGATATATAACGTATTAATTTCCATAAAAATAGTCTGTGGAACTCAGAACCATTGAAATAGTATTTAATTTATTACTTAAGGTTAAGAATAAATAATTCTGAATTTTTTGTTTTAAAATTTCTACTGGTCTGAAATTTATGGCATTTTTTTAAAACAATGCTTATTTTTTGCAAATGTGCAAATCTAGACTTTTAACAAACTCTACCCGGTGTTAAAATCCTTTAACGACAAGTTGGTATTTTCTCCCCCTTACTTATAATGCTGGTTTAAAATGTTATGTATCGCAACTGCATTAATTCAGTCACCGCTCGACAGAAATCACCGTCCGGAGTCAGGTTAGAGATCGTAAATTATGTATAATTTCGTTAAATTTAGAGTATAAAATTAAATTATTGCAACAAATTAAAGTTTCTAAAACGACTGTAAACACGAACACGAGTAACAGCTAAAGTTCTAGTGTGCATGTGCGACCAATTTAATTCCCGATACGCAATTCATGGCGCATGCGTATTGACTGGGCAAGACAGCTGGTCAGCCAGTCCACCCGCGCTGCAGTCAGCTTTAGCCGCTCCCACGGTATGGTGTTGTCTGTAGCCAATTTCCTAAGCGATTATGTTTCATAATTACGTTAATTAAAAAAATAATAAATGATAAGAATATTCATTTTTTAGAATCGTTTTACAATCCGCCGCATCTACTGCATATATGGCTCGCACGCAACTGGTATACAGCCTTTTTATTATTTTTTCCTTTGACGGTAACTGTTGCTAGTTTTTTAATTAAAGATTGTAAACAAAATTCAATCAAACAATCTATACTCAGTAAACCATCTTTATTATCAATTAAGCATGAAGAAGCCAAAAAATGTTTTTGCAAGATGTGATTGCAGAATTTTCAAATGTAAAGGCGAGAAAGAAGGACATTTAAAACATGTAAAACTATATATTTAATTTTTTTAACAAAAAATAAAAAGAGAAGATTGTTTGGTAAATTTTGCATGCGTGTAAAATTTTCTAGTTATGCCATTGGCTTTATGGATTTCTAATATTTGTGCTTAAAGTTGAACAGTTAAATTACCTATTAGCAACTATCGTAGCGATGTGTAGTAATAATTCACTTTGAGTCCAGACTCAATCCAGATTAGTTTTGGTCGAGTGATGTTTGCGGAAGTAATTACATGCGTTGGATTGATCAACACGAGATCACAACATGTGCGTTGGCTTAAATAATTATACATGACCGCTAATTTGCGTCAACTTTGCCCATATGCATATACAAAGATATACGTACATACTTGTATTTAAGAAGGTCTCCCGAATGCATCATCAAGGCGTATGATAAACTTGTACGAAATGTCGATCTAGCCTCGAGCTTCGGAGTAATGATACTAAACTTTTAACATCTCGTGTAAAATGCTCAAACAAGAACATATATATATATATATATATATATATATATATATATATATATATATATATATATATATATATATATATATATATATATATATATATATATATATATATATATATATATATATATATATATATATATATATATATATATATATATATATATATATATATATATATATATATATATATATATATATATATATATATATATATATATATATATATATATATATATATATATATATATATATATATATATATATATATATATATATATATATATATATATATATATATATATATATATATATATATATATATATATATATATATATATATATATATATATATATATATATATATATATATATATATATATATATATATATATATATATATATATATATATATATATATATATATATATATATATATATATGTGGTTGAATGCGTTTTCGCGGAGAAATATTTGGTTAATATTTCTAGGAGTCGGATTACTCCGCGTACTTTTTTGATTCCGTGTGGAATCATGGTCCCTACGTTTCGGCCAGATTCGCCCAGCCATCCTCAGGGGAAAATTGAGAATATGAACATCCGGTGTGGGCAAAGCCCAGCATGTGGTTGTTCAGATCTGAACAACCACATGCTGGGCTTTGCCCACACCGGATGTTCATATTCTCAATTTTCCCCTGAGGATGGCTGGGCGAATCTGGCCGAAACGTAGGGACCATGATTCCACACGGAATCAAAAAAGTACGCGGAGTAATCCGACTCCTAGAAATATTAACCATATATATATATATATATATATATATATATATATATATATATATATATATATATATATATATATATATATATATATATATATATATATATATATATATATATATATATATATATATATATATATGTGTGTATATATATATATATTTTTTTAAATCTCGGGATTCTTACTTGTATTCTATATTTCGGCCGTGATTTTCCGGTCATGATCACGAATTGTTTGCGACTACGGCTCTTGTCCTTGTCCTTGTCATATATATATATATATATATATATATATATATATATATATATATATATATATATAAATATATATATATATATATATATATATATATATAAATATATATATATATATATATATATAAATATATATATATATATATATATATATATATATATATATATATATATATATATATATATATATATATATATATATATATATATATATATATATATATATATATATATATATATATATATATATATATATATATATATATATATATATATATATATATATATATATATATATATATATATATGTAATAATAATTTTCTTTAAATACGTCAATTTTATACTAGTTGTGAATCTTCGAGTTAAAACTTAACAGAATCTATTGCGATGAAATAATATTAATTATAATTACACAAAGTTCAATACATTAGTTTAACTAGCACTTACCAGTATCACAATATTGTTTAAGCAACATGTACGATATAATACCAAAGGTAAATATTGTACAAGTCAAGAATCTTGAATTACGCGGCGTCGGAGATGTTGCATAAATTATTTACCTTTATGAAATTGTAATTATTTAGGGTTATCTGTTTATACGAATATATCGTATGACACTGAAATTAAATTATATTCTAACAAAGTCCATTCATCTAGAGATAGAAGGGTACGTGATCGTAAATTTGATTTTGGTTTTGATCCATGGAAAGCTGCATTACTTGCATGATGTACGAGTAGGTACATGGCTGTGGGGAAATTCGTGACGTCATTACTCCACTACCATGTATTTGTGTATTAAACGCTTTATTTTAACTTGATTAAAGCACGAATGTTGAACAGAATTTTGCACATCTCAAGCCAAGCGATCCTAAGCGATTTGTTATTATAACTTGATGAATGTGAGTTAACGAACGCGCCGAAATAAACTTCCAATTGGACTGAGTTAGGAAAACTAGTTGCCGATTGGAGAGATATTAAAAGTTAGCTACGCTTCTTTGGGTCGAGTTGAGCTATATTAAAATTTATTTCGTTAAGTTCGACAGGTTTTGAGTGAAATAAAAAAATTGTTTTCAAAAAAAACTTGGTTTTTATGAAATATGATTTATCATTTTGACTTGATAAGCCAAACAAAGAAAATTATTATAAACACCCTTATAAACTATCATTGAAAAGCAAAATGTAAAATTCAGATCGGATCAAGACATCGGCATTTTATCAATTTAAATATGTCTCTTGTTTGATTTGTATTTGATTTCAGCGCAGTTAAAATTTATGTATTTGTTCTTGTCATGTATACAGTTTCTCTAAAATATTTTATAAACAATTTCATTCTTGGTCTTCTTAGGTTATTATAACTGATTGTTACAGATATTTCCTTTATTTGATCAGGTTCCAGGTTTTATCAATAATCCATTTTTTCGACGATCCCTCTTTTTTTCGCAGATGATGGTTTTTTGCTTCCTGAATTATATTTTTTTATCAATTATTAAGATATGTTTGCTTCCTTTTCTGAATTAGGTTCAAGCTAAGAAACATTATTTCTAATAACCACTCTTTTATTTCTTGCAGGGTCAATTTAAGTTAATTATTTTATGGTTTAACTATGTTATTGAATTAATGTTTGCAACAGAAGTAAATCTACATTGCATCCATTGCGTAAAGCACTACCGTTACCGGTACTTGGACCCTACGAGTCCAACCCAAAGCTTTTGACGGCCAGATGAGCGGGATCCACCCCCCGTAGTATTACGTTATTTACCAGAGTCTCAGTAGTATTTCTCCTGAGCACGCTGGGAAACGTTCTCATAACTACCTGCATTGCACTTGCATTGCATATGCATTGCATATGCATTGCATATGCATTGCATATGCATTGCATATGCATTGCATATGCATTGCATTAGCATTGCATAATATTGCATTTTGGTGCGCTTCATTCTTTTTACATCACTTTTTGTATTGCCTCAGTTTCAGCTTTAGCTCTCGGTTTCCTAAGGGCCGAGTCCTTTGGACAGCTTGCGTTGAAATGCAATGCTTTACTCGTCATTAATAGTCCAAAGGATTCTACCTCGGATGGGTAGTCTTAGAGTTTACTTCCCTGAAGCGTCTCCCGAATCTCAAGAATTTGGGAATTCAAACTCAAGCGAGATCCCTCACTCTGTCACACTGTTAATGGCGAACTCGACTGGCGCCGGCAAAATGTTTGTAACAATTGGATTGTGGTCCGAGTCGCAATCTGGACTTTAAAGTTTTTTTATTTAATACTGATGATTTCTTTGATTTCAATATCTATCCCCAGATGGATCTATGTATCTTATATGTTGTTTAAATCATGTATTAAGAAACTATTTTGAAGGTAAGTTATTTAGGTTAAGATGAGCTTACTTAGGGATTTTTATGATTGATTTGGACTTTTTTATCATACATATTCAAAGTTTTTTATGGTGAATATGATGTTTAGCTACCCGCTCTCTCCGGAAGCAAATAAAATAAATAACTTAATGCAGTTTCATTGAGCGCCATTCAAAGGTGCAATATCAGTAAAAGTCGAGCGTTATCTACCCCGTTTTTACCTTCGTACAATGAGCAAGTTTCGATTAAATGGTTTTTCTTAAAGTAGTGAAACGGAATCTCACACGATCGATTGATACCCCCCATATCGACGATAATTATCCAGAACGATCCCACTCTTAGTACACAAATTGTGTAGCAGTAGCTGGATTAACGACAGTATTGCTCATCGAGAAACTCACCTAGTTTAATATAATGTAACTACTATATATACGTTGGAGTCGGGAGACGCTTCAGGGCATTATTTCGCAATATATTTCCAAGCGCTCTCAGCTCATATCGGGAGAGAGAGAGTGTACAAACAGAATAAAAAGTGTACGAAAGACAATGGTTTTATTGCTGTGCAAACAATAAATAAGAGAAGACGTTAAATACTCGAAATTGTGTGGCCACCAATTAAAAATATGATAAACTTGTAAATAAATTGTAAATTAAAAAAATGTGTATAAACATCTATAATAAATTAATTTAATAATTTAAATTCTAAAATATTTGTGTAAGCCTGTATTTATCAGATAATTAAATTAAATAGTAAGTGGTTTTATTAAATAGATGATTAGTTGTTTAACATTAATGAATTATAATATACTATGTTGTTTTACATTTACTATGTGCTACTAATTATATTTTGGTAAATGTTGATAAAAAAAAAATAATATGAATTATAAAATTGCTTCGTTTAAATTGAATACAAAAAATGGAATTACTACTATGACCAAAGAATATCAGTAACTGGAGTTTTATTGGCTATTTATCATCACTATACTATATAGTTCAATGTGTCTAGCTTAACATTGCAAGCGGTTATCTTTTATAATTATAAAGTTGTTTATATATTATTTTTTAATTCAAACAGTATAAAATGAGGCCGTACAATTTATATCTTGGCCCCAAATTGTGTCTAAGATTCGGTTAAGCTTAGGTGACTGCTTTAGCTAGACTCCATCGGGCGGTCAAAATGGAATGAGGCCAAGTTTTTGAATTTCTAAAGGTCGTTTCGGTCGATTTGGCGTAGCTCCTCTTGGTGCGAGATCATCTTAATTTGAATTTATTAAGTTGAAGTGATGTAACAGTATTGCATAAATTGCTAGAATTCATAAATAAAGTGTCTAAAAAAAGTGATACAGTAAGGAAATAGTATTTATATTCCAATAAAAAAAATGAACAATTCCAACGTCCCTTCCAGTAGTTGTGACAGATCATACATTAATAATATTACCGACTGCTTCATTTATAATTTACGGAATATTTATTTTTGAAAAAATGTTGCCTTAATAAGTTGATATGTATGTTGTAAAATTATAGGAATTAATTATAAACAAAATATTTTATAATGATCTAATTAAAAGATTGGTTTATACATGGCAAATATCAATGTCTTTACATTAAATACTTAGTGATTTTAAATTACTTCACTTGAAACTTTTTTCAATCTTCATTGGTTTTCATGATTTTTTTCTTGACTTAGTCTTCAAGTTTTTTTATTCTTAAATACATGAACTTTTAATGCTGAAGAATGAAAATTAAACTGCAAAAATATCATTCACTAAAATATTCACTAATACATTCACATATTATATAATTATTTAATATATTGCTATGATAATTATTCTAATACGCTATGGTCAATGCAAAATGTCTTGAATAGCTCTTTATCTGTAACTGTAAAAGCGTATTGGTTGACTTTCGATCTATTTATATTTGATTCTTGCTATAATAATATAACATTTTACCATAAAATACCAGTTTATTTTAATTAGTATAGTACCTGTTTTAGAATCAAAACAAGCAGTGCATAAAATTTAAATAAATATCCTAAAAAAACATTTTTTTATTATTTTAGTTGTTGATTTTAATAAAATTTATAAAAGAAATCTGTATCTCATTTCATATTAATAAATGCTCCTAATAAAAACATATATTATGATTTTACATTTATTATAAGTGTTGATTAGCTGTCGCTCTCTTATTATCGTGAAGTACCGCAGCTAGCAAGCGTACGAATATCGTACACCTAACTTTTTGGGTTTTAAATATTTTTTTTATTTGTTCTGATTGTTTTTAATAAAGTTTTTATATTTGATAATAAAAACTCAATATTTAAACTATTCTGTAGCTGTACGCTGTGATAAAAAAATATTACCATCTTGCATATTTTTAATGTTATTTGCAGGTTTAGCTAATAATTTTATCAGATAATAAAAAAGTTAGAATTCTCGTGAGTTTATTGACATTCTTACTTTATTTTTTGCCAATTAGAGCAAAACAAATTTTATAAGATTTATAATTTATTTTCAAAAACATTTTTTATTTTATTATTAAGGTAAATGTAACTTGTTAATATATAAAACTAAATTACTTATTGCCAAAATCCAGTTTAAGCCTAACTGTCCAATTATTTGATAGATTTGCGGTTAATTCCAACACATCAACGACCGTTTACGTATTTCTGCATAAATTTGCGCTAATTTTTTATTATTTGTTAGTGTAGGGCAATCTGGGGACAAACAACGTAGCATCTTCGCGTTATTTTAAAGTAGGTTTGCATCTTAACAAAATAATTATAAAAATATTATATTACTTATTATTATTGAAAAAATATCGTATAACTAAGCTAATAGAACTTTTTAAATAATTAAAATATAAATTTGCAACTTGAATAAATAAAGAGCCAAATCTTTAATATTATTTGTTTATCGATTTTCAACCTATTTATATAATTAAAAATAGGCTGGCCACTTGGCTTAATAACTAAAAATATTTTTACTACTCTTTTCTTCACTTTACAGAATAGATCGTTAAAACGACCTATTCTGTGAAGTGAATTAAAAAGCAAAATAAACCAGTACTAAATATAAACATTATTGTAATCAGGCTTTGTTATATTTTTTAATTATTTAATATTTAATTTTCAAACAGAATCATGTGCAGCTCAAGTTTAAATTTTGAGCGAAGGTTCAAAGATATGTACTTAATTGTATGTATGATAAGTTGGAGTAAAATTAAAAGACACTCAAGGAAACATTATATGGACTGAAAGTGCTAAGAATCGTGTTCGTAATTAAGCTGTGTATAGCAGCAACGAGTTCAAGCACATAGGAAGTTGTACGAAAACTTGTCGAGTAGCTACCGCAAAACTTGCAAATATAACATTTTGCGATGATGTTCATCATTTTGATATGGATGGATACGTTTGTAAATTCGAGCTATAGTTTTATCTATTATCTAACGTGAACTCTGATGTAACAAGTAGAGTTCTTGTAGATAAAATCAATAATAAAAAAAGTGTATTTATTTATACTATTGTGTGGGCAGTATCCGTTAAATAACAATGAAAATAATTGCTACTCTTTATACAGAAAAAACGTCGTTATGCATATCAATATAGGTTGTCTGGGTCGATTGGGGGTCATATTAGATATGAGGTTCAGACTAGAGCTCTTTATTGGTTGGAATCGTATCCTTCATGGATCTGCATGAACGAATATATTTTTATTATATTTATACTTTGACACTGCTGATTTAAATTATATTAAAGAATTTTTTAACTAAAGACGTTCTATCCATTTATTAATTACATATTAACAGAACATATTAACGAAACATATAATTTGTTTATTATAAATATAAAGAAACAGGAACATAACGATTTGAAGAAAATCTTGAACAAATATATACGGAAGCTACGAATTGTTTTAAATTGGTAAAGAATAAAATCGCATTTCATGCTCGTTCCGTATAAATTAAGTCAACTGTTTTTATAAATAATTTCCAGCGCCATATTTCACTCCATGATAAATTGCCACCAAAATAATTAAGATGCAGTCTTCCGGGCATTTTTCAACGACGCCGTTTTTCCCGAAAGTGGAGATTTCCCAGCAGCTTGTTCGCTCGCTAGAGAGGTGCATTCGTTTTGTATTTGCAACATTTGTGCACGTCTGATTTTTCGTTCTCCGCTTTACAAACGACGCTTTTATATATCACTTCCAACTTATGACTCTCACTCGGGCTTGATAAATAATTTTAGAAAATACGAAGAACAAACACACATAGATATAATACCTATCTTATTTTCGAGCCGATAATTTGCTCTCACGAAATTACCATCCGTCTTCGACCGCAATATTCGCTACTTTTCTCCGAGATGTTTTCCGGAGAATTCTAGGTCTTCACTGTTCAATATATGCCGACCAAATCCGAGTAAATAAGCAAATTAAATGGACTGGGTACTAGGGCCTGATGATGGCATATTGGACGATGGGTTTTTATTGGATTTCCGACTGGACGGAACTACTACGTATGAGAAAAATTTTACGACATAACTCTCGACCTTCGGGGCCATCCCTCAGGGCGACAAAAGACGACTATGGGTCGCCAAAACAATAAACACGAACACACTCGACTTATTGGAGGATTTCTGGTATCGTCAAAAAACAGAACGCAGAAGCAATTCGCAACTTGGGATTAGGGATTCAAAAGTAATTAACATTTTTTGCAAGCTTAACGCTTTTCTCGTTGGTAACATTTTATTTTCTAATTGTGTACTTAACTCAAATGAAAATTGCTATAATTAGTAAAACTTTCATTAAGAAGTCGGATAATGAACACTAAACAATTTGGGCTAATTGAAATATTAAAATACTATTATTGTAACAAAACATTTGCTATAATACCAATAAGCTATTGTTTCTTTACAAAAAACTATAAAATGAGAATTGTGTCACAATTTAAGATCTCCATAAGAATTTCTTGTCGATTTATGAGTTGAATTGTTGAACCATAAAGTATTGATTTGTAAAAAAAAATATCATTTGTGATCCTAGCAAAATAAATCTTGAACCGTATTAAATATAGATATACATTTTTTTAAAACAAGACCTAATTGATGAATAAATATGCTTTTATATTTTAAAAAAACCTTGGTTAAGTACATATTCCAATAAAAGTCTATGATTTTTGTTGTAATTATGACTAATACTGATATTTAAAAAAATAATTGTAAATTTAATTAGAATATAAAATATTATTATCATAATTTATAATTTCGAGACTATTAAAAATATTTGCGGCTCAATTGGCTTGTAAAATATTCGTTTAACCTAGCATAAAAACATATTTATCCCTATGTATGTGGAGATACTATGCGGTCTGAATAAAAGGAATATTAGAACATTGACCAGCGTCGTGTCTCTTCAAAACGTTAAACCAAAATCTATAGTAAACGGCAAAAATAACGATAAAGTTCACCGCGATTTTTAAATCTTTATTATCTTTTATATTTATAATAATTTCAAGATTATGTTGTTGCAAACAGCTTCACTTTCATTTTAGAATATCAAATAAATCAGAGATTTCACTTTCAATTGAAACCCTATAGAAGGCCAATGATCTCGTCTCATATTCCCGACCGCTGCCACAATTCTCTTTTATTCTAAAATTGAAAATACATTTAAGTTTAGTTTTAGCATTTAGCAGCGTTTACGATAAATTGACACAGACCACATATTTAAAGTCAAGAAAGAGTTTTTCATATTAACCTCATAAAAAAACATATTAATAATCACGCAACATCTTAATAAAACGAAAGGTGTTATAATAAAATTGCATTTTATGATTCAAAAGCTTTATTTTTATAATACGTAGTATAAAAATATCAATAACTCGTACAAATGCGATGAGTTTGGAATTCCTAATCGTGTAGTTTCACCATTTTATCAAGGCACACTCCAGTGATATTCAAATCGAGGGTCGCAGAGTCATTAGTACCGTCGTTTATGCCGAAAAACTGAATAGGAGGTACCCTAGTTAGTGATTCAGTGCAGCGCTGCTACAGATTGTACTACCTTAGTCCACGCTGAATCCTAATTGCGTCATAATAATAATTATATATTGCACATTATGCAATATATCGGACAAAGAGCGGGCTTAGTAATACATAAATTATAAACTTTATATTATATGTAATATTTATAGGGCACAACTTCCGAACAGAAAGCTTAGCCTGCATCTCAATGCATATTTTATGACGTTGTATCAATTTTAAAAAGTTGAATGAAGAGAATTTTTAATGAGTATAAATTACCGGCAAGTTTAACGAGATAAAATTATTGTTTTCAAAGAGAAAACTGAAATATATTGCTTTACCTTTTTTTAATAATTAACTAAAAATTAGTCGAGTTTTCGATATATGAGATTAGTGGGTTAGTGTGGTTACATGTAATATTTTTATAATATTTTTTGATTTGATAATTTATTTTTGTGGAAAAAATAGTATGGTACAATTAATTAATTAATTGTTTGTATATTAAAATTTTATTTTTGTAGTAAGCGAGTTATTTTCAATAAGTCTAGGTGCCGCAATGGCAATAAGCCTTTTAGAGCAAAATTTATTAAATTTGAGCTTGAAATCCTGTTGTAAACCAAAATATTAAAATCCAATCTACGTTACAACCTTTTTATTTTAGAGAGGCGGTATCATAGTTAGTCCACGTTTCGTAAATATAATTTGTTATGTTTATTCTGATTGATTTTAATTTTCCACCTCTTGAAATATTTATTCAAGTTTTTAAAGTTAGATTTGAGTTTTCCCATACAAGATAAAAAAAACAGCACGAGAAAACTTCCCTGGGGAATTCCAGCTGGTATTCATTATTTAGTGTAACAACAAAGCATTAAACAAAATGATGGTAATAAATTAATAGAGCGATAGCTAATCACAATTGTAAGATACTGGTTGGGCTTTTCTATGAGATGAATTTTAGCGGTTTTCAAAATGGCTTAGAAATAAATAAAAGATAAGCACGCAGGAAAGATGTATGTTAGTAATGTCTTATCCAGCTTGTCAATTCAAAGATTTTTTTTATTTTTCAAGTTTTAACGATTCTTAAAATTAACTACATGCTAATCTTGCAAATTAAATCGTTATCTAACGCGGATGCCTTGATTTTTCTTATCAATCAATTTGCTTTGTTTTTAATTTTAAAAATATGTTTTTAGTGAGTTTGTGCAATTTGGAAATGGTGTCAGCTAGCATCTCTGCTTTGCCCTGATCTCTGATAGCTTTGATATTTTTAGTTTTAAACGTTGGAATTTCTGTATGTTTATTTCAAGCAAACTAGTTATTTTTCATAATGAATTATCTACTGGTTATAGTTTTTTTTTAGTTAATGCGACCACATTTCCTTTTTAATGATCTGAATTTTATTGCAAATATTATTAGTGTGTTTTTATTTTTGCGAAGATTTAGTTTTTTGTCATCGTTTATTTTAATTTAATTTTTATTTTTAACCTAATTAATAATTTATGGAGGTTTATATTAAGCTTTAATATAATTTTGTATCTTCTTACGCATTGTGTTAATGATATTTTACGTTGTTTGACTATGGATATTAAATAGTTAATATAAATATTTATTGTTTTAGTATCCGTTTCGGTATAGTCCTAATGCTTTAACACTGGAGGGAACTCGACAATACTCTTAAAACCTTTCCAATCAAATCGTGTCGTGCAAATGGTTAAATAGCGTCGTCCTGGCTTGCTTCACGCCAAAACAATTTCAATTTTTTCTCGTGCTAAGATTTCCGGTTTAAAGCATTGAACTTCTAAGTATAAGGACAGCATCGAGATCGCAACGGGTTAACTTACATTCTAGGGAACTATACCCTGCGACGATTATTATTATCCTATTATATGTTTAATTTGCTTCGCGACAGTTGCTATATCTATTGCGTTAGTGTTTCTGTGTTTTATTTACGTTTTTTATAAATAGAGCGACTCCTTCGATTGATCTTGGGAAACTGTCCCTCCGGAGACTTGGTATTTGAAGATATTTATGAGCGTGTCGTGTCTGATGTTATTAAAATACATACAAGTAGTTATTTTACCAGTAGACAAACTGTAATCGGAAAATACTAAGTGAACAAATAATAACTGGTTATTAATGAACAATATATAATACGTTTTTAATGGAAGACTACGCTTTTTAATTTAAAATTATCTCATTTATCTTCTTACGAACACCTAGTGTAATATTATTTGTTTGTATGTATATGTAAGTAAAATGTATGTCTTTCAATTGTGCATTTGCATAAACATCTTAATAATTGTTACGAATAGTAGACGTTCTAAGTTAACCCAGGCAATGAATTTAATCAATGCTGACAAAATATTGTATTATTCAAAAGATAACGCGTATAGTTAATTTAACTTGACACGTTTAAATATAATGTAAATTTAAGGCAATACAATTTTTACACGCAATTACTTCCTTAGACCCTTTTTGTTATCAGCGAATTGATGTTCACACTCGATTTGCCAGTTGGAAACAACCGAAAGGATAAGCGGTTTATCGGCGGGGTCAATAATTAATTTGGTTATCTGGAAACAGAGGTCGGTCGTGCCCTGAACTGTGTGATGGAGGGCAACTCCCGATGCGGGGGTCCAGATAAGTCGTTTGTCCTGCCGGGATAATGCCTTCGAGCGTTGCCATTTTGCGACGTTTTTGTCCGCTCGCCGATTGGATTTCCACCCTTCGATGTCCGATTTAGACTCTTTTTTCCACCCTTCAATTTATACAGATCCACTTCTTCAATTGTCCATGTGGGAGGACGAATCTCGACACATTCGACGGTTTTATGGTGTTACATAAACTCATATGCTGAGAAACGAGCTTCTATTCGACACATCGAGAACGATGATTGATTTTGGAATATACAACAAAGTTGGAGAAATTTGATGTATCAGTTACAATAGTGGCTGCAGTACAACAAAGTTATGTGATAGTTTAAGCATAGGCACTAGTTGTCAGAGAGGTGTACGCAATTTCTCTTATATTTAATATAAGTATATTAGTCATATTTGTAGACAAGAATTATAAATATTTAAGATATATAGCAAGCCAAATAAAGTAACCACTTAGAATGGTAAATAATTCTTTACAAATTACTAACATATTTTAACATTTTATTTTAACTGATATTCTAAAGCAATAAACATACGTTTGTTGTTGTTTTGCTTATACAAATATTGCAGTCTTATTGTTTAGTACAGAAAATGCGAACGTTTTATTATCTTTCGTGTTTATTTAATTTATTATTCACTTGGAATCAGTTAAGGTATGATTAAAGAAGTTTTATGTCATTGATTATTATATATACGTATCAGTGGCCTGCGGTGACTTTGAAACAAGGCATGCGGTTAGGGGGGGGGGAGGAATAAAAACTATATTTTTAAATTTATTTTCTTTATTTTATAAACATATTATGTATTTATTTTTTTAAAATTAATTTTATTCGATGGTCCTTCTTACAAAAGTCAGCAATAACCGCATCATATAATATATTGTCTTTCTTTAATTTGTCTATGTAAGTATATATACTTAAATCACAATCTTTAGAGCTGTAAGATTTATGTAAATATGATGCTCGAAAAGAATAAAAACATTCGTTACGTCCGATTCAAGATAAACTGTTTTAAATGTAAATAATTTGTCTTGTAACACTCGACGGATGAAATACGCGAAATGACAAAACGTATTATATACTACTCGAGCCTGATAAAAAAAATAGACGGCCCAAGAAATAGGAAGAGATTGCCATGGGCTGATAAGGACGAAATAATAAATATGTTTTTCCGGGGCGCAGCAGTAGAAACCTAATAATACGAATAATATAATATAACATAAACATTCTTTATTTTATGTAAATTCTATCGAAAAATACATCTTAGATTGCTTTCGTAATCCTCAAGAAGCGCCTATGTAGCTATTTATGAACGAATACATAAATTATTTAAAAATATATTGTTAAATAAATTATATATTCTTTTTTGTATTATTATTTAATTAAACACACTGAAATGAGTGTACCTCATTATTTATGGTATACCTTTTAAGATTAGGTTTACCATAACTAATGCCCCGTGAAAGTGGGTCGATCCTGTAAATGCATATATAATACATAAGCATCTAGTTGCAATTATTAAATTTTAAAATATATAAATACTAAATGTAACATGATTAGAAATACGCTAGTAAATATTTAATTAATTTTATTAAAACTCATATTTATATATCTTATTTACATATACCTATATCGTATTTATTATGTGAGTAGATTAGTGCTAACCGTCTTAAAGCGCATCTACGTTAATCTTTACCCAGTAATCCCCAAGGTTTATGTAAATAACTTTATCAACGGACTATTCTTTAGGGATTTAATATTAAACAAAGGATTGCAATGCTCTTAATAATTACTTAGTAGTCTACATATAATATACATAATCATTTAAAATTGTGCTTATTAATTTTATTACTTTCTCCATGATAGTATTTTTTATATTATTAAAAATTATTATATTAAAAATATGCTTTTAAATAGTAGTAAATAATATTTTTTAAATAAATATAGTCAGTAACCATGTTTCCCATATTTTTAATGTACGATACAGGTGCGAGTATAGCTCAATAAATTAGTGGTGCTTTTACACTTTTAGTACTTATTAACCACATCCGAAGATTAATTTTGTTTAAATAAATACGCCGATAGGAAAAAATGAAGTTAAATTAATTAAAGTGAATATTTAAATTTTTATAAATTAGATGATGTTACTACATATATTTCCTTCTTAAGAGTTATATTATACATTTATATGGTTTACCTAGCTGACTTGATTACATATTAACAATAAAATGCGACATATCTCTGATAGGCTGAGTTTCGAGTGCTTGAATTTTTCTATCGTCTATTTTACTTTTTAATTTAATTTTACGTATATATCTTAAACTACTGAAATTAAAACATATCATCACAGTAATTGTATTTTTTTTAAATTGACAACATGATTCCGTATAGCCCTAAAAATGCTTCACGTAAAGACTGCAAAGTTTTAGGTATCAATATTTTTATTTTAATATAAATTTGTATTTTTTTATTTACATTTACATTGTATATAAAGACTTAACGGTTTTTATAGGTATATAAATCCTTAAAAATATATACATAAAAACTTTTACTTTTTTAAATTTTGTATTTAATTTTCTTTTACTTTTTTATCTGTAGGAAGCTGACGTAGTTAATTACACTAGAGCTACGCTGGCAAAACCAAGGTGCTAAAAAGCTACTAGTGAGAATGAAAGAATTATAAGCTTAAATAACCGAAAAGAGTGTAATTTAGTAAAAATAAAACTAGTCTGAACAGCCTAGTCAAAAACAAATGATGCAAATTTATTGGCAAAGTTTGAAGCAATTAATAAAATAATGTCTAGAGCGGAAGATATCAACAACAAAATTTTGACTCACTAAAAACTCCAATTTTCACAAAAAATGTAGAAATAGCGACATGCAACTCTTATGGTCTACTGAATAGAAGAGAAGAACTACACGTTTTTTGAGATAATAAAAAAATAATGTATGTGTTATTTCAGAGACACACATTACAAATTATTCTGACATAAATATCAGAAGCTATAAAATAATTCATTCATTACACATGGAAAAAAAAGTAAAAAGAGGTAGCACGATCATAATCAAAGAGAGTATTGACCATTATCAAAAACAGCAAATACAATGAGTTGAAATTCAATTAACAATGGTAGGAATTAAATCAACTAGACAAAATATACTAATGGCACGTCAGAGCACAATAAAAAAAAATTGTACTCTCAGAAGCATCTCGGCTAAAGATACATTGCCAAAAACACACAGACTGGGCGGGTCAAGATTAATTACTACAAAATGAATAGAACTTAGAAATGCAATAATGGATTTAAAATGTGACTTTCACACACTGGTTAACCAACCTATTGGGCCGCTGAGCCTATAAAAAAGTCAGACCTCATCGACTTCTTAATTTTCGGAAAGGTTGCAAGCAGCTATCTATACATAAAAAATAATCTTGAGTTCAGATAATTTAGCAGTGATTTTGCCCTTTAGTGAAGGAATAATTAAGAGATAAATTAAAGCAACTTTTACTAACAAAACAACAAATTGGAAAAGCTTCCGAGTAAAACTAAAAAATAACAATTAGTTGAATATATCTATGATTGAAAACAAAACAACAACTCGAGGAAGAAGCTGAATAGCATTTTAAAAGCTTACAAAAAGCAGCCTGAAACAATACTAAAAAAATCGCTCATGTAAGCAATAACTACATAATAAAGATAATAAATTTGGTAAATGAAAAAAAGAGCAAGAAAAGTATGGAATCAAACCAGAGACTCTAAGGATAAAAATATTTTAAATAAGAAAGCACAAGAATTAAAACAAGAAATTCAAGTTCTAAGAAAGATTAAATGAATAATTACCTTAATAATTTAACAGCAGTTGAAAATACAAAATATTTTTTATGGAAAGCAACGAAATGTTTTAAATGACCTATAATCTATATGCCACCATTCTAAACGAGCTTGGGCAAAATGAGATTGAGTAAGTGATAACAAACAAAAAGCTAACGCTTTATCTCACTATCTTTAAACCCAATGAAATTAAAATACAGAACAACAACAAAGGAAGCGAAATATAAATCCAAGAATATAAACAAATTAAATATGTAACACCAACAGAAGTAGCTATAGAAATAATAACTTGTATTATTTCAAATTAAGCACTTGGATTTGAAAGAAGCTTCTGAAAAGGCAAAAGTTAAACTAATATATTAAATTTACGCAGTGTTGAGATCATAACATGTGTCCAGTGCCTGGCAAAAGTAATAATTATTCCAAGGTCAGAAAAACCATTAAACGAAGTGAAATCGTGCAAACATATGTCACAACTGCAACATTCGCGGATGATACAGAAATCAAGGCAGTGAGAAAAGAAATAACGAATACTAACGAAAAACTTCAACAAACCGCTGATAGAATCACTAACTGTAGCAAAAAATGTAAAATATAGTTTAATAAATTAAAATCAGTACATATTTCACTAATAAAAATTAAACCCGTCAATTGAAAATTTTAATAAACAGCAACACTATCCAATTTGGAAATTCAGCTTAATTTAAAAACCTTTACATGACTCTAGACATCAAACTGCAGTGGAAGGAGAATACGAAAAAAAATTGAAATAAAATATAGAAAGGTACATTGTATTAAAGAAAGAAACTCTGAACTGTCAATATACAACAAAATTAAGATAAACAATAAAATCCTAAAATTATTTTGGGTCTATGGCATACAAGTACTCTGAAGTTTTGCTTAATAGTGCCCCGTTAAAGTTATTCAAAATAAAGTGTTAGGAAACATTATGAATGCTCCGTGGTATGTTCGCGATAGAGACATACATTGTAACCCAGATGTCGAAGACGTCGCCAGTGCTATAAAACGATTTGCTGCTAAACATGAAACGGGGCTCCAACAGTAAGTCAATATTGAGGCAGCAAACTCCTCAATGTGGACAACTTGAGAATACGACTGAAAAATACTTCGAACCTTTGAACTGGTTTAGTTATCATTGCTGAAACTCATTTACTATTAGTGATTGTGTAGTATAGAATAGAAAACTTTTGGAAGCCGATTAGTGAACATAGTGCTTAAATAATAAATTATTAAATATAGGGTGAAATTAATGGTGGGTTATAAAAACCAGTTTTAATTTTTTAAAAAACAAAAAAGCATATAAATCTGTTATTTTATACGTTTGTAGTAAAAAGCCATTTAATATTTATTCATACAGCTAGATTTTATATAATAATGTATTATACATTTACGTGGCAGATACTTCGGAGATAGATCGAACAAAGTGAATGACTGTGCACAACTTATACACTGCCAAGTATTAAAAATTGCTCTTCGCTTAATACGCTCCAACCGAGAGACATCGATCACTGGCGACCCTTCTAAACTTGCTTGAGCGCCAGGGCCGGATCAGAGTGTGGTGGGCTTCAGATCATCTCCATTTTTCTCATATTACCCATGCAAAGTCGAGCTGAAAAACAAGCCACCGTACTATAATAACGTATAATAACGAACGAACGTTTTACGACGGCAACTTCATTAAATCTAAGGTTCTTTTTATCCATCCATCGGCTACCTGCGAAGTGATGCGTCGTAAAAGAACATTCACGGTGTGATTATACGTGGATCGATGTAAAATATCCAGTAGTTGTTTTATCGGCGCATAAATCCGAGAATGTATAAAAAGGGACGTTTGATCGAAGGGTTGTGCGTTTTTATTAAAAGGTATAAAGGAGTAATGGGTCGATTTATGGGCCGTGCGGGGATTTTGACGAGCCAAATCGTTAAACGCGGAGCTTACGTTACGTTACGTTAGAAATTTCATACCACGTTATAACGGCGCCGCTCACGTGATTTACGTTGCTCGACACCGATTCGTGTTCCGGCTATTTGGGGCGGACAAAGAGGAAGATACATGCCTGTGCTCGTATAACTGGCTCGATTATTTGAACATTTGAATTGTTGGTCTGCGAATACTTTTTTTATTGTAAGTCTTTCTTTGTTTATGGCATGAAACGCGCTAGAACGGGGTAACAATCACCTATGATTAAGTGTTTAGGAATCTGTGACATACATGATATAATTGTGAAATATTGTAATATAATCAGGGTTCAAAGTAATTTTAAAAAGGTATGTATTAGAGAATAGTCTTCTTTTTTGTAATTAGCATGTCCAGGAAGGGTAGGTGACAATTTTTTTAATGGTATTTTAAATTTTGTAGTTCGATTTTAAGGGAAGGAAAATTATTCTAATAAATAATAAATCCCAAGGTGTGTATCAAATTTTGTAAGCAAATTGCGATCAAGCGTACATGGGACAAATATCAAATAGACGCATCGCACACCGAGAAAAACAACATAAAATATTAGTCAAAAAGTTTAATGATAATTCTGCTCTAGCCAACCATTGTTTCAATTAAGACCTCAAGATTTCAATAGCACAAGGACTGTCGCAAATACAAAAAATCCGTTTGTTTGCACAAAACGCGAAGCAGTGGATATTAAAATCCACAAAAATATCACATTGAACAAATTAAAGCGATCACTAAAAATGGACAATTAATGAAGGTTATTAATCTTGACCCATCGCAAGTGCGTCAATGGATATTAAGGACGAAAGCGATGGAGTTTTCACATTTTTAATATTATTCAAACTAACGTATTTTTACATTAAAACCAATAAAAATAGTGCGAATAAAAAATCCTTGACTGCGCGATGTAAATAAAAAGTGTACTCTAAAAAATGTGAAAACTCCTGATGAACGCAAAAAAAAACACGTAAATATAATATCGCGTAAAATATAAACAATTAAATAATATATATTTTTGTATATATCTTACATCGCGCAGAAAAGGTTTTTTATTTACACTATTTTATTGCTTTTAAATCGTTTTGTGTGAGAGTCAGCAGATTGTAAAAATGTATAGGGGCTCTAAGTAAAAGTAAAATCAGTGAGGATATTATTCTGGCCGGGACGGGTAAGTAGTAAAGGACTCCATCGTGATACTAGGGCACACTAAAGCTCATAGCTGATAGTTAGGGAGCAATGATAGATTGTTGACACACACACACACCTCATTATCAACTTAAAAAAATACAATGTAGAGAAATCATAAAAAAAAACTTTAAACTCTTTACAACAAAACAGGAATTATTTTACTTATCGAATTTGTTTTTTCTGTAACATTTGCATAAAAGGATGAGCTTTTTTGCCGTTTACAAATCGTGCCTGGAATGAATTTGATAAATAAATATTACTAATAATCGATTTGCGTTTATATTTTTCTTCTCGAAGCTTACCAAAAATATACGGTAATCTTCTTCCGGAAGTTATGCTAGCTAAGCAGCATTACAAATTACATTATGTATTAGGTGTTAGCGTTGGCTCAATAGGTAGTATGTAAAATTATGCTGATTCATAGTCATTTCAATGCAAAGTGGAGATTGTAAATATAATGTATACTTATAAATATACACACTGTATGCAAAATATTTCTTGTCTTTATTAGTTATTACTATAGCGATAATATTGGATAGACCTGTATTATCACGTATTATCTGAATTTTGAGTGTTCGAGCCGTCAAAAGTTTGCGCCAAAGCGAGTATTATATTATATACACGCTTCTAAAAGTGTATAATGAGCTTAGACCCTAAGGTCTTTCCATCGAGCGCCGGTCAGCCGACGAAAGCTCTCGCCGTGAAGCTTTGCCGAGCTTTTGCATAATTAATATTCGCATCAAACTCACTATCAGTCTTTGCTCGCTAACAGGCGCCCTTTATATTTGCAGAAAGCTCTTGCAGGTTGTCGTCGAGATGACAGGATGATGAATGGCACCACGCATGATGTACGAATGTGAGCCGGTGACTATTCATCACACCGAAAGATGCGGGCGAGAAAAAGTAGCGAAAGTAGGTTAAAATGCTCCTGTTTCTGGGCTTTGGAACCTTTGCACTCAGACTGTTAAATTATTCAACGGAATCGTTAAATGTATTTATGAAGGAGACGCGAGTTTGTTTGCGTTCACACCGTGTTAATCGATACGATTTTCGATTCTAAAGTTTATACTTACATATGTATGTGAAAAGATCTTATTTTATTTGTTTTACTTTTTATACAGCTTCTTTGGAAAAATGATTCAACCATGTATTTTTGGGAACCAACGATAAAACCTCGTTGCATGACCAAATTGCCTTTATACTAGACTGCATTCTTATTCTCTGTGGTTGATTATTCCTTTTAGTTTTTAAAAGAATAATTCAATAACAAAATAGATAAACAGAATCAATCACGTGTGTTACGGTGTGTGCTGGTGCATTATTGTTGAGAAGCAATGTGAATTGTAACTAGAGTCTCCAATTACTCGAACCATCAACTACTCGAGTATCGAATATTAAAATTTTAAAATACTCGAGTACTCGAGTACTTTCGAGTATTTATCAAATGTACCAAAATAGCTATTATTCAAATTCGTGCATATATAAATAAATAAATAAAATACTTAGTATGTTAATTTTTACAATTATTTTAACTTCACGAACATACTTTTTAAAAACAATAATGCAAAAAGTGTCTCGAATTTAATATTACTGCTAACCTTTGGTTTTATTATTCCTGTTATGGAAAAAACCCTTTCCGTTGCTGTTGATGTTGGTCTTATTGTCATTAACGCGTTGGATAAGGCTTCTAATTTATATCTGTTCGCTTTTTATAGATATAAAATTTTTTTAACTCTCTTTTTATGTTCTCTTCTTTCATTCCCTTCTCTGCTTTTCTCTTATTTCCTTCGACTATTGACAAAATAGCATTTTGTAATTCTTCTTGAATAGATTTTTTTTCTTAACAATATACAATATTCTACTCCTTCTGATTAATGCAAAGAATTTAAATCTATATCCTTCGAAGATGTATTTGGGTGAATTCCTTTCATTCTAGAGCTAAACGGTCCGCAAAGAACTGACTTTACTTTAAATGCCTTTAAAACACACAATTGTTTTGATTTATATTTTAAGCTGAGGGATCAGTATAAACAATTGACAACACTTTACGCTACAACTGCATAGTCATAAAACCTAAAAATTTTTTTGTTGATATTTCATATTGTTCATTGCCATAAATTAGATAAGTCGGGACTGTCGAACAGAAAACACAAAAGAAATTTCTCCGTCGTACCCACTAACATAGCCGACGACCGGAACTATGCAACTATGGAACTATGAAAAAAATATATACCTGATAGTAACCGCTCTAACTCGGGACTTCGGACATAAACGCCAAATAAAAGCAAGACGTTAACCTTTACCGGACCGAGTTAAAGTTATTTTTGTTTCTGAAATATTTCAAAATTTTTTAATTTCGAGTATTAATCGAGTAATTTTCAAAATACTCGATTATCAAGTACTTGAAAAATAGACAAAAATACTCGAGTATCGAGTACTCGATTACTCGAATTGGAGACTCTAATTGTAACATACATTATTAAATATAAAATAAACAGTACTTGTGCTTTTGCTATTATATTGTTTTGAGCTCATAATATATTTTTATAGTTATTTATAAAATGAGATAGCATCATTTCACAAGGTTGACCAAGGTTAAACTGTTTAATCGTTCAATAATATTTTCAGACTTATATGCATCAATTATTTAATAAACAAATATAGCACCTACTTTATAATTTTATTTTATATAGCAGAAATCAAAATTGGGTCTAATAAAATATTTCTGAATATTTTTGTAATTATATAAATAATTTTGAACACTTTAAAAGAATAATTTGGATGTAAAAATAGTACTTTTAATAAAATATTATTAAATTTGCTAGCCATATAAATACATCTCGGCCGGCCGAGAGGGCTCCAAAAGCATTCCTTTGAATTGTATTTAGAATTCACATAATAAATGAGTCCTGTCTAATATAATATAATTTCCAAGAATTTTCGTAGCTATAAAAATCTTAATGGGCAAATCTTATTAGCTGAACACGGGATACGCGAAAAAATTGTAATAAAACATCATGCAGATCTGCGATGCTCACATTGTGTGCATAATTTAATATTTTTCACTTTATTTTTTAATTTGCTAAGTTTAAAATTAAAACTATACTTATAATGTATTTGTTAAAACATCGAGAAAAATATACTTTTATATATCTTTTTTATAATTTATTTGTATTACATTTATTATTAAAATTATATGATTGTAGCAAACAATGATAATACATGAAGACAATTTTGTTTATATGATTAAATAGTAACGTATTGTATTAAAATATAAGATTTATTTCTTAATGAAACTGTTTATTGGGTATTTACTATTTTAGCTTTGATAATCATGCAAACTTGGAAATATTAGGAATTGCCGTTGTTAAATTAGCAATTTTACGGCATTAGCGTAATGATTTCAACATGTTGGTGGAATTTGTATAAATTCAGCTCTCGGGAAATCCGCTCTGTGTAAATCTCCCAGCAAAATTTCCGACGCATGATGATTCAAAATGAATTATCATTAAAATATCCGACGGCTGGCACTCATAATGACCCTCGTTTTAAACGTTAACGTGGCTCGCCACGTTAACGAAAGTTTATTTTCACGGTTGAAAGTATATAAAACTGGGCTCTGTGTAAAATACCGATCGAAAGAGCAATGTGTCGACAACCGATGTCGCTCTAATTAAATGAGTTCTAATTGACGATAGTTCCCAGAACAAAGAGGGAGGATCTGTGAACGAATTTCCATTTAATCGTACATCGGTTCGGGTGCACAAAAATCAATGCTATTTACCTCAAACGTAAACAGTTTGTAACGATTTATTGCATTTTACATTGAATATAAAAAATCAACTATACTCATATTAACAAAATAATTATTAATCACTTGGCATGGCAATATAAAACCTAATCTAGTTTACATTAACTTATAAATAATAATTACTTTTGCTGTATTTAAATTTAAGCAATATTGGTATGGTTGTTGATTTTTTCTATTAAATGTAAAATGCAATAAATCGTTACAAACTTTAATGCTTGTCACTGAGTTACACTAACTTGTACATAGAACCCTGTGCGTTCTTACTGGCGTGTCATATATTTATGCAAGTAGTATTTTTTTATTTTTATCTAGTAAGTGAAACAAACTTTATACGGTGTCTTACCATAAAAAGTTGCGTGGTTATTTCTCGTTTAAAAGTCTTATTGCGAACAAAAGAGAGCTTATGATATAATATATGCAGATAGCAGTAGCAGTGGCTTCATAATCCACCCTATGGACAACTACTTTAAAGGACCCTCTAGACCAGTGATGCTCCTGCTTCGATGATGGCAACCCGGCAGTTAAAAAAATAATACATGATGATTTAAATAAGATTAAACAGTAATCTTTGCTTATTAAGTTTAGTTGTTTTCCTGCTTACCATACATAAGCAAATGCATCTAAAATGTCTACACAATATGTTACCCGAGAAAAAAAATTATGCTCACTTTCGAGAATATTACTCGGTTTAAAAGGAGTTGCATCAGAAGCCTGACGTCGTTAAGTATATTAAAATACAACATCTCAAATATAATTTCTGCTTCGAATCTTCAAATCTAAAGTCGAAAAATGATTAACGTTCTATATTACATTGATTTTTCTTAATCATAGTTTTTGTTTAAATACATTACAACATTTTTTAATGAATTTTTCAAGGTTCTTATCTCGGATAGTTGTTGTTATGTTAATTGTAGTTCTAAATTCTAACTGTATGCTGATAACCTTAAAGTTTTTATTGCTCTATTAGGAATTTTCTATTCCATTTATAGGTCCATTAGGAATCCATTAGGAATTTTGATAAGTTTAAATTTTATGTTAAAAATTCAAGTTCATGAGTGACCGCTATTATATTACCATTTAGCATAAAAATAGTATTATTATTAAAAAATATATACCAATATGTTTTGTTGAACAATCGTGGTAATTGATTTGTGTGTTATTTTTTAAGAGGGCTAGTTTTTATCAGCATGTATAAAACATATGCAATAAAACCACTAAGATGTTAGGATTTGTCTTGCGATACGTGCATCACTATAAGGATCTTGAGGGCATGGTGTGCCTTGTATAATCATCTAGTGTGCCGTGTCCTTGATCATGATTCTCGTGCCTAGTTATAAAATAATGCTACCAACTCACTTTTAATATAAAAAGTTTAAAAATATGAATAATAAATATTTTTATAGCCAACAAAATTCTTACAAGTTGAATGTCAAGATATGATCCCTCGAGACGCGTCGACGAGTGAACTTGGAAAAGCATTTATTTAAACAGCTATTAACATTGTATCAACATTTTTCATTAAGCTTTTTTTCAATTATTAATATCTTCTGAATTAACTGAGAATATCCTACGTACAAAAAATAAATGTTTTTGAGAGTGATGTTCGATTTTCTAAATATGAACAATGTGAATAATTAGAATATTTTTAGAATGAATAATCTACAGTGCAATTATATTCAAGCTAAAATAATTACGTATTTAGGTATACTCAAATTGTAATACATTTTTGGTTTATATATACAATTTAATACCTATATTTAAACGCTAAAACTCTATAGCTCTCCAAATATGTTTAGTACAAACGTGATTCAGCATTACCTTTGTTTGATTTATAGAGTGATACGAACACGTAGTATTTTGAAAATTCAGCATATGTGTGATTTTATTTCGAAAACATAAAATAATACAGGTGGTAAAACAAAGGTGCACGATGCTTTTAACGCCAATATCTCGTGAAGTATTAATATTGTTATATACGCTTATTACTAGAACAGCAAGTGTAATATACACTTTTATATGTATAATACAATTTTAATTGAACTAAACAGTATGATTTTCATTTGTATCTATATTTATAAATTTGTTAAGGAGATGTAATTAATCTGTCATCTATTGTAGTGTAATTATTGATTCATTGCTAAGCATTAATACTAAATTCATTTAAGCAACCTTCATTAGATTATATATACATGTTTCGACTATCTGTGATAAAGTTAATAATGTAATATTTACCTAATTTTATTTCCAAAAGATATTAGCCTCTTTGCTTTTATTTTTGCGCCACATAGTTAACATGTCCGATCGGATACTAATCGCATTTTGTACTATATTCTTTAAAATATAGCAAAAGGGTTATTCAATTTTTAAGAGGTTCTGTTACTTTTAGACCATCTTTTGCTATATTTTCTTCAACTTCTCATACACACTACGACGGGATCTTTGGCTTGTTGAATGGCTTTGTCAGCAAACATATTTACCGTGTATTGCCAGCAACAAAAATGTTTCCTTTGACGTTTTTATTGTTATTATTTTGAGCAAAATAAAAAAATAGGTCAAGTCTTACAGGTGAGATGAAAAAATCAATCGCCTCCTCTATATCCGGTTGCGTCCTTCGCGGAACGATTCAATCCCGAGAAAGTCATAAATTTCACGGCTCGGTCTTGTGTTTTCCGGTAATAAAATAAATAAAAATAAATAAATCCATTCTCGCGTGTCTGTTTTTCAGACATAAAAGCGGTGCCTTCGTCACCGTGTAACGGCCCATCAGTCTCCCGCATCTCTCATCCCTCCGCATCCCGCCAGATATTCAAGCCTCGGCGAGATTTATAGCGGGCATTTTTTTTTCGATTTTTTCTCTACTTCAATTTGCATAATGTATTTTTATTCGGCGCCGGTGTCTCGATGTCTCGGTCGCTCGCGCTACAGAAGGCCCGACGTTGTCCTGCTCCATTCCTGTGTGTATATTTTCCCGGGAAATAATTGAACATTTTTCACGGATGGGCCATAAATTGCGAAACAGGGCCGTTGACACCCTTTTGCTCGGTTATTCTCGCAGGTCTTCATTAATCTCCAGACGGCGCGTTATTTATCACCGTTTTATTGGATCGATTGATAATAATTTCCACACCAAGAGTCAAAGATATATGTGCTAATTGAAAGCGCATATCATGTACATATATTATTTTATAAAACGAGCTTTTTATGAACTGCTAAGTTCAGTTTCGTTTTGCGGAACACACAAAATAGCCACACAATATATATATATATATATATATATATATATATATATATATATATATATATATATATATATATATATATATATATATATATATATATATATATATATATATATATATTATATGTGATTATTAATATACGCTTATATACAATAAATTGTTACTAGATATTCCAGTGTCTATTTTAGCTGAAAAGTCTACATCCTTTTGGCCGCAAAACCTAAAAGTATTACTAACAAAAAAAGAGATAAATCAAGTCTAAAGGTGAGAGGCGCAAACTGAAATACAGCTGCCCCCTAAAAAATGCGTTAAAGCGGATACCGACGGTCACAGCGGAGGTGTATATATTAATGGGTAAGAGCCTCACACTATCGTGAATATGTATTTACATTCGCAACTATACAAGTATATTTGTCTTAAGTCCGACTCATATAGCTGTGCATATATACATAGGAACTATCCACAGACGGCCAGCTTTTATTTTCAGTTTCAGCTCATGAGAATTAACATAATCTTGCCGAGTCTCAGTACACACTATTCAACAACCACCTCACGATGTCTTTGAATAAAAACAAATATAACAAACATTTATTATGTGAAGTTAGAATTGTTATTTTTTTTTCTTGTGACTGCAAATGACCTTCGCCCTTTTTTATTTGAAGTGACAGGTAGGCCAAGAAGTAGTAGGTGCAAAATTAAATACAGAACCATCAATGCTCCAATTACCTCTACTCTGTCCTAGAAGGCCGCAAGAGTTACGCATATGTTGTTTTCAACGTTAGACAAAAATAATGAGAAAGTAGATATGACGAGAAACGACAAATTGCGCCCTTTAGTATTAAACTCGCCGAAAAATTCTAACTTGTTAAGTTGAACGGTGATATTCTAACGCAAACTCGCATCTGTTGTTTCTGTAAGTATTTTAATATTTTATTTACAACAATAAGTTTTATTAAATTTTTATGCTGTATTAAAAATAATGTTTTATTGTATTTTTTTAAAGGGAATTACATTTTTGAGACTAAAATTTTTTTGTCAAGCTAAAAGAAGGTATAATAATAGGATTTTGACTAAAGAGAATAGGAAAATATATAGGAAAAGTATTATACTAAAAAATTATAAGTTTCAATTCACATATTTATATTTTTATTTGGGTATATTACATATATTCATTGTGAAATTCAATTGATCGTAAAATTTTAATTAAAAATTTGTGTACATGCAATTAAAATCTTTAATCTGCAAATCCCTTCGTTTAATTTGATTTCACTATTTTGTACGGTTCTATGCTAAATAAATTTCAAGGTAATGATTTTTTATTTTTAGGAATTTGTCTACTAAATGTTATAAAAATAACCCTTTAAAATGATAGACTTTTATTAACATTATTTTTATTAAAATGCGAAAACTTTTAGATTTTATATTAAATAAACATTTTCACGCTTTGCGAGTTTACGAGCAGTGAGAATAGACAATAAACTTATTATATAGTTCAGGACGAGCATAATTTAAAGTGACAACCGAAGCGTGTAATTTTATTTACCATATAACGACATTCAATATTTATAATATTATTATGTAGTGAAATATCTATTATGGAGTGCCAGAATCATTTAGAATCGAATTAGATGCATCAGAATCGTTTCTATGAAAGCTCAAGTGAAATCTATTTAAATATTGATGAAGCGTATTCAGGATACATTAAAGTAGCAAACTGATATTCTTAGAAGGGGAATCCGGGGTAGAATATCGCTGTTTGGCACTTAATCTAGACAAGGGACAAGTATCTTTTAGAACTAGATCTGAATTGAGGTTTCAATAGCGTTCGTGCCTTTTTGTATTACTCGCCTTATACCCTGACCTCAAGGTTAATTGGGACAAAACTTAATAAGAGATATCGACCCTCTTGCTATAGGTGTTAATTCGGAACACTGGCGATACACTCGAATAGTTACCAAACTTTGAAAATCAACTAGATATTTTCTTTCAAAACGTATAGGAGATTTATAGTAATTTAATTGGGGGAATTTATTCATATTTTGAGATTGTGTATTTAATAATTATTATCAGATTAATCCATTTGTAAGGCTAACTTACTTTATATATTCACGCAACAATAATACCAGCCTATATATTGTAAACAAATTTCATAGGTTACGTAAACCGTAGACAAATAAAAAACGAGCTATTCAGACTACTGTTGTAATATATAGTTAACGTATTATGTCAATACTTTATGGCGTTTTGTGGTTTCCACGAAACTGGTAAATATATATCGATTGTTTTCTATTTCATAGTTTTATTTTTAGACATATTTATATATCGACTAAAACGATTTTTATTTAACATAACAGGAAACATTTAAAAGAAAAGCTAATTTTTCCTTAAAAAAGTATAATTTCTATGTGTTTTCTCATTTAGAGTTATGTATAATATGTAAAAGTTATACATAAATTAATACTTTTAAAAGTCAGTTTTTATTCTTGGCGCTTAAAAATAAGGTATGATTTTTTTGAATATAACAAAAAACCTGTCTGGTAGTATCTCTTCACTGTTTATTTTATTTTGCTGAGGGTTGCTTTTTTTTGTTCTTTCGTTAGTTAATTGGAATGCACTACTTTTGATAAATAATGCTTAAATTGCATGCAATTAGGGATTCCAATCCCGGGCCAAAATTTTGATCCCGGGATTTCGGTATTGCACTTAGTCGATCCCGGGATCCCGGGACCAGTCCCGGGATAATTTTCATGTTATTTTATCGATAAAAATAATTTAAAATGAATAATACAATATATTTTTACATCTGTTTTTTATAACGTACAATGTATAAAGTACGTATAATTTTAGTCTTGGGCTTAAAATAGAAAATAATATAATAAAAATAAAAAAGGGAAGGTTATATATTTATTTGAGAAGAAAAAAATGAACTTTTGACAATGAATGTACATAGGTATGTACATTCATAGATACAATTAATTGAAAACATTATTTTGAATAAAACTCACGAAGTAACATCAAAGCATCAAGTGTTTTATCATTTATATCATTTAGCCTTGATCTGATTTTGGTTCCTAAGCAGCCTGCTGCTGAAAAAGCACGTTCAGACTCACAGCCTCAAAGATTCACAGATGACACGTGCAACTCGCGCAAGTTTGTACACGAAATATAACGATGTTGTCAATAATAATTCGATTGTGCTTGATAAATCAACCAATCCGAAAAAATCGGGATTATGTTTTATAATCCCGGGACTCATCGGGTATTGAAAATCGTTCGGGATCCCGGGATCCCGGGATTCGGGATCCCGGGATTGGAATCCCTACATGCAATGCATTCCGATTGCTTAAAACATAATAAGTATTATTCTGCTTTGTACATAATATAAGTTTTGATTTGAATAAACATTATTCATAATTTTTATTTTTTTTACCAATAAAAAAGCATTTATAATAATCATAATTTATACGAAATTGCAAAATGTAAGTTTTGATTTTATCTAAATAAAAATTAATTTATGCGAGTTATGTATGTATATTCTACCTGTGTAATATATTACATAAAACTAAACTAATCATTGGAATAAAGCACAATAGATCACCGTCAAATAGTAAATAAATAAATGGTTGCCCCATATATGCCAAACGGTTTATAGGATTAATAGGAAAAGCTTTGACATCACGCAGTTTGAACGTTCATTAATTTTTTTAATTTATCATTTGTGTTGTAGTTGTTCGGCATGAATAAATAAAAATGTTTTGTATACATGCCAAAAATAATCAAAAAACGAATAATTGTATTATTTGTACCAGTATATTAAACATACATGTATACGCATACAAATATACATGCAGAAAGTAATTTTAAAGTAAGAAAGCTATCTACACAATAAACGTTATATATTAATTAAAATTAAAAATTAGTACAACAGTGAAATATTATAATTATTCTAAATAAATAATATTGCGCGTTACCTAATATACAGTTCGAGGTCTGTATTTTAAAACGTGTTTGCTTTACATTAAATAATTTAGTCGTTTTCATAACACTACTTGTTGTAAACTAGATTGTTTTTTTATGTTATTTCAATTTAAACAATTTAGTCTTATTTAAAGTACAGACGTAACAAGTTTGAAGCTTTGAAACTGACTTATATTTATATATAATTGTCCAGTTTTTGTAGCATAAAATACAATCGGCAATGATGTGCTAATAAATGTGAAAAAATACTTCATTTTATATATGAAGGTAATCAAACTGAAAATGATTACCAATTACTTAATTTATTTAAAAAAAAATATTTATTAGTGCTACAGTGAAGAGTAGCTAAAAATATTATATTAAATAATAATATAACACATATCCAACATACTATTTAATTGGTCTTTTGTGACATTGAAAGTAGCGAAAATCTTTTTTTTATTATTTTTTTTGCATCGAAGCAAAAAACAACTCGTATCAGTAATTTAGTTGAGATCAGAATCAAAATACGTAGATTACAAATTATTTATGTTGAATATTACGAAAAATATCAATACCTAATGATCATATTCGTAAAATTAAATACCGTAGCATATTTGACGAATACTCTTAACGCACATTCATGCGTCATTATAAAAAAGAGTTATAAATATTATGTTGCAAACTTTGCTCACATTCTAATACCAAATTTTTGGCAAGTTAAACCCTAATGGAACATTAGCATCGCGTTCGTTCGCAAAGTACAAAACAAACGTGGAAACTCATAAATATTACATGACCCGACCGAGGTTCGTTTCTCTTTAACATTATACCAAAACCAATTCAGCAACAATTTAATATTCGAGTGGATTTGATGACTTCGTTGTCGTCCGCCTTCATTGTTAATGATAATTTTCCAGCAAATATTTATACGCCCCGATGGATTTCGACGAGGGGTATTAGGAGGCGCACGAAAGTAAAGTTTAACCGAATCGTACGTTTTATCGTCGAGTGTTGTTAGGCACAGTTGAATATTTTCGACGCTTTACGCCTCCTCAGGGCGTGTAAAAAGCGTTAGAAACATAGAGATATAACATAGTTAAGGAGCTCGCCCTGATTACCACTGCTGTTGCCAACTTTTTATTCTCGCTCGTAAACACGGTTTGTAAGACACGAGTTAACCGTTTTATTATTTCGAGGCGCCCCACTTTAATTAATACCGAAGCGACGCACTATTGCTTGATTGATTTAACAATCGATGATATCGATTACAATTCTAATTAATTATTGTGTAAATAATGGAGTAGTAAATGCCTGAAATAGTTATTTTTACCATTTTAATATAATGTTAGTCAAGATTTAACAATCTTGAAAGGCAAAGTTCAAAGGTTATAATAATACAATTTAATACCCTTGAATAACAAAGCTAACAGAGAAATTCAAAATATACTAAATTATTTTTAACTACTAGCAATGCAGTCAAGTTTCATTTGACTTTTACAGAGTGAATGATGGCATCTTATATGTCACCCACGTTTTTCGAGCGCTACATTTCTCATATGTGCCAAACTTGTTCGTAGAAATTCGGTTCCAAATTGAGAATTTGATTCAGCGATGTTCACTTTCGATTTTGTGATAGAAATGAGATTTTATTATAGGCTGTGAAATATTGTATTTTTTCACGTGTATTTTTCGTTAAATAAACATTTATCTTATTATACTGAAAGCATATGATTGAAGGTTAAATAATGAGTTATACAAGAGGTAAGAAATATATCATAATAATATAATTATGTTATTATAAGAATTAATATTCATATATTTTCATACATCCTTCAAAAAGGGAATATTCAATTAAATACAAAATCATAAAGCATTTTATATTAAGATAGTGTCTTGTGGTTTATAAGGTGAATATTCTAACGGCGACACGACTCTCCAGATAAAACTTTTTTGAAAGCAAAGTTTTAGGTCATTAATTAAAATAAAAAAAATATATTTTTCAGGAAAGATGGTCTCAAAGTCAAATTGAATGACATTGGCAATTTTATATAAAATGCTCCATAATTCGCTTTATCATTCAAATATTAGCTCATTTAAAGATTAATTTTTATAAGAAATATATATTTTTAATTATGCACGTAAGTTTAATACAAGATTTTTTAGATTCGTGTCGATGTCAGAAGCTCTTTAAGAACTTAACTATTGATTTAGTTACATAAAACACATTAAATAAACGAACTTGATAATGCTCAAACAGGAGGCGAAGTGTAGATTCGTGGAGATAAGTAGTAGTTCAAGCGTCAAGGCGTAGTAAATCTAGTTCAGTTTTGTGCCACGTTATGTATACCAATCTTACAAATAAACCATATTTCACCCTTGTACGAATTCATAAAAATGTGGACGTACTTCTCGACGACTGCTAGGTCCACCGGTACCATTCGCGAGATTTCAGACGCGCGTGTGCCAGGTCTCCTTGTTCACCGATATTAAGTGCAATGCAAAAATAAAAATGCGAATTGGTAAATAAAAATATTAGTATTTGTTGCATAATAATGATTTTTTGTACTATAGTCACGATAAATCTTGCTAAATGGCATATCATATAATTTTATTAACCTAATAATTTAAATTAGGTATTTAACTTTGTTATATTTTTAATGTTGTTTTTATAAAATATATATTTAAATAACAATTAAAATCGTAATGTATAATTTGTATATGTTAGTTATATGTAAAGTTTTTTTCAAAAAAAGCCTCTGAGAAAGTGATCGTTGTATGCTCACATTCCAGTTTACCTATGGTCTTAATAGAAGAAAATGTTCATAAGAAAAATTGACGCAAATGGAGCAAATAAATCATAATGTGATTCACGAGAGCCCATTATATGCCCAAAAAGTGTTTGTTTGGTGCGCATTGTGGTCAGGCAGCGTCGTTGAGCCTTATTTTTTTGGAAACGATGAAGCTTGGTTTGTAACAGTCAATGGTGAGCGCTATAGGCGCATGATAGTCGACATGTGGTTTCAACAAAACGGCGCAATTTGCCACACATCGGATGCAACGTTGGATATTTTGCTTCAAAATTTCCCTCGTCACTTAATTTCACGTTTTGGTGACGTTAACTGGCAGCCAAGATTATGCGATTAAATGCCGTTGGAATTTTTTGTGAAGTTACGCTAAAAGTCGTGTCTACGCCGACAAATCTGAAACTTTGGAGCGCCTAAGAACCAACATACGCTAAGGTTATAGCTGAGATATTGCCCGAAATTTAAAGTCATCAAAACTGAATTATTATTATTTTAATTATTTAATTATTATTATTTCAAATAGTTATTAAAATACCTCAAATGTTTGACAAATAAAAAAACATAAATATTCTTAAAAGCGTGTTTTTTTTTAAAAATTTTGAAAACTGAAGTTTGTATGACCTTTAAAATATAGCTTTTATTATTATTATTAAATAAAAAAATAATATCAGACACACATTGGGGTAAATAAATATAAATATAAATCGATTTCTGGGACTGTTCACATACATCAGCGGCATCCGAGTCTGTGCAGTAGTGATATGATTAATATTTGAGCGTGTGGGCACTTCATAATTCAACGTCGGCCAACAGATGGCACCGCATCGAAGTTATTGCCTGCCGCACGCGTAAACGAAATCCTCAGTTTAACTATCACTACCAGATTAATTGGCCACAAAAAAGCCGCAACCGCACATCTCGTGTCGGCGCTTAAACGAAACCTCACGCACTCGCGCCGGATTTATAATTCCACACTTTTATGGTAGACTTTTATAATTAATGCATTGGAATTTATTAAAATTTAATTGAGAAAAAAATACGATGAATTTTTTGCTGTGCATTAGAGTGTAGCAATTATACCAAGAAATGAGTAACCATGATGTATTTTTTACATGACCTGAATCTAAAAAACACGGATAAAAACGATATTAATACTGATAGATAATATTTTGATTGCACTCGTGGGGGCTAAATTATGTGGTTACAAAAATGGCCGTCGTGACTAAAGCAAGGGCATCATTAATCCTCTGGTGGATTAGGACGGGAATGTGACGACCGGCAGGGCCTCGTCCACCAGTCTCATTTATAATATTCAATAAACACATGATTAAACTACTACTTAAGCGGTCCGATAATCCGTCCTCCAAACACCTATATTTTATCAATTTTAATGATTATATCGTCAATTTTTAAATATTTTATTCATAATCAATTTGTACTCGCTAAAAATTCTCTTACACGAAACCATAGAACTAGGTACAATTTTAAATATTTAACAAAGAGGACAACTATGATATTTGGATATTCCAAAAAATACCATAGTTTTATATTACCCCATTTAAATTAAATTTTATAACAGTATTAAATACGTTTAACGAATTAGATAAAATAATTAAACAGGGCAAAGAAAAAGTTTAAAAATACTACGTGACCATAGTATTTTAATAAGTATTAATTAAAAAATAAATATGTACATAGATTTAATACTAGAAATAGAGACAATTTAAAGATAGTTAGGTATAAGAAAACAAGTACGGCCGGGGATTAATGTACGGAAGTGTGAATTTGTATAAGAATATTCATATAAAAATGAGCAAAAATAAATATTGCAAAATGGAATTAGGAAGCACCTCTGTGCATTAAGAAATAAATTATATTTTTTTATTTTCTTTTGATATTTATATTATGTATTATATATATGTTTAGTTAAAAATTATTTGGTGTAAAAATTAGCTTTATTAGTTGAACAAATAAATAAAATAAATAACTATTAATAAATAACACATCTAAAATATTAGTAATTTATTTTTGTTTCTGGGCTTAAATTACTTATTTTATTTTTTCATCTGATTTTAATTATATGAAAAAGAAATTTGAAATCTGTTCTCAAGTATTTATTTTAAATAATTACTATTTTAAGATAAAGATATATTTCGGTTTTCTCGTATTATGCAGCTGACGAAAAATATTATTTTTTAAAGATTAAAATCCCTGACTCTTTTTCCAACCCTGAAGAAAAACAATTTTGAATCGAATTCAAAATAATTACTCGGGTGTCATGCTACTTACTTTATTTGCTGCCTACTCTCTTTTCACTTTAATAACTGGTATTTTGTTTATTGAGAAATTCAATCTCTATGTCTATTGTTTCGATAAATATTTTGTTTTCAAGAAATTTTGTACAAAACTTGTTTCTCGTAGTCCTTGTAAATCACCACGTTGTTAATATATTATTTTAATTTCATGACATGCTTGTTTTTTACGATATGCAGTATTTAAAACTTAAAAAAAAGTTAAAATGGAATAATCAATAAGGTAGGAATAGCATAGTTTGTAAGAACTAGACTGTTAACCCAGAGATCTCAGGTTCGAACCACAACAGAAGACCCCATTTTATATACATAAAAATGCGCTATTATTTAAAACCAACCTTAGCTGCAAAGAGACGTCTCTTAATAAAAAATACAATACACATAATAATTTAACTTATTATAGACGGTTAAAAATCCTCATCACAAGCCGAACTGGCTTTTTTACGATTTAATTGTTAATCCATGTAATTGTAAATAAAAAAGTATTTAATTTTTGAAGTTAATAATATAAACAAAATACATAAACAAATATTTACAGACCAATGTGTCTATAAACAGTGATTAACTGTATGAAAACAAATCAAAACTGTTTGCCAGATGGTTAAAAAGTCTATATAGACATACTTTCGAAACTTCAAATAATACTCAGAAACGCAATCGTTGGTAATTAGCTGGCACACTAAAACAATGCTCTTTCAGAATCTCTGGACTGTGTATATTATTTACTAGCAAGTGAAGATGTTATTCGCGACTTTAGGTAATCAAATACAAATTTAATGAAAATTAAAATTGATAATATGTTTATTCCTCCATGTAGGTAGTGGTATCTAAAAGTAATTATTAAACATGATATAGTACAAGTAAGTCAGTTTCATTATTTATCAACCAGATCAGAGAAGCATGCTTAAGGCTAGTGGGTGATTATACAAGGCACACAGTGCTTATGAGCTCTTAAATTGATGCGCGTATTGCAAAACAAATCCAAGATATTTACACCAATTGAGTATGTTTTTAATATACTAATTGGTGTAAATATCTTAAAAATAGTGTAAATATGAAATCTGTAATTCTCTTAAAATAGGACACACAAATTGGTATTGACTTCCGTTAATCTGCATAGTTAACCTAATTGATGTCTTTATACGCTTCTCTTACTTTCAGGTTTAGCGATTTTCTATGCGGGTTTTGAGTCGTTTATGGGGACTGATGTCGGGAACTCCAGAACATTAGGCTCCTTATATAACTCGTACTGCTTGTCTAAGTGTTTTTGCAGAAGAAATACCTGTTGGGTGAAAATTTTTATTTTTAATTTTGGAGCTGACATATGTTTATATGAAAGATATCAATGTAGATATCTTCGACGCGAATATTGTCCTGACTTGAACAATTTTAGCCACAAATTTCCTTCTCGTCCTGACGTTCTCAATTATTTATTTGCCCTTTAATTTAGAACCACTTTGTTTTACACCAGATTAACTAATTTATAAATTATGATCTTCTAGATACCATTACATAATCTAATGCTAATTCTGCTTTACATATATTGTAAAAATTATGTCTTTCATTAAGCATGTCTTTAAGAATGGTGGATTTTATAGATTATGTTAGCATTTTATGTTCCTATTCTTCTACTTGTGTCTTATAAGTACCATGTACATATCATAGTCCATCAAAATTATGTTTATTGTAGGCTGCGATAAATTTCGCAATGAAAACCGTTTCTATCATAATAAAACAATATACAATAAACTTAATACGCACGCATTCGTTACTCCTCCGCCTGTAAATTACGCCCGTCTGAAATTTATTAATATAAATACACCCAGTCTCGCAACTTTACGACCGGTCCGTCCATTACACCAGATTAATATATTCCATCTTGATTTTTGTAATAATGAACGCTTTACGTGCAGCTCTAGCATCCCGCTTTATAATGTATTGGAAAGATGTGTGCCCATGTGGGTCGAGTAATACGATTCAGCCCTAGTCCATAATAAATTTCACTTAGTCCCGATCCCTTAGGAGGGGTGAAGAGGAGGCAGGGTTCCTGAAAAGAAATTTCGCCGTTTCGTGAAAAGGACAATAAAACATCTTCGGAGACGTATCAAATTAACCGAGGAGAAGACCCGTAATTGTTTTTTTAGAATTCCGCTTCTCCTTTTCGCCGCTTCTCAAATGCCGAAGCGAATCCAATTAAAATAATTACCGCCAGGCGAGTGCGTAAAGGTTTGAGCGTTTGGCGAAACACGTACGGAAACTAATGTCGCGTGGGGAAAAGGACTGTGTGGAATCTGTGATATTTTTTATTTGACAGTGTTACGACATTAATAGACACGCAATAGTGAATTTATATTACGCTTTCACCCTTTAGTGATCGGATAATTAAATATTCAATTAAATTTTTAACGCTCAAAGTTAAATTTACTCATTTTTTACCATAAGGCCAAAGGAAATGTTGATTTGGATTAGTGCAATTCAAATAGGGTTCTCAATTATTTGTAAGTTTTACAGATTATGAAGAAATAAATGTATGAAATAATCGAATATATTCGTAATTATTTTCAAGTCCACACCAATGTGCGTGCGGACTTGCATATAAATTAAATAATTAGTACAATTAACTGCAATTGAATGATTAAACTGATTAAAATAAAATATTGGCGTCTTGAAACAAGAAATACAAAAACGTTACACGAACTTCACAAAAATTTGCGACACACACCTGTTTCTAAGATTAGCACTAAACGATAATAAAAGTTAGGCCTTTCCAACTTTTTGTTTCTTTTAACGTTGATACGGCCAAAAACATTACATTTACAAATATTTTTCGAAAACATTTAAAAGCATAGATGTTGAGAAGCGCATAAAGAGTCATGGATTTTAGTCAGAGACGATAATACGATTCTTGACCAAAGACAGTCACATGCATCGAGAGCAGAAGACCAACCGATTCGAGACGGTAGACAACTAGAAAGAGAAAAAACAAAAAAAACAAACACGAGAGAACTTCTTTACTAGCTTCTTCACCAGCGCTGTTTAAATAACATTTACAACTTGACACTATTTCGCTTTGGTAAATTATACTTACTAGCAATAAACTGTTATAAGCTTTTTCCAGCGTCTAGTTAAATTCATACACGTTTGGCCTTAAAACCCAAAATTTTCATCGCAATGTTCATCCTTGAGATTAATAAAATATAAAAAAGATGTAATTTGTGATTATCAATTGAAATATTTTAATTATGTGAAACTACTTAAACAGAAATATATATGTTAAAGTAAAAAAATAGTTGACAAACTGGAAATCAGTATTCTTAATTAAAATTCTAAAATTTTATTAAAAGCGTAATCTCAGTCTCTTACTTCCTTTGCATACCGAAGCAATGCACTCACTACCTACACCAACTAGCAAGACGTAGATGAATTAATGTAACAAGCCCGTGGAGCATGTCGACACCGAGCGGAGGTTGTTCTTGTTTTCTTGACTGTTTTATTGCCAGCGTTTTATTGTGTCTTGCTGTCTACGCGACCTCGCCTACCCCACTGATTCCTTAAGATACTTAGTCAATAAAACTCCCCCAATATCCTACTTAATCTTCCATTCACAATAAAAAATAATTGTTTTTAACCCACAGTGTTCGATCGTTATTTATTCGGTGGAATATTTTAAATGAATTTATCTTAAGACCCCTAATGTAAAAAAATATTTATTTTAAATTATTATATTTAAATATAATTGCGATAAATTATTTTGAGATAAAAATATGTGTGAAAGAATATTTTTATCAGTCGCAAACCGTACACGTGTACGTAGAACGAGCGAGACGAGCCGTCGCACTAAATCACGTTTTCAGACATGAAAAAATAATGTTGGTTACATGGTTACGTTAATGTATATTTATTATATTTTAAAAATAATTTCATGCGCGTCTGGATAATGTTTTGAAAAATATTATAATACAAATAAAATAGAACAAATACTTATTTTGGATCCAAATATTTCAGAAAATTGCTTATGCTAATTAAGATAAATTATAATAATATTTAGTTAGTAACAAAAGAATAGTATGTACCTACATACATATTGCTATGGGACTGTATTTATATTGTTTAGTATTTAAATCTACTCTTGGGTAGTATTTAATTTAAGATGGTAAATATTTAGATTAAATAATATTTATATTGTGCAATAAAGCTATGTATACTGACCAAAAATCTATTTATACTGACCTATTCATTATTTATACTGACCAATTGCTTATTTAAATATTGTCCAATTAAAAGTAAATCTTATTTTTACGTTAAAAAATTTAGGAGAATGAAGATGTGTAATAAATCTGACAATTAAACTACGCGGGCAAAAATATAGGTTTGAGATATAGTATTATTACTTTATATTCCTTAACTAGCAGCCTTTAAATTTATTATACTTAGTAGAATAACTTTAAAGGCTTATAGAATAAAAAAATTACCTTTTACTGTGGTTACACTGCGTTTAGTGAATACAAAAATATAACACAATAATAAGGCAATAAAATGCAAACTCAACATAAAGTGCGTGATTTATCATAATCTAACATTATAATAACCAGAATTTAAGAATAGTGATTAGACTTAGTATAACACTAAAATAAATTTGTGAAGATTATTTCTAAACAAGTATTTGTTGTGTTGTACCTCTTGTTGAAAGTCGAAATTTTTTTTCATTAGAAAGTTTCCGAATTTGTATATTATTACTTACTATCTATTAATTATGGATACAATATAATAGGTAGCTTGAGGTAAACTTAAATTGTTTTACATAAATATCTATAATCGTTTTCCATTCAAAAAATGCGTGTTTAGATATAGAATTTAAATACAAGTCATATATGTAAAGCTTGTTGATATATTAAAAAGGCAACTATAGTAACTAGTTATTATAAATATAATATTAAAAATCAAACAAAATGAAATTTTGACTGCTGATCATGAGTTGCAATAAGTTTTTTGATTAACGTTTAAATTTAAAATTAATAATGTTTTAATATAAGTGATAGATAATAGTAAACATTTCGGTTTGACTTGCTGGTTAACCAAAAATTAAAACGCAAGCAAAAAATGTAAATGCTATCAATTATAAATTGTTATATTATTTTTAAAATACAAAAAAAGAAAGTGACCGTTAATTTAACATTCAATAATAATTTTAGCCAGAATTAAAAGGATATATTTTATAATAATCTAAATAAATAAGTAAATACTCGTGTGCCTTGATAAATATTTTACCATTTTTTGCGTTTATAAATTAACGCAAAAAATGGTAAAATATAATTTTAATTATTAATTATAATATAATTTTCATTTGTAAATATTGACACAAATTGTTGTAAATAAAATTAGTAAAAATATGTTTTATATACAGAAATATATACTGTAAATATAAATACATACTTTAAATTACATATATTTTTTTATATTGCAAAAATTTCTGAGGGGGTTTCAAGAAATTAGGAACACTCATTCTTTGTTCTTTGCGAAATGAAAAACGTCAAAAAATGAGAAACATAATTTTACGGTAAATATATTAATTTAAATAAAACAGCTTCATAGAATAAACATTGATAAAAAAATGTATATATTAACAAAACGTAATACGAGAACCCCCAAAAGTAGACATTGCCACAGACGTAAACGAAAGACAACAAGAACTTTATTTAAAGCAATAAACATAAAATATTGTCCGAAAAAAACGTGTCGTTACGTTCGACTAATAAAATTACCTTATTCAAGCGAGCGGTTAAAATTCGACTGATCCGTATATTAAGACTCATTTTTGGATTACCATGTATAGGTCGGAATATGCCTAATTGCTCAAAATAAACCGCTAACTAATCGTCAAAGAATATTTAATACTCTTCATACTAAATTTGTAAAAGGTTTAATGTATTTTTCCTTAAATTTAGTATACTTCCGTATAATTTATAATTATTTTAAATGTTATTGTATAGCTTAACCAATTCTAATGGTAATATTCCAGTATTGTGCATTTAATGCATCTGTATGTTATTAAATCTATGTCTATTTTTGAAATAAACTTTTATAAAAAAAAAACTTTTTTCTCACTTCCTAAGCTTACATTTAAATCTGCTATTCAGACTTACTTGCAGTCGACACTTACTATTATTATACAATCAGCCAACGCCAAAGTGTCCAATTGTTATCCAAAAGTGTCCAATAGAAGAACTGTATATAACTGTCAAGCCAAATAAATCAGCAGATATGTTATTTTTACGGTTTATTAAAGAAAAATCATAGATTAAAAGAATAACTTTTGAAAATCTGTCAAGTTTATAGGTATAAAGGTAAAAATTAGCATTTTTTTAATTATATTAAAATGAATAATTTGTATTTTTGATAACTTGTGTAAATTATATTTTTTAAGGAAAATACATATTCATTATAAGTAGCTAGTTAAAATACAAATTTATGTTATTATTCTATATTCTCTTAAGATTTTAAACTAATTCAAGAATAAAAATATTGCACGAGGCTATTTTTGCTTACAAATTATATAGACATACATCTATATATATTTATATTAATACATATGAAATCGACTAATAAATTAAAAATAAACATCTCAAATATACAATATAGAGGCAAAGGAATAATAACGCAATTTCGTGGTAACCTATTAGCTTCTCGAAACGAGATAGTATTATATAAAATAATATTGTTTAGTCAGAATCACTTCTTATCCCGAGCCTTATCCGCCTTATATTGATTGAGCTTTACAGCTTTGCAATTCATTGAACCGCAACGATATTCATTGACTCAATATTCCTATTATACGATCGAGTGGAAGTTGCAATTTTTTCGTTCATATTTCAGGGCACGTTTAATATGAACTACGGAGCTCTACGACGCCGTGAAAGGATCTAAGTCGTTTCCGATAACAAAAACCTTTCACCGACTGGCGTTTTCCGGAGATGATCTAATAAATTTGGCAAAGGATTATTGCTTAATGATGTTTGGCCTTGGTTTGCCATGTCGAAAATTTAATCTTTCATACGAATCCACTTATGCCAAAGCGTTATGACTGCTGTTCAAACAAAATGTATTTTGTTATCTCGCGGGGCTTACTGAATATGATTGAAATTGGGTTATTTTTGTATTACCTGAAAATGCACGGTGGCAAAAAAATATGTACTTATGTAGTAGCAATTTAATTTTGGCTCGTACTAGAGATTCTATCCAAATATTTTTCGTTTGATATTTTACAGAGAATCTGAAAAAAATAGTTTTGAATCATGGTATTTTTACTATTTAATTATAAAATAATGAAATTTACTCAGCTATATCTTATATTACAACGACTACACAAACTTTTTCATAAATCGAGCCAAACTTTCACATTAAATAAGTTTAGTAGTTTGAGTGATAAACTAACTTAAAGATATTTAGTTGTATTCAATTTATATCTGTATTTTTCGTAACCGTTTCTATAATGAAAAATGCTAATTACTTTAAGCACACTTTCAACGTTATTCATCCTACACATATGGGTGTATCGTGTACATACACATATGTACTTCTTAATATTTAAACTTATTTCTTAACTATTTCAATTAAGCCGAGATGAATGTGTTTCGCGGAGTTTTCGCCAAAGTGGCACTCGGAATGGGGTTAGTTGTTTTACGACATGGCTTCGGTAGACTCTGACTAATTGGATCAAATATTGTTGTAGTTCCTTGTGTTGTTCCCAGAAATATTCACAGAGTTTAACAAATTTAAGGCCATATATATACAATTTGCGACGAATTGTCGTAAATCAACGGTGCCACTAGAAAACACGAGTGGAGATTAATTGAAAACTTCAAGAAAAGTTAGATGGTAAAAATAAAATAAATTACATTGGTTAATTTATTAAAATCGAATTAATTTATAATATTGTAAATTAAAATTATTTATTTAATTTTTAAATACTTACACTATTAAAAAATACAACACTAAACAAATTAAATTAACACCCTTTATAGATGGTATTCTTTTGAAACTATAACATCATTTTAAAGTTTGATTTGTATATTTTTTGGTAATCATTGATAACATAAAACATATGTTTAGTAAATAAAACCAAATTAATTTGTTATTAAATACACTTTGATAATATTTTTTTATAAAGGAAATTAAAAAAACTGATATCCAGATAAAACAATACTATATTTCATGATCTGACCTACTTGCACAATTAAAGTCATTGTCTTGAATATAATTAAGAAAATAAAAGTGTACAGTACTGAAAACTGGTTTTAATAATGCGGGTTAATAAAGTCTTTTTATAATATTTTGTGACAGAGTGCATCAGTTAGACAACTATAATTGTTTTGTGCAGACAGCTTTGAGGGCAAGAGGCATTTATTTTTCTCTGCCACTGAGACGCCAATAATATGTTGTTAGTGCTAAGTTCTCTCAAAAAATGAGTTTTACAGTAGTTTCAAAAAAATTGTTGGCAAAAGTTATCTTATTGGTAAATAGTCGCACACATGAAGCATAACATCCCTTTTTGTTTTGTCAATACAACAATATGTTATGAAAGCGCAATATTCAAAGCCTTATGAAAACAAACGTTAGGTAATAGCGTTTATGGTTAACTAAAGTCTCTAGTGGTCATTGTTATGTTTGACTCTTGGGTTTCCCGATACAATTTTTTCTCTAAAAGGTTTTCTTTTAAAGCACCATTGTTTGGTTGGAGCTCTCTAATGAGAAATTATGTTGGACTACCAACAAAGCTATGAGATTTATTATTATCTTCCAGTAGTATAGTTGGACTATTAAACTATATTTTATTACTAGACAAATACAATCATTTTTATGAACTCATTTCTAGTGTACATATACATATGTGTAAAGTTATGTAGTATCAAAAAACGCAGTTTGAATAATGAATATAGGTTAGTAAATACATCTTTTTTTTTTAAGTGTTATTTTATATTTTCCTGCTGCCGAAAAGACTCATTTAGTTGCTGTTGCTGTGAAATGAATCGTCAGTAATGTGGGGCAGCAACTGAATCTCGGTATGCTCACTAAGTAATATCACAATAGATATCTTTAGATAGACCTTAATTAAACATTATTCGAATTGATTTCAATGATATGAAAAATTCATAACCAACCATTGAAAAAGTCCACAGCTATTGCTCATACGAACATTGCTAGTTTGTATAATATAGCTTATACGAACTACATAATTTCGCAAAGCATTAAAAGAAATTTATAAAAAAAGAGTGCCTTTTTATTTTAGTCTAAAAATTATGTAGATAGTATGTTCTTACACAGGTTACTTACTGTAGTTTTATGTTAAATTCTACATGGGATTGTTTATATGCTATGTGAAACAATAGTATTTAATTTGGTATTTAAATACTTATATATAGAAAAACTTTAATGTGTAACTGTAGTGGTTTTAACATGCAGAAACCTATATTTTTAAAACAAATATAACTTTCTGGTAAAAATATTGATAACGCAAATCATATATTTATATTATACTACCGATAAAAATATTAAAAAGGACCTCTACATCTATAAAAAGAGTATTTATCCACTGCGTTATTGCCGGCTTAGCAATGTAGATATATGGTATTAAAAACTTCACAATGAAAAGGATTATGCATATTTATTGAAATTAATTAAATAACCTTTAACGTTTACTGTTTGTCGAATAGGTTACGCCATTAATGTACAACTTTGATGTTACGCCATTATTGTAAAATTTGATAATAAAATTATTGTTTATTTAATCTCATATCAAAAATTGTTCAAAGTAATATCAAATAACTTAGTGCATTTAGAACATTATTAAAAATTAACACTATAAGTTTATATTTCAAATTGTCATGTTTTGGAAAAAACAATGTAGTCAGCAATACATCGGGCGATGAAATATTTAATATTTGCACAATTGAAAGGGTCATGTGTACATATAGTTGACTTTGCTCTCTTGACTGTTTGTTCTGACAATGATCCGTGTCTACTAAACGTATTCTGTTAAGGAAGGTCACAATACTTTCGCCGGGGTCGGGATAATTTTTCACAGCCAAAATTGCCCAGCGGGGGCAAATTGTTTAGGGACCGCGAACGTATATAGTACATATTTTAAATGAAATATATCCTCGGAAAACGTTGGCTCTCTTCCAGCCATTTCTCTGTGCTCTTTATTCTCAGAGCTTTTTTCTCCTCGGTCCATCGATCCGCGATAGTTGTTTGCCAAAGGGCCGCATGAAAGTCCCGATGAAAAGGATTTTAACGAGTAATTATGCATTGAAAAACGAGAGCCGTTCAACCCTTGAGCTATTATCGCCGGTGGCGGAAGTTTTCCCCACTTTTTTGTTACCACGATGCCTCTTTTTATTTTTTTCGCCCGGGCAAATTTTCAACGTTCTATCGGAACGGAATCGCTAATATTTACACACGCGTAAAAATATCCGCACTCCGAGCGGAAGTAATCGTTTGAAATATGGCGAACCCGTCTGGTTTTTTTATTCACAATCCTTCATTGTTTGGATTTGTGACGTATAGGTTTGAATTTAAAAATTCAATAAAATACTCTTAAACTAAGATCAACTTATAATCTTAACAATCAAAGACTTTAGGCATGTTTCGCATTACGTCTATACATATACATTAATTTTATTCTTAGGCATGTTATGCTACACGTCTATACATATACATTTGCTATAAGTCTACACATATACATAATATTTTGTAATACACTTGTAATATATTTATACTTTTTTATTTTATCATTGTTACAGATATATTGTTTTTATACCCCAGTGTTTTATATTAGCTCTTTTGTAAAAAAAATGCTAAAGTCTCTTCTGTGCCACCCAACGCGTACAATAGAAAAAACAATTGTGAATATTACGAGTTTTTGGATTCAAAACGCTTGTAAAAGACCTCAAAAACCTTCTGTTTGCTTCAAATAGAAAATTAAAGAATTCGAAAATAATGGCTTGCTTTAGATAAAAAATTAGAAAATTCAAAAATTTTCCATTTAAAATATGCTAAATTTAAAAAAAACTAAATAAGTCAACATTTTTCAGATTTAAAACAAGTGTTTAAGCTCATAAGCTCATATAAAAGCCCTAAAATGTTTTTACTCTGTGGTTTTAAACGAATTTATTACCTGTTTATGACCAAAACCCAATTTACATCAATCTGTTGTAGCTATATAGCTTGTAATTGAGCCTTTAAATTAATAAAAATTAAATAAACCTACTGAATGTATTTTTTACTATAATATACATTATGTTGTTGGTAGTTTATGGCCAATGGTCTCATAAATAAATAAAGTGTCTTTTTTTTCTCTGAAAAACTATATTTATACATACTTAGCATTTAATTTTATTAATTGTCGTATATTGTTATTTTTATAAATTACTCACAACATTTTAAAATATATACTTAAAACAATCAATTTCTCAAATTAAATAATTCTACTGAACGTTACTTCTGAGTGCAAGGTTCTGGCTTATATATCCTAAGTATCTTTAAAGTCCTTTTAACTCCTTAATCTTTAAACGAATGCAATAATTTAAGCAAAACCAAACTATTTTTTTTTTCATATACAGATTTTATCAGACTAATTGTCGTATGTAACGACGTAACTGTGTAGCAATTATCTGGAGTGTGTGAATCGAAGATGTTAATGTAGGTAACTATATTATTTCTTAATTTTATTAATTTATTTAGCTTTATAATTAATTTTTACATTAACATCATTATTTGGTGTTAATATTTGAAAAAGATTTTTGTTAAGGTAATGTCAAACAGTTTTATTACAATTGATTTGAAATTCTTTGTTTGTTTCGCTTAAGCAAATTCTGACTGTGTTTATTTTAAAAACATTACACATTTTTAAATGCATAAAATCTTTGTGGTCACATAATTTATCGCTTGTTATAAATGGTAGGTTAATGATAAGGGTCAATCTGTAACGTGTTGTGGCAAAATTCATTTAGTTTATTATTAAAATTTTGTTCAAAATATTTTTCAAATATAATGTTTTTATGTTTTCAATTAATTCAAACATTTATTACAAAAAATATTTAAAAAAAAATTCTTGACTAAAAAATAATTTAATCCATACAAATAAAATTTAACATTAAGTTTAAAAAATCTTGTTAAGGTAAAAAAAGTTCTAACAAAAAAATAATTAAAAAAAATATATATAATTATTTAATAATTGAATGGTCAGCAATTTAAGTATTGATTTCACTAAAATATGGTTACATATTTGCTCTAGTCTCGTGTGGGTATAGGAATTTGCAAATTGTCGATGTTAGAATGGAACGTGGTTAATAAATGTTGGGCACAGCTGTTCTATGCGATACACGATGACCAGATACTAAAGCTTAACATAAATATAATTAAAAAATATATGTTTTAGATGTAAATTAATAATTTAAAATACGTATATATTATTGAATTACAATGAATTAAATTTTAAAAATTTTAATAAAAATATACATAATTTTATATTTTAAGGATATATAAAACCATTTTATTGGTTTAATTCAACTTAAATATATTATGCAAGATAATTGTCTTCCGCTAATTAGACAAATTAACGTTTGCCAGTAATTATGATTCGCCTGAATTTTCGCTAAGTCGACAAACTGACGTCAAAAGCAAGTGCAAAATGCAGTTGTTATAAATTATTCATGGAGCACTTCTTAACGAGTCCGTAGGGTTGTTATAAATTGAACAATTCTGAATGAGGCGCTTTCAATATTCATGGCGCGAGTGCCTTAATCTGTTCTGCCATTTTTGACACAGACGATAATTGTTTAAGAGTTTCTTCATCATTTTATTTTTGTTAATATCTAATTTATATTAAAAAAAAAATTTGGTATCAAAAATTTATTTATTAATCGCAACAACCAACTGGACCTTGACCCGTACGCGTACGCACTCGAAAATTTTCGAAAGCCGCGGAAAATTTTCGAGATTAGTCGGTTAATTAAATATCACGCAGCGGCTGCCGCGGTAAACTATCAAATTTGGTTTAATTAAATTTTGTAACGATCCAGATTAACCTATGCTGCATAAAATATCTAAAAGCTGTATATATAATAATAAGTCTCTCAACATGTTTATTATTAGTATAATATAAAATAGGTATTTTACGTTACATAATTAATATACAATAGATTATATTACGAAAAAAAAACATGTGCTAGTTTATATGTAAATACATTTAAATTAAAGTATTAACGTAAAGGCATTATTTAAATTATAAACACACATATTTTAAATTATAGACAATAAATCCAAGTTAGTAAATTTAAAAAAATCGATTAAAAGTAAAATTATTTGTTTGTGATTTATTAAAAATTATTAAAAATATATTTTAAGATAGATTCGAAATTTAAGTTTTTGTGGGGGTCGTTTTATACACTGGTAAAATTATTTTTTATAAAAAAAGAACACATTTATTTATTATTTATACTTACTTTTTATATTTATTATTTTATATGCACATGTACTTAGTTTTATAAAATTAGGTACACATTTACTTGCATTTATAATTTATTTTACATGTTTATTATTAAATATAAATTGAGTAAGAGTATGTAAGAGTAGATATTACGAAACTTATCTTAAATTAACGCAAATTTTTTTTCTAGCATTATTTTATTCAAAAGAATATATTTTTAGTTTTATTTATAAAATTAGGCAAACCTGTACATATTTTGTATAATATACATGTAGATACTCTTATATAAAATAAGGTACACCTGTTTCTAAATCTTTATTTGTTTTGCATATTCAATATAAAATATAATACAATAATATCAGTAGTCCAATTTAATTTTAGTAAAAATGTCTCAGCTACACTAATTAATATAATATTATATTTTACTAAAGGATGAAAATACGACAAGAAAAGTGACGAAGGTTGTTTGCCATTACATAATTTCGAATATTAATTTAAACACTGTATTAACCTTATTAAATATGCTTATATATGTACTTCTTTCTATTTATTATTATTTTCAAAAAAAATTACCCCCGCATTGTATTACATTGTATTTTAACACTTTTGATGCATTAAAGCGTTATATCTTTACTCTTGATGACAATGATAACATAATACACTAAAAGGTAATTGCTTTCAGAAAGATCAGTGTTATAGAACATTTATTTTAATATAACTAATTCCGATAGATGTAACTAAGATTTTTTTTACAAAAACATAAAATTTTGCTCACCACAATTGCGTTTAAAATTGACTATTATGTAAAAGTGATTGGTAAGTAGCAAAGTTTTATGATCTTGGGCGAGCGTAATGTGACTTTGACCACTAAATAATTAAAAAATGTAAATTAACAATGAAAACGAAAGATAGTCGATTTTAAATATAATCAAAGATAGTCGAATAGAACGCTAATGAAATAGAGAGATGTATTTTTTTCGTATAATAATAACATCAAAATGTAGAGTAAATGTAATTTAGTAGACGTTGTTTCTAAATATGAAAGTTAAAAAAGTCATTTACTTTAATTGAAATTTAGTGAAATGATGTATTATATTTTACAAGTTATAAACATATAACAAAAATAATGTGGCTTGAGTCAAGTTGCAGAGTTTGTAAATATTAAAATAACTTGGAATATTGCCAATAACTTTGAAAAAAGCTTCGCCACTGTAAACCCTAGGTTTCATTTTATCAGATAACCCTATTGTACATCTATTTCCCATAACTAATATATATATACAATTATCTACGTAACACATTGCTCAAATAAAATTTTAATTTCGATAAATTAAAATTTTAAATTGAATAAAGAATAAAATTATGAATTTATTATTATGTAGGGATAAAACTACACAAGTTTAAATTACATTATGATGCTTCTATACGATGAGCTTTTAATGACACCGTAGTTGCGATACACACAAAACTCATTAGTTGCTAATACATTGACGCATTCATATAGTCATATTGTTGAAATCTAACAATGTATTTAGTGTTTTAATATTATGTCATTCACATTATATAAAGGATTCCTAAATACGTTGTAGTGCGGTATACAATAACACATGGTTATATTTATGGTTTTAGTAAGTGAAGTGTATACTAATTTTTGTATCCTTCAGATTTCAGTTCTCATTTTTGCCGGGCGGAACAAATTACATCGAACAAGCTGCTCTAATTTTTTGTTCTGAGATCAGGGGCATTATGCAAATTCAGCTTTCTAGAAAAGTTTCAGCGAGACAGTTTCTACAGCGATTTTTTACGTCGACTTAATTTATGTCGTTTTAATTTATTACTATTATTAATTTTAAAATATGTATAAAAAATAATATATTACTATTAGAATTATAAATTTATATCCAATTATACTTAAATCATGGTATGTAAATACAGTTACTTAGACACATTTTAAAATTGCAAGAATGATTATTGTTGTTAATATTGTTTTATAAAATTATTAAGAAATTCTTTTATTCATTATTTTTCACTATTTTATCGTATCTCTAAAGTTTTAAAGAATCGAATATGACAGTTTAATTTGTTATTAACATAAAATACACATATATAATGTCATCAAATAAAACACATATTTTATTTCTACAATTAAAATATATGGAATTTTTATTTTAATATAAAAGATAATTAATAGCATTGTTTTAAGCTAAGAATTAAAACAAGGTTTTTTATGATTCTCTTTGCGCTTAAAATTACTTTCAATTCAGAATTTATTGTCAGAAACGTGTTTTATAGTACAATATATTACATAATATTTATGTCTTTATAAAAATAGACACATATGATCTATGAGATATCCAACTCATTCTATATTTTTTTGAAAAGTTTAATAAGGTAAATCTAGGTTTTATACACCTGACATACTTATATACATTTTTTTAATTAAATTTAAAAATATGGATCTATTGATGAAGTTCTCATCAGTTAAAAGAATTTAAGTTCACAATTTTATAACATATAATATATTTAAAATATTTTTCTAGTATAGTAATTTTGGAGCCATAGTTAATTATCTGTTGAATAATCAAAAATCTCATTAAATTAAGCAACATTCTTAGTTAATAAATAAATTAAAAACCTAATTAGTACTTAATACAAGATACCTTAAAACTTAATTATTAATAGCATCTGAAAAACCTGGGCAACAGTCCAAAATATATCTTTGTATTTTTTAATTGTTACCGTGAAAGGAAAATCAGAATAAGTAGTAATTCAATAGTAAAATATAGCTTCGATCAATCATTGCAGATTAGCTTTAGATAGATTTTTTAATGTCACATATGAATATCGTGGTCACTAATTAGGATCGGGCTAATAATAAGCTTCTTCATTTATTTGAGAATATATATATATATATATATATATATATATATATATATATATATATATATATATATATATATATATATATATATATATATATGGATTTTTAGATTTTCGCGAGTATAATTATTTTTTAAATCTCGGGATTCAACGCGATTTATACTTACTTTTTGTATTCTATATTTCGGCCGTGATTTTCCGGCCATGATCACGAATTGCTTGCGACAGTCGCAAGCAATTCGTCCAGAAATGGCCGGAAAATCACGGCCGAAATATAGAATACAACAAGTAAGCATAAATCGCAATGAATCCCGAGATTAAAAATATATATATATATATATATATATATAAATATACTTATAAATCTTTTTTCATTTGAGTACCTAAGTGTATTTTATTTATATGGTTTCTGCTAATATTAAAGTTTTTAATAAAAGAATAATATCAAGATAATTTTGTAAAATGTATAATTTTTACTAATAGCTACTTTAAAATTCATTTTTTAATGGTATATTTACAGTTAGCATTTGAAGGAAGTGGTTAATAATTATAATTTTACATGTATACCTTGTTCTTAAGTCACATGATTTCTCTCTTGTTGAATTAATTATTTCTTATTATTTTTCTATATTTTCAAATTATTGTGATTTTTAGAAATTATCTCAAGATGTATTATTTAGCATTTTAATTTCATTGCTAATTTTTTGTAACTATTTAAATCACAATCACCCTTATCATTATAATAGCAATTTTAATTATTTTACCTAAATATATACGCTTTAAGATCAGCATTAAATTACGAAAAATATAAAGTATTATTTTACAAATAATTTAGATAATGTCTCAGTAATATTCTCTCACATACTTGATAAATATATTTTATTATTAATATATAAACATATGTGTTGAAAATTAAATTATTATAAGCTACTAAACTTTTATGTAAAGTAATTTTAACATGACTCTTTGTATTAATATAATTAACTAGTAATAAATTAAATATAAATTTATTGGATAAATGCTACAAGTAATAAATATATGGTTAATTTTAAGTGATATTTTTCAATATACATTAACAAATAAAAATTGAAATAATAACACTTTAGATCAATTTTTAAATATTATCCTCATGATGTTTAATATTAATTGTAGAATAATAAATAGGTTTTCCTATTTTTAATATAATTTCTAGTTATAACATTATATAAAAACTCAGACATTTCTCAAACTCTTTGACTGTCATGATTTTTTAAAAATCATACATGGTTGAATAAGTTATTCTAACATAAAATGTTTCATACCACTGAAGTTTCCAAAAGCAATTACCTTTTGTAATATGTTATCATTTTTATCAAAAATAACGATATAACGCTATAAAGCATTAAAAGTGATAAAATAATAATAAATAAAAGGAAGTACATAGTATACAACCATACAAACGAAAAATGATAAGGTAAACAGTGTTAAAATTGTTACTAGAAATTATGTCATTGCGAACGACCTTAGTCACTTTTTTTGTCGTATTATTATTATATAATTATATAATAATTATTGTGTCTGAGACTTTTATATTTAATTAAATGAAATATATTGAAATTGTTACTTATCTTATTAAAACCATTTTATTAATTGTATTGTATTTTAGGTTGTTATATTAATGGAGTAGTAAGAAACTATTGAATTATTGCTTTATATAGACGGTCTCAATTAATTGTGGCGTATGTGTTTATAATTTAAATTAAACATCGACTTTTATTTTATGCCATGTATTTTTGTATGTTTAATTTAGATAAAAATTATTAAATTGATATTAAAAATTTTGAATATGTTTTTCTAGCTGGTTATATTCTCATGATCAATTTAAGTAGGTCGCTAAGTAATTAGTAGGTCTTAGAAGAAAAGCATTTTGATTATTATATAAGTTATAATAAAATTTTAATTAAAAACTCATAAATATTGCAATTAAGCATTTTCATATTAAAACATCTTGAAATTTTTATAAAATATTTCGTTGTTTCTAAAATAATAAAAGACAATTAAAAACTACTACATAGTAATATTAAGAAATGCTTTTATTATTCTGTTTGTTATCAATTAGTGATTCTTATAATGAATACTAGTATGTAAAAAAATTAAAAATTAAAATAAAATGTTATTGATATATACGGTTAAGAAACGGGAATTGAAAAAGATTAATAAATGAAAGAAAAAAATAAGTTAGTCAGAAAATTGTTTAACACATAAAAATGTGTCAAGTTAGGTTATACTTTAGTATAGCATTTTTATTGTTAGTTAGATTGCTTTTTTAGCAAGTGTGATCTTAGTTGTACTTTTTATTTACTAACTTATAAAATTTTATTAAATCTTTTAAAAGTAAAATAAATATAATTTATACATTACTTAAAAACGTGATTAATTTCACAAAAATAGCTTTTTAGTAAATTTGGTAATAAAATGGCATTAATTTTATAAAAAACCTTTGATAAAAATATATTGTTATAAGCTTCATTGAGCGTGATTCATAGTCATAAATTTTCTTATATTTACAAAAGTAAAGTACAATCTAAGAATCTGTTTGTCCTACTAAATAGAATAGAACTATATATCTATATTTAGCATAGCCATTAATTCGTTGAAACCAGCAATTGTTCGAAATAAATTCTCATAGGCTAATAATTCGTACTAACCTTTGTAATAATAGGGTATTATCTATTTTTAAATTATCTTGAAGTGTAGTGTATAGTTTCTAAGACCCCAATCAATAGTTTATCCATTCACTGGGAGCTTACTTTTAGTCTGTATTATTATTAATAACTGAAATTTTGCACGCATCGCATATTCGTTGTGTGTATGCTCAACACTCTGCTCTATTGTTTTCCATAGGCGTATCCGGAATCGGAAACGAGCTTTCCCGTCTCTCCCGAACTTGACTTTTCGCGAGCGATACAACTTGTGTCAACTCTGCGAGAAAAAGGTAAATATTTATCAATCACTCAATTTGATGGCAAAGCTTCGGGCTGTGAGAGAGCTTTTAGCTCCTGTGATCCGAAACAAAACACGTAAGCCTTAAAGCTTCGACCTTATTCGAAACGGGATGCATATTAACGTACTCAAAATCCTTATTGAATGATTCTCAAGAAAATCCTCGACGAAAGTCTGTGTCGCTCACTATTGATTTGAGTATAACTTGGGAATATTTCTCATGCTTTAAAAATGGGTATATAAATAAATAAATAAAAATACGCACGTACACCTGTTACTATTATATTAGGGGGATACGGCCGATAGCCGAAATATTGCTACACAGCAACGGCAAATCTTTTTTGCGCTCGTGTGAAAACGACTGGAAAATGGGTGTTTTTTTCTCGCAACCATATGCTCCACCCAAGATGTGTTTTGGGAATGTATGAAAAAATAATGACATAGGTCAGACAGAGATGTAAGTAAAATAAGTTGTTCTCAGTTTCAGTTTGATTTGGGAGTATTTTTCTTTTTGATATTTAAGCAAATAATTACGTTTAAAGATACATTTAAATACTAACTTATATGCTTGAAGTATACTAAATAAATATAAGCTTAGTACAATTATTTACAAACGTTAATTTATAGGTGACATAGGGCAAAAATTTGCCACATACATTTGCTAACGTTTTTGTTACTAAAAATAATAATAAATAAGCAGCCACATGACTTTCTTTTATTAAACAATAACTAGTTGTATGTCACTTTAAATTTAGACGTGTATTAGGAAAAATTAAATATGCTAAGCTAAATTTTGTTAACAAAATCTAATATAAATTTGTTTCTATTACATTGGATTTTTTCTATGGCATTGGATTTTTTTTCCGTTATTTCTAGTTTATATTTATATAATAACATGTTTTAAAAATAGGAACTATAGACTTTATAAAACGTAAAATGTTAAGGTCGCTTGTTAGAATCCCCCCGGGTCCTAGAATTTGGTTATACCAGTCGGATAGTCTGCTTTGGGGATTAAGGAGTTAAAATATCGCCTTTCCTTTAGTTCATACTCATGGCTAAGTCTATGAATAACTAATAAAGCTGCAGCTACTCTTTCATCGCTAACACCAGATATTAACAATCAATTTGATATTTGATAAGGCGATAATAAAAAAAGTTTGTTAAGAATGTAATGTAACATTTTATTAAACAGGTAAATGTATCAATGGCCTACAGACCACTAGTTGGTAACCACTGATCTAATACATGTCTAGTTAGATTATTTAAATGGTTTTTACCTAAATATTTAAATTACAGAATTTTAAAACAATATATCAAAATTAAAATTTATTTATGAGATAATACAATATAATTTTAGTTAGTGTAAACTGCTTTTGGAATAGGGCTATAATAGACAATATAATTATAATATATCATCTTTTATACTATAATTACTAAATAAATTTCATATATATCAATAATTGTACCAGCATTACCATTCACACACTATTCAATTACATTTGCATATGCGTTCTGGTTACGCAATGCAGATATTTATGGTAGGTAATTATCGAAATTGTGTGTGTTGGTCAGTGTTTCACTATAAATCCTTAGCTTATCTAAATACACGTAGAACACTATAACTATTAAATAATTAACTATTTTGGTTCGTTAAATTTATAAACTTGTGCGCTTGTCAACAGAAAACAACTTGTTCATTTACATTTGCAAATATAAAATAAATTCAGTTCAAAATTAATATAGAATATTTTGTGCGATTCATTTAACCGCTCTGATCGAAAAAAATACAGATTTAGCGCATCGGTTGCTAAATTTTTCATCGGTCGTGCTTGACTGAATATTTAGGGCAACAAATTAATATGTCAATCTATACAATCTATAACGAAAAATATAAGTATAATAAAATAGGTAGGGTTTTTTGCATAGTGTATATTTAAAAATATATTTTTGTGAAATACTGATTACTACTGCTCAATAAGTTAAAAAGAATCATCTACTTATAATTATACTTTTTATTTTTTTCTATTATTCATAAATATATCTACTGTTTAAAAAGTTTTTTTGAAATTTAAAAATGTTGCTTTTATTATTGTTGTTCGTATAAATTATATTTTTTCGTAGATCTATTGTTGCAGCATGACAGACCCAATAAATAACAACGTAGTAAGCACAGTCAACAACCACTTAGTAAATAGTGGGACACCAGGCTGAAATCAAAGTCTACGTGTATTATAAAAACTTTAAACTATTATTACTGCTTGAATCAAGTATAATATGTTCATGGCTTTTTTTGAACATAACTATTACATAAATATTAAGAATTTCTTAATTTTATGAAAATCATTAAAATGTATTATATAACAAACTAAGGTTTCAGTATCACTAGTGTTTTGAAACACGTGCATTTCTCAGCTACGCGTGTATATGAATACCAATGTGCTGGAAACGATTGGAAAGTGGGTCGCGAGATATTGTGATAATATTTTTTTTGACACAATATCACAACCCTTTTTTATAAGTACACAATTTAAAAAAATTGTGCTGCGCGGTCAAATTAAGCTGAAATGATGTAAAGACATATAAATTCGTCAGATAATCTTGAAGAAAATATCATCTGCTGCTCGGGACAGTATTGATATAAAAAAAAATATTGAAATTAATTTAATATGAAACGATTAAAAAATAGCTGATAAGTGAAAATGTTTTAAAGCTGGCTAAGGTTATTTAAAACAACAAAAAAATATTTTTCATAGATATTTCATACATTTAAGTTTTTATTAACACTTTTTTAATTTTCACATTTCAAAACTAGGGAAATACATTTAAATAGTTCAAAAGTTTACTACATGTCACAAGAGTTTCTAATGGTATTGTCACACCGTCGCGCATGTCACGTCGTGTCGTGCTGCATCCCGCACTGTTGGGCTCGTGTTTTTTAGGGACGACCCTCTTTACGGATTTCTCCGTTTTCTATACCTGACAACCAAGTTTATTGTGCGAATCAACGACAACCAAGTGTTTGGCAGCGATAAGAGGCAAAACAAATAATCGTATAATTGATTTCACGGGTGTAAGAGTTAATTTGTGGAGTAGGCAGAGTGTGACTGCGCACCGGCTGATAAACCTTTACGAGCGGCCAAATCAAACGTGTAGTACGCGCAGTAAAAATTAACTGCAACTACAAATTAACCGTCAACGATCGCACACCTGGCCAAATGGAATTAACGCAAGTGACTTGTTTTTTTTAACCCCTATTCACGTATATAGCGTAGACATATAAGAAGTGCGTATGGAGGGTTAAATTGTAATCAATAAATTATCGATACAATGTATTTATTAAAATAAACGGTAAACGTAAATTGTATTTATTTAATACTTAAATATAATAAATAAATAATTCAATAAGTTTAAGGCGACAATATACATAAAGGTTAGTCAAATAAAAACCTTTATTAAGTTTTATCTTGTAATATATCCACGAATAAGGTATAAAATAGCACATATTATCTTTGTAATTTATTAAGAAATTTTCAGATCTTAAAACTTGCATTATTACTTATATATATATTTGTTCTTTCTGTTTATGTAGTGTATTGAAATTACCATTAGTCGCCTCTAAAAGAGAATCAGCTATTTATTTTTTCAGTTTTAGTAAAGACATATTTAAAAATATTTTTACGAGCTCCAGACATTTTTTTTTATATTCCTAATAATTTTTTATAGTCGTAATTGTATAGGGATTGTTTAATAGGTATATGTAGATATCAGAAAGAAACTTCCATATACATATGTATAATTATTTAATTCAGAAATGAGAGAGCGCAATTTATTTTGTAATAAAAAAATATTAATACGTATCTGAAAAGAAAATCTTTTAATTTGATCCTTAATGTATTACCTTCTGTTGTCTTTTTGCATTTGCTTAATTTGATTAGTAACAAGTCTCTAATTTGTAAATGCAAATTCGTTCACAAGAGGCGTAATTTAATATGTATTATAATTACGTTCACAAATATACAGGATTCATTTTACATGTAGTAGGTATCTGATTATTTCTTCTAGGAATAATTAATCAAATTTAAATGATAAATAATAATTCTTATAATTTTTTTATTATAGTAATCATTTAACGACAAATATAAGGTTAATGAAGTCATTGATTTGTGAGTCAAGACGAGCTATTTGTCACAAAGTTTGATTAGAGTTGGCGCAGTTTATATAAAATTCACATCGTAAACTATTGGTTATTTTTTTTCTTAATTGTGAATTAAAAATATACGATTTAAATCTAACAAGGAATAAAATTATGAGTTGTTTTAATTGCTCTGAAATAGCAAATTAATTTAAAATATATAGATATATAATGTTTTTTTTATGTTTTTCTTGAACATTGTATTTTCTAACTTCAAAATGTGTTAGCTGTCTATAGCCAGATAATATTTGACGAAGGTATCATTTTATATTTGATGTGTATACACATAAGAAAAAGGTTTTCGCATACACTGTGTGTTTGATGTTTGTATTTTCGCATAGTTTATTTAAGATATTTTTATTTGCATACTCAAGAAGGAATTCATCTGAAAAATTGTCATAATATATTTTTGATTATTTTAAATATCTGTTGTAAGCAACTGTAGATGTTTAGCGTCCTGGCTTGAATAATGTACTAATTTCATTTTCAAGAGTTGATATTTGTCAAACATCCCATATTCCACAATTCCAAACAAAATAACACCTCATATTTACCGACTTAACAAACATGCGTATGCGTAGTATGTATTCTTGCAAAACGTATTATTTAACTTTTTATGAATTGCTTTTTAATTTATATAATTTATTTTAATTATTTTTATTTAAATAAATAAAAATATTTTTTTCATGTATTCTAATCGCTACAAACGAATTGGTTGTGTTTTTGATGATTAAATTAAAAAGTATCGCAATATAATTTTCCAGAAAAGCTATCATCTTGTTTTATTGTTTAATCTTTATGTTATTTATATTTTTTTCTAATAAAGGCAAATTAAATTTAAGAGCAAATTTTATTCAATTTAATATATTTTAGTCATAAAAATAATTTAAAATAAATTAAAGCGGCTTATTGAATGTATTTCGTATAAGTCCAGACTAATAAAAAAACACTGAAAGATGTCTTCAAAGCTGACTAAAGAAATGTTTGCAGACGTCGCACCATTTATTTCATCATTATCAATGAGCAGAAGTGTCAAAGAAGTGGGAATAGGTTATACAGCTATACATAAGCTGTGACTTTGTATGAAAATTTTTATTATTTCTTCATTTATTTATTCTTTATTTAATAAAATTAATTTTATTAATTCTAATAATACCAATTAAGTAAAATCTAACTCAAATTAGTATATATTATGATTGAAAAAATTAGGTCAAAACATAATATCTTGCTAATTTCGCCATTTATATGTATGTTAAACCTAAAAGTCTTAAATCAATGGACCAAATAACATTTTTATTTAAGTCAATGGAGCAAATAAAAATTTAATTTGGTCCATTGACAATTTTTGCTTAATATATTTTTGATAAATACCTTAATGATTTGAAAATTTAGAATTCTATTAATGTGAAAAACAGTCTTAATTTTAAATGCTCTTATAATTAAATTATTTCTAATGTAACTACAACTCTAAAAAATCGGGTTGTAAAATCCAACTATGCACTTCTAAGTTATCAATATTTTTAAGCGGACATTAAAATTTTGATTTACTTATATATGTGTCTCAGCATATATATTTTTCAATAATATATAGTTGCATTTACGAGTCACGGATTATTATATTAAAAAAATCGACATATAATTTTTTTATCTTGCAAGGTAGTCGAGATCATCAAAAACGCTAATTGTAAATTTAACAAATAAGAAGTTAAGATTGCGCCATATTATTCATGAAAGTCTACTACATAAAAGTTTGTATTTCCCGTATAAAATTACTGAGCCTGGACTCATGAACGGCAAGGTTAATTTTTTCTGTAGCATATAGACTGAAAAATACACATATGCTATTAGATTGAAACTTTAAAAAGATTTACAACTTGGTTGTGAATTTTTTTGATCAAAAAAATAATCTTTTTGCCGACCGACCTTAAATGTCAGCTAATCAGGTCTATATGAAATGGTCTACACTGCTAACATAACAACTGACAAACACCAGTGTTGATACTTCTTGAAGTATCCTGGCTTTGAAATTAATCCTTTTTCCGACCCAGTCAATTTTTGAAACTGCTTATTTCTAATGTTGACGCAAACATATCGGCATCAACTCATGAGAGGTCGTCATAAAACCTACAACTTATTGTATTTGGCTACAAACTTGAATGAAGCATTGAAGACGCATTGACCATTAATTTGTATGGGTGTTTATTATATTCTCTTGCGGCAATAACATATATACCATTTTATTACTTAATATTTACTTGTCACTACTAATTATTTATCGAATAAATGCAAATAGCCTGCTTTAGCGATTAAATTAGTACATTACATTACACTTTAAGAATCTTCTTAACTTCTCTAAGGTTACGAGAGTAAAATATTAATTAAGCTTGATATAAGAATCGTTAAAAAAATATTTTCAAGTTATATAATATTGTCTATAGAAAAAAATAAACTCTTTAGGACGTCTAATTTAACCTTTTATATTAATGGTTAGTAATATGTTATGTATTAAATCATTTTAAAAATTTAGGAACACTGATTTTAGATGGTTTATTAAATCACGCGAGTACAAATTTAACGAAAAACTGTTTTTTTTCGCTCATTTTGTGGCCTTATTTTATTTTAGTGTTAAGCCTCTGTAAGTGCGTATATTACCAATGCGGGGGGAAGGGGCATTTCTAACAAAGTCCGTAACCTCCCGAGAGATCAACAATATTTTACAAAAGGCTCCATCGCTAAGTACCCATTAAACCATTAAATTATTTTCACAGGAAATCCCCAAACAGTTATTCTCCACTGAAAGAAAATTCGACCACTGCAGAGTTTACGTCCACGTTTTGCTAATTACACGTGTGCATAAATAACAACCGAGATGCAAACAACAAGAAGAAAACATCTTAAAACGAGGGTTTAATGCAAGCGCGATATCTTGTGACCGAATTCATAACTCTGTCCGGAAAGTTTCATAACGTGTTAGTTTCTCACAAGGAATGAGGAAATTATAAAGAGACATTAAACGATCTTGAGAGTCGTACTACGTACGGAGCACTTTAAAACATTTGGATAATTAATTACACGCAGGAAAAGATGAGAAATTACGCGGACGGAAATTTGGGTTGGATGGTTCAGAGCTCTAAACTTTTGCGTTTTACCCGTTCGCCAAGGGAAATTTAATACGATGTACGAGTAAATTTGTATGTAAAAACGATTCATGGAATGTGTACATACGTGTTAACATCATTGATGAGGTTTCTTAATTCTAATTAATCTTTTGATTGTACATATTTATATAGATGTACCAAGTTTATTTCAAATATCATGTATCTTAAAGTGATAAGAAACAAATAAGTAATAGTTTTACTTTTATTATTTAATAACTTTATCATTTCATACATTATAAAATTGCGAACAAAAAAGATTTATAATAACATCTTAATAAAATGCAACCACAGGTAGTGCTATGTCATCTTAATAAAAAACAACATAATGTCTGTTTACTAATTCAGGACTTTTCGTCTGTAGGTTGCTGTTTAATTTTATTATTTGTGTACAATAGCGTTATGCTCTTATTGTTTAAATTAATATCTGAAGTAGGTATATTTTTTTTACTTCTTACCAAGTAGGAGTAAAAAAAATACTATTCTAAATTTGATTTGTTTAGCTTTAAAAACGTCAGGCAATCGTTGAAGTGCGTATAACATATTTAAATCACAGCCGAAAATCAATAGGAATTTTATTTACCATACCGATATGATTCAAATTATTTTTATTGTATTTTGCTAAGCATCAATTATAACATTTAACATGTTTCTCAAAAGTTTCTTTTCTTTAGTTCTTTTAACCTATCAAAACTCTCTAAAACAAAATTTTAAAAATTACTATAAAATCTCTCGTAGTTTAGTAAATTATCACAAGAAATGATTGATTCAAAAAAACTTCAATGGCTCTTTACTATTTACTGGATAGTTAAAACTTTACTTAACTTTATCATTATTTCATCATAAAAAGGTACTAAAATTAAAAATTATAAAAATTATCACTATAATCACAAACGTATATAGGTATACAAGCTTAAACTAAAAAAATACGATGTACATTAAAAATATATGCACTACCTAATCTCGCCCACTACAAAATTTTCAGTTTGTTGCTGGAAATGCCATATTTTTTGTATTTTAATCAGTTCTTGATTTTACAAAGAAAAGAGTTGACAATATATTTACACGTCAAATAATTTTTAATTGAAATTTATAAAATAAAAATATAAAAAATAATTCTTTAATTGATAGCATTTTTTAGTTACAAAAAATGTTAATTAAAATATCGCGATTCAACGAATAACTGAATAATGCCCGTCACAATTTTAATAAACGGATTAATTTGAATAATAAATTATAAAATAAAAAAATACAATATCAACAACGGGTATTTACGTGATTGGAAAGTCGATTTTCTTTTATTCGTAAATTTACCTAAGATTCAATTCATCGCATTTTTATATGTATATGTATTTTTGATAAAATAATATTTACCAATTTATTTGATTTTATTCTTTTTTTGTCGTTCATTTCCTTCGCAATAAAATTCGCAAAATATAGAGTCTTGGCGTCACCAACTGATGTAGAGTAATCGACCGGCTTTTGATTTATGCAGCGCTATTCTGTGATATGCAGTGCAATATTCACAGTGTCTGTGTTGTGAAATGTCTCATTTGAAATGCTGAACGTGTCTGTAGGTGAGAATTTTGAGTGTCGTAGTCGGATTATGACCATCGACAACATCCGAATGTATGCAAATTGGAACTAAGGCTCACACCATGAGCTTTGCAAAGAGGAACTTTGATTCTAACAAGACAGTTACAATGGTGTCTTAATGAGCGTTTGAATAATTCTCCTATTAAAAAAATAACGAGAATAATATCGTAATTGAACTATGAATATAATAATCATTTTGACGTTCACTTAAAATATAATAAAAAAAACAGACGATGCTGTAGAACGGAGCTTAGGCTTTACGCTGCTGATAGCTCACATATAAAGTATTAAAGTATCGAGTTTTTATATAAAGTGATATTTAAAAAAAAATTAAACTATATATATATATTATATTTTTTTAACTAATTTTAATCTTCATTTGCCCGTATTGTAGGAATTATATTTATTAAATGTATTATATAATACCTATGTAAATTTTAAATTCATCATATAATATACAAACGTCAGCTGTATCTTCAATCATTTAGTAAACATTTTCGAAAAAAACGATGGCTATATTTTAAATAAGTGTATTTAGAAATACAATCAATAAAATTTAAAACCAGAATTTTATTAAAAACTTAAGAGTTGAATCTTCTGTCTATTTACTTAAGCAATTATTATGCTTACCAAACTATTATCATCAGTAAAAAAAAATCAGATAATGTATAATTTTCTGATATTTTTTTACTAATTACACATACGTTTTTACTGTGAGAAAAGAACTTATTGCATATGCGCAAATAACAAATATTAGATAATTATTCATTGCCTGATATTATTTTTAATAATCACTACGTATTTCTACCATACACATTTTACATGCATTTTTATTGCAAGGTGCTATTATTATTAGCTAGATATATCTACATATTTTTTGAAAAAAATAATTCAGAATAAAAAAAAAATTATAATTTTTCAGGATTTTTTTCTTTAAAAATTAATAAAGCTATTTCATAAAACCGTTTAAATATAATTGTAATAATTTAAAGCCTTGTCAAACAAGACTTTAATGTATAATATTCAATGTTATGTAACTTTTCATTTATGTCAAAATATAATAGTAATGGTATTAATATATTTGCATTAAGATAATTAAAATTGTTTGCGGCTATTTGCGTTTAACTCAAACTTTGCGTGTGTAATCCAAACTCTAGAGATTATATGTGCGAATTGAGTTTAAAATATTTCTAGTTATGAAAGAGTAATTCGTGCTTAGTTTGTCGACATGGAAAGTTGTAATATAAATTTGACCCTAGTAAATTTTCGTTTAATAATGTATAATATTTATATGAATAATAATAATAAATTTATTTTTAATAAATATATTAATTGATTATTCATTATAAATACTGAAGGTCAATAAAAGTTTATTAAAATGTCTCTAATATATAATATTATATAATATGTTCGTGTAAAACTATACAAATCATTGAATATTTTTTAACATTCAGACATCATTTTTTTTTTATAATATCATATCATAGAGTGTACGTCATAAAAAAATATTTTACTTGACAATATAACGGAGTTATTACCAAACGCAAAATTCGACCGCACGTTTTTCAAGTTTGGGATGTGAACTCGCCTGGAATGGCAATACGTTTCGAATGAAGGGTCCTAGGTTTCAGGAATGCGTATATTGTGACTAAGAAGTATGTAAACACAGAAATTCTTGCCCAAGGTGAACTACGACGTCTACCTTAAATCTTCAACTTAGACTAAACAGCCTTCACCCTCAGCGCAAGCCTTTATTTCCTTACCAAATCCCGGAATTCTCGGCTTAACCCCGGAGCGATGTGGCGGAATTCATTTTCGATGCATTCTAATGTACCTTCCCAAACTCTGTACAATGGAAAGTCTGGAGCGACATTGGTCCTCGATTATATTGAACACGTTAACGTGTTTAATATATCATAAAATGAAAAGCTTATCGGCAACACAAGAAATATTGACGCGTAGTTCAGCCGCGTGAAAATTTTTGATAAATGCTCCTAACATTATTTACACGATCGTCTGTGTTGATCCTACTAAATTGTTATATTATATATTATAATATGTACTTTTTCAGGCAGTGTTTTTTGTCACAGAGATGAAATAACTCGATTTATGTAGTAAAAAACTAAGTGATTTTAGCAGATTTTATTTAAAAATATATATTAGTAGTATACTTTTGTGTTGAGTTATTGCTCACATTTTTGTTTATTTATTAAAAAAATAATTGTGTTAATTACAGAAATAAAATACGTCACGACAGAAACATACAAAGACATATTTTGTATATTATACATAGTATTGATTCATGAATTTATTAATATAGGTTGAAATTAAATTAATATTATATATATTTTATATGTCATATTAATGATTTATGTTGCGGTATTAGTTATATAATATAATATTATATATTGAAAAGGGCCACATATGGATTATTGAATATAGAAATATAAAAGAAAAATATTATCAAACTGCACCACAAAAGAAAAATACCTATGATATATTTATACGAACGCAACATCAATTTTTTTATTGCAATATTCCGTTGTGGTAAATAAATATAATCCATCTCGTTGTGAACTTTGAGGCTATTGTAGTGTTCGTAAAATGGAGGCCCTTGATATATCTGCTGCGGCGTTGTATTTTCCAATTTATGGTGACGTTGCTGTTTACGAAGATGGTCTCTTTCGTAGACATGGCACCAAATTGATGTTGGCTGAAGGAATAACAATAAAAAATAATGATAAAGTAGAATCTACTGTGCTATAATAATTTGTTAATATTTTATTTATTAAATTTAAATAGAAGTTTATTTTATAAAACATTTAGAATTATATTACAGAACGTTGGAGGATACTATATTTTTCAAATTAACTATTGTTTAATGTTCGTATGTAATATAAACACAATCCAGCTCAGTGTTTGTATTATGAAAACACCTAAAACAACGTTTAGAAGGTTTAAATATTTAGATATATAAAAAAATATTAATTAAGAGAAACCATAACACAAAAATGGTTTATCTAAATAGTATAGTTTTCAATGCTGTATAATTATTTTTTTACTTAAAATTGTAGCAATTTATACATATTATTAGTCAAAAATACGGTACACACATTAGTCTTTTTAGGCGTCCAAACGGTTGTCTGATGTTTTTACAAAAAAGCAAAAGCTTGTTGTAAAGTAATAAAACTGTATCACCAAAATCTTATTTAAGACCGATAGCGGAAACTTTAGCGCAAATTAATAAAGAGGAGCGGAAATGGGCCCGATCATAAATTCACATAAGGACAAATTTTAACAAAAAAATACTGTTTACTATCGGGTTCGGGTGCTTGGATCTGTCTGTCCGTGTCCGATCCGTTTGTTTTGAGCACAAACAGCGGACAGACAAATCTGTGTCTTATATCACCACACACGATCAGATTTGTCCGTTAGGCACCCGCGACATTAAACTATAGTTAAATAATGTTTTCGAAGTAATAATCGGGAATATCCGTCTCTTTTTATACTATTTGCTCTAAATGCAGTTGTAAATTTAGCGTTTGGTATAACACTAATTTCATCTAGTATTTAAAATTGCAGCGGCTATAAACCAAACAAATCTTTTTTTATAAATGTAATTTTTAACAGAAATACAATTTATTTGTATCCCTGAGAAGTATTTAATTTTTTCTAACGTAGAAAGGATAAGAAAGCATTTATTCGTTTCTTGAAAGTTTTTATTGTTTTCGGGGTTGTACTATTTTAGGAGTGAATGAATTGCTTTCAGTTAAAATCTAGAAGAGCTAATAAAGGTTTATTCTACAAAATATATAATTTATATAAATTGTAGGTGGTATTATCAGATAATGGGGTCGAACTGACTTGTCCTGAGTGTCCATTGAGTAGTTGTCAGTTCTAGTCCTTTTTGAGCATGTAGCTGTTAATTAGTAATTGGACGAAGTGTAAGTTATTGACTTTTTGGAAATAATTATTACTAGAGATAAAACCTAAGCTTATATTCATTAAGGGATGCCGTTATATTTCCTTATCAAAATCAAAGATAGTCTGACTCATATTTGGGCAATTTTTAATCCTTAAATTAAATATAATTAAACAGTTATATGTGTTATACGTAGATCTGGATATTTAATTATGATTTTATTAAGAGCTGCTGTAGCTTCAAAGCTCTTTACACAAACCGTCACTGTTTTTAATGCTATAAAATTAAAACTCTACAAACAGATATTTTTACATGTACTAACATTTTTTATATCTTTTACGTTATTAAAACTTACACGTCCACCCCTTCCCATAAGCATATGCGTTTTCATACGTTACGCTCATTTACATATTCGCATTAGCGCTTGTGGCCAACATCAATTTAAATTCATTACGCTTGTTTTCCACCACACTTTTGCGCCGTGGCCCTTTGTATGCCGGCGTTGAGGTGAAAATTTAATATCCCATGCCAGACACTCCGGATAGCTCCGGCGTCATTAGGGCGCATTCACAATGCGCCGATCGGACACAATGCCTGCGGCGGCCATTAAAAACGACATTTCTTTCCCTTCGAACGCTTCTCTCTTTTATAAATTGTATTTTGCCGAGGTCCGAGATCGAGTATCGAACGTTTATTTGGGCTTTGTAATTTTTTTTTGTTTGCGAAGATAAGGCATGAGTCACCGGGTGAAAATCGTCAGGATAAATAGGCGTTTTTATTAGTGGCCTAACTAGAAGGATCCGGACCCTGAGCACGTAAACCGAGCCTCCGAATAACCCTCACCACTCCCATGATGTTTTATATATGTAGTGTCTAAAATCAATATCATAATTTAATAAACGCAAAACATATATGTTTTATTCATGCATCATTCAACCCTTAGAAAAATATAAGAAGTCAAAGAACTTTACGGAACATGGGTTACAGTAAGGTTAAAATTATTTTTGTAAAAATTGCATAAAGTTGATATGTAACATATCAAGAAAATTTAAATGTAAGTAGAGTAATACTATAAATTTGTCAGTTATATTCTAGTGTAATAAGAGTTAAATATTATGTTATGTTAAAAATGTGTTATTGAATCAAAATCTTTATACATTTCCCAAGAATAAATTCTAATCACACTTATCTTATAAATAATCCAGTAACGGAAAAGCCATTACACCTAATTCGATTTCCAATAAAACGAATACTATGTATTAGGAACACGTAACTTTTATAACATTGTAATACTTCAGAAAAGATATGACTAAATTATAGATAAATTTTCCTTGGGTAATTTTTTTTTTTATTAATACATTATGGCAGTAAAACTTTACCTGTATATTTTATATTTATCTATTTTATAAAATTATTATTCTTATTTAATCGCAAAAAAGTTTCAAGTGGTCGCAAATATCGTTGAATAATAATGAAAATTATAGTTGTTTCTCAAATGTTTGAAAAAAACGATTATAAGACTATGAATGTACATAAAAACACAAATATAATCATCAAATTGAAAGTTGTTCTTTTATGGACTGAAAATGTAGCTATTCGTGTATGTAGCATACTTAGATTTAAATATTTTGGGTTATATAAATTGTGGTTTCTGTTTTCATTAAGAAATTTGTATGCATACAGTTTATATGTTATATAAAAAAATAATAAATATATTTAATTATATACAAATAAATATAAAATTTGATTAAAGAAGAAACACTAAATGTATAAAGCTTGTTGTGGTTAAAATATCACGCAAAATTGCTACATTTGCTTTGTAGTCGACGTTATTTTCTAAGCATATTTGTAATATACATAAGCTTATATGTCAAGTAACATATTAATTTTTCCCAGTACAGTTAATTGCCCTTTTAGGATAGAAATGTTGCTGGAATGGCGTGTCTGTTGAATACCGAATATAAATACATTTAATCTTCTTGGCGCTTGCTCCTCCTCAAATCGTCTGAGCGCTTTTTCGAAGACACGAGAGAATCTTCTATAAAAACGAGACTACATATGTGCCTGATTAAAATTTAATCAAATGACCAAAGAGGCGTTCGTGAATTATTAATGGTAACGACGGACAAAGTTGTCAAGCACGAACTAGGTCTTACATTATAATCCTCAAAGGTCAATCCTAATCGCTGGATTTTAAAACTTTTATATACTCAAGGCTGTATGAAAATAGTACACATTCTTAATACATTTTTTAATACACAGTGTTATAATATTATATGTCATATTTGATATAAAATCATTAAAATTAACATATCATATATTGATTTTAAATATCACATGCATATATTACTATTTATAAATGACGAATTTATTGAAAATTATTTTTAGAGTTCTCTTTATAGAATCGCAATATACCATTGTCCATTTTTCCCGAATTTCCCATTTCATTTTTTACGGGTCACCGCACAATATGTAAAGTGTAAGTAATATTTCTTTGAGAATATAGTGCAACACCGATGCAGCATCGTACGTTCTGACAGGTTACTTGTTACCTAGCTAGCGGTGGGTCAGCCTGACAGCAAATGAAACATTGTTTCGAGACTCAATTTTTAAAAGTTCCCCTCTTTCTCTCCTTTGTTCCGTATTAACATATGTTACCGCATAACCGAGATGTGGTCTGAATGAATAATAGTGAACTATGTTGTCCTGCTATCGAATCCGCACAACGGACATAAATCACTGAGACACTACTGAGAAATGGAAAACTTAGCACACAGAATAAATAAATGAGATAACATTTATACAAGACTTTATATATTATGTAACAGTACTAGGTAAATAATTTTCATTGTCTTCTACGGGAAAAATATAAATAAAGGCTTTTTTGAAGAACATAATAGAATTGTATGCTTATAAATATCATAAATGTTTTTAGTGCTGTATAGCGGTAATGGAATAGCGACCTAAATCGACTTATTATTTACATCGATTTTTATCTGTAAGCTTAAGTAAAGGTTTGAAATAAAGTGATCGATCAATAATACAATCTCTCATACTCATGTAAATTGAAATATATAGTAGGTTTGTGTTAAACTCGAATATATGACCTTAAATTTATAGTATAAGTTATACTAATCAATCTATTTTTTTTTTATTTAAACCAGCACTCTAGACAATTAAAGTCTTAAACTATATAGGGCTAGTTAAAATAATTAAAAATAAAGTTTTATTTAGTGAACTCACAAATATTAAAAAAACTTGTGCAGTTTATAATAATTTAAAATAATTTAGGTATAATCCAGTGCATATTTAATTCAAGTCAAAAATCCTCTAAAATATCACGTTATAATTCGCCAGTAAACAGGCCAAGATGCTTCTCAACCCTTTGTTTGTCTCAGAAGTCCGACTCGAAATCGCAATTTAAATTCAAGCGAATATATACGAGCGGCAATACCGTCGTACACACGTTGCACTTTATCGCGCCAGCCACACGTTGCATTTTACGATACGTGAATGTGTACTGTGTGAAAAGCAAAGGAAAAAGTAACTGATTTACTTGTAAATTTTCTCACGCCAAGTTGAAAAGTGTCCGGATAGGATTGGTTCAAAATCGTTCGTCCATTTCGGATGCATGAATTAGTATTCGGTGCGATTCGAAACAATGTATGGAAGCTACGAGGGAAAGCTTTCAGCGGTTGCATTCGGAAAAGCTTTACATCGCTGTTCCCGAAGCGTAACAGCACTTTCGCATATGTATAGTGCTTAAAACGGTAAACGGATGCATTAGTATGCATAATGGCTAACCGTTGGCCACCCCAATTTCGCTTTTTTAAGGAATGATTTTTAAAGCAAAACAAATCGTTTTTCCACCTTCACACCAAATGTTCAAGATAAACTTTGTTCTAAAATTGATCCTTGTTGTGTTGTGTTAAAGATGTTAAGGTTAACTTAAAAAATATACGGGTATTGTTTAATATGTTTCTATATATTGTTAAAAAATTGTATTATGGAATAAAAAGTGTTCTATATTTACGATATATAATTTTAAATCATTTTATGTAATGCGTTGAATTTTTTTATAATATATCCTGTGTAAGTTAGCAAGCTCTGAATCTGAATTACACAAATTTAAAATGCCGCTTTGCTTCCAGAATTATGATACATATATTATTTCACATTGTTAAATGTGCAATTCCATAAAAAATCACATAGATGAATTTTTATATGAAATATTTTCAATTTGAAATGAAATGAATAAGTTACTAAACTATTTTTATCTCTTTTATAAAGTTTACACGTGTTTAATAATAAAAGTATTTATAAAATATAAAAAAACGACTTTGTATAACATAACTGCATTTTAAATTGGTCTATAACACGAGATTCATATGGGCTAACTCTAAATAGACGCACGCGCCCCGATAGCACTAACGGCCCAATAACGACTTAACTTATTTATGTCGTAATTCAATAAAATCGGCAACGAACGCCAATAAACCGAGTTATTAAACGATATTGGATCGTAAAAATTGCCATCGTTGATGGCAAAGTTTAATTTCGACGGACAAACGCAAAACAATCTCTCAGCTATAAAACATTTTGAAAGCTTCCGGTTGTTTGATGTGATTTTTAACAAGCTATTAACCGTACAATTGCGTTAATTTATAATTGAAAAAAATAATTAAAGAATGTTACGTAGGTGCGTTAAAAAAACTTCGTTTTAAGGAAAAGGAATTAAAATTTTAGAGCTACGCCGAGCTTTTTTGTTTGCAGCTTGAACGCTTACAGGGAATTGTTTTCATTAAGAGACTTAGTAATTTTATTTTGATACACCTCTATATATACGATTTAATTACAAATTATGTTATAGCATTATATATCAAATATCGCTTTAGCTAATTAGAAGCAAACGTATGTTAGAAAGAAAAAAAAAACAATTACTAGCTTTTTGAAAACTCTCTCTATTCTCTGTCGAAAACTTTTCCAATCTTGTAGTTTTTTCCTTGATGATTGACGAAAGACGAAAGTAATTGGTACAGGTTTCGAACTATCGGGTTGGAAACTACCCCGCTAAACTTTGCAAATGAATGTCAACACGTCTAGTCGTTAAATGGACTAGAATGGATTATGGCTATTTGTCGCCGTGAAACAAATTGACCCTTAGATTTTCGACATATTTTATTTCTATAAAAAAAATGCATTATTAGAAGGGATAGGACCCCGATTTCTTTCAGTGCGGAACGAATATAATAACACAAAAAAGAGAAACTTTTGTATGAAATGTGGGATCGTTTAAAGTTGAAAACTTCAAAGTGGAACGTATAAACTTGCCTCAGGGTAATTTCTGACATTTTTCCACTTAAATTGCGACCACGGCTAAAAACGTTATCTCAATATTATTATACCTGCGACTTAGTCTATTAAAGTTCTTATTACTTTTTTAAATACCTGAATATTTTTATTTAATCATACGTTTTGCGATATAATGTTTAATGTAAAATATTTTATGTGAATATTCATCTATAGAGTGGTTTGACCAATGAAAAGGCTACGAAAGGTAAATCGAGTTCGAATATAAATTATTATGGTTCATTCAACTTCCCAATTACTCCCTGAGGGTTCATTTCTGAACAAATGGTAGTTTCTGCATATAATTGTTTTGAATTTACATCGGGAGTTGTACCTATATTTTAACACTTCTGATATAAATTGAAAAATTTATGTTTATTTATTTATGTGTATATTAAGAACAGTGTGGTATGAAAAACTTTTTTTCTTTAGTATATATTATTTCAAGAGGTCATTTTCATTATATGCTTTAAAAATAGTGGTGGTAATAATCAATAAAAAAATATTACCAATACGTGAACAATTATTATATTGCTTTTAGATGTAAAAATTGACTAAAAGAAAAGTAGTTATAAATTGCGATGCATTGACTATATTTTATTTTTTGTTACTTTTGTGCCCGTTTGCTTTAGTTAAGCCTATACCTGAAAATAATATAATACATATTACAATTTATAATTATTATTACTAGTAATATATTAAAAATACATAAATGCAAGGAACTTATACATCATAAAAAGCATTTGATACGCAAAAGAAAAGGCAAGATTTAGACTAGACTAAAAATATTTCAATTTTTATTTATTGATTAAAAAGTTTAACTTATTTAATATTTAATTAAAAAAATTATATAATTTTTTTTGTAAAGAAAAAGCTCAATTATTTATAAACGAATTAAAAGATTAAAATTTACCCAACTTAACTTCGAACGGTGAGAAAATATTATAATATATATAGATCTAAAATTAATATTTAATTTCTTTATTTTTACATGTGTGTAGACATATATAGCCATAAACGAAATTGCCATTTTATACATGAAGTACGGGCTTAAGAAGCCTAAATCGCGTATTTCCACAGGACTGAGATTTATTTATGACATATTGAAGGGATGTCAGATTATTTTCCGTGATCCCCTTCGAATAATTTCTAATTTCCTGATTTGTGGAGATGTACGATGTACAATAGAAGGGTGATAAATTGTATTTCGAAAACTTTAGACCGGTCACTTGCTAAGTTGTTTGATATAATTATTTATAGATATATCCACAATTACTGTCGGCAAGCGCTAGTAGACCAACAACGGGGATTTCTTCCGCGTCGTTCCACCTCTTGTGCCTTTAAAAGGCGGTGACAAAATCGTTTGATTTTAAAATAAAGATCGACGTTGTCTCTACATCGACTTTCAAAGGCATTCGACAAAGTGTGTAATAAGCTACATCTTTAAAAGTTAAGTGTTTCGAACGGGTTTGTTGGTTTTTTTTCGATTTGGTTTAGTCGCCGTAGTTATATATTATATATTAGTACGATGTTTAATATATATATAGTAATCGTCGTTCAGATGTGTATTTTGCTCATAGTGGAGTACCACGGGGATCCAATCTGGATCATCTGCTCTTTTAATAACTCGAAATATTTATTATATGCCGATAACCGCACAAATTCAGATTCACCCTCTTTACAGAAAAAGAGTCGTAGTGGGGGTGGTCGATCGACAATCGACTACCTCTCAGCATCGCTGAGTAATACATTGTCGCATTGATCGCCACGTTCGGCGGCATTCTCTGATAGAGAATTTTGATGAAGGTTTTTAAAGCATAAATACTGCCGTGAATAACTTAGAAGTAATGTTCGAGCAGGGACCTAGATTTTCTAAGCACATCGCTGAAGTTTGCGATGAAGCGTAAAAAATGCTCGGTTTTGTAAAACGGAGCGCGTGTCACCTCAATAATGTATTTGCAATAATTTTGTACAACACGCTAGTTTGTAGTATTTCTGTATATGTTTCTATTGCCTTAGATTTGAGTGAAGTGAAGTACTTTTTGTTTTTGGGGAAAATTCAAAGAAAATCTCTAATATATTTGTAAAAAAGAGAGTATGGGTTGTATCCGTACTTGTATCCTAGTGATATTTTGCTAGAAAAGTTGGGATACATTTCATTGCATTCTCTGCGTCGCGTATAATAAATCATACTTTTTAAAGTTGCTAAGGGGTAGTGTTGGCAAGCCCCTTAATACACAGTGACTTTTGGCTGCGAACTTTCGGGTGTTCTAGAAAATCGCGATCCCTTTCCATATTTTTGCACGTTGCAGATAGCACGTCAGCAATTGAGAACGCTCTTCTTGCACGAGCCATTAAGCTTTTTAATAAGCTTGTCAAACAAAATTAAGTTTTTAGCGATAGCTATAATAAGCTGGAAGAAAATATGTGGGATGGTGCTCATTTATTTTATGTGTGCACTATAACCCATTTTTTATTATTTTATTAAATGTTTATTATTGTTTGTTCAATGGCTGACACGTCACATTGGAGAAACCTGCCAAGCCACTATGGACAAAATGCGTTATACATTCTTAGATAAAAAAATTAATTGTATAATTTATAAATTATATTTTTGTAAAGTTTAGTGTACAGAATGCTTGAGACAATAGAAAATTTGAATTATTGATTGTAAATTGTTTATAAAATTGATATTTTTGCAGTTTGCGTTATTAGAATTGAACAAATCTATATGCAATTTCAAGAATGTTAACACTTTATTATTCAAAATTTGCTTTGTTTTGTTAAATCAATAAGTTAGTTCAATTTAGGTCTAGAAAAGTTAGATCTAAGAATGAAAGAAAAAATCGACGCTATTAAAAAAATAACTTCAATTAAAATTTACCAATCTAAACTCAGACAAGTAATTAACAAAATCAACGTTCGCTAATTAGGTTCGCCCGTTATCGTCGAACCGATTAGCACAGTTTAAGTTTAGCAATTCGCCAACGCAGCGATACGATATAATCTAATAGTGAATAAATCAATTAGTGCAATAATAAGCGCGTTACCATATACAGATAAATTATTTCTAAAACGTCCCTATTAATTCTGATTAATTTATTAACGTTGAAAAAAAATCGTTTGCCTTACCGCGTTCAATTAGTACCGAACCCTATTTCGTTACGACACAGAGCTTTGAGGGCAACTTTCCGTAAGTCGGGACTAATCCTGCAAGGGTTTCCCGGATGAGTTTTCTTTTTTTCCACCCTTTCCTGAGTGGTAATCGGGGAAAAACGAACGGTCGGTTCAATTAGAAAACTCGGTTTGCCGATGTCGTACGCGATGCCAATTTCTATGGTTAAAATATATGTAGTACATATATATATGTATAAAAATTAAGGCAGGCAGACTAAAAAAAAGTAGTACATATATATATAAATGTATGAAAATGGACAGTTATTATTAGTGGACTAAAAAACTTTCACTAATGAAAATATGTCTTTTTACAACATATATCATTCTTACGTTACTTATCCTTATATCCTAATTTTTATTGACCTGCATTTTTTAAAGAAGTAAAAATATTTTTTTTGTGTAAAATCAAGATTTATTCATAAAACTAATATTGACAAACAATGTTTTTGGGGTGTTATTTAGTAATCGGTAATTTCGGTCCTTTTTTCTATAATATGCTCTGAATGAAGTTGTAAATTGTACTGATTAAAACTACTACTAATTTGAAAGATTGTAACGGTTTTAAGGCATGTAAAAATATTCGTATCAATTTAATTCGTAACAAAAAGTAATTTTATGATAATCTATCAAATTTTTTTTGATTTTTTATATTGATTACGAACATTAAATATACTTTATATATGTAAACAATTAGTTTTTACATTAACATCAAAACAAATTTTAGCAGGGTTTTACAAATTTAAAATTTAATTAAATAATATTAGGTGAAAAAATTTTAGATAAATTATTAATTTAATATAGAAGTTAAAATAAATACGTAAAATGTAATAAGATTTTTACGATTTTTAAGATAACAGGTTTATAACTTGTACACGACTTAATTAACAAAGCATTATAACTTTTACGCCTTGACCTATATAATTAAATGTATATTAAAGTAAGAAAATATTATTTATATTTATATAAAAAATATAAACAAATTACCAAACTATATTTTTTTAATACGTGCCAGACATATTATATTTTAATGATATATTTTTTCGGTCCTGTACTTTAATATATTAGGGTTGCTCTTCCTCTCTTTTTTATTTCGACCACTTTCTTCGATTTATGCGTATAATTTCACGTTGCACACGTATAAATTCCATCTAGAATTTCATATTTTTTTCATTAAAAACAACCAGCGAGAAGGCTTCGAACATAAATATAATAAAAAATCTCTCTTTTTTAAAAAAAATGTTTTCCTCCAAGCGCCCCTTCGACAATAATACCGGAGAAATAAATATGTCGTCGAAATGGAAGACTGCCGTGTAAACTATGGAGTTACATTATCTCGTATTATTAGAGGATAGTAAAGTTTGAGCCTAAGATCAGCTCTTTTCCCTTTCAAACGAGAAAACCACTTAAATTCGGAAGTCTCTCTGCAAAGCGAGATAAACTAAATGGGTAAAAAGTTTTTTCGCTCTTCGAGAGGCTGATTTGCGAACGTTTCTCGCCTAACGAAATTATCTAAAGTTTAAGAGAAATGTTCGTAGAAAAATATTAACAAGCAATACTAGTGAGTAATGAAAAAAGCAAATATTTTATTGCAACAAAGGCACGGCAATATGAGTGAAAAATCTGAGGCTGAGGGGTGTTTATTATTGTTCAAATGTCTTCGCTCGTGCTTCTTCGTAGATGTCCCAAAGGAAAAGTTTTAGCTTTCATTCGCAATAACGGTCTAGAAGTTGAGGGTTCATAACACACCTTCATTACTCAACCATATTACTCGGCCCAAGTGGTTTTATGTCCCTCGCTCGGCACAGTTCCATAAACGTGTTCTATGTATTAAATAAAATTGATATCAGTCAGAATTCGAATAGGGTCTAGGTCAAGATTATTATTAACAATATATAAAAATTGTCAATTTATATATATATAGTATACAATTTATATATAGTATAAAAATACATTAAAAAAATTACGGAAACCATTTGAAAAAAATACTAATACTATTGAGATTTTTTGTATATCAACAAAGGTACAAAAAATATTAAAAGTATGCCATTTAAAATAAAAATAGATATTAATTTTAGAGTACTCAAAAATGTTTTAATCGCTTTTGATTAACGTATTACATATTAGAAAAAGCATTATCCTTTTATAATCGCCATTTTTTCACAAAAATAATCTTATTTACATAGTCTCGATTGGATGCCAAAGCAAATCGTGTTTTTATTTGTTTTAATTTTGTGATAGTTTTTTTCAAATTGTGTAATCACAGAAGGCATTTCACAGATAATAAAAATCGCTGATCTCAATAATATTGATATTAGGTAAGGAGGTCACACCCCATATCTGAGCTCCAAAAGATCATCCTGGTTTAATGATAAAGTTAAATATTATCATTTTGCTTTCCAATGATAATCCTGAATTTGGGCCTGTAATCCAATACAGCCTGCCCTACTATCAGATGTTAATTAGTTTTTAGAAATATAAGTTTTCCAGGTATTTTTTATTTTATTACCGGTTTAAATATTTTTTTATTATTATTTTTAAATAACTAATTATTTAATAATTGTTTTATATAAAGCAAATTTATCTGGTTCTTTTCCTAGCTTTGGTAAAATTAAAATTTAAGTAACTTTTCGTTGGTTAAAAATCAGTTTTACTGAGTTAAATAGAATAAAATTAGAGTCTGATGACATTTACCGGTATTTCCTTTAAATCACTTTCCCGCTTATCAGATCATTTTTCTATTATGAATACTTCTAATTTTATTAAGAAGTTTTGGAATTGAATTTTCTCTAAAGAAGTACATTTACAAAATTTTCAATTTAATTGCCACTATTCTAAAAAAATCATAAGATATTCTAATATTGGCTCGTTTTTTTCAGTTATTTTGTTGATTTATTAAATTTGTCTTCATGTGAGGTGATTGCATACAAATATAGTAAGTAATATATGCCTTAAGTATTAACGTGAATAATAAAATTAAAATATTTCAGTATAGTAGTATTAAATAATTAATTAAATGTAAATGCTTTCCTAACTCTTGAGAATCTAGTTATTTAAAATTTGACAAGATTTATATTAAGTTTATTTATAGTTAATTAAAGATTTATTTAAGACATGAACATTTATATAAACTAGCAAATAATTTATATATTGTTAATAATATTAACATATAAACATACATATATTTTCATAAAACAAAATAAAGGTATTAACAATTTACCAGATATCTTAATTTCAGAACTCTCTACTTATATCGTCTTATTACTTGCTTAAATAAAAGTTGAATGTAGCAATATTCATAAATTATATATTCATAAGTCAAATTGTTTTAAATAACTGAGAGCAGTCATTGAGTAATAGATTTATAATAATTTATAAATGATGGCGATAGCCCTGATTCTCAAGAAAAAAAATATTTGCGATATAAATGATAGTGAATAGACCATATTTTTTCAGGTTTTCATATTACAATGTGGAGAAAAATATAAATGGACGTGTCCGCTTTATTACTGCGAAAGTTTCGCACGGGCCAATCCATGTGTGGCGAAGGGTGCTTTATAATGTTTGATGTGAAAATATGTATTTTTTCCCTTCGAAAATTGCGTATTCCTCGACATGGCAATATTATCACTAAATTTAGACACACGTATTTACATTTGGTCTGGACGGAATATTAAAACATCATAACAGTACATGTCATATTAAGTAATATTCAGGATATATTCGAGATCACATTTTTACGTAACACTTAATTATGAAAAATATGTTTTGCTTAATTTGCGAATAGCAATCCTCTTCGAATAAAAAACTTCCCAACTTGGTTCAGCTAACGTATTTATTGAAAAGCTTTTGTTGATTGAAGTCAAGGCTTCGATATCGATTTTTATTATAAAAAGCTCCACACAGCTTTTGAGAAAAATTGATTATTATATAAATATAATTTGGTATTAATTTTTTTGATGACATAATTTACTGCGGAAGTAATGGAATTGATTGGATCAAGATTTATTAGATTGTTATTTTAACGTTGTCGGTAATATGCGTTGAATTTAACAAAATTCAATTTTAGAATGAATTCTAGTGAATTCGATTGAATCTCTAGTGCAATCCCTCGAGAGAGCCTTGCAGGCCCGATAGGTTTACATTTCATTTAACATTTTCAATTGACAAAGGGTATTCGTGCACATCACTTGAGATAAAATGAAACTGTATTGTTGATGCAGGACGAAACTTCCTAGACCTTACAATATAATAAAATATAAAAAATAATTTTAATTGCAATCTTTTATATATTTAGAATAGTATACATACAATAAATATACTTTACTTCGTATTAGGTATTATAGAATAAAAAATATACTTAATTAAGTTTAGTCATAAAGAAAATTCATATTTAATATAAAAAAATATTTGGCTATTCAGGGATTCCAAATTATAGATCCCGATTCAAGAATGCTACGAACTAAGGATCGAGAAAATGACACAGTATGGCACTTTCCGACACTAAAGGGCATACAGTTAACGGAAGCCCATCTCCACAGAGAGTCTAAATCACTTTGTAAAGAGAATGAGTCCACAACAGATCGAATGCATTTATATAATTATAAATCATCTGCGTACAGAAGAAAACTTGAATTAGTAATTGCTGTATTTATATCATTAATAAATAACACAAAAAGCAGAGGTCCCAGATTGGATCCTTGAAGAACCTCCGAAGGGGTAAAATATTCTTTTGACAATCGGCCACCATAGGTTACAAACTATCTACGATTGCTTAAATAACTCGAAAATAACCGAGTTAAATTATCCGAGCAACCGAGGTTCGACAATTTTTTTATTAATAACCTATGACAAACTTTGTCAAAGGCTTTCTCAAAATCTGTATACACGACGTCTACTTGAATTCCCGCATCGAGAGAAGTTGTCACCGTTTTGGTGAACGACAGAAGGTTAGTAACAGTGGAACGGGCAGGACGAAACCCATGCTGTTGGTCTAACAAAACTTGCCGAAAGTGATTATAGAGATATTTATGAATAATTATTTCAAATAATTTAGCAGGAGCTGAGAACACTGCGACTGGTCTATAATTATTTATTTATATTTTGTCACCCTTTTTATAAATAGGTGTGATTTTTGTGCATTTCCATAAATTAGGTAATGATTATGTTTTGAGAATTAGATCATAAATACATTTTAGAGGAGCAGCGAGACTGACTTCGCAACCCTTCAAAATAAAATCAGGAATTAAATCAGGTCCAGAAGAACGCCCTGTCTTTAATTTATTAAATCCGTATTTAAGATCTAAGTGCTCAGTTTCTTTGATGGTCAGTACTGAAGACCAAGAACATGAAGAAGGAAGCGAATATAAATACAATTTCACTAATTTAGCCAGTAAAAATATTTAAAATAATTGATATTTAAGTTTATTGCTTAATTTATGTAAAGCTGTACTTGTTTAAAGATTCACAACATTTTGCCATCATATCGTTTAAAAAACGATATCAAAAATAAATTAAATCAAATTTAAACCTAACCTAATGAACGAATAAAAACTAAAGTTAGTTTAAGAACTTATGTACAAATGGACGTTTCATAACTGGCAAATTGAGTTTCAACAGTAGTTTAGAACAGCATATATTTTCACTAAATCCTATTAGTTAAATCATATTTTTTGTTTAAGTATATGAATCCACTGAAATACTCATTGAAATATTTATACATAATTTCGTTTTGTTCACCTAAATAAAATAAAATTATAATCTTAAGCATAAATTTTAAATATAAAGGAAAAAAAAATGTAAATGGCAATATATTAAGTCATTAACAGTTTTATAATATGAATAATGCTTTTGATAAAACAGGAGTGTTTAAATAAAAAAAATAAAATTGACGACGAAATAATAGTTAGCTTAATAGAACTTCTACATATATTTAACTTGAGTGTTAATACATTAATAAAGTTTTATATTAATTCTAGATGGAAAACAATACTAAATTAATAGTAACATCTTGTCAACCAGATTTTCACCGTCATTTTATAACGTTATCTCATACATGTTTATGTGGTTATAAATTTTCATTATCATTTGAAATTGTATAGTTTGTATAAAATTGCACGTAATGCACATACGCCCGAGTCACGTATTTAATTATGTAAACCGCTTCTCGTTCTCCGTATGCCCGCGAGCTATCTCTATTGAGAAAAATGCTTAAGGATGAGATAGCAATTTTTTAAAAGTCAACACCAGCGTTTCACATATTTGAGAGTCCTGTTGAACCTCCTTGACATTTTTAAATTCACCGCAGAGTGCATTACCGAGATGAAATTTGTACGAATCGAGTACCCGGTAAAAGTTTTACCGCTACGACAATACATTAAATATCTTTGCGGTTTTCAGATTCTAAATATATATTGTGTATATGTATGTATACAGCGAGCGCATGTAAATATTTTAGCTTTTACTTATGCCTAAGGTTCCTTTATTAAATTAAAATTGCCAGTCTTCGCAGTGAAAAGACCGGGAGTAATCTCACGAAAGACGCTCCCGATTCAATGGAACTTTTGATACTTTGTCTTTATTAAAAAAAAAATAAAGACTCCCATTCCCCAAGATTATAAGAAAGCCGACTTTGTATAGTACTTACTATATAGTTATAAAAAAACTTTTTAATGCGTATTATAAATTTTGTTCAACGATCTCGATGTGCTGATGCGAAAATTTTGAATTAGTGATTCATGGAGTCTTTCTTAATAATCCTTAAATGACCCGTGAGAATTTTTCGCCTTGGAAAAAGTTGCACTTTCGGAACGGAGAGAGGACTATAAAATTAATTCATAACCGTCAAGGTTGCTGTCAGTTCATAATTGAATTGTTCATTATGGTTGAAAAAATGTATTATATATAGCTTATATAATGTGAGGGTTGCGCAGCTCAAACTTGGAGTAATTTACGTTTTTTTTGGGTTCGCTTCGATTTTATTATACCATGAGCCAACGTAGGTTTGATGAAATCCACGAGCTAAATACATGTAAAATGTTTAATGGAAACTGGGCTTGGCTCTGGTTTTCAACACGTGGGTTTAGCGCATAAATAACTGTGATGGGTTTTCGGGCTCTGGTTCAAAAAAAATACATGATTCGAACCGCAGAGTTAAAGTAAACAGTGAGAGTTACTACAAACTATAAATTTAAAAGTGAATATGGGCGCATAACAATGTATTAAAACAATGTAATACAACAGATGCACAGAATAATATTATTGTTGAATTAATTATTCGGAATCGACATTTTCGGGTAAAAGACCCATTCTAAAAAAACTAACCTGCTAAAAGTTATCTTATGCACAATTGTATATTTAAGGAAAACAATGAAAAAAATTACAAACAAACAGAAAATTTAAATATAAAATCTTTTAATTACCTATTAGGATTTTACATTTTTAAATATTTTCTATACTTAATTGTGGAATTTCAATATATTTTATTAACAAGAACGCATCATAATACCAATGTATTTAAGATAAGGCCTAGTCAAAAACGTTTTATATTTATTTATTCAATACTTCTTAGAATGTCGTGATACTTTTTTCGTCTTTGTCTATAGTTACTTTCATAAATTTATCTTTCGTTTATAATAAAAATCTTTTTTTTCCGTGATGGATTTTTTTTATGGATCTGTCGACACTTTTTGTTTAAATTGTATCTTGACATAATTAATGCACCGACCTATTTGTTGCACTAATTATAAATGTTTACAAATAAATAAAATTCTAATCTATTATTTATGTTTTCCTTAAATTTACTACTCTTTTAAAAATATTAAAGAGAAATACAGACTTGTTTAATCAAGGACCGAATCCATTTTCCATTAATAATTTTTATGTTCATATATTTAAAATTAATTATTACTATAGTGATCTAACAAATTACTCCAACGCGTCACAATAATAATAAAACAGTACATTGTATCATTACAATATACAACATATAATAAAAACAGAACTTAGGAAAGAGAAAAATCGTAAAATTAAATGATAAGAAAAAAATCAGTTCTTCGATATTAAACTAATTTTAAATATATCAATGTTTAGTGTCAGCCTATTAGGGAACCGGATAGCTACAGTCATATGCGAGTCGGCTATTGCGGACGTCCTGGCTCTAATTGGCATAAGAAGAGGACGTGATCGTAATTCTCGAAGATGTTTCGGAACCCAAAACTGTAATTACTTGAGAATAGTTTGATTGTCGATAGCACCTTTTAGTAGTTTTGAAAAATGCCTAACGACATACAACAACGAGAAGCTGACGAATCGCTTTCCAAATTTCTTAAAAGAAAGGCGCTGAGATACAAAAATAGATAATAAAAAAAATTTCTCTCAAGATACATCAAGAATCTTTTCTAAGCTTTTACGTTTAAGATATAGTATTTGTTTATTCGGAGGATTTTAAATTATAGATCACAATTAAAGAATGCTGCTAACTAAAGTGTCATAATAGCTACGAATAACTAACGGATCGAGCATCTTGATAGATTTTTCGCAGACGTCGTTTATGTGTATAGAGAATCTCAACTTTCCTTTAAAAGAAGTCTTTAGTGAAAGTTTCTCTAATCAACACGTTTCCATCGGTCATAAGAATAATTTATTGACAAACAAGATCGCTAAAATGACACAATATGCCACTTTCCATAGGGCAGACGGTCAACAGAAGTACAACTTAATAGAAAATCGAAATCACTCTGTCAAGAAGTCAGCAAAAAATTTGATCTTTTGCTGACTTCTTGACAGAGTGACATCTAAACAATTTTAAATCATCTGCATACAAAATAAAACTATACTTTGTAACTGCTTTATTTATTACATTATAAAATACCGTCAAAAGCAGAAATCCCAGGATCTGAAAATTATTTCGACAATCAGTTGCCATAGGTAACGAGCTGTTTATGATTACTTGAACACTTCGAGAATAGCTGAGTAAAACCATCAGAGTAACCGAAGTTAGACATTTTTTTCACTAAAAATACATTACAAATCTTGTTAAAAGCTTTGTCAAAACCCAAGTATACTACATCTACTTTTATTCCCACATTAAGAGATTTTATCACTGTTTTAGCAAAATAAATAAATACTTTAGTTTATAAATATTATAGATAAATAATCTGCATTATATTTTATGCATATTCAATTATATTTAATATATTATAAAGAGGTCATAATACGCATTGAGATCCTCGTCCAGGCTTTAATCGACGACGACCCTCGAAAGCGCTAGTGTTTGAATTAATGATAGCACTATCTTCTACCCCTACACACTTTATTATCCCATTTGCTATAATTTTCGAAAGGGAAAATATTATTTCACCGTCCGGATAATATGTAAATTTGTCCGGATATAGCCTGGACACGGCGCCTGCGTTTTATCGCCGTAGGGGTTAATTTTGTACCGATTGCTATATGAAAAAATGAACGGAGTATAATAGTGAAGCAATTTGACGAGTTTTTTTGTGGTGCTTGAAGTGTAAACATTGGAAAAAAATACGTCAGACCGTTAATGTATTGCACGAAACGTAAGGCAGAATTTTCTCATAAAATAATTTACGACTTTTGCTCGATGCTAATATGAAATGCCGCCGAAGAGCTCTTCTGTGCATTAAAATAAAGCTATATGGTGCATAATGTATATTAGGTTTTTTAATCCGGATTTTGGCGCGTTGTTATTTTGCAATGTGCGGTTTTGTACAATTAACGTTTGAGTATTAAAATCGGTATGAACATCATGGGATTGCGTTTTTATCTCCCACGAGCAAAACATCGAGAGGTATTATTTTTTCAATAGATATTATACAGGAGATATTATTTTTATGCATATATTAAAGAATCGTTAGTCTAAAAATACAAAAACATGACAAAAAACTATTTGTATATATTACTGTGAATATAATAAATAATTATTTCTTTTTTAAAGTTTTAAAAGTATGATATATGCAATTTGTCTTTAGTTTTTACGACACTATAAATTTTTTTACAGCAGCAAATATACTTGTTATAATTCAACATAGGGCACCTTAGTGATATTAGGATTTAGCATTGGCTGATCTCATCGATATCTAAAAAGTGAGTGACATATACCGTATTAAATAAATTATGGTAATATTTCAGATTAAAATTTCATTCAGAATTAACGATTTACTTTCAATTTGAGAAAAGCGAACTGGAATTGCACTAAGCACAGCTATTTTAAAACGATTAAGATGACCCCAAAAAGCTTAAAAAATAATATTCTTGGTGTTCAGCTAAACAGTTACCTGAATAATAAGAGTACAACCCAATTTTAGAGACGACTTGGGGAACACGCGACACAGTACTACATGAATGCATTTTAATATTATATATGTATTTTTCCACAAACTGTATTTCTTAATCTTTCTCTGGAAACTGTCAAGCGTAAGAAAATTGTGTTACAACGGAGTTAATAACTACCAACTGTGTAAGACAATCAGATACATATAATACTTACAATTTTGAAAATCATTGACATCAATTTAATTTAATATAAATTATTGTGAATAATAATTTACATATATCTATATATATATATATATATATATATGTCACTTTGCATCTAGGGTCGGTTTTATTATTAGTACATTTTTCTAAATAACAAATCAAATTTTTTGCGGAGACCTAAACCCGTAGCCTCTGGTTTATCAGTCTGGACCTAAAGGATCACGCTATTGCGGCCTAACATTTAAAAATTGTACTGCAAAAAATAAACGCGTACACTGTGAGTTTCCACACAATGTAATAAAATAATAGTGTTATTGTTCAACGCAACGACTTATAGCTTAGAAAATTTATTTTATTAGCAATTTTTAATTATTTTGCTTTTTATTTTTTTTTAATTGCAAGTAAAAGTTTTTAAAATATTACTTGTGGCACAAGCATAAGAAAAGGTTAAAGTTTACGCAATCTGTAAAACGTGGAAAGGTTTACATGGTAGGAATGAGTTTGAAAAGCAAGTTTTTACAAGTGTCACATGCACTTGCTATTATCACTTATCTTAGCACACCAGCTATCGATCTTGCAGTATTTCAAGTAAAATAGTGATTTAATAAAAAATATTTTTGTGTTTAAAACAAGGGCTCGAGAAAATTATTTTTATTTGAATTATGAGAAAAAGTCAACTTTAAGGCTGACGTCGCGTCTGGCACCTATTATTTTTCAGTCTACCTTAACAGCTTAACGACCGGTATTTATTTGCCGAACTTTGCTTGGTGGCCGGGCGATTTCTCACGGAAAAATCGCAAACAATTATCTTTTTCAGTAAATTCCCTATAACTTGTAAACCAATTAAGATATTGTATTCAAATTTAATATGTAGCTTCCTTATGATTTTTCGCATAAATACCTGTCAAGTACGTCATTTAACCAGTGTTTCTAAACCTTTGGGTCTAATTTGTTTGAAATAATAGTTTCGAAAACAAATTTATATCATTGGCAAACATCTTACAAATACAAAGTAAGTGAGACTCTTCAATAGATTAGTATTAATTACCTGATTTTTTATCACTTTTTAAATTTAGAAATAAAAATTTTGATTTGTTATTTCTGGGCCACCAGGTCTAACCATTTGTATGCCCATACTCACGAAATGAATTTACGGTACACTTCACTAAAAATATTTTGCTTATTGCACTTTATTAAATTAAAAGTAACATGTATGCTTTCAATATATTTAATATTCATCATTTCTATTATTTCCATAATAATAATTTGGTACTATATAGGTGATATAAACAAAAAACCAAACATTAATTCTCAGAACAGCTTCTTTCTAATTATATTGTACAGTGTCTAATATTTATTTTTACCAGTTCCTGGCCAAAGCCATTAACCTGGGTATCTATTAATTGGTTCTCATTTTTATTTATTTATTTTTAGGACAAAAAAAAAAAAAAAAAAAAAGTAAAAAAAAAAAAAGTTGTTTCTTATTACGTTAGCTAGCACTTTTTTTTACAAATATTCATGTTACCTTATTAAGGTTTTTAACTAATGGGTTAGAATGATTTTTGTTTCTGTCATGGTAATTTACTTTAAGTTTATCGAAATAATCGCGTAAAGTGTCTATTTTTAAATCTTTATGTATATTTGAGTTTCGGACAAACCATTGGGCATTTGTCGCCATTCTTAGCGCAATATTTTGTTGCGTTTGTAGTGATTTCGAATAATTACGACTAAGTATACCACCCCAGACGGGGGAGGCATATGAAATAACTGGTCGGATGATCGATTTGTACAGGAGCAGTTTGTTTTTTACATTTAGTTTGCTCTTTCTGTTTAATAATGGATATAGACGAGCACGAGTTGTTTTGACTCTTGAAGTTATGTTATTTATATGGGATTTCCATGTTAATTTGGAGTCCAGAGTTAATCCTAAGTATTTGGCAGAATTTTGCCATTCGAGGCTTTTATCGTACATTTTTAATTTAGAGAGATTATTATTAGCATAAGCGTGTTTTCTCCTGCGATTAAACATTACAGCGACGCTTTTGTTGGGATTTGCTGTTATTAGCCACTTATCGAACCACTTTTGAATAGTGTTGAGTTTGTTTTGAAGATGAATTATTGCACGATGGGGGTTTTTATAAGAGCATAAAATGGCGGTATCATCCGCGAATAGGGCAGTAATTACTTTTTTATATGGCTTGGAGGGAAAGTCGCTAGTAAAAATTGTAAATAATAATGGACCCAGAATTGATCCCTGCGGAACGCCTGCCAGAATAGGTCTCGGACTCGATAGATGTTTTTCCAATTTAATTTTAAAGGTTCTATTTTTAAGAAAAGATTCAATTATTTTGACCAGTTCAGATGGAAATTTGTATTTTATAAGTTTAAATAGTATACCATCATGGTATACTTTGTCAAACGCTTTGGCTATATCCAAAAATACTGCTCCTGTTGTCATTTTTTTATTAAAGCCCGACTGGATGTGGTTCACAACTCTATGCAGCTGCTGCGTAGCCGAGTGTTCCGTTCTAAAACCGAACTGTTCATTGGGTAATATTTTATTTTCTATTACATGTTTTAATAATCTACGTTGGATAAGCCTTTCAAATATTTTACTCGCGACGGGTAGGAGGCTTATGGGTCGATAGCTCGCGGGAAGAGTTGGGTCGGTACCGGGTTTTCTCAGAACTACCACATCAGCTTGTTTCCAAACTGTTGGAAAATACAGACAGTTAAATGATGCGTTTATGATATTAAGAAAAAAACTGATAGCGCTAGGAGGAAAGATTTTGAAAGCTTTACTAGGGATGGAATCGTTTCCAGGGGCTTTGCGGTTGGCTAGTGATCGAAGAATATTTTCTAGTTCAATTGACGTTACTGGTTCTATTTGGTTGTGTTTTTTTCCTAGAGTAGTTCTAATTTCTTTTTCTATTTTGTTTTTAAAGTCTACATTTATTAAAGATAAGTTAATTGTACATTGATCTTGGAGGCTATCGGCAATAGCTTCTGCTTTATCTTCTAAAGAATAAACTAGCACTTGTGAAGGAGTCATAATTTTTTTTATATCTACTGGATCTCTACGTAAAATTTTTGACATATTCCAAAGGGAATTGTCTTCAGGGTTTAGGTCGGTAAGTTTATTCTCCCATAGTTCATTATTGTATTCTGAAATTGCAGTTTTTATTTCGGACTGTAAGCGGTTTAATTTTGATTTATCTGACTTATTCTTAGATTGTTGCCATTTCCTACGAATTTGATTTTTAATTTTAATAAGTTCGCGAATATTATTTGGTAAAGAAATATCTTTGTTTGTCTTTCTTTCGAGAGTAACTCGTTCTATCGATTTGTTTATTGAGCAAGTGAGAGTATTAATTTCTTCTTCTATTTCTACCGTGTTGTTAAGCTCTTTTTGTTCAGGAAGGGTTTGCTCTAAGTAATAAGGGAAGAAATCCCACTGTACTTTCTTTATGTTTCTTCTAATGTTAATATCAAAATTTATTGGAAGGCAAAAAATGACTGGGTTATGATCAGACGCGAGACTATTGTGGACCTCTATATTGCATGTGGGTAAGTTGTTTGTTATGGCGATATCTAAAATATCTGAAACACCCCGTGTTGAATAGTGGGTTGGATCTGTTGGGATTTCTAAGTTTATGTTATTATTATCTTTGGCAAATTTATTTAGCGTTCTACCATTTTTGTTAGTCGCCCTGCAATTCCATTCTCTATGTTTGGAGTTAAAGTCCCCTGCAGCAAAAATAGGTTGCGAATAGTTAAATAAATGTTGTAAATCTTCAATGGGATACGCCGGTTTCGGTGGGGTGTATACAGAATGAATAATTATGGGCGATCGAGCATCAGCTTTAACTTCTAAAGTTGTAACTTCAAGCTTATTAAATGTTTTTGTAAGCGCATCATTATGCTTTATCTCGTTTTTAATGTAAATTGCAGTTCCTCCCCCGGCACCGATTTGCCTGTCCGAGCGATAGGTTTTGTAATTAGCAAAGTTAATTTTTATCGATTCTTTTAGGTGTGTTTCGGAAATAAGAGCTATATCTATGTTTTGATCTATGAGGAATTGATTAAGTTCGAATTTTTTATCGCGAAGGCCATTAGCATTCCACGCTAATATCCTTAAAATTTTGCGGTGGTGGGTTTTCCCTTTTTTTTCGCACATCATAATGTTGGCAATAGGTGGGAACTGATAAATTTCATTTTTTCACTTAATTCCATAAACATCTTGATTATGACGTCGCGATTGGAGAGGTTCTCCGTTGTCACATTATTGATAGGAGTCTCTTCCGGGTTTCCTTTAAGTTTTTCGGCGAATGAGCAGCCGTTTATTTTATTATTAATATGGTTATGGGTTTTTTTATTATCTCGCGGTTTCTTGTAATCTATATTTTTTTTATTGTTTGGGTTTTTAGCACATCCCCCGTAACTCGCAGGATGAGAACCGGCGCAGTTACTGCATAAAAGCTTATCAATTTTTTCCTCGTGGGAGCAATCTCTGGTGAGATGGGGACCGGCACATTTTACGCATGCAGGAGTAGCTCTGCAATTAATCGCAGAGTGGCCGAACAATTGGCAACGGTGGCACTGGAGAATGCCTTTTGGTCTATTCTGCTGCTCCACCGTAATACGCTGGTGCAGGAGATATCCCAAATTGTATATTGATTTATTGTGCTCGCTTTTTTTTAGCGAGACTGCAAATAATAGCATAGGTTTGCTTGACTTTTTATTTTTTAATTGGTTGATGGATTCAACCTCGAACTTAAGCGACAGGAGCTCCTCTTTAATTTCGTCGCAAGTAAAGTCAGCGTTCAGCCCCCGGATGACTACCCGAAGAGGTTTGTCTTCGGTTAGTGTGTAGGTATGAAAGGAGAATTTCCTTTCATCTAGCAAATTAGTAATTTTGCGGAAGTCATCGGTTGACGCCGCAATAATTTTTGCGCAGTCGGTGCGCTGAATAGAGGAAAACGACAAACCATTGTTGATAATGGTTTGTCTCGCCGCTTTGTAATCTGATGGATTATTAAGTATAATTGGCGGGATATTCGCCTTTTTTATTTCCGTTTCTACTATTGGCGGTGTGCTAGGCCGTAGCCTCTTCTTAGCAGGGGACGATTCCCTATTATTCGAGGGATAACGAGTAGTCGAGGGCGCGGTCAGTTTATCAGCGAGAAATGTCGCGGGTGCAGAGACAGTGTTCAAAGTCACTATTCCGGTCGAAACGTTACTCGCGGGTATCGCGGGTGCAGATGCGGTAACAACGATTGGTACCGCAGATACGTTTTGTTTATTATTTTTTTTTATTTGAGAAGAATATGCGCCTTTTAGAGGCGCAGAAATAACTGCCTCCGTTGCGGACGCGGAAGAAACGGAAGCCGTTTTTTTATTTGATTTTTTGCCCTTCAGGAGCTCGGCAATTTGCACCTCAAGGTAGATGCGGAGTCGACGTTCCTCAAGGAGTTCCTGGCGAAGGATCTCCATTTCCTCCCTGAGGTTCGTCAAGTCTGAGGCATGCTCACTTACTTGAGTGAACTCCATGCTTAGGGAGTCCACGTCAAAGATTGGCTCCGCCATGACAGAGCCGGTCGGAAGACCGATGAGTCAGCGGGGGAAAACCGTCGTTGGAGTGGTGTGCTCAGAGCGTGTATCTCGTCCGGTAGCCGAAACAAGAATGAATTATATTGTATGTCCCGCAATTTCTTTGAGCGAAGGCCTACGCCCATTTCTAAAAGATTCATTGTTGACAATTTACTACCTGCACTTGCGATAGATACATTGGCTCTAATCTTAGGAAAGATATTTTCTACTTAATTTTGTATTGGTTATTTACATGAAACACAAGTTAGATCAGCCCATAATATTCGCATACACTACAAGGAGTTTAGCAATTCACCAAAATATTATGATAATATTTTATTATTAAAAAAAATAGTTTACGATTTTATCTATTGTTATTGTTAATTTATTATTCTTAATCTTATAACACATCTAAGCACTATATTTTTTACCAGCTTAACGCCCAGTGTTTTTTGCCGAACTTACCTTGGTGGCCGGGAGATTTCGCGGAATAATAGCAAAAAATTACCTTTTTTAGTAAATTCCCTATAACTTGTAAACCAAATAATATATTTTATCGAAATTTAATTTGTAGCTTCCTTATGATTTTTTGCATAAATTTATTGTAATTACGTAATTTAACCAGTGTTTTTAAATCTGTGCGCTGCATAATTAAGTGATATAACAAAAAAAAAAAAAACTTGTTTACAAATATAATATTAAATATTTACTATAAATTACAATCAATGTTATTCTCAAAGGTTAAATCGCCACTACCTGGCCCGTTTTATCAGCTTACCTTGTGCATACCTTTTAAGAATTCATCTATTAGGGTATTTGACACTTTTTTTATTGTGGAATTCCCAAATTCGGGAATTCCACACAGATAAAAAAATGCATTTTATAATCGAAGTAATGCAATATATTTAGTCTCCTCTAAACTATCGGTCGAAACGTATCGCGAAAATTGCTCTTCTCTCTGTGATCCTTTGTGATTGTGATTTTGATTTAAAAAAATTATTTTCAATCCCGGCAAAATGGACGAAAGAAATTAAGCCTTTTTCGAAAATTTTGAAGACGCGTTGTTTAACGCCCCCAGTGATTGTGAACATAGTGAATTGTGCGAAAGCAATTCTAATTCAAGTGTACGTGAACATAGACCGCGTGTGACAAATTTGCACTCATCCAGTTCATTTTCTTCATAATGACAAATGTTTTTACGACGCCAAAAAATTTAGTGAGTGCAAATTATTATATATTATAAATGGATATTTTTTATAAATCGTTTATACAAAAAATTTTAGAAGCATTTAAACATACATGTTATTAATTTAATTATCACATTTTTAAGCTAATGTGGTGTTCAAAAAAAAATCGTGCACTAATCAACGTTGTCAAATTTCAAAAATTTCCTTAATGATTATTTAACTATTTTTGTAAATACGCAATTCACTGTTTTTATTATTATTAACTAACTTTTACTATAAATTATCACTTAATAATAACAACAACAATAAATAAAAATATAATATTCCATAATGCAAAAAAAATATGGTCACTGTAAGTGGGAGCGGCTTGGAGAACCGTTACCAAACGACACACTAGCCCAAAAATATTAGAATATAACAAACTAAAATAAGCGACGACTCGTTGCATTGCGACGCAGTGGGATAAAACGACTCTTTTTACGAAAAATTAAAGTAAAATATAATTTATTTTATATTTTATATTAGGTAGAAATAATATACTACCATCTCGAATTATAATATAAGGGTAAACTGTATTGTATCATAGTGTATTTTTAATAAAAGAAGACGCGTGACGCAGGACGCATGGGCGAGTCCTCGGCCGCTGCAAAAGGTTCTCTCAGGACTCGTGGGTGAGTCCTCGGTCGTTAAGCTGTTAATACGTTGATATCAAATATATATTGACAAACTCTTAAATTATATTTTTATTTTTTCAGATACGAAACAATAATTTATTCATAATTTATATATTTCTAATAATAATATATATTTTTATCGCACGATATTTAACTGCACAAATATGTACATATATTATGTGGGTGCATTTTCGATGCAGGTTGAAAGCAGTATTCCCTTTGAAGCATACGAGCAAATAAAATGAAAACGTTTTTCTGAAGGTTAAACGAAATTCGATTCGACACAGCGTTGCTGTAAAATTTTTCGCTAAAGATTTTTTGCACAAGATGTATTTCATATTTTATATGTATGGTACAATATAAATTTCATCTGACACAATATTTATATCGTACTATTTGTTTCACTTCATTTATATAGATGTATTGCAACAATAGCAGAAAGCGCTCACGACTGGTTGTATGAAATCATTTTTTACTAGAACGTTCATTACACAAGGTGTTACAAAAGCTACTTTAGCATTAAAAAAATATTCTTTTTAATATTTTTTTTTTATTGAATAAATTAAAATTATTAATTAAAAATATACGAATTTTATTTAAGTCAAAATAGCAATAGGTATGTAGATGAAAACATATTGAACGCTTAGATTATATTCAATATAATGAAATTTTAAGCAGCAATACGACTGAAACATATACTAATTTTTTGTGGATGCAGAATTTAATATAAGGATTGTAGAAAAGCGTAATAAAAGCTGTTATTAATGAAGTTTATTATACAGAAAATCCTAAGCTACCAAATATTCAATTATAAATAGTTACATACGTATATATATTTCTTGAAATGATGCGAAGTATTAAGTCGATAGTGAACGCCACAAGGAGGATTCTATACAACGATATTATTATGTATTTATAAAGATACCTAAATAGTGTTAAATATAGCTAGAAATCCTTAAGTTCTTTAGCATTCAATACATAATGAACGTCATCGATTTTTTTTGTAATAATATCCACGTCGTCTACGAATCTAATGTTATTTATAGTCTCTCCGCCGATGCGTATTCTTTCTATTCAGGCCTCAAACGCTTCAATGAATATTAGCTCTAAGTACTTTATTATACAAAAATAAAGCAAATTTATTCAATTTTTCAATAGCAAAGAGACTTATGGATCACGTTGTATATTTGTTTTAAAGCAATTCAAAAGAAATTGTTTTCTTGACACGCTGATTTTATTTGCGTCCTTTGAACTCGTCTAGGTATAATATGTACGTTTTATAAATTTTATAAAAGCAATTTCTATACCACTTGTTAGCGATGTTATGAAATTGGTAATCCATAACACGATAAAGCCTCACTCTGCGACAGTGGTGTACCTAGTGAGCGTTTTCCGAAAGCTTTTCCAATTAAGCCGGGACGAATGCAGAAATGCAATTAACCAACTTTGCCTGGTCTCTCTCTTTCTCTCTCTCTCTCTCTCTCTCTCTCTTTCTCTTTCTCCCTGAGGATCTGTTTAAAAGAACGACAAACTGTTTGCACTCCCCCTGCAGAGAATCGTATATGCATTTGGCTAAAATGACTAAAATTGAATTCGATCTCGGCGGAAATTCTCTTTCCAAGGGCGAGTAAATCGGATCCATTACAGCGACTTAAGCTGCTCCAATACGGCTCACTTTAACGTTATCGTTTTAACGCTTAAGCTTTAGAGGATATTTAAATATATATTCGCTGAAAAAGAAATGAGCTAGCAGCGGTGAGTTGAGCTAAAGTTTTGCTTGCTGAATTTTATTGACAGCGTTGCTACTTGATCTAAGAGTATGAGTTGCTGTAAGTATTATTAACGTGTGTATTTCAGTGTTTTAGTTAAATTATAAAGCTACTCTACATGCTTATAGTTTAATTATATTTATTATGTAGCAATAGTAATCTATAAACCAATGTTTGAATGTATAAATAAATATATTTAACTTACTCCATCAATTATCCGCTATCAAAAAATAACAACGTGGACACGTAAATTTAAAAAACTAAAACAATCAGATAATTTAATTTGAAAAATAACTTAGTCGACTAAAAATAAACACACTTTCAAAATTGGTTAAACCATAGCTATTACAGATCATTATCGTTTTTTCTAAATCCTAGAAACACACTGAAAATTATATTTTTTTAGTTAAAAACAAAGTGAATAGATTATTATACAAATCATCTGCGGGTTATAACAATTTAATTTGACAAGTAAGCTCTATAAAATTTAAAAGTGTCATTAAATTTTAAAAATATAAAAGGTCCTGAAATACAGATTAAACACCTTTCTATTTTTTTCAGTGTTTGCGTTTATTTTAAGTATTTCTCCACTATTTGCAAAAAGTAACTAAAAATTCATCATATAAAAAGACCCGAAAGGGTTTTTACCATTCCGATTAGGAAATTTGATAAAATTTACCATACCTTAGTTTTAGCAAACCTATTTCTTTTGCGTACATGCTGAAATGTAATTTAAAAACCATTCCAAGTGCAATGCTAATTCACTGCTTATGTTAATGGCGTTTTGAATGGGTAAAATGAAGCAAAACAGTTTTTTTAATTTTAAACCGGAAAACTGGAAAAATAATATCCAATAGAGACCAGGAAAAGACAGAGATACTAGCTAGCACATTTTTAAATCGCATTTACTAACAAATATATACATATATATGATAAGCATAACACAAAAAATTATGGTAGATAACAATTTAATTTGCAAATCTATCTTAAAAAATGATAAAATAAAATAAATGTTTATTTAACGTTTAGATACCACATTGAATAAATACATTTACAGAATTTAAATTCAATTCTTGCTAACCGTTTGGGTCTCTCCTCATCATTTAAAAAATCACAATAATTCACTTGACAAAAAATCCTGAAACAAATTCCACAAATCTTTAAACCCATCGCCTAATTAGTTAACAGAATTTTAAAAGATTTTTTTTGGTAAAAATAATACCTAAGAAATTAGATTCGTAACAAGCATGATTTTAAAAAAAATCACTTGACAAAACATTAACTTTGTAGTTTGACAAAGCATATATGCGTAAATTTTATTATGAAAAAGAGCATGGGTCTTTTAATGTTAGTTATAGTATAAGTTTTCGACACGGTGTGGCATGACAGTTTGATTAACAGACTGTACAAATATAAGATCCCTGGCTATACGCTACTCTATATACGCTTATACCTGAGTAATAAAAGCTATTTTATTTTACTCAATAGTATACACTTGATACCGCGTAAAATTCCAGCTAAAGTTTTTCTTAATATTATATACCATGTGTGGCCAGTGACTCGATCGCGATCGACCACTTAACGGCAAAGCTATTTTCAGTCCCCGCGTTTCCCGTGCTTTACGTTTACGTTTGTTTCAACAAAGTAATGAAAAGTCTTGGGATTTAACAGTCACATAAACTAAATAACTTAAGTATGATGTATTATTCAAATTTATATGAAGCACCTAGCCTTTTTGCTACTAGTAGAACTCCAACAATAATTTCAGTAGCAAGTCGCCCGCAGGAAGTATTATTCTGGCCGTGTTAAAGTTAGATTTACAAAATATACAAAAAGCACCCCCTCCCCTAACTATATACTTATAAGACCCCTGACTTTACGTTATACTTAAAATATAGAATTTCTTATGTTTATATAAATATTAAACACTTGATATCACGTAAAATTCCAGCTAGAGTTCCTCAGAAAAGATTTCTCTTTATGTTGTATATGAATGATATTTCAAAATTTGAAAATAGGTGATTACGATGGGTAAGCAATTGCGAATAAATTAAATAAATCTTTTGAAATCTGAAGTAAATATTTTGAAGGGTGGAAAATTAAAATTTACTGGTATAAAATATAGTCAATTAAATTTACCAAATGTAGACAAACTTTGTACCGCCTATTTAAAATAAACAGGACAATAACGTCAAATAAAAATTTAGCATTATGTTATCTAAAAGGTTTGGTGCCATAGCGACCCACAGTCCCATATTTAAAGCAGAGAGCGCGCTTACTACAAAATATATTAAAAGTCATTTTAGCATATGACTGTCCGGTGTGAAATAACACCAGTAATACCATTTTTTTTAAATTGTAAGTCATAAAAATAAATCTACATGAACAATATACAATACATATATTTATACTTAACTTAAAATAACTTTAAGAAACTTAACTTTAAAATAAATTGAAAAACATTGTCATTTTCATACCAAAAAATAATATAAAAATATATCGTTAATACTCACTAGCCACTAATCTCACTTAGAAACAATCTTTAATTAAAATGTAAGCATAAGAGGCCAAAATATATATTGCTTTAAAAAATAAAGAATATCTATCAATGAATCCTAATCTTCAGTTTAATAAACTCAAATTAGAACTTAATTTATTGTTTTTTTATTATTATATTTTTATGCCTTTTTTCACTATAATTGTAAAATGATTTTTAGTTGTTTTCCTTAAATTAAAAATGAATAAATCATCACTTCCTCTGTTGTTTAATTTTACTTTCTCTATCTGCTTAATTTATAAAAGATTTTTTAGGTTTTTTTAATTAAATTTTACTAACCAAAGTTTAATTTTATTCTATTTAAGCTAATGACAAAATTATAAACATAAACATGTTTATATACTAGTAACACTTATTTTATATATTAGTATTTTTGTAAAATTTATTGTTGTAAATATTAAGCTTTAACATTATAACCAACCTAGATTAGGACTTGTTCTATTCTAAATTATGTATTAGATCTGTATAAAATTATGTAATAGATTACGGAAAATTTATCTAGGCTAGGTAGCGTGTGCTGCACGAGAAACAAACAAGTAGTTAAAGATAAGTTGTTTCTTGACCGCATTGTTACAAGTGGTGTTTCATAACTGTTTCATAATATTCATAAAAAATACAGTAGATAAGATACTTTTACAAACAGAATAAATACGAATAACTTTATGCACTATCTTAATAGTAATATAATCTTGTTTACTTGTTGGTATGTTTGCTAATTTTTAAACGTCATTAAATAATCAACATAACAAGCGCTGATTAGTTAAAGTCGTTAAACTCGTAATTGGAGTTCCATTCTAATTTCGCTCACCCAGGCTAGAAAGCGTGCGACTCTTTAGTTATACGAACAAAACTACCTACTAACTGTGGTGGTTGTATTATACATTTTATATTGTGCTTTTGAAATAAAATACAATTTTCGAAACTTGGCCCACTGATTTGAATAACATTTTGTTGTGGTGTTAGTTAACGTACAACTTTCATATTACAGTATTTCTGATTTCTTTACAGTGTATATCTGCTATATATTATACATTTTTATGAACATAAATTAAATATTAAATTATCAATAAATTGCGGATGATTTGATTCAAGAATTACGCTTAGCCGATCGAGGCAATAGTTATAGTGGATCATGTGTATTCACCTACACAAGTCTGTGCGATACGTCGAGCAAAATCTTTCGGTGGAATAAATTCCAGAATAAATTTCACGGCAATTAAACACCGGGGCAATTAACGCTAATTTAAGTGGCGCCCTCCAGGTATTGTGCCGTAGGAGGAGGCACCTCTGGTCGTAAGCCCTTCGGATTAAGGGTTTCGCCACGACGGGGCATCCGGGTGGCGAAAGTGCGAAAAATATTACAGCCTACCTCTGTGACTTTCAAATTAAACCAATTTTCATGTCCTTTGCGGTTAAAACTTGAAAAGCGTTAAGGGCTAAAGCTAAATTATAGACCTAGAAGCAGTATGTATATATTTATATATACGTATATATAAGCAGTATTTGTACTGCATATTTTTATTTTTTGTCTACTTAAAATATTGATAAAGTAAAGTATCAAATATTTTATAAAAATATTATTTTAGAATTTAATTTAAATACATTTAGAGCATCCTTGTAGGTAAACTTGATACATTTTATGCTACTTATAATAAACATAAATTTTTATTTTTTGTGGAATGTGTGTCATTTATTTTGAATATCAATCTAAGGGCTGCAATAGCAGCAAGCCTTATAGAGCGAAGTTTTCTTATATTTATTAAATCCTTGCTTGATTTTCTGATAGTTTTTATTATTCTGCATAATTTTACACATCTCAAAATATTAAGTTTTCAAAAGAAAGTGTAATTTATTTCTGATAAGCATTTTTTTAAAAATAGCTCTATATTTAGCCTCAATAAAAAAACAGCCTACATATTTTTCTTATTTTAAAAGATAAGGAGTAACGGTACGAACAAACCCCGAGGAACTCCATCTAGAATTTTACGCGGCATTGAGTGTTCAATAATTTATATTTTTAAAATTTTATAAATATTTAGCTACATTCTATCTATGTATAACAAATTGGCAATGAATATCTACAGTAGTAATGGATATCAGACTCACAATTTTTTAAATATTCACATAAACAAAGCGTTGCTGTGACTAAGTACCTAAGACTATACCAAAAATGACGGTTTAACACCTGAGTAAAATCATCGCTTTGATTTTTATTAGATATTTATTTTCTAAATATTCTTCGTTTATAGTATTATAGTATACGTAGTGTATACAAAATTTGATTTTAGGTATATCATACGACATGTATAGTCGCTTATTTAACAGATCCTAATCCGAGGGTGATTATAAAAAAATACATAAAACATTCCTGTCAGGTATACCGATTTATGGTTATGAGTAATCGTTAGAGACGTTAAGGTAGCCGCACCACTCAATTAATGAACATTTTATACATATACAAATTGTGATTGTATAAATATATAAATATGTACTTTTTTAAGTAGCAAAGAAGTAGCATCTAACCCCTATTATTTTCACAAATTTGAATTGCTAAAAAGAAGTTAGATAAGAAAAAGGTAAGTTTTCACTTCGTTCACATTTGTGTATGTGGGTATATAATCGACTTGTTTTCGAATCTTAAAAGCGAAAAGGTCCATATTAAAACATATGATCGTTGTTATATAATATGTACATGAAATAAATTATTTTGTGTAAAAAATTGTTTTACCAATTTTACATACATACATGTGAAAGAATTATTACGTCATTTTGTATTGGGGTAATTAAATAAACTTAAGTTAGGTTAGTATGCTTTGTTAATATTAGCACGCAACATAATTTTAAAATATAAATATACAAAAAATAATTTAAACACATGTAAATGCATGGTTTTAAATGATTGTAATTCAATATATTCAATAATAATTAAAAATGTTATAGGAGATTGAAATAATAATTTTATAGCAATAGAAAAAATAAAAATTGCTTATAAAATATTTGTATTTACTTCTCTTCAGGTACACATTTATAGTTTGATATTTTTTTATTGCATTAGGATTACAAAAATGTTTTAAATAACATTGATAATCGACTTCGTTAATGGACAGAGAGAAATATACGAAAAGTAATCGAGCTCTGCTCGTACTGAACGAGAATGATCCTAGATGTAAATTTATTAACTGAGAAAAACCTTTTCTAAACTTATTACGTATAATATACGTTTCAAGCTCAAAACACGCAAAGCTCCTTTTAAAATATAAAAAAAGCATTCGTCCAACCGCTGAACTTTCAATACGACACTTGGAACAGTAATTGCCCGAATGGTGTGTATAAGAGACCGAGCCCTTTTTCTCGTGCGATACCTGAAAGTTCCAGAGCGAATAAGCCGGATTTTTATTTTATTCCACTTTTGCGAAGTGATTCAATCGAAAAACCAATTCGATCTATTGAAAAGAGTGTATCCGGATAAAGCAGCACTCAAATGTCGCCCGTACACATCTCGGGCACACTTACTACTCTTTAACGTTACACACAATCATTATTTATTAATTTATTTATTTTCTAATATAAACAACAATTAGAAGATAATTAAAAAATATGTTATGTACATCGAAGACATTTTTGAATTGCAGTAATTATTGAGTATATGAATTTCGCTTTGATGAGTAAAAAATACATAATAAATCATTACTGCAGTGGCTGTAGCAAATACAGTTATTCAACGAGACATTTTGGTTGAATACAACTAAGAATATTATAGAATTATATTGCAAATTCAATTTTAAATTATTATTTTCCAGACACCTAAGATCAGTTGCCCTCCTGACCTTTTTTTTTAGAGATTTTAAAGGCAAAATAATTTCAAAATAAACAGATCAGTCAATAAAGGGATTTTTTATTTTAATTTTATTTAAAATAATAAATAATTAGTTTAAAGTAAAAATATAGCAATGTTTTTCACAAAATAATACTAATATAAAAATAAGCATTGAACCCTTTGTGTTATTTTTGATATGGCAATTTTATTCAAGAGTAACGCAATTATTTGAATCATAAGAATTTAATTATAATAAAATAAACAGTATTGTAATAAATTTAAGTAAAAAAACCTTTAAAATTGACGGGTAATAAAATGTACACAATAACCCGAAAAGTAATCATATTAATCAAATAGTTATTTAATAAATAAATTAAATTATTATTATTTGCTTTTTTTATCAATGACGATTTGTTACTTAAAGTGTTATAAGACAGTTATAATATAGTCGCCTTACATTTTTTTAGTATATTTTCATTTTAATGGGGTTATGATATAAATAAATACATGTGAGGAATTTTTGTAAAAGAAATACAACAAGAGTAAAATTAATACATTTTCTTACCCAGTTAGTAATAAAGTCGTTTCAGCTAAAGTCCAGGTTGACTAATCCTCAGTAGTAACAACAATAGGCTAACACTGTACTTTTAAAGCGGCTGTGTAAGCTGTGAGGTTCACTCAAAGATTGTCACGTGGCGAAAGGAGAAACTGATTATAAAATGCATATCCAACTTGTTTTTGTTTTTTCTTGTTGCAGTTGCTATGGTTATAAACATAAAAACATATGAATAGAGTAGTAAAATGCTGTGAAGTGATATATTTGGCCTTAAGTTTAGGACCATGAAATCTTCTCTTTTTTTAATCTTATCAAAAATCTAGTTTCATCAAATGTAGCCTCATCAAATGTTTAAAAAATAAAAATAAAAAGTCAATTTGTGCACTTCTATTCATAAAGGTTACCTTATTATATACAATTAAAATATCATATGTACGGTACGATATATATTATTTTTTTAAATAATAATTAAATAAGTAATAACTAAGTTTTAAATATATTTTAATTTTCAAAATAAAAACATGAAAATAATAATTGATCTCTGGTATCATTCAAAATGTAGATGATATTTTTAATAATTAAACAGTTTTCTATATAAAATAAAAGCAGTCATTTAATGATCGACGAAATCTTGTGAGATTAAATTTTTTAAGTTACATTGTTGAATTATTATAAACTTAGATGTATTTATATATATAATTATTTGCTATTTATATTTGTATTCTACACATTGTTAATAAGCCTATTTTTCAAACTTCATATTTTCCTTAAAGCTTAATTTTTTATATAAAATTTTGTTTTTTGTTAACTATTTTTAATAATTATATCATTTTTAAAAATCTGCCAAACTTTATCTGGGACTTTATCTTTGAGATTGTTTTTTTAATTAATAAAAAACATTGATGTAAAATATATAATCCTGATATAACGAGACAAATAATATTTAGAAAAAAAATTCGTGTCGTTACTCCATATGTGTAGGTATATGGAATAGCATATTACATTTTTCCCATCATTGAAAAAAAATTAAATCGTAAAACGAGCCACATTTACATTGCCGGTCAGGGCGTTTCACTATAAATTTTGTAAAATGCAAATATTCGGCGCCAGATGCGTCGAAAAAAAGTATCCGCCTGTAAAAAACCCAACTTCACTAAAAATGCAATATAAATGCGAAAACTTTCGCACCCGCCGCGTTTGATCCGTAACGAAGTTAATTTTTATTTTAAAAGCGTTACAGTGATTTTTTTATTTCTAAATCAGTTTTTACCTACTGGTTAGCGTTTCGTTAATTCGAAATCACTGTTTGGTAAATCGGTTCGTCGTTACGCTCCGTCGATTTTTCGTATTCATTGAATTTTCTTGTTTCTACAAGTGGGCATCTTCTCGTGTCAATAACCTTTTAAATTAAATATATCGGTGTACTAGAGTAATTATTTTAAAAGCTTTTGTCTTAATGTACATATACAGTAATGTATAAGTAATACATCCGTGACGCTAATATAATTTATTACATAATTATTGGCAAACTAATTTATATTGTGGCTGAAACGTTTGCCATAACGAAAACGATACAGTTTATAGCCTTGTGACATGCAATTCGATAAATAAATACACTATAAAAACATACAGAAAAATATAAAAAAAATTATATACTTAGACACATATTAATATATATATATATATATATATATATATATATATATATATATATATATATATATATATATATATATATATATATATATATATATATATATATATATATATATATATATATATATATATATATGGTTAATATTTCTAGGAGTCGGATTACTCCGCGTACTTTTTTGATTCCGTGTGGAATCATGGTCCCTACGTTTCGGCCAGATTCGCCCGGCCATCCTCAGGGGAAAATTGAGAGTATGAACATCCGGTGTGGGCAAAGCCCAGCATGTGGTTGTTCAGATTTGAACAACCACATGCTGGGCTTTGCCCACACCGGATGTTCATACTCTCAATTTTCCCCTGAGGATGGCCGGGCGAATCTGGCCGAAACGTAGGGACCATGATTCCACACGGAATCAAAAAAGTACGCGGAGTAATCCGACTCCTAGAAATATTAACCAAATATTTCTCCTCGAAAACGCATTCAACCACATATATATATATATATATATATATATATATATATATATATATATATATATATATATATATATATATATATATAAATAAAATATATATAAGTACAACAAAATACTCATCAGAGCAATAGGTGAAAAAATAATCTTTAATCGTTAACAATTTTTATTCCGATAGTTTAAAATTATGTGTTCAATATTTATAGAAAAATATTGCATAGCTAACTTAAGAAACATTTAAAATGTTAAACGTAAATATAAAAATTGGATCTTATTGTAATAAAAACTAATTGTAATGAACGAAAAACCAGTTAAATTTTCTTAATATTGTACTGCGAATTTACATAGAAAATATTGAGCTATGTGCATTGAATTTTGCATTATAATAATTTTGGATGTACAGCCTTCGCCATAATAATGGGGAACTTCTTAAAATGGTGTGTAGCTCTTTACAAGTGCATAGTCTGACCGAAATATTTTAGCAGGTAATTTTAAACGTAATTCTAAAGACTATACAAAAGAATTTGTTTTTTTTATTGCTCACAGAATTTAAATAAAAATATTGCTGCTTAAGTTGCTTAGTCTCGCTTAAGTAACCGTTATGATCAGTTGTGTGATCTCTGCCTTTATTTGTGATTAAAACATTTTTAATTGAACAATTTATTGAATATATTATTTATTTAGGTAAATAAATATATTCTTTTGAATATTATATAAACATGTAAAAAATTCCAAAAAACATGAACTAAGTGAAGCTGAAAGGCCGAATATAATTTTATTGCATTCGCATATTGCATTTTTGACTGAATATATTGTAAACTAATAAACACATGAATTTTTGACCATACGTTGTTCAAAATGTTCTGAAACGGTTCAACGAATGTGGTTCTTACAAATCAACGTCAAGAACTGAAAGAAAACGAAAGAAAACGGCCCAGGAAGATCGAATGTTGTTTCGCGAGTCCCTTAAAAATCATTGAAAAATATTATAAAATCTGGCTGCTGAAGTCTCAGCAAGCAGAGAGCCATCTATTTTTTCGCGAATGGTGAGAAGAAGGCTCAATGATGTAATACTTAAAGGTTGTAAAGCCTTAAATGTTAGAGTGGGCCCAAAAACGCCATGTTTAGACAGCTAAAGATTGTTCGAAAGTCATTAGGTCCGAAGAATTCAACTTTGAAGTAATTTTAAACTAAAATTGGGTAACATAAAATAATATTAAAAACTTAGGTTATTCAAAAATTTATGAAGCAATAATTTTTTAAAATAATATTGCTTTTCAAACAGGTTTTGTAATTATTATTATTTTTATGAATGCTTTTTGATGTCAAACCAATTAGAGTGCTATTTTTTGTAATCTGTTTCATTAAGCAATATATTTTGTGTTTAACTAAAATTAATATATTCTAATAACAAAATATTTACCTCAATAAATATTATATTCTGTGTTAATTTTATTTTTAGGTTTATTCAACATATATTTTTCCCAAGATTATATTTTTATCTCATTTCGTGTAATTTACTCTGTTCTCCGAACTGTGGTATAGGATATGTATATTTAAATTCAGGATAAGGGCTATAAATAAAGCTTAAAAATATGACTGACGTAACGTTAATTATTATAAGAAAGCCGTTGTAAATACCATACGATATAAACACTTTTGCCTCAAAATATTCATAACATATATTTATATATTTATTAAAAATCTAAATGTTTATTTGATTTTTATACAATATATTTACACATATATGTTCATATAAAAAATGCCGATGTCACAAATATGTTTTAATTTACTGCAAATGCACAATAAAATATATGAAGTCCTAGGAGTCGTATATTACATTTCACAATGAGAAACAGGTTTTTAGACCCCCTTAGATTTGTTACTAGGATGGTCTATTTATGTACTTTTATCTATCTATCCACATTAATAGTAAACTAAAAATGTTTGTCCAGTAGTGTTTTTTTCTTAAAATATGTGGAAATCACTATTTTGTTTTTCAATTAGAATAATATAAAATTATACCATTGAAGATCTAATAACCATTTCTGGGCTTTCTTTGATCAAAGTATGTTGCGTTGTTGCTTCTTTTAGAAGGTTATTTACATAAATGATTTCTTTACAGTCTCAACATATTGTGATCATCAAGTTGCTAATAAAACAATAAGCATTTACTTGAACAACTTTAACTTTCTTCTAATCGCCGTTATTGTATTGATATTTTCTTGTTTAAGGATTAGAGCTTAATACCCTTTCATCAGTTTTGTTTAATCGTTTCCAAAAATGCGAAAATGTAAGCCAAAACCAATAAACATTATAATCATTTTAAATCCGTTAAGCCGTGAATGTCAAGGTTTATAACCCAAATCAAGTTTAAACTTTATAAACATCATTCGTTTGTATTTGCCTTAATATATTGTATTTTTTTACAAAATACAACAATATTATTTTACAGAGACGAATTTTCTTAATATTTGATATTATTAAGCTCGTAATAAGTAGGTATTAGGGATAAAATTAATACATTTTAAATGAATTAGTATGTCAAACTAATTATGTAAGTTTTGTTTATACATAAGTGTATATGTTAACATTTTATTCTTTTGAATTAAACTAGAATATTACTGTTATTATAATAATTTTATTGTGGTTATTTTGATTTATATTTCTTATGTAATCCGTTCTAGATATTTTCCACGGGTAATAACTATTTACTCGACTTCTAATCACCATGTTTTGACTGCACGCAAAGCATGCAGTAAACTACTAATGACTGTAAACCTAGTTATTATATATTATATAAATATTGCCGTCCTGTTAAAAAGTCAAACCTTACACAAAATAAATTATAGAATTAATTTGGTTTTACAAAATATTAACAATCTTTTACCATTTTAAATACAGTATGATGTATTAAATTTAAATATTAAAATAATTCCATTTAAGTAACATACTTAAATAATTTCTGAAATATATTTAATACATAGGGTTAACAATCCGGTGAGTAGAACTTACGTATTAGTAATTTAATACAGTTTTATTCAAATTTCTATTATTATTATTAAGTACCGAATTTTATTATATAGCTATATTGAAATGTAAATTATGTTTATGTTATAAAACATTTTATTCGTATTTTGGAAACATTTTTAACTAATTAATATTACGTTATTTTAATAAAAATAATATTAAATTGGAACAGATTATTAAAATTTATTAAAAATATTTATGATAGTTTATTATATTTGATGTAATTTTGTTTTACTTATGAATCAAATTTTAAATTCTGACATACTAAATAAGCGGCATACTTTTATATTAACTTTCGTATACACACTTCTCCGAACGATTTCCCTTTCAGTCGAAAATCTAATTTGTGGGCTACCCTTTATAAGTTTTTCATTTGTATTTTACGTAGTGTGTACGTGTATATGCATACGTAATATAAACAGTAAGCCAATTTAACTTAACAGAATAGACCAAAAATCATATTTTTTAATAATTATATGGTTAAAAACTGTTTGTAAAAATTGTATGTTTGTAAATATTTATTTTTATTGAAATAATCAACTTTTAATTGCTTCTTATTTTTTTTTTATTGACAAATTTAGTTTGTTTTTAAAGCATATCCTATGAAAAGGTTAAATATTTTTTAATTCAAGACACAAGATCACAAGACAATACTGACTTTATATTTAAGCAGAAAAAAGATAATTTTGATATTTGCTATAGTTTAAGCTTAGATTAAATGTGCGCTAATTTAACACATTATTAACATATATATATATATATATATATATATATATATATATATATATATATATATATATATATATATATATATATATATATTTATATATATATATATATATTTATATATAAAAAAATTTGGATTTGTTTACTATTTTTCAATTATACAACAACTACAATATGTATATATATACACACACATAGTTCGTGACTGTGGCTGGAGAATCCGAATCGAAATATAGAAAGAAAGTAAACGAAAATCGTATATATATATTTATATATATATATATATATATATATATATATATATATATATATATATATATATATATATATATATATATATATATATATATATTTATATATTTATATATTCACACACACATACATAGACACACAAATGTGGTATTATATCATTACTATTATTTAAGCCATGCTTAATAAAAATATTCGTTTCAGCAGTGTAATAAAGAAATAATAATATTTTTGACATTGCTTGGATAATTAAATATAGCGTTAAAAAATCTAATCCAAAAATCCATTTTTACGCATATCCGACATTTGGGTTATTCAGATAATAAATAATTCTTTTTTTCTAACGATTAAAATCGACACAATGGTGCTGCTAGACAAGACTAAACATCTTTTCGATGCCCGGCTAGACAAGACTAAGCATCTTCCCTTGTACCCTCACCATTAAATTCTTATTGAATGGGTGGTGGAGGTTGAGTTTCGGAGACGGCTCAAGGAATAAATAATAATTGATGCGTTGCACGGTCCTTGGAGGGTTGATATCGGGGCACAACGGGGAGTCAGTTGCGTCCCACAGACGGCGCCGGGAGGACGCGTTCCGTCATACCCGTGTGCAATGCGAGACGATGATGGGGCATGCGCACGCCGAAACGTCATCGGTCGTGATTGATGCCGGTGTTTATGCAACGGAACCGCGCTAATCGTCGCGCGTTTTTTTGACGGTCGTTAGTGTGATTTGTGGTGCCCGTTTGAACCAACACGGTTTTGCACTTTTTTGTGTTTTGTGAACTTATTTAAGTATGTATTATAAATAAAAAAATAATAATAATATAACGTGGTGAATGAGAAAATTCTACGCGATGGTATCTGCAATGATGAAGTATACATAGAGAGAAGAGCTTCAGTGATATATATGAATTTAATTTCAGATATAAATTATGCTTTATCTGGTGGCATTTGTCGGAGGTTAATCCTTTTACTGGGATATTTGTCAAGTGGATATTATTATGCGAGCATAGGATTTTGCTTTATTTAATTAAAGATTTAATGTACATATATATGCCGTCAAAATTTATAAAGCCGTTTTATGCTCAAATTTAGACATATTGAAATAATATTTTTTTTAATACCGTAATAATCAAAAATATCATAAAATAGTACACTGCGAGTTTAAAAATTAGCTTCATAATGATAAATAAAAAATTGTTTGTATTGATTACAATATTATAAACAATATAAGTAAAAAGTTTGAAAAGATTTAAAATAAATATCGTTTAGTTAAAAAAAATATATCGTTTCGTATTAAAGTTAGATAATACCGTTTTTTAAAGTTGTTTAGATATTTATGTATTCCACTTTAATAAAACTTTCTTTATAAAACAAATCTAATTTTTATTTTATTAAATCATAAATTTAATCTCAAAGTTTATTAATTTTTATCTTGAATAAGACCATGTCAAAATATAAATTGAAATTATGTTTTTGTTAAAATTAATTTTATTGAATATATGTTTTTTTTAACCTGGTATAAAAAATCAGATATGCATGATTTTTAAAATATCAGATTAAAACATATCTTATATTGAATATGATAAACTGATTTTTCGAACTCAACTTTTAAAATTGTATTTTATTTTATGTAAGTCATATATAATATATATGGGGCAAAAAATACTTTTTACAAATTTACTAGTTATAAAAATGGCTGTGCGACGGTGAAGCTTCCTTGGTACAAGGTTTCGACATGAAAACGTACTTATCTAAAATCGATATAAAGCCGGGTTTCTAACGTTTGCAAATTATATACGACTTAGTGCTAAAAAATACCGTTAGTTATACAGATGCACCAAAAACAATGCTGCGAAAGCAAAATTATGTGAAGCGTAATTAAAATATTTAAAATAAATTTATCTAAAAGTATTTTTTATCAATGTATATTTTTATTTAAGAATAAAAGTGATATAATAAGATAAACGACCGTTTTAATTCTTTCCGACGGCAAATGATTGTGTTAAATTAATTAATAAAACTATTTTGCTTTTTTTGTGTAGTATGGTCGTTTATATTTAATATTTATGATATATTTTTAAGATTGTATTTTCATCAATAATATTTTTACAATCAGAATACAATAATTTTTTGAAAAATATACATCGATGAAAATCTATTTTTTTTAAAGTCAATATATACTAAAATACTGCTATTAATTAAAATACATTTATTTATTATTACCAGAAGACCGCAAAACAAGCTTTTATAAAAAAATTGCTCTTTACCTATATATTATGTATATATTACAAACGTTTGGTACTATCACGTAGACACGATAACTCGTATAATTTTATTTTATCAGATTTCGACCTTATGAAAACTTTATTATATCCTTACAAGTAAGTTAGCAAGCCAAATTATTAAAGAAACTGTCTGTTTAAGATTATAATAAATTCTTAGCCTTATTAATATTAGTCCTAGAATTTTTTTAAGTACCTAATTAATAAGTTTGATTTATAATTTGAATGTATTAAACGTTTTTACGAGTTCATGATAACTTTTGAATGTTATAACATTATCAATAAATAGTGCAGCATTATTATAAATAATACTGTATTATACTTGCAATATTAAATAATGTAAAGTATAGACTAATTTCAAGCGGTTATCTTGACACACGGTTGTAAAAAATCGTGACTTAATTTCAGTTTTTTCAAGCGGCCGATTAATTGCGTTGATATTACGCTTATATTGACGTAGGTAACTATATTAAATTCGAAAGCTGTTAGTTTTGAAAGTAAAAATAATAATGTATAGATACATAATAAAGTAATCTAGCGGCAATTTTGGTATTTTTTTTAATTTTTTGAGGGCGCAATATTGTTCAAGGGCTATAAATAACGTCGAGCCGTTGCGTGTTTAGAACGGAAAACACACAAAACCAAAATTGAAACGTACATCGAGAATCAATTATGTCTATAGTTGTCGGTGGCGGGTTTATTTATCGCCGCGGTAGTTTGCTCGCCAAGAAATCGTCGCGCTGATTATATGTAAATTTAAACATGAGGTTTATACACGCAGAAGATTAAATTTCCGCAAATTGCCAAAGTGACTTTGAGATCAAACATGGAGATAGGGGCGCGAGCACGTGAAAATTTGTTTAAAATTGGGATCTGTAACTAAAATTGAGTTAGGTCTACATAATAAGTCATCGTACTTTAGAAAATTGTACTCTATATCTTTATGATTTTAAGTATTTTGACAAAATTTATGATAATCGAAATAAGTGCTTCGCAAATCATGCGCTACGACACAATGCGTATAAGAATAAAAATTGTACATATAATTTTTTTTTATTTAATTTTTACTCGCAGCTGATTTCTTTATTTTTTGCTGCAACATTAAATAAATAAAAAAAAGCTCTTTTAAATTGCAGTAGTCCTTTTTGAATTAAATATCACAAAAATTGTCTATGCAAAAATAGCACACATACTCATAGTAAAATAAAAATTTGTTAGTAACATATTAAATCTTTTATGAAAAAAATATAATATAACTATCATTAGTCACATTGTTCATAGCAAATACAATTTATACGACTAATTATATATATAAGATACCAACATTAATTACCTAAACACATCTCAAGAGATAAACCGCTAGATAACTTTAATGCTCTGCAGCCAAGTGATAACTGCATTGACACCTGTAAATCCCTGGAAAAAGTAGGAGCGTCAAATAATCTGTTTTAAAAATAAATTTCAGCACTCGTTTAATTATTTTTAATTTTAAATTACAATAAATGAAACTCGTTTGATTTCAAATTCAAATGAGCTTTAGTGTATGGATATTTACTGGACTGAGCTTTGATGCTAATAAAATATCAAAACTCAAATCTAAAATATATAAGTTGTGAATTAAAATATGCTAAATTATCTATTAAATTTAAACTGCGTTTATTAAAAATATCCGATTTCAAATATTAGTTCACTTATGTGAACAGATATTTACGTAAAATATAGATACGGTAACCTATTTTCCTGAAAATGCCCAGGAACGTAAATGTCATCCAAAAGCTTTCAGAAGACATGTACTTTAAACTTCTACTGGACTGAGCTTTAGGGCTTTAAATATTTAAAAGATTTTTTACGTAAATTAAAAAAATTCTTTTTTAATATTTATTTATAAAAAAAATTACCCAGATACTTTATATATTCACTACAAATGTGATCTTTGATTTTTTTTCAATTAAATTAAAAATCTGTAAGATTTATTTAAATTTAAACAAGGTTACTTTGACTATGAACATAGATAAACAAGTTTTTAGGGATATGTTGTTTGAAATCTATAGTACAAATACTTCTCAAAGGTTGTCTATTTAAGCACATAACTCATTAATTACTAGCAACATTGTTTTAAGAAAACGTTCTGTTGTAATTTTTAATATTAGTAGATATTTAAAAGTCAGTTGTTATATGAATGTTTTACAAGTTGTACATCATATGGTCTTTCTTGTATTTATGAAACAGAAAATGAGTTTATTAGTTTTGTTTATACCTAATATTTTGTAATGGAAAGTAAATAAATAAATAATTTGTAGCTTGTGAGTAAACCAATTTATTGTAATGACGTATAAAATGAAATGTTTAATTTTCAAACGTTATACTTTTATTATTCTGTTTTTGAATGAAAAATACTCTAGGAAGCTCTACTGTTTTTATTAAATAATAATATTTACACAACTCAAAGAGGGATATAAAAAAGGAATTATTTAGAAAACACTCATAAAAGCTTCAAATAAAATATTTGATCTTGCACTTTGCTCAAACTAGAAAAAAAAGCTAATCTAGAAACAAACATCAATTCCCAAATATTTACAAATATTACATGTAAACTTAACATTCAAGGTACTTCATTTGCAGTGATCATTTTAAACTTGAAGGACTCTTAGTTCCAAATTATCACATAATTATTGCTTAAAATTATAGCTTTATAATTGAAAACTAAAATAAATGTAAATTGTTTTAATTTAAAAATTTAAGAGATAATGAAAGTTGAGGGATATTTTTTAATAAAATAAAATATTGATCACATAAGTGGATTATCACAAATAGCCCATACATTTTTTGATATGGGTACTAGTCTTATTATACAGTTTAGAATTTAAATTATTTGCAATAATAACTATGCAATGAAACGTCTCATATATTTGCTTAAATCAGCTATAATAAGCATTAAATAATTTACAATAACAACTTAACAATTTGACGATGCTTAGATCAAGGGCTATTTCAAGTCACAATATCACAATCTGGGAAATAAAACATCGATATGTTTCGTCAGATGAAAATAATTACTTGTTAAGATTTACAATATAAATTTCATCAAAACAAGGTTTAAACTGGATTCGAAATCTTAACAAGAAGTATAAAATTGCATTGAAAAATGTTATTTCTTTATGTATTTAAATGTTAGGTTTTCTATGATAAGCTAAATAAATTAAATCAATAATAATAATGTGACTTGATTATGCATAAAGATAGTAAAAAAAATTTAGGTTTTGAAAAATATATAACTTTCTAATTTTATAAATTAAAAATTGATCAACATCAAACCATAAAAAATTTCCCAGTTTAATCTTATATAATAAGTTTCTTCGATGAATTACAAAAATTTAAAATATCAGTTGTTTATCGTTATTTTTCTTAGTAATATCGTTCATAGACATATTAAAAGTTTTTATTTTTACAAAACAATAATAATAACCAATGCATTTATAAGCTTTGCTTGGTCTCTTTATAATCTAAAGCATATTTTTAAGTACTAATTAAAATAAATAATTAATCGTGATACATTTTTTGCTTTTTACAAATTGTTTTTAAAATATTTTTTTATATTGAGTATTTTTATTTATTATTCTACTTTTTAGTTATCTGTTATATTTAACTTATTTTTAAAACTTGTATAGCTCATAAAATATAAAATTTAGACGCAATAACTTTTATTTTGTCTTTCAAGTGTGAGTTTCCAAAGTTTTTGGCTTGAGTATGATAAAGATGTGATTTTATTATTTTATAAGTCTTATTACGTTTAAACTCACTTTTTATCATAAATTTGTAATAAAAACTCTTATTATATTTGAATATTTTTCTTTATAAAATAGGTTTAAAATTTTTAAGAATACTTAGAAAACCGGGGTAAGATAAATATGGTATTTCTTAGAAATTTATAATTGACTTACGGCTAAACAAATTAAAGCTGTGAATTTACTGTAATTTAGCTTTCTATAAAATATATTTAAAATTAGTAAAAGGTTAATAAAAACATTATTATTTAATATAAATCTTTTGTTATAACATGAAAGGCGTTAGCTAAATGCGTTACAATAGGATAATTCCACACCTGTACTAAGGTTTTGTAAAATAAAAGATTAATACAGATGTCTAGGTATAAGTAACACTTTAACCGTAATGGTATCATACATTTAACTAACGTCTTGAAAAAAGCGCGTAAGGCAATACTGCTAACTGGAAATAAAAAACAAATTTTTTTACGCTTTAAAATAATTTCTTTATTTTAAATTTTATTTTTTTTTCTTAAAAATTAGGTACACCTGTACTTCTTCTCATAATTATAAATACAAACATCATTTTTAAGAAAATATATGTATATATAAAAAATTAGTTATGTTGAGTTAGGCTACGAGCTAAGCTGAGTTATGCTACGGTATTGTACCTCAACCTAGCCTAGCTCTAATTTTAATAATTTATAAACTTTAAATAAAAATACTTTGCATACATTTATGTTTACAAAAGGTAATCACAAAAGCGTTGCAGTGGGTGCAAGGAAAACAGGCACCAGATTATGCGACAGGTACAAAAAAAAACAAAAAATACGAAAAATCGTAGTTTTGACCAAAATATTTTAACAATTTTTAATTTCGACCTAATTTTATTTAATTTTTATTTAAGGCTGTTTGACTTGTGAAAAATGAAAAAATAATTAGTATTCTGAATTAAAATTGTGTGTTACCTTATTAATATATTTATCTATTTGATTTAGTATTGAGCAGATAACTTAAATATTATTTGGTTATTATGAAAAATCTAAACAATATTTATTTTTTATTGTAGACCTTTGCTCTGTGGTATAAATAAATTTATCAATAATTTTATAATCACTTATCTTTTTCATCGTGTAAAGGAAATATATGTTAAGAGTAATATTTTATTTAAAAAGACAATATTTTTAAATAAACTTAATTTAGAGATTTTTGAAAGGCTGAAAATTTCCATGCCAGATATTTAATAACTGATTACGTAAGCTGGCGCATTGCTGATTTTGTGTCAATTAAAAACATTTAAGGCATTTCTTCATAACTTTTTTTAAAATAATGATTTTTTAATACTATTTTATTAAAATATAGCATTTTTTAAGCGTATTTGCTTATTTATGTTTAACTATAGATGGAATAATTAATCGTTTTTTGTTATGATTGAGAGATGTTTTGTATAACTCGTAGCTACAATATAAAAGTATTTTTTATAATAAATTTTACAATCAACGTCTAAATATAACTGTGGGTTCGTGATGGGAATTTCAATTGTTAAACATTTGAGTTACGTCTACCAGCCAAGAACAGGTTTTATCCACTGGTATATGCTTGGATAATGGAAAGGGTACTCCTCACACTATTCGCGGTGGTCTGAATACAAACACGATTAATGGGTCTCCGGCACCCGAAAAACTCAATATTACATTATCTTAAGCCTTTTGGTCTTCTGGGAAATATCTGAGTCATTAAACGCGTGCCGCTACAATGGCGGTCCTTATCGTTTTGTGTTGGCACCATTTTTCACTCGGCATCCCTCTACCCCTATTCAATTGCTCTCTCATGTTAGATGTGATTCTCGTGTTAGATGTGATTCTTGTCAGGATATGGAAGTTCTCTATAGAAAAAAGTGTAATTTTGCAAGACTCAAAAAATAATTTATACCGTGAATGGCGATGGGGACCGATTCGTTCGGCAAACATTCTTCGATTGAGATTGTTCTTTCCAAGAAATTTTCAATTTTCTCTCTTTTTTCTTCCCGTTTGCGTCGCGAATTTGCACATTCGGAGAGAAGAGGCGAGAATTGGGCATTGAAAAGTTTATAAAGTTATAAATAGATCGCGCCAGTCCACAGTTATGCTTTTTATTTTGTTTTTTAATTTATATATATCTTAATAAATAAAAAGAGGTATAAACTATTGACATTTTTAAATATATTATTACTACCAGTAACAAAAGGTTCAAAAATTAGGGTTATTTATTTTGTTTTTTAAACTTTATAAAATACTATTTACGATATATTACTTAGTATATCATAGCATAGTGTTCTTAAATTAATTTATTTGTAATAGCAATAATCAGTTTATTTAAATATGTATAGGGTATATGCCTTTCTTTTATTTTTTTGGTAATTAATGAATTTCTCTTTTAAATAAATCTTGAGACTTGTTATTAAAAAAAACATTGGTTTTGACATGTGTTTTAATATAATAAACTTAGACTATTTAAATTTTTACAAATTTCTAAACATATGTTGGCGTTAAGGTGCAAGGTCTGGAGTATGAAGTGGATGCACTTGAACTTCCCAGCTGTTACAAATATTTTATTTCCATAGCAACGAGTTATTTAGCCATGTAATGCCAAAATAACTCCTTGGCTTTCTTGCGACACGTTATCTTTGAAGATCTTCTACCCTAAACTTTTTTCCCTTAAATTATGGGACACACAAGTATCGATTTTTTGACGGTTTGAAGTTGTAATGAATGTTTTTGACAGTTTCGGTTTTTAACCAAATGGCAAATACGTTTAATCCTCTACACTTGAGCTCTATATAATATATATATACATTCTTTTTTTTTATATGCTTGTGACGCGTTTTTTATCTTTTTGGTATTAAAAAATCTTTGAGTGACAAAAATTTTTAAAATTCATAAAAAAAACAATACTCAACGGTAATAAAGTATTAAAAAAATGATTGTTAAATTGTCATTTTTAACGTAAAATAATAATATGTGCATTTTATTTCATTATTTTTATTAACCAAGATACAAGGGTGAATATACATATAATATCTCATCTTTTATAAGTTATAATAAATTGTTCTGTTCCTTCTATTTTGTTCTTGATATACAGGAATGTGCACTTTTTCGCTATTTTAGTCCATGTGCATTTTCTGTTTTTTTTTTATGGTTTAAATATTTCTTAAAAATTAAATTTTTTCAAAAGAATAAGGCAGCAAAAAAAACATAGATTCATTAGGCAATTGTTGTATATTGTATTTAAACAAATATCCAAATACTTAACTGGTGATTTTTAATATAAAACAATTATGTTTTAATGACATTAAATTTTTTTTTTTTTATTTTTGTTAGGCAAATAATAAACTAGTTAGTGACATTTTCGTGATTTATATATTTTAAGTAAGAAAAAAATTATGCATAAACTTAATTCGAAAAAATCTTCGAGTGTAAGGTTTAATAATATAGTTGACACCATTTTTAGTGTATTTATTTTATTATTATTTTTTTTGCTCAATTTACAATAATTTTTAAATTGTTTTGCTCAGCTTATAATAATTTGTAAACTATTTTTCTTAGTTTACAATAATTTGTATGTCATATTTATTCTTAGATTTTTTTTATTAAAAAGAGCACGAAATAGTCTTGACTTGAATAAGCATATTTTCTTTTAATTAAAATTTTCAGCATTTTTACTTTATTTGAAAGTCTAAATAATGTAGTCAACAGTAAGACGTATTGTTCAGTTTACTAAGTTATAACTAATTTGTCACCTAATATTTAAATATATTTAATAAGATTTTTTTATTTATTGATTTTTTTATCAGCTAAGCAGTATTAAGTATCTTTCAGTTGAACAACTTGCTCATTTGTATTTTTAATTTATTTCAAAATTATATAGATGTAAAATTTGTATTTAAAATAAAATAAACACTATCCTAACAATAAATAAATATATTGTTACCAAGCGGTCAGTTTGGGTAGCTTGTGTATTTTAATGTGGTGGATCGAAAGTCGATGATAATATATACTTAAACTGACAGAAATTATATAAAATAGGTTGCTAGCATTTGGTGTCACTTTATACCTTTATTTTTCAGTTAGGCCTGCCAGTGGTTATTTTTCTTGCGCGTTTGTGGTTTTGCACGAGTTGCGGCAATTTAATTCCCGGTTCGGCCCAATGAAAAAACCCACTTATAACATTAAAAATGTTTTTAAATGCAAAGGGTAAAGTAAATAGTATATAAAACTTAATATAAATAACTAATAAAACATTAGAAACATCCCGATATTGATTTAAGAATGATAATATTATCATTTCTACTATTTTTTATACATTCCAGTGAATATCAGTTCCGCACTTTGTTTATAAAGTTGATGATTCATAACTTTTTTTTGTAGAAACGTTCATACTAGTATTAATTAAAAAAATGATTTTTCTATGTATGATTCTTTATAACACCATTGCTATAAAGATTTTTATAAGTTAGCGATGGATTTGGTCAGTAGTTTATTTTTTTTACATAAAAAACATGTTAAATACACAATGACAGCGCAACGTTACTATAAGTAATGTATATTTTACTGTTTTCATTTACGAGGTCCTTTGCAGACTCTAAGAGTATTACCAATTAAATATGAAACTAATCTAAACGTATATCTTACAAATAATATAGTACTTTTAAGTTATTATTTATATATTATGATTTATTTTACCATAAAGTTGTATACATATGTATTTAATTATATTTGTAATATAAGTTTTATTAATATTCACTAGTGATAAAGGTTTTATTTATTAGACTTTCGTTAAATAGGTTTTGAAATCTAGGTTTCATTTTTACAAACCCAGTTTGAAAGTTTGCTTGAAATCGGTCAGGCTGTCTTTCGCTGTCGAAAACATGAAATTGTGTAGTATACCAACTCGCACAGATATTTGTAGTTGTAGTAAAAATAGGCAAAATATCATGTAAGCAAGTTATGTGATATTTTTTAAATTAATCTGATTTTGAACCACTTTTGAGAAAACTATACTACATTTATTCTTAAATTTTTACCTTAAGACCACAAATATTGTAGCAACATAATATTTGTAAAAGTCATACATATATATAGTTTTTAGCGTGAAAAATTAAAATTTGCAATTCTCGGTCTCTTTAATTGTCGGGTGGAGAAAAGAATTCAAAGAGTGCCATATTTTCCATTGTTACATCATACTTTCTTTGCCTTTCATTCGCATACTATTCGCATACTACCACTTTTTTACAGCTCCACTTTTTACTTAAAATTTTCATTGAGGTATACGTTATTACTATACAGTCGCAAAGTAGCTTGCAATACACATTTAAACTTATAATGTGTACAAATAAACAATATTTTAGAAGTATTTATAAAAAATATAAAAAAAATACTTTATTCACTTTAATGCAATGTATGTAATAGGCATTAGTATTTTTAAACCATGCGTGCAAAGAAATATTATACTTATATATGTACATTAATTTATTTGATAATAATTATTCGATTAATTTAATAGGCTATCAAACATTTTTATGTTCGTATTATTATTAAGAAAGTAATCTGCGGAATACACAATGAAAAACGGAAATTAATACATATAAATATTACACAAAGTATATAATTATTAGTTTTGGCAAAAGTTAAATATATAAGTTTTATACACAGGGATTAAACTTAATCAATAAAAATAAAAGTAAATAATCAAAATATTTTTTTTCTTTAAATATAATTGTAATTTTCTCTCTCTAAAACTATGCGTATGAGAGAATGTTTACTATCTTACATGTATGACCCAGCTCGATTTAAATAATTTATCCGAAAGATTAGGTAAATCAAGGTAAACCTTATATATGATGGTCGATCGAAATTATAATTATATAATAATAATTAATTTCGATCCCCCAGACACGATAGAAATTTAAGAAAACTAAGTCCATATTGAATTCAAACCAAGGTCTTTCTAGTCAATAGCTAGTGACTTATATTACTCATCTATCGTGCCAACTTAAACTTAATTTATATGTAAAAGTTAAGGCAAATTTCAAGTTTATTATTAGTCATTGACTTATAAAGTTTAACTGTTAGATAGGGTCGATTTAATTAATCTTATTTTTTATCTAACTCATAAATTTTCAACACATTATAGCCATGATAAATTGTTTATAGTATATAAATAATTATATAAAGTAAAGTGAAAAACTAATTTTAAGCTATAATTTAATAATTTAAAATAATTTAAAGTAACACTTTAAATTGGTGTATCATTTCAAAAACAAAAAATATTACAAATTGCTCTAGTTGTACACAAATGAGTTTTTCTAAAATATGTGAAATTTATTTTAACAGTAATTGTAACACTAAAGTATGTTTTATTTTTGTACGATTTATGTGAGTTATATCAACGTTTTATTCTTTCATATCATTATTATATATGCTAAAAGAAAACTTATAAAGTAAAGTTGTAATTAGAGATCTATAATAATTATCCAAAAATACAATTATATTAAGAAATTTGGCTTATAAAAAATGATAAAAAAGCTAACTAAAATAAAGTGAAAAAAAAAAATTAAATTTTGCAAAAAATACTAAGCGTTTCTCAAAGCATCATTTATACAAAAAGCAATTCCTATTGATAATTTTTTTTAAAAAACTGTTTTGAAATAATGTTTTAATAAAACTAAATCGTAAGAAATTCTATAAGGAAACTTATGAAATTTAAAAATTAAATCTTTTCAGAAATAATAAAAAAACACACTTGTTTATAATAAATTTCTAATACTGACAGCTTATTTTTTTACTGTAAAATCTATAATTTCAATCTACGGTCTAAAAATGTCTTTTAATTAAAATAAATTTTAAATTTTTTATAATTATTAAATAAAATACTAAAAACAACAATTCCTAGATTACTTATTCAAGCAAATATAAAAAAAACATTAATTTACTATTTATAAAAACCGATTTATTTTACATACAAAAATTAATAATACATCTGCCATTAAGATATAATTTAGCATAAAATGTTTTTATGGCTCATTGTGACGCATGTTTTAAATAAGAATATTTTTAATTTCTATATTTTGTCACAAAGATACAATATTTATTTTCTGCCAATATATGTATTAGTTTATTTCTTGGTATGATTTTTTAAAGTGGATTTTGTTTTTAACGTGATTGTGTGGTTTATTGTGAACTGTGTCGCCTCATGAAATTACTAACAAAAAACTACATATGTTAAAGTAAAAGCAATCAATCAGAACATTAAAACTTTAGGGCAAATTTTAATATAAATTCTAATACAGTAATGCATCACAAATATCGCAAGAAAAACTTATGGCAGATAAATATTATTTATTAAATTTAAAAGAATAATAATTACATAAAATTACTAAGCATATTCTTATCAGCATCAGTTAAATGAAAAACTTCCCTTTGATAATTATAGGTTAAACAAGGCCTACAACTTTGGTTTCAAATAAAATAAATATACATAAAATATGAAATATTTTTTTAATAGCAGAAATATAAAAATAAATAAATTTTAACAACTTTTTTAAAAAATATTTTAATTAAAAAACGATATATTTAAACGACAAAAACTAATTCAACAGCTAAAGAAGTATGGGATTTATTACATGTCTTGTAGCTAATATAACTTAAATAATTAAAATAAGTAAATAAAAAATTGCTTTACTTTTATATTAAAAACAGTAATTATACCTGCAAATATTAAAAAAATAACAATTATGGTGCATACCCAAAAAATACATTTGTAGCCAGATAAATGTAACGTGCGATTAGGAGGGTTCTCAAGCGCTGGCGTCCTGGACGCAATGGGTAAGAATAAGGGAAGCGATCGAAATAATCGAGGGTACTCTAAATTTATTTAAATTAAAATTATTCTTAGCATTTTGTAATAGTTTAAAATATTTTCATATTTTTTATATAAAATAATAGCAATTGAGGACAAAAACTTTATATATCCAAAGTCAGTATTGAAATTGTACATATTTAAAAAAAATGATCTAAATTACGTTAGAAAACAACTAATTAATATCTCATAAAAGGTATTATTTGATATTTCAACAACATATCTTTTTCTATGTTTTTTCACAAAAAAATTATTTGAGATAAGTACTCATATATGTTAGATTTAAAAAATGCATTTTTATAGGTACATTCTGTATGTTAAGTGTTTAACAACTACTATGAAGAATTCTTTGAAAATAATGTTTAAATAATATTTCACCTTAAGACGTAGCTTTTCAGACGCGGGGGATCGATTTACTTAAAATTTCATAAAAATATGACAGGTGAATCGTGATTTGCACCCGAAAAAGTTTCGTTTGAAGCTCTTGCAGACGTTTCAAGCTAAAAATGTTTTAAAAACGCTCCGACTTTTCGTTTTTTTCCCTTGAAAAAATTCTATATATTTCTTTGCAGACGCTTTGAAGGTTTTCTCATTCTCCGCGAAAGAAAATATCCGGTCACGTTAAACGAAATCTGAAGCGGTAATAATGCCAAAAATAAAATCATTTCAATTCAGTGCAATTTAGAGCATTTGACGCGTATAATAGAATTATTTTTTAAGAGCGGAAGTGTTTCAAAGGAACCGCGTAATGTGATTAAGTATTACTTGTTAAATACGACATTAATTTATAATTAAACAGTGTTTTGTGCGCAAAAATTGATATTTGTGTTTGTGAAAATTGAAATTAAAATGTGAACACTTTTGTGCGTGCTGTGAAATGTCGCCGTATTAATTGTAATTATGGGTCAAAATATGGGATACTTGGGATTCATGTGGCCGTATATTATGGCCGCCTTAACGAGTTTGTCGTCGGGTGAGTGGCATTAAGCGAATTAATTGTTAAAGTTTATTAACGATAATGCCTCTAGGCACATAATTAATGTTTGTTAATGTGGTGCAATTAATTATTTTTTAATTTTAACACGGCATTTCTAGGCTTAGCCGTAAACGACGAGAGCTCGGCGCTGAAGGCGAACGGCCGTGGGGATATTGCGAACATAAACACCATCGATTCGGACTCGACAGAATTCACTCATATGTACTTTGGTACTGAAAATAATACTGTGATTACATCACAGACAGGGTCAACTTCACACCTGCCTTGCATAGTTCATAACGTAGGGGATGGAATGGTGAGTAGTCGCAAATATTGTATAAATGATACTACAGATTTAATTAATAATTAAATAGGTTATGTTAATATTTAATAAGACAGATAAGCGAATATTTGAAGGTTTTGTAAGTTATTTTTTTATGACATTCATTACGTATGAACACATGACATTTTTCATTGTTAGGTAAGAAAAACAATATATCCACGTCTGCCGCTCACTAATAAATCAAATTTGTAACAAAACACTAGATAATTCTATTCTTATTAGTAGCATATGTAAAGAAAATATTTTAATCTATACTTCATTTTAACTTGAATTTATGTTTGCTTTGAAAATAAGTTAACGATATTTAATAATAACACCTTGGTTTATTTACATTTATATTTTACGTATTATTTAGAATTTTCATAAATTGATGATATAGCTTTTAATTATTAGCCGCAGCAATGTGAATAATAAATTTTGCAAATTATTTGTGAAATGAAAGATAACACAATAGTTTATTTTAAGAATGATTAATTATATATACAGACTACAAACAAAATGCCTTATTAATATTTCGCTATATTATTTATTCGTAAAGACAACTAATAAATAAGCTTTATGAAATAATTTCAAATAATATACACTGCACAAATTAATTTAACATTTGTTGCTACTAAGATATGATAACGCACTGATAGGTTCATATCTAATAATGATTTTATAATTATTTTGATAATGTATTGATTGTTGTTATTTAACAGCTGTAAAATAATAACGTACATAAAAAAATGTTATTGGCAACACCGTTTGTATTGTTAATATCTATTTGTATATCAAATTACTTTTGATATTTTATTAGGTAAGAAAGTAAAATTTAAAATTATGCAATCATTTACCAAAGTTGCTTTGATTAGTTAATTTTAGTTATTAAATTATAGCTATAAATTATAAAAAGTAAAAAGTATATTTTAGATCTGAATTCAATAAAAATAATAAATATAAAAAATACTGTAAAATAAAAATATTTGACATTAAATATAATATGTTTAATATTGTTAGTTAATGTCTATGTACGGAACCGTATAATTTTACCAATAAAGATTTTTTTTATTTAGCTTTAACACTTTTAAAACCGTTTTTAAAAGTTGCATAAAAATAATTAAATAATAAAAATACTTGACATGAAATGAACTATTATTGGTTTATAGCAATCATATATTTATTGTTTTATTTTTTTATTGTAGAAAATTTGCGTTAGGCTTTACCACTTTTAGAAATAGTTCTTATATATTAAGTGGTTAATAAAAACTAGTATTAATAAAAAAAATTCAGTCTTACTTTATTTTTCAATAAATTTTTAGAATCAAAATAGAAAACAATTTACTAATGCGTTTCCTTATTTTTTTAAACAAATTGACGGTACTCAATAATCTAAAATAATTTTAATCTTTATACCTACGAATAAATACTTTTTTTTAATTACTTAGGAATCAAAGACAATTTAAAAAGTCCATTCTTAAAATGAATTTGCGACATGTCATATTATTGTGGGTTTTTAGGATGCTAGTTAATCGCGACTTATGTTATTTTAAATAAAAATGAGATACTTTTAACCCCTGTAATGCCAAAAAGCCGAAAAACCAGCCTTTGATTTTTAAATACATGCTTTTACTTATTTTTAATAAATGATTATATTTTTTAATGTTATTTTTTAATATTATAAATAATATCTGTTTTTATTATTTAACATGTTGTAGATAACACACGGAAAAAGTTCTAGATTTTACAAAAAATATTGTGAAAACTATTTTTTTATGAAAATGTTCCAGTTTTTGCAAATATAATGCAAAATCAGGATTAAAAATAAGGGCGATAAAAGGGTTTTTACTCTTTTACTGTCTTAATTTTTAATATGTAAAAAAATAAAATACATATATTAACAGAACTTAAAAAAAAAATATTAGTTAGCATTAATAAAAACGCCATAATAGCAACCCTTGTCGGGTTGATATTACAGGCAAGGATCAAAATAAATTTTGCCGTCAACCTAAGAAAAAAGAATGCGTGCCCCCTCTGCTTTGGTCAACGACCCAAGCTCAACTCTCAAGCGTGGCGCAAAACTTATGATATCCTGGCAAAAGGAGCGAGTTTTTCGGAAACACTTTGTGACTAAACATAAATATGTGGATAATCAAAACTTCTTTCGTAGAAAGTTAAGATCGCAGTTTTTTCGTAAAGCAGTTCTAAAGTGTCTTAATTATTAGGAATTTATCAAATTTTTATATTTTCAAAACATGGACGTTTTTTTATATACTTTTCGAAAACTTCAACAAAAACATTTTAATAAATTTTAAAATTATATTTTATATCCTCCATTTTAAAAATATTATAATAATGCATTTTAGGTGAGCAAAATGGTTAAAACTATTAAATTTTATTTTGCAATACCATACTACTAATATACGGCACTTTTATTTAACCCATAGCGGTATTCCGATACTAAAAATAACTGCATTAATAAATTCTTGTGTTACTGTATACTGCTTGGTTCAATTTTATTATTTACTTATTAATCTTTGCAGTCAAAAGCACAAACTTTAGAGTTTAATTATTAAGGCTCAGCGTAAAATATCAATAATAATACATATGTATATACTTGTATGCATGTTCATACTACTACATTACTTTGTATGTGGCTCACGAGTTACCCTGTAAAAGTATATCAAATAAAAAATAAGTACCACAAAGTAAACGGGCTCTCATATTCCACGACATATGATACTACAAACAAAAAAATTAAATTCTATGGAAATACACCGATAAGGGAGTGTGAGTTAATAATAAGGACGTTAGAAGGTATGGATATAAAATTGGTTTTAAAATAACAAGATAATGTATACGTATCTATTTATAAGGTTAACTGTAGTAATACGTATTAAATAATTGTGTTTTTAATACATACAAATAAATCGAGACTATATATATTACAAAGTCGCTATATTTTTTATTGTAATCTAATAGATTTTTCACTACTTATATTACACTAGTACTTACGCTCTTCAACCTCCTTTACTTAAATGATGAATTGCAGATTTTTATAAAGAAGCTAAAATGTAAAAGAAATACACTTAAAAACACAAAGCAGATTACATGTTTTAGTGCTTAAAATAATATAAATAACGAATAAATATATGTTTATTAGATAAATATATAACGTACTATTGCTTAAATTATTATATTAGAATACTACAATGAAAGGTATTAAATTAACAAAAGCATAAATTTGTTGTATGAAATGCGAAATTTTTAAAATTATATGATGATGCTAATTTTCCTGAAATATGTAAAGGCTAATAATTATGTATCCTAAAAATATTCCGAATACTACCTGGCTTACTTTGGAGTAAGCGTGTGCTACTTTTATATTGATTATTTATTATTTTCTCACAATATTACACTAAAAAATAAAATAATTACTATAAGTAGTTTGAAAGTTATATACATATATTATATAAAAAAAATATTTAAAAGTATTTAAGATTAGTTTTACATTGATATTAAGATTAAAATTTAATCAAATTTGGGTGCTTTAAATAATATTTAGTAAACAATTATTTAGAAAAAGATTTTGTTATTACGTAATATTATCTAATTGAAAACATATTTTATATTTTTATATTGTAGAATGGATACAAATACTCCTACTGAAGCCCAAATAGGATCGAAATTTCATCACCTGTTCGCACAATGGCGACGACCCTTCCGTTCAGCCATAGGGTGTGTTCAATGACACAAAGGCCCATATATCGACTGTGTATTTTGGATAACTTATTATTTATGGCGTCTTTATAATACATCGACCGTCCTTGGAATTCAAAAAGGGGGGGGGGGAATAAATAAATCTCAGGTAGATAGGTAGGGGTTATGGGTGGTATTTTACACAGCCTACGCGGACTGATGTGTATAGGAAATACTTATGTATGTACAGTACGAGCAGCAGTTAAGAGCTTTTACAATCGTCGTTTGTCGATTTTCAACACTTTCGCTTGTGTGATATTTCACCTGGGAAAGCGGCGGCGGTAAATATGGCGCAGACAATATGTGGCGACGTATATCTTCATGGTTTGTTCATGGCGCAGCTATTAGACGACAGGAGCTGCTGTTACTTAGAGAGATTGTGTCGTGTATCACTGAGACGAGGTGTTTTTTATCTGACGTGATAGTAATTGAAAGCGCTGTTAAAGTAAACTTGATTTGTAATAAATCTACAAATTTTGTGTATTAATAACATTCAATATAAAAAATTTAAGAGGAAAATATTTACGGTTTTCTACTTCATATTTTTTAATAATATGGTCATTTCATCGTGTTTTTTAGTGTGACACTCTTAAGTAACGTAGCTTCTATAGTTGTTTCAAATATTTGGTGCTGGGAACGAAAGCAATAAAAATAAACATGGTTATAGGGTAATAAAATTATTAGAAAACATTTCGGCTTCTGCGAAAATAATTTGTCAACATGAAAACCTAATAGTTTTATAAAGGATATATAAGAAATAAAAAAACTATTTAAACGTGTACATTAAGGTGTGATTTACAAATTATACAAATATAAGACCCCCCTCACCTCTGACTATCTACTACTCCAAAAACGGTCATACCTGAGAAATGAAAACTATGTTGTTTCACTAAATAATGAACATTCGATATCACATAAAATTCCAGGTGGGGTTCAACAAAAAAGTTTACTCAGACCGTTTTGCTTTATATTGTGTATTAATGATATCCCAAAATTAGAAAAAAAATACACGTTTATCTATAAACGCTGACAATACAGATATTTTAACCATTGTTTACCGTACTAAATCAATCGCGAATAAATTACAAAAATATTTTTTAAATAATTGAGTATAAAAAGATCAAACTATAAAAAGTAGAATAAAAATATAGCGTTAAATACCTGGCTTCTAAACACATGCTTAAGCTTCGCTATAACAGGTTGAGGTATTGAATAAACAAGCTTGTACTAAAAATGTATTTAAAAAATTTACGTAAACAGAAAAATTAATCTTTAATTTTTTTGTGATTATTACTATAAATAGAATCAGTTATTATTTGAGAAATATGTGTTTGAGTTTTATAGCATTTTTTTTTAATGTTTGATGCGAAAATCAAATTTTAGTTGTATTGTCGGCTTTATAAGTTGTGTTAAAGGTGTGTTACGAATATGGTGTTAAAATATATACATACATATTTGAAAAATACATAAAAGGTCAAATGCCCTTAACCTTGTATCGATTTACGCAAAAAAGGTATCCGTTGCAAATATAGTTACATGATTTTCGATAGGTATGCCACTTGACTGATAAGGGTCGAACAGTTTTTGATCCAAAATATGTAACGGACATGGATCCATAATGTTGCGAAATATACACATATCGTACATCTCTTTATGGTATATCGTAATAGGTGCAAAAAATTCCTTGTTGAATATTGAGCATGCGTTATTTTATAAAGTATCTTAATTACATAGTATAAAATTGTGTATTTGTTTTATTTATAAATAATAAATTACTTGATTTACTTATCATTATCATTATCTTATAATAAGTTTTTAAGTCTGCTGGTTATTATTTATTTTTATATTTAAATAAAATTAAAACAATTGCGTTAACGTGACGCATTGTGGTAAAAGTTACCCCAATGCGTCACGGTGTAAAAAAATATTAAAATTTATTATGAATCAATGTTCAACACTAGCATATTAAGGGGCCGGATGAAGATAGCTATATGCGAATTAGTTAGTGCGGACATTCTAGCTCTAACTGACATCACAAGAGGACGCGATCGAGATTCCCAAAGAATGGAATTCCTTGAAAATAGTTTGATAGTCAATAGAACCCTTTAGTAGCTTGAATAAATGTTGAGCGAAATACAACAACTGAGATAACTTCGCGAATTCTATCGCAACGCTCCTAAAAAAAAGCGAACGGATAAAAGGACAGATATTCACCAAATAAAATCATATAAAAGTATCTCAAGAACTTTTACTAAACCTTTTTAATCGAGGAGTATTTATAAGGGGATTTTTAAATTTAAAATCTGTATTCAAGAATGCTGTAAATTTAAGTGTAATACAGGATGTGTATAACTGACGGATCAAGTAAAACGCGTCCCACATATCAAAGCTGAGCAGCTTGAAAGATTGTTTGGGAAAATATTTACTTGTTCTGAAAAGTTATTCCGAGATCTTAAGTGGAAATTTCTTTAGACAAAACGTTCCTACCAAGATCGTAGGATAATTTTGATCACGAACAAGGTTTATAAAATAATGCAATTTTGTATTTTCTGACACTAAACGATAGACGGTTAAAAGAAATTAAATCAATCTGTATAAAGTAGTCCGCAACAGATCGAAGACATTTAAACCATTTTAAATCATCTGCATACAAAATAAATTGTAACGTGAATTTATAACTGTCGTATTCACGTCAATAATAAACTAAGTATAGAGCAAAGGGCCCAAGTTGAACCCTTTGAGGAATCCCCGAAACGGTGAAATATTCTTTCTACGATCGGTCGCTATAGGCTAGGAACTGCCTATGAACGCTCAAATAACTCGAAAATAACGGAGTTATATCATCCGAGTAACTAAGGACCGACAATTTTTTTAGTAATAACACATGATAAATCTCGTCAAAGGCCTTTTTAAAATCAGAACGTCTACTTGTATTTCGGCATCAAGAGATTTTGTCACTGTTTTGATGAAAGACAGACAGTTAGCAACATAAAGTTGAATGAGCGGAATAAAGCCCTTGCTGTTTATCCAACAAAATATGCCGTAAGTGTTCTATGGACTATGTATTTATGGTCAGAATTATCTATAAATAATAATTTACCAGAAGCTACTGCGACCAGCTTACGTTTTTTTACGCATAATTTGTCATCCTATATATTAATAGAGGGGGCTTTATTTAATTTATACAGATCAGCAAATAATGACGTCTTGAGGATAAAATAAAAATGCGGTTTAGAGGAGCAATGATTCTAATTTAGATACCTTTAAAATTGAGGACCATATCAAACAAAGAAAAACGTCTTAAACTTATTAAAGCAATATAAATAAATCTTTAAATTTTGGAAATTTTCATTTTAAATCATTCAAGCCCATAAGGGCTACAGTTTTGAGGGAAATTTATGTTTTAAATATAAACATATAAATACTATATATTTAGACATCTACGTTAGCACAAAATATATCAGTTTTTAGTTATCAATATCAGTTATGCATAAGTCATACCTTTTAAATAAGTACATTGTTTTTATTTAAAACTTCTAAATCGATAATTATTATTTACTACTATTGATACATACAAAATTTAAGTGTTTATTGGTAGAGTTGACTGCTTGTTAAACTTTTTTAGGCTAAGAGCCCCTCACTCTGCACCCCCTTACGCTTTATTAGCTTGAAAACTATTTTTTGAAATGGCAACATAGCGACTCGATAATATTCATGGCGTATCCCAACCGAGTCGTAAAGGACGTTATTTTTGCATTCAAACACGATTTATAATAATGGAAACTCGGGATAGACCGAGCAGCGCGATGTCGTTAAGCAGTATTATTGTTGGTACTATGTATATTTCAGTTACATATATACTTTTATTATTATATCAGAATTTCAAAATTGATTTGCAGTATTGAACTTTTAATATATAAACTAGAATTAGATTCTAAATCCGATTTATCGGATGAAATCCATTCGGAGCAAATAATGCAATGCAAATAATTATAATTATATTACAATATATGCATGAAAAATTATTTTTTATATTTTGAAAATGAATAATTTTAAATTTAATATTTTAAAAGTAATTAACATGTCATTAAATATATTTTGGTAATAGAAATGTTTTGCAAAATAATTAATAAACAACAGTACAAAATGTTGATGAATTTAATTATTTTTAGTGCTACTTTCAGGGAAAATTTTGATCTTTTATGATTACATGTAATTTTGAAGAAAAATTAACTTAAAACTAAAATATTGAAGAAAATAAATAAGAAAAATTCGCAAAAGTGTTTGATGTAAAAACTTTGGAAGGTTCACAAATTATTGATGACGTTATTGCGTAATATTTCTGTATTCAAGTAATCTTTTTTGCCTTTCGCTCAGTCGTTTCCTTTTTTTTGTACTTTTTCTTTAGTACTAAAATTCAGTACTTAAATTATTATAGGGCTTTGAGAAGTTAAAGAAGCGCTTTTGTAGTCCTGATTTAGTCCCCAATTTTATTTTGAAATGTTGCGAAGTTATTTAAGCTGATCCTCTTAAACGCAATTTTGCTATTCTTCTTAATGTCTTATCATTTTCTGGTCTTTATAAATGCACAAAAGTCACCGATATTTATAAAAATAGAGACAACTTGTTCACAAACGCATATGATTAATTGCTCAAAGTTTTCTTATTTTGGTAAACTAGCATATGGTCAGAATAAATATACGAGACAATCAGAATTAATATGTAGAATAACCATAAATTAAAAAAAAATATATTATTTAAAAATATGAATGGGCAATAAATAAATAATCTTAGAAATATTTTATAAAATATCTCGGTTGCACCAAAACTGCTAAACAGATGCGAGCGAGCGTTGCTCAGAATATTGGACTTTAGGAATAACTCTCGAATCTGCAATGAATCTATTTATTATATAAAGGAAGCAAATATATATAGCGCAACTAGCGAAGTTAGAATAACGACAGAGCGGCGACGCAGAATACGCTTGTCTTGTTGTGTTGACATATGACAATGTTGCAAGCACAACTAAGAAGTTTTCTTAAAACACCTTGATGATGATAATGATAATAAACTGCCAACATGCAAATGACAAATCAACCAATTGTACTGATTTTCAGCGTTACAGCAATAACAACACTATAAAAACACTAAAAAAATGTTGACAATCTGGAAAAATAATTCTTGCTATTTAATATAAATTCGGAGTAGTAAAATTTTAACCATTAAATTTTAATTTTGACCAATTAATCTAAATTCCACCACTAAATAAATATTAGCGGCCAGAATAAATATTCTGGTATTAAAATTCTGATCTGAAAAATACGAGTCAAATAGTATTTTACCTCTTCGAGGGTTCCTCAAGGATCCCGTACCTTTCATAAAAAGAGTTGATAAAATATCTTGGTGCAGAAATACAAGTAGACCGCGCGTTGTATGTTTGGATTTTAAAAAGGCTTTTAATAAGCTTTATATGGATTATTAAAAATTGCCTAAACTTAGTTGCTCAGATGATTTAACTTGGTTATTCTAAAGTTATTTTAGCGATCATAGCCATTTCGTTAACGATGGCAGCCAATTGTCGTAAAAATATTTACCTCTTTGGAGTTTTCTTAACCTAGGCCTTCTGCTATCGACATTATTTATTAATGACATAAGTACGGCAGTTAAAGATAGTTACATGAGTACGTTAGTTTATTTGTGTGCAGATAATTAAAAATTGCTCAAGCACTCTACAAAGTTAATAGATTCTCTATGGAAACGGACCGCCGTCAACCATTTGGCTTTTAGTGTCGGGAAATACAATAGTGTGATATTTTCTTGATCACGTTGGCTATTAGATTATTCCTACGATTTTAGTGGAAATATTTTGGCAAGCAAAACTATCACTAAAGATTTCAGAATCACTTTCGAAAAAAAGTGTACGTTCTTTCTATACATATACTACGTCTGCGAAAAATCTTCCAATATATTCGGATTTGTTATGAGGAACGCATTTCACATTGACGATCCGTTATTCATGTCCTCTATGACATGAATAACGGATAATTTAATTTATAATTATAACGGATAATTTAATAAATAATTTCTTAATCGATGTTCTGTGAAAATAATTATATTTGCTTAATTAGTGAGATTTTTAATTTTCCACAATATTTATTTTGAGTTTAAAAATGTTTTATAATTTATTTGCGATTAGTTTAAGATCATAAGCACTAGTTTATTAGCTGTGTCGGTTAAGTTCATAGATAAAGCGTATTTATTTATTTTTGGGATATCGTTTATATACAAGATAAAAAGAAACGGTCCAAGCATAATTTCTTGAGGAACCCAACCTGGAATTTTACGCGGTATCGAGTATTTATTATTTAGTGAAACAACGTTGCTTCTATTTATCGTATATAAGCGTATAAATAGTAAAAATTGTAAGAGGTTTTATATTTGTTTAGTTTATGAATCAAATTATCATGTTATATTGTGACGAAAGCTATTTCTATATCTAACATGAAGAGACCTGTACCTGTAAATATACACCTATTAAGTTAATGTGTTGTCGAGTGACTTTGCGAAAATCAAATTATTTGTTAAAAGATTTTAATTTAAACTCAATCATCATTTTTAAGTACTTTACTATATTACGGTAATAGGTTTTCCATTTTTTGAAAACTTGTGTTTCTATTTAAGTTGACACGAATCATATAATTTAATATTTATAAATATTTTTATGTTTTATAAGACTATTTTTACTTTCAAATGATCTTAAACCGATACCGGTAGGCGAATCATAGTTCAGAAAACGCTTACCAATCACTAAAAGATGAGGGCACGTAACTTGTCAACGCAAGGCAACTTTAGCATTAAAGCTACCGTAAACACATCATAAATGGGCGCGCGCACGTATTTCAGTTTCGCTACCCGAAACTCTGTCTCTTTCTCCCTCCCAATCAATTCCGGTTGCAAAACTTTATTTGCTTACCTAGTCAACTATTCCTCGGTGCCTTTGGATTCGATAAAATCACCTTCCGCATTATCGTCGAGCGCAATCCACTCTCTACGTGATTTTTGTTTGTCTTCTGTGTGCGCTCGTAGGGGAGAGAGAACAGTTCTCATTTTGCAAAGTGCTTTGTCATTGTTTTTCGGAATCCTAATTTCGCAGACAGGACGCAAAACGGCAGGAGCCGTCGAGATTAAATTTTAAATTGGGAAATCTAGCGTTCGGAAAAGCGACTAGTGATACGAGTGCGCTCCAAATATTTAGCATTGCGCGGTATGTTACAAAATCCATTATTATTTTAGCCAGAGAGTGTGTAGCTATACTTTTATTGCTTTTTCATTATCCCCGATTTAGATATTTAAACAACAGACTATTTTAAATAAAGGGCATAAAAAACACTTAAATTGGTATTTTACCTTAAATTAAGATCTCATACTTGTTACCATTCATAAATCTAGTGTTATTTGTTATCGGATTATAACAAGTTTATACTAATAAATCAACACATATAATATTGTAGTTTGTATTTTCTACGTAAATTAAAGACATTAAATCTGCAAATAATAGGATAAAACTTTGTTTCTATTCCCAAAATTTCAGAAATTCCTCACAAGTTAATATTTTGTGCAGCTGTGGATTTCTTCAATAACTAGTAAAAATATTTTTACATCCTTCGAAATGTATAGAGGTGTCACAATGTTACATAGGTCTTAGAATAAATAGGAAAAATAATATTTATGTAAATATTATTTAAATATTTACTTTGCTCGCCATTTTGATTCATATATAGAGCATAAAAAATATTTAAAAAAATAAAGTTTTTGGATCGAAATAGTAGTTCTCACATGGATGTGTAGTGAAGCTAAGTGTAAATAATCTGATTTTGTACCGCATAATATACACCGTCGTGTGCGAAAACAGTATACCCACACCGCACGTTGGAGAAGTGGTAGAAATGCAGCGTTCTTCTAGTCAACTGCTAGGTTCGTAAGTACAGTTTGCGGGACCTTAGATGTGCGTGTGGCGTGTCTCTGGGCTACTTACTAATAAAATTTAAAGTGACCCAGGCAGGTTTTTGGCACTTCTGTTAAATTACTAATTGTGGTGAACTGATTTACTACTATTTTTTAAATCACTGTGATATAAAAAGATAAGTATCTAACCTAAGGTTAGAGCTAATAGACTAAATATGATAAATGATCCTTTTATGGTTTAGATTATATATTTCAACTTAAACCTACGATTATTACTCACATTATATTTTAGAAAACGTAATGAAAACGTCTGTAACTTAGTTTTTAGAGCACAATATGGAGTTAAATCTTGGAATGAATAGAAAAAAAGAGGGTCTTGCGAGTAGTTGTATTAATGGCAATGAAAAAGTGGTTAGGAAAATATTATTTGGATATGATCTCAATATGCTTTTAGGAGAAGTAGTATAAGTCGCTACCTATTACTTAGTGTTTAAAAAAATCTATCGTGTCTATATATTATATAATTAAAGTTTCAAACAATAATCATAAATTAGGTTTACCTAGATTTTCATAATATCAAAAAGGAATATCGTGATGTTTAAATAAAAATAGCAAGCTTAGTCGTTCATATGAGGCATTGAAAAGCTATGAACAACTTTAGCTATATAAGAAAATAAAAAAATACATATATATTAGACATTTTAAAAAAGATTTAGAGCTAACATAAATAATTATTAATAACATAAAAATTTATCTTATAAAATAAACTTAATTGAGAAGGTAAGGCGGTAGCAATATATAAAATTTTTTAATAAATTATCCTAGTAAGGTAATACTATTAAAAATATTATTTAAATGTACCTAAAACTTTTTGCATTATTCTTGAGTTTTAGAAAATACAAAAAGCGATGATATTATATATTTAATGCTGTTGATTTACGTTAAACATTAAAGCATTAGTTTATATATTTGTTGTAGTATAAAATAGAGTAGTACTTTTTTCTTGGATTTTCAATTAGGCATTCCATGAAAGCTCCTAATATAAAAATATATTATAAACTCTTGATAAATAATAAATAATAAAAGTTATTTGACAAGTTGCTTAAGTTTATGCTATTACTATTACATACATATAATATATTTATTAAAAACATTTATTGTAAAAGGCTAAGTACAGTTCTAGAGTTAAAAGTTTACATTGAATAAGTTGTACATATTTTGAAGCAACTTAATGTCAAAAAAGCACAATGATTGAAATAATTATTTTTTAGGGTTAAAATTCGTGTGAACACATATTTGTTAACATTTTTGTTGATGAAACCCTGATAAAATCTACAAAGACAATAATTCTTTGTATTACACTATACTTTATTAAAATATATATAATAATACATATTAATTCTTGTAATGAAGTATTTTCATGGTTGTTAAACTGTATTATATATATATATATATATATATATATATATATATATATATATATATATATATATATATATATATATATATATATTTATATATATATATATTTATATATATATATATATATATATATAGGCCAGATTCGCCCAGCCATCCTCAGGGGAAAATTGAGAATATGAACATCCGGTGTGGGCAAAGCCCAGCATGTGGTTGTTCAGATCGAATCCTAGAAATATTAACCAAATATTTCTCCGCGAAAACGCATTCAACCACATATATATATATATATATATATATATATATATATATATATATATATATATATATATATATATATATATATATATATATATATATATATATATATATATATATATATATATATATATATATATATATATATATATATATATATATATATATATATATATATATGTGGTTGAATGCGTTTTCGCGGAGAAATATTTGGTTAATATTTCTAGGAGTCGGATTACTCCGCGATATATATATATATATATATATATATATATATATATATATATATATATATATATATATATATATATATATATATATATATATATATATATATATATATATATATATATGAGTTTCAGACTATTATTGTTAACTAGTTTTCAAGTAAGATGACTGTAATTGCTTTTAGACTTTTAGGTATTATTTTAATATGATCTTACAATTAATTATTTTGATTTCTTAGAAAAACATATAATATTAAAAATATATTTATGGAAGTCATGTATCGAAAATAGCTAACCGAAGATATTTTAGATTTTGCACACTTCCTTATCAAGAAATAACTTAATCTCCTGCGAGAAATATACATACTAAATTTTTATACCAAATCATACCAATATTATTTGTATTTTTGCTTGTCAACCTGAAATAATTATTTAATATTTATTTATGTATATTTTTGCATTTATTAATTAATAAACCGTGTTTAACTGTGTTATGTTATTAAGCCCACGCTACCCTGCAATTTAATATCACTTTGACATTTATATGTGGTTATTACACCATTTGGTGATATTATTTAGTCACAAAATTTGCTTTTATGTACTTATTGTGCAAAATTGTGGTTTAGTCATAGAAATTATAATTTAAAAGTGATATTTAAATTAACAATAAAATTAATTAAATGCAAGTATTATGCTTCTGTAAGATGTTTTTATAGAGATTAATACTTTTTTTAAACAGTATAATAAAAACTTATCGAAAATGCTTTTGTCGAGGAATTCACATACTTTGTATTTTTGGGAAGACAAATACAAAATATTAAACGCACAAAAAAACCTTAAGAAATGTTCAATAAATTATGAGAAAACATATATTACGGTTTCATTTTACTCGCCCTTGTATAATTGTTTAAGGTAGTAAGAATATGTATTATAATTTAATTAGTAGAAAAGATAATGAGTATTTTGCGAAATGTACACCAGTAAAAATGACACAAATTAATAATTTCAAGAGGAAGTCCGCTTTAGAATTATTCAAAATATACACAAAACATGATAAGATAAACGCTTAATGCTATAAAATGAAAACATTTTCCCTTATAATAATTTCCCATTAATTATTTTTAAGGTATCTTGGATAAGAAGAAAAGACAGACATTTGATAACCGTCGGTGTGACGACGTATAATGCCGACCAGAGGTATCAAGTGATTCACCTGCAGCACTCAGAGGTATAAAATATTTTGTGAAATTAAATAAGCATCATCAGCAATTGTATTTAAATTTAATTTCATTGTATTTCAATGTCTGGAAGGACTGGACGTTGCAGATAAAATTCGTGCAGAAAAGGGATGCGGGCATTTACGAATGTCAGGTTTCATCACATCCGCCCACTAGTGTATTCATACAACTCAATGTAGTAGGTAGGTATTTACATAAAATCTAATATATAATAAATATTTAAAAAAAACAGGCTCTCTGGCATGTTTTACTATAATCACAGTTTTAATTTAGTTAGGTAGCATTTTTATTATTAGATCGATGTGTTTGTGTCAATTAACGTGTCGTAAGGTTTTAGGGAATCCGTGAAATACCTAAAGCTGAATCAGTTTTCGGTGTTACGGCAAGGATTTCTAGCCATGTTATTCAGAAGAAGGAGAAAGGATAATGCGATAAAACGATAAAACGATTTTCGGCGAAAATACTCTTTCGTTATTTGGAATGTTTTTCATTATCACATAAAACAAGAGGATATACTGTATGTAGCTTGATAGAATTATGTACGTATCTCTAAATAAATAAATTATTAGGGATGTTACATAGAAACGTTAAAAGGTAGACAATTGTTTCGAGGGCCTTTTCAAAAGAGAGATTAAATCTTGTAGTAAGGACCGACTATCATGGACCATTCGAATATTATGGAATATGTTTAGGTCAAACCGTACAGAGAAGGAAATTTGAATTTTAAATGACCAAATAAATCTCGTTGATAAACAATATAAACAATAATGGAACAATGTAGCAAACCTTGCGAAACCCTTAACCGCATCAAATAATCCACGGATGGTTTGTATTCATTAGAAATTTAATATCAGCGTTCTTCAAAGTGTGTAGTTCCGAAATAAATAGATGAGTTTCCACTTCTATAATAATTAATTGTATGGTTTAATTAAAATTTGTTAATAAAAGCGCGTTCTATTATAATATTAAACTGTTTTAAACGATCTAATAATAATTTTATATTTTAAATATTATTAATAAAAAATAGTACGTATTTATTACAATAAATATGTTTTAATTTGTAAAAAACCATTATAACAGACTGATTCTTAAGATATTTAATTTGTGAGTTTATTACGGTTAACCATTTTTTGAATAACACATATAATTAGCAATGTTAAAGATTTATTTCAAAATTATTTTAACGGTTTTTATGTCATTTGATTTGATTTGGTAACGAGAATTTTTTATAAATATTTGCCTTTAGAATAATAAGTAGATGTAACTACAGTATATTATTTTAATGAAATTATGTCATGTCTCAAACACGTTTAATGTTTACCAACATATTATATTAGAGATACCATGAATTCGTAGACTTCGAGGCGGAGGAAAATTGTTCAAAGCTATGAAGGAGTTCAGAATTACTAACAAGCTCATCGGCTTTGGCAAAATTACAATGGATAAAGTAAAATGCTGTGTCCAACGGGCTAAGACAATACGATACTATTAAATGCCTTCTGTTGAACATAAATCTTAAAAAGGTTTTCAGTAACACAAACATAATTATCTAAAAAACGGAAACCTTAAACATATGTACACAAAATCAGTGCAATTACTTGCATATGCATATAATATAAAAATAAAGCATTTTTAGCCACTAGAAAATACAGCACAAACAAACCTTGTGAGCGAATCTGTAAATATGTTACTACTATCTACTAATAATATTTTTTAGCCCATTTATGCATTTAAAAGTGGATTTTAATCAAAATAATAAAGTGCAACAATTGTTTTTTTTACTAACCACAAATACAATTATTAGGGAAATAATTAGTCTATTTTAATAAGAATAAAAATGTAACAGTGAAGAAACAGAACAATGATGATATATTAAAACGTAAGACCGTGAGAAATGATGGGCTTACTCCTTCAAAAAAAAAGTTTAAGCTGACTCTTTTGCTATTTAAAAGATAAAAATTTAATTTGGATGCGTTAGTGGTAAGAAAAATTCTAAGATTTATAAAATACCATTATCTGCGATTTAAACTATTGTAAAAACTGTAGCTGTAGAACCGATAATTTAGATTTATTTAAATAATTTATTCGATCTGAGATTCTGATTAAGTAACATACAGTAGATTAAATGTAAACGATTTGCTTGAAAATATATCTTCAAAATTAAAACTGAACATTATTAATACTTTATCAGTAAAAATATAATACAAAAAACAAATATATATATATATACCAGAAATGAATATTAATTTGAATAAAGACAATCTTTAATACTAAAAATATTAGTAGAAATACAGTAATTACCTACTAATACTTATGCGGTCTTGACATACATCGTAATAAAAAAACATATCTTAATATAACTTTAGTGAGATCGATTATGTTGTTCTGAATGAGAAACAGCGTCTGAAGTCTTCAAAAGAATCGTTCATAATTTTGGACTTATTTGTAAATGTGCTTTTTGTTGACGTATATATAAAAACGCAACGCCTTAGATGATCAAAGCATCTGCCAGTATTAATTGATAAAACCCTGCAAAGCGGCTAATTTTGAAAACGGGTGCCTAACCATATTAAAGTTAGAGGTACGTTTTATTCTAATTTGCATCGACTTCACGAGAGAAATATTTTATATAAATGTTTAAAACATAATAAAGTCGAATAATATCGTTTTTGTAGTATAAATATATTCTAAATTCAGACTTTCTATATCGGAAGCATTTAATAGTTTTATAATTTTACCAATTTTATTTCGAAATTATCCATACCGATTCAATAAAACATGTGCGACGACTTAAGCTAAATAATATTTGCCCCATTGTTATGTTACTGAATTTTTACTGATCAACTAGTGATATTTTAACGGAATTCCATTAATTAATATTTGATTGATCTTGATACTGCTTATATTTGGAATGAATCGAACATTCGTTTCAAAGTACTCACTCTCATCAAAATAGCAGTTAGAGATATTTTTTGCCGAGATGCCACTTTATTGACTTATGGTTAATTTCCTGTTGAAAAAGTTGTTCGAAATCAATACAACGTTATCGCGAGAAATTTTTGAACTCTGAAAGCCGAAATAGAATAAAAACGGAATATTCGCCTAATTGGTTTAATTTATTTGTAACAAAACCCTATTTATGTTATCAATAAAAACCATTTTTTAAGTTGTCTTGAAAAAGTATTTATAAAATATGGGCAAGAATTATTGTAATTGTATAACGACGTTTTTTCAGTGTTGAAAGTTCGGACATAGAAGTAATCGAGAAAGAAGAAAAAACTAATTGTATTGTCATAATATCGATTAAAAATTAATTGAGAATTAATTCATCGCTAAAATATTTCAACGATAAAAACGAATAGATACAATCAGTAAAATGAATATTAGATCATGTAATCAACTAAAACTTGGACTCCGAATTTAAATCCGTTATATAAATCATTGTTTTTATAAAAGCCTACTTTAACAGAAAATAAACAAAAATTTTAACAAAGAGAATATTCCACACAACAATCAGAAATAGGCTATCCGATTCATCGTTAAAAGCTTTATTTTATATTTTGTCCTTACTATGTAAAATATTTGTTCAATAAATATCTGATAAAAAATTGTATATACCTATGTATATAAATATATATGTACCCAAGTTTTTCTACAAATAATACTTATTTTTTCCAAATACTTATTATAATAATTTTTTTTTACGATTCAAATAAAAAATAATCGAAATCTCGAGTCCTTTGAAAATTTGTTTTTCGATTCCCGGGTATTTAAAAAACTCGAAACTTGAGAATCCCTAGTGAATCCCTAGTAAATCATTCATGAAGACCTTGTAATCAATTCCGTAAAGCGGAAAAAAGGCAATCATTACAAAAATATATTGACTGATTAAAAAATTACTTATGACATGATTGTCCACATAGAACAAATTGTAAAAAAAAATATCTGAGAAGCTTAATTTTAAAATATGCCTACTATACATATATTAACTGGTATGTAGTTGTCAAATTTAAAAGTTGGATTTTAAAATGGATTTTTAAAATAAGGATTAAAAGGGTTAACACTACTAAATCATATTAATGGTAATTTAACTAAAAGGGGAAAACAATGGCATAATATATGTAATATTTATAAAAAATGGCTGTTACGTACGTTCTTTTCTTAGCAATTAAATAATAATTAAGTTTTAAACCGATATTTAATTGAAAGATAATGTCCTATTGACCAAACATTGCCTCATCAGAATACTACATATTACAAAGTCTGCAAAATGTTGACGAAACGCAATTGTTAGACTTTAATGAAGTCAGAAATGTATTTAAAATATTGTTTAGCATAAAATCAAAGAGTTTATTAAAAACAGAAAAGATTCATAATATATTGTTTTTATATATTAACATACGTACATAATTTTATATATCGTAAAAAATCAACTTAGCAAATATTTTGCTATTAGTAAAGATATTAAAGTGTATTTCAAACTGTAAACCTATTTGTGGATCGCTTCTATAAGTAGATTATTAATTAATTTGAACATGGGTTTATTAAATATGTAACACGATTATTTATATTATTATTCATAGAAGCCAGAGCGCAGATATCGGGCCCAGCTGAAAAATATATTAAGCCAGGATCAGCACTCAGATTACAGTGTGTTGTGCTGAAAGCCACCGAAACTCCATCGTACATGTTTTGGTAAGTGTTTGTACAACATATTATCGAACCTATACAATATAATAACCGTGTGACCTTAGTTGAATATTTTATCTGAGCTTAAAGTACCGAATTATAATATTAATAATTCGTGTTGAAAATTTGCCAAAAGGTACCACAACAGCAGGATGATAAATTTCGACACAGACCTGGGGATCAACGTCAGCACGGATCTATCGGCTAGGAGTAGCTCCTTGGTTATTCCTGTAACATCATATTCGCACGCAGGAAATTATTCGTGTGTGCCCAACAACGCTTATCCAGCCAGCATATATGTTCACGTGTTTAATGGTAATTATCATCGATAATGCATGAAAATAATTTCAGGTCTTTATGAGATTTTAAAAGCTTCTATTAAACCACAAAAGCTTATATTAGGAACATACTTGTTTAGTGTGTACATAATTTTCAAATATAATGTAATTAGGGTTATTTAACATTTTTTTAGATTTTCGCATCTTTATATATATTTTTTCTTATAGTGCTTATTTCTTAAAATATTTTATTTCATACCTTGTTTATTTCTAGTTGCGTGTTTTATTTATATACCTAGTAATATGTTTGTTTTATATTATACTAACAATTTTTTATCTGATTCAAATGAGAAGACTAATGTATTTTTATGCACTACTTTCCATTTTCACTTGACTAAACCAATCTAATTGTTTTAGCAATTAAATATTGTAGGTTAATACATGTTATGTTTATTTAAATACATTTCATCGCTTTATTTCACATTATTTGTAATTTTTTATATCATCCGTTTTGGTTCAAAATTAAAGTTCAACAATATTTAATACCATTTAATACGTATAACGTTACTGCCCTCTTTATTTAGAAAAAGTGGTGACAGAGTTAGTCTACGTTTTTTGACATTATTTGCTTATGTTATATTTCGGGTAATTTTAATTTTCTACCTCCCAAAATATTAATTAAATTTCATTTATTTATTTTGTATGTGTATAATTTATGAATCAAATCGTCATGCCGAGCTGTGTCGAAAGCTAATTATATATTTAACATTAAAAGACCTGTATTGTTTTTTATATTTTAATAATTAGAGCATATATGCTCTAATTATAACTGTAAATTTTATTCCCCAAAGGCACTTTTCAACGCACTAAAATGATTATTTAAAATATTTCGCAATGTAAATAATGTTCATAAACTGACGGGGGTATAGCCTATCAGAATTTTAAAATCCTTATCGGGTTTTTAATCGGATGAATTTTACTGGTTTTTGGAATGGTTCTGAAATACCCAAAACTATTCTTTACCTTTTTTCTTTTACCCTGATCAGCTTTGATATTTTCAGATTTTAAGTGTGGATGTTTCCAGTTTTGTGTGTTTATTTTCATGCGATTTAGTTACATTATATGATTAATAATCTGCTGGTTTTAGTTTCTTAATTTTACGCGACCACGTTTTGTTTTAATTTCTATGAATTTTATGGCGAATTAAACCAGTTTGTACAGTAAATATTTTGGTTTTTCAACTGCTTTTCCATTTTATTTTTATTTTATTTAATTTAATAATCGATGGAGTAAGTTAAATTTAATTATGTATATTTTTACGCATGGGTACTAATATTTAAGCTGTTTAGATTACTATATTATTATGTATAATAACAGGAATATTTTATTTGTTGGCCAATATATCGATTATTATGTTGTTCGTATTTCTGTTCTGTTTCATTTTGTAACCAAAAATAAATAATCTGCTTAAATATTTTTAATTTATAATTAAAGAATGATTAGTGAGCTTTAAATTAAAGCATTTTTTTACTCTTGGCATGATATGTTTAAGGGAACTACGTCAATGCTAGCAAACTTTGACCTTTTGTGTGTCGGTGTCTACGACTTGAATCAATCGTTACATAGTCGCCGTCTACCGTTATAAATAAACTTAATATCCTCACTCAGTCGTAGTATATTTTAGCGATGGAATTTCGATACCATTGTTGTAGCACTCCGTCGATAAGGCATTCGCCACATTTTGCCGCAAATTTCTTTCATGGCATGCCAACAGTGGACAATGGCTGCACCGTATACCCGCCCACGCCGGTGTGCGGCATACCATTCGCACGATTTTGGCACCGTAGCCAAAGGCCCATTGACACACGTCCCGACACTTTGTTTTCCCCAGACACTTTTCATGAAAATTCCTCGGATTTCCTCGGAATTTAACACGCACCCACCCACGATCGTACACGCGCACACTCTCAAGACGCGTCAAATTCCTTTTTGAAATGACATCTTTCGTTTAGGAATTCAGGAAATTACCGATTCACTGTGGTGGGTGCTAGCGTGACAATGATGTGGTCTTTTCTTGATTTTATATTAAAATTAAATAGGTGTGTATATTATAACGGCTTTTTTCCATCTACTCTTACATTAATTCACTGCTCAAAGGCCGCAGGTTGGAGCTACGGCCACAGACTTTTTATTTAAGAAAATACTCTAACAATAAATAATGTCCATACATAAATACCTTGTTGTATCGCTTATAGCTTACGCCTGTCAAGTTACAACGGAAGATTAAAAAAAAAGAAGAAATAAATGCTTAAAAAAATTTTTTTTAGAAAGTTAAGCTATAGCTCTAATATTCCAAAGACGTAATTTTAGTACAAACAAACATATTTTTGTTGTTAAGATACCTGATACTATTCGTTAGATTATTTTGTGAAATATGTGATATTGAGTAATTGAGAATTTTCCTTAACTCATTTGCCTTTAACCAGCTTAACTTACAAAATGTAAACTTAAAAACTGTGAAAGATTTCGCTATAGACAGACGTCAAAATTTTTCGTAATAATATAAATAAAAATAAACACAGTTTGTGCGTATCGTTTAAATCAAAACATATGATAAGTAAACATATCTTTGTAGATAAAGGCAAAGTTTTTTAAATTATATATAAGCTATTGAAATGAAGAATATTAAATATTTTTGTTTTTAAAAATATTACTACCTGACTGTGAACTACACGTAAAATTAAGATTTGTTTCAATTTAGCACTGATGCAATATTACCAAAGTATCATGTAAGATGTTTCAAACTATGTGGTAATATGTACCTATACAAAATTTTATTGCGGTTAGTAAAACGGCGTGTATTCGTATATATTGATAGTAAACGTAAAGAGAGAGTTATACATTTTATTTATATTGTTATATATTTATTTTTAGTCCTGTACATTTTACAAATATTCTCAATGCGTCAATATTTTTATTAGGTAATATTTTTCATTTTTTTGGTTTAGAAAAAATAAGAGAAAATTTGTTTTTGAGTATATAGAAAAGATTAAGCAAAACATATTTACTTGTATTTCTTTACAGGTGAAAATCCAGCTGCAATGCAGAGTGGCGGGGATTGTACATACCGCTTAAGACATCTTAGAAACTCTGACGTCATTTCTATAATACTACTTCTTATTATTTATATTAAAAGCTGATGCGTGTAAAGAAACTGCATACTGCAGTAAAGTAAATGTGACATATAAGTGTGAATAAAACATTAGTGAGTGTATAATATTACTAATTAATTCCTTATATTTAAGATTCAATTATCCATTGTATACGTTCAAATATAATTTGTAGCGTTTTAAAGTTCATCGATTCATACCTTAAGTGTGTGTATATATATAATAATAATAATAACTTTTGTACATGGTGAGTATTAGTTATCAATTGTAAATATTTAACTTTGTGTCATTCCAAAAATATATTGTACGATAATAAAAAGAAGTAAAAAGCAGTGAAAATAATTATGGATATCACTCGTTTAATAAGTAAACGTATTTTATTTATAAAATCGCAAATGATGTAATTTTAGATTTTAAAAATTATATGGTTTATTTTTAAAAGCGGTACGATTAAATCGACGTTAATTTTACGTTTACGTTATTTATTACTTGCCGCAAGAAATTTATTTTATTACCTGAGAGACAGTAATAAGTTTTCAAAGTGCATACTACTGTAGATGATACCGCAAAACACCTGATACGTTAATTCACACAATACATTTCACAACATATACATATGTAGAATAATATATTTAGTTTATATTTAACTAATATCATTCGTTATTTTTTCAAATTTTTAATTATTTTTGGAAATTATTAATATATTATATTCAAAAATATTTACTGTGATTTAAAACGGTTTCTGTGATTATGTTATAATAAATGTTAATATGGAATAAATCGTGTTTTAATAATATCCTAATATCCCCATTTAGTATAATTATTCATACAAGAGTCTCCTTGTTTTATTACATCCATAATATATTAAATTTAAGTCGAATCATAAATTGACCGTTATGTCCAGTTCCAAAAGTTCCACAGATCCAACCAATTGATTAGCCTCAAGAATGACTGAATAGATTCGATGGGACACAATTGGTTTTCGACCCTCGTTATATACACAAATGGATCCTTCGCCAAATCCCATCAGTTTTAACCCGAAATTAAACACAGGCACGGATCCGATTTATGCGAATTACATAAATTATTCGCGCGTTCGATCCCTTATCAATAAATTTATTAACCATCATAAATCACATTACGCACAATAACCACGGCGATACTATAAAATTGTATGATCTATATGCATAATTTGTATGCGCGGTCGTAAAACATCATCACTGGACGATTTAATGTGCGAATGATATAAAAAAGGGCATTTTGTAAAGATAAGAACATGCGTAATATATTATAAAATTAAGCAATTAAAATTAAATAACTATATAGTGAAAGTTTTACTTATCATACATAAAATTTTTTTTTTTATAATGTAAGCAAAAATAAATGACTTACAAAATAATTTTGGCTTCTGAAATATATATCAGGAAATATTTATGTACGAAAATTATTATTTAACAAATGATATATTTAGTTTAAAATATAATTAATGCAGGCGTTTTATTTAACCCAAATAAACATTTAAAAAACCGATCAGATTTTCAATAATCTAAAGGAAAAATTTCGAATTGCACAACAATATTTTTAATAAATTTACAACAAAGCTTTTCTAAAAAACATACAAGCATTGTTTTTGTTAACAGAATAGTTAACTGAATCAATAATACTCTTTATGAGGATAAAAATATTAATAATAACTTTTTAAAAGGATATTTATCATTTTAACATACAATAAATAAAAAAAAATTTAAATAAAAAAGAGTATATATTTTGAATTGATAATTTATAAATATATATAAAGGAATATCTTATAAATTTTGTAAATGCGAAAGTTTTAATTTGATCGCATTTAAGCATTTAGTTAACACTTAAAATGTCAGCGACTTTTCAATGAGTCACCTATTATTTCTTTTTACGCGTCAGTATCTCTTTTTTAAATTAAATATGAAATAATTGGTTTACTAATAAATAAAGCTAGCGCAATATTCTTTGATGAATAAAAATAAAAATTAATTCGTAAGCATCTGTAAAAATAATAATAACAAGTGACTCACTGGCAAGCCGCTGGCGTTTAAGTGGTTAAAGTAAAAATAATATTATTTGATCATTATATTTTTATCTTTTTAGCCTTATTTAACTATACACAAAAATTCTTTTTTTTTAAGCCATCACTTTTTAATATATTTAAAGAAACAGTTTAGAATCTTTTTTTTTGTTTACAGATTGGTACTGTTTGAGCTTGATTATTTAATTACATGTTTTCATTTGCAAGTGATTTAAACAGTTTTTTTTATATATAAGATTTACGTTAGAGCTTATTAAAACTTGTGACAATATAATTTTGGTTATATATAAATTAACTTATTTAAGCGGTTTAATAACATACTAAAACCAAAATTACAATAAAAATAATCACAATCATAAATTATAAATGAAGATTTAAACATATAATATACAGTTAAATAGCAAATATAGTGCTATTACTTTAAATTCTAGATTTTAAATAGTAAATTATTTGGAAAACTATTAATATATTTAAAATATTTATTTAGTTATTGCGAATCTTCCGTTGCAACATGACAACTTTAGTCAACGATGAAAACAATCAACAACCACTAAGTAGTGATAGACAAGACTAAAATCAAAGTCTGTTTAATCTTTATTATTTATATAAACTATTATTACATCTTACAATCAGTGTACTATATCTCAATTTTTTATGGCCGCGAGATGAATATCGCCAACTAGAAAAATCTTCTTTGTGATTATGGATCGTAATTATTTTTTTGCTGATCTCAAGGGTTTTTTTAAATAAAATTTAGTGAGTATTAAATAACACATAAATTACATATTTATAATATGATATTAAAATAAGACTGTAATGATCGATCAAAACTATAATTATATAAATTAATAATTAAATCTGAGCTTTTAAACATAAGAAAACAGTAAGATTTTATGAGAGTTAAACCTAGGTATTTTATATATTAGTATAATACTAGTTAACTAATTTATTAACAATACATACATCACTATTTTGATAAAATGTTATTTTATGTATATTTATTAAATTGGCCACATAAACAAATAGAACTTTACACATTTATTTATTAACACCAATGACGCAATTTATAAGTTGATTAATATAATAAGCAGTATATTAAAAAATCTGAACAACTAATTAGTTCGCCTTTTATTATTTATAAAATTTAATTACATCTTTATTATTTTAAAATATTTTGTAATATATAGTATTCCATTGGATTAAATAACATATTAAAGTGTGCAATTTCATTTTCTGTATAAAAATGAACATTTTATAAAGTGGAAACAATTTTTAATACATATTTAAATACATAATACAAGACAAATAATTATTTTTATTTTAAGCTGTTTGTTTTTAATAACCATCCGCTTAAAAAAAACTACATTGAGATCTTATTCACTGCTTTTGTTGAAACTTGGATTTTAATTTTGTACAACATAGCTGTGTTTGCAACTTTAAACAACGCGCAGCATTTCGTTTTAATGTACAAGAAGAGAAATTTGTCTGAAGGACAGTAAGCATGAAAAGGCGTGTCGCCACTAAGAACCACAAACAATTACCCGCGTCCTTAAACAAAACAACGAAACACAGCAAATAAAAATCAAAAGATTCTTGGATTAAATCTAAGGTTTAAGAGTAGCAAAAATAGTTACAAGTATTAAAAAATAAATTGTGACATTAATCCATCTAATTTATAAACATAAAAATTTGTGAGTAACTTTTTTTTTCAAGAAAATACATGCATAGATAGTGTATGTACTATATATGAAATAGGCAAAAGGTTAAGTGGACATCGTTATGGGTATACTTTGCGAAGGTACTCCCCAGTGATATATACAGTTTGCGTCCGCATCTCCGGTAAGATGGGGCGCTCCGCCCCAAACACAGCTTCTCAATTAAGTGTATGTTTTCACTTATGGTCTCCCGGCGATGCGATGGGAAGGCTCTGATCTAACAGCCCGAGACTGTTTCCTTACAAAGTCTCCAAGCAGTAAATTACGTTTGAGGCCAGCGTCTGCTCTGAGCAATTGTTCCCGTTGGAAGATATTCTCCGCTAGTATATAATAGTATACTCGGAGAGTTACAAAAATATATGGACTGCATTAACCTTTTAAAAATAATTCAATGAATTGTATTTGAAAATAAAAATAGAGAAAAATGCTGTCGTAGAATTCAAGCAGATTAATGTGCCTTTCACTATAAAGAAAGCAATTAAAAACCATCTACTTTCATTAGTACGTAGCGTACTGTTATTTATAAATGTAATGCTCACTTTGGGTACCAAAAAAGATGAAAGGTAAAAAATACATGGTGTTTTAAAAGTTGTATGAGTCAATTATAACGTTTTACAATTATTTTCTATGTATCTATACTATGCAATATGATCCTTTAATTTTCGAGTTACGTGGCTAGTCTGCGAACTTTTGTGCCTTATCCTTATACATATGCGTGTGTTTGTACACTTGCGTGTTTATACGGGATCTCACCACTGTCACTTTAGATTTATAAGCTTTATACTTAATAGTTTGGCGGTTAAGTCGAGGTTTATAAAAGGATTTCGCTGTGTTGTTTGGACGTATTGTTTACACTATAATGCCTATTGTTCATTATGGGGTGGGTTATTTTCGAGACTACTGTAACGCGTATAAGCTCTTTGGTGCAAGATAATAATGGTGTTTCTGGGGCTAGCAAATTGTTATATGCTCGAACCGAACAATAAGGGCGTATAAATATTTTGCGATAGCAAACGCCCTTGTAACGGCCAAATTGTCAGATTCGTATCGGGAAAAGTGGACGTACAAAGCCAATTATCGATTGAGGCAAGCTGACTGGGTTTTATTTATTTAATTTTTTCTCCATCTGAAGTGCTTTGTGTTTTCATATTAGGCATATTTTATCGTATTATACCATTGTGGTTTTCGTTAAAATAATAAATGAAAAGCAGCAAAATAATGATGAAAGTTGAACGAAAAAGCGTTTTCTTAAGCCGATTTGTAATATCGAATCCAAAGTCGCGTTTTATAGTTAAACGAGACAAACATGTTTATCGGTGAACCTTGCAAAAAGGTTGATTCCTTTTTGGAAACAATTTATTATTTTATACTATTGTTGATAAATAAAGATAAAACGAAAAAGTTCTCGCTCAAGACATAAAAGCAAAGCTATAAAATAAATCAAGGGAGAAGGTGTAATTTTTTTTATTATACGGCTAATGTTGATGGAATTTTTGTTTTTGTTTGTATGCGCCCAATATAAAATTATTGTATTTTATTATTATCGATATACTTCTACGTGACATACAGTTCGAATAAAAATAAAGGATTTGATTTTATGCTCTTAACGTAGATTATTAATGAGGATAATACGAGATCATATATTGTATTTGGGTAGTAATAAAGATTTTAGACCGAAATTTTTTACTCCAAGTTTAAATAAAAAAAGCATATTTCCTAAAAATCCCAGTTTTTGTATATTTGCAGCATGGTTTGTGTCTGGCTACATTTAGAACAAACAACATATATAGTTAGTTTAAAATTTATACTTGATATTAGTGATGTTCTTGATTTATGTTGTAATATAAAATGATATTATTTTATGTTACCATATATTTTAAACATAATTTTGAAACGTATATAAATGATGTCATCAGCAAAGTATAGTTATATGGATAGTAATAAATTTTATTACAATCCGTTTTATCTATGTATATGTAATATAGCTGTAGGTTACCCACCTGAGTTTTGTTTGCATAGATAACTCAGATTCGTGTGAAACTGTCAATATCCAAGGAAAACTCGGGCACAAATAAGGGTTGGCGTAAATTCTTGCGACAGCCGGCAACCATCAGTTTGCCATTCGCCCATATGGCGGAGTCACGTGTCCCCATCAATATCCCATTCCTTTCTCGTGTGCGTCCCCATCTTTATTGAGGTAAAATGTATTTCGAACCATCGAGTGAAAAATAAAAATATGAAAGAATGGCGTGTCGGCGATTTTACATTACCGTTTTTACGATGGGTTGACGTTTACAAACTGTCGTGCTATCTGATGCTTTGTAATAATACACCTAGTACACACTGTGTTTCAGATTAATATGTACCAGCATTTTGGTCATAAAAGTAACAAAAAATATAGTAATAAATTGTATTGTTATAAAGATAAACTTTTATATTCCGATATATAACCAACTTTGTTACATATTCATTAACATTATATTTTTATACTAAAATATTTATAAAAATTTTATTATTGCAGATTCAACTTTGTGTTAATTTTTTTTTCTTAAACTATATTTTTAAGCACACATTTTATATATTAAATTAGGTTATAGAAATTTTCGTGCCAAGAAAAATGATTATAAATTCCAAACCACCAAACAGGCATCTTAGAAGTTTGACAGCTGAACAGCTGAGCAGCCTTACAACTTCAATCGTTGCATATTGTCATGAGACCCCAAGTAGTCACCTATAAGCAGCCAATAATCAATTCAAACGCCTTGGAGCAACCCGACCATTTTGTGATGCATTTATACTGAATAAATTGCCCAGGATAATAATAAAACACGTATTTAATAAATATCACATAAAACATGTACTGCTAATATTTTATTAACATAAATTATTTAAATGTATTAAATATATTGCATGAAAATTTTTTTCTTTGAATAATTTAGTGCTTAAGTTTCAACGAATTTTTATGAGAACAATTTTTTATTTTAATATTTTTTTAGTTATAAGGGACATTTTCTTTTTGCTTTTTATAAAGTTATGTCCTAGGTGAAAATAATAGAGAACCTCCGATTTGTTAATTGATCTAACAAAAAAATTACGAATAAACAGTCCCAATATCAATATAGATAGTAAATTATCTATATATAGTAAATATACAATAACAATATATAAAATATATATATATATTAAATATACATAGTAAATCAACGTAAATAATAAAAATATCACAAAACAGAAGCCTTGACAAGATATCCCAACAAGCTGCTCTCACAAAACATCTCATACCAATATTTATATTATATTTATAAAATTGAAATTGTGTTTATATGTTTGTCTTTGAATATCTTATTAGTTTCAACAAATGGTTCGTTTTGATAAGGGTTTTTGTTGACATAATTTATAAAACATATAAATATACACAAAAAAATATAAAGTGAATATTTTAAATAAAAAACGAAGCATTAAAATTAAACAATTAAACAATAATTAAAATGTTATATTTTTACTATAACTTTTTTACGTGCGCGTGGCTTTAATATCCTATTTTTAAATTAGGACTATTAAACTGTAAGTTTTTATTTTGTTTCTTTATTTGTCAATCTTTTATTAGCACATACAAAACAGCTCAAACAATTAACATAAAAACATTTGCCATGTAATTGAACATACAAATTGGATAATAATATTTGTTGCAGGGTATTTTCATAATGCAAGTTAACCTATACGATCTCGATGCTGTATTTGGACATAAAAAATTATTAATTTCAAATTAAGGTCTTAAAGCTTGACACATGCATTGGAATTGCTCCGGCGTGAATCGATTACACTATTTTTACCTTTTCAAAATCACAATTTTAGATATCGCTTAAGTTTTGGATAATCAGAGATAACTTAAGATAAATAAAATATATTTTTAATTAATTTTGCATCAAAGTAATAATTATTTTACTGTCATGGTATAAATAAGCTTTGAGACATTATGATATTGACAAGATAGATAAGTAGTATAAGTGGATGATTTTAAACCTAAAAGACCTGGGTATGATTCCCATGTGAAACATGGTGTTTTTTAATTTCTATCGTATCTGAGAGATAGAATTATATTTTTATTTATCGTGATGATTAATTAAAATTGAGCTAGGTTATATATTAAATATGTTTCATTTAAAAATTCCAAAGTTACTTTATCTCATAAATAACACATTATAAATGTATGTAAATTAAAAATAATAATAATCAATGAAACTATTAGAAAACCATTTTATCTTTTTTCTTCTTTATTAACATAAATAATACTTGTTATTTAAATGATTTAAGAAAATAATTTGTTTTTTTTTAATATCATGTAAAAACTTTAAGCTATAAAACCACAACTCGCATATAAATACCTTGATCAAAGTAACGCGAGTAATTACGACAGCAGTAAATACGTCGTTTTAACGGCATTGAGAAGAAATATGTTGTAATAGTATAACAAATTAACATTTTGTTTAACCAAAAAAAACCTAGTTTGATATTTAGATAATATATTTTACCCGATCGATTGTTCAGTGGTTAAGCGTTGGATTAATGTTCTTCAGGGCTTAAGTTCAAGTCCCATTGGTGGCGATAGCATGGACATTTTTCTAACTTTTACCCGCTTTGTGATTCGAACTCGAAAACTATTTCAACATTGTTCACACATTGGATTCATGATTAATGCGAATAAAGTGATTTATAAATGAGTTAATATAAAATTCAATTTAAAATATAGCATAAATTAAATATGTCTTATTGGGAAGAAGCGTATTTTAATTTAAATAGTTTTACACAAAAAATGACCAGCATGGAAAAGATTAATTAGTAAGATTGACTGGCAAAAAAGACTGCCATAATAAATTAATAAAACGCCTACTAAACTTTAAATGCGTTTTAAAAAAATATATTTTATTTTTTAACTTTTTATTGAACATTCGACGATAGTTTTAATCAATGTATCTCTCTATTTAAACGCAATAGGACCTTGGCGAAAATTTGTCCCGCAGTTTAGCGGTTTGGATTCAGCACGAATAGACCGCATTTCCATCCCTAAACACGTCTGCCCGATCTTCTTTATCCACACTCGTAAATCATATTAATATGTGTCGGTAAAAACGATTTATTATGCCCTATATTGGCGGGTCCATATTTCATACTGCGTAAGATATTGAATTTCGAGCTGAACCAACCAGAGAGAGGGTTGAAACGCGAATTTATTTTAAAAGATCTGCCAATTCATCAAATTAGCGTTCCACGCACATACAAGCTGTAAAATATAAATTATATAACCACACACATCGATGGCTTGTATCGAGACGGTATAAAGGAAACATAGATAAGAAGTTTCGCAGACAAGGTTAATATTGGTCGATTTTTTACTCTTAAATTTAGAATTTTTCTCTAATACATACAAATATTAAATCAGTAATAATTATAATTACAAAATGTTTTATAGGTCTAATCAATCAATTTTTCTCTAAATATGTATGCACATATATGTGTATATTTATGTAAATATATGTACTATAATATATATTACATACAATACTCGCGCGAACATTTATCAAAAAAATTCGTGACCATCTAACTAACTCACTATCTTAAACAGGTTGATTATCTTAAGCGTCATGTGGTTGGTAGGGTGATGCGTTTTAAGTTTCAAATTGTTTCGGTGTCATGTAAATAGTTGAAAAGATTTCGATATATATAGTTAAAATCAACATATTTCTGTGCCCAAACACAGCATCAAGATCGCAACGGGTTATCTTACATTCTGGAGGTAGTAAAGCCCACAATATATGCCAACATTCAATTGTTTTGTTTAATTTGCATTGCAAGGGATTTCTGGTTAATTGACTTTTTTACAAATATTATAACTCTTTTGCTTGGTCTTGGGAGACGCTTCCTTCGTAGACAGTCAAAGTTAGAAGTGCAAATGTCAACGTGTGGTTTTAAATAAGTAGAGGTTGCTACGATAATATTAATTTTGTACTCACTTAGCACAAGTTTTAGTTTTTATGTTTTATATCGGATTCCAAGGTAATTTTAATTAAACTTCGAGATATAATGGGAATTCTACGGTATTTTTACACCTTGTTTAAAAAACAACATCAAAGTATTCTTAGTCCCATAATGTTACAATAATTAAGTGATAAATGCTTTAACTTTTTCTAAAACGCTGAAACAATCTTTGTTAACGAGTTAACGCTTGTCATAATTTAGTTTTAAATTTACAAAAATACTATAAAATACTATATCACATGTTTAGTGTTGATAATATAAAATCTACTGTACATAAGCATCGATTTCAATTTCGTAGCCGCACGACGATTTAAAGGGCATTAAATAAAACATTTCCAGGCAGACGATACAAAGTTAAAAAGTGAAAACTTTACTTTTTGCCACTTTTGCACCGTAAAAATCAAAACCAAGGAGGGAAAAAAAATCATGTACACAGCGTTGAAATGCGAAAAAAAGTTTCTGTGAAAAGTAAAAACAAGATTTTCAACGGGGCCCGTTATTGGCCAACGTGAAAAAAATCGCTTTTCGGCGACGAGAAATTAGTATTGTTTCGCGTTGTATACGTGATTTCAATATCGTGATATCTTTTTATTTCAAGCTTGTCCTCGGCTCTAAAGAATTTCAATAATGGCCGGTAGTTTATTGAAAATGCTATACAAGAGCATATAAATCCTTGCGAAGAACGAGGTTCGAGTTCGATTAAGAATTAAATGTTACTCGCATTTTAACTTTTAACAAAGTTTAACAATAGCATAGATCTCGTCGGATGTAACATAAGAGTGCCTCCTTGACTTTTAACCCTTAATATTTTTAAAAATTAGGTAAATTTTTAAAAGAATTTGAATAAAAGTAGTTTATAATAGCAACTTTTTAGTTGAGGTAGCGATCTTAAGCATATTGACATTTAAACATCTTAAACCTATTGACATATAATTTTTAAACCTAAATATTTATCTGAAGTGACAACAATATATAAATTATTGTATTGTATATCGGCAAATGACTGAGTTAGAACAACGGATTTTCGAGTGAAAATCTTAGACTTAGATCGACTTATTATATTTCCTAGTACGCATACTATTGTTAAAGTTGCCTTCTACTTAGTGACATAAGACTACCTAAAAGAATAATAGCTTTGCCGATTTTTTAATCATGAATAACGTGTATCATTTTAACTCAGGTCACATCAACATCTTTCATGCTCGATCGTGTCTGAACGCAAAAATTACGTTCAGCATCCTAATTCCGTCTGGCTTCCGTTATCTCCTCGCACATTCGTAACACACCATCCATCACCCCCACACGCCGAAGGACAAAACAGCTTTCTCATTTGCCGGCTGATAGTTTTGCATAATGCCTTCGATGAAATATTGCTTCCGGATCGGTGAACTTTTCGCGGTGGTCCAACCAAATCTGCGAACAATATAGTCGCCGGTGGATGGTTCGAGGCACACCAATTCGATGATAACTGAGAGATGGATCTGAATATACCGGAATTTCAGAGGTCGTGGGTTACAGTTTTGGTATGTTTCATTTCATTACCCTTTAAAATTATAATTTAGTTCCGTAAGTCGTAATAAATAAGCAAGAATTTATAATAATGTATTTTAAATAAAAAAATATTTTACATTATATAAATATTTTATAAGCAATGTATTTTGGTATATTATAAAAAAATTATGTGGACGGAGTAAAAAGGTACTTTTGTTAAGGCGTGTAGGAGGGGCTGATAACCTAAAAATACTTTTTTAAAGTATAAAAAGTTTCTATTGTTAAAGGAAAAAAAAGTTTATAATTAATAAAACACAATACAATAAAACATAATAAAAGTAAACTTTTTATGTATCTGCATATACTAAAAATAATCTATTATTTATATTTAATATGGATTAATAATATAATAATCTAATGAAGTTAAAAAAAATTATTGTCACAATTTATTTAGCATACAAAAATGTGCTTTTCGTAATTAAGAGATAAGAAGACTAGAAAAGAAGATGCTGAACAATTATATGCTCATAAAAATGATATTACACTTTCTATTAATCGCCTGGTTTAAAAAAACGTCACTAAAAAGCATTGTTACATTCTATACTCTATTTTCTTAAACTATGCAAATATACGATATCAAAAAATCATCTTTATTAAACTTTATGTAGTTTTTGTAATACGATAAATCAATTAATCATAACTTTAATATTTAATTTTTGATGTCATAAATCACTTAGGGTAATTAATAATAAAAACTTTCGTGCCAACAATGCTAATGTAACGCACAGTTAATTACAATATATCTATCTCTACCGTTTACCTATCTATAAACTAAACTTTAAAAAGAAAATATTCATTATTTATATTTTGAAAAAGTTTAAACACAAGGTTCGCTGTTAAAAATAACGATCAAAACTTTAAAATTAATTTTGAACCATAACCATTAATAATGTACAATGAAGTTTAAATACAAAAGCAAAACACTTAGACCATAATAACAACACATATTTTGTATTTTTACTTTATTATAAGAATATAGAGATTTATTACAAATTTAGTTTATTAATATGTATTAAAATATAGAACTTGAGTCTCAAAACGTATATTTTTATTATTAATTTAGATTTAGAACAACCGAAAATATCAAAGAGCTTCTAATACATCTTGAAATGGTTATAAAAAAGTAAAAATCCATATTTTAATTACAACTTTTGATTGCTAATTTTACAAACAAATATTTTGTAATGTGTACGCCGTACACTGTACGGTAAGCTTCATTAGATTCTCATGTCATCTGGACGAAGTACCGTTACACGAAAGAGCATGCTTTATCTCTTTCTTCGTTGCATGCGACACCACTCCCACTTTTATTTCTAGGGGATCGGTGTTAGTTCTGGATTGTTAAATGAATAAATTTGATTAGCCTACAATACCACTAACTTCATTTTATAATTTTACTACTTATGTATCTGATTTTTTTTAATTTTGTGCAGAATTTTAACGATATTTTAAATAAATATAATTATTATAGTCATTATTAAATGTATTCCTACTATTTTTGTTTCCAAAAGTAATAAATTATTTATATTTATTATAAGAATAGAGCATTATTATATAATAAAAATCAAATGGTAAATATTTCTTTAGAAGCGCAGGGTAACACCCCCACGGTGTATGGCTGAGAGGCAAATAGTAGTGGATTCTAATAAGAATGTAACGGTAAACCGTCGAGCTCGATAGGGAATCTTATGATGCGTACGGTAAAAATGCAATTTAAATTAGATGGAATAGTGTTTCAATAGATTTTATGCGCTTTTAAGTGATAAACGGGAGACTTAAAAGGATTATGATAAAAAGTTCAAAATTGTAGTTAAAACTAATCTTCGATTTATCACTATGGAGATTTCACAGTAGATTGAAATCAAACGATCATCTGAAACTGGAGTCAACAAACAATTTTAGTGAAGAGGCAAATCGTAAATATTTAAGGCTTAGTGGGTCAGGAACCAAAAATAAAGTTAGTATCAAAAATAAAACGATACTTTTTTTAAAATTTGAAACGCAGTGTAAGTTTTAATTATGAGCACTGTTGTAATTAAGAGGTGAATTCTGTAAAAAAGTATAATTTACAAAGCTGTTTATTGTTCAATAATAATATCTGAGGGCGGTTTTTTGTTCAAAAAATATGAATAAATGTTTACCATGATTGGGCTATCAAACTGCTGTATGGTGAAGCAATTTATAATATTCGGCTTTTATTTTTAATATAAAAAAGTCACGGAACTGATGACGGATAAGTTTACCGTTGACACACCCGGCTCAATAACATATGATAGATTGGCATGATTTCTACAAAGTATCTGATAGTAAATAATGCAATGAAAAAACATAGGATTGGAACATCTTGCATTTTCGCACACCTCTTATTTTTTAACTATGCCTATACCTGTTTTGCTTATATTTTGTCTATCATTAGAAGTTACACATTTTAGTCAATTTCACTTACAACTTCATCAAAAATATTTTTATCTGTTGTTGTTCCATGTAGTCTATAAAGTTTATTAAAGTTTTATTAAATAGTCTACATTGTCGACTATTCATTGAAACATGGATTCAAGGGAGCTGAGAGTTAAAAAAGTTTAGAAACTAAATGGCGAGGTAGAAAAAACCCATTTGAAATCATTTTATTTATTATTAAATTAACTATTGATGTTGCTCACAATATGCTCAACATTTTTAACAACTGATCTTGCCGAAGAACTATCCAAATGAAACAAATATATTTTTGCCGCAATTATAAAATAAATAAACGTATATTATTGTACCAAGCAAACAATACTTAATAAAATTATTATCGGTAAATAGTTTTTATTAATGAATATTTAATGAGCTAAATTTTTACAGTTCAAATAATTATAATTAAAAGGTCCAAAATGCATTTTAAAATAAAATATTTGCTTAGCAAAACCATAACTCAAAACGATGATTTATTTATAAGCAGTTTCTACAGTTAATAGACATCCTAGTTTTAATAAAACAATATCGAGACATTTGTTAATTAAATCTTTACAAAAATACAATAAAATAAAGAATCTGCAAAAAGGTGGTTCTCTTTCATAGAGATACACACATTCCCACTTTCTCAAATAAAAAAATAATTTTCGTTTCTTTTTTAAGCTTTGCATTATAAGTTTTTTTCGCGTAGCTCACCAAACACAGACTAATGCATTTGAAAAAAATATTAATGGAGAGGAAAAATTGTTTTTTTTTTATTACTGACGATATTTTATGTTTCCTATCGAAAATATGTATCTCTTCAGGTATCGAAGAAGACAATAATCGTCCATTATGAGAAACGTTGGCGTATTCAAAATGAAAAACGGCGCACACACAACACTCTTCATTTCCTCCTAACGTTTTTCGCATTTTCCGTCGCTTCATTTTTCCGAATCAATCGCTTCCGTAATCATTCCCTTGTTTCTTCGCTTTTTCTTCGATGATTTTCATTGTGTACAAGATTGCGTGCTTTCCGCCAGAGAACGAATGACAAATGGTTTCCCGGTGCTTTAAAAATTCTCATTGTACCATATTAATCAGAAAATACACATACAAACACAGAAATACACGCATACATATATTTATTTTGGCATTTACTACCCTTTGTCTCATGTTCGCGTATATGCATGTATTGCGGCTCCCAAATATATTTAGAGGTTTAAGCCACGGTCCAAATCCACATATCACGCAAGGATGCCCGCGGCAAGGACTAAGTTTTCACTGTAAGATCCCTTTTCAAATTCTTCTCGTGCGAAAAAGGTCACGAAGGACACAAAAAAGACCGAGCCGGAAACAGGCTAGGCTTTTTTACAGTTTAAGTTAAAACAACGACACGGAAGCCCTTGGTATAAAGAGTGAATAGGATCTGATACAAAAAATAGAAGAAAAGGAGAGTAGACTGACTGTCAAGTGACATAAAAAGGGTCTTGCGGAGGTGTTCCGCGGGGAATAGCGTAAAAAACTTTCTCCTTTTTTAACCGGCGAAAATGTATTGTGTGAAAAACTGAACGCTTTTGCAGCACCTATCGAGGTTCAAAAACTCGTGTCGTTCGCAAGCTCTTACGACCTTTCACTTGCAAAGAAATCAGTATGAGAGAAGGTTATTTTGGTTTACAATGGGGACTAGAAACCTCTCGTTATCCTAATTGATAATTTGCTATTTCATGTAAAAAGTAAATTTGATTACATACATAAAATATCCTAACTATTTTGTATCATAATAGTGATTTAAATATTTTAATTGATTCGAATATCACTTTTAAGCTTGCTAATAATATATATTTAAGTGTAAGAACAGTCATATGTACTCACTTAAATCTAGAATGACTAGACATTTTTTATCGCAATGTCACGCTTTATGCTCTGTGGTGTATGTTTAAAATACATTTTGAAGCTAAATATGTAAATTGTGTCTATTTGTATGAAAATGACAGCTAAGTATCGTTATTTGGTTTTATTTACAAAAAAATAATAATATATAAAGTTAATTTAATTTTCAGAATTAATAAAAAAATGTGATACATATTTTTTATTGAATTTTACTTTAGCTTCTTATATATAATATATTTACATTTTTTTCTGTAGCATTAAAAGTTTAAGTATACTTAAAAGGTATACCTTTTGCGTTTTTTTTCAATAAATATTATTTATTGTTAAATTATGTAGTGACTTTGAAATATTAATAGAATTAGCGTAAAAGCATGCAAAAGGCTAAAAGTAAGCGGTTTGAAAAATCATTATAGCATTAATAATACACGATAAATAAGCATATTTAAATAATAAGGAGTTGAGTTAAAATTATTATATAAATTTGTTTGATAAATATAATTAACTCATTAAAATACATCTGGTTTAATTTTTTTCTGATATAAGTAAAACACTAAATAATACTGTAAATAAAGCAAAAATAAAAATGTCAAGGACGCATTAAGCTTATAATACAAAAAAAAAATACTTATTTTCTTCGATCGAGGATGTTGCTTGGCATTTTCCTCAAGGATATTTTTGCGCTAGTTGTATTTATCCGCCTCCATTTTTTAAAACATTGAAGGCATACCGCCGGGACTTGGCTGCTTACATTAGGGGTCACACGGAATTGCGGAGCCCTGACAAATGGAAAACGACGTCACCGAGGAATCCAATATTGTTGTTTTTCGACGTTCAAATGGGACGTAATAAAAGTGTATTGTCAGCGAGGAGCGTAGGAGCGTTTTTCTCATCGGGATTTTCCGTTAAGCGCCTCGCTGCCGAAACATTTGCGAAAGTGAATGAAAATATTGATGGACTATGTAGCGAATTGCAAAAAGGCGTTGTGCGAATCGTGTGGGAGGCGTTCAGAAGTCAACGAATATGAGGAATAATATGAATCAACTGAGAATAGCATATAACCCGAGTGGAGCCGTGAAAAATGGCGTAATGGTCCAACTAAGACGGTGGATTTATCTCCAAACGTGAATTATTTTTGTTGGAATGCTACAAAGAGTGAGTTTTTTTTGTATTTTTTAGGTACTATATGATAATATTTTCGCGTGTATCTTTTTGTGTAGATATTTCTTTATTCCACCATAATGATAAAACAAACTTATGAAAATTAAATACTTATATAGACATTTATATATGGATGTAGAAAGGCTTGAAAATATTTCAAAGAAAATAGCAAAAAACGTAAAATTTTCAAGCAGCCTAAAAAAATTTATTAAGCACAAATTCCAGTCTTATAAAAATTGTGTATTGAATAAATATAATTTTAGTTCGTAATAAATTTAACCAAATAGCAATTTTAATCATAAAGAATGTTATGTATAGGCCAAGAAGTTTATAAAATTATATTATGAATTTTTAGGTTATTTGTACACAAAGTTTAGATATGATTATATAAATAAAACAATAATTTTAAAAGTTAAAATAAAGTAAATATTAGGGCAGTAAACTTGTTTCGTGTTTACATTGTTTGTTGCTTTTAGTTTTAATTAACAATTACGATGCAAAAACTTAAGGTAAATATTTTCAAGATTTCAAATTTCTTCGAATTGTTGTGTTAACCATATAAGCAAAGTATAATTAAACCAGTAGATTATATTTGGCAACAATACATCATCTTTTTTTAATTTGACAAGAAAAATTGAGCAGCATGCAGGTATACGAACCAGATTATTAAAACCTGAAATCTAGAAAAAGAGATACTAAGAATAAATTCACAATATTTAAAAGCATAAAAAACATTGACATATCATTAGTAATAATCAACACAAAAATTCAAGTAGAAGCGATAATCAAGTTGAGATAAAAAAAAATGAAAAGAAACGTTAACCAAATATTTTTTTTTCTGGACAATAAAAACTTATTTATTGATTGACGTTCAATTACTATTGTTTGATTATTTTATAGTAAAATCTTTATACCCTTACTATTTATGGCTTTAAGCTTTAAATATTTATGTTTCATCTGGATTAGGTATTTAATTTATTCGTAATCTGAAGTAATTGTTTTTTTGGTTTTTAACAATAATAATTTATTTAAGCAATTAGTGCTTAAAAAATAATTAAGTTCCTGTAAAATATTATTTTATTAAAAAATAATTTTTGCTTAATAAATATAATTTTAATTATTTATTAATTACTTCCATAACTGTTAAGCTTTTTGAACTTTATAAAATATGCATAACATAATGCTGTGCGAATTAATGACCAGTAATAGCGTCAAAAAAAATGCCTAAATTATTATTTTACATACTTTTTGATAAGGGACGTATTTCCGAGAAAATCGAAAGCAAATTTATAGGGGTTATATAAGTGACTTCGGAAAATATAAATAATGCCGTTTTTACTGCTTTCAGAGTATATCTAATTTGCGACTGTTTGTCGGTCAACTATTGCAAATGGATATTAAAGAAAGAAAATGGAAGCAAAATAAATGCGCATAAAGGACCACGGATTTTGGTCCAACACTTGTCACTCAGGTATATTAAAAAAATGACTATTTTTGTTGCTCAATTAAGAAAGTTGTTATATTCCAAGTTATTTTATAAAATTTATTGGGGATATTATAAACGAATATTTGATCAATTATAGTATCGGGGGGCGAATATTTTTTCAAAGATCTAAACATGTCGATTCCTTTTATTAATTATTCAATAAAAGTCAGTTCATAAGTCTTAGTAGCTTTACATATTTTTTAAATATAATAAAAGTATTTTTATTACCAAAAGTTAACATATATTTAACATATTAAATTGATTAAAAGTAAAATAAACATTGTTAATGCAATATTAAAAAACATCTAAACTCGGACATCATATATTTATATAATATATAAAAAATACAATTATTAAAAAAATGTGGTTAACCATACGCCTATAAATATTATAAAGTCAGAGTTCAAATAAAATAATAAATGTGTACGTAAAAAAAATTGTTATATAAAACAACAGCAGTAAAGTATTTTTTTCCGGAAATCAAATGCGTATTCCAAATCACATTAACAATGACATTTATTATAACACACGACACGATTATTATAACTGTTTGATATCGACAAAACAATTTCGTTTATGTAATACGGAAATAAAAAGGACGAAGAAACCTAAAAGCGTTAAATTAATATGTAAACGCCTCTATTATATACGTACATGTATAGAAACAATATTTTTACGAAGAAAAAAACTGACAATAGTCCAAAAACTTTGGCCGTCGTTTGATAGGAAAGAAAAACGGTTTGACTTTTCCAAACTTTTGACCTAACAAAATATTTGACTTTCTCTCTCCCATCTATTGTTTCACGTTTGCTTTTCTTCCGGAAAGTCTATCGAACAACAAAATTCCGGTGTAATGCTGTTTTCGTAAATATTTCGCAAAAGAACGGCCCCGTAAAGCTTTACTTAACAATTAACTTGTACGTATATAAAATTGATAAAAGCGTAATGAAAGAGTTAAGTCACTCAGTTAGGAGGATTAACTAGAGCGTGTGTTTGTTTTAAAATTTACGTTGCTCTCTTTACCTCTCCCTTAACAACATAGAAAAGTTGCGTATACTCTTATACACTGAATTAAGCTGTGATTCTAATACGCAGAAGTTGGTAAGGACAAAGTTTAAATGGGGGAATAATGGAAGAGATAATAAACCATAAAATTTTGAATGTTGTTTCACTCGTGGAATATTTTACAATGGTAAATATCGCAGTCAATATTTATGTCCTTTTAAAGGGTTCATAACAATAACCGTATGTTATTTTTTATGTGCAATTAAATTTAACGATCGATATAGGTTGTATGTGGATTTGATGATATTGTTTTGTATTTAATCGAATGAGCTTTAAATGCATTTTATGCATATCATTGAACACGTACATACATATTTTATTACCCGTTTCTATATTATGGTGCAATTGTAATATAATTTACATATATTATTCTTAAAAGTAGTGAAATAAATTTATTTAAATTAAATAATCATACTTTTTTAAAGTATGTATTATGTTATTTAACCAAAGAATTAACAAGAAATATATAAAATGTCAAAATATACTTTGTGACCATTTTCTCTAAATTGTAGAACGATTTTTATGAGGAGATTTTTGTTTCTGGTAGGAATGAAAATAGGTTAAATACTATTATATTTTTTTGTGAATGAATTTGTATATCTTTTTTTTTAAATATATGTTTTATTTGCATTACGATTTAACTGCACAACACACGATTTATAGATATGTTATATATTTTTACCAGTTAAATTATAAATTATTAACAACTTTCTGATGAAAATCAAAATGACTTCGCCATTAATAAAAATAAACTTGAAACCGTAGTTTATTTATGTATTAATTAAATTGTATAAGTTACAATGAAAGATGTCTAAGTAAATTAAATATTTATATATAATAATTTAATATGCATATATGTTATATATGTAACAGAAATAAAACAATGCAGTAATAATTAAAATTTGTTGGCTTCATTTTACTCTATTTTTTTTGTATTTAATTGATGGTCAAAGTTTCAAATAACATAAGATTTTATTAGATATTTATTGGTTTTGTCATATTAGTGTAGCTGTGTGTGTGTGTGTGTTAAGGCGCAGACGAATGACGCATTTACATACAAATGTAACGCTTTTACCGTCGCGCAGCATGCTCTTTTAAGACGATGAATTTTGACGTTTGCTTTAATTTTTGCGAAAACAAGAGACAAGGCAAAGAAATAAAGCACTCGAAAAAATTGTTATTTGTCAACGCTTATTTATAATTACACGGCGGCCATTGTCGCTTCTTTGCGCAAATAAAAATTATAATCGCAGAAGTATCAAGGCTTTTAATTTCGTGTCGGCCGCCGTGAAAATTTTATCCGAAGACAAAAGGTCATCATTAAAAAGGAGGACGGCTGACGGAGTGGAAGAAAAATATGAACGAAAAATATATATTTTTTTGGAGGGTGAAAACGAACGAGGGGGTAGTGCAAAAAAGGACAGAAATCGCGGCGCGGTCGCCGGCGGCACTTTTGAAAGAAACCCCTAAAGTTGCCCCGGATTTTTCCACGTCTGCATTTAATTGTTACAGCTTCATAATGACTCTTAGATGAAGATAATTCCGGGTGAAACTTCCCACTCTAATTCGAGACCCTCGGTTCGTATAATTGAGGACAGGCTTAACGCTTTGAAATATTTCAGCAGAGAAAAACTGAGGGCTAAATCGGATGTTCGCGTTTAACGATTTAGCTCCGAACGATTAATCGACGCAATAGTAGTGTTTTTGCCTAATTAGGAGTTTTTTGTGAATATTATAATTGAAGCTGGGTTAATTCAATAAAAAATATATCTCAGAAATCAAATTGGATAAATTAATAGTAGTCTAAATACATTTTTATGACACTGGCAGGTATATTTCTTTAAAAAATATAAATAAACTATCATTTTAAAACATGACATATAAAATATAGTTAATTTGAATAATTACTTATGTTTTTATATATGAGTTAATAGTACTTTTAAAAAAAAGTGAAGCTTTAGAAATTTTGTAAATTATTTTAAAAAGATCTATGATAGTATTTATCTTTAAGAATTTTCTAAGATAATAATAAAATTATGGCATATCAAAATATATGGTTTGTATAAGAAACACGAATACATGTATTTCTATATCGATATAAAAATTAAACTTTTTTTAATTTAAAATTGTATAGAAATAAAATTAATATTTCTTAATAAGGTAATATATAGTCCAAATCATAATTAGCTGTAATCAATTTTTAGAAAAATACGATAGAGTTTTATGAGAAACTAATGTTTGCTTCAATTTAGGTGAAAGTCCCAAATACATCCATATATTGTACATGAAAGAGTTAGTAATGTGTTTATACATACTAAGTTTTTTCACACTAGTTTATACAAGCTATAGCATAGGGGTAAATGATTTAGTTTTTGTGCAAAAGGTTGAGGTTCGTTCCAGGTTTCGATAAGTAATTTAATATATCACACCATTAAATACAGCTGATAATTAACATACATACTCTAGTTAAGAAAAATATTTAATAAATACTAGTTATATAAATAATACATTTTTAAACTTTTTATGCATATTTTAGTCCATTTTATATATTTAACTGACATCTACTTGTATAATAAAAATATAAAAAAAAATATGATCAGACTGCAAATAAAAAGACATCAAATTACTGATAAATAAACAAATCTGAAACATGTCATTTATATTATAATGTCATTTTTAATTATATAAAGTATGTAAACTTCGGATAATAACGTGCAACATCTTTGGAGTTTTATCGCAGACTCTATGCTTTAAAACTCCGGCAAAGTGATTAATCACTAAATAACGATGTTCTTTATATTATGAACATTATACAGGATGTAACGGCTAACAAATCGATCCCGTTCGACATGGGTTACTTATTAGTACTAAACAGGTTAACTTTAACCACTGACCGTACATCCTTTTAATTATCGAGTTTTGGCAGCAGAAAAAAGTACTGTTAGTTAATGAGCCGCGATATCGGGTACAATAATAAGTTTTGCCTACAGAGAAAAAGGCTCTAATTTATCAAGCTATATACATACGTGTGTAAATATAATGTATGAAGTGTTGAAATTAATGGTTCATTTTCTCGGTTATTTTTTGTTAAGGTCATAATCCGACCCTGTCGGGTGGCATTACGTAACACACGAAATGGCCCACCCTTCTTGCTTGGCCACAGTGAACTCATAAAGTTTTAACAGTTTTCGGTAACTTTCCGTGTCGCTTTTGGTGAATGACTTTGAATGGTGAAAATTGCATTATGCTTTTTTGTTTTATTAAAATGGATATATTCATTGAAACTAAAGTTGACTTGCATTTTTTAAAATTTTAAATATTTGTTTAAACTCATATTTCCTGAATTGTTTATTATAATTTTCAAGACTAATAAAAAAAGATGACACTGGGCAGTTTAAAATATACAATAATTATCTATTTTGTAATATAACATGTATTATCCCAACAGGCAAGTAAACAATGTAATGCAATATAGGACATCAAGTTTTTTAATTATGTATAAGTTTTTTTTTTAATATAATTATAATCGTTTCCATTGCTACATTAAATAAGTTGTTTGATTTTTCAAATATTTTTTTTATTTAACAAATATATATTTGCTAATAAGTAAAAAAAACAATATAATATTATATAATTAAACAATATAATTTTATTATTAGTACCTTTGTATATATCAGTATTCAAAAAAACAGAAGCAGTTGTTATCAAACGCTTATTGTAAAGTATAGTTTTTGATGAGTTTTTTTGGTGTCCCATACTTTGCGTGCCGAGCAAAAGCGCCCGACATAAATGCGTCGTCCTAGTCCCGTGGTGTCATATGCGCGCCGACATAATAGCGCGGTGTTATTTGCGCGAAATAAAAAAATAATTCAAGAAACACAGAAAATGTATATTACTAAATAATAGATAAAATACACCTACTGTATATTAGAGGGCTTATGATGGAGATGTATCGATCGGAATCTCAACTATTTATTTGTTTTAAAATCGTATCAAATGTTAAATATACTAATATTTCAATACTATCTTATATATTATATGATTTTGGTTAGCTATAGAAACCTTTAAGTATTTTCTAATGACAATATGAATTTTCCTAAAAGCTACTTTTTTATCTTTATATTTGAATCCCCATTGGGTATTCGACGCGCGATTATGTCGGGTCGCTTTTGTTTAGCGCGCAAAGGTGGTGTACCGTTTTCTTATATAAAATATAACTATAAACATCGTTTAGGAAAAGCCATAGATCGAATACTTTCTTGTTAGTTGTGAAAGAGACAGAAGTAAAGATCATAAAGAATTGCATAGTAATATAATAATAAGTAATTTATTTACCTACCTATTCAGGTCTAATTATAGATATTCAATTCGGTTTGAACACCATTATAAATATATTTAATGATTTAGTATAATGCCTATTATATCTAATTGTGTAAAACCCAATAAGGATGCTTCATTTATCTTATTGTGATATATTTTAGAAAGGTTTCGTGAGTTTTGAAGCATAAATATAAGGGCAGTTCTAAAGTTATAAATAAAAATAAATTTATTATATAAGCTTAAGATGCTTAAAGGACACATTTAATAAGTGTGGTAAAAAATAGATCTAGTAAATTGTTAGTTTTTATTTTGTATAAGCTATTACTCTAATATACAATTTTAATAATTTAATGAGTATTTATACAAAAAACAGCAACAACAATATAAGGATATAAAATAGAAAATTATTTTTTACATGAAAATTTCAATGAGTTTTGTACAGAATAATACTTGTGTTACAAATCATTTAAACTTATTTTAAATGTAAGATTTATAGGTTTGTAGCAAAAATAATAATAAATAATATAATATTATATATGGACAATTTTTTTTAATAATATTATACTTATTTATATTTTGCTTTTGCGTGTTCTAACGTATATTAGTTATTAGCGCAATATTGTACTTGAACTTCTTTTTACGCATATTTTGTGACCTTAATGTATACAAATGTATTCCAAATAACCGTAGAAACAATTTATAAGATTTTTAATATAAATAGTAATTCTTATTTATATTTATAAGATTTATAAATATGATATGTAATAAGAATCATTTAAAAGTATAAGGGTTTTTAGAGACATTCTAACAGCGCTCTAAATATTTTATTTTAATGTAAGGAAAATACTATTAATAATAGTTAATACGTACTAGTTAAAGTCAAATAAAGAGTACATAGTATATATTTTAATAACCGCAAGTTTTATGTATTTATTTTTATTATACAATACAGAAATAGTTTATAAGTATAAAAATGTTTCAAAATCTAATGTTAAATAATTTGTGTAAACATTGTTATATTCTTATACAAGTAATCGATAGATGTATACTATAAAATATGTATAGATCTTCTTTTAAGGTAGTTGTTAAATGTATTATAAATTACTATTGCGATTAAAACATCAAAAAATCAGTATACGATACTTACAATGTAAAACATAACAAGCATTCTACACGGTCGATTATTTATTTAAAAAAAACAATGGTGAAGAGTTAATTGATGAAAAAAGTGAACAATTACAAAGTCGTTACGTGGCAGGGGTGTATCCAAAAGTTCTACGTTAAGAACCACATCAATCACGTTCATCTATCAATGTCTTACACCACAAACATAAATCAATAATTCCCGGCCAATACAAAACACAGCGTTCTCCTTATCCGCCGGCAAACCTCATTGTATGGTTATCAAGTTACGCGAAATGATATATCAAAACATGTTTTTCGAAACGAACAGAAAATATATTCTCCTTTTCGACTCCTTTTTTCCCTTCTTCGTTTTGGGATTTCCCTTTCACCCGCTACGGGTCCGCTAAACGAGTCCCTAATACATGATAAGAATAATGAAACTGAGCGACCTTGCTGCCTTGGGGGTATTCTGAACTAAAGATATCTAGAATATTGCCCGCACTAATTTCGAACCGCAGACATTTTGCCCAGTGATAAAAAAGGAAAGTTAGGTAATCAAAAGCTCAGATTCTTATAAATACTTAGGTTGTTAATAAATAACTGCTGGACACATAAAATGAAAGTATTTATGTTACAAAAAAAGGCACTATAAAATTGAAAAAAGACAGTTATTGTAATATACTGATTTAGCACGACACGACAAGATGTGTCCCAATTCGACTGTACGACGTTCGTCGCAGATAGGTTGTCGGGCTTGTGTCAGTGTGTTTTCGCGACTGTGACATTTCGTGACGTATGATAATAAGGTATAAAAATCGATAGTAGAAAGTAGGTTGTAGAAAAGCCTTCAAAGTAATTTAAACATAAAATGCGCAGCTTTAAAATTCAGTTAATGTTACGAACTAAAATAAGAATATTTATTTAGAAAGATGAAAGACATGGACAATGTTTTAAGAATAGAATTCACTAATAAAAATACAAAAATATTGCACTTTTTTACCATTATTAAAAAAATTATAAATTTTAGATAGTATATGTATAGTGAGTCGCAATTTTATTTGGTTTGATGTTTTGGGTTTAAATTATAAAATTGCAGTATTTAAAATAATAAATTTTGTCGATTTTTGCATTAAAACAATTGGTGTAAGATACTTTAAGTTTTAATATTTATTAAAATAATCGATGCGCTAGAAAAAAACTGATTAGATTTTAATAATTATTATTATTGAATTGTTTTTAAATATTACACCTGAGAAATAATACAAATCGCTTAACCGGTAAATGGCCCTAAATAAAACAGGAAAAGCCAAGATTCTCTTTAATAAAAAAAAATACATATATACCTTTTTTGAGCTTCTAGTTTATTTAAGAGAGAATAATGAAATAAAGCATGAATTGTCATTTTTTAAATCTTAGATTATCAATGGGGATGCAATTAAAGCTTTTAAAAAAAAATATTTTAAATATGTGTATATATTTAAAAAGATAATTAATAAGACATTATTAAAACCATAAAATTACTACTAAAGATACTGTCGTATTCTGGCTAACCCTTTAAGAAGAGCTTCACTTCGTTGAGGTAACTCGAAAATCTGGTGTCGTGGTACAAAGCAACGTTGAGGGCTTTTTCTGAAAAAATTATTGAGGGCGACTGGCCAAAGACAGGAACCATTCGAATGACTAGCCCGCAAGTCAAGGGCTTAAAAAAACTCTAGCAGCAAGAAAAAATGTGTAGCGCTGTAACGAGCTAAGATCAACTGTCCAGCGTGTGTCACTGCTGTTGCTAACCTTGATATTTGACATAATGAGGGGGTTTCTCATAAGCACTCAGCATGTGTGATATACAGTTTATTATCTCTCTTAGTTCTAAGAAACGCTGTCTTTTCTGGTGAATGGTCGCCACAATTTTATGTGATATTATCATTGATTTGACATTTTCAAGAAAATATTGCATGCAAGAAACTATTCAACGTGTGCAGCATATCAATTATTAAAATCTAAGACCAATAACATTTTCTTGCTTTCTATTGTAAAATGTATATTTGTAATGTGGTGGCAACAAACTGCTATATATATATATATAAATATACGACATAGCCAATGTAAATATTTTTATTATTATGATTTAAAGTCAATAAATATTATTATTTTTATTCGGTACGTTATTATCACACTTAATAATCATAAACTTTACAATGATTCTAATAGAAATGACGATATTAGCACTAGTTACTTCAAACATTAAGTGTATTTATTTTGACAAAGAGTAAATTATCTTTTCGAGAGATCTTACAGTGATAACCTAGTAAATATAGCTTTTGTGTTGTATTGAAATATATTTTTGTTTTTTTCTTCTTCTATTTGATAAGCTTAACACTACACTGTTGCTATATTACACAAAAATCTATTATATCCGTAAAAGTCGTATGAAAGAGGATTTACTGAAGCGTGTATATATATTATATACTATTATATTAAGGTTTTGAAATTATTTTCTTATTAACCCTGTGTATCTCGTAGCCGTATTTATCCTGTTTCTGTCATATCAAATCTAATAAAATCTCCTCTACGTTCACCTTTACTTTAATTCGATAATCTCACTACTTACATTTGTCTGCATTGGTCTATTTATTTTTTATTATTTTATATACACATATTGTTTAATACAATTCAGAAAAGTATATTAGAAAATAAATAAATATAACAACATGAATGCTTAGGAGGACGCTTTTGAAGACACACCTTTAAACAAGAACAATACCGTAACTAAACAGGCTGTAAACGAAGATGGCTTTAAAGTGAAACTGGTCTGTTTTAAAAAATACATTTAATTATTTTTATAGTAAATATAAATAATTTATAACCCTAAACTCAGCGCAAAGTTTTGCCAGCATCACTGAAAAATACTTTAAAAATAAGCGTTAAAAGCGTAATAAATTAAATATTCATTAAACTCGACTAATAACTGCTATTTTTGAATCGTTATGATATTATTCCAATATTTATCGTGATACAATTAATCACTTTGCATATATTATTAACTAATTACGCCAATGAAGTACAGTACCTAAGATATGTTAGGTATATATAAAATATACTAAGTCTATATAATAAATTGTCTACTTATTCTATTGGATCCTGTACTCCTAACAAGATTGGCAAAAGTAGGACGCACGCACAGTCGCGAGTATAAATTAAAATCCGATAACATGGCGCGCAGCAAATCCGCATCGTATGTTTACGGCACGCATCGAAATCTCGGGATTTATCCCAGCAAATCCCTAAAAGAGGAAAGCGGGAGCGTCAATGACATATTGCGATTCGAAACTACACACGTCTGCTCGGGATCCGGTAACATTATCCGCGAGTGTATTTCACGAACCGCGGCACACAAGCTCGAAACGAGACAAACACGCCCATATGGCATCCAATACCTATGTATATGTAAATTGTATCTAAATTTGTATAAATTAATAAATTAAAACGTCGTTTATAAAAATACCAGAATCAAAACGTTCTAACCAAAAATGTTTTAGCCTTAAGATTATTATATTTATGTTATATTTATTAAATTAGCTTCAAAAATAATAATTAAAAAAATAAATATATGTTAAATAGTGTAGTTACTACTTGCATAATTTTTTATTATTTATAGTTCAATTTGATTTGAACAGATAAACAGAGATAAAAATATATCAATCACACACAGTATACTCACAATAATAAAAAAAAAATCTTGGTATTTAATATTTGCTTCAATAATTATAAATATTGAACAGACCGTTTAAAAGCACATCTGTTCCAAAACGTTAATCACTCATACATACCACCAAATACTACTCTTTGTTTGGAAAGGACAAACCTTGACAATGCAGTCTACCCTGCGTACATTACTATTGTTCTAAAACTCTTAGGTTTCACGACAAAAAAAGCCTCACGACAAACACATCACGAAAAATCCCAGCTGCTGTACAGTCGTCATAGCTGGCAATAATACAACTCGACACGCCGGCAAAGACTGTCCGACTTTAATTTCCTTCCATTTCAACACTAGCGTATTTGTCATTTCAATATGTATCTATATCTGGGTATTTATATATATGCTTATAAAATTATCTGTTAATAGTTTTTACACACATTTACCTTCAAAACCTGAAAGTGTTGACATCCCAACGTGATGCAAAACCCAAAAGCAGCGAAACCTGAGATGATTGAACACCCGAAATGAGTTTTGTTGCATTTTCCTGGATATTTAGTTTTGCATGGATTTGGATTTTATATATTTTCTTACACAATAATGCCTTTATACAAATTTCTTGTCTTAGAATTTTTATCTTTTTTTAAACATAAACTTGTTTTAATCGTTTGAATAATTGATAATGAAGTATTTATTAAAAACTAATAAATAGTCATGAATAAAAATTAAATTTCACATTTAGCAGAATAATAATTCTTACTTTGAATTACAAATATTTTTTGCTTTGTACATGGATTATCTGGCTGCTAAAATTACAACGAAATTAAAGAATAATTTGTAATTCTAACAGCAGATAAGGGTTCATGCACCGTTGGCACAAAAAGCACACCCGATTCGAGGCTTATATATGACATTTTAAAAATCGCTTATATCGCTTTATTTTGTAACACTTGCAATCGAATAAATAGCGAATTGTGCAATATAAATAAAATTGTTTATAAGAAGGTAAAATATTAACATATTATTTTAATGATTGATTTTTTGTTAGTGTAATTCGCTATTATATAACTGAATTAGTCTTATTATCATGAGCAAGTGTCCCCTATATAATTATATTATATATATGTCCTCTATATTTTTATATTATATTATATTCTCATGAGCAAGTGTATATTTTTATTGCGCCTAATAAATGAACAATTATTATCTTTTTAAAAATTTGCTTGGCTGCATACGAAGGCACCACCCCTTCGGCGTAAAAACCCGAAAGTTTAATGATATCTTTAAAAAGCAAGAATGTGGTTATGTTTATGTATTTTTTCATATAACTCTATTGAAATTTCACTAGTACTTGCTTTAATTTTTTTTAAGTTTTATAAATGATTCTAAAGTCGAATTGTTGTCAAAACAAGTTTCTGAATGATGTGACTTTATTTGTCAGTAAGACACTGGAAAGATATGTAATTAGGTATGCCAATATACAATGTAAATCAGGTCTTAGTATCGGGCAGCGATACGGTCAACAGTAAAAATAAATAAGCCTTATAAACGAGTATCTTGTGATTGCCTTTCGGTGGGAACATAGTACAATAAAGAATAACTATTTGTTGAGCAAAGCAATGCGTATTGTTTCAAAAATAGTAAAATACATTTTCTATTGGTCTTTGATAACGTCTAGCTCTATGGTTTTCAAATATGTTGTTTTTTTTAGTTATTACATTCTCAACGTAACGATTATTCACTAAAGCGCTTCTTGTCTAAAGCACTTCCCAAACTACGGCCCGCGGGCTAAATCCGGCCCTTGACACATGGACAAAAATAATTTATAAATATTCACAATATTAAATATTATTTCATATAAAAGCGTATGGAAAATTTTAAAATTATGTATTAATGTTTTATCCAATTGTTGGCTAAGGATACAAACAAAATCATTGGAGCAGTTTTCTTGGATTTCAAGAGAGCCTTCGAAACAATAGCCAGAAAAATAATGTTAAAGAAATTGGAGAGTATAGGTATAAGTGATATAGTTTTAAGATGGTTTAATAATTACTTATATAAAAGAAAACAAAAAGTTAAAATAAATAATGTATATTCTGAAGAGAAATTAGTGTCTTATGGAGTACCACAAGGGTCTAAATTGGGACCATTGTTATTTGTTTTGTATATTAATGATATAGTTAATAACGTGAAAAAATGTAAAATTCATCTATTTGCGGATGACACATTAATGTATTGCATAGGTGATAACATTAAAGAAATTGTAAATAATTTAAATAATGAATTAAGTATATTATAAATATGGTTTAAGAATAATGTACTTAAATTAAATGAGAATAAAACTAAATGTATGTTTATTAATTATAAAAATGTGTTAGATAATAGTACCAAAATAGTAATAAATAACTCTAGTATAGAAATAGTGGATAATATAAAATATTTAGGAGTAATTGTTGATACAAAATTAAGTTTTAAAGAACATTGTAATTACATATTAAAAAAAATTAGTAGAAAAATAGGTTTATTATCTAGATTAAGAAATATATTAGGTATAAATACAAAAAAAATAATTTACAATAGTATAATATTGCCCCATTTTAATTATTGTGCAACACTATTAAATATGTTAAATAAAGTAGATAAACAAATGTTGCAAAAATTACAAAATAGGGCAATGAGAGTAATCTTAAATAAAAATAGATTAACTAATTGTAAAAGTATGATTGATAGATTAGAATGGTTGAATGTTCAAGAAATATTGAGTATGAATGTTTTAGTATTTATATATAAGTTAGAAAATAATACGTTACCAAAATATTTTAATAAGTATTTAATAAGAAATAAAGATGTACATAAATATAATACTAGAAATAGAGAAAATTTAAAGATAATTAAGTATAAGAAAACGAGTACGGCTAGGGGAATTATGTACGGAGGTTTTGATTTATATAATAGTCTTCCAAGAGAAATCCGAAACAGCAAAAATATAACGGGTTTCATAAATGGAATAAAAAAACACCTTTGTACATATAGAAATAAATTATAATATTAAGACTTTATTATTGTATATTTTTATTTTTTCTTTCTGTTATGTATTTTTTATATATTTTTATATATGTTTACTAAATTTGTTAGATGTAAAGATTAGCTATTAAGCTGAATAAATTAATAAAATAAATAATAAATAAATAAATAATTGTATAAGTAAATATAATCTATTCATTATTTTGATTATTATTAAGTGTATTAGAAAGAATTAAGAAATTAGAATTAAATTGGGAAAAACTAACATGTGTAACTATCGACGGTGCAAAAAATATGATCGGTTCTAGCCCTGGTTTAATTGGTCGAATTAACAGTAGAGGCACCTATAAATTTACATTGTATCATATATCGACAGGTTTAATGTGAAAAGGTGCTTAATTTAATATCCGTGATGTCTATAGACAGGTTATGTATACAATATATTTTATCGTATTCTGTATAGTTCATAGACAGGCTATGTAAACAATATATTTTGCAATATTCTAATATTAATTTAAAGCATATATATATATATTGTAAGCTAAGAAGTCTACTTTACTCTTTTATTTTTTTTCAGCTATAGACGCGATAAAATCATGTCAATTGACTTATGTTTACAATTTATAAATCTCGGTCTTACCCTGAAACATTGTACAAATTTAATTTAAGGCTTATGGTAAATCAAAACATAATATTTGATCTATTGTCGTTTAAAATGGTTTTCGTTATTAATAAAATGTATCAAGTAGAATTGTATACAAAAAGGTACACCTTGATTCAGAATTTAAGTTGGTAGACCTATGTTGAGGTTAGTGAACTTCGTGAGGTAATTGAAGAACATTATGCCAATTAGATGAGAGCCGCCAGGAGAATACCAAAGCTTTATTTCACAAACAACGGCACACAAGCGGGTAATGAGACTAACACAGCTTACTATAAGCATCTAGCTAATAATTATATCTGCGTATGTACAAATTAATAAATTCAAACGCCGTTTAAGCCATTGTCGCCATTGTTATAAAAGCAATCTCACTAATGCGAATCACCGCAGCGCTGCGGGCAAAAACAGCACCGGTCCGTTAATTAAGCAAACGCTCCTGAATTCAAATTATTAATACTTCTCGTCTTTAATGTAACATAATTAAAAATTGCGAGCATCCGCAGAGGGTTATTTTTTCTTCTATTTATTATATGCATCTAACTTGGCAAACACACCGATGAGCCTTTTGACACTGCTAACAAATCGCGCACCAGAGAGTCTCGAGCTCAAATTGAAATTTAGTTTCCTCTTTAGCACGGTTTTCAATTAGGTTGTATGCAGAATTAAATACACAGAGAAAAAATATAAATGCGGGAAACATAATTAAACCAATTAATGGTAAGGTTTCCATGTATTTATTAGCATACATGTACATAACAGATATCTTTTACTTTTATTAAATAATATGTATTTGTTTTAATATAAGATAATTATTTATTAATAATTCTTGGTTAAATATGATTATTAAAAAAACTAATCTTTGTAAGGTATGGCATATCTACTCTCAATGCCTCATAGACTGACAAATAATTGTGTACCTTTGTGTATCAAAACTTAAAATTCACTGAACTGATTTTAATGCAGCTTTATCTACTGTATTGGACATTATACTGCAAAGCTATACTTTATCCTCACAGTACTTATTAAAATAGTATGAATTGTACAATTAACATGAAAATATCGATTGAAACACAACTCATGTGTAAATATCATCTTAAATGAATTTTTATTAATTTTCTGTATTTTAAAGAATGTTATAGTCGTATTTATGATTTTTTACGGTTACTTGTGCCACATATTGTTTACAATATTTCAGCGAGTATAACTTTAAATTTGTTTAACCTACAGTGATAAATAATAAGAAGCATCTAATATATCAGTTTTTTTAATTATATAAAAGTATATACACTAAATTAAATACAATTTAAAAATAAACTTGAAAATATATCTATTCGTAGCACACAAAAAATAGGAAAATAATTAATATAATAGAAAAATATTCGATCACATTAAATTACAATAAATAGTTTAAATTTATTTTTAGCCGATAATGTTACACCAAACATTTAAATTTAACTTATAGGTGTTTTTATGCAAATCAGAAAAGGCTGAATAGTTTAACACTTAGTACATACCATGACCTCGCTGCAAAGCGATTAAATTACAACTTTGCGTGTCTATATTTTAACGGACGATTTAAACGACGATAAGGCAGCAAATTGTTTGCTAATTTATGGTCACCTTCGAGATTATGTAAAATTTTAATTGAATTAGGCTCACGCAAGCGAAAAAAGGAACAGGCGTATTAGTACGGATTATATTGTCCCTTAAACTTTTGATTATGATAAAACGATGTTATACACAAATAGACTATGCTTTTGATAATAAAATTACCAAAATCGATACGCTATTCGGTGAAATTTTGAAACTCTTTTTTTTAATAAATAATTATTATTATTGTGCTACAAATTTGAAGTAACTTAAATATATAGAAATTACTATAAATACGTAATGTTCTCATAGCCTTGACAGCTTCTGTAAAATCCAGCCGTCTCCAAAGATCGTAGTCTTTGTAGACATCGCAGGACCAGGGTTATAGGGAAAAGTGAAGCGGCTGCTTTGTTGGTCTTTCAAGTATCAGTCAATAATTGGCCTAGCTTTCCTAGCTAGCTTAAGCTTGTATAAACTCTTGCGTTTTGCATATCAGAAGTAACCGGTGGAAGTTTCTTATAATAGTTTATCGCCATACATGTACGGCTATCAATCTTTTACTGTTTTAAAGCACACCAGATAGTTATATTTACATATATAATTAAAGAAATCAGAAATAAAAAACATTACATTTAAAAATATTATTTTTTTAATTTGATTTATTGTACATGATTTTTATAGAAAATAATATAAGTAAATTGAGTAGGAAATAAATGAGCCTAATAAAAAATATTTTATATTAATTTTACAAAAAAATATTTAGAAGCTCATAATTGATATAAAAAAATTATATAAAAAATATGAAAAATATTTTTTGGAAATTTAATAATAAAAAAACAGTAAAATAAAATATTAAAACATTCTGATAACAAAAAATAGTACAATATTTCAAAGCAATAAAAAACATTAATTTTTTTGTATAATTTATTATTATCATATTGCATTTATAAATGCAATATAAAATAATGATAAATAAATAACAACAGAAATAATCATGGAAAATAAACGTGAAATTATTTCACTACCATGTGTTTATTAACAAATTAACAAATGTGTATAATTTAACTCATTACTTAAAGGGTTAACGTGTATTTTTGTAAATGTGTCTTAAAAATGAGCTACGGTGAATTTAAGGTTATAACTGTATCTATGATTTGTATTAATATATTTTTTGGCATAACAATTGCAGTGGATTGTTAACATTATTAAAATTTGGGTTTTTAACGTTTTTAACCCGACAATACAGAAATATTATATTTGTATCAAACTTCACTTTAGAAAGCAGTATGATTAATGGTTAGTGAAACGCAACCAAAACATTCACATCATTGACCATTTATCAAAAGATAAATATATATATATATATATATATATATATATATATATATATATATATATATATATATATATATATATATATATATATATATATATATATATATATATATATATATATATATATTCAAATACTGAAAATAGAAAATATAAAATGTACCGTTGACTTACTTTAGATTTTAAACTTTTATGGAAAACTTATATAGACAAATTAATTCAAAAGATAAAAGCTACCAGAGAAAAACTATAAACTATATACTCTTAGTCATAAAAATGATTTGCATATAATATTAAAAAAAAAATTTATTTTAAAACAGAAATCAAACCTGTAATTTAATATGCATTTTTCCGCTTTAAAACAACAAAAAATCTTGATATTACGATAATTGCCCTTTGGTATGTGCACAAATATATATTGCACAGTCAAAGATTTAAATTAAGTAAAAATGTTATGTTAAATTATAAAATGATAATTGTTACTTGTAAATATACACTATATATATATTAGGGTAATTGTATAATAATAGTTCAAGAAAACGAATGAATATATGCAAATATCTATTAAATATATTAGGGTAACTATGTAATAATAATCTAAGAATAATGAATGAATAAATATTATGATGGAAATTAACATACTTGTAATTTAGTATGTATATTATGTTAATTGTAAATAATTAATTATAACGAAATATGTGCTTACTTTTTAGGTAACGTTATAAAATACTCCTAGTTTTTTTATGGCTTGCAAACGTTTAAGGTAACGGTTCGAAACGGTCGTTCCGAGCTCTTATCGAAATCTTTAGGAGTATGTGAGAACGACGTTCCTTTTGTCCGTCGATAAAACAAGTATCGCCAATAGGCTACAATCTAAACCGATCGCCTATGTTAAAAACGCCAAACAAAGTAGACAAAACAAACGCACTTTAATGCGACACAACCAACGATCTGCTCGGGCTAGTGAATAATAATTGATTTGAGTCTTTTGTATGCGGTTATCGTGAAAGTGCGAACGTCGGGGTTTATAACGTCGATATTGACAAGGATTGATAATGTGTACGTTGAAACTTTCCAATCAATCATTCACACACCGCGGCGTCTATTATTCGCGTTTGGGTCAGTTGATTTAATGCGCGTTTGTCTCGTGTCCGTGTCGAAAATATGGATAACTTTGATTCGATATGTACTGCCTACAATTGCCCTCCCGTTTGGTGTATATATTGAAATTTGATTCAATAGTTTCTGGGAAATTCAATAACAGATTTTGAATATTAGGTTCACGTAGTTCTGGCAATCATGTATTGCAAAAAGGCGTTCAACTGTGTAAAATGTGATGGATTATGGCTAGTTCTGAAAGAGATGGGGGGTACCATAATAATTATTTAATAAAACAATTTAAAAACCCATCTAACGAAGTAATTTTGTTATTATGACAATGAATTTTTATTTAAACTAGGGAGTAGTCACTATATGGAAAAATAAAAAAAAATATTTTCGCAATATTATTTTAACATTTTAACTTTCTTTATCCTTTTTATTATCAAATACAAAACCTCGAAAATATGTAATTTGTAAAATATATATATCCCATTTTTTATGAATCTAATAATCTTGTATTTGTAACGAAGGATTGGAAATTCGGTTACAAAATTATCTATATAATTAACGTCAACAATAATAGCAGCTTTTAGGCAATTATAATACAAAAAATCGAATATATTATTTGGTATTATTTTAAAAAACTTTCATTCAGTATACTTTAAAAAACGTATCTTTTCTCTAAATGCTTTGCAAACTTATTTAAAATAGTTTTTAAAACTATATTCTTCATATAGTTTTAGAAACAGATTTAAGTAATAATAAAGTATTAACTTAATATGATTTTTTTTAATCATTTATATAGTAAATTTAAGGTTAAAAACATTTTTTCACAGCAATCTAAAACCCTACAACTAAGTAAAAATATTAATTTACAAAAGAAAATTGTGTATATGAATCGAATGGTTTACATATAGTGTAGAAAAGCCAAAGCTAACAGCAAGCGGCTCATATGCTTTCACTATCTCTAGAGACTTAGCAGTAATCACCTGGGTGCAGATCATTTAACTTCTCGGACGAATCGTCTCTTGAGGTTTGCTTAGGTAACTAATGTTTTTATCTAAACCAGGGATGAGCAACACGCGGCCCGTTAAACATGTTTATGCGGCCCGCCAATCATTTCTAAAATTGAATTTATTTTATCGACTTTCTCCCATCATTATATTGCTATAAAATTAATAATAATAAAATGGTAGTACATACTAACCCGAAACAATTTTACAACTTACCGTTTAGATTCTAAACGGTAAGTCGTACAAATTATATTTGCTTAGATCAGTGAGACAGGTGTTCATTTTTTTTTATATTTTTATAAAAATAAGAGCATTGTATGGTAAAACTTTTATTTACGTATTTCATAATTTCACTTTACAAATGGAGTTAGTTGAGACTATCTAATATTTTATCTATTATATAAAATCATATTTTAAAGAAGCGGTGTAAGTATATTATAAATTTCTAGTATAGCAATTACCTAATTCGATTTATAAACACACACATAATGGTTATTATTAGCTTTAAGTAATGTGTCTACATAATCGTATAACTATGATGCTAATGCATCAGAAGATCAATTATGTACATCGCTTTAGCAAAACACTATAACGATTATTAGAAGCTTAAAGGATCGGGATAATTATATAAGACGTGTTAATGTCTTATTCTCAGAATGCAAGCAGTTAAGCCCAAAGTCAAACTGTCGCGTTAAATACGCAAAGTTTAACAATAACAAAATAAAACAAATTAAGCAATCATGAAAAGCCATTATCCGTAAAAGAAAGTTAACGCATTGTCATAGCAAAGGTGCCTAAAATAGGTAGGATAACCTTATTTTAGAAATGCAGTGGCATTATTTTTCTTTAATACCTAAGTGTTAATTGGCCAATATTGGCAATTGGTCAAGGATTAGTTAGAATATTCTTTGAATTTATAAACAACAGCTATATCGATAGTTCATAACAATTATTTATTTGAATATTAAATTCTGATTTGTGCAGTCAAAGATTAGGCAGATTTACCAAACAAGCTACTAACTTCGAAACTAACTTTCACATTAATAATTTTGTTTTTAATTTATAAAAACGTGTTTTTGTGCGTTCAAATAATGTACAATCTGGTTCAGATCGCATCTCATTGGGATCAAAGCAAACATATATCAACACTTCGTGGACTAAAATAACCCTCCAGTACAAATTAGTATGTTTGAAATATATTACCCATTTATTTTTGAAAAAGTGACGGTTTAATGCAATTATGTTACATTTGTAAACTCTTGATGAACTATGTAATCAAAGGTTAACCCTTTAGCGCGCAAAGGGCGAAAACGGTCGATATATCGACCGACGACATAACGGTCTACAATTCAATACCTATTCATAATAAAATCTTCCTTAGCATCACAATATGTCATCGAGGAAGCTCTTTCGTTGATATATCGACCATATGAAATTAAGTTGTTGCTATAGGCCAAAACACGATAAAATCAAAAATCAAAATAAAACATTACAAAACTCTAAAAGAATTATTTTTTAACAATATTTCTTTATATGTGTATATGTAATATATTTCAAACAATAAATTATATCTGTGTGCCAATATTTGATCGTTCATTATATAATAAACATATTTTTAAAATATCACCCTAAGTGGTCAAAGGTCGATATATCAACCGACAAAATTTTCGAAATTTCCAAAAAAAAAAATCTTTTTTTTAATTTTTTTTATTAAAATTACTTTTTATATATAATAAAAGTTCTAAAAAGTAATTTTTTAACCCTTAATTCCAAAATAATTAATTTGCGCGCTAAAGGGTTAAAAGCAGTTAATTTTTTTATCCTTATTACAGTTTAAGAGAACGATTAAACTCATAGCCTCTTTTCTATCACATCATATGTAGTTTAACCTAATATTATGTTTATAAGTTCTAGAGCAGAAAGAAGGTATAGATTTTCAAAAACTTAGTTTTGATGACAACTTTAACTTTTTAACGACTTGTTATGGGTTTATCTTTCACAGCCGCATAAGTGCTTCTAGATATACAGTCGTATACTGTACCATTTTCTTGACACGTTTACACAGTCGTATACTTCACCTGTTTTTGATTATAAAACCTATTGTTCCGCTTATTTTTATAAAGTAGTTTATTCATTACAAGCTATTAATGTGAGTTTGCATATTTATTTTCTTTTCTATCAAACGTTAGTTTTATCATACATATATATGCAAATATTTAATAAATGTACATATATACATTCAGGTCTTAATAATGACTTTGAATTTAAAATAATACTTGAATATATTGGACATGACGCAAGATAAAAGGAGAGTTTTAAGAAGCTAGTTATGACCGTCTGTATTGAAGAGTCTTACATAAAACGGACTGATACATACTTATGACCTACGAGTCTTTGAATATTTTTATGTAAATTTTTTATTAAAAAAATATTATTAGTTTCGTATTGTACTCATTAAAAAAATAATTGTAAATAAAATTGCTATGAAGTCATTTTTTCAACGTGATTTTTTTGTCAACGTGACAGTTTTAAGTAGAGCATCTCTTTCAAACCTATAAAATGGCCATGTCGTACATATAATGCAATTGCCTTTTTACTGAACCATAATTGAATACTACTTGTGGTTTTTATTTCTTCTTATGTACAAAACAAAGGCACTAAGAAACTATATAGAGACGAATAAAACAAAATTACAATATAAATCAATCGCATGTGCCGTATGTGAGACGGTGCATTTTTGTGATAGAGCAGCTGGTTTCCTTCTTTAAACTACGCATGTCTATTGAATTTTTAAAACATTAACACCTTCAGACCTAATTTATTTTTGCTTGATATAAAAAAATATTACTACAAGCAAAAATATTTTATTTTTGTTTTTATTATTAAAAAACTTTTTTTACTATTAAAAAATTATGTGCATAATTATGCACAAACAGTCTTAAACGTTGCAATAAAAAAAACTTAATGCGGATTTTTTATTAAATGAACTAAATGTACATCAAAAACCTACACAAACTTATTTTTACAATATAATAATAATGAACGCAAACGTATTTTTCTACTTGCAAAGATATAAAACAAAAAAAAAATATTTTTTCGCTCTACTTTTATATATTTTTTTCTATTTTTACACAATGTTCTACTTCATCGTTTGTATCTGCACTCAGAAAATTTGATGCAAGTGTAGTATGCGGTTAACCAGCCATTTGACTAAAACCATCTTACTATCTAAGCTTGTAACTTCATAAATCCATTCTTTTCTTCCTGTTCTTATGTATTTATTTTATCGTAATGGATGATAAGTAAACCTGTTAACCCGTATTGTTCCTGCAGCGTATATTTTGCTTCGGTACAATGTTTTTACCGAATCATACATAGAGAAATAGGTATCCTAATTTATTTTATGTTCTTCAGAAAAAAATAATGAAAAAAGAATTCGAAAAAAATAAAGAATTTTATGTGCATAATTATGCACACCAGATCTGTAAGGGTTGTATTGTAATAATGTGTAGTATGTTTGACATTAACAATTTCTAGCATATAGCAATACTAAATATGTCTATAAACTTGTACACATCGCTAAAGTCTACCATGAAAGTGGTCTCTGAGCATCATGTGGTCGGGTGAAAAATCGTTTACGATGGTAAAATTTATAAATTAATTTAAGGTTCATTCTTACGCTGTTGACCCTTTAATAATTAATTTTAAATCTAACAGGTGCTTACACGGACGAAAGCGTTTGTTATCTGATACTAATCGAATTTTTACATCTTCCGTGATTTTAAAAATATATATATATTATATATATATATTATTTTGAATTCAAAATATGCTATACATACTTAGGATAAGTTCTTTTACCCTTCTAGCACACAAGTGTGTCAATCGTCTATTGCACTGGTCTAGAAATTTGAAATCTTAACTGCGGATCCGAAGTACACTTTCTAAGAATGTTAATATTTCACAGTTAACCCGAATCAGATACCATTCAGTACCCGTGAACGTGAGATCTTTATCCGACTTTTACGGATATTTTCGAGAATTTGAATGTAGAGGAAGGGCAAGGAGACGAAGTGTGAGGGGTAGGGCGAATGAAGGAGAAGGGGCTGGATGGAGAAAATCTTTTCAATCCTGAGGAAGCTATTTGAATGTAAAACAGTTAGATTGAAAGCCAGATTTCCTGTACACAACACGTTCGAACGTGGAAGCGCCTGGTTATATTATGGAATTTCTATATATTCGACACAGACGATTTTCTTTTCAGCGCATAAACCGACCGTGGAAATTGAATATTCATTGCCTGCCTTTTAGCTTTAACCCATCATCGTCCTATGATCCTTTCGTTGGTCCATCGAAAACACTCCTTTGCGAATATTTACCGCGTCAAAGGTTGCGCTGATTTTCAGTGTTTATATTTAGAATGAAAGAACTTTTATAAACTGTACGTCAAAAGCGCTGTGCGCTTTGGGCTGTATGCATATACATAACAAATAATGGTTTTTTACTTAGACGGTCAGTTTTGCCCTATTTTAAAGTCGGAGTGAATTCCACGCATGAAACATTTTAAAGCACACCGCATTACACTGGAGAAATTTATTTACATTTTTCTGGATTGTATGTTATACGAGTTTCCATAGAAATATTCGGCCACCATAACAGTTTATGGTGACTTGAATTTATTTTAAAGTGCAATTATTATTGACTGATTATTTTTTGTCGATTAATCAATTGTATATCTTGATAATTTATTTAGGTCAAAAGTCAAATGTTGTTTTTTGTTGTTATTGTCAAATTTTGTTTCTGTTGTAAGCTCTTCTCTTATATTGCGAATTTTATTATGAAGCAGGTGAATATACCCATTTTTAAATTTAGTTGTATTAACAATTTTGTTTGAAATTGAGCTAATTAAAAATGTAAAATAAACAAACAAAAGCATATTTTGTAAAAATTTAAAAAAGGTGATAAAGCAGCAAAAGCTGCTCGATAGTGTACTGTTAAAATACTAAGGGTAAAATAATTGTTCAAGAAACTTCGTGCTCAGAACGAGTCTTTCAAATTTAGGAAATAACTGTCATGTTTTTAGTTTATAACCATCACGATACACTAGTGGTACATTTAGTAAGTAATGTCTAAAATATCTGGACTTATATCCCATGCGTCAATTTTTATCGTGTCTGAAAAATCAGAATGGGTGATCATTAATAAATAATTATAATTCCAGTCGATTATAACCGTAGAGTAAAGAATATCATATAATATATTTATATACATTCTTTACTCTATGATTATAACAGATAAGATTTACTAAATTTTTATAATGCTATAAATGAATATTAGTATGAATATTTATAATAAGAAACTATTTAAGTTGTGCAGCATAAAATATATCTATTGTAAGCTGTACTAATAGGCGTAGATAGAAACATTATTTCTTTCGCTATTGGAAATTTTAAGGTCAACCGTTAGTATTCTCTTAAGAACCAAATAATAAAGCAATTTCTGAAAATAAATATATTGACTGAAAAATTTAATTTCTACAAGATATTTTTGAAACCTTTAAATTAAGATATTAACTTAGCTTAAGCAACCGTTTTTTTATGAGATATCGTTTTACTAGTTTCATTGGATACATAATTAACATAATATTTACAGAATTGATATATTTTTAATAATAAATGTTAAAAGATGCTGAATTAATAACCCAATTGGATGTTATTCTACGACGATGCGATTTTGACCACAACATGTAATATTTTTGTGTATTATTTATTATTATATTCAATCGTTAGCCCTTAAGCTTTATTTTAAAACTTAATTCAATAAAAAAAGTTTGCTTTCTCAATTGATCTTTTCTTTATCTCACCACACTTACTTGACAAAGTTTTACCGGAAATCAAAATGCAATAATAAATCAAACAGTCACAAAATCAGTTCAAAGTTTTAGAACTTAAGATAAATACATACGTAGTATATACATATATACAATACGAATAAAATATACAAAGACATACAAAGCAAGTCAAATATATGGGGTTTGTTTGTTCTTATTTTGGTCCTTTGATGCAGGAGTGAAGTTGTAATTAATTTCGGATGGAGAATAATTATTATTATTCATTTTTTCTTTAGGTGTTTCCTTTTCATCGGATTCCTGTTAGTAGAAAGGATACGGTGGTGGTATGATTTATTGAGTTTTTCAAATGTTTTTAAACGAGAGTCTGTATTGAAATATAATTACTTTTCATCTCGAATTGTGGAATCTTCATTAATTTATTTAATGCGGCTTTGAGACCGGAGACCGATCGTTACCATTCTATTTGGATTTCAAAGAATCTTTCGCTAATTATTTAAGCGTTGGTAAAATATTATAAAATTCTTTCGCTGGTCCTTCAAAGTGGCAAATATACTTTAATTGATGAATTTTTGTTAATTAAATTATGTAATAATAGATTGTAAATTTATAAAACGTTGTGAAGTTGCGTCAAAGGAAATAATGTATTATATATTTATTAAATGGGATTTTTAACAAATGTACTTTTTGAAAGGGACTGAGCTTTTAGAATATACATAACAGTGGTAACATTGCCTTAATGATACGGTTTTACATAAAAAAATATAAAAAGTATAAAAAGCAATAAGTGCTAAAAATTGTTTTTCTTTTATATACAAATTATTTCATTTTGTCATTTTTTTTTTTTTAGTCCCGTCTCCCATCGGATGTTTTCTATGTGAAAAAGAAATGTTTTATGATATTATTTCTGTTAAGTTGCGTATAATCATAAAAAATATATATTAAACTACAAGCACTTACCTTATAATAAATTATAACAAATAGTATTTAAAATTCTTAACATTTTTACCTATAGGCAAACATTAAAAATCTTCAATATAAAAGTAATATCACATACAGAATATAAAATATGTAGCATTTTATATAAAACCTAAAAGATATTGCGTTTTTCTACATATTATATATCTCATTGTAAAGGGAGTTTGTCTTCGATAAGTCGAACTTATGAATATGAATATCTTTGCCTAATTCAAAAGATTGCTTAAGATTGCAACACATTGATAAATTACTATTTTAAATTATGTTTAAAAATTAACAAAATTCTTCAAACGGTTTATAGTTGAATCCGTAAAAGTCCTTCAACACCTACGTGACGTAAAGGTCACTGTCCGGGTGCGTAATGAAATTTGGCCAGATACAAAATAGGATCTCGGGCAAAAGGGTCCAGCACCTGTTTCATAAACATACAATTAGCGGGCGCCATTTTCGGGAGGGAGGGCGCCCTTTGACTTGTCCCGAAAAGCAATTAGCATGCGAACGCCGCCGAAAGTATGCGGATAATTTCCAGTCGTCGGAATTAATTCCGGCTGCAGCATCCTCTGCGTTATCGCACAACTAATTTTGGCTCAAATTCGCCTCGTTTAGTCGCCGTGTCCGCCGATATTCGCTTTTGTTGGCAACACTGATACGGAATTCTTTTTGTTCCTTTTGGCATGGACGCCGCGATTAGCTTCAATTTAGACCCGGTCTGAATACATACTCCGAGTGGGTAGATAATCTTATTAATTTATATTATACAAATATACGTACAGTCATTCTGGGATACGTTGGTCAACTTTGAGTACTTTTTATCTGATTAGATTTTTAAAACCAAGTCTTATAATTTAAAACCATACATTTTGTATTTTTATAATCTCGTATCAAGGCACTACAGCCCAAGATGTGTAGTAGACTCGTCTATTTGGTCTTTGGTCCCATTACACAATGACTATTTCATTATAATTGAGATAGCTTTATAAATGCTCATTACAATTAAAATATACATTTTTACTATTTAAAAACGATAAAGTTATTATTGATATTAAAAATCGAAATAAATTAGTAAATAAACTATTTTTTTGTTTTTATACAATCAATAAAAGTATCAATATTCGAATTATCGTCTATGTTTTACCGTCATACACATGTGAATATAGACTCACACACGCATACGTACCCAATCGTTAATAACCTGTACGAATACAATAATGTGGCACGTCTAATATAAAAAGTGTATGTAAAAATCATGTCGATGGTTTAAAAGCAACTGAATTTGGTGCTAAAAATAATAATAATACTGACCAACGTATATTATAAGGCTGACACATTTATTGACATGACAACGTATATTATAAGGCGTCCTTAACAAATTTTAACTAGAATACAAAAATCCCTAAATAACTTAAATACTTACTTTAAAAAATGAAAAATTAAGAAAAACAAAAGCAAAACCAAAGCCATTACTTTTACAACCCGTCGACAACCCTCCCCCACTTCTAAGAAGTTAGGAAGGCACTCCTATAGTATGGAAAAAGAGCGTTAAATACCTGGGCACTCACCTGGACTCCGAGCTTAAATTTAGCAAACACGTAAAATAGCTTCGATCAAAAGAGCTAACCGCTATCACTGCTCTTCGAGCAATATTTAATAATAAAAAAGGCGCTAACAACTAAAAATAAAATTCTTCTTTATACACAGTTAATTAGATCGGTTTTAACATACGCTTGCACAGTATGGAGCAACTCGAGTAAAACTAACTTTGATCAATTACAAGTAATTAAAAATAAAGCATCAAAAATAATATACATACAACACTCCATTTTATACGAATCTTAAAAGCTACATAAAAAATATAGAATTCCAACAATAAAAGAACATTGTTATTATCACACAGATAAATATTATAAAAACATTTTGTGAAAACATACTAACCCACTAATATCTAGTGTAGGTAACTACGAAAAAAAAGGACTTAAATAATAATATATACATAAAATGCCAAAGCTCATCTTGCTCTAGGACATTCAATCTCAAACAGTAATAGCTTCAGTTCGCTGATTAATTTAATCCAGTATTTTTTATTTAGTATAGCTTTATCAAATAAAACTGTTATAATTGTTATTTAAATTTGTATGTGTCATATTTTATATATGTATATTTTATTGTCATTTTTTTTCCTTTTTTTATGTATTTTTCTTTGAATTTTATTATACTTACGGACAACTTATTATTATTATTATTTTGTGAACAATGGAAATGGTTATGAACCAGTATTGTGTATTTAATATGTCTGTATGCTATTGTACCTACGTATATTTTTGAAATAATATTTTATAAAAAAAAAAACATTGATCCGAAGACCTTCCTTTGATAGTCTGTAGCCGCTGAGAGTTGCTGGTGTTAAGTATCAACGTCTCACACTCGTATTCCAATAGTAGTATTCTAGATATATGTATGCTTTTGTATGTCTTTATAGACCAAAGAAACAGTTGTTTGCTAAAATCAGTCTCCTGCCAATTTTCGCGCTGATATTTTTGCTCCCAGCGATGTAAACAATGTCGGCATAGATTTTTTATGGGTAAACTAGTTTTTGTCTTGAACATACATGGTTTTCCCTGCAATCACATTTTAATAATTATCCCCGTCGTGCGTTGTGAGCCCTGTGACATTATTTACAATATCATATTACAAAATTAATATTAATATGGAATCCTAGTGTTCTTGTAAAAAGCTATACTAAAAATTAAATAATCAGGCGGCTTACTATTATAATATCTATTAGATATTTTCAATAAAAAATCATTATCTTCAATAGATGATTACTAGTAGAATTAGGAATTGACACGGACATTTGAAACGTTTACAACAAACCTGACGTTATTACTAGTAAGGCCTAGTTAATTTTGTTTCAGACCCTAGCGGAAACGGCAATGTTACCATCTAAAAATTTCTTCTTTTCGAATATCTCTCGTTTTGAAAACAAATTGTAAAGAATAATTAATCACATTCTTTATCTATTCTAGTTATTATCTTATTGAATTATTAAAAATAAATACACGGAAAAGATGATGGCACCGCAGTGTTTTTTTCTTCGCATGCGCCATTCGCAGGTATAAAAAGAGATTCGTAAAAATTGTCGTGTTGTACCTATGTATGTATGTGTTCGTCGCATAGTAATTGGCTGGAAAAATACACGGCATCGTCGCAAACCTGGGTACGACGAATATTAGGCAAAATTTTGCGTCGGATTTGCAAGAAACGACTTCGATAAAAAAGGCCTAAACGACCCCCGTCGTTCGGAAAATTGCGCCTGTCATTTTCTATTTTAATTTTTTCATTTAAGGAGTCAGGGGCGGCGCTTAAATAGTATTTTTTTTCAATCTGAACTGGAAATTCATGTTCTAAATACTATGATATAAATTTGTTTATTTTAGATTTGTACGTATTATTACAATATAGATGGTACTGGAACGTTAAAACTCGTTATGTCAAAAAACATCAGTATTTTTATTACCATAACTGTAGAATTTAAAAAATCATTTTTGAAGCAAATAAAGCTTTGATATGTAAAAGTGATATAACCTTTTTATATTTAAATATAAAATAATAAAATAAACTTGTGCTGATAATTAAAAAATAAATTTAATGGTTACACTTTATATTTAAAAATATTAAAAATAATAAAAAACATAGTTTTTAAAATATTTTTTGTAAAAAAATAATTGCTGGATTAGCGTGATCTCTATAAAATATTTTTGTAAGTATATGTACGTCGAGATCGCATCCATTATTCTTGGACGGCAGCTCCTAAAGACACTACTCTTGCACTAGCCATTTACCTTTTCAACGAGCTTGCCAAACACAAGGATATTTTCGGCGATAGCTATGAAGAGCTTCAAAGTTGATGTGGAATGATGTTTATTTATTTATTTTAGTTGAGCACCGTAACTACTATATTATATTGTTTTAATGTTAAATAATAGGCATCACGACATATTGTGAAAATTGATCAACTCATAAAAATCAAATAAAAATAAAAAATATTTCAAAATATACAATTTTAAAGCTCAAATATATGTTAAAAACTATATTATTAAAATAAATGCAGAAAAAAACATTATTTTTTCATAAATTTTCATAACATAGTATCAAAAAAAGAATACGTAAAATTAACACTATCAAAAATGTAATCTATATCTGCTTAGAAATTAAAATAGTGGTTTTAGGGTCAATATTACGCAAATATATTGAACAAAGTATATAATGTAATATTTTGATTTTTCGTACAATATTCCTTTAATTGGACGGCTAACGAACTGTGTGGATCACTTTTGTTAAATTTTCAGATTGTAAGTTATAGATCTACAATTATTAGATTAAAATTTATATTAACCCGCCGTTGGTCGCGCGAGTATTGCATACGCCGTTGGTCGCGCCTGAGCGAATAGCCGCCTCTCAGTTCTTTATGTTTTTAAGTTTAAATATCGAATATTTATTATTTTTTTTTATTTTTGGTTTATTTTAGTGGTTTATATATACAATAAATAAATTCTTTAAAACTTTTATTTACATAACGAAAGAAGAAAAATAAAATAATAAATATTTTTAAAGTAAAATATAATTTTTTTTGATATATGTTTAAAACTTTAAAAATAACATGAAAAAATATATATTATTTTTAATTTTGATTATTTGAATACTTAGTTATGCAATCTGGACATAGTTCCGATGAATGTTCTTTGCATATTGGCTTTGCACATGTGGCATTTGATGGTGATTTTAAGATTTTTTTCCTAGGGCAAAAATTACATTTTGGACGATTCTATTCACTTGGTTCTGGGTGATGAATTATCGCAGTGTCAGGTTTCTCTCCTAAATACGTCTATATTTTTATTTGCAAACTTTGCGATAAATTTGTTTATATTATCTAAGGGATCGAAAAAATTTTCAAAATAGTTTTTTTATACTATGTATCAAAAGAGTTAAATAAAATAAATTAAAAACATAATAATAACAACAAAAAAGTAAATAATAATAAAAAAAAATAACAAAAAATAAAATTTCCAGCCCGAATCTAACCCGCGTAAATAACGTTCTCTCTCGATCCTTGATATAACACAACTAATACGCAAAACCAAATGTATATCGAATTAGTAAACACATGTTTGAGCATGCAATATTGAAGAAAACATAATTCTTGAAAAGTAGAGGGACCCGCAAGTTAACATGTTTCATACAAAAAAAACGGCATCAAAAAAACTGATAGGGTGAGCGCTGCGCCGCCGTGCGACCAACGGCGGGTTAAGAACAACCACTAGTCGGGCGACAAGAGATTATTTTTATCGTCGACCGACCTTAGACTGCTTACTTTGACAGCTGACATACACTTCTCAACAACTTTTGAGTGACTCCTTCGAGCTGATTACGTATTTATATGTTGACGTCAACGGGCGATTCTGGCTTTGAGATCGATAATACTTCCGAACTAAACAATTCCAGCTCGTGAAACGACGTGACGAAACCGGCAACCTACTTTTACGATTCTTTGGATTAAGCTGAAACTTTAACGTCAACCCATAAAAACCATTAACTATAGACGATTCTACGATTGGTCAATCATTTGTTCGTTGATTTATTATAATCGTATGTGACAATTGATCACCTTAAAGTATTTAATATTAAGTATATAATTTGATTAATCCTATATAAAATGTATTACTAACATTATATAAAATGTATTACAAACATTTAACTCACACTCAGATGCGTCTGGTATTCAGTAATTTTCGTATAATGTTTCTGCGTTTAAGAAGCCGTTTTGATTTTAAGCACTTTCTAGAAATCAAGAGTTTTATATTAAAATTCAACTTGATAAATTCCTTAGAGAAAACATTATATTATATTTAATAAATACGCAATATGGGATTAGAAAATGTTTTAAAAGAAAAATTTATTTTAAATTATTTATATTAGATACATTTAAGAGATAAATATGTAGTAAGGGCAAATATTAGAAATGTTTTATGCAGATATAAGAGTCACTGAAGTCTTTACATATTTTTTCAATCCCAACGTAAATTAAATAATAGATTCTAAAACATTTTTTAATTTATATCAAGATTCCATAGCACTAGAATAAAAACAAAAATATATAAACCTACAAATAAGCAATAAACCATTTGAAAACAACGAGTGAAATGCCAGCGAGGTTGAGTTTTTTCGCCTAATAAATAAACCGATGTTAAGGGATAATTAATTAGTATTTGTTGGATGATCATGCGCTGCGTTAATAGTATTGTTACTTTTTTTAAATAAAGGCATAACAAACATAACACATATACTACGTAAGTTTACCTATTAAAAAATTATCACATCTTCCGAAAAAATTCAAAAATACTTCAGAATCTGCTTTAACGCGATTTTACGATAATTTAACGTACGCTTGGAATTTATAAACGACGCCGTTTTTCTATAAAATTGCTTCTGTCATTTTCAATTCGGGGAAAAGTCAGGGGTGACAGGTTTTAAGCGGCCTGGCCATAGTAACTCGACAATCGACGGATCGGCCGTTACGCGATCTCGTTAAGTCGTTAACTGTCGACGCAACGACCGGGGCGAGCGACGCAGGGGCGCCTCGTGGTAATTATTTAGCAAACATATTTGCCACCCCCTCTAGCCGAGATGAGTATCATAATACGTCCAAGGGGGAAACCGGCGTCCTTGACGTCCGGTGTCCGGAAAATTTACGCTCAATGATGCGATCAAACTCTGACCGTTTACCAAGTGATTATTATTGACGAAAATAATTAGGTTTATTAAATCACTAATTGTGTTTTAACTTTATTAAAACTTAAACATGTTTTTATTTATATTTTTAATTAAACACGGATTTGGTAAGCTAAAACCATAATTCAAACATTGCGTAAATCAAACAATCTAGTACTTTTAATTGTTGATTAAGATACTTTTACATAATTTATTCTTAATAAATTAGGTGAAACATAAAATAAAATAAATGTTATGTTATAGACAAACAATTTAACATAAAATAAATTCTAAACCAAAAGCTTTAATTTATCTTGCTAGATATCTGCAGCAACCGTACTTACATTAGTTTTCCATAAAATGTTTTAAAGCATTTATTCTATTAAAGTCGCAGGTATATGATAACTGTTTAGGTTTTCATCAAGTTATAATTTTTTAAATTATAAAAACTTCAAATAGTATTTTTTAAATATGACTAGATATATGTAAAGAGCTTGAAATCAAAAGTTAAAAAGTTTAAAATAAAAGTCCCATTATAGATTTAAATAAATAATAATATTTTTTTCCTAGATGATATAAAAATATTTATTTGATTAGCGTACAGTATCTAATATTTTTTAAAGTTATTGTACCTTTACCGATAGTTGCTTGTATAGTTTTAGTATATGTTTGTATTAAAAAAAATATTATTATATATTTTTTTCAATTTGGTTTTATGTACTAAGATTTTTTTAAGATAAAAACTTTCAATGTATTATTTGAACTTTATTTTTACTTTCACTATCACTTTTCTTATAACGTATAATACACAAAAATAAAGTTGAGTTTATTTTGAATCAATATAGATGGCTACTTATAAGTCCAGAGAAAGCAGACTTTTTAACTTCGACCTTTAATTTAGGCAAAACAGTCACATTGAATCTCTAAGATTCGATCTGCACAGGTACCATACAAAGTAACCATAGATAATACTGTTTATGCTGGTAGAACTGTCTCTAGGATCAATAATATTGTCTTAATTTTAGGAATATTTAATTTCACTAGAAGCAAGGAGTGCTCCTCATTGATTTGGATTTGATTATTTTGTAGTATTTACATATGTTCGCATTAACTGTGGTTACACTGGTTTTTATCTGCTATTTTTAGTAAATATATTTTAAACTATTAATATTTACTTAATTGATTAAATTAGAATTTTAAGTTCAATTCTCGTTTGCCATAAATCAGTTTTAAAAGTCATTAATCTTAATTTCCTAAACATTGAAAAAGCGTTTTCATCTTTGGTAAACAATATAATAGGATTATAATATATTGTTGTGAAATAAAATTAATTTTAATACCATTTAAAATTTTATTTGATTAAATACATTGTATATTTTCATACAAAGGGTAATAAAAGTAATTTATGATAACCTCTTTTTTACAAGAAGGTTCTAGAATGGAACTTCTATTACTCACAGAATTATGTCAAAAACAAACGTTATATTATATCAAAATGATTTGCGAACGTTACTCAAGTTAAATTTGGTTCTGTATAACCAGTTGTATATATTATAAAACAAAAAATACGAACGTGGGCAGTTTGACATTTAAAGCTTGAAAATAAATAAAATACAGTCTATCAAAAATTACTTTGCTATAAACGGATTTATTCATATAATAAGTATATTCTAACAATTCAACGAATAAACACTATATATTGTGATATAAAACTTGAAACGGAGATTCAAATAAAATTAAGCTTAAAGCTATGTTAAGCCTTTATACAATGAAATGGTCTTAAAACATTTTTTAAGTGTATTTTGCTTTAAAAGAAGTGTTGATTTAAATACCATGTTTTTATATTTATATTACATAAATTATTAATTCACTTCATACATTGGTTTATTTTTAGTAGAATCACTAAACTTAAGTCTATTAAAATATTAGTAGTAAATTTTACAACTTAAAAATCCAAGTAAGGCAATATGTAATAAGTGCTTTAAATAAATTATTAGGCATAAAAAACATTATTCATTATAATAATAATATTCTAAATAAATCATTAAAATATTAGAATCAATGCTGTATTTATAAAAGTAAAAGCTCATGCAACAATGTATATTAAAATATATTGTAAGAACTATTGAACATAACATTTTTAATGACACGATTATGATATGTTGATTTATTATACAATACAATAAATAAACTATTTAAAGTGACAGGTGTGATAACGAGGATTCATTTTAATTTAATCAAATGTTATTTAAATTGTTATAAACAAGTAGTCTATTAAAGTACGCGTTTCGTTTAATTTTTTTTATAATATATAAATGATACGGCTCCAAATGATAAAAAAGGAACACCTTTTTGCGGATTATACCCTTATATATTCATATGAAACTGACGTAGACGATTTGTGATTTTTTAAAAAGTTGTCAGTCGGTTAAGTTGAAATAAATTAAACCAAAAAAAATGTATTTAGCTAAGAATAATTTTAATTTTATTAGGAATAATGCACATTGAAATATATCTAATTGTTTGTGCATTACAAATTTATTTAATTTAATGGAGCATTGTTATTGTATTATAAAAAAGGATGTAAAATTTTTAAAAAATCATAACATGTTCTTAAAATTTTTTTTTATTAAAATAAATAGTGTAAGTATTGTAGAATATCGGCGTTAGTAAACTAGAATACGCAAAAATCATTTTTTAAGTTCATGTAAGGCTTAAATTATTATTTTTACCATTATATTTAGGTTATAGCGATTTATAAACGTATAATAAAATAATAAAACAAAGTTGTATTTTTTTTATAAAATTTTATTCTAAAAATATACATATGTATGTACAGACATATTAAATGCACAAAATTGGTGTATAACCATTGTTGAAGTTATATGATAAAATATAAATAATGAACTGATTGTATTAATAATAAAATTTAAGGAAAAATACATAAACCTATTTACAAATTTATTAGTGAAATAACAAAAAATAAAATTATTGAAAAAATAATTTTTAATAGTAAAAATGAATCAAAGAGTAATATCAATTTAGTAAAATAAAAGTTAACTCAGGCTTAATACGTAGAAGTTAATGTTAAAATTTTCATGTAAAAGACATATATACACTCATTTCTTGATTTACATGGTAGATACGTTCCAGTAAATATCGCGTAAATCGAGGCATAGAAAGAATTTTGCTATCAAACTATCTAATAATATTTACGTGTACTTGTTAACGTTTTTTTTAAATAAATAAACAAAATCTTTAGCGATACGCGTGCACTCCAAAAGCGATTCAACACAGTGTATGGGCAGTGGGAGAGGCTCCATATGCAGTTTAAGTGCATGTAGGACGTAAGCTTATATCATGGAAACAAATATTTGTTTTCAATTACCACATAAATAGAGGGATAAATTTAATTAAAATATAAGAAAATCATTTTGGCAAACTTGTCAATCCAAACAATCATGAAAAAGAAAGCCTATAATGCCAAGATTAGTTGAAACCATACCACATGGTAAAAGAACAAATACAATAACCTACATAGTATAGTTACAAAATTCAAGAATAATAAAGCACTTAGAATCGATTCAATAAAAACTAACAAAATTAACTAAAACAGGAGAACGAGAGCTAAGAAAGCTAATACAGAAATTTTTATGCAATGAATTGGAATACGGTGATAAAAGGTGAGAAAATAAATTGTAATAAACAATAGGGATATTATCCTACCTAATACAGCCTACAAATATTCTCGGCAGTGTAGCAAAGCAGGCCGTTAGAATGTAAGTAAATCAATAATAGAAGAGTCCATGTATATGCTTTTCGACCAAATAGATCAACTATAGACTAGATACATATAGTGATACAGATATTAGAAGTTATATCTATAAGGTATCCAGCTACAGAATTTATTAAACGCATCTTTAAAAAAGCATTTAGAAAATATTATTATTTAACAGAAACTTGTAAACATCGGCGCTATAAAGTTTTTTTATAAACTTTAGTCAAACTTTTAACCATGTTGATCTGGATACGGCTTGAATATATAATTATACTGGAAAAAGTATGCAAAACATCATACAAACGCTTTCTTGGAAGGTAATAAAGGCTGCGAGTTATGGACGAGGAAGTTATAACCTTATATAGTTTGGTATTAAGTATGTCTTCGGTATAACACAATTTAATTATAAAATTAACGAGATAGTCTTAAAGCCTTCAAGAAAAAATACTGTCGTTAAAAATGGCGCCGATTCATTTCATACTCGAACGCGCTCAATCCGCGTTCAAGCCTTGCTTCGCCATTAAGATGATTGTGGACGGAAAAGGTTTAAAAAGATAAACGAGGTAAATAAATAATCTCTCGTAACGAACGTTTTCAGGTTAATTAAACGTCGGGCCTAACGTTAAAAATGTTAATTTTTTTCCTCCAGCCTTTTTTCGAAAATCGGTAGAATAAATCCGGCTTAATATTCGGATAAGCTTAGATTAATCTCGGCTCGCGACTTTGGTTATCACATAAAGCGTTTAACTTACTGCTTTGATAATCGAGAATTTTGGTAGAACTTAGATTATTGTTTTAAGTTTATGTTTGCATAAAGTAAAATTTCGAAATACCGAAAGATTATTATTGAGAATACTAGAATAATATTGTAAATATATTTACTTTTGAGGACCATGATATCAATAACTGCCACCTTGACTAAAATAAGTATGCACATCAATATAAATATTTTTTCTTAATAAAACAAATTTTGCTAACTTTGAAGAAAGTTGTCGGTTTCAACGTCATCATTGAAAAAAATCAGTTACATTTTCATAGATTGTAAAGTATTTTCTGCAACGGCAAAGATCATTTTTATTTTGTATTATATAATTTTTATTAGTACAAAATGTTATTATAGACGCACTAATCAGAAAATTTATATTTTACTAATAACAAAAATATTTGTTTTTAGAAATTTAAATGCAAAATACATTAAGCGCTATTATCTCAAAAGACACAACTGTAACCTGTGCGTTATCTGGTCCAAAAATTTTAGCTCACAAAAGCCACTAGCCCGCGGGATTTACGGTGGAAAATTTCGCGACCCCGTCACACTCCGCGACCTCACTACGTGGTCTAAGTGATATTAAAAAGTTCAAAGGGGTCGAGAGGTCAACAAGACCTTCGCCTCGGGTGTGCACAACATCCATAACGAGCCGTCTCATTGGCATTCCGTCGGCGGACCCCGGGGACCTTTTAATGAACGAACCGTCTATTCAAATACACTTCCGAACACGCGATAAATAAAGGAAACCAACCCAGTAGTACGATTTTCTCCTTACTTTTTTATTTGACGCTTATTAATTGCGTGCTTAATTAAGTCAATAATTACATACTTATAAAAGCGAGAATCTATAGAACATGTCTACGTATATAGTTACCTACAATGCTTAAAATACACATTAATTAAATGTAATTATTTGTTCTTAACCAATTTTTACATTTTTTTTAATGTTCTAGTAACTATCATCCTATAGAAATATTGGTAAATACTATATTGAAATCGCTTCTTATGATAACTCGGATATAGTCGGTTTGCAATAGATTTATTTCTTAATTTCTTAGTAGTCATTGATAAAAATATTTTAAATAAAATTTATTCGACATTTTAGTTTTTTGATAAAATAGAAACGATATAAATTTAATTTTAAGAAATATTCCTACATAAATATTAATGTGTAAATTAAACTAGATTTATTACATCTTCTGATTGTTTTATGAAAAAAATAATAAACCTTTTACGTACAAAAGAGTTGAATTACATATTTTACAGCGTTGCTTTCAGTGACAATAAAATAAAATTTAATAGAGAAGCTTATATTTAATAACTTGATATTTGTGTGGAAATAGTAACGTTAATAAGTCGGTTAAATTAAAATTTATAGTAAAATGATTAACATTTTTAATTCTATTCTGTCTTATTAATTACTAAATCTACCATTATAAAATTATTGGCATCTTAAACGACCAAACTATTTTTTTTTAATGAAAATAAACAAATATTTAATTTCATTCATTTTATTATAAGTAAAACATATAAATTTAAATTTTCTGCTAAATCTCCGTAGCTGTTTAAATATATTTACATATTATTAAGATTCTCTTTTTTGTAATAAGGAAAGCCCAAATTAATTTTATATATTACACATTTCAAGACTTCTTTCTGAATTATAAAGAAGTTTAAAAATATTAGTAAATATGTTTGTGGGTATATTATAGGACTTTTATGAATGAATAATTTAGTTTAAATTTAGGTGAGGTTGTATAATTATTTTATTATTTAAAATAAATTACAGTGTTATTCCTTATTTTTTATATTGTGCTATCCTATTTTGTATTATATTAGTGTGATATCCTATGATATCCTATACATTTGCTAAAAGATAAATAAAATATTTTTATTTATAATTACACAATTTCCTTTAAAATTTAATATATAATAAAATATTTTATTTTACATGAAATTAATCAATAATCAGCACTATTATCTGTCATATAATTTTAAGCACATAAATAAAACATGTTGTAACAGCTCACATTTTCTTATTAATTGCAAAAATATAAATACAGAAAATAGCAAAATATATGTTAAAGTCAAAATATTTCTAAGTCAAGAGATTGCACTATTTTTCGAGAATTTTATATATAACTCCTATAATATTACAGCTGCTTTAAAATAACATAAATAAAATAATCAAACGTCTTATAACTGCAAGCTTAACTAAAATTAAGCTGTATGCAAAAAAATGTATTGGAAATGTTGAACAGACTCTCAAGAAGTAGCTAAAATATTTTTATTTGGATTTATATATTATACATATTTTGTCTTATAAAGATTTTTTTTATATATTTTTAGTTATGACAAAAAGTTTAAAATAGTTAAAGTTTGAATGATTGCAATTTAGTAAATATATTTTTAAATGTTCTATTTATTCCAATACATTTTACTTATTTTTTTAAAAAACTAATATTTACACTAAATATGTGTAAGATAAAGCATATAGACGTCCTGAATACTAATTATATATTTTACTGCTCATAAAAGACAATTTACGAAGCACATTCAGAGCCACAGACCTTCAGCGATGCGTCACATAGAGGCTGTCTGTGGGGTGCATTCTGGTGTCGTCTTCAGGCGGATGAGGTGACTTCTGTCTGAACAATGAGGTCCTTGTTTTGAAGAGGTGACCGAAAATGCTTTTGATCTTTGTTGAACTTCTTTAAGACCCTCTCCATAAGACGCTTTCCGACCAACTAAAATCAGAAGCTCGGCACTAAGCCCTTTGTAATAGTATTTAACAATGACGTCTGGCCAAGGACAAAAACTTAAAAGGGTAAATATTGGTCCGCTGAGAGTATAAAAAAAACATGGCGTCAGGTCCTAAAAAAAAAGTGCCTGTCTTCTTTGCTCTTCTTGACGATTCGAGATCAACTGTCCGGCTTAGCACAAAAATCTTAATATTCCTGGCATTTAGGAAAGAGAAAGGGTTTCTCAGAAACACTAAGAAAGTCTGACTTAAGTGATAAACTGACGTTTTTTAAATACAATCAATTCATAAACCCACACATTTTATAATATATCATATTTTTTCAAAAGTCTTATCATGATTACTTATTTTAAAGTGGTTTCAAATTAGTTAACGATATATTTTCTTTAAAAAAAATAAAAAAAAAAAAATCAGGGTAGCTGCATAATTATGCGAGGTTACTTTATGGAATACTTAACATATAAACAAGAACTAAGAAATATAGAATAATTGCACTAATGAAATTTTAATGGTATCAATATATTGTAGTGATTAACAAAAACTAAAACATTAACAATAAATATTTGTTTGTTTGATTTTTATTACAATTGAACAATTAAATGTGATCCCTTTTTCCTAATATAATATTTATATAAGACCTTAAAATTGTGTGATTTTTACACAATAAAAAATGACAAAATATAACAACAAGCATTCGTTCAATCGAGTCTTCCGCATTCTCCGGAAAATGGCTCAGGTCCGTTTTTCTCTCATCTCACAAATACAGCCACATACAGGCATTGTATGTATGATCCTACGGAGATTATTTGCGATTCAGAGCACGTCATATCGCTCCGTCCCCTTCAGAAGGCACTAGTCCACGAGACATTACCACAACCTTCCATTGTTATCTACGTTTTGCATTAGACACGCCGCAAAGCCGGAAAGCCGCAACGAAGACCCAATCCCTTTCATGTCGTTTTGCGCCGGTTGTTTCCAGCAAATCTGGCTTTCCTCCTGCACATTAGACTACGTCGAACAGCCGGCGATAATAAAATCTTAATTGGGCCCGTTATCGCGCGTTTATACGGTCTTAATTGCAAATTTTTGGAGCGGCGAAAAGGGCTCTGATAAATAGACAAGTTCGCGGATTCCGTCACTGAGCCCTAACCGACCGCGTGAATTCGATTTAAGCGAACAATTCTGATGAAAATTAATTAAAATAGCATCAGGGCTTAACCCAAGATATTTATTCGTTGTTTTAAAAAGCATATAGTAGGGAAAATAATATATATAATATAATTGTATATTGAAAATCTATGATACTAGTATATTAATAAATTACTTCTTCATTCATATTTATAGTCTTTAATATAAGATATTCTATTATTATTCTTTTATTTTCATATTTATTTAGTAAAGGATTAAAAAATTGATTTTTTTATAATTTTAAAGTATGCTGCAAAACAAATTTGCAAAATTACAAACAACGCAAAACTTTTCGCTTTAATAAAACGCTTGCATCGAAATAATAAGGAAAAATATTCAATGCTCCATATGTTTAGAGCTTAGCCCCAGAGTTGATACCTTATATATCTGTCCTTAGTAACCTTATTTAAATGTAGCAAGAGACAATGTCGCAATCAAATTAGGAGGTGCAGCTTTATTCTACTGTATTTGTACTCTCGTTGTCCTGGTTTCAGCTTTTATTGTTGCCATATTGTAAAAAAAACACATAAGAAAACTAAATTATTTATTTACATAGGAACTGTTGTTGTATTGACGTTTCAACTTTTCTTGACCTGCATTAACATATAAGGGCATGCGTTTTATAAATATTAAACATTTTTTAAATCATTTCTGGCTTTTCTAAAAATCTAATAAAGTCATTGTATTAATATTATTTATTTTAAATAATGTTGATATTCCAATTATGATAGATTGATACATATATAATGAGTAACACAATGCAAGAAATCGTTACCTTAATATAAATTGATCGGCTTTTCGAATATATTGGTTCTTTCCAATTCCATTTATAGTTTCTAATACATACACAGATATATTTTTACTCTTCGTTTGACCCTTGATCCTTGGTCTTTGAGATTTGATGAAGCGTTCTATGTTTGTAATAAATATTATTTTGCAAGTCTTTGACCTTAAACGTTGTACGTAAAAGTAGATGATATAATTTAAAAGAAAAATGTTTTTTTACGATCATGTTTATTACAGCTATTAATTTATATGGGATCGTTATTGATGGACGTATAAAACAGGTATCTATCGATATCTGTAAATTAAAAACACTAGATAGGATTGCATTCGAGTTTTCATCTAAGGATTCAAGCCCCTATTTTGACTAAATGTATGAGGTGCGATAAAAAAGTTTGAAAAGAGGACTTCATTTTACCATAATAATTATTGTTTTGTTAAATTCTTTAAATAAGTACATATATTACTTTTATAGTAGTGTTTATGTATTTTACAATTTAAATATTATAAAGCCATATTATATATTCTAAAAGTACAATTCTTGGAAAACGGGTTATTTTAATTATATAAATTTAATTAAGCATGATATGTTTGGGCTATATAAAAATATGCATATAAAACTAACTTTGTGTATAAATTCGTTTAATTATATGCTTGTGTATTTTTTTACATATCATGTAATTATAATATATAATCAAAAATGTATTATGAAAATACTACATAATGAGGCACATAAAAAATGTACGCTAATACTCATTATTTATTCTATAAATTTACTGTATGTTTTATATTACTTTGAGTAAACTAGTGGTTTGCCTGCTTAGCGAATCTATATTTTAAGCTTTCAATAGCAACCACAATAATAAAATTGATTTTAAATACTCACTGCGATGCGTCCAATTTTAAAAAATGCAACAAATCTTTAAACTATAGAATTAATTTTGTCTTGTCCATTTTTACTTCTATTTAACATGTTACTTTTTCCTACTTGTAAATCAGTAGCGCCATGAAATTAACTAAAATTTATAATTTGTTACTTGATTACTTACATATTTTATTTTATATATTTATATATATTTGGAAAAAAATAACTGTTTATTAACTGTTTGTATTTTATGTAAAATAATGCCAAACAATAAGATAACAATGGTCTATAAATATATTTAAGGAGAGTATCAAGATTAATTATTTAGCTTTTAGGCGAACTAGTATCTTCGCCAGACGCCAGGAATATAAAGAGTTGTAAGCCAAGCCGGAAAGTTATTCTTGGATCGTCGACCAGAGCAGTAGATGCAGATCACTTACCGACTTTTATTTTGCTAGGAATTGTTTGAGCCCTTGGTTTATCATGCCACATGCCAGCAATGCAGCAGGCTTCTATCTACCAAGCTTTCGTCTTTTGCCGGTCGCACTTATTGAAAATGCCCCCTAATTTAAAGCATCGTCTGGAAAAGCCTCCTCTCGTCGACGCTCATTGAGACTGCAGCCCATCCTGCTGCATCCGTGGATCGAGGCCTTCTTCACTAAATCAAAAAAGTTTTTTTTTATTTTTCCTTAAATTATAGCCTAAGATGTTTTGTCTAATATTCTATTTTTTTTATCAAATTGTAACTAATAAGTTATTATAAACATAAAAATGGTTATAAACCAGTAATATGTAGATATATTATATATAACTAGTATGTCTATAAAATTATTTTTATTATTTAAATAAACTTATTTATTAAAAAAAATATTATATGGTTCAGGTACTTTAAAATATAATTTGCTAAAAAAATAGCTGTATTTTAAATGGTATGCTATGTTTTATATTTTTTTTATTATTATGAGATTGTTGTCGTTTCTGCGTTAAAAACACAGGTGAGGATGCAAATCACAAGCACATAAATTTAATTTAGCAAAATAATAATCTCTTTTCCTCTCTATCCACATTTTGGCTCAAAATTTGCATTTCGGCGTAGTACCGTACGTTGTTAATTCGTCGCATCGACACAGGCCGCGGAAAAAGCGGAAGGAAACATACGAGGGATGTAATGTAAACATTTTTCAACAAAAAAGGGGTGACTGCCGCCGCGACAAGGGAAACTGTTTCCATCGGCCGCGGGGAGATAAAATTACCGAGGAAGAATTTATTCGCAGATACGGCGCAACGTTTCGAGGGATAAGTTGGTGTTATCTTCCGTAACAGAAGGAGCTCGGGGCACTTGCGGAGCCACGGTTATCTCTGATGAATCACTCCCGTCTTATAACTCGGATGCTGGGCTTATTTATGGTCCCCTAACCTCTGCCTCTTTTTAGCTCATGGGCCTTGCTCCCCCACCCTCTCATTTTTAGCTAGGGGAAAAAGGCTTAACCCGTGGAGAAAAAAGTTTAAATTGTCCGGAATTTGCCGTTTCGGTGGTGCTGCTTTTTCGGCCATTACCTTCCTAATTTAATATAATATTATATATAATACAACAACGACGTAAACCGCGCTTATGAAACATGAAGATTTTGATTTTATAATTGGACTGCAAAACGTTTGTACAGGATGATACAAAATCACATATTATATATTTATTTTTTGTTTAATATATTGTATACAGAATTTTTTTATAACCTACAGTAGCTCATTATTTTCAATATCTAATATATTTTAGTTTTATACTACCTAATTTTCGGTTTTATTCAATCATTACGTTTTTTATCCGCGAGATTAGAAAAATATACATTGGTTAACCATATCTGTGATGATCAATCAAAATTATATATAAATAGCAATTTTTAATTGCGATTTTTCAGAAACGATATAAATTAAGAAACACTAATGTCCATATGAGATTCGAACCCAGATCTTTAAGTTAATACTAATAATAATCAGCGACTTATACTAATTGTCACTAATGCTGGTTTTTAATAAGATATCAGCTGTCCAAATCAGATCTTTATTTTCAGTTATAGTTTGTTGATTATAACTTAATTACATGTGTTTCATGGTAAACTACTGTTTAATTTCCTATATTTTATTTAAATTATGGAATGCTAACTACATATAAAAGTATATGTAAAAAATAATGAAACGGACTTGTTAAGACCGCAAAAATTAAAAAGTTTTAATTATCTTTCACTACAATGCGCAACCACACATTTGTATATCCATGAATAAATATTTAAAAGTTGGATTATAAAATAAAGTTTCATCCCAGGTGTAAAAGATTATAACTTGTTACTGCGTTTCAACAAGCTCTGACGTGATAAGTAAGACCTTTAACAACAAAGCTTTTGCGTAAAATGAATGTCAAAATTTTTCGGAATTACAATGAAAAATTTGCCGATTTCAGAGATACACATTTTAATATGTATAGTTATTTTATTACTTTAATAGTTAATATGCTTAAAACATAGCAATATCCAATCTACAAAGTAAATAAAAATACATTCTTAATTTTTGCAGTACAATATTTTTAATCGATTTTTGCGATATTTCGTGAAACATATTTACTGCTTTTTAAACTTTTCAACTTGTACAAAACAAGTTTAGTAACAATTATAAAGTTCTTGCCATTTAAAATTAGACTACTTATTTTATTATATAAAAGTTAAAACCCATTTACATATAAGTAAATCTTAAATACTGCGATAGACTTTCACTAATTAAAAAACATGTTTTATTTTTTTAGGAAAATAAATATCCGATCACCAGTATTTTTAAATAAATTTACCATTATTTTATTTTTTTATATCTACGATCTGACTTAAAAAATAAAGTAAATATTATCCACTCGGTATTTTATCATTTTACGATATATGATCCATATTTAAGCAATCCTTGCTCTGTTATTAGCGTTTTTTATTTGACATATATTTTTTTAATATTGAAAATTATTTGTCTTAGCCACCCACGTCAGCATTAAGTAAGTCAAAATGGCCAAATCTTACGTATAACTATTTAATAATATTTATATTTGGCTATGAATAAAAACTAAGACCGTGTAAAATATTAATTAGACTTTCCTTATATTGCACTATGATACATTGTTTTCCTATCGAGTTCTCTTCGCGATGGTCGTATTATTTTCAGCGTGAAATAATTATAGAAATAAGTTCTTATTAAGATTTGATAGAGCGCTAAGGGATGGCGCAAGGGTTGATGGGGGTTTACAGATACGAATCGCCTAATGCTCTATCCGGGTAAGGAGTGTTTGCCTTACCAAATAATGGGTATAAATCTGAAATGAATATTAATGAGAGCGATTAAATTAACTGAAATTTGCGGTCGGTGTCGTTAATACTCGAAATACGTTTGCCAGTTAGACAACAGCTTAACGGGAATTCATTATTATTTTTGTCTCAATTACAAATAAATATTCATTTTATGCGGCGTATAAAATAAAGACAATAAAATATAAATACAACCTTATCAAATATATAAATATATATTATAATATGGGTTAGCAATAGTTATATGGATTTAATTTCAGCTGGACTTGTATAAAGTGATAAAATATTATTTTTCCTCCGTATCGAAACCATTTGAACTTTCTATCTCTTTTTGTAGAAAAACACCCTTGTCAAAACACTTTGAGGCCCCGTAACGATGTTGATTAGCTTTCGTCCAATGGAATGACGTTTATGCCACTTGGATTTATTATAAAACAGTGTGAGAACAAAAAAAAGCTTCTTTTCAGAAATAAAACATAATTTTTAAAAACAATAGTTTGTATTTGATTTTATGTTTTGTAAGTAACTGATATATTTATATTTTTAGCTATTTTATATATTATTTGATTTATATTTTTATTGAAACTCACAATTAACACAGAATTCTGTTTTTACAAATAAATGTTAAAAATCTATATTCAACGCATCATTAGTGCTTATATCTAAATTTTGTAAAAAACTATAAGATATTTTTTATACCACGATAAAAATTTTAAGAACACGATAGCCGGCATAGTTTTATTTAGATTTTTAAACGTGCTATAAAATTTTTCTAAAGAATAAAAGTTGTAAGCCCGCCTGTTTCAAATTTTGTTTTAAATTTTAAAAATCACGAATTTAAGGGTCGGGTTTTAAAAAAATTAAAATAGAAACTTTTATGTTTCAAAAGCTCTTTTGAAAATATAGAAATAACTTTTCCCAAAAAAATGTTTAATCCTAGAATTTCCCGAAAACCAGGAATTTTTAAAAAAATTATTGAAAAATACAATAAATATATGTTTATTTAAAATAGATAAAATAATATACATTCAATAAAAAGGAAAAAACTAACAAAACACATTATTTAGACATTTTTGGCACCGACTTTTACAGCAGCTGAATACTAAAAAATATTTAGATAGTGTTTTTTATTTTTTCAGAGTTATCAATTATTTTAAGATATAAAAAATGTTGTCAATTTTCGTAATTTCAGCAGAGGATTTTAACAGGCAATAAAACAAAAATAACTTGACCTTGTTTTTATGAAAAATAACTTGAGATTTGTAAAGGAATATTTTCATCAATATAAAATTATCGACGGTAAAACATCTTTTGCACCGGCATGGTAAAGTATCGTCTAGTCTTATCTTGCAGTATAAAATTATCCAAGAGTTAATGTTGTATGCAGATCTGGCATTTCACATTTCCCTTTCATTGTTTATTTGGCATGGTTGAGTTTGCATGGAATTGTAAACCAAATACGTGTCCACGTTGAACCCATATGCCTTTTTAGGGATCTGCCGTAAGAAGGTTATTTTATCCACTATAGTTTATTTTGAAGCAATTCACAAATACACAATAATGCAATAAAGCAGTCCATGTCATACTTTATATGCAATGTTAAGCCGCTTATACCGCTATAGCTCTCCCTTCACCCTTTTTATGCATAGTCATATAATTTCATTTTCCCTTTAATTTTCACATGGTATATCTCTTTTATAAACTAAGGTAATAAATACTACATATCTTGACTTTAATAAAAAAATATAGACCTAGATTATCGATAGCATTTTTTTAGATAACTCGGAAAATGTCGTGATAAAATCAATACCTTTAATGGTATACCTATTTTTTCATTACCTCAGAATTTAAATCAGCAAAATTCCTCTGATAGAAAATGTTATTTTGTAATTTACCACATTCCTAAAACCCGTAAAGACGTGACCCTCTCTTTTCAGCGAAAATTCAGCAGCCCTGAACCTTTTTTCTCTCGGCTAAAAAGAAGCGTGTGCGTGCCACGTTGTAAAGTTTGGCTTCGGGCCGCGACGCTTCCGCCCTCGTCGCGTTTCCGCCGAATGCGCGCTCGGCCATATTTCGCATCTCGCCACTTCCTGCTTCCGACTTTGCCCATTTCCTACTTTCTTTTTCTCATGCTGGGCAGGGCGGAGGTCTGAACACCGGCGCGGGCGAGATTAAGTGACCCCGGGGTGATTTAAGCCTTTGTGGTGCCGCACCGGCATAATCAGGGCGAAAACTTTGTAAATTTTCAACACACACATGTCTTTGCATACGTTAAATCGCCGTTGAGCCGACCCTTCTGACTAATTGTGCCACGCCTGCTAGAAGTGGTTTAAATAAAACATTTTTCTCACACCTTGATAATTCATTATAAATATACTAGTGAAGCAGTTCCCTACATATGTACTGCCAAACCCTAGATTTTTGCCAAAGAGTTTTGGAGTACCGAGTAAAGGTGGCGTTAAAAGCTTACAGTAAATTGTATTACCAGTCATTAATTTACCCGGCAAAAATTTAACCTTTGAGAACAGATTATGATTTTTACTGTCATATACTAAAGTTTTTGTTAGTTTGTTACCACAATCTTGCACAAAAAAAATAGGTATATATAAACGGTAGGGAGCAAAAATATGCAGAAAAAAACATTTACATCATCATTACTGTAATTTGAGAGAAATATTGGAATACGTTTATAATAACGTTGCCGCATTTTAGTTTTTGATTGAATTTTTACACAAATTAAACAATAAAAAAGACGACAATACAAAATAATATTATTGAGAAATCACGAGATATTGAATCTGGCAATTTAAAAAATCAATTTTATAATCCCTTGATGATAAAACAATATTTTCTAATCTGTGAATTGTATATATTATTAAAAGCATAATGGTTTTAAATTTTATACGAAGTTAAAAAATGTTTCGCGCTTAAAGTAAGTGTATGCAAGCACCATTAATTAAATGTCATATACATTTACATTTAAGGCTTCGCGCTTTTGTTCCGGTTAAAAATGTGTTGCGGCTGGTTTTTTGATGGCTTATTATCAAAAAACTGGTTGCAAAATATGGCAAACGCAGTATCAAAGGCAAAAAGTCACATCAAAAAAACTAAAGGGAAAACCTTGCAGTGATTACAGTTGGTAAATAAATAGCTTTTGCCCACCTCTCAGATTTTACCATACTTATTATTAATGGTTTGGAACACAAAAAAAACAGGTTGTAGCGATTATGATTTGAGGTAATGTCAAATATAGTCCCTTACATTTCGATCCATTAGCGATACTTTTAGATTGTTTGCCAGAGATACGTATAACAGAATAGTAACTCTAATGACAACATTGTTCCACGTACACTAATATACTTCATATCCAAATATATAATTAAGAGTTTCAACTTAATATGCTGGCTATAAAAATATCTTAGTGAAACTATGAGACTTAAAAATATAAATTTGAATTAGAATGTTAAAAAGTGATGGTTACAAATTTGAATATAATTAGAATTTAATCCTATTGTTTTATGTTAAGTAAAAAAATGACTTCATGCTTATCATATTTTTTTTATATAAATTGTTCGGATCTACTTATTCTATATAGTCACTAAGAATATTAATTAAATTTGAAACACAAACAGAAGCTTATCGTATGTAACAAACACACCGAGGTTGCGACATAAAATTTACCACAAGAGAAGCTTTCAACTCCTAAGAAACTTGTGAAATGGAGCAAAGAGGCAAATCGCTAGGAATCAATGGTTCAATTTCATAACGTGTTGTGTTTTTACAAGAAACCGTGTTCCATTGAACATTTTTATAAATTTTAAATTGTCAGCAACGTGATAAAGATAACAACATCAAAAATCAGTTTGTGTTTGTGTAGCTCACTTAAATAAGCATTATTTGCCATTAAATTATCAATTGGGTAAAATAAACACGCTGTAATACGACCCTTGATTCGGATCTCTATTCTTAGTAGAGCTTGACCGGCTTTGTATGTCAATTTGTTTACTTTTAACAATAGTTTTTAGTTTTAAAAATTTTCGAATACGTTTTCTGCCATGACACTTTTTCAGAAACACTAGATTTTATTTTTTAAACAAATTGCTAATTATATTTGTATCTAGTAATGAAATGTAGTGATAAGTCAACATGCTGTATTGAAAAAATCTATTTGCTTAATAATTAAAATAAAATAGTCATAACCGTGGTTTGGAAAGACCACTTCTTTCTTAACTAAGATAATAGTAGACAAGACAAAATTATTTTTATCAATTATTAAATGGTAATAAACTATTTTAACTTTTTTTATTTAATGTACATTTAAATTAGGAAAGGCTGTAAGACAAAAAGAGGATCACAATGAAAGCAATGTTTTGTTACAATATTTTGTATAAGATTTTCTTTTTACTATCATGTAATATCAAATAGATATTTGAAAGATTTATTTTATATTACTAGAAACGAATATATAAACATATGCATTGCTAATTATCGCCCGTTTCACTTTCTCGACATTTTCTCATTGCATAATTTAGCCAGGCACCCATACTTTCTTGTCTGGGCACAAATTAATTACCGCCTTTGCAATATTCCATATTATCCTCATCTCACGCGTACGTCGAAAAACAGCAAGCACCGGGACCAGTGTTAATTAAAAACAGATTAAATTTATTAGACGAGATAGCCGGCTGAAGATGCATAATGCTGTAATGAACATTTCGTGCCACCCGTGGCTCACTACTACGTCAGGGTTGGAGCACCTTTTAATAAAACTCGTCGTTGTCACGCGTCCGCAGAACCGACCTCTGACCGCGTGATGAATTGCCTCAACGGTGGCTTATTAATAATTTCGTTCGCTTTTGCGGATATTAATTCTTAGACTACGTATTTGTGTTATGAACGCGCGAAATTGTTTCTCGAATTACATCACTTTGACGTTAACGAAACGTATTTAATTTCAAAGCTTTCTGACTGCAGCCATGTGAAAAATTTCTTGTATTTTGTATTTAAAATGTGCATTCAATATTAAAAAGTTTTTCTCGGTATTATATAATGTTTCAAATTTTCAAAAGCAAGTTATGCTGATATAATTTTTCATCATATATATTACTTATTCACTCGCTTGTTAACGTGTGAGTTAGAGGAAACAAATATCAAAGTTTAATCGTCGTCATTATGCGTTTCCTGATTTATGGAAAAAATGTTATCATGATTCACATATATATCCAATAATGTTGACAGGCTTTAGTGAACCAGCAATACGGTTTTTGTTTGCATATTTGTTTCTTAAAGGCAAGGTCCATCGATACTAAAATCAATCATCTACGTAGTTCTTACTGACAACACTACAAAGTTTGTAATGAACTTTTTATTTGAAAAATTAGAAAATAATATTATTATTTTGGGTGACATTAATGGGCGTCAACAGTATCTCAGGGGTCAAATTAAGATTTTTTGTCCTATCGATTAAGGGAATCCATGTTGCTTAAAATATTATTTAGTCACAAAAAAGTTCAAAAATATCCGCACATATTCGGATTCGCTGTCTTCATAAAAACATATCGATTGACAACCGGCTACCTTTCTGCATTCCCTTCAATAGTAATGTGCAATAATAGTAGTTTATATTATTTTATATTCTAGTTTTTATTTAATGATTTATTATGTACACACTAAACACATCAATTAAATAAATTTTCCATAAATAGTTGGAGAAAATCTTTTTAACAGACTCAGTCACAAAGTACATGCCATAAATAAAAAAAATGCATTGAGGAGAGATAACATCGCCAACCAAACGGCCGTTTGCGATTTGCTCTAGCGGCCAATTGCAATTTGTTTAAAATATTTGCCACCCTTTTGTCGTTCTACACACTTTGTTTTTTACCCTAAAAGGGACGAAAAACAAAATATCCTATGAAGAAGGCAATAATTCTGAAACGCGGTAAAATAAGAATCACTTACTCTCAGACACTTCTTCGGGAAATTCGTCATTTACATTTGAACATATATAATACTTAAAAGTTCAAGGTTTCAGAGCTTTAAGTTATTTAATTTGCACCTACTAAACTCGTACGAACTATTATTAAAAGAATGCTGTCGCAATTTTGCTTGCCATAGGCAATCCATTTAAAAAACGATAGCAACACTTTTATAATTGGCTGTCCTACAGAAAGGGGCGAAAAACAAAATCTCCTGTGTTAAGACAAAATAATTTCATTATTTTATACGAATAAATATTAGGTTGCTTAAGTGAAATTTTTGTCTTTTAAAAGCTTAGATGAAGAAAAACTAGATTAGATAATATGGTAATAAAATTATCTTTATTTTTATAGTGTGTTGTTTTTTTCTATTTATAAATTCAGGTACATGCTTTGAAAAAGTGATTTTTGATTTCTGAAGACAAACAAAGCTTAGTTTTAACTACTAAGTTTAATTCGATAAGCTAAGATTACTAATAATGTTGTATTAGGGTTAGTTTTGGGATATGATTAGTTTAATTTTTCTTTTCTGGTTTAATAAGACTTGTTTATTTGTATAAATTTTCTTTGAACTATCAATGTTTCATCTACAATCAGCAATACTTGATAAAATTTCTCGTGTTTGTGTATCACTCTTTAGGAAAATAATTAGTTTGCAGCCGGCAATTATTGAAAAACATGAAAAAAGCATTTTTATTCATAAAAAAATGACATTAATAATATTTTTAGGAATAAAAATTTAAAACGTCATAAAGTTATTTTATTTTTATAGTTTTACTAATTGAATTATTAGTACTTATGTAATATATTTGTAATATCACTGAAATTGTGTAATTGATGTTATTGTTTTAAGTCAAAATATGTGTCATTCTGTAAAACATATGAGACAAACAGAACATTTTATTATTTTAGTCGTTTAAAATAGTCGTGGCATTTAAAAACAGTATTGTTTTAAATAAAGTTAAATTAACCGCAAAGGTTATTGTTATAAAAAATTAAAGTCATTCATTTATATAGTAAATTAATTATTATTATCCTTTACGTTGTGTTTGCTTAATTTAATTTTGATTTATGTATAACGAGATACCTTTAAAAGCAAAGAGCTCGTTGTAACAACGTCTGATTTAACAAAAAGTAATGAACGTTTCAATATTATCTTCTCAACTTTCGAGATATCGAACGAAAACATTAAACCTAATTGAAATTTACTTAATTTTTAATAAGTAGATTATTTATGTGAATTCCGTACTTGGTAAAGCTGTACCTGAAACAAATATGCTTTGATATTTTTAAAAAATAAATTTTGGATACATATTATTAGAATATTATGTTATGGGATTAAATGTTTTTTTTACAAATTCTAGCATTATTTGATAAATTGCACATATTGTCGAGATTAAAAACAACTCGTTCGCGTGTTTTATGGTTTCAGCGCGTGCAAGTGAATGATGTCCGACGGCAAAAGTGGTTTTATTGCTTTCAACACATTTAACACCAGCTTCTTTCACATTTTTTACGATGAACTGATTTTTCCACCCATGAAACCTCTCACGTAAAGCCACATGCTGGGCTTTATTATATAGTTTAGAATTTGGTGCAGTATTCCCTGTGACTTTTTATCCACCTTTCTTATCCTTACTCTGGAACGTATATATCTAGATTTTGAAGAAAGCTAGATGTTTAACTTTAACCGCATAACAAATGGACTCACTCTCACGAAAACGTTTAAGTAACATAACACTGTTTATTTAAAAAAATGATTCTAATATTCACAAAAAAAAAAAATTTCATTGATATATTTTTTTATAATGTTGCATTAATGCCGTTTTTGTTAGTTTTTTGTTAGTACAAAGGAACATCATTGATGTCGAAAGAAAATGCCGTCTCGATAAACTTCGATTATAGACACATTGAAAAAATGGTTCGCTGTCAAATGTAATAAATAAATAGTTACGGATATATAAAAGTAAAAAAAAGAAATTTACAAAACATAACTAGGATTGAAAAACCCTAACAAAATTGTATACATTTGAGTTTTTATCACATATGTACATTTGTCAACTAATTATAAATTTTTTTTGAATTCAATTTAACTAATCTATAGCAGATATTATATTTTAGATAACATATTGTGATCCTGTTTTCTCTGGTTTTTATACACAATATTTTTGAGAATTTATACCGATCGCATTTTTTATTGAAATACTGTAACATTGTATAAATACAGTATAACATAGTAATACAACATATAACTTTCCTCTAAGTTTATTTTATGGCCGCCTATACAATTTCCCTTTTTAGTCATAAAACGATATGAGATTTTTTATAAACATGTTTATTGCAAACACCTATAAAATAATATGAAAAAAATCACTTTTGCTCAGCATCTGAATCTCACCGAAGATGTATTGTTATATGTATTGAATTATAACTCTGAAATTTAATATCATTTTCTACGACCGTCCAAATACTCGGATGAATGATTACACTGAAGTCCTATCCATTTGCTGATGGAGATATAATAAACTTAAAGTAAAAGCATTCAAGACTCCTACTTACAATGTAATACAAAACGTGAAATCGATTTTAATATTTTCTATTAAGATATACCCACTACGTTTTATGTGTATATATGTACATATATTTAAATGTGTATTATCTGGTTTCGATAACTTTTATATGTATTTATTAAACATTATTCGTTTTGGCTGAAATCAAGATGGATCTTTGAAGAAAAAATATGTCAAACTTTTTCTTTTTATATTATAAACATATGTATATATCGAGAAGTTAATATCGACGGCTCGGTGGTTTTGTCCGAGATTTCCCAGTTTCAATTCTGCGCCTTCTGTTTTTCTTTATCTCAAGATTGTAAAAGGAAAGATTAAAAAACTTTGATCGGCTCGGCAAAACTTTTTACTAACACTAGTTGCTGTGCTCGTATAACAATCGCCGTATTAAGATGCGAGGGTGCGCATAGTCTGAAATATTTTTTGCACACACACAAAAGCTTTCAATAAGGAAGCGATATTAATAAAACTTGTGTAATACTATCAGCGCATAAAAGAATAAATGTTTTTATCTCAGCGAAACTGATTAGCGTTTTTGTGCCAAAATAAACAACCTCGTTGATTATAGAGCGTGATTTAGGTTCCTATTCCCATTTTCTCGAGTAAATGAGTTAACAGGAAAGCAGTTGGATGGCATTTGTGTCCGCGTCTCTAAATTATGTTTCTAGTTGCTAAACTACAAATTTCATATATTACTCTATGAACCACCGACATAACTTTAACACGAAGGCCCCCGAATAATTACTACCGCCAAGGGCAAGGGTTGTCAATTTGACAAGAACATAAAAACAAGTGTTGGTATAATTTGTTTCAATAAGCTACAGAATTTAATTTAATTTAAAGATATAAGATATTAATAAACACAAGCTTATTAAATGTATATATATATATTATATATATATATATATATATATATATATATATATATATATATATATATATATATATATATATATATATATATATATATATATATATATATATATATATATATATATATATATATATATATATATATATATATATATATATATATATATATATATATATATATATATATATATATATATATATATATATATATATATATATATATATATTCTCGCGAGTATAATTATTTTTTAAATCTCGGGATTCATCGCGATTTATGCTTACTTGTATTCTATATATCGGCCGTGATTTTCCGGCCATGATCACGGACAAAGTTGCAAACAATTCGTGATCATGGCCGGAATAATATATAATATATATATATATACATATATATATATATATATATATATATATATATATATATATATATATATATATATATATATATATATATATATATATATATATATATATATATATATATATATATATATATATATATATATATATATATATATATATATATACATACATATATATATATATATATATATATATATATATATATATATATATATATATATATATATATATACATACATATATATATATATATATATATATATATATATATATATATACATACATATATATATATATATATATATATATATATATATATATATAATAAAATCACACAAGTGTGCCACCATTTATATTCCAACTTGTCTCATTTTTTATAAGTCCCACAGTTTATTTCACGATTTATATACTAATTTATCTGCAGCTGTAAAAGTGAGTATTTTTTTCATCTAAATTCTTATTTGGGCCGTATTCGTAATCCGTACAAGAACTTTGCGGATGAAACCTTATTCCATCCTCAAACAAATGACGGTCTCCTACCGCACACGGTAATAAATAGTCGTTATTAAGGAGCCTTCGTGCGACCTAGACCTCACAGTTAAGCGTATAAAGGATAAATTACAACTTGACCTCGGTACGTACCCGAGTCCATCTTGCAAATTGTAGATACCGCTGACTGCATTATATTTCAAAATTGTTTATTTTAGGCTTATTTTTATTGTGATATGTTAGGCTATGATTCTGCTTGATAAGCATCGTCGACATATATCACTTTTTATTTCGGAACAACATTTTTGATTTCGGAACAACATTATAGAGAGAACAAGCATCAATAGCAAATCCTATTAACGTTACATGAAATATGCAAGTCGTAAGATTGATTATCATCGTTATATTTAAAAATATAATACCAATTTGCTTCTTATTTTAAATATTCTCTCTTAAATTATCATAAAAATAAATAAGTGTGAAAGGTAACGGTAACATAGTATAAATTGTTCCATTCCCAAAAAAGCTTATATAAGACATTTGACTCTAATAAAAACTACTGGGAAGATGGATATAATACATATCATTTTTGGACATATGTATATAGTGAAATATATATTAAGATAAATTTTGTTTAATACATCTTAATCGATTATACCTAAATTGTTTCTCACGAAAGCTAATATATACACATTTGAATTACTAAATTAATACTAAGAAAAGAAAATTTCTACGAAAAAGGGACTACTAATAGTCATTTTACATAAAATCAATTGGTTTAAATATATTAGTTGTTATAAAGTTTTTGTAAAACCGCATTAATTTTATGAATCATTAGTTGAATCTATTTTCAGTTACCTTTTAAAAGTTTATTAGTATATTTTTACATTAAAAAATTCAAGGGCAAGAATCTGGTTACAAACATTTTCTTTTCTCAACGAATATATTGATCAGTATATCATTGTTTACTTAATTTTTTAGATGTTTGCAAATAAAATAACGAAATAAATTAACGAAATTATACAAAATAAAACAATTGCTATTATTAATCTTACAAAAAACAATTTTATTATTAAATAAATGCATGTAATAGTATATGTGTACTACTACTAAAAATCAAACTTGTTTCTTTATATATAAAAAAATATTATCCAATAATTAGTGGTATATTACAATGGTAAGCTATATTTTATAAACTTTGTATTTATTTTTCTGTAATAAATTATATTTGCATGACAATAAATTATTTATATAACATTTCTATAAATAATATGAATGAAAAAGTTTACTGGATCATCAACCCGCACATTTATCATACTCCATTTTTTTAGATCATTGATTTGCCTTTCATAATAAAAAATAACATTATAGCGCATTATTTTTTTATAATGACAAATTCGATACTCGTCCTTCGTCGCTGTCGATATGAAATACAATCACGGGAAAGAAGCGCGTCGGAAAATATAAATTTTCCGCATCCTGCGTAACTCTCTCCCTCTCATTGTCTGGTCTCTTCCAACTTATTTAAAGACAATTCATCATTTTCACTTAAGGATGGGTTTTAAAGTGAAAAAAACTTAAAACCTTCTCTTGACTCTGGAGACTTTTGCCATACGCCACTGTGGGGCTTAACATGCCCCTGATGATAATATATAATCCTGCATATATCGTCGGTTCGTTTTAGATTTTTTTGCTCCTCCTTATTTCATCACCTCCACAAATCTTTTCCGCTTCAGGTCACCCCGTTCACATTGCCCCTTGCCGTTTACCGCCCGGATGTTCAGAAACGTTTTCTTTGAAACAAGCATAAATCTAACGCAGGGCAGCCTTGAAACTTGAATATTCCCAGTCATACGTTTTTCCCTTATTCTTCTCCTTCGTCTCGTTGATAATAAGGAGAATGAAAGCAACGAATTTTGTGCTTTAACTGCTCACCGTGAATGATTAAAAACCATGCGAGCCAAAAGGGCGCTTCGTCATAATAGGGTTGCTAGAATATCAACATAATACATAAAATAAATAAAATTTAATATTACTTTTATTTAATTCGCTAATTGGCGTACTAAAAAAACCAAAACCTTCAAGGTTTTCATTAAAAATTATTATTTATTCACCGGCAAAAATACAATTTTCTTTTTAATAACGAGATAGAAGATCTTTAAATATTTTTTAATTGTTTTTTATATAATTACATAATACTATGGAGAGTAGGATTAGGATTTTAAATGAAAAGTTGCATTTTAAATTTATTTGTATTTTATAATTGAGTTTATACATATGTATTTAAACATTTATTGAAAGATAAAGAATACCTGAAAATAAAGTTTCTGGTTTCAAACCATTTTCTCGGTAACAAAAGTAAATTAAAAAAAATAATAAGACATATAGTAACAAAAAGAAAAAAACAAAAAAACTGTTTACAAATCAATAAAATACATTAGTAAATCATTTAAATTATTAAGGTTAAAAAACTATTTGATATACTTAACTAGGGATCTGGAGCTACCAAACAATACATTGATGCCTTTTAAGCAATGTGCGCTTATGAATTTTATGTTTATACTTAATTAACCTTTGGTCTTGTTATACTCGTCATTTCTAGAGGTTTGTGAATATGGTCTTCCATAACATTTTTATAGTATTTTTCAGTATGATTATACAACGTTCTTGAATTATTGGTAATATAAATGTATTATAAGGTTTTTAAAGGTAAGTATAAAAGGGTGTTTTATATATAATTTTTTCGCTCTATTTTGAATAACTTTAAGTTCAGAAAAAATATGAGGTACTTGTGTCACTTCACACTACGCAAGACTATGTTTTAACTGGTCTTATTAACTGTTTATATAGTAATAAAATATTTTTTGCCATATATTTATAGATCATCCCATTAAGTTTATAAAATTTTGTCTTTTTAGTTAGACCCAGATAATTTTTTTAAATAATAAAATGTTTATATTTAACTACACATATTGTTTTTTCACTCCAAAAATATATTATTTACTTATTTTTTAGAAGCATGCAAAATTCGACGACGTAACATGTAATAATGTATTTGCAATACTTTACTGTATTACATACATTTTTTCATTCATCAAAATTTCTCAAGAATTTTCGAGAAAATTGAAAAGTGAAGTCGAGAATTCTCTTTTCTCGAGAAATCTGAATGCCTAGTTGTAAACACGTCTTTAAAAATCATATTATGTTTAATCTTATATAATTTAGCACCATTAATAATTAGATTATGAAAATACGATTAACATCGATAAGTTAATCGTTTCACTAATGAAATTATCTTAAGTAAAGTTTAGTGTTTTTATATAATCTCGTTAGTTTTATACGAGATGGTTTAATTATTATCTGTATGAAAAGTTCAATTTAGTAATATTTTGTATTATTTATTTATTAGCAGCTATTAAGAAATATTTTAACAAGTATGTGGAGAATCTCTGATCCTATATCAACCGACGTAATCAACTGCAGAGAATGTTTAAGATTTCATCTTGTCTGCTCGTACTGTATCCACAGAAACAAATTGCTTTATAAAGCCTCTATATGTGTGATATTCTTTCAGTGTGTGTAATTTTCCCGTGTACATACCTAACGCTCCCTATTTCGTTCCGCAGCGACTGTAATACTTCTCAATTGGACTCTGTTTCGCAAATTGAATATAAGTTTAATTATTTAGATTGGTCTTTAAAAAGAAACGATCGCGCGACTCATTTAACCGCAAACTTTTTCTTCGGTTGTGCTCGGTTTCAATTTTGAAAATGATAATAGAAAATTTATAAACATTGAGTTTATTTAGCATAATATCAATCAGGAGTCGGCAACATTTTTAGTCACTGAAACACTTTCAATTTAATTATGAAATAAAAAATAATTTTTAATAATAATAGCGCTTGTTAATAATACATTAAAATAAGCATAAATTCACAAATATTGTATTTTTTAATCAATTTAAAAAAAATGTTTTTTTGTCTATCATCATTAAACTAATCCTATTTTGTCAGATCCCAGATCTTCCAAACACTTTTCTATTATATATATTGTTTAACTCTGTATCATTTTATTAAAGTAACACATTGTCAAGTATCTCGTGATGACATGTCGATGTTAGATTATTAATTTAAGCCGACGCCCTGTTTTGTCTCGATTTAACGCTTTTTCCTTTTGTTCGCGGCGCCTTGGCCGTATCGGAGCCTTCTCCCGCCGGCCATAAAAATCCATCGAGCATGTGATGTTTATACGACGTGCACAATATATTATACGAAAAAATTACCTTTTAAGGTCTGATCCCTCGCCGCGGGCCCATTAATCGCTCGGCATAGACCTCGGCGCACTTACTTACCAGGCTAATATTTACATTATCACCCCGAGTAAAAAATAAATCATTGGGCAGACGAAGATAATAATTTCAGTTTTATTATTCATCGGTATAATGGCGCAAAATTGGGTGATCGAGGACGCATTTTTTTGCTCTTGCGGTTCGGAAGCAGAAAGAAAGGAAGAGGAAAAAAAACGCTGCCTTGGCATAAATTGTCCTCAATGGTTCTGAGTTATTGAACGTGCAGATTGCGGAACCGCCTTATCGTTTCTTGGTATCAATACGTATGTATGTGAGTGTTGATGTCGAAGTACTTTCAAAGACAGTGCTGTAATAAGATAAAAAAAAGGCCTCGAGCTTTCAGGGAAAAAGGTGTAAAATAAGAAAATCTGTTCAAAATCATATGCAATAAGCAAACTTTTACTGAAATTTTAGTGATTTCTTAAGAATTATTTATTTGCATATAATCGTAAGAGCAATAATGTTTTTTAAAAATGTATTTTTTGTGAGAAATTGTAGGCAAAATATTTTTATTTTTAAAATATCTTCAAAACACAGTTAAAGTAGTAAAAATAATTAGAATTATAAGATGCGAGAAACCAATTTAAAATCTGATTTTTATGAAAGTATTGATTTCGATACAATCAAGCTCTTATGGAATACCTTAGATGGGTATTCAAAAATAACATATTTTCATTCCATAATCACCGTTCTTAAATATGTGTTTTTAATTTAATTCCTATATTCGTCTTACATAAATATACAAATACAATACATACTTCGACTGTTGTATATATTGATGACATCGTTTATTGCCTAAATGTCGAGGCAATACCTAGCACGCTGAAAATTACGCTCTTTGTCTTTAAAGGCAAGTAAATTTTGTAGCTCAAGTATCTGTCAATGCTCTACCTTGTAAAGAGGCAAAAAAAGTTTCCGTGATATTTTTGTGTGATTTTATGTCTTGATTAGACACACGTTATTTTTATTTGTTCTCGGTTGGATGGACGAAGGATATTGTAGACCGAAAAATCATTCATTGGCTCTTAATATTTTATTATTATAGGTGAAGTTAAATTGGTCAATGTTGGTTATCTTGCATAAACATATATGCATGCTATATTTATTTGCTTTCGGTCAATGGTATGGGCAAGGAGTGTCTGCAGCCCAATGATTTATCGGTACTTTCGAGGTAAAGAATAGCCGTAATTTGCTAGTAATTGCTTACTTTCAAAAAACACGTTATTTTGGTTTGCATTTTCGGTCACTGATTTGGGCTACAAATTAGTTTTCCCTAGACTGCGTCATCGTTCTGTGGTATTGTTACGTACTGGAATATATTTTTATGTTTTCTTTTCTCTATTTAGTATTTTAATTTAATTTATTATTCTAAAGGATTTGCTTAAATATTTGCAACATAAAGTTATTTTACATCTGAAACTACAAGATAAAACTTAAATGTATAAATAAATTTTTGTGCTATTTTACACTTGATTTGAAGATTTCTCAGATTTATTTATATTCAAATTTACCTCTTAAATTTACAACCAGCATGACTGGCTAACTGGTTGTACGTCGATAAACAATTTATTTTGTTTTCCGTGTCTAGTATTTGTATATGATTTATCGTTTACAAAATCAGGCGTAACCGATATAAAATATTCAAATGATAAAATATTAAAAGCACGAAAAAAGTGCTGAACATATAAAAAGTGTGTGTAATCATATAATCTTGGTTGTAAATAGTTACCATTAAAACGCAATTAAGTTAAGCTTATTAGTAGGAAATAAACAAGCATAATGAGTAAGTGGGAAAGAATCGTGAAATTTAGACAAAATTTTTAGATTTATTAGTGTTTTGTAGTAAATTTGAACTACCTTTACATTGAAAAAACTGAAAATTAGTTACAATACCTGCATATATTGCAAAATCGCCCTCGCGTTTATTGGCACCTAACTAATTTCACGAGGGTCTGGTACTCTGGATTTTAATAAAGTTTTTGAAAATAAAAACGTTTTAACAGTGCTTTTAATCCCTTTAAATAAACAAAAATATAGTGACTGTACAAGGATCTGTAGGACTTTGCATTTCGCACTTTGTATGATGATAATTTAAATTTTTGGTTGAAAATTTGTCATTATATTATGCCTCATATATTTAAAACTACTAAACCGTGATTCTAATTTATCCGTTATTTGTGAAGCAGTGAAAGAATTCTGCGAAATTGTCAGTAAAAATAAAAACGATCATCCTTTAATCAATGTAAAATATTTTAATGCGATAAAAAAAAAAAATCTTTTATAATTATATATCATAGCTGCAAAGGAAAAATATATTTGCAATAAAGGAGCGATTTTATTTTTCAAAACATTTATCTGCAGCGAAATTGCTATTTTTTTACATTGTTTATAATAATTCGATGGAATTTTTTGTATTAAAATAAAAAAAAACACTGAAAGCATACCCTTTATTAAAAAAGCGTTTATTAACAGAATTAAATGTAATATACAAACAGATGGAATTTAAAAAATTATCAGGGCATACAAAATTTAGGCTGAATCAGAAAGATGTTTTTTAGCTCAAAAGAATAAAAACATATTTAAGAAATTCTATGAAACAAAATCCACTTCCTGCTTTAGCTATGTTAAGTATCAAAGAAAACATAATTACAACTATGTCTGATTTTAATGATGAGGTAATAAATAAACGTTTAAGCCAAAAATAGCAAAGAATGAAATGGAACTATAGATTAATATTTAATAATATTTTATTATTATATCCATCTCTTTTAGATTTCAAAATGTTTATTATTTTTTTGTTATTATATATTATTTTTTTACATTAATGTGTTTTAAATTGTGTATTTATATATGTAGCTTAATAAAAATACACCTTTAATTTTTTTAGTTACATGCTAATTATTTTCATTTTCATTGCTGCAGCCCCGAATTCTTTCACCACTGACTACAATATTCGAGATAAATTATTCGAGTTTCTTAAGAAGAATCAGTTAATAAAAAAACTATGCCTGAAATATAGAAGTATGAATTAAAGGCAAATAGTGGACACATGCGATTCAAGAAAAAAGTAAATAAATAAATAATAATTTTCTTTTATTTTGATTTTTTTTTAAAATTATTTTAATGTTTAAAAATATTAAAAACATCAATTAAAATATAAATATAAAAAAGATTTCATTATTAATACGTCTTGAATTTTAAACATTAACAATATTTATTGGTCTATAAATCATAGTTATTAATCTTAGAATGTTTCTACTAATTGATAAATAAAAAATAATCACAAACCGAATAAAAAATATATAAATGTTTCTAATAATTGATAAATAAATTTTAATAATAATGATCGTCGAAAATATATTTTTTATCTATTTATGCAGTATTTATATTATTATTGTGTAGTAACTTTTTTTATTATAAAATTCCCTATGCTATGGCTCTGCGCAAAAATAAATATATATATTTGTATTCCTTAAGGGAGTTTTGCCGGATTTCTTCAGAACTGACGTGTCCGGTCGTTAGCTGCATTACGTTAATGGTTCATGAACTATATATACGTGGCTCGCGTTTCCACCTACATATTTTATCACAATCCTTCCACATTGCAAGATTTTTCTGTACGTTAAACATTTTATATACATGTATGTATACATTATTAACGACTGAACGAAATGAAGCGAGAAACAATACTGAGGAAAAAACAACATATTGAGGCGAATCCGAAAGAAAAATCGTTTATTAGCCAAATAAAACATTTATTGACATAAATCACGTCCATCATGGATTTTATTAAATAATAAGAACGTTGAAATAAATCGGGTAATAAATGTCGCAGTATATTGAATTTTTGGAAATCTCGTAATATATGTTTAGTCTGTGATTAATGTTACGATGCGTTAAAGATGCGTGGTGAATTTACGATAAGGGCCTATTCGCACTTTGACCAAAGTTATCATTCATCTTTATTCCTACCGAAAAGACTGGGTTTTGACAATCGATTTAGTTCCCCTCCAACCCTTTCTGGGTCCCTTCGCTTTGACAAAAACGACTGAGACAATCGCGTCTTCTTGAACGTGACGAAATTTTGGTGACATCTGCGAAGAGGCAACACTTCAACTTCTTCATTCAATTTACTCGAAAAAATGCCACTATGGAGTTGTTCAAGAGATATTTTATTTATTTTTTTAGCTGCGAAAAAATCTGCTCGCTGTATTGTTCACGTAGCGTTTTCTCAGAAGAGCGACGTTACATATTTACCTATGACATAATTTGTTTGAGGACCATTGTATGGAGTGAAGTGAATCCGTCACGAATACTGCCTTGAATACGTGACTCTAACGTTATGTTTATTCTCGAGTTATTCGAAAAATATACTTGAATAGATCCTAACAATCGAGACTTGAAAGCTGCCCTTGAAAAGGTCTAAGTCACTTTATGTAAGATAAATATACAGGATGATGCAATAATTTTTTAACATTTTTTTACATAAGGTTCATAATATATAACATCAAAAAAATATTAAAACAATAAAATACAATTTAAGTCCTTATCTTTGTATGATTTAGAGATCATACTATTTAACTATCACAACAGTTAACTTTAAAAATGTACCACAAAATAGTTGGGCTTTTACTGAATATATAGAAACGATATGCTTACTAAGGAAAATAGTACATTTTAGAAGTGACGCATCAATGAAAAAAATATATATTAGCTTAATTTTAATATTTTTATATTTCGCTACCTTAATAATTCCTAAAAAGTTATTTTTTCACTTTTGTTAAACATTTTTAAATTTTAAATAATGTTTGTGTGTAGATATTTTTTATATGTAAGTGATCCATCAATTGAGAGGAATTAAAATGCGCTTACATCAAAAGATTTTTATAGCAAAGATTCGTAGTCGACTACAAACACTTTTTCTCTACATCGTATAACACCTCATGGACTTTGCGTTTAAAATATGAAATTGCTCAACTTTTGATAAAGCTCATAACAAATTGGAAAATGCTTTTTGAAAATTGGTAAAGAATACATAGACCCTAACTTCATAATCGAGAGATTTTATCACTTGCTTAAAAAGTACAAAAGATTAGTGACTGGTGAATGACGCAGATAAAAAATGTGTTTTTACTCCACAAGCACCTGCTGATAGTATATGTGTTGAATTATATTAAGAAACTTAGCAGGTGCCGATGGAATGGCAGCCGGTCGAAAGTTTTCGATACAGGATTTATTTCCCCTTTTCTGGATCGGGGTGACTTTCATACACATCTCTACGAATCAGGAAACGATAAAATACATCTAAAGGGTTATTAATCTTACAAGCCTACAATATAAAGTTTGATACTGTAGAACTACGCGATTTGAACTTCTCATTTTAAGTTAAAAATATCGACTTTATTTATGACTAAAATGGACAAACAGCTAGGTCGGATTGCCTTTATAGCTATCGAAAGCTATAGATGATTCGTCGTAGACAAAATAAAAATACTCCATTACTACGTGAACCTCTTCAAAAATGACTTACCTACAGAAAATTTGTAAAACCTTAAATCTCGAGTCTTATGAAATCTAATAATTTAACATTTATTTATATTTAAATAAAGATCATTCAAATTGGAGCAATATAAAGGTTAATGTGTTAAGTCTAAATAAATACTTTGAGTTGAAAACAAAATTATAGAATTTTATAATGTCATAGTAATTGTTTGTTTGTATTATTTATAGTATGTTGTTTATCATTTTTACAATCGACTTCAGCTGGAGGTTTATAGTGAAATTGTTATACTACGTATCATTTATTATTAACGATACGATACGCAATAGTTGTTTGTAAAGTTGTATATTGTGTTACATGTAATGCAAAGTGGTGTCTATTTCGATTAGGTACAAATTAGCGAAATCGCGGCCATATCCAAGAATTCCCTTTCATCAATGCTGTCATTGTCAGATAAGTTAATTGACAGATGAAGGGTTCACGAATTATGTATTATATATTATCATGGATCATTAAAAACTTTTATTTATTTATTAGTGTTAATTACGACATAAACTGCCTCGCTTATTCCAAATTTATTGTAAAGTACTTCAACTTTGCTATATTTGAAAATGTTTGACTAACTCCATATTATTTTGTATTGAATTAAATACTTGTAAAATAAATATATACATAAATGTATAATATATTCAATGCTACATAAATAAAATTGCTCAACATGGTAGTGATATCTGGTTACCCTATAAATTTAGCAACGGTTCGTTATGTTGGAAATAAGGGCGAACGTGACACCCTTGGATCTCTCTCATCAATTATGACCCGGGCTTAGCCCCGCGTGGCCTTTGGTACGTATACCGTCAGATAACTAAAAATCTCATTGAAAATTTGGCTCCATAACAACTTTAAGAACACGATCGTATTACGGCAAAAACACTTGTTAAAAATTATCTGATCGATAATCGAACAACATTTTTATATACACATTAGTCAATTTAAAATTGTGGTTGTAACTACATATGTATTTTTATTTTCAATAGTCCGTGCACAAAAATATCCTTCATTACGTAACATGCACGATCTATTTAATTCCTGTCCTGTGATTGGTTGTACGCTGTAAGGGATGTGCAGTTCGAATAAATAAAAAGGACAGTGTTGATATGTAATTTTCCAGATATGGTTGTCGCAATAAAAATCTAATCGCCTCGTTGAATAAAATGTCTTTTGCAAACCCTAATTTTAAACTTATATTTTTTGCTAAAAACAGTTTAAACATTCGAAGGGTGCCCGAGGTTTTAGAGAGCAATGTTATCATGAAATAAATCGGTTTATCAGTTAATGCCAGGTACATTTTACTGGTTTTATCCATAGCACATTTAATTAAAACCCAACTTTAAAAATGTCCATAGGTAACCAATATGTTGTAAAGTATCTATGTAAGCAATTTTATGGGTAATATCAACGTTAAACGATAGCGTAGTGCAAAAGCTTAGAATTCTCGCTAAAGGCGGTTAAAACTTAACGAATTCACGGTTGGAGCTGGAAATAGCAGTTAAATATTTGCTCCCACACTTCAAACGATTATTTAATATAATTTGTTAACGCGCATAAGCGCGCCGAGGCATGTTTGACCCGAATTTATTTATGAACAGAAAGAAAAATGTTTGTTTGTCGGCAACAAACGTTTCTCTTCAAAATTGATGGACGGCCATTAGGGCACCATTCAAAATTTAGGCACAGAACACGCCAACCGCCTATATGGGTAACAAAATAATAAAAAAAACTGTACAAAAATGGCCAGTGAAAAATTGCCATCGCAAAGATTCGTATCGGGGCCGCTTTCAAAACATAATACATTCGTATTTCTCCCCTAGATGTAAATTGGTAAATTCAATTTTCGGGATAATGAGCAAATAAATTTGCTGCTTGGCAATATTTAAGTAATTTTTGTTAACGAAAATATGCCGAGTCGCAATTTTCCATTTCCATTTACGTGGATGTACGATATCGTCAAAAAATCGTAGGATTTTATAAAATTGTAATTTTTTTTCTTATTCAATCATAAATATTTACATACCTTACCTGCAAATTATATTACTTGACTTATTATTATAAGCTCGATAAAAAATACAATCATAAGATTTTTAATTTAAGTAATTTATTTATCTGTTCTTTTTCTTTATTATGTTTTTATTTTACAGATAAAATTAATAACCCGTTTATCTTTTAAATTCCTTCTTTCACAATTTTTCGTAAAACTATTTAATACTTTTATAACTTGATACTATATAGATGTGAGATTTTCATAGCATATGTAATATAATAAAGGTAATAAAATGTATTTTTAGTATAAAATAGTATTAAAAAAGACTAATAAATCTGTTATTTGTAAAACTGTAATTTAAAAACTTTTTGAGCCTCGTTCAAAGGATACCTACTTCTCTACAGTGTCAAAGTTAATACCATCAGAATCACTAAAGCCGTCAAAAAGCGTGTTAATGGGTGATTTAGTACAAAAGGTAAAGAACATATTTATTTTATATTACTTTAATCGTTACATCACTGCTCAGGGTCGTGATCAGGATCACTGCTTAGGATCGGAATGCTTCTCCATTTTCCCCTCGATTCCGCTGCCTGGAGAGCTTCGACCATCGAAGAGCTTTTATTTATTTTTTGTATATGGTCAGATTACATCTGCATTACATCTACATTGGTCAACAAATCCACTAATTAAAACTGTGATATTTACAGAAACCATAAGTTGAAAACGGTTTTATCAAATAATTTTATAATTTGCATTTTTTCAATAATGAAAATATTTCTGATAATGCAGGATGATTATAATAAAATATTTGATAATTTTTCCGAAAAAAATTAAAATATGCACAAATCAAGCCAAAACATATCTCTGGATGAGGGTAGAATCTCATTGCGTGGAAAATTTAATTTTCTCGTATACAACCCCAGTAGGCTAACAAAGTACGGTATATTTATAATAATGGTATGTGAGTCAATATCAGGATATATATTGACATTCAAAATAAATTAAGGATCAAGATATTTGTTAAAAGATTCCATATTACGTCTAACATTAGACAATGAATATAAGTGGCTCTATATTTATATAAACAATTTTTATAACTAGCATAAGGATGAATCGGGGTTTAACAAAAATTCTGAAAAAGGCAATGATTTAAATTATACATAATTTATAAATAGTAAATATCAAAATAGAACTGGTTATATAATAGATTAAAATAAATACATCAAAAGAGTAGACCGCGCTAATCAATACCTACCCTTCTCAACATCCCATATATCGAAAACCGAAAACTTGGCAAAAGTGGTTGCCTTGTATTCATTGGACTGTGCTCTTTTAAATGCATTTACTGCTTATAAAGGTGTAAATTTATACACTCAAATGAAATTTTATTTCTAGTTGAAATTATAATTTTGAATAGAGGACAAAGAAACAGTAGGAGATTCTCAAATGGAAGCAGCATTTATGTCATCTGAATCACCTTCGATATCCAGAAACTGTACTGTTCCTTTACTTCGGCAACTTTCAAGCAGTCTAAAACTATAACAATTGGTCAAAATAGCAAATATAATAAACTTTTTATAAGAAGGTTCAAAGTTTGTGTCTCATGGAAAATAAGAAAAGATACAATTTATATGCACAAAGAATATAAAGTGACTTTACATGTTGGAGAATGTTTCTCTTCGTATTATTTGAAAAAAAATGTGTCATTTAAAAATAAATAAATACTACTCCAGTTATGAAATAATGTGTAAATTATTAGTTGTATATTGATATGAATCGTTTAACCATCGGAATAATCGAATTATATCTTGGTTTGATATTTAGGATTATATTTATTCAAAACTGTGCTATTTTTTATTTAAAATAAATGCTATGGCAATGTTATATTTAGAAGAAAAACGCCACTTTTGTATATTACAAACAATCTTTACAATTGTATCTGGCTGTTGTAAAGTAAAATATTGCTTATTCCGTTACACCAAGTTATTACAGCCTAACAATAACAATGTCCCATGATCGATATTAATATTCCATTGGTGAGCATCTCTCCAAACACGCTCCGCATTAATAATAAGAATATTCGATGAATAGTACACATAGAAAATATAATATCGGAGGTATTAAGCCTCGAGGATCGTTATCAAGGTACCTGCCGGCTATGGACTGTGGTATGAGTTAGGTTTTTTTTTCAAACAAAAAAAGTTATAATATTTTTCGCACACCTGATAAGCGGGAAGAGACATGCCGGGACATAGCTAGGCCCTTAAGCTCGACTCAGGTCCTGTACAGGATCGATGGTGATAAGGGTGGGCTTAAATCTTGGGAGGGCCGCAATATAAACCGTTTTATCTCTCCGGGATCCGAAGAAACTGACAGCGACAATATCTCCTTACCTAGCGGGTATCCGTCTTTTTTTCACGTCGGTCTGCCATCGACTTCCATGTCTACGTCGCGTCGTATTCTTGGCAGTAGTTGAGGGTTTTCACTTTTCATATTGTCGTTCGGGAGGATATTTCTATGAAGTATATATTAGACATACGTTCTAAAAAACCGCAACTTCGTTAAATATTCTACAAATTCTTGGATTAATTGCGTATAATGCATTCTTAATGTTTTGTATTAGTGTAAGGCTTTAAACTTAAAACATTAATTCTCACATATTTTTATTTGTGCTTTATATTAGTAAGTCAGTAACGTTATGCTATTATTTAAATGAACCATATAGTATGCATATTTATCTCAAAAACGCTGGTAATTTGTTTTTATAATATTAATTTGAATATCATGCTAGTTATTTTATTTGACACCTATATTAATTTTCTTACTCTTTAATATATGCTTATTATATACATTGTATCTAATATGTTATGCAGTTCCTAGACTATGGTTTCTTACCTTATTAACAAAAATAACATTTGAATGTTTTTTTTTCTTCCTTTTTTTATTTTATTTTTTATTTATTTACACATACATATATACACACATACATGTACACGTACATACACACATGTATACATACATATTATTTAGTTTAGTACATTTTTTATTATTCCTTGTATTTTTTTTTTTTCTTAGTTCAATTTTATTCGGATCTCTCATGAACCATATTAGTTTATCATCAAATCTAAAAATTGAAATGCTTCATTTGATCTTTTTATAGATTGTAAGATGTTATTATACAACTACAGGATAAAAATAAATTTATTATTAAATGTTTACAGCAAACGTTTATTATTCTAATAAGAATTAATTAAAATCAACTATTAAACAAGAATGATATGCAATATTTTTATAAATGAACGAAGGAAGAGAATATCACTTAAGATATTGAATATAATGAATTTTAATAAATTCAGAGAATTGCAATGAAAAAAATATATACAGGAATATCACATTTTGTTGGCTTTAGAAACCAAGTTCTTAAAAAATATTTATAAATAAACATGATTATTCTTTTAATTAACTCTCCTGTATTTTTATTGAAAAATAGTTCAAAAATAAAACATGATAATAATCACATATAATTTTAGTAACAGCTTTGCTTGAAGGTGTTATATTTATATTTTTATCAAAACTTATTTATTTATTCTTTAATATACTCAATAATCTTTTTATAAATGGTTTCATTAAAGTAAAATATAGTTGTAGCAGTGTTTTTTTAACCCTTGAATATTTGTGAAATTACTCAGAAATTTTTTCTCAAAAATCTTCAGCTTACTCAGAATTTTTTTTTTATTCTTCTGTAATTTTTGTCATGTCATCCTTATCTGCATGAACAAAAAAAAAGCTACTAGACACATTGCTGATAAATACTGTATTAAAAAGAAAACTAATTCGTAGAGAAGCGTAAGACAATGCCTTGTCGTGGTGTATAGTATTTGTGTCGCAAATTTTTTGTGAGCCTGTAAGTCGCAAATAATTATTTCCTTGAAAAAAAAAATTGCATTTTAAATCTCACTTGGAGTGCATTTGAATTACTTTAACAAAAATCTTTATTTCCTTAACGAAAAGTATAACTTACTAAAGGCTATTTATGGGTGATATTTGTGATTTTTTTTTTCTCACTCGTAGAATATTTTACCTAATAAAATTAACCCATGGTTAAAGTTTTGCGTTATTTTTCTCTCTTACTATTATATATTATACAAGTCATGTGACAATTTTAAATATATAATTGCGATGAAATATCATTTTTGTGTTCTGTCCAATATTTTATATTTAATTGGACAGAAAATGTAATCTGTCTTTAAATCCAATATATTTTTTTGTAAAGCATTTCAATACACAATTATTTATACTTAATAATAGCATAATTAAAATGAACGGAAACAGGTGAGCTGTTATTTAAATATTTTGAATTTTTTTGTTGCAAAATTACATTCTCTGCAATATTTATTTTTATTGCTATTTATATGTAAGATTCGAGTATTACATTTGTACATAAAAATATGTTTTTTCAATCATATAGGAATAAATGTTTTAATATTTTTATAAATTACATAAGCAAAGTGTATTTTTTGTATAACTTTAATTTTATAACAACACGGCGGATTAACTCAGCCAACAAATTTAGTCAATATATGTACAAGTTATATTGTAAAAAAAATTATTAAAATAGCTATCGTTTATTTTATTACTTTGTAAAAGATTTTATATTTTTCTTTAATTTGTCTAAATTAAAGAAAAATACAATATCTTGAAAATGGTTTTATTGTAATGGTTCTAAACCAGAATCTTGTACTTATTTTAATGTATTTTTTTGTATTTTTAATTTTGTAATAAACATTTATATAATATGAAAATGTACTATATGTATACCAAATAAATTTTTATTATTGTTAAATTTAATCGACACCTATTCTGAACATGATAATATATACGTTTTGACCAAAATCTTATGACGCTACAAATACGACTTTTATACTTCGTCGACGAGAGGTAAAAATATATTCAAACTTACGCAAATACCCAATTCGTCTCATACATTTCTAATATAAATATTTACGCTCGGTGGGTTTTGAAGGAACCTTCCAAACTTCTCACGCGGTTTAACTTTGATCTAGCTTGCGTATGCATTGCAAAGGCAACCAACAACGTATTGCCTTGATTTACAAAAATTGTATAGTAGTTTATATAATAATAAAATAAACGATGTGCGCGACAAAAGCACAACACATAAACTCTGATGCGGAACCCGACAGTACATGGCAATGCCAACTTTGTTTCTATTCAAACAAAGCGCGGCAATGCTGAATGCCCGTTATAATGAAATGAATACCTGTTTTAATTTTCGCAAAGCACTTTATCTGCCGTTGTCTACTGTATTCAACAATGGTGGGTGGGTGTGTTTTTTTTTCAATTTATTCAGTTCGCATATGATGCAAGACCAAATGGACGTGATTTATAATCCGGGAAAACTCGTGCGATTCACGTCTGGATAACCGTGTGCTTATCAGTTTTCACCTCTTGTTATATAGATTAAGCTCGTATATGTGAAGATGTTATTTATGACATGACATGATAATGTATTATGACGTCGAAACTTGTAAGTAATGTTAAATGCTTAGATACAAAAGTATAACTTGCTGAAGTATATTAGGTAAAAACATAATATTATGACTATTAAATATTTATAATTAAAAAGAGGCAAAACATATTTATCAATTTCAAGATATACAATATAAATTTATAAAAATTAAAAGAATATAAAGTTTTTTTCCAAAAAAAAATATAATTTAGATATCAAGAATAGAAAAAACTTTTAAAAAGCGTTGAGCATATTTTAATTCCTAAAAAAGTATTAAATATAAATATTGTATTTATAACTCAAAAAAGAAGTAGCAAAAAATTAAATAAAAGTAATTTGCTTTTTATACATATTCTATGAATTCACACAGTGCTAAATTGGTACCAGTATTTATAACTTGTTCAGATAAAAAGAGCTAGTGTAAGTTAAATTAAATTATTATTATGCTCTTTCACTGAAATATCATATAGCGTTTACTGCTGTTATTCAAACTTTCTGAATACTGTTTTCAGCACATCGTAAACTTTAATATAATAATGTTAGAGGTAAAAATAAAAAGTCAACTGAATTAAAAGAGAAGCTTTTATATTTATAAAACATGTCAGCAATAACCAACGTTTTATTTTATATTATATTTCACTACATTTTAGCTAATATTTATAACAAACTGTTTTAGCTAATATTTATAACAAACAAAAACACATGTAGTTTATTTAATTACTATTAAAATATAATCTTTTTTGAAGTCCTTGACCAATATCTGGTGTTGTGATTCAATTATCAGGACGAGTTATTCTTCCAGCTGCAAAATAATTTAAGCTCGAAATTATCTTGTCAAATTGTGGTGAGCATCGTAATCCACCGTGATAAGCATACATCGACAAATTCAAACCTAAGCAGCTCCAAAATCTTTTATTGAAATTGACATACTGACCATAGAAATAAGACTTGTTACGCATTAAGAGCGCAATAAGTCTATTTATCAATTTATTATGCCGGCCAGTGTGAACCATATAAGAAAAAAGACGAAATTAACATCACAATAACTATTTGAGACTTTCTACAAGTGTAATTATTATATAAGAAATGGCAGCACTTTGGGATCTAAAATATCGAGTCGCGAAGTTGCCAAATCTCATATTTGTTTTAAATATATAACCAACGTTCCAGACCTGTTTAGATAGCAGATTACAACCTATTTAAACTCCAACACAACGGTCATACAAATACAAGCTAATCTATGTATCATTGCTCTTGGCAGCAAAAAGTGGGTAAGTAGTGCCTAAATCAACAACTACGCCTATCAATTGAGACTTGCTTCCGACAACACATCACCAATCTGAACACACGGGCTTATAGAAACTCGAGCCAAGAGGAGCCGTCGATCATTATTAGACGAGATCGAGAAATCAGCCGCTTCTTTCTTTAACCCTGGTCCAGCTCGACGTCCAGAATCCAGAGGTTAATCCACGCAGATACAGATAAGACTATACGTAAATATAATTATATAACTTTATGTGAACGTGTCTAATTTTATTGCACAACTATCAGTTATAAACATAATAAACCTGACACACATATTTAAATCGTTGCACAAATATGTATTATAAACAAATAGAGTTTGTCATGAAATAAAATTTAAAATACTTTTTTTGCATTTTTTATGATTAATATATATTTTTTTCATAAGAGCTAAATGTCTGTCACCAGAAAGATAATTATATATGTGAGGCGCATACCCTAATATTACCTACCTCTTTTCGCTTATTTTTGCTGAAACGATAATCCTTTGCTAATTAAAAAATCTTTCTTGTTTTCAGTTTGTATTTTCTCATATTAAAATTTCAATCGAAAACATTTATCATTCGTTTTTTCTGTTATTTTCCTTTTTTAATTCTCGAACTGTCAAAGTCACCGACCTCGCCTGCCATTTTGAAACTTTTACTCTCTATATATATCCTTTTATACAGGAAAGTCCACTTTTAACACCAATAATTCACTGTGCTAAATATTTTCACTTTGAATTATTTTGTTTAATTAAATCCTTTTTATGTGTTACAATAATTAAAAAATCAGTTTCTGTTTTAATGTACCAATCCCCCTTTGCTTTGGTTTATTTATTATAAATATTTTTTTTACTATGGACATCGCGTATTATTTTTTAAGTAATGTACTTATAATATAAATAACAATCACTGTAGTCTAAATCAATGTGAAAATATCTATCTACGTATCTTCCTTTGGGAGGGAGAGGGAGGAGAGACGCGTGTCGGAAAACACAGCAAAAATTGCTCCTTTGCGATGGTGGTGCACGGTGTACTCTCAAAGTGAATGTATCATGAAGGCTTTACAGCGAGCACATCTCCTCTTGAAAATTTCAGAAGCGATAAATTGAATTGCAACCCGTGCATCTCGATTGAGCCGCCGTTGGCACGAGCGATCGATTTTTCATTTTCATTCTTTACTATTTTTTTTTTGCAGCTTTTCCGACAAAATTATGCGCACTGGTAATATCTGAAAGCTCTTTGAATCCACACGCTCTGGATTATTCATCCCTGAACGAGAAATTGCATTATTCAAATGCGGAGAGAGTTTAAATTTTAATTCACCAACCATAAGTTACGAATTGGATTGAAAATGTAATGGTGCATGTTGGTTGTAAGTTAGTTTAGTTGCATGCAAATGTTGTGATTCTTATTAATTGCTCTTTGCGGTACTTACATAAACATTTTAAGCACATTTACATGATGCATTAAGTGCGTGGTTAAAGTAATAATTTTCGTTGGAAAAGCGTGACGATGGTGCCGTGCTGGGTTTACACAGAATAAATTAATTTACTCTACAGAGTTTTTTTTATTACTTTTTACGTTAATTATATTTATTGGGTATTAAAAAAAAGAATAAACAAAGACCAATTAATATCAATAGATTAAGGATTTATGCCTATTCAGATTGTCAGGTTCGTTGATATCTTATTAAAATAATAAATATTATTGTTAAGAACATAAGTGCATAGAAATATTTGTAATTAAATGCATTTATTAAATATACATATTGCTTTATAATAACTAATTTTATCATTGCAAAAGATCAGTTGTATTAGGTGGTGACTGATACTTAGTTTAATGTTTTCTAATATTTTTTATCGATTAAAACTTTTGAGGATAAGTATTGTGAAGAATATTCAAGATCAAGTTAGGTCGTGAATTGTAACATACTTTTAAAGTCGCAACACCGTAATCTATTAGGATTAGGTTTAACTCATAACGGGTTGTATTGATTAAAATGCGCATAAAAATGAAAAAAATACATTTATTAATTATAAATTAAAATAAACATAATTTTAGTTCTTCATAAGAAGTCGAAACATTTCTGACTGACTTTTTTGCCTTAGAACTTGAAGATTTGTATAAATATATGTAGATGGAAATAATAAATACATAGAAAAAAGAATAATAGAGACATTTTATAATTCTGTTATAGTGATGGATCATCAGATCATTCTTTTTAATTACTAGTGCATAATTTTGTTGTCAGTTACATTTATTTTGCTTAGGTTGTGTTTGGTATAATTTATTTTTATAATAATAATATTATTGTTTTGATGCTTGTATATATGACTATATTTTAGTAATTTTAAAAGTTGCAAAATCATCTCTTTTTAATGATATAGTGATATTACATAGATAATAGGATGTAAAGGACACGATTAATATATTGAATGTGTATGGCATGCTTTTACTTGTATTGATCGATATAAAATATACAATGTTCAATGCCCAGCAGTTTCTTTCTCAAAGTTTCTAGGGTCAGTATTTTTTGTTTGTGTCGAATTATGTATTCGGAAGAGAGCGTCAAGACTGTCTTCCTATACATCTGATAAGTTAACGCAAGTTTTATTTAATATTTTTTTTATAAAAACATTTTTTATTGCTACAAATATTATACCAATAAATTTAGAAACTCAGTTAATTCAATATAGATAATTCTATACTTTACCAATATTTTAACTGTTAACATTAAACAGGATGACCCATGATCCCCATCATGTGAGTCCATGTGTGTATGTGTTTTGGTAGAGAGTTAGAGGCGAACGAAAGAGAACATGGCCGCTGAAACTTTGGGGGTGAAGTTTTGAATTTATTCGAAGGTGACTATAGTGGTAGTGGTAGTGGTAGTGGTGCGCATACTGCACCCTGGAAATGTGGCAGTTGAAACACTTCGTTTGCTACACGTATGTCGGAGCGGTCCGTACACTTAGACCTACACCCTGTTCACAAAGTAATTTATTAGATTCGTTTTGACCTTTGATTTCGTCTTTTTCGCACACCGGATCCCTGACCGTTTAATGCCTCAGATAAAAAGGTTTCCACCACCGTTGTCGGTGTGTTCCAATGGGATACACTTCTGATAAGTGAAACTATAAAAACCATAAACAAACACACTATCTGTTTGGTGTTCTATAGAAGTAAATTTAATATAAGCTTTAAAAAATAAATCTTATAATTTAATATAATGAATTGTAGATGTGTAAATTATAATTAAATACAATTGGATAAGAAAAACGATTAGAAAAGGCACTAAATTTAAAGCTTAAACAAGAATAAATCCTTTAACTATCTACTATAACTAAAAGTGTTTAAAAGATTGTGAATAATTTTTGACTTCTTGTCTTTATAGAAAAGTATAGGTTTGTTATAAAAATAGGCTAATGGCAATCTTTTACCTTTTAGCATCGGAAAGTGCAATGTCATAACGTTTTTTATACATTTATTGCCAGCAACGTTTTTTATTACCTAATAAAAATGAGCTGACTAGTTTCTGTTAAAAATCTTAAATAACGTTCAAAGGGAAATAAAATTTTCTTCATATATAAATAAAATTTGTAATAAGTCTTCTAGTGTGCTCGATTTTGGTATAAGAAACGCGTTTTAGTTAGACAACAGTGAAAGTAAATATATCCAGAAAATAAATCTGAGATACCCCAATATGTGTACGGTTCCTAATGTTTACAGCATTTAACTAAGATATAAGCCATTGCAATTTATAATTGATAAAGTAAACTTGAAGGATTGTTATATTGTATAGTATTAGGTGTTTGTGCACTATTTCAACTATGGTAATGTATGATATATCTTTTTTCGTTGTTAAAGTGGTCATTAACGTATTCTCTAAATTTGTTATTGGTAACACAGATTGTACAATTTAAATTCACCACATATTTATTTATAAAAATTATTAATTTTATTGTTTATTAGACAATTATTATAATAAATTATTTAAAATTAATTGCTTTATATTTTTTTAGTTAGATTTATAACTGTGATATAACTAATAATTGTATTAAAAAGAACAACATTTTTAACTTTTTATTAAATAAATTGTTAAGCAAACTAGATGACAGTAGCATAATATCATATTATGCTACTGTCATCTAGTTTGTTCTTTGCGATATTTTTATGAATTTCTATTTCTAGCGCTTCGCGTTTTGTACAATTTAATTTTCATTATTGGAAAGCCGGTTTTGCACGTCACTATTTCGAATATCATATTTCCTTATTAGTTATTCAAAGAACAATTGTTTCTTAACACCCGTGCAGACAAAAGGCGTTTTTAAACGAAGTGTCCAAACAAACCGGGGGAATTTATCAAGTGAAAACAATGGCAAAGGATTTGGAATAATTTCATGAATATATTCGCGAGTCTTGTGGGTAACACTGTGGTGGGAAGCGGCCAGAGACGAAATCGCAGAGCGTCGCCAGAGTTCCGGAAAATGCGGAAAACTAGGAGGCTGTAACCCGAGTTCAAATTCATTCGAAACATATTTTAATGGACACAAAAGTTGATTTCAAGCATCTAGCTGCACCACGGGATTTTAAATTTTAACTCGGTCCGACTCTTCTGCATTACATTTTCAAAAGATAATTAAAACTCAACGGTGGAAATTTACCTTTTTTAATTATTTTTTTGTAATGTTTACACAAATAATTAATCAAGTAAAAGTGAGCGTTTAGTTTAGGTTAATTTAAGTAATTTTATGTGTTCATAATTTAATTTCGCTTGTAAGGATCAATTACAGTAATTTACGGATTACGCTATTGCGGTACTTACTGGTTGTGATCTTCGAGCCTTTGATAAAGATATCTTTTTATTCCATGACCTAGTTAGTAATTGGGTTGAAATTTTATATAAGAAAACGCGCTAAACTACCACCGTGCAAATTAAGGTATAGGTGTGCTTTGCAATCTCATCGATCGAAACGCTTCAGCTTTTCTACGCCCAATGAGGATTAGATGGAGTGTGATGATACGGCTCGTTTTCTTTCTGGCTTCCATCAACGGATTTTTTTAACCGACGTATTGTGTAAGAAAACGCCTGTCTGTTTTTGTCGTTTAAGCTGAGAAGTAAAAGGCGTTACGCGCGAGTGAATGTGTGTATATATATTTATATATAAATATACATGCATGTATGAATGTGCGTTTCATATTTTTTTCCCCTCTTAACCCCATTGAAGCTTCGCGATGCCAATGCTTAAGGCTTACACACCCTAGAAAACACGACACGCTGTAGTTTATGAAGGTCGTAATTTTTATTTTGATTCTGACAAAAACAAAATTGGTTTCTGGATCCGCAATCCACATCTGACTGGCTTGATTCGTTTGTAGACAACGTGCTGATATGAGGGTAACGAAAAAGTAAAGACTTTTGAAAGATTTCATTGTCTACAAGAAATATGGGAAAAGTGAAAATACAAATCTAGAAAATATGTAAGCTCAATTTAATAAACAATATAATACCGTTAAGAATACAAAAAAATATAAACCTTAAAATTATTAAAAAAAAATGCTGATATTAAAATAATTACTCAGGTTTTAAAAACAGGCTTCCTGATTCTAATAAAAAATCATTTATTGCGACATAATCAAATATATTAAATTGTTAAATTCGTACCTAATTAATTTGTTTATTTTTTATTTTTTTAAGTAAGGTTAAGTTACAACATACGACCGAAAAACTCTATATTATAAGCGTTACTACTTTTTTCAAATTTATACATAGTATGAATCAAGTTAAAATGTTACACAAAATTTCTACTGTTAACTGTAAAAATCCTAAATGACACGGATTCAATCAAAACAAAGATGTTTTCTGACTCTTTTTCTGTATCGTATATAGCAAAACTAAAAAGAGGTTAATATCTGCGGTGGATAAGGATTTAGTTCGCAAAATTATTTATTAAAAAATAAAGCGCGCTCACTGCAAAAAATAAATATTAACCTCTAAGCAAACAAACTTAACATATGCTTGTGCTATTTGAAGTATTACCAGTAATATTATTTTTTTCCTAAATTGCATTTCATCAAAAATAAAGCTACAAAAATAATAAATTACTCCTTTTCATACTCATTTAAAAAACTCAATATTATCTTATACATTAAACTATTTATTATACTAAACATTGCTTTAGAGGCTCAAACAACCAAATCAATGGTTTAAGATCATTCGCTTAATGTTTCTAAATTAGCACGTAATCTATTGTTTTTCCTATGTTTTTATTAATTTTTTTACCCAAAATATATTTTTTCACTAAAACCACCAACGTTTTATTTTATATTCTTATTTCTATAAAATTGTAGTTAATAACTAATTCCTAACACAAACATTATTATAAGTTGGTTCATGTATTGTTTATAGTGGTATGTTTGTAAAATTATTTGTATTATTTAATTAAACGGTTAATAAAAAAAATAAAAGATATTTTTTTACATTTTAATTAACATAAATATGTATCTTAAATTAAAGCATAACAACATCAAAAGTAAATTATTTAAAAAAAATTGTGTTTTAATTAAGTTTATTATTATTTGTTAAATAATCAAATTATATTGGAGGTATGTTTAACAGTAATCAATTCCAATTTACTATTAGATTAGATAAAGTTTATTTATTAAAAAGGTTATTTAAATTTTTGATAAAAAAATTGAAATTCCCTTAATATTTTAGTTGAATTTCCATAAAGCGCAATTTTAGCAATAAAAAATAATTAAAACTGGAGCCATTGGGGCTCAAAAATTAAGAGCGTTCTTCGAGGGTCTATAAAGGTCTTAAAACGACCCCGTGGTTACATAAAACGAAAAATATCTTTTGTATTAAAATTTTAAGCATTTTACATACAAATGTGGATTTTAGGTCACTATAATAGATATATTATCTTCATCTATATAACCCATATCTATTTAAAATATTCATAGCATCATTTGATGTAATTTCATGTACTTATACATAAAAAAACAACACACAACTATTTTCAAATGAGTGAAGATAAAAATTCAACTTTTAAATAAATTTGCTGACTATTAAGGAACTTTTAAAAGTGTATTAACGTAAAGGCAAATCACTTAAAATATTTTATTATTTTATATGATATTAATATCTTTTCTTTGGAAAATCCAGGAAGTAAATTGCCACACCTTGTATGTCCGATCTAATATATTATTTACTATTTGACCAATTCAAAAATAGATATAGTCTTTTACATTCCAATCGCGTATATCCAATCGATCCTATCACAAAAGTTTTTTCCTTCTTTATCGTGCCATACGCGTGTAATTTTATTTATTTCCGCCCCGGGCACGTCCTGATGATGAGCACACGGATGAAATACGGCAGCGATGAAACTGTCAAACATTGAAAATAAGTTTTCCCCTCGACGGAATTAGTGCTACGGTCTTTGATACTTTTATTCCAGTTACGAGAATTTATGCCGGCGCTAAGACTGGTGCGAAACAAGAACGTGGAAAACTTTTATTTTTCTACTCACCACATCGGCCGTTTTGATTTATATATATGGATCATTATAGCTTTAAATAACTCTATGGGAAAGAGTTTAAATAACATTCTGGTTACAAAAAATAAAAGGTAAAAATATTTCACCCTGACTATTCATTAATGACATAAATACAACAGTTAGAAATTTAAGTTTTCTTCTGTATCCTGATGACTTGAAATTGTTTGGATGCATTCGATCTGTTGCGGACTTTAACTTTCTACAGCGATTTAGATACTTTATAAAAATATGCTGCCGTAAATTGTCCACCTTTCATTGACAGAAAGTTCTATATTGTGTCATTTTTCCTAACTCATTTTCATATTTTTGACTCTGTGACTATGATTTCTACTCCACAGCTCTGAAAATTACTTATAATTATATCGCGACACTAATTTCTCTAAACAGAGATTAAGTAAATTTGACTTAAATAAGGCCTAAGGTCAACATTATATTACACAAATTTTAATAACTAATGCATTATTATTACACTAATTGTTATTGAAAAAAACAAGGGCGGTTTCTTCGATATTGAGGTTTTTTTAAAAGGCCAAGTCTGCAATTTAAAAGACCACGCGTATTTATTTAAACAATTCTCTAAATATAAAAAAAAACATTTTACATTTGATACAAATAAAAAACATTTTCTCTGATTACATAAACAATGTATCAAAAGTAATTCACGTAATATAATCCGTTATCAAAATAGTATATTCACCTATTTACCTGTTCTATGTATAAAATAAATCTTATATCATTTTAGTTATACAAAATTACTATAATTTTATTTATATTATTACTTCAAACAGTAATCTGATTATTCAAAAATATATGGACAGTATAAAATCTAGACAATTTTTTTCTGTGAATTATAAAAAGCTAAAGTGTTTTATTTATTGTAGTATCACTTTGTATAGAAATTTTGGGCTGTGGTTTGAGAAATGCTATTTTGCGGCAAAAGCTAAACGTCCGATTTTCCATTTGGCAACTCTTCGAACTATGGGATCTATAAATCAAATAAGTTGATAATTAACTGTCAGTTTAGGGCGGTTTTAGTTAGTTCGCATAGAAACCAATTAGATGGGGGTAGGCAATCGTAAGGGGGGAATGTTTGTGTATGTAAATAATATATTTTAAGGAATTTAAATTATTATTAGCTTTATCTAAAACTTTGATTTTAGTTTAATTTAATGGTTTACATATTACGTTATCGTTAATGTATAATGCCTGTAAAATCAATCTGAAAAAAAATATTGCTTTATATTATGGTTAAGACATTTGATCTGAGATGAAATAATTTATTATATGTTGACCTTAAGTATCTTAAATCTCTTAGTTATTTTGTCAACTCATAACTTAACTAACACAATATACAAGTGGTATGAGTGTCTAATTATTGACCTTAAGGACCTGAGTTCGAATATCATAAAGACCTTAGCATTTTTTCAATTTTTATCGTGTCTGCGAGATCATCGCAAATTAGGTTTAACTAGATTTTTATTATTATACGGATAAATATTGTCATAATTCATTCAGATTAAGTTAGTTCTTATATATTTAATATTGATTTTTTTAAATTATCTTGTATGTATTCAACAACAAAAAAACTCCAACTTAATTACCACTGAATTACAAAAATGCTTATAAGATAATATGCATATATGCAGATTATCATGTTGATATATTTTTTATATTATAGAATAGTTCAATTAAGATAATTTAACTTCCTAAACAATCGACATATTAGATTGTGCAGATGTTACAAGAAATAAACCCGAATTGCTTCCAACAGTTACGTAGCATGGATTGAATATCCAATTTTGGCTGGTATTGGCGTTTTAATAATATGTTTATATCTAAAATAATATTAAATAACTAAAAATAATCTTAAGGTATAAAATTAGTATGTAAATATAAAATGATTGATTAATATATATATATTTACTTATTTACTCTTGATATGTAAATTATTTTATTTAATAATAACAACTTAGGTAATATAAATATTTTATTATAGTAAGTAAAATTTGTTTTTAAGAAGGAGTTTTTATTTAATAATAAATTAATTATCTAAATGACAATTCTATTCGGGTTAAATATTAGATTTTTACTAAATCCTAATTACAATAATGTAATAGCTATTTATGTCAATTAAGATAATGTATAAAAAAATAGTCTTGTACTATTGGAACATTCTTTTTGGTCATCCCTTTATCTCAAAGCCGGCACGATCTTTACTCTGGCACAACGGATTGTAATTACTTCGTCCGAGGGTCATAATTTATCTTTATTATATCGTGTAAACTTAAGCCCGTAAGATATTCGTTGGATTTTCGTAGTTTAAAACCACATAGCACAACAAATCCCAGTAGAATCAATGCAATTCTGCTTTTAGACGATACCTCAGAGATCGTGAGAAATAAACCTCTCGCGTTGTTAAAACTAACATCGCCTAGAAATATAAAAGTAATTAATCCGAGCAAACACACATACATTTATAAAATACTTCCTATTTCTGCGATTGTTTAGAACGATTCGAATTTATAACGCGAGCAACTTTGTCACAATGCCCTCGATTTCCTTCGCAAGTTTTTTGCGAATGCGTCAATGTTAATGGAATGGGAAGAGGCGAAAAAGAGAGTTTTCCACTCGCATCCATTACGGCCGTCAAAGTTGGAAAATTTTGACAAATTCGATTGTATAACATTCAAACAAAAGTTATAACGGAACCCTTAAATGAGCGCTGTTTCGAGTTTCGAGCGTTAATGTTGTGCATGGAAGACATGTTACAAATTCTTGTAAGTACAAAATTAAAGCGGTACTCAACTTGTCATTTTACGATATGGAAAATTTTAGAAGATATGTGCGATACCAATGCGTGGTATATAAATTACAATATATTATTATTTCCCTATAAGCGTGAGAATGAACCAAAATTTTAGTGTAAACTAAAATAAATAAAGAGTTTTCCAAAATTCTTGTATTTGTAAAAAAAACTAATAAAAAATTGATGGTTATAAATTATTATAAAATAAATTTAAAAAAATTAAATCATCATGTACGCAAACAATTTTTCTTATTTTAGTATATATCAATATATTATATTATTACAAAATAAACATTGATTATGGGATGTGTATTTAAATTTAGGATTTAAAATAATTATCAATATTTACTTATATCTGTTTTAGATGAACAAAGTAATTTATTATTGAATAAATATTAAAGGAAAAAATATATTTATTATTAAATATATAGCCAATAATAAAATTGAATATTTAATTATTTACTTATAAATCAGAATCAATAGAGCGTATTTTATGTATAATCGTACGTGTTTTATAATTTCAAGCAGCTTAGTGTTTATTTGTAGTTGGATGACATATTTTTTATAAAAAGATTTTCTACTAAAAAACTCCTGGTGTATATATATATTTAGCATTTTAGGTCACTTTGTAAACAAGTGCAAGTTTTCTACTTTGTTATTACTGTATTTAGTGTATTTAGTATAACTATGTATATTCAAAACATGCAGTATTTATTTTTTATTAAAGTCAATAATATAAAAGTATGAAAATAAAAAAAAAAATCCTCTAAAACTAAGCTGATTGATCAAATCGTTATACATTGAAAAACCCTGCGTCAATTTTATTTATTAAAAAGAAAATAATTATAATACAAATCCTCAAATTTTCTCATTAGAGTATGATTATATGTCAGTGAAAAATTAGTCAGGCCGTCAATTAAATCACTTTTGCTACAAAACGTCACTTAGTACTTAACATTACTTAATGCCTAATGAAAACTACATTTTCACAAGAGGGTGCAAAATTGGCACTCACAAAGGGTAAGAAATATATCTTAGCTCAGTGGATTTACAATCACTATTCTAAGAAATTTTGCGAGAATTTTCAAACAAGGCAAATGTGCGTCTTCTCAAATGCAAATTGAAATAAAGTTATGCTTCTTCTAGCAAAATAAAAAATAATGAAAAATAACAGAATTAGAATAAAATGCAATTTTTTTATTTGTTTAAAATTTTACAGTCCCCATTTTTAATCATTTTTTTTTACTGTAAATTGAATTTATATGTAATATATTTTATAGAAATCGCAACTGTACGAATAAATATGCTTGTAACCATGTACAGGCTTGGCCATAATAATGTTGTATCCTAAAAAATAGTGAAAATATAAATAAAAAAATGATCAATGTTGTTTAAAGTGTTTATTTTTAATATTTAGTAGGCCTAATTTTTTTTTTTTTTTATAAAAGTTTATTTCTTAAATAGACATAGATAAAATAGCATACAGATATATTAAATGCAGAATACTGGTTCATAACCATTTACATTGTTTACAAATTGTTGAGTTATACAATAACATAAAAAGAATAATAAATTATACGAGAGTATACTAAATTAAAGGAAAAATACATAAAACCTTTTACAAATTTAAAAAATCCAAAAAAAAAAAAAAAATTTTGGAAGAGAATGAAGCAGATGAGAAAAACAAATTATACAAAATACATAATATACAAAATAAAACACATACAAAGGTAAATAAACCTAGCCCTGTAGACCTGAAACTGATGACACTGCGATGAGCTTAACTGCATCAAAGCAATATGTGCTTAGGCATTTTATGTTTGTATTTAAATTTAAGTTTTGCTTTGTCATAATCACCGATTCTTGAAATTAGTGGGTTTGCGTGGTCTCGCGAGATTTTTTTATAGTATTTTTCGGTTTGATAATAACAGTATCCTTTAATGGTAGGAATTAAATGTTTGGTGTGGAGTTTTTTAAGGTTAGTATAAAACGGTGTATTATTAGTAGGCCTAATAATTCTTTGCTTATTGGGCCCCCTTTGAAAGCCTTTTTAGAAGATATCGCTTTTGCTGTCTGCCCCAATTGAAGACTCTAGCTTGGACTTTCATTGTCTACCAAAAAAGACCCCCTTATCAGGACCCCCTAAGACTGCAGTCTAGAGTTTCATCCACGGAGCGAGGCCTTTCTTATAAGGTCAGCCATGTCAGTGCCACTTAGAATAACAATCCCCTAAATGAGCTTCGCCGTCCAGTTCCTCAAGATAAAACTTGGCATAGAGTCTCTAGCGGCGTTAAGTAACCAGTTTTTTTCTTATAAAATATAAAAGGCAGTGAATTGCGTTTTCTTTGACGCCCACAATCACAAAAAGGCGTTGCGTCTTAGAATGTGAATTTAAAGATTAGATGAGTCTATTTTTAGATCTATTGCTAACCAAACAAACACTTCACCAGTTTTTTTAAATAAATATGGTTATGCTTAGATATCTAATTTCGATCAAAATATATGTACCTAATTCTGTGCAACGCTTAAAACCTAAATGTTAACATAAAACATCTGACAACAACAGAAATTTATTTATATTTTTTCATACATACACACACAGTTATACTGTATTGGCTTAACAGGGTTTTATTTCATAAAAAAAAATATTTCAGCCTCTTACTATTTTGTTGAATTATTCGCAGAATTATTAAGTTTTATCAAGTTGTTCATGGAGATTATTTTTTAGAGAAGCTTATTGATTTGACAAACAATATTAAAAATACATTAAACTGATAATACAGATTTTGCTACGCCAATTTTTAATTTTATTAATATAGATAGTGTGGCACCAAATTTTAGCTTGTAAAACGTAATACTGTTTTGGTTAAAATAATAATAAATTGCTGCAAAAAGTATATAATTTTTTTTATTCTATTTTAAATGTAAAAAAACGTCATTCTTTCATTAAAGTGTTTTAATTATTTTAGCGAAAATTTATAACTTGAATGGTGGTTATCAACAAAAGATAGATAATAAAGATAATATTTTATTAGCATGTTTTTGGCAAGTTTTGCTGCCAAATCTAAAGAGGTTTATAGGTGTATTTATGGTTTTGAGAGGTATATTAAAAATATTTTGTATTTTTAATGTCTTTAAACAACTTTTATGTATGTATTTCAATTTTATATATTTTTTGTATATATTTACACTTTTTTTAATCAATTTAGTTTTTATAAATATGCTTTTATAAGCTCTAGATTAATATCTAGTATCATGACGTTTTAAACCTGATACGCTAATATTTATTACACAATCTTTGAGGTTGTAGAATAATAGCCATATTACCTTGTTTTAATATTTTATGTTTTCAATTTCACGTGCAAAACGTTCAAGCGTGATATTTTACGTTTATTTGCCTTAGCGCGCCTGGGCGTACGTTTGCATATCTCCTATATTATCTACAAGAACAGAGCTTCCTGTGTAAAACTGGCGGGCTCTCGGTACGCCGGTTATCCGGAGTTAGTTTTTTGAAGATTTTTATTTGTATCCTGTTTATTGCGCGAAAAGCGGGAAACATCCCAGCCTTGCAATTCTTAGCGGCCAATAATTAAAAACTTTCGAGCGGAACAACGAAAAAACTTGTGTATCAACCGGGCTTTGTCGGCACGCCAACTTCCTAGGCTCTTTCGCATGAACAAAGCAAAATTTCAAAATAAAACATTTGTATACATAGGTCTAACGTAAAGATCAAATTTAATGTACAACAATGCATGTGAAATATAACAATGTTTAAATATTAAATTATTTTATAATAAATATAAAATACCGGGTAAAATAATCCCATAACACCTTTTTTTTAAGTGCAATTTGAGGGCCGAGAATTAAATTAGAAACATAATAACTGTAAAAATAAAAATGATATTCACAACCAGGAAAGTATGCTATAAATAATATAATATTGTAAAGTCCCTTTTAAAATATAATCTCAATATTTTAAACCTTCTCGAAGACCTTTGATACCAAAATTCAGAATACGTAGCCTATACTAATTTTTAAACTTAAACAAAAAAATTGCTAGTAACTTTATCATAAATTAAGTGCCCCAGTTTTATAAATGGTCTTTACTGTTTTTCTTAAGTTATTTAAGTGGCCTTTATTATCTGAAAATATCACTCATAGCTTCGATTAGCACTTCACTCGTTCTGGAATACAACAAGGATCCGACTTAAGTGTGTTATTTTATATGATATACGTGCAGTCATTGAGTATTTGCACAAATTTGGACTTTTTTGATGTCTACATGGATCACTATGATCTTAAACCATAAATAGAAGAGTATTTCAAAAGCATATTAGGGCTAACCCGAATATTAAAAATTACATTCTAAATATCCCCTGTCTTATATTTTATTTAAAATAATTTTACTGACTGCAAACTATATTTATAATATAAATAATTAACAGATATTTATAATATAAATAATTATTTTGCTATGTTTTTATTTCTGCTGGATATTAAGTAGCTAGTTAGATTACTTATTGTTATAACAAATATCAAAACAAATGGTTAAGTTGGCCAAGCTTTGTAACAAATCCAACCTCCTATCCAATGCCTTCGAGCGTCTAACCAAAAGGCAGATATGCTTATTATTTTAAAGTTTCTCAAACTCAAGCTCGCTTGCAGCACTAGCTTTTGCAAAGACTCCACATGGTTCGTTAAACTTTCAGCAATTACCCGAACAGAACTTGGCCAAGCGAGGTAGATGTTACCTCAAGAAAATGTTAACCTTTTCAACAATCACCAGCCAATCCGATTCCGTAAAAACGAGCATGTCATTTAAAGTTTTCGCAAGGAGTGCAATATTCGTTCGGAATACAATTTTCTCAACAGGTAATACGGCGAGAGCAAAATCGAACGGTAATTTCGAAATGCGACAAATAATGCGATTTTTAGCAAGATTCCACAATCGTCAGGAGAAAATTTCCGCTTCCCGTTTGGGGATATTATGGGGCAAAAAAAATCCAATTTCATGCGAGGCAAAGTGAGATTTTTCAAGAGGCATTAGCGGGGCCGGCGGAGTAATTTGTTTCGGGGATTTTTTCCCTCCATCGGCTAAAGTTGTTAATTTTATGTGGGAAATGACGTAAGGGTAGCAGCTAAGAATACCATTCATGGCATAGTATGGAGAAATGGTTCGCTCATTTGGAGTGAAATAAAAAAAGCTGGACTCCGGGAGACCCGAATAAATTGGTGTGATTATGAGCATAACTAGACTAAGTCGACGTAACTTAGCGTCGTGACGACACAAGTAATAAAATATAATTATATAATTGGCAAAATGTGTAATGTATACATAAATAAATTACTTTTTATATTTAAATGGTTATACATCTACTGTTATAACAATAACTGTTATAAAAATACTTACGGCGCAACAGACGACTTGTAAAGGCGCTGTAGTTTACTAAAGAATGCTGCAGATAAAATTTGCAATGTACGAAATTTTATAAATTAACAAAAATTGTTTATTCTTGTTGCAAGCACCGTCTTTCCTCTTATAAGAACCCGTTTCTCAAATTATTATTATACTACTATTGAGAAAATGTTGTGTAAAAGCAATCTCTTAATTAAGTAGTACAGAGTGCCAAAAATACAGCTATGCAGTATTTTTAATTTCAAATTCTTCATTTATATATTTTTTTAGCCTATATTTATAAAGCTAAATTAATGATGTGGTAAGAGATTAAGATAATTTTTACCATTTTACTAATATCTAAATATTATTTTGATAAAAATATGGGTGTACTTACATACATATATGAGTCTTTAATGCGTTTTTTATTAAATATATTTTTTTGTATTTCTCCAAATTACATTTTCTATAAGCTTATTTAATAACGAGCACGCCATTACTCACTTACTGTACTGCATTTCACAAGGTTTCTTTTAAAAAATATGATTTTTTGATATAAACACATACATATTTTATTCGAATGTCTTTTCGTGTATGTAAATGCACCCGGAAGCAGAGCGGTACACATTTTATATTTATTAAATAAATACGGAGATCAAATGCCCAAAAGACCATAGAATCAATTCAACGGCCGACAAGAAAACTCCTATCTTATTTAAAGGCAATGTATATACTACGTGCTAGACGTGATTCAATCTCGGCTCAAAGTATACAATGTCTAATGCCGTATAATAAATGTATGAGGTAAACAGCCGCCGAGACTGGAAAATTTTATCGAATTTCAAAGAGTGAAAAATCGAAAAACGGATCTCTCTAAATAGTTTATTTGAGAAGTTCATCGCGAATCCATGAGATGGAAAAGCTACATGTATTATTAAACTCGCTGTAAATTTATAATGACTATTTATCTAGATCTCTATCTTCATATTAATTAAATATTAGTTTCGAACGCTAAGATGCAGATGAATTTTGATAGATAAATATTGTACAAGATATGTAATATATAGACATATTTTTAATCGAACAATTGAAAAGAAAGCCAAACATATATAGACATTTCAAAATACTCATTTTTTGGTATATCCTATATTTTTTAATATTCAATTCAAGTTCTTTTAATCATACACGATTTTAAGGCTTTTATTACATTTTAATAAGCAAAGCATTCGTTTGAGAAAAAATACCATAAAAACGTTAACATATTTTCTAAACCATTCATTCTATATAAATTACAAAAACATCTTACAAGAACTCATTTCAAATATCATTCATTGATGTATGAACCATTAAATCAAATTTCTGCGAAGCGAATAATTATTATATACTAGGTATTTTTTCTCAAATAGTATATGCTTGACATAACCAAAGATTATAGAAAAATTATATACTGCAACATTTTAAAAAAAATATATTATTTACAACTATTATTGATGTTTCTTAATAAAATTATTAGTTCTTGATATAAATCATAGCATAAGATTTTAAACTTTTTCAGAAAAACATATTGGTGTTGAATTTATACTTAGTAAATGACAAAGAAGATTATTAAAATATTTTAATGAGAAGGTAATATTCATTTAATTATGTAGAAATATTAGTTTACAAGTAAAATTTAAAAAACATTGTAGTTTTCCGTTTGCATTCCACACAAAGCTAATGGATAACGGCTTTAGAGCTTTTTTTATGATAATGTTTTATGATAGCATCAAGTTATTGGGCCATTGAAGTTTATTGTGCCATCTCGCGGCGAGGCATTGAATTTTTATTATGCAATTATTGTGTTTTTATTCCTTATTTTTTTTCACTTTACTAATCTAAAATACTTAAAAGCATTTCGGCATAATTGTATCAATTTGTGATGTGATTACATGTTCTTAATTATTAATTATAATTAAACATTTCTATATCAAAGACATAAAAAAAAAACAAATTAATTTTGAAATTTTGTATGATGAGCAAGAATTGTTAATTAGGTAGTAATTATATTTTGTGCAGACTTTAATCTGAATTTAGCTATTATCTACACTGTATCTTCAACACCAAAAAAACAATTTTAGTAATATTCAGATACTATACTTTTTACATTATTTGAAAAACATATTACCTTTATTTTTAAACTGGCACTAAAAAGGTTTTTAATACATTTTGCTCATTGAATATTAATGCAATATTGTATATATTTTTATAATTAGATAAAATAAGGGGGGGAAATAAAAAAAAACATTTTTAAAATCAATAAACAAATACTTAATTGTTATCTTTACTCATTACGTGTAAAAGAAATATATGGTGCACAAAATAAATAAATAAAGCATAAAAATGAATAGATAAACCATACAAAAAAAATATACTATATGGATCGTAATCCATAGACAATAAAGCATTATTTGCTTTTGCATTTTGTGCTTATGTTTACATTTAAGGCTATTTTTATCGTAATCTTTATACATGAAATTAGTAGGTTATTGAGGTTACGCGAATTTTTTATAATATGTTTTGGTAAAAACAGCAATGGTTTTTATTTTTTGATATTTTTAGTATTATAGGAAGTTTTTTAAATATAAATATATTTAAGTTTATTATAAACTGTTTCAAAAATTTTAATACAGATGATATGAAATTTAAAAAATATTAATAATGATGCTACCTACCCCGAGCAACCATATGCTAAAATGGATCTGATCGATTATTTAAAAAATAAGACTTTTTTGTGATTTATGCGAAACTATTTAAGAGACTTTGTTTTGGTCGCGATGGCAGCAATATCTTAAGGGTTAAGTTCGAAATTGTAATTATGCAATTAAAGCTTCAAGTCCGAATTTTAATATTAGATTTTTACTCTACAGTAAGACCCTTTGGTCAGGTGGTGGCAATGTTAATCTACGTTTTGTAAATATAATTCACTTTGTTTATTCTGGCTAATTTGAATTTGCTACATCTTAAAATGTTTATTTAAGTTTTTTTTATTTAAGATTTTTTAATTTATTCGCAGTTATATTAAGCCTGTGAGCACGTGTATTGTGACTGTATTATCAGCGTTTATGATAAATATATTTTTTTATTTTGGGAAATCGTTCGTGTACAAGAAAAAGAAAAAACGGCTCAAACACATTTCTCTGAAAAATTAAAAATGGAATTTAATTTATTTTACTGATATTGAGTGTTATTAAGTGTAACAATATAGCTACTATTTTTTAGGTATGAGCGTATTAAGTGTAGCATATAGTCAAAGTCCAATATTTATACAGTATGTAAAGCAAATATTCCTGCCTTATCATGACAAAAGCTTTTTCTATTTCTAACATCAAAAATCCTGTACGTTATTTTTATATTTAGGTCAACGCATATTTGTATGTTCAGTCAAACAATTAAATATATATATGTTGTTCGGTAATTAATTAATTTAAATGCGAAATGATTTTTTTCTAAATATTTTTATTGTATAAATAACTGTAGGATCCTTAACAGTTCTTTTTAGTATTTATCTAAATATTTATAAAATACCTTAATGATAAATAAGTGAAAAAAATTTGAATAATGAATTTAAATTCCATTATTTGCTAGAATCTTTGAAACGATTTGAAGATTTTTCACGGCGCAAATGATCCAAATACACACTTTTATCAACTAATATAACGAAAATTGAAATTAAATAAACGCTTATTGGTAATGCACAGTATTCTGTAGAAATATCGTTTTAATGTTCATCTTGATTGTGTCAATGTTGTAAAATGATGTATTATTAAATTTTAAATTCCTTTAATACTCTTAATCTTCTAGTTATTCATTTTTTCCTCATATTATTTGGGTCGTTCATGTTTAACTACCATCTACTGATTTTTTATACTAGCTTCATTAATAAAACTTACTAGGCCCTGTTCGATATTTTTTTATTTTAATATTTGTATTATTCCAGTCAATAAAATTTAATATCATAAATAATTAGCATTTTATAATTTTATAAATTCATTATTGTTCATACTTAAAATACAAATTTACATGTTTGTGTTTTGCTATATGTATTCGAATGTTTTATTTATTTTTACATCATTGCTTCGATGTGACTTGCCACGAGGAATGTCATATCCTCATTTAAAAGTCGAGAAATTTATATCGCGGTCTAATCTGCGCGGAGTCGTGTCACATTCCTCATCGGTGGACTCAGGTATTGCAAACCATGGAAATTACAAGTCATTGTTATAATTTTGAATGTAAAACGTGAAATTCTCGCCTAGAGTGCATCGCGAATTAAATTTGAAACGAAATCCTACATACTGCATCTGCGGGTGCAACACGTGACGCTACGTATCACGTTGCACGGTCGCGCTGTATGAATTAAACTAACCGTGTAGTTAGTTGTATCTCGTTAACCGCGTATTTGCTTCGAACCCTACTCACGCGCTGTGGTCCATCCCAGTAGACGGTTAATTAGACCGTTTGCAATTTAGAAAACAGGACAGACGCGATGGACGGGTGCCATATTCAACGCCATTAATCATGATGATTGGCGAATTTTTTTTTTTACAATATACAGCATCAACAACGTATGGAAAAAATGATGCGTACTTGATATGAATCCCATCGAATAATGTAGAATATTTAATTTGAAAATAATACTGCATATATATCATTTAAAGCAATGGTTTTTAATTTCTCTGCATACTGAACATATCTGATGAGAACTTCATTGAACGTAAATTGTAAAGCGATTCAAAGATCTGAGCTATGTCATTAGAACGGTCCTACGTGTTCGCTTCGTCGATGAGAGATAATATGCAAATTACTAACTAATACATTACATACCTGTGCAGCATGCTAGAAAGCTGCAGTGAGTGTACTGCAAACATAGTAAAAGTGCAATAGTGATGATTAGACAAACTCGATCTGAAAGAGCGAATGAACGTTATGTGCTAGCACGATGGTCTATGGGCCAAGCTGAAATCGTTCGGAAAAGCTTTTGAAAGCTCTCCGTTTGGCAAATTGAATTCGGGTTACGTCCGCCCTCTGTAAGCGCTGCGTAAAAATAGAAAACGGAGGTTTACTAAAAAGATGGTGAATTAATGGCGGCGTCCGCTTCCTCAGACGGGGCAATATCCTGTTTCAAAAGGCTGCTGCGGGAGTGCTAATTGGCTTATAACTGACGTTGTAGTATGGACCGTAGGTCGTGTTGCCGAGTGGATTCTTGGGTGTCGTTATTAATTTCTTAATCCGACTGACGAACGAACGAAAAGCGCACGGATTATGATATGGGTGGATGCATACTTGCATCGTAAGCTTTTTTGATAATAGAAACGGTAATGGTCCTATTAAATTAGTTGTAAAATATAAACTTTGAATAGTATATAAAAAATGGATAAACTTTTAACTTGTCTGGTCATAACAAATCCATTTGATTTATTATATTATATTGTGTCTGCAATATTCATAGTTAATTACCTACATTTATTTTCAAGTGCTTTGGATTACCACAACAATTACGCTCTCGTGTTACAACTCCAGAATAAAAATAATAAATTTAATGCTTTGTTTCAGATATATTTTTTGTAAAATGAACAATTATTCAATACACCTGTGTGTGATTTTATTTTTAAGAGAATTTATTACATTTTAGATATTGTTCAGTTAGGGCTTAAAATTTAATTTTTAGAGGTGAAATGAAAAAGAAAAAAAAAAACCTTAGATTTCGTAAGATTTTTTTTATTTGTGCTACAAAGTATATTTGTGTACAAAGATATTAAATTACAGACTAGTGGCAAAGCTTTCGCAGAATGCATTTAATGACTCACTAACTTAACAGGCTAAATTAACACATTTCTGCTAATTTTACCGTGAAAGATGTAGACATAAAAAAGACATTCGACACTATTTGCTACGTTAATTCAATCTAAATTTTAAACTACTACTTAAATAATACATAAAATTCGCTCATTTCTAAAAGTAATGTGGTTTTAGTAAACAATAAATTATTATTACAACTTGCAAATCTTGATGGAGCTCCACAGTGTAGTTTGCTCGTGCCGTTTCTCTTCGTTCTATATTATAATGACATTTATATTGAAAAAAATACTGACTGCTCAATGTACGCTAATGACATAGCAGTCATAGTCCAAATTTTCACTAAAATTATTCCATTGAATCAAAAATTCAAAATAAATTAATTCAATAATTTTCACAACTCGCAGAAAACTCATTTTAAAAGTATATGTAAACTCCAATAAATGGAGGACAAGCGTCAAATACCCAGGTATATGTCAAAACTACAAGCATAAATTCACTGAATATAATAATAAACTCGGGCCCAAAAGGCTTACTGCCATTGCAGTCCTTAAACCAATATATAATATAGCAGAAAATAATCTTAACAATAAAAAACGAAATTTTCCATTAAAAACAGCTAATTGCATATTTTTTAAGGGTATGAAGTAACACCAGTATTTATAATCCTTATGCACCGGTATTAAGCGATAAAAATAATATATATTTCTTTATTTTACACAAACTTAAAAAAACAATGGTGGATTTTTGGTACCAACAATTAAAAAAATATTGCTAAAGTTACACTAAAAATAACATAAAAATATAAGTCGAAACCTGACTCATCCATTTATCTATAAAAATGAAATTAAGAAGAAACTTAACATAAATATTAATATGAACATTAAAGGCCTTCAGTCATTTTGTTTAAGTTGTATAAATTTAATTTTTAATATAGTTAGGTCTCTAGCTTGGTAAATAATTATAAATAGTCTTAATCTAGATAATTCAATTAGTTATTAATGTAGTTAATTCACTTTGTGCCCGGTTTTCTATTTTTTCGTATTAATTTTTTCAACACTATTTTATTTATTTTATCTTGTTTTTTTTTTTATAAAGTAAAACAAAGTTAAAACAAGAATTTTTCTAAATTTTTAATCTTATAAAAAGGGTTTAATTGAAAAACTCACAAATATTGATCTTCTAAAAAAGCGTTAGAAACCTTTTTACAACAATAAAATTAAAAAAGAAAACACACAGAATGTCTCAATGTATGTTCAATATATAATATTAATTTAAGCTAAATATATTTATTTAAACAAAATTATGATAATTGTTAAAAAAATATTAATAGGTGGATTTGTCTGGTGGAACAATAATAAAATTCTCGGTGAGCCTGTATGTCGCAAATAATTATTTCATTGATTGTTTTTGTTACATTTTGTTGTTAGAATTACATTCAAAGTGCATTTATGTTACTGTTACAATAAGCCTTAAACATAAAGTATCACCAATTGAAGCAAATTTATGGATCCGTATTTGACGAGTGATTTTCAGGAATATTTTTCTGACTCTTTTATTTGTTACCTAATTTATTACAATTTATAATACTTACTTTTGCAACAGTTGCGTTAAGTTGTAAAAATAATGTTAGCTTATGCGACATTTTATTGTTTGCTTACAATTCGTTATACTCGACGTTTACTCCAGTTGTGTTAGGTAGTCAAAGTTGTACTAGCACAAAGTTACAAAGTCAGTATTATTCATGACCATTATAGTAGTTATACTATGCTAAAAGATTTTCTAAGACAAGGTTTTCAATAGAGAATATTTGCATTTTAATCAATAATTTTAATACGGCGAATTATTAAAAAAAAAATATTTCGCGTAGTTATGTTACCTGTCTGTTTACAATTCGTTAGGCTAGACCTTTACAGCAATTTAGTATGGTTGTCAAAGTTATGTTAGCACTTGCGACATTTAATTGTAGTTTTTTTATTATCCGAGATAAGTTACTTCTTTGTTTACAATTCGTTGGACTTGACTTTTACAACAGTTGGGTTAGGTTGTGAAGCTGCGGAAGCTAAAAATAGGTAATCTCGAAAATTTTGTAAAACCGGAACAGTCCCGATCTAACCGTTTTATAGTAAGCCTAAGTATGAATACAATGTGTATTTTGCAAATTAACATTATTTTTAGAAGACCATATTGTAAATAATAATAATTAACAATGGATTAAATGCTAATTTAAGTATATTTAGCTGAAGGTCCCAAATCATTGATATTTGGTCTTTAGCGTCTAAAGCAATATGTGCTTTGGCATTTAGTGTTTTAATTAAAATTTTTGTTGTTTTTAAGCTTTGATTATGGTTGGAAATTAAATCATTAATTAAATGAAAAGTAGAAAGAAATTGGTTTAAAACTAATTCATAAATGAAAATAAAAACACAATTTTTTTTTTATAATAATAAGTCAGTAATAGCCGAAAAAATCATATGATAATATAGTATAATTATGATATACTGCTTTAAAATTTAAGCACGAATTTTTTGACTGGTAAATAAAATTAAAATTAAATATAAAATTACAAAAATATATTATTTGCATGGCTATATTATATCAATTAGTACAACACGATTGGTAAATATAGCGTTGATACAATAAAAGAGTTATTTAATAATTATACTTATTATGTAATACGTAACTATAAAAAAATTTAAATCATGATGATTTATCATAAAGTGAGTCCTGTGCTATGTTTATACATTTTAATACATATTATAGTTTATTGTCGGTTAGACTAATATGCTGTTAACTAATACATCCCAATATATAACTATGAGTATTACTCTAATGAGCTACATTAGCTAATTGTAGAGCATTTAATATTATATGCATATAACTAGAACGATATCTAATCAGCGATTTAGCAAAATATGTATAAATATAATAAAATGTAAACGTGTGAAATTTTAATTTTAATATTGATTTATAAAGTAATTTTAATCGATTTGCACAGCTTTTATAATAGATATAAAAATTATGTTACAATTAATAAATTCATAGTTGCTATATGTTTATTACTGTAATTTCTTTCAATAAGTTCAAACTTTTTATTATAACGACTTTGACTTTTTTTTTAAATACTTTTATGTTATCAGAAAAAATATATAATGAACTCTAAAGTACTTTTCAGTACAATTTCCTCTTTTAAATTTAAAAGCTCGCAATTCGCTATGTATGCATATTGAAATATTACGAATAAGAAATACGAGACGTTTGCTCGCAAAAGTGCTAAATGATCAAAGCATTACATACGTGAAATAAACAGATGCGTAGTGAATATTAAATGTTACATTCTCCCACCGTAACAGAACAACCTTTTACACCGATGAAAAAATATTACATCTACAAATGTACGAGAGTTAAAAATTAAGTCAGGAAAGCGATACCGTTCCTTTTAAATTATTCAATACAGCATTAGAGTATCTCCTTTCAAAGTTGTAGATCTAGATGAATAATTTCGATTACAGCACGAAGCGTTGAATAATATATTAAAGATATACGTTATGTAAAAACAACATAATGTATTTATTCGTAGTAAAAATTTTAAAGATTTTATGAGAAGTGTTTAAAGAAAAATTAAACGCTGCATTGTATAACCTATTCATAGGTTTCCGTATAGTCCGTATAAAGGCATTTCCTGAGCTTATCTGCTCTTATTGACTTCGATGCATTATAAATGGTTTTGTTAATTTACTCACGTGTCAGGATAAACTGTAATTTATTATTTGTATAATAAAAATACAATCATAAAATAATATTGGTAAAATAATCGAGTATTTCTTCGCAGTAATCAATTTAAAAAACTACATTGATTAACTACAATAAATATGATTGTTACAAACAAAAAGTTACAGCTCAGAGTTTTTTCTAATAAAGGTTTATTTAAATATTATAATTTATTTCACAAACATATACAATACATTTAACTGGTTTATAACCATTTACATGTTTACAATTTTAAGCTGAAATTTTATTAAAAATAAAAACATAAAATAAAACATTGGTGATTACAATTCAGATGAAAAAAGTCTTTAAATTAAATGGAAGATAACAATAAATTAATAAAATTTAAATATGTAGGATTAATAAATATTACTAATGAGTAATATTTGTAAGCATGTAAATATTAAATTGTAAATAAGTGATATGATACTAATCATCAATAAATAAATAAGAAAATAATTATGTTCTATGATTACGATTATTTTTAAGTGCGGTTAACACATCTGTAAAATTAATCTGAAAGCATTCTAATTTAACTCTCGCTTGTCGAATGACGATTAGTACAAAGCACAGCTTTAAATAGACGAGCGTAATTTATTGTTCGAACAACATACGTACGTCATGCGAGAATTTCAATTGTATTATACAAGTGTATTAAGTGGACTGAGTGTAATTAATGTTGGCTATTAATTATCATTTGATCAGCCCTATACATTGCCATCCGTGTGAGATTTGTGAGTTAAAGGTTTTCATTAAATTTTACATAATTCATTTCTGTGCATAACTGTTGAATCATAAAAAAAGAAAAATATTTTTTTGAAACATTATTACATTCTGAAATGCTCATTTCAACAGCAGTCGCGTCGTTCATTTGCATTCATAAATATATTTTTCGCAAAAATATCCATAAAGTCCAAAAGTAAAAGTTCAAAAAAATATATAAAAGCTCGTTGCGATCTCTTTGGCCGCTTTCAGTAGACGGTATTAACTTTCACGGGGTGTTATTATTATTTAGTTTTATTTATTTTACACCACGACAAAGGAAAACAATACGTCATGTATGAGAAAGAAATCCTAAAATCGAAACTGGCGGTGCATTATCCAGTAAGCTGTTTCTCTGAGCATTAAGCGAGTTCTGCACTAGCTGCATTTCGCTTAGAATAGCACATTAAGAAGACACGTACGATTGTAGCCACTTTACGACCGCATCTATATTTCTAGATCGAAACGTAAAAATAAATTATATAAAATAATATTATTTAAAAAATTACATTTTTAATCTATATTTGCATTAAATTGAGACCACTGTGACCATACATAGCAGAAATTACACATTAATAATTTTTATCGTCAGAACTTAAAGACCGCTTTAATTGTCAGCCTGTTTATATGAGTTTTTCCATGCTTTTTATATAAAACTACTGTTAGACATTCCAGCATATTTATATTTTGGATAAGTTAAAAGTAATTTGTAGAACATATCAGATTTTACACACAGTTATTTTTTGTATGCTCAGGTACATTTGTATGTGGCTTAATCCGTTTAACTTTGAATAATTTGCATGACCAGTTTTAGCCCTTTTACAATTTGTCAATTGGTCCGGAAAAATTTATTCTGTACATCGATAAGTAATTTATGCTCGAACAATTCACAAAGGAGTGATAATCAATTGATGTTTGTGCTTTAATAAAATTAGGCCGTTTCAATTGAGCCAGGGCCGGAATAGGTGTGTGTGTGTTTCGGTACATTCGAATGTCGCTTATGTAATTTCCATAAAATTTACATCTTTGAAACAGAAACGGTTAATGAAGCAATACGTGAACGAATAACAATACTGTCCCACAGCGGCTTTTCTCGATTAACTTTTATTATACGACCTATTGATGGACATCGAAAAGCACTTAATATTATATCAATGTGTGGAATCCTTGTTTGTAATAACCCACAGGGCTACCCGATAGCAGATGTGTACATAATGGGAAGTTTAACGACTACCTTAATTATATTTTAGCTAGTGTAAATTGAAAAGCAACAAATATTATTCACTCAATAAGAACAAATAATTACATATTATATGTACTTATTGATGTGAATTTGTCGCGGTAATAAAAAATATACATATATGTATTTTTGATAAATAAAAAACAATTTATTACAAATAAAATTGACAAACGCTGTCTATAGCTTAAACTAGTATGTGTAATAATAGACAAAATTGATTTGATCAATACACTATTGTGGCTATATACCGGTTATGATTATTTCATTTTAAATCAAAAATAATGTATAATAATTTAATGTGAACATGAATTGACTGTATAGTCGATAATTTAATACCTAAACGATAATATAATACATTATAGAGCTATGTTCAAATCCCATATAAACCCTAGTATTTTGGAGATTTTATTGTGTCTGACAGATTAAAATTAACATTTAATATTGTACTAAAAAAATCAAGTTAATCAACATAGATTAGAGTTTTCTAAATATTTCTGATCTCGCCAACACATATAATGATAAATAATCAAAATTTAATCGAGCTGGTCGTGCATAGTGACTTTTACTGATTATAAACATCAGAAATAGTTATTGATTAATACTAGTGATGTCACCGATTTACAGAGTTTGATTTCAGTATGGTGTCTCACTACTAATTTTGTAGTTGGTAATTGCGGTTATCAAATTGTAACTTTTTGGGATACTGTCTATCAAAAATGTAACTCAGGAGTTTTCATTCTTTAAGTTTACAGTCGATAAGTGGTGCTTAATGTTTTCTTATATATCGGAAAATCGTTTTATAAAGTTTCGTAAATAAGTGTGTTTTATATCATTTAAATAGATATACAGGTGCTTTAGAAATGTAGATCCATGCCATGTAGATCGTAAAGGCACCTGTTGGCAAATTTTAACTATCTGTAATCTCGTCACTGGCAAATTATCAAAGACCCCAGAGCAACGAATTCGTCGAACCAATCATTATAGACACTGTCTGTATGTATTGTAGTTCGTCTTGACTTAAATTAGTTCTGTTACAGATACAAATACATTATTTTTTTGTTTTTTAAACATATGTGATACTAAAGAGTATTATATGTAATTATTATGTAAATATCAAATGTATCTGGCAAAAGTTAGATGTGCATTTGTGTAATCTAATCTTTGATGATCTATTGAAATTTTTTTTTTTTAAATTAATTAAGATCTTCCAAACACAATACAAAATTAAAAACAAATGGTTTTATTTAATATAAGAACTAAGGTTTGTGTAGGTGAACTTTGCAATCTCATTTTCCACACTGTACGTTTTAGGACCTGGAAAGCCTTAATATGTGCTGACCTGAACAATCTATGATATAAAAATTGTATACATAATATGGTTATTGCAATGTCTTTGTGTATTTTAAATAACTGGATACTGACGACAGCGTTTCGGAAGTCTCAAGAGGCCTCGATTGGGTTTCCTCTCCAGAAGATGTAAAAATAAGTCGAAATTTAACCTTTTTTTTCTAAAAATTCAATGTTTTTTTGTTTCAAATTCAAACTTTTATCTGAAAATTCAAAACTGTAATGGCAACCCGACAAGTAGTAAAAAACCAGGCATCAAGTCATGGAATGGGGGTTGCACTGTTTTATTTGCTTTGGTTGATAACTGTTTATATCTTAGGCGTCTACGAAAAAAATGAGAATTACTTGGAAGCACTTAGAAACGTGTGATAAGACAACGACTAATGTATTCCTAAGAACTGTCTTGTTACAATTTCTTTCTTTAAAGGAGAAACCGATTTCCGAGAAACAATTATATCACGTTTAATGTGAGGATCATTCTAAAGTTTCGTATATCTAAGGGCAAATATCGTTAACAAAAACACAGAATACACACATATTTTTGCAGAAAATGACAGACCTTTCAACTCTATCTAATGATGTAGCTTGGGATTTTTCTATTTATATTGAATTATAAGTAAAAAATACTAGGTACTTTCGATAGCAGCGAATTTATTTAAATACTATGTTGTTAGTTAACGCTAGACTTGGATTGTTTTTATGGCAAGCTCGAATATTTAAGTCTTTAAAATGTGATGTTATAAATATCATAAAATAATATGGTGACCAAACTAATAAAACTACAACATGGTTCTTCAAATATTTGATCCAATAAATGTAGTACTTTGGTCACTAGATTAAAACAAATAACTTTATGGACCGTTATGTGTAATAAATTATTTTTAAATTTATGTAATGATTTTTCGCAATTCCTAAGAAAATAACTAAAGACTAATAATAACATATTAATATATTTCAAAGTAAATAATTCTGATTGATATATTCTAGTATTTCTCTACAGTAAAACCGTTCTTCTAAGAACCTTTAATTCAGCCCTGTACGTGACCGCATGAATTTGGCTCCATTGTCCAATATAGGAGGTGTTCTCGGTTAATGGCGAGTAAGAGACGTATAATATGTTAATTCGGTTACGGGACAACATTTCTCAGCTTAGATGATGGGTTCGTGTTGCTCAATATGCAAATGTTACCCGAATCCGCAACAGCTCAGAACAAACTCTCACCAACCCATGATTATTCCTGCCTAATTAATCCAAGAGTTTAAACACTTTACACGTATGTTGTGTCGACGTTAAGTTAGTGTTATTTTAAAGGAATCACAATCCTTCATTATTATTATAATTAATTTATAAAAGTGGCATGACTTTGCTCAATTGTAAAAAAATAAATAACTACAAATAAGTATTCACCACTAGACTAAAAGTTTGGAAATCGTTAACATCTACTATATTATTATTTATATGCATTTGATACTGTGTGGCATGAAGGGCTAGTATACAAACTAGATAAGTACAAAACCCCACACTATCTGATACAAATTATCCGATCATACCTCCAAGATCGAAGCTATGTCGTCTCCTTAAATAACGATAATTCGACACCGCGTAAAATACCAGCCGGGGTTCCTCAGGGGAGCATACTTGGGCCGTATCTTTATATAATATATACAAACGATATTCCAATTTTAAAAAACACCAGTCTCTCTATTTACGCGGACGATACGGCCGTTTTAACTAGTTCATATGGTCTTAAACCAATAGCAACAAAACTACAAAAATCTTTGCATAACTTAAATAAACATTTAAAAAAGTGGAAAATAAAAATAAACGATGATAAAACTGAGGCAATCATTTTTACGATGCGCCGGCAACCGTTGCCTCCGCCTTTAAAAACCGAGCAGGGCAAAAACATTGAATGGAAAACGAGTGTTAGGTATCTGGGTCTTCACTTAGATTCTATATTAAAATATACAAAGCATATAAAAGAAGTACGGTCTAAAGGGCTTGCCGCCATTTCAGCTCTGAGACCCATTTTTAACAGAAAAAGCGCGTTGACGATTAAAAACAAAATTTTATTATATAAACAATTAATACGACCGATATTAACATACGCTTGCCCAGTGTGGAGTAATACGTGTAAAAATAATTTTAATAAGTTACAAGTAATTCAAAATAAAGCTGTCAAAATAATTTATAACACCCCATATTATACTAATTTAAAGAAACTCCACACTCGATATTCTATACCTACAATTAAAAATCACATTATTACTAATACGATAAATTATTACAAAAATATCTCGCGTGAACATAATAATAAATTAATTGCAAAAATTGGTAACTATGACAAAGTCACACTAAATTTCAAGTATAAACATAAAATGCCTAAGCACATAATGCTTTGATAGCAAATCTGTAACCACGACTTCAATAGCCCCAGTTCGTAAGTGTTATTTTTTATTATGTATCTTATATTTTATTTATTTTATTTTCTTTTTCTTATTGTATAAAGGTTTTAGTATTTTCTCCTTAAATTTTACTTATTAAATATTGCATATTGTTGCCTCTATTTTTATTTAAACTATTGTAATTTCGCTTGTAAACATGATAATGGCTAAAAGCCAGAAACATGTAATTTATAACTTGTATAAAACTAAATTATTTTTGAAATAAACATTTAAAAAAAAAAAAAAAAAAAAAAAAAATATTTATATATTATTACGTATAAGATAGGTACTATTCAATAAATTTTAATTTGCAGCAGATGTCGGTTTTTAATCATAGCGCATTTTTATAAATGAAAATTCAATTTTGCTGCTGTGGCTAAAACCCGCAACCTCAGGGTTACTAGTCTGAGACGTTACGGACTGCGCTATTCCGACCTTTTTTGACATAAGATATTAAAATACTGTGGGTTTGCGTTGTCATTTTTCTCAAACTAGATTGTAAAGGAAAAGAACAACAATTTCATTAAAAAACTCGTTATTTTTATCCGTTTCCCAAAAGAGTCACCCATCTTCATGATTGAGGGCAAAAAATAAAGAAACGCTTTCGAGACTACGGACACCATAAATTCAATATTTCCTATTGGAACGCCCCAAATACCGAATTTGCTCGTATTGCGTTTTCCTATTAGATTCCGTTCGACGCAATACAACGAAGTGAGACTTATATTGAAACTCTCAAGTGAAAACTGTCAAACCCTATTTAATCTATGTACAAATATACGGCACTGTCCACAAAATTGCAAAGCAATCCTATATTGAAGTTCAAGTTGATACTTCTTGTACTTATTATGTCGACTGTATTTGCATTATTTAATATAAATGTGCTTATATACGTCTCGCCTTTTCCATTAGCAACTTACACGAAGGCCTATCGTTATTTTTAAGTCAGTCGAAAAGAGCGAGCGAACAATTTTCGTTCAATATCAAATGAATAAATTTCTCTCTCTGTCTTGCGAATGGAGAACGAGGCGCATTAAGGAATTCCTCATTCGATCGTTTGACATTTGAATTTCAATGAAACCAATATTTACCTCTCGAATACGTATAAGATTCGTAGCAAAAGTGACACCATACTTTTTATGTTTATAAATAATAAACGTGAAATTCAATATATTATATTATACATTTAGCACTATCAAAATAAAATGTGTAAAATAATATAATTAATAATAAAATGCATTTATATAAATAGGTGTTGAAAAATGAGAACCAAATTGTTACATATTTTTCAGTGCCATAAGTTGCCAGGGGAAATAGGTGCATAGACACGGACACCAAGTAAATAAATAGCCTTGAAATGCTATTGACAAAAAGATCAGTATTGGTCATTATATTATAAATTTAATTTTAATCGGTCATCACAGATTAGGTTTTTATATATTTTTTTATTGTCCTAATCTCACAGATACGTATTATTGTTGAATGCTAGCCGTTATATATTATCACAAAATGATTTTTCAGAAATCTTAAGTAAAATGCTGCAATAAAAGATTGTATCCGACCAGTTATTTCATAAGCGTCCCCTGTCTGGGGAGGTATACTTAGTCGTAATTACTCGAAATCACTACAAACGCAACAAAATATTGCGCTAAGAATGGCGACAAATGCTCAATGGTTTGTCCGAAACTCTAATATACATAAAGTTTTAAAAATAGATACTTTACGCGATTATTTCGATAAACTTAAAGTAAATTACCATGACAGAAATAAAAATCATTCTTACATATTAGTTCAAAACCTTAATAAGATAATATAAATATTAAAAAAAAAATGCTAGCTAATTTAATAAGAAACAAAAAGTTTTTTTTTTTCTCTTACTTTTTTTTTTTGCCCTAAAAAATAAATAAATAAAATTAAGAACAAATAAATAGATACCCAGGTAAATGGCTTTGGCCAGGAACTGGAAAAAAATAAATATTAGATACTGTAAAAGATTGTAGTAACTTTTATGAACATTTTTTATTTATCGAATGGTTCCTTAAAAGTAAATAAATATGTGATCTTCTTTTAATATGAGCAAAATAATATTATACAATTATTAAATTTAAAACATGCTTTTTGATAACACTGTACGTAAAAACTATTTGTTCACTGCTACTTTAGTAATCTGTGTTTTTCCTCTCGAATTAAATGACAAACTTTATTGTGTTTTCTCATTCGGCCATACAACATTGTTAACATGTTTATGTAAGAACAGATCAATACATTGTGTGGTTTGTATGTACATGTCGATAGAACAAGACAGTGATACACATTACTATTTATCAAATGCGTTCAAACACGAATATAGGGCGCATAACTTGTGCCAAAAACACGTTTGAGTACAAATGAGATGGAAGCGAAAGGGTGCTAAACAAAAAGTAAAAACGAAATGTATTTGTATGTAATATATTACAGGGTAACGTAAAGATCAATCAGGAATTTTTAATTAAATAATAAATAGCACTTTTTGATATTTTTATGGGAAATTTATTTTTTGTATTTTGTTGAAGCAAAATAATAATAAAAATGTAGAAGACAATACAGTTATTTATTACTAGCATAAAAGTATAAATTATGGTGAAAATATCATTGACTTATTTTATACCCAGGGGCTTTTAGAGAAAATCCAAAATCCACCTATTATTTTAAAGGCCCTAAAAAATAAAATAACAATGTGTGTAAGACAATAATATCAACGGTATCAAATATTTATTTGATTAAAACATTTAGTTACTTTACAGAAGCTTAGTGCGTCTTTCTATTAGCAAATTCGGTTGTTGTTTCGGAATAGCCTAAAATACGTGTATCTGGTAAATAATGTTTACTAACCATCTTGTTCTTAAAATGCTTCATAATTAATTTTAATAACATATTTTTAAGATTTTCACTAAAGTAATTATAAGCTTGCTGGACAATATCAAAGCAAGTTTTAAAAATGTTTTGATTTCAATCTGCAAATGTTAATTAATATTTATCATACTTTCAAAACAATAAATAAATCTTGTCAATAATTTTGTGAAATTGTGTTCCACATAAAAATATTTATAGGTTAAAATGATTAATAGATGTGTATTTTAGTTTTAGTTAAGAAAATATGTTACTCCTAGATATAACATGTATATGTATATTCGCTTTTTTCGAGAAAAAGTAGTAAGGCAAGACAGTCTGAAAACTGGAACATTTCCCTTTGATCTATTTTTCATATATAGAGCACTCGCGAAACGAATGGACATTAAATTCCGCACATATTTCCTTTGCGGAAAGGCACTTGTGGCAGGGGAAGATTTGCAGTTTAATTTCGGTCATAAACGGATGACGTATGAAAATTCGTCGTAGCATATATTCGCCGCAGTGCTAACAATAATTTAGTCGGCCTTCCGAATGTAATCATTGGATATATAGTACATACGTGTCTGTGCATGAAAACTTTCCTCACATAAACTATGAGTTGCGAGCCACAAAAGAAACGTATGTAGTATATTATATGTATATTATGTATCGTTGTAGTTCTTTTCCAATCGCTGCTTTTACAACAATCGGTAGTAGTCAAACGTAGATACGGCTCTGTAAAAGCGGCGGCCGCTTTTTGCTATGTTCTTTGGGCGCCAAACTTTATGATAGACCAAGAAAGTTGGTTCTTTGCAATCTCCTGTCAATATCCGCTCTCGGCTTTTGTAGCAACAAAACAGACACGGAATATGAGAGCAACTCAATTTTCTATACATTTCCATTTTCCTAGCATTATATTACTTATGGTATTGCCGCAGCGAACCTGGACTAAGAAATACCATTTAGAGCAAGGATGGAAAGCCTCTTGGTTGCCAATGCATGAATACAATTTAATACTGATCACATTTTGCTTTTCAAAAGGCACAAGTAGGATAAAGAAAATTTTACGTTACATATAATAGATAAGAAATGAAAATGTAAATATATCAGCTTTTGGCTCAAAGCGCTATGAATAGGCAATTACCAGATGTATGTACATATGTGAAAAGATCAAGTATTCACTGCAATTATAAATTCAATGTAATCATGTCTTAGACATGCTTTTGTAAAAAAATAATTTATTGTTTAATATTAAAAAATAAACAATCTTTTTTTTAATTTTATTGTGCTCATTAAAATTAAGACCCACGTTATTTAAAATGCTCACCTTAATGATCACGATCGGCAAAAATAATACATGGTATTGATATTATACACTTAAAGATGTTCGTAAACCCAAAGTTAAAAATTCTCAAAAATAGTTGAATTGTTAATAGTCCATTTCGGTAGTTCAAAGAAATTCTTAAGAATTTTTTTTTTATTTTCTACAAGACTCTGTAAATAATATCCCATAGTTCTAATAGAAAGACGTGGAAAAACAATAACAGATTGTAACCAAATATTTTTTTATAAAGGTATCGTAAGAACCATTTCTGCACTTTTTAGAATAAAAAAAAATATTAGGTTATTTAGAAATTCAAAATTATATATCCTTATTCAAGAGGACATCAATAAATCACGGATCGTCAAAGTAAAACGCGTTACTTATAACAAAGCCGAATTATTGCAGACGACGTTTATGTGTAAAGAAAAAAATTATTTGCTCTCAAAAATAATTTAAAGATCTACTAAGATCGTAGGAGTTGCGTTTCGACACTCGTCGCGGACGGACGTACTGCGTGTACAAAGTGCTGTGTGCGCGCATGCTGGTGACGCATGAGCCGGGTGCTCCGCCCAGCTGAAGAGTGGAACAGAGCATCATCAGCTGGTTGCTCCTCAAACCGAGTTGAGCAGACCCTGGTGTAGTGCTGGACAACTCTGGGTCGCTCCTTGCATTGACGAGTTGAGCTGACCCAGTGACAGTGACAGTGCCAGTGACAGAGACAGTGCAGTGGAAAAAGGATTTTCATTGGAAAGTGGGAAAGCCCTGGATTTTCATAGATTTTTCCGAGCTTTTCCGACATTTGGTTGGTCCCAGGGGTTTTTCCGTTTCCCGGATTTTCCGGTTTTTCCGGGAGAATTTTCCGGGCGGGTCGGCTAGCCCACGGAGGGAGGTTCGGGTACCGGGGTTTTCCGTTGTTTTTCCGGTGTTCAAGTGAGTTTTTCCGAGTTTTTCCGGGTAAATCGAGATGGAGGAACTTGCACGAATGCGAAAGGCGATCACCGAACTTGACCTATTTATCAAGAAAAAGCCAAATGTGCATAATCCCATAAAGGAGGGCGTAACTGAGGTCAAGAGCGCACTCATCGCCCTTGAAACAGCAATCAAACGAGCTGGCCTTCCGGTGGTGACGATGAGCGAAACACCAGCAGGGACAGTTGAAACTCCAATTGCGGCTGCCGCGACACCTGCGGCCATCGCGACATCCGCGGCATCCGCGTCATCGGCGGCCATCGCGTCATCTGCGGCCGCTGAGCTTCCAGCAGCTACCGCACACTACGCGACAACTACTCCTGCAGCTACCGCTCCCCTCGCGGTTGACACATTTGCGGGGTCTACATCAGCGGAAGTGTCGACTCGCGCCTCCGATTGGCAGCAAGTGAAGAATGGAAGCAGAGGGGGAAAAAACCAGAAGATGATGGCGCCGAGAAGCTCAGCCTCGGCGAAGGCCGACCCGGCAAGGAAGCCGGCGGCGAAGAAAACAATGACCCCACCTACGAGAAACACGGCCGCGACGAAGAAAGAGGGCACCCTTCAGACGAAGAGTGTTGCAACCGGCCCTCGAAACGAGGCGATCGCGGTGAAGACGGGCTCCCTGTCCTACGCGGACGCGATCCGCGCCATCAGGAAGGGAGTGTCCAATCCGGAAGTAACGAAGGAAGTCCGCAGGATAAGGCAAACGAGGAACGGGGATGTCCTCCTAGAAATGGAGCGAGGATCTCAGAAGACGGAGGAGCTTCTGACCTCGATCAAGGAGACACTAGGAGAGAACATGCAGGTTCGCCGACTTGTGCCTCAGATGCGCATCGTCCTCCGAGACCTCGACGGAGGAACGGTCAAGGAGGAAGTCGTCGAGGCCATTCGAGCCTCAGCAGAGGAAGCGACCGACATGAAGGTCTCGCTGAAGCCGGCCTACGGAGGAACCCAGACGGCAACTGTCATATTGAACAGAACAGCAGCCGCCTCGCTGCTGGCACTGGGGAGGGTTCGCGTCGGTTGGATACACAGCCGAGTTCGAGCTGCTCAGAAACAGGAGGAGCGCTGCTTCAGGTGTCTCGGCATGGGCCACATCGCGGCCAACTGCACGGACCACAACGACCGGAGCAAGGAATGCTTCCGTTGCGGCCTCGAAGGCCACAAAGCAGCAAACTGCACCGTCAAAATCTACAGCACAGCAGAGAGGAAACGGCAGATTCAGGCGTAATCCGTGTACTACAGATAAATCTGAATGAGTGCAGAGCGGCGCAGGATCTGATGCTGCACACGACCAACGAGCGAAACGAAGACGTTGTGTTGATCTCTGAGCAGTACCGGGACGGCCAGCACAGGTGGTACTCTGCGGCGGGGTGCAGGAGTGCAGTCTACGTGCCGTCAGTGCGGCTGAGGGAGACATCAGTTGGGGCGGCAGGCGGCAGAGGCTTCGTCTGGGTTGAGGTCGGGAACATACGACTGTACAGCTGTTATTACTCCCCGAACTCGCCCTTAGACGCCTTCACAACAGACTTGTCCCGGCTCGCGGACGACATATCCTCCTCCAGTCTGCCAGTTGTCGTCGCCGGGGACTTCAACGCCAAGGCGCCGGAGTGGGGCTCCAACAAAACGGACCGCCGCGGAAATTTGCTCGCGGAAATGGCCTCTCAGCTGAACTTGCACGCGGCCAACAGAGGAAATACGCCCACTTTCAGAAGAGGAAGTTACGGCTCTGTTTTGGACGTAACTTTTACAAGTGTGTCTATCGCTCATCGCGTCGCTGGGTGGCGCGTCCTGGAAGAAGTGCACTCGGCGAGTGATCACATGTACGTCGAGTTCGTGCTGACACTACAAGACGCACGTCCGAGACCGCCACTGTCACAGAGTGGATGGGCGGTGCATAAGCTGGACGTCGAACTCTTCGATGAGGAGGTCGCAGCGAGAAGAGGTGCAGTGATCGAGACCGCACTGAGCGAAGCGTCGCCGGAGCGGACCGTGGAAGCGCTTAATGGTCTCCTGCGCTACTGTTGCGACGCGTCAATGCCACGAAGGAGAGGGCCGCCCCGACGATCCACATACTGGTGGACAGAAGAAATTGCGGACCTTCGCCGCCAGTGCCTCTCGGCGCGCAGAAGAGCGCAGAGGAGACACAGAGACGAGGCGTCAAGAGAGGGCTACAAGCAGGCTCGAAAAGCCCTCAGTATAGCAATCAGTGCGAGCAAGTCTAGATGCTGGGATGAGCTGTGCGCTATGCTCGAGGCTGACCCGTGGGGCACACCATACAGGATGGTGAGGGGGAAACTCCGAAAAGCCACCGTCGATCCGTATTTGGAAGACCCGAATAACATGGAACAGATCGTCGACGGTCTCTTCCCCCAACACAGAGAAGAGACTTGGCCCAGCAGCGAGACCAACCCGGTCAACGAACGGAGCATTCTCTCGCCATTCACTGTGGAAGAGGTGGTCGACGCTGCAAAGAGGATCAGCGTGAAGAAGGCGCCGGCCTCGAAATACCATTCAAGAGGGAGATCCGCTACCTGGGTGTGCACATAGATGACAAGTTGCGCTTCGTACGCCACGCCGAGGCAGCAGCGACAAAAGCGGCGCGTGTGGCGGAGGACCTCGCCAGGCTGATGCCCAATGTCGGAGGACCGAAACAGAACCGGCGACGACTGTACAACGAGGTCGTCCATTCGGTCCTCCTCTACGGCGCCCCGGTCTGGGCACAGGCCATGACAATTCAGAAGGCCAGGCTCAGTCTCACAAGAGTACAGCGAAGAAGTGCGCTTCGAGTAGCCTCCGCGTACAGGACAGTGTCTGGAGATGCTGTTCTTGCCCTATGCGGCTTGCCAGTTAGCATTTAGAATATTAACATGTGTATACTGAAAAAAAATGAACACGCACATTTACGTTTAATAACATTTATAATTACATTACTTTATGACTATTACACGATTGTCACGCAAAAATGATCTCTTAACGCTTCATGTCACCGCGTTTCGTATTATTCACACTTGATACAATCCTTGAATGAAGGGTCTGTGTACAAATCTATATATCTTGGGTCAAGTATGACCTTTAAACTTTGTCGCTCTTCTTCTTTTGAGTTTCTTTATCTGTTTTATGTTATTTACGCTAGTATAGATTCATATTTTTTTGGAAGGGCTTTTTTAAAAACCTTTCACTATATTTTATAACGATAAACTCACAAAATATTACGATTTTTTTCTATCGTATTACAACTTAACTGGTAGATCACTGAAACCCAAATCGCACCTATCACTGGTTTTGTGAATAAACTAGTTAGTTAGCTAGTAAAAAATTGTATAATAATATTTAGCAAAAATTTGTATAATAATATTTTTATTTATCAAAACGGTAATAACTAGTTATAAGCCAATCATTAGGGTAGCTAGGGACAAATTTTTTTAATCGTATGGATTCTTAGAATTTCAATTTTCAATTTTTTCTTCATTAATCGATATTTTATATTTCTTTTTTTTAAATTATAATACGTATAAATAATAAAATTTTAATAGCTTATACATAAATGTATGTTGCATTTTTTAAAGGTTCTTATTATTGGCCTTGAAATATTTTTACGCTTGATTCGTTAATTTCCTCAAGAAATTTAATAAATTAATTTATATATTAGAAAAAAGCGGTAATTTGTCAAAATAAAAAAATAATATTTGTAGCATTTAAAAAGTAAGTGTAAATATCTGAAAAACTGATTTAAAAATAATATTAAATATTTGTTCCTCAATTTCATAAGGTTTTTTACCCTTCTCACTGTAAATACAAAAAATATATAATAATAACAGTAGCTTTTTTTTACTCAACATAAAATGAATTAGTTTTTTTAGACGGGTCCACGATTCTTTATTAACACCTTATAAATGTCAATTTTAGACAAAACGTATTATTTTTTCAATTTCATATTAAATATATAAGTATTAGTGAAACATCAATATCATATATTGTGAAAGCTAATGAGATCCTAATGAATTCCATTAACAGGACATCTTGCACCTATTTTTACATGTCTTCTTATTCATTACAAATATACATTAAAATCGATTCTATACATATATTTTAAATAGCAAAAGCACTACATTATCTAAAAATTAAAATAAAAACAGTCAGATAATGTCTTACTTTATTTTTGCCATTACTAACACAACACATATGGATAATTTTTGATTAACAATTTTATTCTTTATCCTAAATAAAAAAGCGCATAAAATTTTCACGATTAAGATAATTTTTAAATAAACCAACAGCATGATAAACGATAGAATGTATAATTTATGTACATATATTATATATACGTGGCAGTCAAACGAATAGGACATTTAAATTATTGTGAAATGCCATATTAAGTATAAATTTAGGTCAAAACTCTAAAATTTTATAAGTAGTATATATAAAAATAATATTGAGACTATTTAATTATCAAATATTTGGTAAAACATTTTCTATATAAAATTAAATTAGTCCCATTAGTACCTGTAATCGCGTTAAATAAAAAAAATATTTAAGTAAGCATTAAAATTTTTAAAACGAAAATAAATTAAATTAAAAATATTACCTTTAATATTCTGTAGGGTAACCTTTTGTCAGTAAAAAAACTCACAGCGATATTAAATGCTGACATTTGTTGCCGGGACCAGCTCATACTTATTTTTTACAACTTTGTAAAGTTCCATAAAATTTGACACTTTTGTCCCTAATCTCATATTTCAACTACTGTCTTAGTTGCTTAGTTAGATTAAAATCTGGGCTGTACGATTACCTCTCCAAAACATCCATAATATTGTCTCTTAACCACTTTTTGTGCTTTGAGTCATTGTCTTGTTGAAACCCCTATTCATTTAATAGGTTTTCTTTAGCGTATGGTAACATTATACGTTCCATAATATTCACATACAATTCCTGGTTCCTAATTCCTTCAATTAAATGTATGGGCCCATCTCCACGCCAAGATATACAACCTCATAATATGATATTTCCCTTAATAGTTTTTATCATATATATCATATATAACTCTTCATTCACTAATCATGTCACATACCGCCTTCCATCAAAGCATATTCTATTCAAGTTACACTCACCACTAAACAAAACAATCTTTCAGTCTGAGATTGTCCAATTAATGTGATTTTTTTTACAAAATTACCTCGTTTTACCGATTGTCTTTTTTAATGAATGATTTACGCCGAGCAAAACGACCATGTAAACCTGCTTTACACAATTTTCTCCGAGCAGTAACTCTTATATCATTTTCAAGCAAAGTATGTATTTTCATTATTATATCTACAGCGATTTTTCTATGAAAATTATTATTATTTTTCGATCCAAACGCACAGAAGATTTTTTTGCATTTTTTTATGATAAAATATTTTATATTTTTCAAAATATTTTAAGGCACTATAAACTTGATTTATAGAATTATTAAGGTTTTTTGATAAACTATTATGTTTTATGTTCAGGATCAAATTGGGTAGTTCACCCCATATTAATATATATTTTATTTTGTGATTTTATTCTCCGTAAATACACTATATTTTAATATTTTTAATAATTTAATTTAATAATAATAATTTTATAAGTTGATAGAGCGACATTAAAAGCAGAACTAACTCGAAATATTTTAGATAGACAAAGACTCATGACATGTGGTATTTGTAAGATATGACTCGAGAAAAGCAATAAATTTTGAGTTTAAATGAATACTATTCGGAGTGAGCCTCAGGCCTGTTAGGTGAATATGTCCCCTGGTAGTTTCTAAGTTATTTTACAAATCTAAGACTTTATTAAGCATTAATTTAGATTTTATGAACAAAAATATCATATTGCCAAAAATTTCCTATTCGTTTGACTGCTACTACATATAAAACCTGAGTTTGATTTTCATGTGGACCTTGTGTTTTTTTAATTCTATCGCTTCTAGTAAATTCAAATTAGTGATTGGAAGTATATACTTAAAATTCCATTCCATCACCAAAGATTATTTTTTCCTAGATTTTTCTAATCTCAGGAAAGAATAACGTAATAAAATCAAGCAATGCCGTATATAGTGACATCTATTGATAAATAATATTTTGATTATGTTACTTTTGTCATGAGCACCCATAAATTAGTCGAAATTGACTCATAACACACCAATATACACCACTTAATGAGCTGAAACATTGCCTCTACGCAAAATTTTCGTGTGCTTATTACGATGAATATAGGTGTTAAGTTACACAATCGTCTAATGGTATGCAATGAAATTAAGCACTACATATGACGCGTTTGCTCAGTGGCACTTTAGAGTTCAATTGTAATGTAATAATGATTATGTCCGATGTAGTTATAATGACATTAGCTACATAGCATACGAGTTTTATTTTTTTTAATTTCAAGCATTACAATAAATAAATATTTCAAGCAGTAATAGAACAAACTATTTTTCTCCCTATATATAAAACTTCATTAAGGTTCAAAATCGATTACATTCCATTGCGTCAGTGTCATCGGACGGCACGTAATGGTGGCATTCGTGATAACGGCAGGGCTTTCACACAGCGTGCGGCCCATATGCGCAAAAAGTGCATTAATGCACCTTGCATGCGGGCCGTAGAGTGCCGCGCGCAAGGTATCATTAGCGTTGCTCGCCCGTTTATTACGCCATTATCGACGCTCCACTTCGCGAGCACCCTGTAAAGTGGTGAGCTACGAGCCTGAATGTATCATCTGTCCGAGCGCTTTGAATATGAACCACTATCGTGATCAGGCAATAATTGACTTATTGAAAGGACTTTGTTCCAATATATTATCATTATTTATTAATAAAGAAAGTTCAAGCTTCAAATTTTGATATTTTTCTCAGCTGTTTTAATGGTTTTCAAAATGGTGAGGAAATACCCAAAAGATATGCAAAATATGCTTGCTTACATTTATAAGTAAGTGTTATCATTTATGCTAAAAAAAAAGAGGAACGGCCTATACAAATTGCCCAGCGGGAGCTAAAATTTTACGCGATATTGAAAGTTCATTATTTAGTGATATAACATACCTTCGACCTTTTAGGTATGAGCGTATTATGTGGAAAAATAATCGGGTGCTTTGTATTGAAATAATTTATATAGTGAACCGTTGTTCAATACCGCATTGAAAGCATTATTGATATCGAGCATCTATTTATAATCGCTCGCTTTTTTAATATTTAAATTGCCGGAAATTTCCCACGTTAGCCTGTTGGGTTATTAAGTGGTTAAGTGCATTCTATTTAAAACAAACTGTTCGTTAATAATTTTATTATGAGGGTTTCTTTTAAATTAAAGATATTTTTTAATTAAACTTTGAAATTCGGTTAATTTTCCTAGTTTTAAAAATTTGTATGCTTAAAATTATATTATTTTTAATTATAACAGATCTAGATACTCGTCAACATGGTTAACAAAGTTCATTAATTTTAAAACGCTTATTAAAACGACTTTTTTCATCAATGATAAATAGCTATCATATTCCATCTTAATAATAAACGTCACATATTAAATTTGGCTGTTTATAACTTAATTTTCAGAATCAAAAATAAGTTAAACATACATTTTACCAGCAGTTTGACTTCGTGGCATTCAATGGTAATCTTCAGGTGTTTTTATAGGTTAATGATATGGTGAGTTTTTTGATGTGAAGACATTTTTTATTATTGGTATGATTCAAATCATTGTGCAACAATTAATAAATATTTTCCGTGAGCGTCGGTCTTATTTTGCTTTAGATCCTGGTTGGAAGGCTATGAAGATATTCAGATGTGAATCAGTAGTCTCTTAGAAGTTTTAATCGAGTGTTAGTGATTCTTGCTTGTTCACATTCTTATAATTAAACCCATAGCTCCCTTCATAAAGGTTTTTTTTTACTTTTTTTGGTTGGGACGACTATTTATAAAAAAGTGGTAAAGCAAATTACCGTTGGGCGCTAAAGCAGATTAGAAGCAGCCGTTTTGAGGGCAAACCCGAGTGTACGCTTTATTTTTTCTTAAGATAAATGATACTTTCTTTTTTGATTCGTGGCAAGTACTTTGTAACTTAATCTGTTAAAAGTTTTCTCACAGTGGTGTCCCATTTTAACTAAGAAATCCATTTTACTTAAACTTAAAAAACGGCTTATCATAAACCAAACTGAACTTATTTTTTTATTTTATTAGCTTTATCCATCTAATTGTAAATAAAAGAGGGGCTGAATTGATAAACTATATATATTTTTTAGTGCTAGTATTTCTTGCAATTAGATAATTTCTCTTTTCCCATGATTGATTTTTATATCTTGTCATTGAAATATATTGATAATACTAATGACTAGCAATTTTTTCACACCAGCTTATAAGACCGCTAACTCGCGACTGCCTAAATATAAATTAGGGCTTAGTCTTAGTCTGCAAAGTGCTCGAGCTCGACTAGGTATAAGTCCTAGTTACTCTTTAGCCTAATGCAACTAGCTCCTAATGGACATACATTCACAGCTTGCAAAACTTTGCTGCGATTGAGGCTTATGTAAACCTTACGTTAGCAACCGAGTAAAACATTCGATTTGATTTTAACTAAGATAAATTTATTTTATCATAAACCTCATGTTACTGACATACATTAAGCGGTGCGACATAGCCAGTTTCATAACAAAATAGTTTTCCATAAATATTTTTGTCTATAACTATGCAACTATAAAGATGTACAGTGTTAGTTTAAATCTAAACATGTTTGCCAAGAATCAACGACAAGTAAATAATAAAATATTATAAATAGCTACCGCTGCTTCATCACAATAATGCACCGGCTCACACCATTACATTTGCGTTGTATATTTAAAATTTAATTTTATCGCCTTTGATTCTTAGATCAAACCTCAAATAATGGTATGTTCTTTAGATGCAAACAAAAAACTCGCATATGATCGAAAGATTCATTTAAAATATATTTGTTAGGTATAAAACGTTCCTTTTTAATATACAACGTTCCTTTTTAATATACAACAATATAAAACCAAGTTTTTAGGTAATAATCAAACAAAATAAATTAAACTTCTGACTTTTTGTAGATATGAAGATTAGTTATTTTGATTCAAAAGCTTATTAGATATTTATTGTATGCAAAAGGATACTTTTAGGACTATTTGAAAGTAGTATAATATATAATAAAAAGTCGCTTTTGATATTCTTCATTATTTTTTAACCATGGACGTTTTTATAAAACGATACTTTATGAGAAATATTTACGTTTTATATATCATAAAATAATCGAATACGTATAAAAAACAGCAGTTGTCAGTTGCTCGTAATTTTTAAAATATTATAAAAACATTCTCAAGCGCCATAATTGATTAAACGAATCTATTTCTACTTCACTTATACAAATATTTTTTTGGGATTATATATACAAATATTTTTTGGGGATTATAATGTAAAATATTTATATAATCCTAACTACTTATGTATACAATATAAAGTTAGTTTTCTTTAAAGATATGATACTAGTTAATATATAAGTTACTCTTCACATTACGCCAAGAACAACAAAAAAGGATAAAATAAATTTATTTAATGTCATTTTTTTCTCATTGTAAAAATAACTTTTGAACCTTTCGAATCATAATGAGCTTTGTTGAGTCGTAGTTTGGAACGTCGTGCATTTTTTTATATTGTGTTATCCTAAGTAGTTTTTGTATTGAGTTATACAAAGGTTGCGAAAGTTGCGAAAATTCCCCTTGCGGTCTATTGTTATGCAACATGACAAAGCTAATACTTTTACAACAAAAAAATCTTAATACTTTTTACATTTCGGGAGCTACGTCTAAAATAAACTTCCGCTTTATAATGTGCAATTTTATTTATATTATAAATTATTACACTTTACACGCGAGTTTATGTAGTATAATAAGTTAAAAATAATTACGCTAAACAAACCATGAAAGCGTTTAAGGTTTTCCATAAGCCATTGCCACGCATGAACCTAAGCTTTTAATTACGATGTTTAGCATAAGTAAAAGTATAAATTTATATAACAAAGATGGTTACCTTATTTCTTGTATGTATTTTGCTGGCAAGCGTTTTATAATAACCGAGCATATTCATACATATTATGTACGCAAAATCTCTTTATATTATAATACTGATACTTTAGTGTACACACAAAAAGCATTAAATTTAGTGGGTGATATAACTAAGCAAATTTGATTCATAAGTCAGTTTTGTCATACTAACATATTATGCGTTGGCGTTAGTTACATTATTGTTAGATTTAATTGCTTGTTGTATGTGTATACTTTAGGTTAGGCAAACTTATTTTGATTGCTTACATTGTAATACTAAATAATAATTTATGATTTTAACGTGTCTTAAAAAGCAAATAAATAGATTTAGTGGTTGCAGAGAGCTTTTTAAATAGCATTTACTACGTGATTGCTTAAATTGTTTATTTTTTGTTCACCATATATTTTTCTATAGAACACCATTTTTGTGTAGTGTAATAAAACACATTGGTAAAGCTTATACGTCGTTCGAAAAAAATTCTGCTTTACAATATATTGTGTTTGCTTTTACGTTAAATTATTTTTTTTATTTAAATACAAGGATTTAAAATGGAATGTCAAGAAGACAAAAGTGAGCAATTTCGACACCTCCTTCTGTTCCCGTTCAATTATGGGAATGAAGCCGCCAAAGCTGCTGGTAATAAAACTTTCGGTGTACGGTGAATATGATATCAATGAAATAACAGAGCATTGATGGTTTTCTCAATTTAAATACGGTAATTTCAACCTTAAAGACATTATCTGACGACTAGTGGAATTCACAAAGATCCACTTTAAATTACCGTAGAATTGACTTAACAGAAGAATTGTAATGACATGACCGTATACCGCCATCTTCAATCAATGGGAAAAGTCCAAAAGTTCAGCGCTTGAGTCCCACATCTATACTGGTGATGAAAAATTGTAAATATTAAAGAAGAATACTTTATTGGCGATTTTTTTGTATTTTTTTGTTGTGTTCTCTTGTCCTCTTCATTCGGAAAATACGACACAATTTATTTTAACACCCAACAATGTCTCTAATATAGTTTATAATTAGGTAAAAATATATAAAAACTATAACATATTGCTTTTTATTACTTGTAATATATAACTTTTTAAATATATTTATTATTTTTATTATAAAAAATAATTTGATATATTGTACTATATAAATGTACCATGCACAATCAATTACGTCCCAAAACTTTGTCGTTTTTTCGAGACGGCCAAGAAATACGGAAAGAGGTCGCCTACTTTTTATTCGACTCATATTACACGGTATATGAATAAAGAACAAGAAAAAAAGTCTCATACACAAACAAGTTGCTAACACTGGCAATTTTCGTAGCATAATTCTTGGCAAGCGAGCGGATGCAATATTTCCTACGAACGGGCAATTTTCCGCTGCGGGTAAAAACGAAAAAAGTAACTGCACCGCGATCGTCCTTAGTCAAATGTTAACTAAACCCGCTACCGTTTGTTTATTTGTTGACGATTATACATTATAAAAAATAAATAAAAATAAATCAGCAAACGGTAAAACGATTTTTTTATACATCTTTGATTTGTTTCCTGTGCAAACAACCGATCAGTTTACGGCTACCTCTTCAAACCGGAAAATGTGTACTCAAGATTTGCCATAGAAATTTTGATGTGAAATATATAATATATAAAAACCCATCAAAGCTTTATAGTGACATTCTTACAATTTAAAATAGATTTCAATATTATTTTAACTTCTTATAGTAATATTATAACAGTAGATTTACAATATGAATAATAATAAAATAAGGTAAGCTTAACGAGCTTAAAAAGAAAGGTCAAGGCTATTTGAGTTGTAGTCATATATAAATGACATGATTTATTATGTATAATTATTTTGCCAAAAGGAAACGTTTCTATGTACGTCTAATTAGCGAGTTGTGTACACAAGTTTCAAAATCGTGGTAATAAATTGTAGATAATCCGTTGGTTAAACTATGTAGCAGTGCTAACCGCTTGGTATTTTGTATTATATATCTCTATGTGTGCGATAGTTATATTAAAATTATAATAAAACTAAAAGAATTTTAAATTTTGTTGAAAGTGAAAATATAAATTTAAGTCTTATAAAATATTGTAAAATATTTTTTATTATTATTTAGCGTTAATTAAACGTACATAAATCTAAACTTTGCATAGTTTTTAAGAATACTAAATCTTATCTTTAAAATTAAAATTGTTTTTTTCACTCTTTATTTAAAAAAAAGCTTTTGAATTCTAATAAAACGATTTTTTATGGTTATTTAAAAAACATTTAAAGATTTTGTCAGTAAATTTTTATCAAAAAACTTTTAGCTATACAAAAAAAAAAAAAAAAAAGACATTTTATTTATATTGAAAACAGTTTTACCATTAATTAATTATATTAAAAATCGATTCTAAAACCAATTATTTTACGATTTTAATAAGGCAAAAACTCTAAATTAGTAAGAAAAAAATAGCAAACATACAAATTAATAATGCACTGTATAAAATACACAAATTTGATTTATTTCTAAAATTAGTTTTGTCTTTTATTATTTTTTTTATTAATATTTAATCAATAATTTCTATATTCGGTGTATACCAAAAATTTATTTTTGCTGTATTAATTATAATTTAATACACGAATTTTGAAAATGTATTTTTTCTAATTTTAGCATTTTGCCTTTCATTTTTATATACATTACAAAATTATCGCATTTATTTAGCATTTCAGCATATACGCTTTTTATATCGTTTGGGCAAATTTTATAATTAAATAAAGTAATTACTTCATTAAATATTTTTGACGAAAATATATTAATATTTAATGTTAATTATCCATTCATTATAAGTATTATGATGTTACATTTCAAAATTGTATTTATGGATATTTTTAATTAGTAAAATATAATCCCAAATGGACGTTCAAGTAAAAGAAACGATTATAAGTAAAATAATGTTACCTTTCTAGTTTTATTCAAGACCTTTTTCTACTTTAATAGCAAGTAAATATTAATATTGAATATTTTTAATATTAATTCATAATTTTTATTAGGAATAGTAATATATTATTATATACTTGCTTTATATATATTAATAAATTGTTTATTATATTTTGAATTAATTTTATTTTATTATTATATTTACTTATATAACTAGTTGTTTATTTATACAAATTTGATTTAATTTAATTTTTATTAATTATAATATACCTTCACAATTTTCTTTTACTATGTCTGAAAATGCTCTGTTGTTTATTTATTTATCTCTATATTAAGAAAAAAAGAGTTTTAACTTTCGCTAAGATACAAACTTATTATTTACACAGGAGTGTAAATATGTGTTATTTGTTTTAAATTATAGGTATTTACATTCCTATGTATTTATTATTCATTATTTATTATTTTCCCTAACGATTTGTAAATATGAAAACATTTTTAATTTTCTGAAATTATATGTAATTTCGTACAAGAGCAATATTTTTATAATTTTGCTACCACCATATTTAAATATATTTTCACATAAACCTTTACGAATGCTGGTATTTATGTATATAGATACTTAAAGGAACTTTAGGGGATTAATTGTCTGGGCAGAGCAATTGTTAAGGGGATGTACTGTACGGGGGATCAACTGTCGGAGGACCGAACCGTAGATTAAACCATTAAATGGTCAAAAGTCTTTAGAAAATTAGTGTTATATTAATACATACTAATAACAGTGACTTCTAATATATTTACAAAAAAGATTGACGAACTTTTCTAATAGTCATATATCATAAGTCTGGAATAATTTTATTATGATAAATATAGTCGATGGAGAAAGCAAAATATTCAAAAATAAATAAATATGATTCTATTTCAAATAGAAAAACCTAAAAGCTTTGGTAAAAGCTTGATTTTGTAGGTATATGTACACAAAATATGTATATAAAAAATATTTTAACCCTGGCTGTCAAGATTTCATGTGTACACGACACACTAGGTTGTAAATAATAAATGCAAACACGCGACCGAGATAAACAGGAACAGAACGAAAAAATGGAATACTATTTGCAGGACACGCTTTAAAAAATCGCAACACCGGATCTAGACAGGATGAGCGCTGAAATGCATACATATATGTACATATTTTTTAAATTTTCTTTCTACCGCACCCACACTCGCTTTTGCGCTCTAGTAAATTTGACAGATGTTCATTAGCACTCGTTTTATTTATTTCTGCTACGTATCTACGTCTGTGTTTTCTCTGTACATTCGGTTGCATACTGGCGAAAGATATTTTCTTTTCCGGCGTATGCTAAATTTATATTTGGTTTTTATTCGTAGCTCTAGTTCAAAGTTGCCCCATTACTATTCCTGAAATTGTACAATATAAATTGTGCTTACCGCTTTAGCATCGTATATACTGTATAGCATTAAACAACAAAAAATATTGGATTATTTTTACATAAATTTGAAACCAAAATAGTTTTTAATTTAAAAAAAGACATCCAAGGTTAATACATATAATAGCACGCCAAACAGCTTTTTACATTAAACTCTTATTTAATTTGTTTATTAAACAATAATAATAATAATTAAATTAGTATGTATTTCTAAATTAAGTTTAAAAATTATTAAACTGCATTAAGATTTGAACCACCCAAATTGTGTATCAATAAATTGTAGCAAGTAAGCTAATAAATCAATAAAAACGATTGAGTACTAGGTCGAAATTATATCTAAACGCTAATGTTTTATCTATATTAATTATGGCTAGTATTTTTTTTTTAGATCGTAATTTTGCCCAATCATTACATATTCTTAAAAAAGATTATGATTATTTTATTTTGTGCTAATTTAGTTTATTAAAAATATCACACTTGTATATAAAAATTGTTTATATTAATAGAGTAAAATAAACAGAAATTAGTAAAATATTACAATTTACATCATAGTAATATTTATCTTGAATTAGTATAATTTGTGAAAAAATAAATCTGTGTTAATAGAAAACTACAAGTACAAAATTTAATTTGGTATAAAAAATTTAAATAAGTATAATTTTAAGTCAAACAAAAATAAATGCATTAATAAATATACACAAAAACTAATTGAAATATATGGTTTTAAAAGAGTATTTATTATAAAAAAATATTAATCATGAATAAATTATTAAAAATTTAATTTTTTAGATTTCATTCAATTTATGAATGATCATAGTCATATATGATATACAATATATAAAATAGTATAACTATGTAAATCTCGATCGTTTACCATATTTTAAAATAAATGGTAAAATTAAAATATAAAAGTAATAATTGTGTTTAAATTATTTTCAAGTTCTTTACCTAGCTTACTTTGTTTAAAGCTTTTAACAATTAAATCAATAGGTAAATAAGACATACAATTAAATATTTTTAACAAAATAAACAAAACTCTTATGATATTACAATATACATTAATTTTAATTTATCAATGTTGAAATTAAGTTTTTTTAAATGCGCACTAACTTATACCTACTACAAGAAAAAAACTAACATCATAATGATTTATAGCTATCGACCTTTATTCATAAAAATCTAATTATTAAATTTATAATTGGCATTAAAACATTTTTAGTTATTTTTAAGTAAAATAGCAAAGACCTGAAATAACTAAGTTTTGCAAACATTATCACTCTAAAATTATAAATTGTGTTGTGGTAAGTTATTTTCAGTGACCAGTACTAAAATTCAATGCCTTTTAACTTGCCATTAACGTCTCATTTTTCGACGCCCAGACCTTTGAAAGGGTTTCTAGTGTCTGTGTTTACTTTACGAATCGACTTTTTTAATTTCGTGGTTCGGTTACCGTCTGAAGTGAAGGGGTCGCACGCAAAAAATTAATAAAACCGAACCTTAATTTCGCAGAGCCTTCACTCTGATTGATAGATACAAATTGTTGAGAAAGTTACAGACCCTACGATGACGAGGGGGAAAAAACGTGTACACACATGCCCACTTTTGCAAAAGATTGGCTCATTTTACTGTAAAAAAATTTCCGCCCCCTACTGGTCTCGTAATTACTATCGCTTCAGCGGAGTTCGAGGTCTGAAGGCGGATATTTACAGGGGAGGCACTTTTTGTCATTAAAAGGTAATTATCCGAAGGTTTCGTGCCTTGATGTGACCTCCTCTCGGTAATTCTACAAACAATCCCAACGTTAATTGGCTCCTCATACAAACGTCAGGCCCTCACGTTCGCTTGAGCGTCTGTAAACAGATTATTAACGCACTGTTCGACGTTAAAAATCTACGTTATTCATTACCATAACGTGAAATTTACCACGCAAATGAGATTTGCGTGAAAAGGCAGGGCAGCATTTAAAAATAATACACATCAAAGCGAGCTTCGTAGTATGTTGATATTTATATGTACTTATAATTTACTAATGTAGAAAGCGCGACCCAAAAGTATACAGATTAAAAAAATAAGCATTCACAAATTTAAAATTAAATTATAAAGTATCTGCGCTTCTTTAAAAAGATAAATGGAGATAATACTTATAGGAACTACATTTTATAATAAAAGTTCATTCTAAAAATTCTGCAAATTTAAATATTCATTTCCCTAAATAAATTGATTTTTTGCCCCGAAATCGACGTATGAATGTTTATGTTTCTGTTTATGATGTGAATTAATGTCCATATATGTACAGTTTATTAATTGTTTTGCCAGACGATTACGGGAATTGTAAAATTCTTAAAGTAAATATAACTAAAAGAAAAAGCGTTTCCATAAATTCATAAGCCTGTTGCTTGATCTCTACTATTCCAGACAGTGCTTTAACAGTCGAATGTACTTTTTCATGTAACGCATAAAAATATCAGTTTTAAATATTATCACGTTCATCATAATGGTAAAAGAAAAAGTTTTACTTAAAAAAATTTAAATCAAAGAAATTTTTACGATACTGTTATTAAAAAAAAATGTATTGCCTTCGCATATAATTAAATGATCATCTGGTGATTCAATCGCACTATTCCAACACATCTTAACAATTTTAATTTATGACTTTATGGTAGTAAAAACTGACTTTTAGATGTTCAGTATGTATAAATAATTGTGCATTTGCGATGTATATTATACGAGAAACAGTATTTTTTAAAAATAAAATGTATGTATATTGATATATAAATATATACATACGTTACTCTCAATGTAGACATAGAGAAATATTTTATTTATTTAACAAATATTTACAACCAATTAGAGGCTAACGATTTGTCATGTGATCAGTCATTATGAAGGTTACTAAAATTCAAACATAACTGTGATGTGAAATTTAAATAAAATATAAAATGTTTTTATTTGGCGATGTATAGACTTTGAGTGTTGTATGTTTTATTTATAATATGTCTCGATACGTTGAAAGTGAAGTTGTAATTTTTTTAAATGGTTAATGCACCCCGATTAGTACTCATTTGCTCAGTAATTTACTGCGTATAAATTCTTAAGATGAGAAACACAAGCCTTAATAAAGACTGGTTATATTTTATAAAGCATATAAATGTAACATTACCACAATAATTCACCATGAAAACCCTTCCCTTGAGACGCTTTTGTCCGTAGTAGTTAGAGTTGAAATTTTACTTTGCACCAGCCCTTGGCCTTGTTGTTTGTTTGCGTATTTATTGTACGTGTGTTTCGGTTGTTTTTCCTTAAGTCTAGTGAAACGTCCGCGCTTATAATAAACAAAAGGGCCGAGTTTGAATTAGGAAAGCGAAAAAGTGATCGGTAGTCCCTAGTACCGTTTGTGGCTTTGGTGCGAAAGTTGTATTTGCGCTACACCCCGGGAGCTTAGGCGGAAACAAAAAGCCTTCTACATTATCTTTGGCGGGGGGCCGCACTTGTTGGACTAACAAAGATAATCGCATTATGGAACACCGTGCTGCTGCTGCTTCGTATATCACGCTGGCTGCTGGACTACCCTCATTAGGAAGTCGGCTTGTAAGCACTTTTTAATTAGCGCCAACCGTAGAGAAGGGTGACCTGGACGAAGCTTTATTGGAAATCAACGTGAAAAAACGTTATGTATTCACCTCTTACTTTACAAATTTGGCCTAATTAAAAGCGTTTTTTATCCCTAAAACTTCTATAGATTTAATTAAAAGGCGAAAAATAATCAAATCATATATATCATACATATATAAAAAACACATAGTTCTGAAATAAAGCCTTAGCTATATTAGTTCAGCAATTTTTGAAATGTTGCATAATTATTTTAAAGCGTAAACTCATTTTAAAAACTATTCTGATATAATAATTTTATATAATATTTTTGCTTATTAATTTACTTATTAGTTTTAATTTTTATAATAGTAATATACATAACATGTGACTAATAAAACAATATGACGAACTAAACAGTTGCTAGAAGTTCTGAAACACATTGAAAGTAACATCAATAGGCAATCAAATAGCAAAGAAAATAATTAAGAAAAAAATTATTTAGCTTTATCTCGTAGTTTAATTTTTTTGTCTTTTAACACCCATGTAAATCTAAGATTCTTAAATTATAACAAGTACGCTTTGTGAAATAGCATATATTTTATATAATTAACGGATTTGGTACTATTTTTAGAGGTTATGAAAACAGTTAGTTTGCACCACATTGAATTGAAAATAAAAAGTCACGTTTGCTCGTTGCAGCCGAAAATGCGTATGCCGGGAAAAATATATACCTCAATCTAACAGCCTTTCGGCGAGAACAGTTTTTAGAAGAGCTAAGCACATTGAGAGTAACATCAATAGCCAATTAATTAACAATGCAAATTATATCAAGTTTTCTTGAGCCTCTATCAGTGGTGATTTAAATCTCGGTGCCATTGCTCAATCTATATTGTAAAATTAGTTGAAAGAAATTATAAAGCTTGTAAAAGTACAAGGTGTTCGAAGCCTCTGATTATTTATTGTATTATTTAGCAGCAGGTACTTTGTAAGAGTTATCTATCGATCATACGATAAAAATAACAAACTTTAACTCGAGTTTAATCTAATGTTGCCCATAAAATAAGTTACAATAATATGTATTATATGCTGGTGACCTAAAAGTGTTTTACACAAATTCGAATTCACTCTCTTTACAGAAAGACCTAAAGTCGCTGTGGAGGTAATCGTTCCACAATCGACTACCTTTTTGAAACGGTAAGTGTCACATATCACATTTTCCAAATCCCTTGCCCGGCGGAATTTTTTCATAGTTTAGGCAAAGGTGTTTTAAACAGAAATACTTTCGTCAATGACTTGGGAGTGATATTCGAGCAAAGATACGCACATCTCCAAAGTTTGCGATGAGCACATGTTACTGCAATTAATTATTGCCGATTCGCGTTTTGTACGATACGCCAGTTCGTAGCGTCCTCTATCTATTGTCTGGACCAATACAAGTGAAGCTAAGTACTCATTAGGACGGTCTTTACTTATTTTTGGTGTGCACCATAATTGTTTTTTTTTAATTTTTTTTTTATTTTTAATATTATTTTTATATTAGCTATTATGACGCATTAGGAAAATCAAGTCATGATGGTCAGATTTGTAATAAAAAATATGTTTATCTGTAAAATTTACTACTATATTAGTAAAGCATATTTATAAACGACATGTATTTCAAGTAATTCACGATAGATGTAAAAATTCATAGTATATATGAATATATGCTAAAATGTGAAATATGCAAATAGATTTTAAAATTGCAAATATTGAAGAAAATCTAATTTTTAAATTGTAATAAAATATAAACAAATTTAAAAAATACTATTTAAAATTATTATTAACTATAACTAATTTATTAAATTATTGTGATGACAGGTTTAAAACATCAGCGATAATAAACCCTAGATTTAGTAATACATTGTTTGTTTATTTTGATTTTATAAATTTCTTATTTAATTAATATATGCTGTTGATCTCACAATTTTGAAGGTAGGAAACAGGCCAGACATAATAACAAATTGTTATTCGACGAAATGTTTGCTCTAAAGCGTATAATTAAATTTAGGTGCACAATTTAATTTAAATGATTTTAATGTATCATCTGATTGTACTAAGAATTCATTGTACTAAGAAAATCGTTATTAATTAACATAACTTATAGATTTGGCAATCACTACAACATATGTATTAGGTAAATTTAATTATAGTACAAAACTGTGTAATATAATAATATAAATAAATAAATTAGCTAGTAATTTAGTCTTTGGACAATATTGTGTTTTTGCTCTAATCCGAAAATCCTCTTTTCAGCCTAAGGACACGATAAACATAAAAAATAAAATAAAACATTGCAAATATACACCTTGATTATAAAACAGGTTGTAACGGATGCTGGTAAGACGAGAATATTAATGAGAAACAGCGACGATTCGTGGCGCATTAAGATGAACCTAGAATTTTAGGTATTGATTAAAGGTGTTGATATAGTACGCTTTGTCAAATCCTTATAATTAGGATGTTTGAGACATGTTTTACATAAAAAATATAATAATAATTCTTTTTATTTTCTTTCACATTTTATTTTATATAAAATATATATTTAAATATATTAAAAATCTTTTGTAGCAGTGTAACAGGCGTAAGCTTAATGCGTTACAGTGAAATAAACGCAATTTAAATACAACCACTAAGTAAGTAGTGAGACGCCAGACTGAATTACATAAACATATTAGCTATTACTTATGAGAGCGGCAAATCCATTCTCTTTCAACTTATTTATAAAAATATTTCATCAACTCCACAATATGTTTCAGTGCGTTATGTTTCTTACCAAAGTAGTTAAGTTCACTGATTTATTGTATTTTTTAATTATGTATGTGTTATATTTTATAAATGTATGTATATTTTGAAAAATATTTATTTATTTTTTTTTGTAAAAGGTTTTATGTGTTTTTCCTTAAATCTTTACTTTATTACACTTAGGGATAACTTATTATTATTATTTTTTAAATTTTTAATTGTAAACAATGAAAATGGTTATAAACCAGTATTGTGTATTTAACATGTCTGTATACTATTGTACCCATGAATATTTCTGAAATAAACGCGTTAAAAAAAAAAAAAAGTAGTTAAGAGGCTCACGTAATGAGAATAATTGTAAACAGCAAAGCTACATCGAAACTTATCATAAGATCTTGATCATTCAATAATATTTTACGAATCTTGTCCACAAATTGAAACGGTTTTTTTTACGTAAAAAGTATTTTTTTCTGTTAGTGGTTGAAAAATCTCTGCTAGATATTTTGCTAGCTCTTGAGTGTGTGCAACAGTGCTTACAATTAACCTTGTTTTATGAATTTTAGGGAGACCGTAAAAACGAAAGACTTGAAGAGTTGATTCGTGGTGCAAGTTGCTCTTTCGAAAGTTTCGTCATAAGAGATTTTTCGATTAGATATTTAATTTTATCTTTCTTTTAAACAAAAGCATAACAAAAATCGACCGTTCATCAGCTTATTCAGAGGCTGTTTCAATTCCTTAATACTTTTGGATCTAATGCGGTCTATGTAGTCTTGAGTGCTACATTAATTTACAATTTTATCATTTTTTTTATATCCATTTAAAATTTACACTTATTTTTACATATGGTCGTTCTTTCTTCAATTATTTTATATCACTATTTATTTTATTGTAGAACGTTATAATTTTGCGTTTGGAGTTTGTATATCTTCCAATTGCTTCTGTTCCCAAATTTTATTATTTTGTAGATATTTCATATTTTAATTTATCTTTATTTGTTACTTTTAGTATTTCTTTGCTAAAGTGTTTGCTTGTTATAGAGTATTGAGATATATAATAAATATAAATCTAAATTGCAGAAAATGTATTTATTGACATTATATAATATAATATCAATAAACTTTAAAAAATAATAATATTTTTTTTTGTATTAATTATAGTATCTTATATCTACTTGATTAATTTTTAACCTTTAAGAAACTCTAATTAAAAAAAACTGAAATAATTCAAATTTTAAAAGAAAACCAGACAAAACAGCTTTACTCTTATTATCCTTTGGAATCTCCTACTCGACATCAAACAAATTGTCAAATTCCTCTTAAATAAATTTTTAGTATCATTAAAAACATGAAACATTTCATTAAGCAGCGACGTTTTCTCTGGGTTAATTAAAACACTTTAATTTATAATCCTTGAAAATTTCAGTCAACAGACAAATCAGGTAGAAAATATTATAAAATATTCATTGCATAGTCTTTGGACAATGTTTTTGCAACCAAAGCACGTACGCTTTTAAATTTTCTATATGAGCAAGCTTATAAATTTTACCTTAAAAAAACATGAAACAAAAGGAAAAAAACTTTAGTTGGGACTATAAACATCGCATATCCCGCCAGTCTCGGGGCTTAACCGGCTCAAAGCAAACGTGTCAACCTGTACCGTTTTTGAGGTGTCGAGAATAGCTCATAAATACATAAATTCATATATAAAGCAATAAAAGTTGCGGAAGTCAGCCCACACGGCTCATAGATGATCCCTGTCCTTATCCGGCATTAATAATTCATCGCTTCATTTAGCACTTCGCACTTGGAAGCCAGAAAAATGCTTTCGACACCTTCAATTCTAGAGGCAATGGCAATAAATTATTTAAAGGATTACCTCAGTGTACCGATGCAACATGTATGTGTGTATCATAACATACATATATACATGTAAAAGTTAAGGAAAGTCGAAAGAGGGGCGTTCGAACGAGAGGAAAAGTGCGAGTTTAGGATTAAAGTAATGGGAAATGTATTGAAAGCACAAAGTCTACTTTCAGAGTTTGTTTCATGAGATATGTATAATAAAAAAGTTAAATATATATTATACAACAATACAAGTAAATTTTTTCTTACTATAAAATATATTATATGAAATTTGAAATGTTTTCATACAAATTCCAATACAATTTTAATATGCATAGTTGACGCAAAGAATATTGCAATAACCACGTACTCTTTTGAAGTGTTTTATAGACACATTACATGTTTCTTATATAATTAAAATTAATAGCATCTTAAAGAGCCTTACTTTATTATATTTCTTAAATAAAAATATATATTGCTTTTTATTAATGTCAGAATTTATATATGAGTATTTATTTATAAATTTTTATAACCATTAGAATTAATATATCAGTATTTATTTATAAAATGTCACAAAAACGCGACAAGAAAAATACATTTATAAGTAATTAGTCTTAAACTTTAATTAACAACATCTCTTACGTTAATTATATAATACGATATACTTATTCCAGTCTAGATAATTCCGACGTTAATCTGTAAAGTATATCTTTATTGAACATACTCATCAATATTTATTAAAGACACTCTTTGAAACTTTAGCAATCCACAAAATAGTAGGATTGCATCAAATCAATATTAATAAATCTCTTAAATTAATTATTTTTAAATGTTACAAAAAGGAAGCTTAATAAAAATAAGACTAAAAAATGTAATTTTGAGACCTCATTAAATTTCTGATAAACGTAAACTATCTTTTTTTTAAAATACCATAACAAAATAAACCAATGACGACACTGACTATAAACATATTTTAAGCTATACAGATTTGGAAAGAAAAATAATCTTTGATTGAACGTAAACATAAAAATAGAGCAAATATTATTTTTATTTTGCTATTTGTCTTAATACACACAAATACATATGTGTATTATGTACATATATTTTAAGCTATGAACAAGATTTTATTTACAAAACCAATTTGTTTTTTAATTTTATATCGATATTAAATTTTACAACAATTTTATTACCATCAGAATCATTCCAATGTAAATGTCTTGATTTTTTCTAGTCATGCTCGTACGATCTTTTTGAATTGTTAACACATTATTAGACAATAAAAATATATTTTTCTTGCCTTCATTTTCCCTTGATAAAAAAATACAGTATATTATTTATCTAAAGGAAACGACTCAAAATAAAACACAGAAAAAAATACCAGTATAGTAAACATAAAAAGAGTAATTTACGTCCTTTTTAGTGTCGCAGTAAAATTCGTCATTGATCCGAACGAACGAAACGTTGGTTTAGTGGTGCATGGGTAAATCGACCCCGTGTCTGTGAAATGAGTTTCCCATGTTCACTCGCCCGTGTCTCATGAACGCTCCATTATCTGTCTGCCACACTTTGACAATCCGCCAGCCATTATAAACTTGAGGGGCCAGATTGCGAGAGATTGCCAAATGGCCATAATTTTGCAGCTCCCGAGGACTCCATCCTTCCGACCGCCCCTTAACATCGTCCTGAGGGGTAGCTCCTGTTGCTAATACGTATTTTAACGGCCTGTCTTCTCTACCCGATATCGGGAATATGCTTTTAGACCATTTTAAATTTTTATCAAGCTATATCTCTCACCGTGAACGAAGTACTTAACACTCATCTCGATCCGATGCGATATCGTTAGCTCTAACTATCAAAGAAAAAACGATTTTCACTCTAGAAAATAATTCGCGTAACCACACTAACCATCTAATCTCAAACATCAAAGACTATGATAAAACAAATTTAAATATAAACACAAAATGCTAAAGCACATATTACTTTTGATGCAAAAGCACACATTTTAATGGTTTCAGAGCTTTAGCTTAATGTATTCAAATTAATTCTAAATTCTTTGTATCTTCTTTTACTTTTATTTATTTTACACAAATTGTTTAAGGTTATTAGTTTTTTAAAGTCTGGGTCTGTAAACTCAGCCGTATTCTAAATCGATCTAGTTAATTTCCATTGTGGGGGTAACAACCAACTGTCAAATTTAATATAATTTGAAGGTTATTCGTACGAATATTTAAACAAGCAAAAATTTAGAGCAAAAGTCGGGCTGCACAAAGTATCTTTCCAACAATGTAAAAGAGATTTCGGGAACAAATAATTGCGTTAAAAATTAGAAATATTGCACAGACTACCTAATAACACGTCTGTTCCTAAATGACAATTACTTATACGTACCGCTGAAAAACTACTCTTTGCTTGGAAAAGACGCATCCCAAGAAATATATTTTAATCTGCACGTAAGTTCTTTTACCCATTGCTAACCTTTAAGTGACTATCAAGACTGTTTCTTTTTTAAAGCGTGGCGTTTTGTAGGTGTGTCCAAAAAGCAATGCAATTGGCCTGCAAACATCCTTTTATGCTAAAGCATTATCGATTGATAAAAATATATTTTGAATTTAATTTATTATTATGTATCATTATTTAAAAAAAAATAATATGTAATATACTTTTTATCACATTAATGTTCTTGGTTAACCATTTAACTCTGTTCTTCTAAACTTTGTATGTATATACAAATCGTTTAAATAAGAAAAAAGTTTTTTAAATTTTTTTGACGAATTTGAATTTTCCCTAGTGATTTAAAGTAGAAAAATTGTTAAATATAATAAAAAGTCTTTGTAGATACCTTGAATTTTTATTGTGATATTCCTTTTACCATAAAAAATACGATTATACTTACATATTTCAAGTTGTAAATAAATTTTAACGACCCATATCAGATATCAAGAATGTGTTACGCAATTTAATTTCTTGATCTAACAGTTATCGTCTACCCTGCGCTTTTAAAACATATCTACATCTTCAAGAACGTTACTTTTTATTATTAAATATCATAAAGCGTTAGATATTATTTTTACCCCGCTAAAAGCCGAGGGGTGACGCTGCGGGCTAATATTATACTTGGTAGTTGTTCCGCTTAAATCGAAGACACTTTTACTATAAATCAGAAGGCACGGCCGCAAAGCCAAATCCAGAAACTGCCGTTATCATTGTTCGACGAACGACTCAATGTTTGCAGCCGAATAAATCTCGAAAGTGAACATAAATCATTTCAATACGGTACCGAATCTGTTCCGTAAGTTCCCAACCGCAAGATCAGATCGGTAAATCTGCAAAAAATAGCATGAAAAGGTCTAAAAGCGTTTTGAATAGTTTATGGCTCGTAGCCTATTGTCTTGGTGGTTGCAAATAAAATTTTCTCCAAAAATATAACTTATTTTAATAACTTTTCTAGCTAGTTTTTCAATCTGAGATAATAAAAAAATAAATTAATATAGATACATAGTTAATCAGTGATGATATAAGACATTAATTTATACTACATTTAAAACACTTAATTTATAGGATATTTACAATAGTTTTAAATGCATATTTTTAAAACTGCTATGTTTATAAGCACTTTTTATTTTCTTTGTCAAATTGATTGGTCGTGTAAGAATTATTTATCAAAATGATTTATTATTTTTAATTTTTAATCGGATTATTTAATACCAATGGGTGTTTTGAACTTCTTTTTGATACTAATAATATTTGTGATAATTTGTCTGCTTTGAATTCAATACACCTATTTTAAATGGAATGTTGCTACGATTGAGGTACTATGCCACGTCACGTGGACCCTTCCAGAAGAAAATAAGCTGCCAATTAAGTAAAACATAATCTGCAAAACCTATTTCTTTATTTTTGTTCTTATATTTATTTTATTTTATTTTATTAAAATATTGGAACCCTTTGATATCTAACATTATAATATTATACTAGTTAAAACAGTGAACTAATATTCATAAATGCTTAAATTATAGTTTTAGAATCGTAAGTCAAATTTGTATGTATTCATATATGTAAATATTTGTTACTTTTAAATTTTTACTACGTCAAATTAATATGAATTACCCATACAATGCTTTTAATATGATTTATTACGCTGTAGCGATCATTGCTACGCCTTATAATATAAAGACATTTCTTAAAAAAATAATTTCTTTTCAACGTTTCATAAATACTGATTTCAATGTATTATAATGGTGCAAAAATAGCTTTCCCAATATTCATATATTCATAAAAGTAATATTTTTCATATATCTATGTATGTTATAATTCGATACATTGAAATTTTTACTTCATTTAAATAATATAGAATACTCTTGCATTATTTTTAATGTAATTTATTGCGTTATCTTAATTAAAACTGATAATATTGTGGCGACCATTGTGATCACAAAGTTTCTTAGAACCATTTTTAAACTGCTTTCTAACTTTTCATTAAAATTGATTTTAACGCTTTTAAAAAAGAGTCTTACAAAAATTAATTTGACTGATTTATATATTTTTAGATGGTTTTTCAAGAAAATATTTAATTTGCCAGGTGCCAGGGATTTTAATAGTTTTGAGCCATGCTGAAAGCAGTGGATATTTAGTCGTCGGGTGGAATGAGTATATTATGCAGATTGTTTGTATAAATATTTGCACAATTTCATATAAATTATAATACTACTACACGAATAATGATGATAAATCAAAATACACATATTAATTGTATTAAAACTAGCAGATTAAAAAATCTGCTAGTTTTAATACATACTTGTAGGTATTCATTATTTCTGATTGACATACCAACATAATACAGAATCACACTGTTATAACGCATTAGGCTTACGCCTGTCAGATTACAACAAAATATTATTATTAAGAAAAAAAAATCAACGCTCTTTTAATCATTATTTGGTTTGTTAATTTATAATTGATTTAGATGTAATATATATTTTTAATTTACTAATATATATGTCTTTAAGCGTATATCAAGAAATTCATAGCAATGAAATAGATCAGCATAAATGTATACCAAACATAAAAACGAGAAGAGGTCAAGCACGAAATCTCTTGCAGGTTAGCAAAGTATATAAAAACGGATACATCTGGTCTAAACGAATAACTCTTAATTAAAACTCGTTTCGGGCTACACATTAAAAACTTGAAGAAAATCAAAAACTGAGCTACCTAACTAACCAGAGTAACCAGATATTCTGACGTATTTTGCATGTACGTACAAACTGATTCAAAATGAATCGTAAATTAAAATAGGTTTTATGTATCTTCTAACTTTTGTTGTTGTATATTTTTTGAGATGATTTTATGCCCTATTCATAAGCATAGTGCTTTTAAATGGTTTGACATCTTAATATGTATCTTTACCGCTTATGATACATATTTAAAGTATTAGTCGTCCTCTTTAAATATTTTTACCCATTGAAAACAGTATTTAAATGGAATCATAATTTGTAATAAAACTCAATTTAGAAAAGGAAGTGGGTGATATTATTGCATTTATACGAATCATTTTAAATATAATTTTAATTGAAATTTCTAATTTTAGTATTCTATATTTATACATCTGTCACTTAACACAGAATTAATAAAATGTGTAATAAATAGATTTACGATTTAATTAAACATTCCTTAAGGATCTTATTACCTATTTGACGTGTAATATATTTATCGTCGGTACCCAACATCAATAGGTGGCTTGAATTCTCTCGAGATCAATCGTCTCATTAAAGAGCACCTTTCGACGCAAGTCAGACGTTTATAAATGACCAAAATAATGTCACGATGCCTTAGAGCTTCGATATAAATTTCTACCTGTAATAGTATGACGGCGTACGTTTTTGAATAACGATCATCGATTTGTAATGGGCCCTATCGAGAAATTGCGAACAAATTGGCGGGGTCGGTCAGCCACTTCTTCAGGTATTTCTTTATCATCGTTCTCTTTTAGCGCTGGCGCGTGATTCGAGTGCGAAAAAAATTGCTTAAGAAAAAATAATAAATGGGCAGGAGGAAAAAAGTTTGGCGCAAAAACGATAAATATATATCACCGCGCACCTACCTTCTCACGCGTAAGTCCAAATCAGAACGTGTCGATATGAATATTTATTTTATCGTAAATTTGCGAGAGTTTCTCTGCAGGCGTTAAATTTGACACAAATTGGTTTTGTACTTGAGCGTTTCGCGGAAAAGTGTTTTTCAGGAAATGTGCTTCGGGAAAGTTTTGCGGCGCGCCGTGACGTTTGTGTTTGATGGCGATCGAATTCTGAGAGATACAAATATGAGTATAATAACATAAAAAGTGAATTAACAATATTTTAAAAGTTGCATCTTAAAAAATAAATTAAAAATTAAAAAACATTTTAATGTTTAATATCACACTAACAATACGATTTTTTGCTACAATATATTAGCTGCTCGTTGAATTTGTGAGATTATTCACCGAGTTTGTTATGTTAAGTGTCACTTTTACGATAACCTAGATTTACTATAAAATGTGTCGTTTTCAACGATTTATTATTTTAATTCTAATTTAAATTATATATTATAATGTAATTTTATACTATCTAAGATACCTTATACATTATTCTTATTAAAATTATTTAGGAAATGAAATTTAGAAACAATAAATAATTGCAATTATATACAAGAGATGTCTCTAAATAATAATTCATTATCCTCAACATATTTTCTCCCTACATATTATTTTAAATAGAAACAATTACATAAACCTATTTCTCAAAAAAATATTGTACTAAGTGTTAAAGTTACTATCCAAATTAAATATGAAAAACGATTACAAAATATAATGTATTGTTATATAATATATTTCATATTTATTTAAGTCATGCTTTGTGCTCTGCAGTATAATTAGGACCTAATATAAAACAAGTATATTATTTTTATTAAAATTGCCATAAAATATACAAGTTAAATATTATTTTACAAAATGTTAATAATTCATACTACTACAATGCTTTTTGCGCTGAGCTAAGCTTAGCTTTTTGATACATACAGGTATTATGTTAAAGTTTTGTTTTAAATTATTTACGAGGCAAATTCATAATATGTATACTTTAATTTTTAATATATTTTTTAGAAGTAAATAAATATGTGAATATAATTTGTTGACATTATTTTTGCCGCAATTAAAATTCATTGGACGCGAAAATAAATAATCAGTAAATAAAGCTAAGAAACTAATGAACTATTTTAATATACGCGCATTTGAGCTCACCATTGATGACATACATTCTTAACGTCAAGGCACTGAACGTCCGTTGTTGATGCGTTGATCTCATTAAACCTCTGATTGTCATATTAAATTGTTGACATAAACATTTCAATTGTCGGCGAATCATATACAATAGTAGCATTTTTCAAAGTATGCGCGACAAGTGTTTTCTCGCAGTCAATGCGTATTTGCAAGCGAGATGCAAGCATAACGATTACACATTATCAGAACTCATGACAATATAATTCTTAATTTATAAAAATATCTGGTCAAAAGACATATATAGTAAATTTTAAATCGTGTTGTTTTTTGTGCTGCGATAATCACTTTTTGATAGATATTTTAATTAAAATTTATTATTATCACAAATAAATTTTTTCACGGTGACAAAATAACGCTTTTAAATCTCAACATTAAATAATAAACCTTACAACGACTTATAGTCGTTGTAAGATTTATTAATAATATATTATATATAATATTAATATTTTTGTGTAAATTCGTACCACTTGCATATCATACACCATAGAAACGCATTGCGTATATGTAAACATTTTATATATGTATTTATATTATTTGGGAAAACATTAATGTAACGTCAACATATTTTTATGTCAAACAAGGTTTACGAGCGTAATTTTATAGTGAAATGCCACTAAAAATATCGTTTATGTATCTGACTATAAATAAAAAAAACATACTCATAGTATGATAGCGACCCATGAAAACTTTTCCAATAAAGCATGCAAAGCTGTTTATTTTTACTTTTAACGTATTAAAGTATTAATTTTAATATAAAGTAATCTAAATATTCCATAATGGTTTACTCTAGCTAATCTAATAATTTAAGTATATGTTTATTTTTTACGTATGCATATATAACACATATATGTATAAGATAATTATATAATGTTAGATAATAATTATTTATATGTACTGGTGAATCTAATAAGAAAGAAAGGTATAAGAAGAGATAATATATGATTTTAGGGAAAGGTCAAATTATTTTCCCGTTTCCTTTTAGTCAAAGATAAATGAACCGATAATTTCAATAAAAGCGTAGAAAACAAATCCCCTCGTATCATGGCGATTGTAACAAAAATAACCCTGTATATTTTGTCTCTGAATTTTTATTGCTAAATTCCGGTTCAATTATATCGCAAAAGGAATCAAAAGAAATTTTTCTTTTGTAGTCCTGTAATCATTTTTTTTCTTGGCTATCCGCATGGATAATAATTTTCGTAAATATAACCAAAAAAATGCGAGGAACGATTTTGCAAACACGATATTATCCATGGATATTTTATGTTACGTTGTGCTTGATAGAAAAAATCTATATAATGGTAAACGGACAGAGACGATAAACCTAATTTTATAATATTTGTATGATTATTTTACTTTCTTAAATACTCCATGTGTAGAAACATATATTTTAATGAATGTATATTAAATTTGTTTTAAATGCGAATATCACTCAATGGTAAATATTTGATTTTGATTTAAAGTTATTCATTAAAACTGTTTTAAGCATATTAAATTGAATTTAATTATCTTACTTTTATATAAAGCTTACTAAAGAGCAAAACAATATGTTTCTTTATATATTACGTATTCATGTTTCATTTAATTAGGTTCCAATAGTTCATAGTAAATTACGTTGTACATAACTCATTAAGTATTATTATTTTATAAAAGGTTCTAGCGAGACAAACAAAGTATTATAAACATACATAAATATTGTGTTCTATGTTATTACAAGAAAGAAAAAAATCGTCATAATTAATTAATATGTAAACGTACCTACAAGATATAATATTTCTCAAAAGACTAATAAATTGATAGTAGACCTTTCTGTATAAAAATCAATCAGAAATTGTTAGCAAGACAGATTTAATAACAAAATTGACTATTTTAGTTTAATTAATAAAAAAATGTTTGTTTTACATATAATTAAAATTATAACTGCATTATACCCTTGTGACAGCACACACAGTAAAATATAAAGAGGATTTAAGAAAGAAATAGATAAAAAATCCCAAGAGATTGCAAGACTGGTTGGTTAAAGTAGGATCCAGTTAATTTTTAGTGAGTTAGACAAACTTTGAAAATAATAATATAAATGTACATTAAGTATAAATCATATAAACTAACTTTATCATTTTTATAAAAGATACAAAAATATCTAATTTGACATAAATATAATTACGATTTTTTATATTTTTTATAAATAAACTTTTAATTTCATATTTTATAACAATAAATCTTAGCTTTACTTATTTATTTTAAAAACAAAGATTTATATTGGTTTTGTGCTAATTTATATGTTAATAAATAAATAATATTTTTAATAGTTGTTAGTATTATCAAAAAAATCCCACAGCCTAATTTTCAATTATAAGTTAGGCATTGAAACTGTCTTGGCGACTCGCATAGTATTTTTATAAATTTTAAAATTGTGATCCCACTAAAATTGGGCAACGTACTATATGATAAGAACTTATTGCTTAGTATGAAAGGTAACCCATTTTCCTATTTTCTTAAATTATATTGTTTTTTATTGGTTGTTTGCATTTAATATGCAGCTTTAAAAGTGTACAGAGGTCTATATCATGAATCTGGAAATTTTTTCGTAAGGGGCCAGTCATATATATTTTAGGCTTGGTAAGCCAAAAGTATAAAAAACTTTTTTTTTTGAAAAACTATTTGAATTTAGATAATATTAAATTTTGTATTTATCGTAATTTTCTTAAATACGTGTCTTGTCATAAACTTTACTTAATAAAATAATATTTTATTTTTTTAAGATAATACATCATCAAAGTTCGTCACTACTAATTATCAAAATTTTAAATGGTCATCTGTCAACACTAAGTCCATGATGTATGTCATTGACAACCAATAAAAATTGATTAGTGTCTGGTGACACAACCTCTAGGCCAAGTCAAACTTTATTAGTTACGTTTTTTTCAAGTAGTTGCATATAATCCTAATTGTTCATATTTATCACCTGAAGGACACATCTAACAAAATACATTTCTGTTAATTTAATTTTTATTTTAATTTGCTTTTTAGCATGTCACCACTTTACAGATTAAGCATGTTAGGACATTCAGGTTTCATTTTTGATAAAAGTGTCACATAACAACATTTAAGTCTGCAGAAGCGAATAAAGTTCATTGCTGACACAAGTGATTTAATAATATATGATATATTAAGGTATATCCCACAAAGTGCCTGCTAGTAAATAATACAATGAATAATAAATAGTGGCTTTGAACAGCTTGCAGTTTTACAGGCATTTTGAACTAAACCTTAACCGGTGCCAGGGTTATAAAAAATACAATGAGCTACGACGACTAAAGGAGTATATTTTATTAAAGTAGTTGAACCAGATTTCATTATTTTAAGGGATTTTGTAATCATATACCCCTTTAAATCTATCAACATACCCTAGGATAACGGTAAATGGATAAGAAAAACCTATTTTCTACATAAATGACAAGTAACAATTTCTTTCTCTGGGTTCATCAATTATTTTGATTTTAGTTAACTAATTGAATTTTATCCGCAGCCATACAAATATCTAAGATCGTTTTTATTGTCAGTTTTCTCCTAACTATACAACATATTGAATTAGGTATAATTAATTATGTTTTTGTTAATAAAATTTAAAGGTTAAGAAGCTATTCACAAGAAATTTAATTATGCTCCTCACGATTGATGATTAGCAATATGAAACGTGGTATAGTGCGTGTACATGTATCGTGTCTTATAACGCATACACATATGTATAATGTATGACAATTAATTAAAGCTTGTTCCGTATCTTTTAATACCCAAACGATGGGTCTCTCGGGGCGAAGTGGCGTATTAATTTCGTTCGCATGGATACATACGTATAATATGTACATGTAAGTTGTGTGTCATTGCAGGAGTTTTCGTCAAACGTAGACACATATACACGCATTTTCCGGCTTAGGCATGATGTTAATGAGACCTGTGCCGCGTGCCATATTGCGACCGGCTTATTTGTATATCTTTTGTCAAAGTCATGACGATGAATAATACATATACGGTAATCCATGACTTGTTCTTAAAGACGAGACACGACATGTGTTGTGTCATAATGACGCCGAATAACTTATACATGCGAGCATAAAATCAAATTCGAGCCAGGAGATGACTTCGACGTTTCATCTCGTATGATGTGGTGTGAGAGTTAGAATGTTAGAACAAAAAAAAACTGCCTTCTGGGGTTATTGGATTTTAAACGAACGCTCGAAGTTAGAATTGGATTGATGTGTATAGATGAAGTTTGACGCTTAATATTTTGTATAACTAATTCAAAAGTTGTGTATCAGTTAATTATGTATGTAAAAAGATATTTAATTTTATTTTTTCAAACATTTCATTTAATAATAAATTACTCAATTTTATTGATAATATTATTTTAATATACAAATATTATTAAAAAAAATAGAAATACCATAATTAATTAATAATTAAACAAAAAATATACACTACTTAATAGTTTATTCAGAAGGTAAATATATGTGCTTATTAAAGTTTAATCAAAGAAACTGCACACGGAGTAATTATACAGGACACAAAGTGTTTTTAAGCTTTTTATTACTTAAACATACTAAAGCTCTACTATTTTTTCTTAAGTAAATCCGTGCAATATAGCACGTCAGAACCAATTTTACAACGGAAAAAAAGAGGTTTACTTTGAGTATGTATTGAGTAAATATGAGAGTTTACTTTGAGTATATGTATATAGTATATATATATATATATTTATGTAGTATATTTTGATGCTGAAAGGTGTGTTCACTTTTCAGCATCAAAATATGATGCTCAAATGTTCAATATAATGTTTAATGTAATTTGATTATTAAAAATCTTTTAGGTCAGCAACAAATGCGTGAAATTTTACTTGCTTTAAGATTATAGTTTTTATAAAGGCAAATATCTATTAAAATATATTTTTATGGGTTTTAGAAGTATAATAACTAATTTTTTAAGGCTTCAATAATTACATTGTGAATATTGATTTTTTTATAGTTTATTATTTTGTATTATTTTACTTAATGTATATATTATAGTATTACATATTTATTATTAAAAAAATTATTGGCCTAATGCTTTATATGTATTTACTTTTAATAATGAATTTTTATTTTGCACGATATTCTCTCATTTATATTCTGCCATTTGAGGCTCTGTCAGCGATGACAAAAAATAATAATACAAGTTGATAAAACAATTTTAATCTGACGTTTAAACACGGTGTTGTCAGCACGAAAAAAACTTTGCTATAATAAATGTCAGCGTTTGTGATATCGCACGCTCACAAAATTGCCGGTGCAAATCTAAAATTTAACCGTATAAAAAAAACCACCACGTAAATGGAAAATATAATGGATATTTATATCCAAATTAAAAAGAAAAGCATTAATTTTCAATCATTCGTATATTTTACTTTGGAGTTTTATAAACTATGATTAAATTATGTGACACAACTGTATTTAAATTATTAAAAAAAACATCTTTTTAAATTAGTAATAATTTTAATATTATGATAATTAAATGTTTATATTTTAATTATTGATCTCGTCGTTTCATGGGTTACAGGTATATAATATAAGACTTACATACTCTTTAAAACATACTTCACGATATATTTATTTTGTTATAACAAAAATGGCTATTTCGAACAAGATACATGTTTGTTTGTGTTTCATCTTAATTCAAAGCAATGCAGAGAATAAATTGTATATATAAAATTTCTAAAAATATTTAATTTAATATTTATGTTAACTTATATAATTAGACGACACATTGCTACCCGAAACTACGAAATCCATCATTATAGTGTTTTTTTACTAATTATTATAAGGCGATATAAGAGATGATACATTAGAACCCTTTTTTCTAGCATCGTCATGTCATCAAAAAAAATCGCCCGGTCATGACAAGCTTTGCGACAAAGAAGAAATGAGATTTTCCTCGAGCACGGCGAATGATGAATTCGTTTGCCGATAATAATAGGTAAGTGTACCTAACCATACATATATAAGTATATATATATAACTACGTACGTATTCGTACGTATGAACGTACGTCAGTCCATTTTTTGTCATGTTTCAGGTACGATGCGAGATGAGGTGTTTACGATTGTGTTTTTCACCGCTGCGATATCTTGTTTGTCAAGATTGTCTGCGTTGACAAAAACATATTCACGTTCAGGTCCGTCAGTTATTTAAAACATTTTTCTAATATTATTTTTGAAAAATGCTCGCGTAACGCGAAAACATAAAGCTGTCACCATACTTACGTTGGATCGCATATATTATATCTATGTCATCTCCTCAATCTAAAAATTCACCAGAGTTTTTAATGTATGTGAGCATAAACCGATTTGAAATTTGCTTCCATTCTTTGCCTCGCGTTCAGGTAGGTGTGCGAAAGTTTTTCCATCCATTTCGTTTGTGTTCTTTCTCCTACGCAGATCCAAGATGGAAAGTTCTAGGCTTTCTCCCTCAAACTCGGTTTCGGCAAACTTCTCGACTTTGAATATCAGAGAATCAATCGTTCAGAGTGCTAATCGGTCACGATATTGTGTCGAATGCGGTAAAGATTCAAAAGCTGGTTGATACTTCGTTACCTCACTCTATTCTAACTTTCCGTGACTAACTCTTGTCTGAAGGTCTTATATATCTTCATTAAAAATTTAAATCACGTCCTGTGTGGCAAAACTTTGTTTGTTTTAAGCTTCAGATGCTTAACACGTCGTATTGATGCCGACCTATAATACCATACCTTTAATCTAATACTAACACGTAATCTGTCTGGTAATTTATTTATTTAATTATGAACCAAGGGTATATTATATTGAAATTAGAGTTGAAAAATTTATGTATTATATTACATCGCTTTAATCTTTAGCAAATATTGTCCATTTTAATGTATTATTGTATTTCACATATTTGAGTGATTTTGTGATTAGAGTGCAGTAAAGTAGTAAATCATTGTAAGTGTTAATTAAAACCAATTAACAAATGTAAATAGATAGGGTGATGCTGAATCACTTTTATTAAAGTGTTATTTATACAAACACTTGCATGTACAATGTATGGATAGTTAAGATGATGCTGTATCACGTTTATTGAAGTGTCATTTACACAAACTCCTCTTTAAGCGATTACATGATAAAAAACATATATTAGATTTATCCCTTTATACAATAAAACCTTGAAGAAATATAATAAAATAGAAACAATACATATTGATATTTAATTTTAATTTGCAGGAAATACTTAATATATATAATAAATATTGTTGCTTGAAAGTCCAAAAGTATAATAGTATTTTTAATACTTACTCAAATTTGTAGTTAATTTTGTAAAAAATATTTAAAAAAATGGTTAGTTCGGTGCATGAAATTTGATTGTGTTATAAACATTTTTTTTGTGGCGTACAATATCTAACAAGTGGCGTTTATAACTATTAGTTAAAGAGCACTACTTTGCTATTTTACACGTATCACGCCTATAAAAAAACTGTTTAAAGCAGCAAATTATTTTACTGATTAAATTTTCGCTAATTATCAGTTAAAATTTATTTGGATATGATTTCACTGAAAACCAGTGTTAATGTATTTTTACTAGTAATACACATTCGCTGTAACATATACATACATAAATATAATTTTAAAAATAGCTTTAAATTTTATAGTTCTAGCGTTCAAATATAATATAATTAAGTTGTTTGCATAAAATCAAAATAAATAACAGATTATCGTTGGTCTGCGTGGACCTCTTGGTGGTTTATTGTATGCAAAACTGTAGGATTTTGCCTTAGATTAGGCCCTTTAGACAAGAGCATATCGCCCCGGACAGCTAGAGGGATATACATAATTAAAGGGTTGCTTAGGTATGGGACGTTCCATCACTATGAGGGCTCGGGGACCAATGGTTAAAATTTACTATCTATTGTATTATCAAAGCATTGAACTCCTTTCTGTAACAAATTGTAGTTATTAAATATTTATATTAATAGTGTAAAATATATCTTTGAAGACAATGAATAAAATACGCTAAAGATCCTGTAATGGATATAAGAAATATAATACAAACACACACAAAGTTTTGCTGTGTTTATTACGTTTATATTAAATAAAACAGTTCGCAAAAATATATATTTTAAATTTACAAAATATTTACTTTATGCTTTCAACAAATGTTATAAATTTGATACACAAGGTCATGAAATATATATTATTATATTTTTTTCAAAAAAAGTAATCTCATTTCTTCGTGAACATGCGATCGTTTGTTTCAGCAGTCGACAACATTTTTAGCTCTTTCTACATTACATCAATCTACCCAATTCCTAGTTAGAATTATTTTTTTATTACTCTATATCACATAATTTTAAATAATCTTAAATATAATTTAATATATTAAAGGTATAATATGAGTTACATGTATACACGATTTATATGTTTTTTTAATGAAACCTGAATCAAAAATGTGACATATTTCGACACATATCAAATATTATGTGAAGTTATGCGATAAGAAAGTCATTAAGGCTGATGCATATCTTTCATCACAAAAATAACCACCATAAATACACTTCTGATGATATAGGACTAGCGATATGTAATTTTTTCTGGCACAGTTGACACTAAAATTATAAATATTTAAATTTTTTTATTTGGATAGAAGTAGCTAGATCATGTCCTCCTTTCTTCGTTTGATGGTTGAAAGAATTTCTTGATTGCGTCCTATCATAAAAATAATGTAATCATTGGAGACTCTCTTAGTCCATGGAACTTTAAGCATAGCCTATAAAACCACATTATAAACATGTCAAGTCTATTAAAGTATATGTATCTTATTCGTACTGATAAGACATAGCACTTGACAAATTTAATTCTAGTCTGAAGATGTATGTAAATGCTTCCTTGTGAGATCAGCTCTAAATTTTAAAAACTGGCTCTTAGCAATTTTGGTGTCAACTTTAATCTCTTCTTTAGGAATTATTTCGTATTTTATCAAACTACCCTAGTATTTAAAATGCTTCACTGTCTTAATTCTATCTCCGTCTAATGTTTAGCTTCGCTGGCCCACGAGGAAGCTTGTTTATTACCATAAATTACCATAAATTTTATTTCATCTGTGTTTATTTGTAAGCCCTTTTTGTATATTCATTAATCACACTATCAATGGATTTCTGAAAGTCCTCAACGGTCTCTGCAAATATTTCTGTATCATCAGCATAACGTTTTTGATGCTTTCCTTAACAATTTTATTATTTTTTGTTAATAGAGTGCTTCTTTGAATATAGTTTTGGAGTAGGAGAAAGAACACATCCCTGTCTGACACCTCTCTGTATTGGAATATTTTCGGTTGGATCTCTCTCAATACTTATTACTTTTGATTGATTCCAATACAGATTTTTAAGACGTCTTACACCTCTGTCATCTAGCCCAATAGAACTTAGGTCCATTATAAGATACTTGCTACACGATCAAATGCTTTCTTAAAATCTATAAAGCAAATGTAAATAGATTTTTAAACATGTTTATTCTAACAATCAAGCTAAGTTACAAATCATATTATAGTTGCTACGATTCATAGATTGCAAGTGCTGTTTATTTCTTAAAAAAAAGTAATTTATATTTAAAAAATAAATTACTCGTGTGCACTGAGCGTAACGGGCTATGGTTGTTATGGCTGTTTCGTACGAGGCATGCAGAACGGTATTTGATTAAACGACCGGTACTGGCCACCGAGAGGCAGGGAGACCATCTTAAAGAACATGATATCACATTTTACAAATCCAATTTTGAGCTAGCCTTTGACCCATTCAGCGCACGTGGTACATCCCTGGCATATTTTTGCCGTAATAATTCGCATGTTGTCCGGCCATGAATAAAATTACGGATTTCAATATATGGATGCAGAGGGGAAACCACTCATATCACCGAGAGGACAGAACAAAACCTTGCATACATACATTTCTAATAAGTTGCTCTACTTTATTCAACAAAAGTACCATAATATAAAAGATATATATATAAGTATTTTTTAAAAGTTATGAATCTTTTAATATAGACTCTACCGTATATAATATATTCATGCGAAAAAGGGTTACTAGATGAAAATAAATATATTGTAATCTCATCGCGTGTTACGCTTGCTTGTATTTTATATGCTAATGCTAAAAGTCTCCAGGCCATCGACGGGCAGTGTATATAGGACAAATTTAAACAAATAAGCGAATGTGTTATGTTTATCAAGTCCGCGGATATCCTTGCCTTCATCCTCTTTTATCACATGGTATCGTTAGCACGTATTGAGGTCAAGGATCTATTGTATATTATACATCTGCACACTTTGTTCGCTAAATGAATTCCCAAATACAAATGAGTCGTAAACATAAAACGAGTATTTTGGAAATAGTGCAGTGATATAAAATATTAAGAGTTAAGAATTATATTTAGTATTTGTGATACATAATTTTTTAATCAGCAAGAAAATATGATAATCCATCATGATATATGTACCAGTTTACTGTCGAGTATAAACCAATGCCAACCTGAATAAAATAAATATATAATATTTTATTCGTATAAAATCTGATCTAGGGCAGTAGTCAACTGGTTTTATATAATAACTATTTTCATGTTTATTAAAATATTTTATTATATTCTTATTCCACTTATTTTTAATTTTTACTTTATTAAATATCATGTTCATTGAAGACCCAGGCTAATATATTGTATTAGCAATGATTATTAGGTCAAATTATTATTGCAGCTACAAAATAATTAGGGTTTTCAAGATCAATTGTCCATGGATGATTACAGATAAACATTAAATATTTATAAATGATATGTTTATTAAAAGTGTGGTGTGTCTACCTTTAATTCTATTAGTGTACATTTACAAATCCGAAAAGACCGTAACAACAAAACCTTTTATGTATTAGGAGCACCAATTACCTATTTCTCATTTTTTATTCTGGTCTGTGCGGACCGTATGTGACAATAGAATGAATTAACTCTAAGCATCACCATAATCATTTTATATTTTATTTTTATTAGAATTTAACAAATGGCAGCACTTTAGGATTCATATTTCACACTTGTTCAACATATTTAGCGGCCGTCTTAAATCTGTGCAGATGACAGGCGGCTTATCTTAACTCCTACACAACGGTGTTAAGTTCAGTAAGTGATCAAGCTAATATAATTGCACGCACAGCTAGTCGTAATTTATCGTGGCAGAAAAATTTGGGTAAACACTACACCTCTCTCATGCTAACTATAAGCATAAAACGGATACACAGCGCCGAAATCAACATCTGTATTTTGAAACTTATTTCCGACATTTCAATAACTATCGTTTGAGTTCACTAATTAAAACGCACAAGGGTCTGTACGAACTTGAACCAAAAGAAGCCACTGATCATCAACAATCGAGATCGAAAAAGCAGCTGCTTCCCTCTTCACATCAATCCTGGTCCAGCTTGACGTCTAGAATTCAAAGCTTACTACTTTACGATAGAAAAGAGGATTTTGCGTAAACATTACCATAATAATACAAATTGAAACAAAAAAACTTGACGAAATTTTTAGAACAAATACCAATTATAAACATAAGTAACATCCTTGACACAATATTAAATGAAAAATATTTTTTTTTGCATTATTTTTAATAAATATATCTGTGATTATTTATTATAATTTTAATTAAAATAGGGTCATTGTATCATTATTTTATTTTTTTTGTGAATAGTTAGAGTGTAAAACAAATAACATTTTATAGTTAGAATGTTATTTTTATGAAAAACTCTTAGTAGTGGTCTACGGGATACAAAATTTTAAGTATAATAGTCCATGAGATTCGAAAATTTGGCGACCGCTGATCTAGGGAACAACCTACATGTTCAAGAAAGGCAGTACTTTTACAGAAATTTCATATATGTTACTAATTATTTTTTAGTGGCTTTAAGAGCAATACATTGCACCGTTTTACAATCAGTATAATTCTATGAAATCAAAAAAGTGTTTAAAAAACTAATCTATAAGAAAACTGCTGTTTTCTTTCAGAGTATTTTACAGCATAAAAAATGTAAGAATTAACGGATGAAAATGGAATGTGCAAGTAAAAACTGTAAAGTATTTTGCCTCCTTTATAAGTTTACAAAAAGTAGATTGAATTTTCCGTTTTGTATATACGTTTTAATGCATATTTTAATTAAATTTTAATATGCATGAGATTGGAGTCGATTTATTTAAAAGCACAACTATGCATGTAAACTACACTAAGTTTGCTTTTTTATCGCATCTATCTCACAATAATTAATCTTTAGAGGTTCCTCTCGTGAAATTAGTCCGAACATAATAGGAAAGTTCAACCGCGTAATTATATGCATGTACAAGGGTTTGTTGAAAAGTTTCCGGTCTACCTGACAAGAAAACATTAGCCCGTCGAGTTCTGCGAATTTTGAATTCTCATCCTAACTTCGGACCACTTATCGTTTGTTCTAAAAATATCTCGGCATATTTGTACATATGTTAATTAAATTATGATAAAGGGTAGCAAGAACGTTGATTGATTTTTTTATGTTATGATGTTATTAATAATATAATAAATCTGCAGAAAGATCTACTATGAAGATTTCTATAATAATCACCACGATAGACCAGTAGTATTGGTAAACCCATATGAACATTTTTGTTTTTTTATTTTTTTCATGTCCAAAAGATCGGAATTAGTGATTATTAAATAATTAAAGTGATTATCAGAAATAAGGTTTTTATAGATTTTTTAATCTTACGAATAAATATTATAATATATAATTAATATAAAATCAAACTACGTTGTGCAAAATGACATGTATAATTTGTATGCTATAATAATAGTTTATTATTAATAATAAAAGTCTTGCTACTTTCTTAGTAGGTGCGGATTCTGTTTAATTTTTATTGTAACGTTATAGGCTCCAATGTAATATTGACAATAAAATAATATACATATACTAAAAATCGATAATGTCATATATATAGGCTCAAGAAAAATTAAATATTTGTCAACTATAATAATTTTTACTAATTTAAGTAATTTACACTTAATGTGCTTTAAATGTGACATAATAATAATAATTGATTGATAATTTATTTATTTATTTCTATAAATAGTATATAAATTATTTTTTTTATTACAAACGCTAACAATTTGAATAACTTTCAGAAGTAATAAAAGCAAAAGTGTACCATATCTTAATTCCAATATTGTAAATTAACGTAATACGTGCATTAGGTAGAGTGCTCTGTTAACTTGCTCATGGAAAAACAAATTATCGTGTAAACAAAAACGGTTAAGTATTCTATAAATAATTGTTGTATTTTTAAGTAATAAATTAATTCGACTGTTCTCTGAAATATTATCGTCGTCAGTCAACTGTTAATTGGACATCGGCCTTAATAATTAAATCAAAATGAAATTAAACGGGTCGGAAGACTCTGGCGAAAAAAAGTTTTATTGCGAATAAAAGATTGAAATGGTGGCTAATGGGTTAGGAAAAATCTGTGAAACGGAGTCGAAGCGCTTTTCGTTGCCAAGTGTACTTTGGCAGAGCTAGCTAGATGTGAAAGCGCTTTAAGAGACCCTAAATATCCCCCGGTTTTTGTGAAAATGAGTGAAAATATCACATCAATTCTCGATAGCTCACATGGAAAGATATGGAAAGTTTCAACGGCGTCAAAAGTCAAGGGCGTTCAATTTGGTTTTACAATAATTATACAGCTTTTTATTATTATTTATAGCTAAAATAAATGTATTTATTGTGCAATATAATCATTTACTCTTGTATTAAAAATAATGATTTTAATATTTGAATATTCTGATGAAATAAATAAAATGTAGGAAGTTAACAATTTTTGGATTTTCAATATAAAATTAAATGCATATCTCATTTTTAATCTCAATCCTTTCTAAATGGGATACTAGGCATATTTAAACAAAATAAGACAAAACTATTTTTTAAATTAAGCAATTCGCTAAGATTGTTTTCTTGATTATTATGGGATCGGAAAACCATAGTTTTTTGCATACATTGGAAACCAAATTGTTGAAAAGCATTTTTTAAATGACGTTATAAATTTTAGATTATGTCGATCGGTGTTAAGGTTAAGCTCATGGAAGTAATTAATAGTATAACGATTCTACCCTTCAAACTTTTGGTTTCGTAAATATTATATAGTATGTATTATAAATAAAAATCTGTTCTACGTACTACAATTTTAACTATTGAGAAAATTCATCTAAAAATTTGAGCAGACACAGGTCTTAAGATTCTTGATATTACATCTTTATGCATTGGCATAAACAACCATTGCCCCAATATCAAAAGCAGTGATGTTTACCTTTATTTAAGTTGTGGGTTTTATTTGGTCTCAGGCTATAAATCACAGACTTAAAAATATTTTGTCAAGAAGTTGAAAACAAATATAAATTTGTTGTCAAAAAATAAAGTTATATGCGCCACAGCTATAAAATTATAAAATAGCCATCTCTTATAAAATTATTAAATAGTCACATTAGTCAAATTATATTTTATCCGAATTTTATCATTTTTTTCATTTTAGTAACTAAAAATCATTCTAAGTATTAATCTTGGAAAGCGTATGTAGTAAGTTTATATTTAAAAATTTGTGACACCAGACAGTTTTAGAACCAATGTCACAATCATTTGGCAAATCAAAATTATATTTTGCATAGTTACTTTTTAAGAACCTGTAAAAAAAATTATTCTCATAAATGTGTATTATATTGAATGCTATGTATTCTAAAAAATTCTCAGTTACATATTAAGACTTTGATTATAAACATATTATGCTTAAATCATACTGCCTTAATCGGCAAATATTGCATCCGTTTTTCATATTTATATGTAATTCTTAAAATTAAATTTTATTTATAGTGAAATATTTTATTAAGATAATCACACAACCGATAAGTGGTGAAACAGAATATTAATTTCAAAGTATAGTTGTAATGGAAGTGGCAATTTTTTGGAGAATCTTTTAGTTTTGCATCGAGAAATAAGCGAGTGCTTGCCAAAGTGAACCTTTATAAACCCTCTAAACAACTTTCTTTTATTAGACCAATTAGACCGTATGGTCAAACTCGACCACCTTAATGTACACTCTCTAATAAACCATCGGTTTTTCTCCAGGATAGTCATTTATAAATGAATCTTTAATGGTTACCTCACTGATCCTTACGTAAATTATAAAACATATTTTTTTATTAAGTGAAGTATTGCCACTGTTCTTAACTGCACGTTTCGATGAGTATAATACATTGTTTAATGGTGACAAATAATTGTAGAAATTTTATTTTGAATGACACATTAATGGTCTGTGATAATAACGGTTGCGTCTTTAACTTCTATCTTGTTCTAATGTGGCTAATAATCTCACCTTGTTTTTAATGGCGCTTCTTTTAATAAAAATGTAGATTGCACCACATTGTACTTAAATAATTAAAAGAATGGACTCAAAAATATGTTAAATGCTTTTATGACAAACACGTTTTTAAAGCATATTTATTTACATTTTTTTTAAATAGTACTTCAAAAAATAAATATATCATCATGCGTACGTATACGTATTTCGGATTCTATTTAGAAACACATTAACCATAAGCTTACACACACGTGTTCGATTTTTTTCCATAAAATATATGGCCCGCATTGGTTGTTTCCCAGGGATACCGTTCGAAAAAGGGCATGAGGCAGTTCGGTAGGTCATATAAACGTCATTAGGCCATCGAAATAACCGTAAACTTGGTGAAATACGAACAGCCACGGGAAAAATTCCCAGATATTATAATATTATGAATTACGACCGGAACAACCGTCGTAACGTCAGGAAAATGTTTGTAGATTTCCAATCGGATCTGTGCCCTCTTTGCGCTTTTTTTCATACTCAAGCGGACTACGAAATGTGGTTAAATAAATTTGCGCGAATATATAGTGCACGCTAAGAATATCGATACAAAAAATATTATAAGACGCATGAAATATTATCGTGATATTACTAAAAATGAAAATGATGAACGTTATAAATGTCAAATTCGAGTATAAGTTTTGTAAGTTATTAAACTTCAAAACTTATCTGGGCATTAGGTTTCAAGATAAGTTTTATTAACATTTACTTCAAAATGATATTACATTTTTCAATGTCGTTTGAATTAAAAAGAAATTATTTTATATTAATTAAAAATTTATATTAAAATTTCTATCTTTTATAATTAAAATTATTCTTCTTAGATTATATTTGCCTTTTTTTTAATCGCATAAATTAATTTAGATTTAGTTGGGTCTTTTTGTTCATAAAACAAATCGTCAATTAAATATATTACAACAATTGTTGTATATTATAAATTCAGCACATCGCTGCCAAATCTCATAAAATAATCCAACGATTAAATGATCGTAATATGATTAAAATTTCATACCTATACACAAGGCAAATAAGAAAAAACTACTGTGTAATCCATACACTAAGAAGCTTACTATGAAATTATCACTGTTACAACGTTATGGTCTTACATGCATTTGAAAATTAATATTCTATATATTAAAACACACACAGTGGTCGGTCGCCTTTTGCTAATAATAAAATACTTAAGCAATGTTAATTTCAACAAGACGTCAGCTGAGAATTTCTAGATCGACGCACTTAAAAAAGAATGTGTATTTAGGAATCCAACTAATGATATAAAATATAATAACAGATAATACAAATCTACATAGCTATATTTGTGTATTAAAAGTTTTATGTATAGCTATACGTTATTTTTGTTACATTACCTTTTATTTCAAATGCTTACAACTCATTAATGTTATTTTTTAAATATCGAAAGAAAATAAAAATTAACTTTCTTAATGGTAAATCAGTCAGGCTATAAAATATTGTCTAGTCCGCCATATATTAGATCATTACAAGCATGTCGAACGCTTATGTTGAATCAGTTAGGTTGGTTTAAAAATTGACGTTTTTAGTTGTAAATGATTTGCGATATAAAATATTCTCGCAATCTCCATAATCGATAGATATCTCGTTATTATATTAATACACGCATTTTTAGGTTGATTTGGGTAACAACCAACTTCTTAAAAAAATAGAATTGTACACAGCCAAAATAAATAGACTGGTACTTAACTGCCAAAAATGTTATATTGATTAATAAATTTAAAACTTGTTTTTAAGCATGTAGGTCATAAAAATTATTTGTTAAGCAATCTAATAATTCCAGCAATAATTTATTGCTTTTATAATACAGTCAAAACATATTTGGTTTCATTATAAGCTCTTTGCATACATGCTAGTTTTATAATAAAGCTTCTTCAAATGCCCGCGCCTTAACGTTCTTAATTAAAAATAAAATTCACAGGGCCGAATTCGGAATTGCCCACTGTGGAATATAATTGCAAAACAAGACCCTTTGACCACGAAGCCTCCCATCGGAGGCATATTTCCGCTATGGTAGATTCAACGTGACAGTTTCAGCGTGAAACGGTACTGGCCCTTCTATTGTTGCCCAAAATCCCGCGCCCTTTAGTTTGCGGTAAGGTATTCAAAATTAACTTCCTGTTAATTTATGTATAAAAACGTATCGCCGCAATCGCGTTTTGTTCTAATCCGACCCCACCTTTAAGGGGGGCTAAATATCAGTGCGCCTGTCGGTGTGTCCGAACGTAATTTATTTACCAGAATTATTACCAAGGGGTCACCTTCGCTTTGTTATGTCTTAATATTGATAATGCGGGTACAACTGAAAAGCATACTTTATGGTAAGGTGTCAAAGAATGCGATAGTGGATTTTAGATTGTCAGTTTTTAAGTATAATAATGTAACATTCTAGAAAATAGTATTAGTGTCAATTAGCGTTATATTTATATTAATATTTTTCTTGTATCTTGTCAGTAATAATACAAAGGCCTTATATGATTTTTTTTTAAACTAGGTTAAACAGTTCACTGATTCGTTTACTTTCAACCTTTTCCATATTGGTATGTAAAAGGTTTGGACCAAAGTACTTTATTTTCCGACGTTTTACCGTATTTAGAATCTCCTGATCCTTGCTCAAGATTTGTATTACGACACCGCAACCTGACACCACAGGCAACACCACAACTCGAATGCATTCAGTCTATTCAAACTTATCACTGACAGAGTCTAAGTTTCGCACCGGTATAGAAATTCGGACCAAGCGTTGAATATTTGATATAAATAATCGAAAAATACAGTTTGTAAAATTCTATGTTATATAGTAACTTATGGTGTAAAGGGTAGTGTTTTAAAGAATTGTAAAGAAAATTGTTAAGTGTTATAAAAACAAAGTAACATGGTAATCTCGTCAATATGTTTAATATGAACCACATTAAGTTGTCTGAACAGATTGCTAAGACGGAAAATCCACAAAATTTTAATCTCAGTTTATTATTGTTTCTTATGTTTAGTAAACATATTGATAAAGTTATTTATAATAACAAATTTGTAAGTTTCACCGAAGAACATAGTGTATTTCTTGATTTGATGAAATTTTATGAACGTGGTCATTCTCTAATAGATAAATTACTTCTTTGTGTTGCTGGTAGAGAAAACTCTCTCGAACACACTCTGGAGATTCTGCAAAAACTTAACTTTTGTATATCAATTATTCACCAGCAGTTTCTGAACTCTAATAAGCACATTAAAAAACGTTACTAATGCTCTGCATATTTATGTAAATTATTGATACAAATATACATACGGAACTTTTCTCAAAACTCTGCGTTTCTAAAGCAGTATTATCGTGCCAAATATGGTCTTTCAAGTTTCAACACAGTCTCGAAATTAAAAATTGTGAATCATGGATTGGACTTCAGCATTTATTTCTGATTTATTAGAAGACGTATCTAATTATTTAATCTAGTCATTGAAACATTTTTGTATATACATATATCATAAGTATTTTAATGCTTTTATTTATAAATAGTATTATTATTAACACAAAAATATAATTCGGTCCTGTATTTTTTGCATTTTTTTATTTTATTGTACACTTTATCACTACACTTCACAATAAAATTATTTGTACATACTTCATCCATTTTTTTTTCGCTGCTGCTTACGAATTTCCATTCATAATAATTATATAATTGGTTTTCTTTGTAATATTATGTTAAAGTGGTCGTTCAGTTTTACTAATATATTTCTTAAAAATATTTTAATACAAATTGCCACTTGGTTTACTTTGTCACTTAATTCAATCATGAATCTCTTTGTATTTTTTTTAACCTATGATAGTTTCTAAGTGTATCTTTAAAATAATAATATTAATACAAATATATCAAAATATTTTCATGGATTCATAAATTACTGAGTTAAAATAATTAAATATAAATTTACTGTATTAAATTTGTATATGTATATAAAAAACCCTTACTTGTTTGATATAATCCAAAATCTTTTATTTGTCTTAACGAAGATTACATTTTCTGGCAATGTTGTCTGTAAATATTTGTGGAAATAATTAAATACAATAAATTTAATAAGTTTACGGTCAATTTTTATTGTTGACTTTTAAAGAATACTGTATTAAAAAAAATATAGGTAGTATACGCTATTTGCCGTAGCAATTAAAATTCTACTAAATACTAAATTACATGTTTAAAGCATTTCGAAGAAAATTTTATCGATGAAACCATAAATAGAATTCATCTGAAGGATAATGCTGTTCCGACAAAATTTTCAGTTATATTTAAACAGCCAGTGAATTTTTTCTTAACAATTCCAATAAATTAATATTAATGATAATAATATAAATTAAAAATAAGATTTATTAAGATGTATCTCAGTTTGACGCTATTGTCTATGACATCGTATAAGTCACGAAGAACCGAACAAAATAGTGCGTCATATTTTCTGTCATTCATAAATATACATAATATGTGATTTGGCTGTTAGTCAATAGAGCAAAATATTCTGTTGATAAACAACACATCATACTATAATATTAATATTGGTTTTAAACTATCTTTTTTAAACCGGGTAATTAGAATAAAATATCGAAATTGTACTGTTTTTAATAAATTATTTTTTTTTAATGAAGTTTGCCTTTTTATTTGTTTTAGTCAGTATCGTTTATTTTACTAATAGTATTGTACAAACAATAATTTTTAATTACATCCCGAAAACAAGTTATTTGTTTATGGAAATCAAGTAGTTTTTTTGTCATATTACATAACTTTTTTTTTAATTTTTTTAATGAAAATTTGAATGTATTCGAACATGCTTATGTGTCTCAATCTTGCACCCTGCTTTGACTAATTTAGCAAAATTAAAAAGTTTTGAAATCATTTTTTTTTTACATTTATTTATAATGTAATCTTATATTGTTTACATTTAGTTTTGTCAGTGTGATACTTTTTTATTTTAAAATACTTTTATAGACTCTCATTATTCTTCATGTTTTATTGCATACTATTACAATAATATTTAATTATTTATTTTTTATTGATTTATGTTACTGATCATATAAACCACAAATAGTATAAATGTAACAAAAACTCTATATCGTACTTACTTTATATTAAAACTACAATATAAATAATATACTACACGCAGAATCGTGCTTAAAAAGCGAATTGATTGTTTGTTTACACACGTGGCTCGTGTTAAAATTATTAAATGAATATCGACGTCAGAGAAGCGGAATTGCTGTGTGATTCGACATCTTTCCTTTGGGATATGAAACTTTTTTTCTCTCAAGGTAAACGTACATACATATCTCGTAGCGAAACTTCGAATTTCGTACACGATCGTTCCGATAAAATTGGAAAATTCGTCCTGTCAAAGCGACGATTTTTTTCGATATTATGTACACTTATACATAAGTTTATATATATATATATATATATATATATATATATATATATATATATATATATATATATATATATATATATATATATATATATATATATATATATATATATATATATATATATATATATATATATATATATATATATATATATATATATATATATATATATATATATATATATATATATATATATATATATATATATATATATATATATATATATATATATATATATATATATATATATATATATATTGTATATAAGCAATGTTTGTCTACTTAAAATATTGATAAAGTAAAATATCAAATATTTGATAAAAATATTATTTTAGAATTTAATTAAAATACATTTTGAGCATCCTTGTAGGTTCAACTTAATACATTTAATGCTACTTAAAATAAGCATAAATTCTTATTTTTTGTGGAATTTGTGTCATTTATTTTGTATATCAATCTAAAGGCCGCAATAGCAACAAGCCTTATAGAGCAAAGTTCTCTTATATTTATTAAATCCTTGCTTGATTTTCAGATTGTTTTTTTTATTCTGTGTAATTTTACACATCCCAAAATATTTAGTTTTTATAAGAAATAGTAATTTATTTTTGATAAGCATTTTTTTAAAATAGCTCTATATTTAGCCTCAATAGATAAACAGCCTACATATTTTTCCCATTTTAAAAGATAAGGAGTAACGGTACAAACCGTTAATCTCACCTAGAATTATAATTATTCTCTTACGGTTTTTTTATTCTTGCTACGCAAAAGAAAGGTAAGAAATTGGGCGATGGCCGAGGGTGCCTTTCTAATTAGAGTGAGATTGTTTGTTATTCCAGCGAAGTTTGTTCTGAATTGCCCAAAGCCTAGAGAAATGCCGGATTAGCGGAGACAATTCAAATGTTTGTTTCTTTAGACACAAATAAAACAAGGTAAAAAGGCAAATAAATAATATGTTATTCTTAGAGATCTGTCAAAGCAGATAGATTTTAACGAAATTGATCACAATCAGGTCAAAAAGCATTATATAATCATACACAATCAATATTATATTACATTCTTAGAGATTAGAGAATTGTATTAATAAAACATGTCAATATTGGATAAGGAAAGTGATTCCAGTGAACCTTAAAAATATCAAGGATAGCGTCATGATGACTGCAAACATTTCAAAAGCAGCATGCGAGCATCATTGGAGCGGCGTGGTCTAAATAATATATGTATATATTTTATTACAATTGCACGTTTAAATAAAAATTATATATCAGAGAATAAATGTCCGAGTTAACACAATAAATATGTTATATTAACAATAAACATAAAATGACTATATTTATGTTTATTCTATCAAAACTGTGTTTTGTAGTTCGCGCTTAAAGACCGTTAATTATCTGTAGTTTAATGATATTTAAATAGTTGGTGAAATACTTACAGCAATTTGCGTGTGCAAGATCAAAACGGAGAAGCAGACGTTGAAAGATGGCGACGCCTCTTAATGAGTGTAGCATTATCGAGCACCAATATATTGCCCTGTTTTATTGCCTAAAGGTCTGGAATATAAATAGGTTACAGCACAATAAGTGCCGCCTGTGTATAGCCATCATTGCCTATCACGTTAAGCTCTTTCCAATAATAGGTTGCCAAAATAATCTAGAGGACGGACAAGGACAAATGCAGCATCCTTAAAAAGCTTTGTGCTGCCATTCGATGAAGAACATCATTGAAAAAACACTGCAGAAGTTTTTAGGAATCATACATACAGATGTAACCATGCTCGAATAGATTTATATTTTATCGTCTTCCTCAAATAGTATTTTTTGCAGAATTGTTATTCTGACATGAATGAGTAGTAAATAACTTACTTGGTTAATTGCATGGTTCTGACAACAGTTACTACAACATTACCTGTTAAAAGTTATTACAACTGGCTTATGTTTGAATCTATACGATTTTTGCATATCAGTAATCTTAATCGTATAATATTTATTATAATTTGTAATTTACTTACTGACTGTATTTTTTTTTTAGTTTTCGCTATAAATAACTGACATTTAATTAATTAAATAAAATGATTTATTTTTTAATGAATTTATCTTGAACAATATTTAAGAATCTTAAATAAAATAATTATATTTATACTGAAAAGGCGACTTATATAACATAGACATTTTTATAATCTGAACAATACACGCGTGTCGTCATAAATGTATTCATCCACAAGCTTATATAAAACGCCAAGCATAGTGAGCTCAATTAAAGTTAACAATATTACTACGTGTACGAGATTTGTGATTTAATCAACGCGAAATGGGGTGATGCGACTGGGGGATGGCGCCACGCGGGGTGGCGTTTGGCGCGCGCGTTAACGGGTTTCGCGAGGTATTTTTGTTGATAAAGCCATCGAATGCTCTTATCATCTGCGATTTTCCCGTGCCGTGAAAATGTGACGGAGGCTTTGGCGCTTGCGCATTCCTCATCAGAATAACGCCCCCTTCCTTTTCGGGTTCAGTCGGGTATCGAGAACCGAACCCGCAGGAACACGCCTCCTCCGACCGGGGATGAAAATACCGCGATTGTATTCTTATTATCAAAACTTCAGTAAAAGGATCGGTTAAAGTTAGTTTGACGATAAAGGTGATCAGATTAAATATATGATGAAGGAGAAAAATCTGACCAGTGCCTGAAAAACTTTGTTTTTGTGATGGAAAGTTGTTCGGGGAGGATCGAGTAAACTTTTTATTTATGTAAGTAGAATTGATACTTTTCTATAATAGTCTTTATGCTGATTAAAATGTGTAACTTGTGTAAACATTTGTATATAATGAAGATTAAATTCTTATCTTACAAATATAACTATGTCTAAAACAAAAACTATGTACGGTGAGAACTATGTATAATAGCTTGACGTGCCATATAAATTCCACGAGTATCTGGAATTCATTCAAAGTAATTTTGAAACTTGAGACTCTTAAAGGTAAAGTTTCATTGAATAACGTTGATTATTAATAAGATGAAATATTTTATATAGAAGGAATTTATTTTGTTATTTATGCATAAAGTATAACCAGCTTGATAGACTTGTTGTTTAAACCCAAAAGACCTGGGTTAAAATCCCATATGGATTCTAGTGTTTTAATTTGCAATCGTGTCTGGAAAATTGTAGTAAGCGATTTTTATTTAATTATAACTCCGAATAAATATCACAGATTGGCTTTTTATAAATTTTCCCAATCTCACAATGCAATATTAAAATGATTACTTAAAATGCAGCTAGTATTTTAATTAGATATGTATTCAAAAACAGTAAAATTATATTCTCAAACACGATCAATGCTTTAGCGCAATTTAAAAATACGATTTTTTTTATAAAATACAGCAACATTTTAATACAATTCATACATATTAAAGACTATAATTATACTTTAAAATTTAATTATGTGTATTATATAAATAATTAGTGTTTTAGGTTCAAATTATAATGTTTCTACTAATCTTACTTTATAACTAATAAAATATTAATGGAGTCATTCAAGTTTTTTACTTATCAATACTAAAAAAGTAACACTACGCATTAAAAAACCATAAAGTTTTTTTAATAAAATTTATAAATTTACAACTTGCTTTATATACAGTTTTCTGAATTTCCCGTAAAAATTGAATTATATCTCTTGTGATATATTTACATATATTTCATGGTAAATTAAATTATAATTATCAAGCATAGACATCTCTTGATTTAGTAATGACCTACAAAATTAAATTTGGTAGAACATATAAAAGCTTAAACGTATTACGTATTAAGAATTAATAATTTATTAAATTATTATTATTAAAAAAAAAAATACGATGGATTTAATATTAGGTTACTAATACAACCAGTAACTTTTCAGTAAAAAAATATTTATTGATATTTTAAAATACTTTAGTTTTCTGATGGTGATTTTTAATATAATATAAATTATTATTAATTAATTGGTAAATTAACAACAAACATCAAAGGCGTGTATAATAGATTGTTAATAAAATAATTTTAACTGTTTGATATTTAAATATTTTTGCAACTATTTCTTAATATTTGCATTGTTTTTTTTAATTTTTAATTTATAAAAATCTGCAATCCAATTATTTAAGCACAGTTTTTTATTATATCTTAATTATGTATATAATATATTAATGTAGGTAGGCTTCTTTATTATGAACAGTTTGATTGAGTCTATGTTTTGTTTTGCAAAATTAATTATTGTACTTTTATGTAATTTATTACAGCCAATGCCGTAGTCACTAATAGCATACAAACAACGTAATGTAGAAAAATACTTTGTTACTGCCGAAATTTTACTAAATACTCATATTATTTACTTCAATATTCAAATAGTTAAAAATTTCGAATAATATAAAATTTATAGCTTACAGAAATATAATGTAGAAAATAATCAATGATTATTTATATATTCCTTAAAAGAAAATTGCTTAGTGAAAATATTAAATTTAATAATTTAACTATTATTGGTTTATTTAATACAATATTTACATTGTTAATAAATATGACTAAATAAAAAATATATATTTTATGAATAAGTAATAAAATATGTTTAGGCCTACATTAAAAAAACCTTTTTTTAAATTTAAAATGTCTTTAATGTATTTGCAATGTACTCTTTTTAATTAAAGCGTTCAAATAAAATAATTCAACGTTCATCTTTGAACTGAGGTTTTATTTTTTTAAGACCGTGTACCACTAACACAGGGGTTCCGACGCATAAAAGACATAAAAGGTATTTACTGAAAATAGGCGGGCTATCAGTAAATTGGGTTTCCAGCTCACTGATTTCATGGAAAATTGAATTCGGTGGGAACGTTGTGTTTTTACTTTTTGCTTGTGTACAACATTTCCAACTTATTAGACACAAAAAATATAAATACAAATTTCATATTTTGAAACAAAATTTGCACAAACCCCTAATCGTTATTTGTTAATTATCATTTAGTTTAAATAGATTAAATTTAAATACAAAATATGTCAGTTTATTTTTTTGAAACAATAAATCAGTAGTTAAGTAAAAACTATTTTTTTTTATTTTAAACTGATTATTTTATTTCCAACATTGATATTATGATATGATGTTATGTAAAGGATTTATTGCAATCAAACAATTAACACATATTGAATTTAATATCATAATCTAATAATTTTATCCTAAAATCTGTTTAAATCCAGTCTACACATATTCTTCGCACGTAGAAGCTAAAAGAACAACTGGTATTATATTATTAATATCCAAACAATTGTATATTTTTTTATCAAAAAAGTATGATCATTTGAATTGTTTCTTTAAGATAAGTATAAAATAAAAATCAGCATAAAATTTTCTGCTGCTGTAAGTACTTTAGTTATATGAAGCCGATGAAATTTTATGTTTGATATTTAACTTAATTATTTACTTTTTATTTTAATAGATTATTCGACCTTATTATAAACTTTGTCTTAAATTTTCACAACTTTATTTTTGTATATGTACCTATGTTTAAAATATATTTTTAGCTATACTTTTCTTCGTTTCCTTAGAAATTTCATTTGCAAAAAAAAAGATTCACTACGAGCTTACTATTGACCGATGTTTTATATTACATTTTTTCATCCAATAAAAATACTTATTTTATTATTGTAATAAAATATAAATTGGATCCATTACAAATATATTTCAAAAATTGAATATTTCTCCCAAACACCGAAAGTCGTCACTCCAAACGCGCAACATCTGTTTTATGTGTCGGAACAATTTTCGTGACCACAATTCTTATATCACAATTTTTCGCTGCATATATTGAAAATATAATATATATTTACTTATATTTGTCAAAAGCTGTTTGGTAAAAAAAATGTTTTCGTGGATAATTAATATTTATAATCAAAGGTGTTGTAATATTTTAAATCATATTTCGCTGTGTAGATCTTTATCTTACATTGCCTACATGTAAAACTTATGCAATAATAATTTCAAGAAAAACTTGTTTTTTTATATATTATGTATGTTTTTTGCTTACATATAGATTCAATACTGTTGAACAAAACCTTTTTTATAGATGTATACATATGAACTCATCAAAGTATTATATTAATTACCTATATGAAAACAATATACATATGTATCAAAAATGTATTTTTCACCAGTACGATCGACTAGTTACGACTCATACCTAAAAGATCTAGATTTAAATCCCATATAAACCACCCAAGTGTTTTTTTTTATTTTCTTTCGTGTCTGGGAGATCGTATAAATGATTACTATATAGTTATAATTTTGATTAATAATCACAAACAAGGGGTACTTACATTTTTCTAGTCACCTTAGTGAATATTATGATGAATTAATAAAATAAAATCGAGCTAGGTTTGCATTGATATAGTATATTTATTGTAAGCAGAAATAAAAAAATAGAATTTATAAAATATATGTTTCTGATTTACAGACTTTAATTTCACTACCTACTCATTGGTTTTCAATCGCGGTTACATGTTGGTTTATATTGGGTTCACCCTGTTGTAACGCATTAGGTTAATGTATGTCATATAACAACGAAAGCTTCAAAATGAATAAAAAAAACGAGGTTAACAATCAAGAGTGTTGTTTGGCTGTTTCTGCCATGAGTTTTTTTGATTTATTTTTGTAGTAAAATATTTTTAAATATACTGATTAAATGGCAATATTTATTAAGTATTTGACAAAAGTGATGCTCAATAAACAATAAACGGTTATCGATACATCGCTACAACAAACTAATCGGTTGCTTATCTTCATCATACCCTTGCGAAAGTGATGAATTAGTCGACACTACAGACCGCGCCGGTATCCTTTTACCGCTTCCGGGATATTGTCCGGAAACCGGGCGTGTCCCCTGTCCGGCAGATGGCGTACGCGTCACGAACCTAAAGATTTATTGGTGACAGACAATGTCTTTGAAAAATGAATACGTAGTGGGGTATCGCTTTTTCATCGGCCTTTTCAGGGCTAACCGAGAGTTCCGTCTCGGGATGCCCAAACGCGCCGATGTGAATTTCAAAAAAAAAGGGTCCGCGCCCTAATTTATTCTGATATCGGTGAAAGGAACTTGTGTAATATGTGTCCTTTATGTGCGAGTGAAGAGACGTGCAGATCGGACGTGCTAGCTGAGAAAATACCCCGGGCGCTGATTGAAGAGGGGCGCCACGTTTTACACAGGATATAAAAAAATCATACAGAAAAAATGCTATTAAGGATCATGATTACGATCGATTAGTCTCAAAAATATGATACGAAGAGCTAACTGAAAAAATATGTTTTTTTTTTTTTTTTAAAAATATCAAGAATTCTCAAAAAATCAATAAGCATGAGAATTATTATTTATCAAGAAATCAGAATGCATAGTAATAACCATCAACAACGTTTTATTAATTTACCATAATCTTTATGTTTCTTTTGTGTTATTCACACATATGTATTTAGAATATCACATATATGTATTTATGCAAAAAAATTCTATGCTTATTTGACCTTTTATGATTTTTTTATATTTTTTTATTTACATCCTTTTACAATTAAACAAACTATAAATCGAAAATTCTTGCAATCCTATATCCAAAAAAAATCATATTGAAATATAGTATCTTCTTTAATTTATTTTATTTTATACATATATAATATTCTCAATGAGGTGCTGTAGCTCATTCTTATAGATTTTTTATATAACTAATATGTACGACCTAGCTCTATTTGAATTATAAGATAAAGAAAATCTAGGAAAAATTGATCTGTGATGATCGATCGAAATCAAAATTAGATAATAATTACTAATTCTAATTTCCCAGAAGATATAGAAAAACGCAAAGGTTCATAGGAGATTTGAACATAGCTCTTTTGAGTATAAGTCACTATTTATACCACTAGTCTGTAGAGCTGGTCGTGTTTCAAAAAATATATACTGCAGGAAGAGTTGGCGAGAAGAGCACCTTTAAAGACATAATTTTGATATATGTATATTTAAAGAGTATATAAAACGATTACCGAAAGGCTATTGAAAACAATAAGGCCCTTTCTCTGCCGATGCAACGCGACTGAGACCCAAATCAAAAAATTATCACATGAGTGTTAAACGAGAGTCACTTTACAGTCGGACCTTTGTTAACTGTGCAATGCAACCTTCGACCAACTCATAAACGACTGGCTTGTCAGTTGCGTGTGTTACTCGAGTCAAACGCTCCTTCACTATAATCGTGTAATTTAATTTTATTATGTATAAAGGTTGACCGTCGCAGGAGAGTTGCGTCAGTGGACGAAGAACGGGCAACGCAACTCTCGTCCAACTGTCCTAAAAAAAAAATCGGTTGTGGTTGCGTTGAAGATGGACAAAGGCCCTAAGCTTATTGGGTGCCCAAACAAAAGCAAAAAAATGCATTAATATACATTAAGAAATAATGTTTTCTAAGTGAGCCGCAAAATAACTTTTTTTTTAAATATCATTGGAATAATAGAAAAATATTTTGTAAGTACATATAGTATTTGGCGCTATTAAATACAAAACTGGTATTACACATTGGACGTTTCTAATACGTAACTCCTTTTGTTCGAAATAGCAATGTAGATACAATTGAAAAATGTGATTCCCGTACGATTTACTACATTCTCTCAAAACAATTTGTTACATGTGACACACCTTTATCGCTCTGACGTTTTATATAATATAACATAAAAATATAATAATATATCTTTGTTTTTAATCATAAACAATACCATTCACTCGATATAATTGATAATTGACAAATATTGAGTATAAATGCATAAAACGGTTACCGAAAGATTAGGCTAAGCTGGGCAAGACTTCAATCTGTTTTTATGCTCCTTCTCTTACCTTAGGAATAGCAGTGTATGTATATTATTACCATAATATTTTTAAATCGATATTTATATTATTAAACACTTTCTTAGTTATAAGAAAAACAATAGTTTGTTTTATAAAAATCTAGGAAGCGCCACCGCGTTAACAAGCACTAGAAGATTATGAACCTTTTCCGGATAACGACTCATAAATTTTATATAACAACGCAGGCGCTCGTTTGTGCACAGTCTCCTTAAAGGAACCAGATCTGAGGCCTCATACATTGCAATACAATAGAATCGGATCCGAGATGCCTACAGAGAGATTATATTTTGAAACCTCTCTGTCTCACCTCTGTGAGAGAAAATGCGAAAATGTTCCATTGTAGCGAGCTATAATAATAATTAAAGCGACGCCAGGAAACGTGCCCGAAACGGTAATTATCACAAATATTCCACTCGGACGTCTCGTTATTTCCATTTGCAGACACTCTCTGTATATACCCATACATAGGGATTTGCAATTAACTTGTCCTTTTGTAAAGTGGGCCCCGGGCGCTTTTTCGGGGAAGTACGGTCAAAAAAAATTCTACGATTGGATCAATTTTGAAGACTGGAGATGAACGAAAAGCAGCGAAGGATTACATTTTGTCCATTAAGAGACCCTCAAGGATTACAGATCGGTTTCCACGAAATCCACTATAATATTCAAGTTTGTGTCCTTGGGCGTTGATACTTTACCGATGGTTTTCGGAGTAATCCTTTGCAACAACAAAGGGCTGAGGGGTTTGCCTTGCTTAACTCTTACCGGCGTTCGATCTCTTAAATTGCATCTTAGTTAAACTTGTGATAAAGACATTGATCTATTTTATAAAACGTATATTCTATACTTAATTTATCTAGGAAACTATAATTTAAATAAAGAAAATCTCTTATCCCTATGAACTTAAACTTTGTCTTGCCTGAAGTGAATGGAACAATTGATCATTGTTTCCAGTTATATCTCAGACGTAAAATCGGGAAAATGTAATTAATTTGCTCAGACAAGTTGGTTTACTACAATAGCGAAAACTATTAATAAATTGAGAACATGTGTTTGGTTTTACAGCAATGATTTATTTAATTACTTGACTTGAATCGACTCGATATTTCAGGATCTGTGCTATAAATTTTAATGAAACTTCTTACATAATATGGTAAATAATTAAACTAATGAATAATAGATACTATAACATCTCATTCAAAATCTTGATGTGCAATAACCTAAACTTGATAATAATTGCTTACTTTAAAAAAATCTTAATCTTCTACAAGCAATGTTTTTCTTGTCAAATGTTAACTAATTATTATTCACAAACACTCAACTAAAAACTTTTCCTGAAACAAAAAAAATAACAAACAAACATGTGTGGCTTGAAACACGTTATCTGCTTCAACGTAAAGCGTGTTTACGTATTCTAAAAATATATCCAATGTTTTCCTTTGCTTCTGGAAGCGGTACCAGAATTTATTTCTCGTATACCCAGAAAGTTTCCCACGCCCTTTCGTCCGCCTGGATTAAAATGGAAAACTTCTCCGTGGAGATAGATCGTATGCCGGCAATAATTTTTAGGCTTACACCTCGTTGTAAATTGGCAAGTATCATCACAGTACCTGGAAGCTGGATAAGGAAATTACCATATTATAACCATTGAAATTATACGAGGTAGCGTAGTGCTAACGTAGCCTAGGGGGTAATCTTGATAGGTGATGCTCAGTACCATATTAACAATACACATTATGTGTTTTTGAGAGTGTCGCCGGCGATTTTTGGCTAAAAGGTATTCTCCAAGGAAGCAAGTAAATAGCTGCTCATTACAACTTTAAAATGGACAATATAAACTGGAAGAAACACGATGATTATTTCTTAGTATGGACCTATACATGACCATAAATATGAGTTTAATTGGGCGTTATTATTACAAAATCCTTAAATAACTTTGTAGTATATTTAATTTAAGTTGAGTACTATACGTTATATTCTCAACGTTTTAGTCATTATATAAAAAGTGCGTAATTATTGTAGAGTGTCATCGCACAATCGCAATGGTACATAGTCTATTTTTAAAGAAGATAATCTTGGTAGATAATAATAACAATACGCATTATGTCTTTTTGAGGGAGTGTCAATGGCGATTTTTGGCCAGAGAGCTTTTCGCCAAGGGAGCAACAGTAGTGGCCGCTCATTAAAACTTTGAAATGGACAAAATAAACACTTTTACTTCGCGACCCAAAAAGGCGAACGTAATTTCGGAAGAGATTTTTTCTTTCTCTTGTAACTCGTTCGCGTTTATATATATAAACAATATAATTTTTCGTTTCGTTCCAAAGAAACTTTTTTCATTGCTAAAATAAACACAAAGATAGACCTGCCGCCGGTATTAAACTCTCAACTTTAAATATTATGTATACACGCAAAAATTGTTCTTTGTTCGAGGGGGCACGTTTCGAGTTGATGTGCGCGAAAGCGCATTGGAGCAAATCTCGGAATGAAATTAAGTTTGCAAGATGAGAGGACGAAAAAATAGCTAGCAAATCTGATAAGATCCAAATGACCGAAGTTGAGTGAGCAGCTTTAATGAAAACTTTTACAATCAGAGTGTAAAGGTTAACGCAACTAAAAATATAATAAGACCTTGTTCAATGCCTCAAATATGGAGCTTAATTCGCAATAAACCATTTTAATGTTATATATTTTAAACAATATTTATATTTAAATACAATGGTTAACCGTTATTCATTTAAACTTCATGTCATTCAAAGTATATGAAGTTAAAAGTGTAATGAAGTAAGTCACCGTGATATTGATATTTGTGCCAGTCTGAATCTACCAATCATCTTATGACATTCAGTCTAAGCTATATTATATTATATTGAATACAGTTTATCAGATAGAAAAGCTATATAGAATACGGCAATTCGCTTGGATAATATTGCATATGAAATTCCAATATAGTACATATACGTATTAAACGTACATTGATATTCAAGATTATATATATTTATACGTTAATAAAACATTCGACTATTTTAATATAAATTATTTATAAATAGATTTGTTATTTTATAAAAACTTTAAATTGCTTCAACATATTTAACACAAACACATAAATATTATGTTTTTTTTCCGAATAATATTTAAAATATGTAACTAAAAATCACTTTAGACAGAATTGAATGTTAAGGCTTGCTATTTTATTACTATGTTTCTTATCATTTTTTATAAACGTTTATAAAAAACTAAAAATATACTTTAAAATTAAATACACCAGGCAAGTCTTCACGCAATTTCAACTTAACAAGATTCAATTTAAAACATAAATTAAGACTAATAATGATGTAATATTTTTATAGATGTTTATTTGAAACGCATGTTTAATATACATGTGTTTTAAATTTGACATATAATACTCTAAATGTCTATGATGAAAATCATTTCACTCTAACCGCAGAAGGCAGAACGAACAGGAAAATTGATACGTCGCCAACAAGCAATGTCAACAAAAACGTCTACATTATTAAACGTCATAATTGTACAAAGTCAAATTTTGAACGACATACCAACCCCACCCGGTGGTGGTTAACTCGTCACGTTTAATTGTCAACACAGAGCAAAGGACATGTCATATTTGCTAATGACATAATTCCGTACGAGCGTACGTATTTTCAGAGTGGTGTTCAAACATCTAAAAATTGACGAGACCCTCCCATCTCCCATGTACACATACTATATACATACGTAAAAGGGGTTATTATGTATCGCAAAAGAGCGAAGAAGTATCTTTATATTATGTGCATTATTAAACCGTAAAATTTATTTAGAACGCCCGGTAACTGAGCTACTTCTTTCGACATACCATTTTAATCTAAATTCATTGTAACATAATAAAATGGTTGATAATAAAATTGGGCACATATGCTGGTTCGAGATATGGGGATTACGGAAAAAAGTCATAAAACAAACACAATAATAAAAATTTAGTCCGCGATAAATATTAATAATAAAAAAACAACGCGCGGAGATCTTATTTGATATATATTGAATTAAACATAAATACAAAATCTAGCTAGTGAAGGTACGTGTACTTAGAAGTATATAATATTATATATATATAAGTATAGAAAACATTTTGTAATGTGTGTCACATGAAGGCGGAGTTGTGTGACGTCTCTTTTTGCGAGCGGAAAATGGGTTAAAGTCTGAATTTAAATTGACCTCACAAAATAGAAAGTTGGCTCCGACGGTGTTATGCCAAATTCGCAATTTAATTTGGTCTATGTAATTCGATTTAGGTATACACTGCCAAAAAAGACTGCGGTTCTACTGTAATGTCACGAATGTACGTGAAAGTTTTATTGCTTTTCTAATATTATACAACGGAATATTCTTTATAAAAAATAGTTACTATATTGTAAATTTGCAAAGTAGAAACTTTACCTATTAAAAATAACATGTTATGACGCGAAATAATAATTGTGTTTTGTAAAACCAATTTGTGTTTTTTGATATATAATAACTGACGAAATATTTATATATTTATTTAATAATTTACCCAAGTTTTAAACTTTACTAGAACATATCATACCAAAGCACCCTTAAACGTTTTTTGTATATATTTACTTTAATAAATATTAAGAAGATATATTCTGCAATATATCAATCTCATTTATAAGTTCAAAAAAATGCATATTAAAAAAATTTTTGATTAAAATAATAAATACTACACTGACTTCAAATCGATATTTGTTTTTCTATAGGCTATTATTATTTATTTACCGTTAAAAAATATTTTTAATGCATATTTAGTTTATTTAAAGTTAAGTTTTGTGGCGTGGAATATATTTATAAATTAGTATGTAAGATTTTATAATAAATGTCCATTGCTGTTATTATAATAATGTATACCTTAAACATGATCAAATATTTTTCGCTTCAGAATTCAATAACCTAATTAATAATAATTATGCGCAAATACAAAATTCTCATTAGTAAATTTTCCTTTATACTGTTTATGTTTATGTTAGATTATTAGCACAACTAAAAACAACATATAAATATGCTATTATATTTTTATACATATATTTAAAAAAGGTATGAAACCTCAACCTTTTAATATTTAAGCAATAATCTAGCATTTATATTTTGTACTGTTAAAACTACGTAAAATTAAATACCAAAATATTGGTCGACTATGGCCTAATTTTTTGCCCTTGATTTTTATCTAAGGGTTGAAAAAATATAAGAAAAGCTAATCTGATACTTATCGATTGGAACAGGCTAAACGAAAATAAAAGATAGAAATAAAAAAACATTAGGACTTGAAAGGATTTGAATATAAAATATATGTTAACAGTTTATAGTAGGTTTTTATCGTAAGTGTTATAAGAAAAACACTTTCTGGTTTTATATTAATATATTATGACGAAAGAGAATTATTTTTTACACCATGTTTCGAATTAAGATAAATAATAATCTGTAAAATTGTAAAACAAATCATAGTAATTCAATAACTCATGGTATTTTTTATCTTTAATACTTCTATTTAATCACAGTACATATCGTGCACGTACGGCAAGGAACTGTACGGTGACGTTTTCAGATTAGTCTTCCTGGTGGATTAGAGATGCTGCAGCCCTCTATCAGACCTTAATGATAGCTCATCGTGTTAAATTAAACCTCGTTCGGGTACCCTAATGGCCGCTGGTTTTACGACTCTTGTTACCCGGAAGAAATGCTTCAACTAATTCTCACTGGGTATGTACATACATACATATATATTATTTATTCATACTAGGACCAAGTATTGAATATTCTCTTATTCCTATAATTAAGCTCTTGAATATTGTCTATGCACAAATAGATTCTGACCTAATATTATCTAAAAATATTTTCAGTCTGATAATTGTCATTTTGACGTAGGTTACTATTATGAAAATAAACATTTTACCAAAATAGATTTTATTTTGAACACCGCAACCTTATTATGTCACATACCATTTATCTGTAAAGTGATAAAATTAAAATATTAAATATATTTCCTTTATTTGTTTATTTTACCTAATCTTTTCCAAAAAAAACGTTTATAGCCGTTGTGTATAGAGCTTAATACATTGCTTTATGAACTTCCCTATTAGATCATTTTATCTTTTTCTTATTGTGTTGTTCAATGTTTTTACTTAGATACTACTTTTAGTATAAAACAATGAAATCTAATAATCTTGATTTACAATGATACATGGTGTACTAATATTATTTTTAAATGTTTCAAATTTACCATTTACAGTAATGCAAATAAACAAGGTAAGCAATGAAAATTGTATTGTTATATATGAATATCTAGTAATTAAACAGTGAGATTATTCCTAATTGCGACATAATATTATCAAAACGTAAAGCTTTTCAACTTTTTCCTAAATAATCAAATTTAATTCATATTATTAAAACTAATAAATAAATTATTACACTATATGCCTAATAACGTACTAGTTTTGATTAATTCTATAGTCCTGCTTGTAAGTAATTTTTTTATAGAGCCATAATACAACAAAATAATTATCAATACAGACCTATGTTTTTTATCATTATAAATATGTCTTTATAACAAGACAGGCGTTATCTTAATTCGTTACAATGGGGTAAACACAATTGAAAATTACTAAGTAACAAGTGAGAGACCAGTCTCAAAAGAAAGTCAGTAAATCAGTGACATTTGTCGATTTTATTTTAATTAATAATCACTATTTTCATTCCTAAGATTTAGAAAATTTAGTAAAACCTAGAATATGATGACTAATTTATATAATAATTTCTTATAGGATTCGAATTTTATTTCTGGTATTAGTCACCGACTTTTGTCAGTAAAATATTTAGCAAATAATTTTAATAAAGTTATTAAATGAGTAACGGTTTCTTGATGCACAATTGAAGTAAAAAATCAATTATTAAACATACTTTCTTAAAAATACTCTTTTAAGCTTTGAACGCCAATAAAGTAAGAAATAAAATTCTTTAAATATATTTAAATATTTGTAAAACCTTCTATGTTTACTTATTGTCATACCAATTACTGCTTTAATAATATCCCTTATAAGTGTTGTAGTGCATTAATATTTAGAATGGATATAATTAGTACAATAGTTTCGCTGAAAATAAAAATAAACTAGAAGCTATAACAGCATTCTTTTAAAAAAATATTATTTAAGTTAAGTTAAAGATTACGAAGTTCAAGTGATAGATTCCTGAATTCATATAGTTATGAAGTTTTAACTCATAATAAAAAATACCTTTATATAATAATTCTATGACAATTTTATTATAATGAATCGCTTTTCACAATTAGCATACATATATTCCCCCAGCTGAAGCCTATGTTTTAATATTAACTAAGAATCAGCAATTTTCAATAATTAAATTTAATACACATCGATAATAGCTTATAAAAAATAATAATAAGCTATTAGCTGCAGAGATAAAACAATTTATCTCTTATTATACAAATATTTTTTTTTTTTGTGGATATACAAAAAGCAAATATAATAGGTCACATAATATATTTATACAGTAAAAAATAGCCTTCACTTCGATATAAAAAATGCTTTTCTCATCAACTAAAAATATATAAATTTTTAATATTATTATACATACATTTATATTAAGAAATGTATCTCAATTTAAAACGTAAAAGAAAATCTACATATTATTAAAAACCTAATATTGTGAACGAAAACCCTAGGGCCGTGGCGGCCATTTTTGAAAATGAAACCGGTTACCTGCCCAATGGGCACGCAAAATACATTTCTTTGTCATTTTGTCTAATTATATGACCCGTGCGTGTCTCGAGAGAAACAAAAGGTTTTTTTTTAAAGACATTTTCCTTCTGAAGCGTACCTAAAACGCTCGGCAAATCGTCATCAATCTTCATTTTAAATCAACCATAAATATCGACCAACCACAAGGTACTGTTTTATTATCCCTTTTGTTTTCATAAGTCTATTAAAGACTAAATTTCAATATAAATAATAAAATAATTATATAAATATATATTTGTTCAAGAAAACATTATTTGAAGGATTTTCCAAAGATTGATATTTTTGGTAAATAAATTAAAGTATGCAAACTGTACCTAGATCAACATAATAAAGTATTAGTCTTTCATACAATGTAAAAAAAAGTAATAAACACCAGATTTCAAGAAGAAACAACATAAGTTAAGTCTTTTATATAATAATATTTTACTGCCGTTTGATTTTGAAAACATCCGTAGATCCTGTGACTATGTATGTATACATGTTATTGGAAAACTAAATATATGCATGTATAATATTCATGGAAAATATTTGCACGTAGGCGTTCCTCGTACAACTATAAAAATATTTTCTGCCACATTTGCCATACACATAAGTGTGAACGAGCGCAATTTTTCGGATCCATACAAATTTCGCCAGGGTCGTTTTTGAAGTATTATATAGCCACGGAAGGGCCGTTAAATAAATTTCCGACCGGCTAATGGGAATATTAAGATTATCTCAGGAAACTAATCTCTATTGCAGCGGTGGCGTTTATAAGCTGCGCGGAAGAAGGGCCCCTAAATTGTATTAAGACGCCCAATGCCCCTGTCTTAAATAAATATTGACGACGATCTAAATTGGCGTCCGCGCGAATTGCCGACGCCATATTTATATAAGCAGATTTCTAGCCGACGCCCTAGAGCATTTTGGTGCTTAAATGGTGATCGATATTCTGATTTATATTTATAATGATTAAAATTTAGCGTAAATGGTGAGGTATAAAATACCAAAGAGCTTTAGATAAAGTAACTAGATATTAAAATATTTTCATTGCGTTTTAATGCGAAATCAAATTAAATATATTTAATCACACTCAATGACATAAACATTTGAAAACCTGTGTTTTTTTATCGAACATTAAAATATATTATGATTAATAGATACGGCAAAAAAATATTAAATATTTTTTTGACAGTAATGTTTTTTAAATCGTGTTACTATGTTTACATAAAAATGTTAAAATTCCTATGCTAGAATTTATAAAATAAAATAATATGATACAAGAAATGTGACACAATTATGTATCGCTATATAGACGTAAAATAGGGTACTATAATTTATACTATATATTCTATAGACTATCAGTGTTGGTATGTTATAAAATGAAGGTTCAATTTTTTTTTAAAACTGCGATAAAATAACAGCAAAGTAATAATTATTCAGAAATTAAGTAATAAATATTCAGAAATTCAAAATATATATTAAAAATTATCGTGAATCTTCTCAATAAATGCTTAGCTTTTACAACTATAAATGCCTATTAGTAAATCTTATAAAGAATGTGAAAAGAAACAACCTTTTATTAGCTTCGCTAGAAAAACGATTTAATTAATGTATAGTTTTCTTGAAACACTAATAAATATTATTAAACATATGTTTTATATAGCAATATACTACTATATTATTTTTGCATATATAAAGACACTGAGCATTAAACAATATTATAAAAATATTTTAATAGACATTTAATAAATTAAGCAACTTAAAAAATACCTAATAATACATATTTTTTTCCTTTTTACCCCATTTTAAGATCGAATTTTGAAATAATACTGTGATTACTATGTAACTCTAAAAATACCTATCATAATTGTTTTTACTATCTAAATGTTTACCAATTTTGAATAACATATAATTTGCGTAATTATTTTTTGTAATGGTGAATGTATATTATCATCGAAAATATATTTACACTGACAAATTAGTGAAATTCCATGCAAAATTATTTAGGTTAAAAAACGGTGTGTAATTGTAAATTAAGTAAATGCGGATATATTTCATAATATATGTATATCACCAGTCAAATATATTGTCTAAAATCATATCGCAGTGCATTTTCACCGGTACCGGCAGCTAATTACGACAGCTAATTACGAAGATTTGAGAATGTAGAAGCAACTGGATTTTATCAAACCCAAACTTGTAATTTTACATTTATTAACTGCGATTGTACAATAAAATTGAATAAGCAAGTTTGGGGTGTTTTTAGCTAATTTGTCTGACCGTCACTTTCAAAATACACTTCTAGGCATAGCAATTGCAATTTACGGTAAATCTTAAAGATTTTATTTATTGCGTTTTTACCGCGTATTACGACAGGTTTATTTCTCACGGTCAATACTTATATTTCAATAAGTGCTTTAAACATGACCGTGGTATATTTCATGGACCCTACATATTATTGTAATAAAATATAAAAATAATAATTTATAGGTACATTTTTAATGTAATATAATTGCAATCGTATCTTTTGGTTTTTAGATCATATATGCACGTATATATGTTGGCTACGTGATTTAAAGCTGATACGTATAGTTTTGCATATATGCTAATAAAACATAGACTAATACATATACACATGCTCGTATATAAACTCTTTTGAGATATTACACATAATTTTTCAGATATTAAATTTTATGTATATTTAAAGTCTGTAAACAAGAAAATTTTATTGCTATATAAATTAGAATGATTTATAAATATGTCGGATGTGTGTAAAATAAGTCTTAAATATAAATAAAAAAATGTGTATAAAAATAATAAAATAAAACACTTGAGAGATAAAAATGCTAATTTTTATATAATATTATACTTTTAGAGAACAAACATTATATAAAGTAACGAAATGTGAGTGTTGTAAAAACGCGATTTAAAAACACATTTTTTGAAACCTAATCGTAACTTAAGTAATAATGTATGTAGATACATAAAAAATATTTTTTAAATATTTTATGGGACTGATAAAGAGTAAATGTAAAAAATAGACATAAGTTGCGCAAGTCTGTTATCAACCCCCAATGGATCACTTGCGATTGAACAGAATTTCTACTCAAAACACATAAAGATAACCGCTGGATTAGACCCTTCGGTATCGTATGTGATATATTAAAGATACTTGGGCAGAATATATTTGCGGATTAAGACGAAGAAAATAAAATCGCGTGCGAAATCTAACATAATGTATAATTATACGCTTCCGGGTTATCTTGCGAGCTTTGATATCTCCCGGTAATAAACTCAATGTAATTTAAATTAACATGTACGGTTTTAATTAAGCTTCTCTGTAGACGTAATAATGGAATTATTTTGTTATATGTTACTACGCCTTGGTGTGTAGTCGAAACTGGCGAGTTTTAAATTGTTGGTGGTTTACATGTACGTGTGTGTAGGAGTAGTTTTTACGGAAGCTCCCGATGCGCTAAACTTTGTTAATGGCTTTTCAAACTTCAGAGGGTCCGGTCACAATTTAAACATATATCACAATAAATGTGCCCAACGGAAAAGGAAAACATTCTCTAAATTAAATGGAAATTGTAGAAGCGGAGGAATAGTACGCGTTCAGAATTATAAGCACTGACTTAGATTTATAAAAAAACTCTATAAGAATAAAAATAGTATAATTTAAATAAATTTACTTACCTCTCTCATCTATGCATATAAAAAAAATTAAACGATCTTTACATTTTCTTACTATTAAATTACGCTTAAAATGTTTATTATTATCCTGTAGCAATAAATATGTAGTTTTAAATATCTAGAAATATTTTCTGTAGGTTAAAATCACTTATATGATAATAAATAATTTTCACGAATCATTAATTAGAACATATTGTGAAAAGTTGTAAGAAATATTTTAAAAAAACTTTCAAGTTACAAAGTTAAACTTTAAATTGTTTCACGTTACATTTTTTCTACGAATCGTGTATTAGAAAATATTGTTTTACGAACTCGCACAAAGTTTTCTAACTTTAGTTTTCATTATTAAGGATTTCGAAGCACCACTAGATTGATTTTTATAAATACAAAAGTCAATAATAAATTTATAAAAATATTTTATCTAATTTAACAATTAAAGTCATAATTTATATCAGATACAATAAATCTGATTCGGTAAATTGTAACAAAAAACCTTATTTTTAATACAATAATTAAAATAAATATCATTAGAAGCCATCATTTATGTAAGCCCTGATTAATATAAAATGTTATTTATAATTTTTTTTTCTATTGTGTGACTTAGATATATAAACTTATTTATTACTAAATAACCATGAATAAAAGAAGAAGAAGAATCATTGAGATCTAAAGAAGTTGTATGGTGTTTTGTAAGATTAAAACATTTTTTACTATTTTATAAGATTTATATCACAACTCGGGTTTAGTAAGTAAATTCCGACTCAAAGTGCTTGTAGAATAAGTAATATGTCAAACAACATTAAATTACTATTAACCTGTATAATGAATAACGAAGCTAAGAGCAAAATTAAGTTATTTGTTCAGTTTTTATGTAATAACAACTTCCTCATTATATATATCGTAAGGCATTTTATATAATTAATTACCATTTATTGTAAAGAAAATAATTAAAATTCTTCTTGTATATACAAACATACATATTTAATGAAAATCTACACATGTTTATTGGCAACTCAAAACATTGTTCGCCTTAATGATTTTTCCGTTAAGTCTAGACCCTTAGTCCCCCTCGTTATAATAAAAATTTTCACGTCATCAGTCAATAAACAAATTGTTATTTTTTCGATCAGTTATGAGAACCTACCCGTCTGACAATTTCCCACCCCATTAGTCCTCTCATTTCATATAATACATACGTCGTGTATCTTTTCCTCCCTCACATCATGCGTAATTTGTCCGTCGATGGAAAATTGTTTTTCCTAAACGGAATTCCGATCGATTGACGTTGGAGCTTTTCCGGAGCGTGTACGGTAAGATGATATTTTTCCGAAAGCAGCAAAAACTCTCAACCACAATACGACGTACTGTTCTGTTGTTCACCAATTACTTAAGTAAATTCAACAAACAAGCACAAGCATCCGAGCTAGACTGTATTGATCCGCTTGACAGTCTTAGCACGAATTAACAAAACTAAACTATGCTTGTTTACAACCATTTCTCTTTCGTCAGATAAACCTAGACTCTGAGTTAGACACGTATATGTATATATATTTTTGTCTTTTTTATATGTATACCCATAGCTATATACAGAACTTTGTATATAATAATTTTCCTCATATTGTTGCAATATGCCACCACATAAATACCGCCCTTTTTATCTTGTCATATTTTATGATTTAGATTAAATTCATATATAACTAAGTACTGTGGACCATAAAAAATTAAGATAACAAAGCATTTTAAATTATAAAATAATTAATCAAATTTGCCTTATTATATAAATACACTACATATATGCAAAATTACACAATATTAATATTGGTAAATATTTTGGTTATAATTATGTTTATTGCTTATTAAAATGCACTATGTTTATTAAAATGCACTGTGAATAAAAATAGCTATAATATTTTATCAGGATTACAAGACCTGTTGCCATATAAATTTAATTGTCTGAGTAATTTACATATATTTATTTGCTGAAAATAAATAAATATATAAACATTAAGATCATAATCTTTTAAATAATTCAATATCGTTTTTGTATGAAAAATATAGCAACAAATTTTATTTAAAATTTATAAAATCATTATCAAATTAAATCGCAATGATCAGTTTGTAACTAATTTTCCTAATTAATCATACAAATCAAAAAAAACTATTTTCAAGTATTTTGCCAAAGCAACATGTCAAATTAAATTCTGTAGGATAAAATCGACAAAATATAAATATCAATATTATCACCTGAAGAATTTTATTCGTCTCTAAAGTGGAGCCACGCATAATATATTCACAACAATGGGAAAGAGATTTCGTAAATAAATATTTGCGTTAATAATTAGAAATATTGAACGGAGTTTGATCGCCCATAAGTACCACAGAAAAATATTCTTTGTATTGAAAAGACTAGGTCATACTTTCTATCCTGCACACATTACTATTGTTCTTGCGAAGGATGTCGAAGAAGTGATTCAATTAGCTCATATACGATTCGCCAGAGTCGTCTTGAATCAGCATCATAAATCGCAAATCAGCAAATCGACACGCCGGCGAAAACTTCCGACTACCAAGAACATCAATTCCAACTCCACCGCCTAATAGCGGTATATACATTTTTTTTAATATGTAGTAATTTAAATACACCCTTAGGTTTTAAAATCCAAAAATACAAATCAAGTTTTGTGGCAAAATTATTACTATGTATGATATTTAAAACTGTTATTTTAACAAATATCTATTTAATATATATTATTTTATTCTAATGCCGAACAGTTAGGTTTCGCTTAGCGTCATTTTAGTGTGTAACGTCAGCAAATTGAGGAATGCCCGCGTATATTTTATTAGGGCGCCGCCTGCCCCCAGTGGCTGTTAAACTTTGGCTCGGCTCGTACAATAAACACAACACTATTCGTTTTTATATTGGCGGTTTCTGTGTCGTACGTGCTCTGTGCCGCGAACAGATACGAAACGAGTCGTAAAAAGCTTCGTCATTGCAGTGACGGCGCGTGAATTATGGTTGGCTTTATTGTTTATTTACTGGATTGTCTTGAATAAACGTTGGCAGTTTTATATCTAGAGTGGGAAAACTAAAATATCACGAGAGCAATGGAAATAGCATTTTTTTAAATTATTACTTGTCACCGCCATTTATGCCCTTTACAAAAATATATTCAAATATTTTATTCCGGTGTTAAACATAAATTATAAAAAAGCTTTTTTAGTACACTTTTTTTAGAATACAATCTGTGAAAATTTTTACACGTTATTGAGCGTAGTAATATGTTTCATTCTCCTTTTATACTGTAATCTAATGTTATTTTTCTATACAATTATTACATTAACATAATAAATAAATTTGCAAATTGTTTAATGCGATAATTTCACGCGTCGCCGCTGGCTTATCTTGCGGAATAACTTATCCGGGCTGATCATAAAAAAAGGTTTTTTAGACTGTGTGTATAGACTTATCCTATTGTCGACATGCAAATTTTCGCACAGAGCTTATATAATACATATCCGCGCGTACTTTTGTTTAACTGTATTATTATTCAGATTAAATAAAACCGTAACGTTATTTTACGTAAAATAGGATGTTAGCACGCCGTTATTTTTATCGTTTAAATTATTATCAAAAATACCTGCGCGAAGAGAAAAATCGGAAATTGCATTACAAAGGTTATAAATAAAATTTATTTAAAATTTATTATTTTATATAATATATAATACCTACGCCTATATAAAAAAAAATACATTATAAAAAAATATATAAATTTAAAAAAATATATTCATATATGTATATCTTATCACGCAAATTTACTATACATAACACGTTTTTAAAGAAAACTCCTATATGTTTCAATGTATAAGAAGTATATAAATTAAAGATAACGATTTCATAATCAAATGTAGATTTGTTGAATTTCAATTCAAAAATTCTTTTCTAATGATTTTTTTATCAAATTTCACTGGTACATACATTTTAAAAGAGTTTGTTTCACTGGTACTTACATACATTTAAGAAAAAGATTTTTCCTAAAACTTTCACTTCTCACATTGGTAAATAGTTCCCTCGTGGGAAGTGCAATATTAAAGTGCATATTTGAACGACGAATATACCTTTTTCACCTTGGTATATACATATATGTACATGACTTGTTTGTCGAACGGGTGAAGAATATAAAGCCTACACTTTATTTAGGACTGTAGCTTTAGAAAACCATATTGATAAAATATAACCTTTGTATATTTAAAAGAACGCATTACAATAAAAAATTTATGACTTAAATCCCTTTTTTTTATTTTTTTTATTTTTCTAGAGTAATAAAATATGGAATTAAAAACGATACATACATGCCTTTTATCTCATTATACGCATTCCCGATTTCATATTTAATTAAAATCGTTTAATCGAATGCATAAAGTTCAGTGGGTTTTGTGGTCGTTTAATGGTTTGTGTGTTTGGTTTTTAAATATTTAAAACGACAATAATAAATATAAATCTGACAAAACGATATACATAAGTTATACACGACTTATTTTATAACTTTTTTTTTTAATTATTTTATTAGATATTTTCAAGATATGCTGAAGTTACTATTTAATAAGAGATGTTTTTTAAATTGTTTTTTAATTTGTTTTAAACCATATATTTATATATACATATATATGGGTTTGTATTATCATATACCTTCTTGCTCACTTAAAATGTATTTATTTCATAAGAATATTTATAAATAAAAGTATCGATTTTCAGAACCGTTGGCGCCTAGTATATTTTTTTAAAAAAGAGTAAACCCATTTTTTTTTATAAATTAATAAAACAAAAACTGCAACGTCTAATCACTGCACTGGGTAATATAAAAGGTACAATTTACTTGTACGACAACGCGTTTACAAAAAAAAATTGTTTGAGTTATTATATAATGCCTTATGATCCACATTCATAGACATATCGCCAACAATATTATTTGATTTATATAGTTCAGTCTTTAAGTGCATATCGACATTTTATCGACTCCATAATTTTTAAATTTTACACTATGGAATAAATTAACTAGTATTCAGTGGCAAAAAAAAAAATCTAATAGTTGATCAATAAATTATCTTATTAGCTGATCAAAATGTATTTGAATTTAAGGCCATAAACCGCAATTATTAACTGGCAACCATATAGTTTGTATTAGAAATTATATATTAACACGCAAACCATATAATTTTCGACTACTATAAAATATATCAAGAAAATAATCAGGACACAATTATTTGCTATGAAATCTTATCGATTAAAAAAATAATTAAAATTTATCGTTTTAAGAGCATCATAACACAAACATGTGTTTGAGTCCACGTCTATAGATATACAAACAACCTCTCGTCAATTGATCCATGTATTTATGCAAATTAATGTCCGGCTTAATTATTTTCGTTTCGTTTCAGATGCGGTGATCTGCGCCCCCATCACGGACGGCTGACAAATGTGTGATATTAAGAATAAGTGTATAATTGATAGGGAAAGCTCGACTCATTAGCGTGTGGCAAATAGGGAACAATGGCCGAAGGTTTATAATGGTCGTTGATATTATACCTAGTGGGCCGTGTGCAATTAAGTGTGATTAATTCAAAATGCGGTAGGAGGGGGCGTCTTCGTTAAAATGCTAACGACAAGTGAGTGAGAAAATGGGGCTCCTTGATGCGGGGCGTGCGCCCCCGGCGGGCGCCGCCCTGTGCACCACCACGCTGCTCCTCTTCGTGGTCAGCGGCGCAGGACAAGGTAAAATATTTGTACCTAATAATAACCCTAAATTTTACAAGCATTCCTTAATAAATAAGCATGATCGGTATTCCTTTACAAATGCGAGGATAATAATGTCAAAAACAACTACGTTAATTTTTCGTGGAATTCCAATAATAACATTTTACGAAAATTTTATTGTTATTTTAGTATAATGGAAGAAATATATTTTATGTAGGTTATCATTGTGATTAAAAAATATGTAGAAAAGCCAAATTTATATTAAATTATTAAAATTAAAAGATTTATTAATCACTAATTCTCGATAGAATTAAATTGAAAAAATGGCATAGATTCTATATGAGATTCTAATCCAGATATTTTTGCTATGAGTTAACGACTTATACCACTGGTATATTGCGCAAATGTTATTTAAAAAAAAATTGTAATAAAAAAATAATTAGTCTAAAGAAACTATGATCAGTTAAGCTTTACTTACAATTTTTACATTTTTTACTTACAACTTTATTTATTACAGCTTTACTTAAAATCAATCAAAAAGTAATATGACCATAAATTAAAAAGGTACTAAGAACTCTGATCTGAATAAAAACGTAATATGGATATTTGTTTAACTATTCCTTCATATTCATAGGTAAATATATTAAAAAAAAAAATTATTCATAAATATTGCTACCCAAAAATTATATTATTTTTTCAACAACGCAAGTATTTACATCCAAATGTGTCCTTTTCATTTAAACACCTTTATCTTTTTTCCTTTATGTTATTTAAAAACCCAAAAAACAGTATTATAGAAAAATAATGAAAAAAATAAAATTTTATGATTGCCGAAATTTAAGAATTACTCATATTTAAGATATCATTATGCAGCTGTATACTTTTAAAATGACTTCGATATATTATTTATTTTTATCTCTTTTGAGTCAGTCTAAAATAATTTATTGTGGTTGTATTTTTTTGATCACACCAAATTGTAGTTGCTGCAAAAATTATTAATTAAAATTAAATATGGTACTTAATTAAAGTTTGAAACATTTAATGTTTTTACTATTAAATCTAATTATTAATTACTTAATTATTTTTATTAGTAACATACATATCCAAGTATATGAACCTATATTTTAATTTAAGTTAGATATTTAAATATTTCTTTAGTTATTTATTGATATTTATAGTTGAATTGTTTTTTTTATTTATAAATATTGCTTTTCTTAAAATGTATATGGTATATTTTTAACAACGCGTATCATTCCTCCCCCCCCCCCCCCCGCCGTCATATTGATACAGTAACTACAGCTTATTTATTGTGTCCATTTTTTTCCAAATTTATCTTTTTATCTTTATTATATTTATAAACCAGACAAAATAATTATTTTTATAGAAAATATTGAATAAAAACTTCTTTGTAATTGCCGAAATTTCAGAAATTATTTATTTATTTAGTTATTATTATGCAGCTGTGTACTTTTAAAATGGCATTTTTTTTTGTTAATATTATCTCTTTGAATGCTTTCTTAGATAATTTATTATGATAATATTTTTTTGTCGTACCCAGTGGTAGTTGATGCAGCACTAAATACGTAGTTTAGGAATAATTAAACGCAAATATTGAACTTCATTAAAGTTTGAAACATTTAATACTTTATTTTCTTTTAAGTGAAATAAATAGTAAATATACTTTTTATTAGTAACATATATGTCGTAAGCTATATTTTAATATTTTATCGTTTACTGTTCGATATAAGAGTATTTGAAAATAGCTTATATCGAATAATGACCATAGATATTAGATATAAAAATATTTTTTTCCTATTTTTACGTTATTAAAATAAAAATAAAAACAGTTATTGTATATTAATTTTTATTTAGGATAAATCTTATATGCTTATATTAATATTAGTTTAACTAATGCGACTATCGTAATACGTCTAGATACCTTTTCTTATCAATTATTGCACTAAAGTTTTTAATTCTTTTTTTTACGTACATTCACCACAGAAATGAATCGATGTATTACACATAGGTATCAGTTTTTTTAGCTATCCTGTGTAAATTATTTGGCTTTTGAGTTGCTAGCAAAAAAACTTGCATTGTTTTTATAGTAAAATTAACTTACTTGAAGCTGGTGTGTATGTAGTGAAACTCCAAAACTGACTATGCAAACATTTTTAATATTAGAAAAATCATATTTTCAAGTCGAAACACTGATAAAATTTTAAACTGATTACTAGTGAAATTCATAAAAATATATAAAATTCTTAGAATTAAGTTGTAAATATTTGATAATAACATTGACGATTCTGTACTATATATAAAATATTTTTTTTCATTAAGTATTTTTGTAAATATGAACATGTTTATATTTTTAAAAAACTTCAACTGAACACTCTACAATGTTGAAAAAACATTTTAAACACCGATTAAGATATAGTAAAATGTCAGTATTAAATAATCTGTAAATTTAAAAACATTACAGTTTTTAAAAATATTGTTATTTTTAATCAAATTGTTTATAATAAATACTTTAAACAACAGAATAATAATGAGCGCATAATTTTACATTTATAACAAATTTTTAAATTGTTGTTGTATCTTCTTTGTGAAGTGTAATTAACAAAAAAATGTATATAGCTAATAAGGATTATGTAGCTCGTAACTTTATGAAATTCTAAGAATTAAGATGTAAATATTTGATAATAACAAATATTTTTAATACTACTTGTAAAAATAAATAAGTTAAATAAAATTATGTATCTTAGAGCCTTTTATAAGACGTGTATGGTCTATTTTTTTCAAAACTCATGTAACTAAGAATTATTTTTTGTGTAACTCTTTGGCAATTTTTATATGTAATTTTTTTCTTTAATAAATGTTATTCCTCTTCTTATAAAAATACTTATATTATTCAGAAAAAAAATCCTTGTAAAAAAAATCCTATTTTACGATTTTTAAGTTTTCATGCCGATTTAGCACTTAATTTATAAAAAGTAAATAATTAATTTAGCTGACAGTATCGTAGTATCCCTTTAATAGTTGTTTTCACTAGAATGGGAACTTTTTATTTTTATAAAAAAAATATTTAAATTTCATAAACACAAATAGATTTTTCTATATATTTCACATAAATGGATTCCAGACTATTTTTTTTAGATATTTCACGAAATATCTCAATTGAGAGATACAGAACTTATTATAACTACATGAGTCACATTTTAACTTATAAACGATACAATTTACCATCTATCATAAATATGTTATTAAAATGATATTTCAATAATTTGTAAAAGAAAATTTTTCATTGAATTTAAAATAAATTGATTGTATTAACGTGACAAAACATGTTGTGAAAATGTAATTTATTTTATTTGTCTACGTGGTTTTATAATATGTCTCTTTGTATTACGACATGTTTGCGTTATATAATTTGTATAAAACAATTAACGTTGTTAATGAATCTAATGCATGACTATACCCGTACACCTTACATACGTGATACTTGTTGCATACAAACAACCAAATTTAACCCAAACTATACAAATGTAAGCTAATATTACAATACAAGCTTAGATTAGAGCTTGAGGCGTAACAACACTGATGCGTACTTTGCAATTAAATAATCAATATAAAGCTCTAACGAAATATATAATAATTTATTTGGAATTGCTAATACTCATATTTTAATTAGACATTACATAAGATTGCAGATCTCAGATGTGTATCTTGTAATTTAAGCTAAAACAATAACGTTTTTAAAAGCATTTCAGTTGCATAGATTTTTTTAGATAATATATGCAATGATAATTTTAGTATTATTAATGGTGGCAAAGTTCGTATACGTTTGATACATATAATCGACTTATATTTATTCTGGTTAGTTTTAATTCTCCACCTCTTGAAATATTAGGTTTTTAGAAGTAATTTACTCGCGATTTAAAAATATCGTAAACAATAGGTAAACTATCAAAGTCGTCAGCATGCATAGATAAAAGTATTTTTTTAATTTTGTTTTTATTGTAAATGTACAATAAAAATGGTTAATACAAAATTTTCTGAGAAATTCCAACTAAAAAAATGCCATTATTGAGAAAATGTCAATGCAATATGCTGTTTTTCTGCAACTAAAACTATATGAAAAAATTATTAATATAATTTTTCTATATATTTTCTATATTATTTTCTATATAATATTATAACATACACTTAATTTTTATTTCCTTTAATTATAGAAATACTTCTAAACCTTGATCGTATTATCGCGTATAATTTTCAAGTGAGCACGTAAACATCGTTAAATCAGATTGGCCGTTTTGAAAATTGCCTATGTGTGTGTATGTCCTAGGAACGTGTTCTCGGACGAGTCCTTCGACCCTCGTCCTTACATGGACTATATTCCTTTATTCCGTGGTCGTTATACATCCTAATTGACCGTGTAATGAATAAAGCACTTCAGCCGGCAGGTTTATGGGGCATATTTTGTTTGGGGATTAATTAGATCAAAGCCTCTTGCCGGCAATTTCGCCCCGTGCCTTATGGGCCAGGGTGTCGCTTGTCCTCTTTTACTGCCCAATAAAAGCATAACACGACAATTATTAACACATATCAATCTGACATACGAGGTACTATACTCTAATTTATACAGTGTTTAACGAAGGTTTGAGAAATTCGATAAAAATAAATCAAACAACATATTAAAACAAATAAAAATAAAAATAAATCAAACAACATATTAATGTAAATTCAGGTACATAATATTTTTTTAATTACGTAATAAATGTCTTTTATTTGCAGCTACCTCAACATTTAAAATCACTACTACAATAAGCTATTGATATGCCTTGTGCAAAGTTTTTTTTTATTGTGCTAATTATTAAAGCTTTAGTTAATTGCGAGATAGGCAGCCGATTTTTGTTAATTAGTACCTCTTGTAAATTCTAAAGACCAGCCAAAGATAAAGCATATATTATCATATACGCTTCTTAGTTGTTTAAACGATAATTGATTAAGGACAATAGTGGCAATTACCTTCTGAAATCGCATTTTTTTGTCATGCTTTTTATTTATTGTATTATCATTGTATTAACTGTTTTGTTTCATTTATCAGATAATTTAATCTCTATTGTTACCGTTAATATTTCTCGTAATCCTTATTTTAATTTTATTGTTTAGTCGATCAGTACATATTTTTTATTGAAATTAATAATCTATATGCATATGTGCGACGTACCGTTAAAAACGGCAGAGCAAAATTGCACTAACAAAAGTGTGCATACAAAATCTACAAAAGAGCGTAGAATAAAAACGCTTTAAAGAGTAAAATTAGTTTAAATTAAAGACACAAATAAATTATATAACATACAAATAATTTCCACAACACAAATCTAACGGTTTTTTAATTATAGTTAAATTTATTAAGATAAAATTGTTCTGTTAACGAGTAACTTGGCGCGTTATCAATGTTTAGAATATCTTTTAAGGATTGCTTATTTTCCCTGAATAGCTTTTTACTCCTGGTACAAAACATTTGTTAAACCAATGTGTAAATTCAGCATTATTAACCTTAAGCTTTTTGTTAGCTAATAAATGTACCGTGTAGCTATTTAAAACCTTTTCTTTTAAAGTACGTGGTCTGAAACTTTTATTTATGAGCACCGGTTTAATCATTTTATTTTCAGAAACCTTGCTGCAAAGCATGTATAACAAACGATATATAGATATTTTAAACCTCCTACCTATTTTTGTTATTCCATAAAATAGTTTTTTTAATATAAAAAACTGATCCATTGTGTATTTGCACCATTCAATAATTGTTGCTATTTTTAAAATAGTACTTTCATTATTTTTAATGAAAAATAATCTTTTTATTACAGAAATTGTAAAATCATTTTCTTTTTGTACATTTTAATCAGACCATATATTCATTTTATGGTAAAAATGTTGCATGTAAAAAATATAAGCATTGCTTTTGAAAATATAATACAAAATAGAAATAATTTATATTTGTAACTTTACTTATTAAGGGTTTTAAAATATTTATGGTTGTTTTTTTAAAAACCATATTTATAGTCTTAAAATTTTATTTGAAGCATCCTAGATTTTTTAAATTTTATTCTTCAAATAAGTTAATTAAATAATTGAAGATAAAATCAAAACATACCTAGTTAATTGACCAAGTAACGGAGTTTGCATAAAAAATTATAACAATTTAATAAAATATACTAAACAGCTAAATTATAACATTAAAAATGTAGCTTATTTTTTTTAATTCAATGGTTAAAAACTAAAATCATTTTAAAATTGTACCATCGTATAATTATCATTATTAATATTTTCAGAATTGTATATATGTACTTAACAGTATAATCTGTGTGTAACACATAATAATAAGTAAAATATATACATATATCAAATATATGGAAACACAAAATACTGAAATACGATGTACATATATGTGAAAATATTTTTATAATCTTATTTCATATTTATAGTAAATACGTATATAGTAAAAACTTATTTTATAAAACATCACAAAAAATTTCAGTTAATAAGTATTTAATTAAAATAATAAAATTAAATTATTATTATTATGTGATACTAGTAGATATTAACTTAATTTTTTTTATTTGACAAATTATTATTACTTTTGAAGATATTAAAATGATATAAAATCAATGTGTTTTACATTGTTTTTAAAAATTTGTGTTCGATCGAACATAATATTATATTTCAATTCAATTAATAATGACATGATATATGTTGTTTTGAAGGCTATTCATAGTTTTTGCGGTATATTATATTATATTATGCGTCTATTTACTTAGGATTATATCAAAGACCTTTAAACCTTGCTAGTAACTAAATTATTACATTATTTCATAAATTTGATTAGAAAGTAAACAGCCATGTTATAAATAACTGTATTTACTAAATATGAAATGAGATTTTATTATATTGAATTACTTTGCTATGGTTATTAATAAATGACAAAAATTATAGCTTGGTTTATTCAAATCCTTCAGAAAACATCGATTATAGCGAAATAATATAACATAGATTACACATTGGTAAATAAATCTCATTAAAACGCATAAATATAACCTGTTGTTGATTATTTAAATTTGGTATTCACAATACGGTATTTTCCTACAATGACCCATCAAATGTTGACTTATATCTTAAAGCTTGCCAAAAAATTTTCATTATTAATGCAGGCAGCATCTTTTATGTAAAATATTCAATGTAAAGAATTTAATTCAATTTGAATAAACAAGGACGGCGTAAAGTTTAATCGCCATCAAGTTACTCCAAACAGTCGATGATGGTGCAATCTCTCAGATTTCAGCGGTGCTATAAGAGATTATGGACACTTTAAAAACGCTGAAAGCTTTGCAGATAATAACGTTTTAAGTGAGGATGAAATTCAGCCGTTCAAGTTTATTCTCTCGTACACGAAACATTTAGACAGTGAGAGGGATTGTCCATAAAGAAAACGTATTAAATCTCACTCGAACAAACGTAAGCGTAAATAAAATAAGGTGTAGTATACAATGTAAAATGCAGAGGCTAAACGAAGCTTTCAGAATTTTATGATTATTAAAAGATATTAAAAATAAAATAAACCAAGATTAAGATTAAAATGTTTATCGATATCACTGTTTTTTTGAGCTGTTTTACACAATAATTATATAAAAAATAATGTCTTAATGGCTCAATAACTTTTATCTAATTGCCTTGTCCTCTGATTGCCTTCTCCTTTTATAAATGAGATATATATATAAACATTAATGCAATAAAAGACGACTTTCTCTCTAGCGAAAAAAAAAGTGTCAGGTTAGTAAAATAAGCTGAGTGTTAATCTTAATATCGTCGTATTTAATTAGAAATGATTTATATAAACGTTTTTTCTTCTAATATATGTATATATGTAAAATTTATTGAACCGATGATCATAATCATATATAAGTATTGCTGTTTAACCATAAAACTGAATTTAATTACTGCTATACTTATGGTATAATTCTACAAAAAAATATTGGTGGATTACTTAAATTTGATTTTAGAAAATAAGCATTTATTTACAAAATTTGAGAAACATCTTTCATATTCTCAATGAACCAGATCTTAATTTTTTACAATGAAAAAACTGCTGTTTAAGCTTTGAATATCCAATAGTTACATTTATCAATACAAGATGATAAAATCAAATACCTATTCTCTATTTGTGTTAACACAGTCAGTTCGAGAGCTAGTCATTTCATCATTATTCAATATTGAGAAAGAGATGATATGTTTGAGTTTACGACCCTTTTATTAGCTCTAAAGTACACGATACTAATAATATACGCTTAATATATAAATCAATACTCCTATATGTATTTTGAAAAAAATTATCTAAAGTAAAATCATTGCTGTATTTTTTATATTGATCAATCAATCAGACTTTGCCATCTTGCCGGTTTTTTTTTCAATTATGAATAATAATGAAATGAATAGCTCTCGAATTGACTGTGTTAACGCAAATAAGCTTTTTAATGGCAATATGTTGTTGTTGGAAAAAAAGCAAAATTAAAATCTATAAAAAATAACTGTAGTTTTTTAATATACAATACATTAATTTCAACCATAATACAATGTTTATATTCAATTTTCTTTAAGAAAAACAGACTTTTAGATTTTGAATTACATTTAATCAGGATCGAGCATTTCCTAAATCTATTTTTGATGAGGGAAAAGTGTTATGTATTAAGCTTACAAAGATAAAAATCATATTTATTTCAATACAACTCGTTTAAATTTATGTAAGACTGCTTAATTTATGAGATATATTATATTAGATACATAGAATTACTTTGAGATGAAAATATAGTCCTAACAATATACAGTAGAGCTTACTATTAACACTAAACTAAAATCAATATTAATGTCAGAGATTTAAAAATATATTAATTAGTAATAAATATATGTTTAATACCACAGTACAAATAATAAAATAATAAATGGTAATTAATTGTTCCCACAAAAAAGATAAAATTGATGTAACATAAACTTTTTTGGGGAGAAAATTTTATGTTATGAAAGTGTTAATTACTAGTGATTTTTTAATACACGTGTTTAAGCATAATTAAAATTATTATTAATACTTTTAAAATTTACTTTTCATTACACTTGCAACATTGAATGTTTGAGAAGTTCTTCTACGTTTTTAACTAAATTTTCATAACATAAAAACAGATTAATAATGTTCTGTAGATATTTTAAACTATGGATAAAATCTCATATCACAAAGATTTTAAATTCATACCCACTTTTTATTTAGTGATCCAATTAATTAGTATACCTATCTTATTTTTAATGAGCTTGTTTTTTCGTCTATGTTCCAGGGTTGTCCACGGCGGGGTCAAGCGGTCCATCGAGTGCGGCCCTCCAAAGTGCCATACTTAGCAAGAAGCCTGCTTCGCAGATGGACAACCAACTCACTGCTACTTTTCCACCAATCCTGGAGAGCCCGGACCCTAGCACCCCACCTAAGATGTACTTTGCGACCGAGAACAATACGGCCGTGACCTCGCAGACTGGCTCCAACGCCCTTTTGCCCTGCGTAATAAGAAACATGGATGACGGAATGGTGAGTGTCGTTCAACTGGGCCAAATTAAATATTCACCTAACCGCCTATGGGGTCTCGGAGACACTTGAGCTAAGGAGGTCTTCGGTCACCACAACAATTGGCCAAGTCGCGTTTCTGGCGTTTCGAGTGTGCTTTAAGCCCTGTGGGTGTTTAGGGTGTGATTTTGATCTTTGAATCTAGTAAATATTTGCGCTAAATTATCTAAGACTTTAGTGTATAATGCGGTTTGTGGTTTTCCTTGAGTTACTATAAATATAAAGCTATATTTAGTACTAAAATATCTACGAGTAATTAAAATTTAATGCCATCACTAAAAGTGTATTTATATATACACGATTATTTGTATTTATATTAGATCGGATTTTTTCTACAAGTTTGTTATTCATCTTATATCCTTGTATTTGCTGTATATCTAAAGACACATTAGTCATACAATGTGTTGACGTTGTTTAAACATAGCTTCATTGTGATATATTTACAAATAAAAATAAATCTCAAACGGCGAAATTGTATAAAAAGCTAGAAATATATGTTAACATTACTTATTTGGAGCCAAATGTATTATTACCACCAATACCGTGTTACATATTTTTTTATAAATAATTTTTCCATGTAATATAAGAAAAAATATTTTAATTTTTCATGTATCTTTTCGATATTTCGGTTGCAATTCTCCGGCCATGATCACGAATTTTCCACAACTGTCGCTCTCGTCCTTAACCTTGTCATATATACACGTCAGTATTAATGATATCCATTAATTGTCCATTTGCCAGGGGCGCGTCATTTTGTCCATTGTGTAGCAATTAGGCGGTGACAGTTATATGTGATTTTTTCGCTCATATAGACTCCAAACCAAAAGCCAAGACTTTGATATCATGCTGCTGCTATCTCGTTTGTTCATTTTGATATTTTTTATGGATTTATATTTTTAGTACTTCGCGTTTTGTACGAACAAACAGAAACTGCTAAAATAAATTTTGTAGTCTTCATTAAAACTATGTTTAACCGGAACAGAATTACCATTAAACTTTTTGACAGCAACTTGGTGTTCTTTCTCTTGGTGTATGATGCGTCTAATAGATTGCCCAATATAAACTTTACCGCAATCTGCACACGAGATTTGATACACTCCTTGGGATTTATTTTTTATTTGCTCTTTTTCATTTGCAAGCATAGAACCCGTTTTGTGTTTGGATCGAAAAATAGGTCGGATATCGTGCCTCATCAGGGCTCTTCCGGTCTTTTTTGTCACTTCTCGGATGTATGGTTTGTGCGTTTCATATGCATAGCTTTTATGTTTTTTTTCTGTTCTTTTCTGTTGACTTTATATTATCTTTCTGAAGCCATTTGATTAAAGCTGGACTTTCGCAATGTAGAGTTTGATATCCGTATCGGTTAAACTCTAGCTTTATTGAATAGAGTTTGCCACTGATTTAAACTATGCCAGATGGTGGTAGAAATTTGCATGTAGATATTTTTTAGTGTGCATATTTTTTTCGGTATATTGTATGTTTCAGAAAACCGTCTTCTTTTTTATAATAAGTGTGTCCAGGATGGGCAGTTGACAATTTTTTTTAATTCTACCGTACATTTTATATTTGGATGTTGTGTATTAAAAAAATAAGGAAAACATTCAAATCGCGCCGTGGGCCCACACATATCGTAGTCATAGGTGTTCCTCCGACTTGTTTATAGAAATCCCCTTTATAAATAAAATACATTATGTTTCTGAACAATGTAGTTAAGGGTTTTCGCAATGGGAATACTTGTAAACAGCTAGGTAACAATAAAACTTACCAGGAGATCTTGATTGTCTAATTATATTTTACAAATCGTATTTATAAATTTGAAGGAGTTTTTTTACATAAGAAGCTATTTTTTCAACCACTGACAAAAAAATGCTTTTTAAGTGTATTTTACGTATTCAGTAATGCAAATCAATTGTTTGCGTTTTTCAACTTTAATTAACATCCGTTTCTGCCCAAAGAAACTCTCTTTTTTGTATGTTTTCTCTCTTTATTTGTAAGAGGCAAGGGGAAGTTCATAAGTAAGTTGATTAATACGTCGCTCTGTATAATAACGATATAAATAACACAACGGCGAAGACGAGTACACAAAGGGCAGTGCATTAAAGAGTTTGCAAAGATAAGTAAGTGTTTCTGTCAACTTTCCACGAGAAAGATAATTCATTCGATTTAGCCAAGCCCTACTGTGTATATGAGAGAAGAGGAAGAAAAAGCAAAAAACTTCTTAACATCAAAGTTTCGTATTCCGGTTACCTTTCGCATTACTGAACGTCTCGCAAGTTTTGCCAAGTCATAAATTGTGTGTTGCTCTGGCTAACAACGGGAAGATAATTTACGATACTTTGGCAAATTGGCGTATCCGTTTTAGGGAAGACTGTGAAAGAGCCGAAGGATGAGGCCCTTTTGGCTTTTCGCAAAATTTTCAACCGGGACTTTTGCATTAATTCGAAGCGTCCAATTTTTGTACTCGATTGTTCGTGCGCCGGTGTGCGGAAAATCAGAACAAAGAAAATGATTTCCTAGGAAACAAAAAGTATTTTCGCGTTTTCAGCCATACGACACCTTGAGCGGAAGGGGCTCAAAAAATTAAAATTTTAGCTCAAAAAGTGTCGACCTTTGTTGTAAGAGGCGGGTTTCACGAGAGACAATTCACATTCGCTTCAATTGAATATAAAAAATGTATTAAACAATCGACTACGTAATTTCTAGAGAAAATGGCATCAAAAATAATATAATGCTCTAAAAATATGCCCGTCTGATATCGATTTTACAAATATATTCAATTAAAAATTGTTTTGAATGTCAAAATAATATAAACATATAATATATATGTAATAATTAATCTATTATATAACAGTATTTAATTATGAATTTTATATAATATTTTATTAAACATTGCAATTATATTTTTATATATTTTAAGTAAAAGTATTCTAGACGCTGACTATGATATTCTATGAACTTGATAAGATATTTTATTACATTTCATGACTCGTCAATTTGTTATGTAGCTGAAATATAATAATCTAACGAGATAACTCGTTATTGGAAATAAAAATATTATTTAATTTGATAGGCATGAGATTTTAATAAAAAAAAATTGTGTAATACAGTTATACCTATTATTTTCAGTGACAATCTATTATAAAGAGATATTATTTAAGTATTATTGAATGAAAATATTTTGTGACCAATTATTAAAATAAAAAATACGTTACATTTAACAAGTTGAATAAAATAATAGTATATATCAATAGATATACGAGAAATAATTTTTAAGTATAGATGCAGAGCAAATAGATATTAAAACTATTTATTTATTACCCAATGGCGCTTATAGTATGTGATAAAAATGGTCCAGTCGATGCTTAATAGTTTTAACAAATAACCAGTTTTTTCTGTGCAATTAAATAAACTTTCAATTTATTTAATTTTATAAAAAGTCAATAATAAAGAGTTAAAATAGTGCCATGATTTTAAAACAAGAGAAAATTACGTGAATAACAAATAAATGAATGTAAAGTCATATATTTCGCTGATTACAAAGTGTGAAAATATTAATTTTATTTTGTACGATTGGGAAAACAGCTGGTAAAATTTATTGGCAATGTAATTCTATTTATTAAAATTGAGTTCTTGAAGAGGCATAATAGTGTGGTGAATTTAAAGTATTATTAAGTAACTATCATTAGAAAGAAAAAGTGAAAGGCCATTAGTTGTAAGTGATTAACACGTTAACACATTCACGTTTAACGATCAATGAATTTTATAAGCAATGTCTAGAATGCTTAATATTTAAATGCTTGCTAGAAATGCTTGACGTGGGAATAACAAAACCTTTTTAGAGGCTCATTAAAAGCATCGAAGTTTAAAAAATAGGACGTGTTTGTAAAGATAAATCAATCCTAAAATACAATACTTTTTTTGTAAATCTTGAATTTTATTTTAATTAAACATGATTGTCCTTAAATTATTAATTTGTTAATTATTATGCATTAAAATATCTAATTTATTTTGCTGATGGCATTATACATACGTTACACCACGCACAGTTATTTTAATATGTGTGTTTAGGGTTTATCAAAATTTATCTGAACATGCGGTTATCTTTTAGTATATGGTTTCAGCATAACTTGCAAAATTTTGTTATTAAATGCGAATAAAAAATTGTCAATTCAAGGAAATACTCTTAAACGTCGACTGAAACACAAATAATTCTATCTTTCAATTACGCCGGATCGTTATTTATTTTAATACATTATTATACGATCGTAGAACTCCCATTTCGGTACTCTCAAAGAGAATCTATGTTATTTTTATCGCTGATTTTTTTTATCCCTCGTTTCTTTTTCATCTTAACCGCGAGCTTATTACGACTTTGACATAAAAACGAACGTTCCGTCGAAGACGAATTGGCTCAAAAGTGGCCGTAATCTCTTTTTAAACGGCGCCATTGTTCGTAAGAACGAGTTTCGGAAGAACATCAATAAGGAGAATTGCCCTTGAATCAATTCGCGCAATTAATTTTCAAAGTCGTCCAAATCCACCCTGCGAGTGACGCATCCAAGGGCTTAAATTTCGACGAAACTATTTAACCGCCTCCCGTCCCCACTGGAGCCATCACGAGCAGCCACTGACTTTCATCCGATGGGGATAAGGGTGGTTGTGAGTCAACACTTTTGATTGCCGTCTAATGAAGCCAGAATCCGGAATTTCGCGTGTGTGTTACTAGTTTGCGAATTTTGCCCTATATACCTAAGTTGAATATAAATATCATGGGCAATTGCAAAGTGAAGCTATATGAATTACGACGGTAATGTGATATTAAAGGCAAATGTAATATTGTAAAAATAACCAATAAATTATATAAAATAAACAACATACAATAATTATATAATATATAAAAAATATATAATGCAAATATATACACACACAAGGGTTACAAAATTCTGCAACTCTTGACATCTAAGGATATTCCTTTACTTTGTATAACAATAAAATACGCGTTAATATTTAAAAGTTGCTATTGCTCCTTTTCCATGATATATTTATATTTTAAACATAATTCATTAAATTTTAATTTATTGTATTTTCATTTCTTTATCTTATATATAAACACTGACATAACTAGAGCAACACGAGGAAAAAAGTATAAAAACATATTTTGTACCATTATTAACTGGGTTTTTTTTTAATAAATTTGTCAAAAATTTATATTTCATTTTAATTTAAAAAGGTATAATTTACAATAAATAATAAAATGTAATTACAGAATTTCTGGGATTAAGGTTTTGTATTAAATGTATCTGTTCTGATTAATATGCTGGTATGTACATATTATAATAATAAGTAATAATAAAAATATTAGGAACTCCTAGATAAACCTAAAACTCGGAAAATCCAAATCGTTGTTCCACTCTACAATCTACACTTCGTCACGTCCGAAAATCTAATAGATTATGAAATATGTAAATACTTCCATAGTTTCGTAAATTCGCACATTTTTTTAAGATTAAAATTGTTTCTTTTGGAATAGATTTTTTCAGTATTAAATCATGAAAGTATACCCATACCAGTCATAAAAATCTCTCTTCGCATGAAATCGCACTGCATTTAAGATATTTCTGAAGATTTACGAGTTCTAAGAAGTTCGGTCAAAGGAGGTATCAACTACAAGGTAATACTAGTACTAACAAAATCAATAGTTAAAACGTCTAATTGAAATTATATAGAAATACTATGTATATAGTACATTTTTTATAAAGGTGTAAACCAGCCGTTCAAAATTCAAGTAGCAATAATAAAATAATACAAAAGCCTGTAACCACATGACGCCATAATACGAAGAGAATGTTATATTTATAATGCGGCAAAGTCGCACGCTTCGCGAGGTAAATGTTCGCGAAGATTAGATAAAATATTGTTGTTATACACACGGTATAATAGATAGGTTTGCATTATACATGTTGAAGGTCGAATATTGCGTGGGAGGATATCGATTTTGATTTATAACGAAACCGACCGAGGGCGGTTAAAGTTTTCCACGTCGGGGCCCCGAACAAATCTGCCCCGGCTTTATCGGCCAACTTTTGACGTTGGCAATAAAGAAAATTGGCAACAGCATCACGTTTACAGAGCGCAGAGATTGGCACGCTCTGCCGTGTGCGAATTCGTGCCGGGCTATACCAGCGTAATATGTACTATACTGAAGGTAGACGTAGATAAAACGTGAGCCTATACAAAAATAGAGATCCAACAGAGGATCCATTGTTGACGTATTGTAGATTTTTTTAAGCCGTCATAGTGTGATAAGAAAATGTAATAGTGAGCATATACAAGTATATACAAGAGTGTTCGTTCTACTATGTTGTATTATGACTAGAGGTGTGTACTTTCTATAAATAGTATATTCATTCATAAATTTATCATTTTATAGTATCATTTTATAATAACGTGTTTACATTTAAGCATGTACAATATAAGTTTAGTTAAGATGATTACCATCCACGTGCTGCTTGAAAAAATGTAATCAGTAATACAAAGAAAGCTTCTATGTTTGATTTAATTACAACAAGGTCAAATACATTTATTTAAAATGTAATTTTGACACTTATGTATTTTGAAGCTTTCACTTATATTTATTTTAAAAACATCGGTAAGTATCTTACCAATTTTATGTTTTGAATGAAACTAACTATAAAAAATGATGAAATAATCTCTTAGTCTATTCTGTTTTATATAAAAACATAGCACGACTAAATAATTACATCGGGTGGAAAATATAAATCATGAGAAAAAATACAACTCAAGTATCAGTTGAGTTCTGATACTTAGGATTACAATTTAAAATTAAAAAGGCACTTTTTTAACATAATATAAAAAATGGACTGTATTTAAAAAATTGATGCAAACGTGCAAATGTCTTTCTAATTTATTATAAGAAGTAGGACATTTCTTACAGTTAAAAAACGTAGCAATTCCACACCAACATAATTGCAAATTCACAAGAAAAAACGCACGTGAGGCGTAAAAATGTGCTTGAAGTTTTAGAAATCGCACATTAAGTGTTGAGTTTGTGTAATTTTCTCTCTTGAATATTAGTATTTTTTTTATTTTTTTACTAATAATGTAATCGCAGTCTTAACAGGCAAATTCTGCAATCAAATTTTTTGTAACTTCAGGTTAAAGAAATATTAGCAGAAAAATATGATACCTTGTTAAACTTACCCTTAATTGTGATGTAAAATATATGAATATTTGTATGGGTTTCTATGATTTAATTATTTTGCCACTAACCTTTTGTCTTTCATTATTACAGTGACATTACAATTTATTAATGCGGGAATACAATTGAAGAATTTTGAGAAAGCCTCGGCAAGATTTATCATGGGTATTAATAAACAAATTATCAGACCTCAGTTGCTCAGATAATCAATTGTTACTCGGATATTTTTGAGCAATTCGAGCCATCGTATATATTTCGTCATCGATAGCTACCGATTATCGAAAAAATATTTTAACCTTTCGGGGGTTCCTAAAGTTTTGCATTCGCAAACAATAAAAAGTTATTACTAAATATTAAAAAAAACTATTACGGGACGCACCAAAATTATGTATATATGAACATACATTTGTTCATCTCCTAATAGCTATCGCCAAAAATATCCTTGATTTTGTCAAGCTCGTTAGAAAGCCGGATGGCTCGTTAAAACGGAACGGTCTCAAGCGCTGGCGACATGGTCGCGACGGTTAAGAACAAGGGACGCGATCGCGTGTAACAAAAATAAAAATACTTTATTGAGTAACCGCTGCACTGAGAATTTTACCACACTTATTAAAGCAAAGAGGAAATATAATACAAATACATGATAATTGTGCAATTAAAAAATATATTCGATGTGTTTTTCTTATTTTTATTTTCTCACTTAAATAGATGCAATATTTCAAATATTTACTTGAAAAGAGTGCTGCCTTTGAAGCACATACTACATATACATATTGTATTCATGAAATTGTTTAACGTTGGAAAAAATTTTTCTTGAAATGTCTTAAAACAGTTTTGAAATGTTTAAATGTTTAAAACAGTATCATATTAACATAACATATATATTTTATTACGATTTTGCAGAAAACTTATTTTTTAGGTAAAAATGAAAATTTTTAATAATTAATACATTTGTATACAAAGAAATAACGCATGTTGAATAAAAATAAAGATTTCAATATTTTTTTTATAAATGCTTATGTACAATATTTACATATGTACGTATGTACATATATAAAATAAAATTAATTTTCTCATCGGTCTGTGATTTTCTTGCGGATATGCAAATATAAACTTCGATACATATCTAATTTATTTTACCAAACATCAAACGTTTGAATTTGATCCTAGGCGAGATGGGTACTACAGTTAGTTATTAATAATTGAGTTATACATATTTTGCCCAAAATGTAATATAATTCACGCCCCATAATTCAGAGCAAAATGAACGATTACTCAGGACTCCGTCTGTTACAATTTCTCTTTCACTTCCTTATCGCTCCAATTAACGCGAAGGTCTGTTGTATTTTTGTCGCCATTTTTTTTCATAATTATGATTAAACGTGGCCTTGATTACTTTTTTTGTGTGCAAGTTCAATATTTGTGTTTCGCATTTGCTTCAATGCGTACAAAGAGCGTCCGGGGAAAAATCCAAAAGTCGACTCCCTGAGGGAAACAACAAAGTGAACGTTTGTAATCCCCCTAGAAAAGGTCTCCGACATATAAATGAGTGCTTAACATTCTAAACAGCGATCTTAGCGAAAGTTTCTAAGTATTTTATTATACCTTAGCGCTTAACCCTAGCTATTGTAATGTCGTTTATTATGTATTTAGATATGTAGAGGTATTAGCTGTGTCAGTTGTTTACATAGGATTAATCTTGTCTAGTTGTGCAACATTGCATTTGGCCAGATAAAGCCAGAGCTTGTAAATCAGGGCGAAATATCTGGTTAGTGATTGTATATGGCTTGAGGCCATTTGCGGTTGTTATTTCGTGAAGGGGCGTAACACCCCTTTAACTTGTACGTCTCGAGATTGTTTCCTTGTCTTACTGCCCGCTTTACTGTGAAATACTGCAATGAACTCAAAGATAGCAATTGTTGGTCAGACGAATAATATTATAAGTTGGCTTGTAATATTCAGAGTTAACATAGTAACTTATCGAAGTTATTAAGAAATAATATCTTACAAATTTTACAAACAGTTCGTATGTTAGCAATAAAAAAATATGACTATTACATACCTAATATAATTTTAAAATTATTTATTTAACTAATTTTTAAATTATTAGGATTTTTCTATAATATTTCACTAACTTTACAAGCGTTCCGTGCATATTTTTTTTTATATAAATAATATTTGTTTCATTATTAACATATACTAAAAAATAAATTGAAATAATACTTCAACAATGTTTTAAATTTACTACATTTGTTTTTAATACATACATATTATTCTATTTTTATAATTTCAAAACAAAGCTAATGAAACAATTTATTTTAATTAAAATCTGACCTAATTTCTGACAATCAATTGTTCAATGTGATGCTGAAAGATTTATAACATCAAATTCCTTGCCAACTTATTTTCGAACAAACAGAAGGTGGTAAAAATACAAAAATATATATGTATCAAATATATTTTTGACCAGCACGTGAATTAAGTTCGAGTCCTATATAAACATTGCTGTTTTGCAATTTTTATCGTTTCTGGGAAGGAATAAGTGATTACAATATAATTATAATTTCGATCATTTATCACAGATTAGGTTTTCCAAGATTTTTTAATCTTACGGATCAATATCGTGATAATTAATTTAAATTGTGCTAGGTACATGTCAGATACTAAGAAATATTTCATAATGAACTACTTCAGCTTATATATAATATTATAAATGTATAATAAAATATTGAGTTAAAATAATGCTGAGAATTAAAAATTAAAATAAGTGATAAACATTATGAACGATAAAAAAACGTTACGTTATCAAAAACACTGCATCTGTTAAATGTTATAAAAAACTTCTATAACTTTGGAATCTAGAAATATTTGTTGGCTCACCATATGAATTTGATATTCAAAGTGATAATGATAACATTAAATCGAGTATCCTAAAAGTCTATTTAAAAATCTAATGTAGATTTTGGGCTTTCAGTATACTATGTATTAAATTGATACAATTTAAGCATAAATGAATTTGTAAAAATACTAAAAATAGATTATATCTTTGGTTTTGACCATTTTTGATTTTGGTTTTGGCCATTCAATATGAATGTTTTTTTAATTTTTACCGTGTCGAGGAGAACAAATATGTTGATTTATAATTACATTTTCACTACAGATTAGGTTTTCCTAGATTTATCTACATTTCTTTACAAATTAATATCGTGATGTATAATTAAAATAAAATTGAGCTAGGTTGTCGATAGTGTCATATCGTGTTTATAAAATGTAATAAAAAATTATTCTAAAATCTAAGACCTTATAAGATAAATTTATTAAGAATTTATTTTTATATTTGTGAAAAAAGATTTCATGTATAGTTTTTTTATCTAAAAACCTATTAGAATGTAATTGGAAAAATTTGAAAAATTGATAGCAAATAATGCTGTAAACCAAACTTTAAAATGCGTAATAAATTTACTTGCACTGCTTTCTTTATTTTTTGCAATAATTTTGATACAGCGCAATATTTCAATTATTTTAAGTAGCTTATTTATCACTATATTATTAAATTAAAAAAATGTTGCTCTTATAAAAAAATATACAAATATTTCTATAAAAAACTTCATTTCTCTTTCTGACAGATTTAGGATCTGCTTAGCATCCAGGGCAGTAGAACGTACTGCGAATAAATTTCTCAGAAGTGATCCGAACGACGTCTGTTTCAAATTATCCATCCCCTTGAGAGCAAATTAGGAGAAGTACGCGACAATTTTTCATTCATAAATTCATTTAAACACAACCCTGACTCGGACATATTCTCTTAACATAAATTTTCACTCCGCGTTCGCTAGTGCCGCGATTTTTCCATTTCCAGTCACCGACTAATTCGAAGAATTTAATTTTGTCTCAAACAAAAGGATTTTCTTTTTCCGCTCGCACATGTAGTGAATGAATTTATTGCAATATCAACATGTAAGTATACAAACTCCTTCTTTATGATATTTCGTTCCATTAAAAGTATTATTCTTTAGCGAGAGCCAGCTTTTCTCGATTCCCTTTACCTATCTGTTTCTTTTGAAATATTGCGCTGTGCGAACAGATGTTTCAATTTAACTTTTGATATTTATTTGCAAATTTCATTCGCAATATCTTAAACAAATACGCATTAAATAATGAATAATAAATCACTCAGTAGTGAATATAAATTTATTTACAATTTTATATAAATTACCCTAAATTTCGATTTTTAAAGCAAATGTTTTAAACATAAAAGCATCTGGTATAATTATCAGCAGTAGAATAAAATTTTATTCAGAAATAAACTATAAAATAAAAAACGTATCTGATTAAAATATGTATACATTATTATCGTACATATGTATACATTATTATCGTACAGAAAGCTCATCTAACTAACATTGAACTGTATTGTAACGTAATTTAGCACCTGACCAAACAATAAAATCGTAAAGTAAAATATCCTAATTATATTTCCAAATATGGATCATAAATTAATGTAACGTAGAATTTCCAATTACTAAATTATTTCCTTAACATTGCATAGAAAAACCAGTTTATCAAACGAGCACATCTATCAAAGTTAAGTTATGACCACGGATATCTTTTTAGTCGTATACATAAACAAGCTAGTAATGAATTACGGCAGCAGTTTCTTCCTAATAAGCCAATCCAAATAGTTTTATAAAAACACTTTTGAACTTTCCTATTGCGTCGTTTATATTATTTATCGTTAAACGTATATAAACATAAATGCATTCTTTATTATATAAAAATTCTCTTTTCATGACATGTTTACTTGGTTCATTATCATGAAAGTTATTTCCTGTTTTGAATTTACGACAATATTTTTACTTTTATACTAGTTTATTTCTATGATTGGAAATAGATATTAAAAAAAGTTTCTCTCAAAATTCATTTAAAAATATTTGCACTTAGTTAAGTAGAGAATTAACACGGCTGTTTATAATTTACGCTGCAAACACGAAGTTGCTGCTAATGAGATCAGATAAACCCTATCGGAAACGATAATGTTATCAACTTTGTAAAAAAATCGTTTCTATTTTTACTAGCCTAGCATCTTTACTTTAGCAATATCACTCAAAGTAGCATCAACATCCCTGAATCTAATTATTACTGTATAATTTTTAATTAAAATATTCTATCTATATTTGAGCTTTATGCTAACTAATCCAACGACCTGTAATCTGTGCAACGTTTGAATATTTATTAGCTGTTAATTAATCGCCGCTTCAGAGCAAATTAAATGAGTAATCTTATCCAAAGCTTACTCTTACGGGAAAACTGTAAATTAAATCGAAATTACGGCGCTCGTTCCTGTGTACCAGATAAGCTCATACTCGGTTTTAACAATCAGTTAAATACACCCAACCGCATACGTATTATACATACGATACACACATACACGCGGATAAACTCAGCGAATTTCCATTTGGTAGTCATTACCATTCCCTGCATGCCGTATAATAACATTAGAAAGTTATGCGAGAGACAGGTATCATATATTATAAGAAGAATTTCCTGCTGACGTGAAAAATGTAAAGAGAAATTGTATTGTAAATTCGAAACCCTGAGGGTTGTACGAATGAATTCAGAACACACTGAATGTTGCCGAGCACCTAGCTTATTCCCGTTTCATACCCTTTTGCAAACATTTTGTTGTAATGGAATCTCGAAAATGCTATATTATGCACGTAACACTTTATGTTATGTAATAAAATGAATTAAATAAGAAGGCCAGTTAGAGCGTGCGATAAGTGACACAAGTTATTTCAAGAAATAGCGAACTCGTATTGCTAGTAATAGAACACTTTAAGTGCGTCCCAGATTCGAAGAAAATGTGCCGTATTTTATTCCTTCATTGTTATTATTCTTATTGTGTAGTTTTATGATTCTATACTACATATAGTATTGTTAAAATATTTCATATAGTAACATTTATTGATTTATAGGAAAAATCTCTAAAATTAACATGTTTGCTCTGTAATTTTAAATTTCATACAAAATATATTAAATAATTATTTCTATTCAATTAATTTTAGTTTTAAGTAACAGAGCAAACAGATCACTAATAACATATAGTAAAATCTTTAAGCGTCTTATTTTAAATTATTATGACCTAAATTTAATTTTTAATTAGTCTTTAGTTCTGGCCTCTTGACGATACTCCAACCCACATTATAAAAAGGTGGAACTTTTGTTACCATACGTAATGATTATTCATTAGATAATTTATTAGAAAAATATATAAACATTTATATACATTTAAATATATTTGTAATAAATTTAAACTATATTTTAGGTAACGTACTTTTTATTATAAAAATATAGTATTTGTATAAGAAATATATGTTTTTTTGTATAATAGAGAGATATAAAAACAGATATAACAATAGAAAATATCTTGGTACTTTTTGGGGCGTAGGCATTTTATGTTTGTATTTAAATTTAATTTTGTTTGGTCATAATCACAGATTGTTGCGATTACCGAGGAAATACCCAAAACGAAAGCATGCGTTATATTTTTTAACTGTGAAGCGAAAGCATTTAAAATGATCGTGCTTAAAGGAAAACGCACTTTACCGTTATCTCACATATACATACCTTTTTTATTTTTATGTGTTTGCTCATATGAAAAATGTAATTAGAAACATTTAGCGATTTATTATTCACCATATAAAAATTAGTTTTATTACGCACGTTATTTTTGTAAACTCAATAATCAAACTCTCAGATAATGTTTATGTTATTTTAGTGACAAATTAATTTTGTGTACATGTATACATATACAACAAGGAAATGCTTGAGAATGTATACATATACAACAAGAAAATGAGTTAATAATAAAAACATTTTTTTTTTATATTTGTAATTTTTAATATACTTTTATTTTCTATTTTGTAAATTACATCAATAGCATTCTAGTAAAATAAACGTTTATAATTTTTTTTATTGTATACAGAACTATGGCTCTGAATTTTATTAAATAAAACTTTAAAATCAAATGATTTTTATATTTTTTTCAATTTCAGAACTATTATTTTTTTCTCATATAAAATTGTTATATTTATTAGTAATAATATAGTTTCAACTAGTTTTATTTATAATAAGCGTAATAATTCTATACATTCAATTAAAATTGATTTAATAATTTTTACTTAATAAGCTCTCTTGCTAAAGTAGGAAACAGTAAAACTTTCGCTTGCAAAAACAAGAATATCCATTATCGAATATACATATGTATGTATGTATGTATGTTCATACAAAATACAACTCACAAATGGGTCATATTTGTTTTAGCTTAGGCCTACATTATCCAAATCCGCTATAACTTTTAGTTTTAGAAATATCCCTATTGTACGAATATATTATATCAGCAATGTGGCGTACCATATTTCAAGGCTAAACAAATAAAAACACGTTTACCTTAAATCTATTTGGGTAATTTTCCCTCAAAAATGTGCATAGCAAGCAAGAAAGATATGTTTTATGAAATGAATTATCTAGAAAATCTTTTACTAATGAGTTTTTAAAAAAGAGTTTATATTAGTATTATAGTTCAATAGTATATTAATTTATGTATATATTATTTTAATAAAGCTTATTATACTATTATTATTATTTTTAATATGAAAATAAATTGTATTACTATATTTTATAATTTTTAATTTCTGCTCTCTAATTGAGTGTTGCAATAAAAGGGCAGTAAATTACAACAACCAGCAAGAAACTTGCTTATTTATAAAACCAGATTTATAACCCTATCCTTATTCTTTCCCCAGGTTTCATGGATAAGAAGAAAAGACAGACACCTGCTCACCGTCGGTTTAACAACGTACACTTCGGATGAAAGATACCAAGCCATTCACTTTCTTCATTCAGAGGTAATTCGCTTGCATTAATTTTAGCGTTCTATTAAAAGCAAACTCTGTTTTCGTTTTACCTCGTGTATAAATAATGAGGAAATACGCTAAACCAATTACGGTCGATTTTAACCCACACACATATTCGTACAAATTATTTATTATTTACCGTCGTCTAGTTTCAAAACTCACACAAACTATGCTAAGCTTTTAATTAATCAGTACTTATCTCTTTGCACACGTGTTCTTAGTAAACTAAGAAAACATATTTAGTATGGTATTAGATATTTGATTTAAACATTAATAAGTTTGTGTATTTTTTGTACTTGTTTTATTTTCACTGAACTATCGCTTTTCGATATCTATAACAGTGATACTATATATAGGAAATCAAAGCATAATAAATATGACACAACGACTAAGACTAAGTCATATAATAAATCTTAGATCTAGACACAAAATATTCGCTAGTGTAATTATATTTTCGCATTGTTAATGTTAAATAAAGTGATTATTCAGTTTACCTTTTTTATTCTCTTGACTTTTGCTTTAACTTTAAACCGTTCACCCTATTAACTCCTATTAAAAAATAATAAATATTTAAGGAGTTATTTTTTCTTGAACGCGATATTCAAATTAAGTAGACAAAGTCATAATTAAATTTGCTTGGTAATAATTTTAGTTTAACTAAGGATTAAGCCATTTAATTAAAGCATTTATTCCATAAAACATTGAATTTAATTAATATACTCATTTAGAATCTAAAATTGATTTACTATGTTTAACTATTTAATATTTAATAATACCAAAACTGATTTATCAAATTTTCGCAGTATGACAGTTTTCATAAAACCTGTCGAATTGGATATCAAGGCTTTGATGGAAAGGGACAAATCTATTATGTTGAATGTAACGAAATATAACTTGACATATTTGAATATAACATTCGTACATTTTAGATACAATGAAAAATAAAATAAATCATTCACGATAAAAAATACGAAAATTTAAATACACTATAATAAATATAGTATATTCCCTATTCCAAACAATGTAAATTTCTCGTCCTAAATTATTATTTATTTCGTCAATAAAATAATATTTTAATATTATTATGTTTTTAAAATTATTTTAAATATTTTTTTTTTTTTAAATAAAAATAAAACAAATTATTAATAATATATAAAATATTACCTGAATAATGAGAGGACAAAACAAAATCAATATCAATTTTACTTATGTTAATAATCCTTATTGTTATTTTAATAAATAGACATAGACGTGTATTTTCAATTTAACGTGAAAATTCAACAAATACAGATTCGATGGAAAAGCATTTTAAACCACGTTTTACAAATAACGTTGGGCTAGAGATCCGACGAGACGATGCTTAATGATACTTTCTTAGTAATAATGGATCGATGGCAAATTTCAGGTAAAATAATTGGAATTGTTTTGGATTTGTTTCAGTCTCAATTATAATAAGAAACTTCACTAGAGCGTAATGCTTCCTTAGTTAATTTTCGTTAAACGACTTTTAATCTGTGCTTAAGAACGCTCAACAAAGGAGAAGTGGCAAAATAAGTTATTATATAAATAAAAATAATTCCTTAATTGATACTAATAGTTATTATTCACACAAGTAACACAAAAATATATAATTAATGATTTTTTCATGAAAATTAAAAATAAAATTTAAATAATGGATCCTCTACATAATTTTAATAACAATAAAAATGCCTAAGACTTAGCTGTATATATATTGCATATTAACTTCAATAATATATTATTATTTATTAATAAGAAGCAATTAACTACATTTATTTACTATTTTAAAAGATAAGTTGTTTTAAAAACATTGGTTTTTGATTTATTAAAATCTAAAAATAATTATTATACATAATTTTTTTATTAAGAGTTGCCCATTAATTTGCTACTATTTTAAACTTATATTTAGAATAATTATTATTGTCCTTAATTAGTTTCAATAAAATTATGTTTGTAATTCATTTACAAATAAATCTTGTGGTTTGAAATTTGTAAAGTAGAAGTAAGAAATTATTGTATACTTTTTCGAGATAAGTATAACCATCCTATGGTACATTGTGTTCACTTTAATATGCTGAAAAAATGCTAGATTACGGTTTTTATTGGCGCACATTTTTTAAGTAAGGACTAAAAATGCTTTCAGCTGACATTACTGCAAGGGGACCGGAGTTTTAACACCTGTTGATTTATTGTGGTAAGCTTTTTGGTGTAAATATATCAAGGCTGTTGAGTTAAAATTTTAATAACTCCGACTCCGATTTGAGCTAATTTAATAAAAAAAAAATTTTCAGCATATAATTAATTAAATAATAGAACGATATTTAAATTATAAAAAAAAAAAATTTTTAAATCATTAAGCTAAAAAAGCCACATCTAGCTTGTTTACTTATAGTAACTTATTATGATGATACACGTAAAAAAATAAATACAAAAAAATAACAAGGAATTTACCATGCGTTTCTGCTTATACAAGTGTAGGTATAACTTTATGCAACAATGGACTGTGTGGCTGAAAGAAAACTTCACTAGCGATACTAATAATTTTGGGACACATACGTTTTACAATCTTACTGAGCACGGTTTTAATTATTTTTCGTGTTTAACGCACGTAACATATAAAAATAAGTCGGAGTTGGTCTATTTCTACGACTTGACTCCTCCTAAAATACCACGAACTCACGAATATAACTCCATATCCTTGAAATATATACAAAAAATCAAGCTATATGTTGCGTCTAAAATAGTCGATTTAGAGTTATGGATATTTATGAATTTTGTTTATTTTTATATCTTTTACTTAAATCATTCAGAAGATTATAATTTTAAAATTGTTAAATCTATACGTATTAAAACAATGTCGTATAAAAAATAACGAAAAAAATTCATAAAATTATACAATAATCTTTTTAATAAATACTATTGTGAACTACGGTTCTTTTCTTTTTAAAAATCAAATAAATTTAAATTAAATATTACAAACAGGTGTTTACTAGTCTGAAATTAATCTCTTTTGAAATCCTAAATAAATATTTAAGGAGGTGGAAAATAAAATCAACCAAATTAGGACTAAAAAAATTATGTTTACAAAACTTTGAAAAAAAAGCTCTGCCACTGCCTCTTCAAAATAAACAGGGCAGTTACGTGCAATGCAAAACTAACGTACAATATCTAGAATTATACCTATTTGTATATTTTAAATATTTGCTTTGAAAAGATTGCTGCTATTGCTTTTGACCGATATTAAGGTACCAAGTCTAGGTACTTTGCATTTGTTGCAAGGTGCAAGGTAAAAACAAATTAAATTTATTTTGTTGCTATTTAAAACAAAATAAATTTTATAGATTTATCTACATATAGAGATAGTTACAAGGGCAGTTTAACAAGTTCAAGAAACCTAGGCTCTATAGTATAAGAAATTGCAATTAAAAAAAAAAACAATTCAAAATATTACTTTTTATAAAAGGTTTAAAAAAAAATCTTTTAAAAATTTGACCCCCTCATAATATGCAGCTTCAGTATTTTGCACCCGCTGCACTGCACTGGTGACCATCTCCGTGTATACCTTAAGGTATAAAATAAAGAACACATTTACATAAATTTATATTATAACAAAAATCTTTTGAGTTAGGCTAGTTTGGGGTACGATAAATCGTAGCCTAGCCTAACTCAGCCTAGCTCAATTCCTTATAAGAACATATTTTGCCTGAAAATAATGTATTTAACAAAAATTTAAGACACTTTCGCTGCTTTTATTATATCAGCATAATTTTTATGCATAAAAATAGACCTTTTATACGTCTCTGATATATTTGTTAGCCAGCTATATTCACCATTTTCTTTCAAAATAGTGGCTATTAAAAATATAAAATAAATCGTAGCTTCGTTAAAAAGCATTTAAGAGGAATAATTAAGGAGACTAAAAACGTTTTATATTAAAAACAAAAGCAAACTAAAAATATAAAAAAAATCTTTTTTCACATTTTTTTTAATTATTTGTTTTTAATACACGATCACTGTCACAAATTTAAGCATTTCAAAAATTTTCTAAAATTAAATTTTGAATTTATTTTTGCTTAGTTTTTGAACTATTTTATTTTTTTTAAATGAAAATTGCGACCCTTCTTATAATATAGAGCTTGGATGTCTTGCCCTAATAATGGGGCACCCTTTAACATGGTGTGTAGCTCTTTACAAGTTGTTATTCTGACCGAAATATATTTGCATGTTATTTTTGAAAACTAAACAAAAGAATTCATAGTTTTTATTGCTCACTTGAATTTCAAAATGGTGATTAAAGTATTTTAGGTGGCAATTATTAACTTACGCCATTGACCTGTTATGACGGAGTATTTATAAAAGAAAATTATTTTTCTACATTTAAAATCATTATAACACGTTGATGGAGCGTTAAATTTTTAAATAATTATTTGTCAGCGTCCAAACTATTGTAACTGACAGCCAAGAAAAAAATGAAAATCGCCATGTTAAGTAAAAAATGTCTTGTTGATAATCATATTTTTAATTGATCTCAATATTTTTGTATTTTTTATATATAATTATTTCCATTGGAGTTACTGTTTTGATAAATATAATTTTCTAAGCACTTAGTGGCGCAAACGATTCGTTTATGTTTCAATCATTCTCGCATTAAAAGTAGATTATTGCTTCTCGCGAGAGAGCGAAAGGATGGTCACCGCGGTCCTAAACGAGCCCCATAAAGTTTCAGCACATTTTTATTTACCGACTTAGTTTGCGGGGTGCCAGCAGCAGGACAAAAACCGGCCGGGCCATTACCCAATGGATTAATGGCCCCGCGGGGATATATACGGTCCTGCATCTTTTGTCAGTTGCGTTTTATGGTTTTTCTGGTACGTGCATAAAAGGCATTACGTGCGGCGCGACCGTTTTATTGTGCGGGAGCGCAAAAAATCAGAGGAGGAAATTTTACAATGGAGCTCTTCTCTTTTTAAAAATAAAAAAAATTAAATAAAAAGGAAAATCCATTCATTTCTAATTCACTGTGAAATTGTATAAATCAATTATTCTCTCTGCAGGATTGGTCGCTGCAGATAAAGTTCGTTCAGAGGAGAGACGCTGGGTTGTACGAGTGTCAAGTGTCGTCGCATCCACCGACCAGTATTTTTCTGCAGCTGAACGTAGTCGGTAAGCTGATTATTTTTTTATATTTTAATATTTAATTTTTTTTTTTTTTAACTTCGCTTTAACTTATGTACAAACAAAGCCGTAATATTAAGTATTTGCCGAAACCGGGCTCGATTCCAGTATTTTTTTTAACAATTGTCTAATATTAAGGTACCTCTCGGAAAAATTGTATGATACAAGAAAAATATTTTGTAAATGAAAATATCATTTCATCGTATTCATTTTTTTATATTTTTAAATAACCTGCATATTTATTTTAGACTGTATTTTATTACAAAAATAATGTATTAATAAATAATTTAGATTTAAGTTAAGCTATTGATATAAATATGGAAAAAACAAAGAAGCAGAAACTTCGGTGTAAAACTATACGATACAATTGTTGTTACAAACAAATTTAGGACGAGTCGGATAATAAAAAAAGCTGTGGGCACCGTTTCAACACCAAACAACTCTAGATGTTTGTTAAATTAGAACCACGGCCTTAAATATTAGTAATACAACACTTTTGAATCTTCGAAAGTGACAAAAAAGTACTTGGAAAACCAAAGACAAAATAAAAATGGTACCATGACAATTGCACAAGAAGCTTTAAGAAAATATCTGCAGGAAAAAACACCTAGTGAAACTTCACAAAGAAAAAACTCTGCGGAAACAAGAAAATTATGAATAAAAAAAACAAATAAAAAACAATAAGAATAGCAAAAAGATCTTTAAAATATTTTAATATCAAGCTGGAACTTTAGCATAAAAAATATATAATCTTAAATTTAAAAACAAACATAATGGAAAAAAATGATGTGATTAAAAAAAAATAGCACTTTAGCAAACTGTTTAATTTATACAATCATTAAGAAAAAAGTCTGCATTATAAATGGGAAGAGGTTTAACTACTGTCTTCTCTAGAGATTTTTTCTTAAAAAAAAATTATAAAGCCAAATTTTACAAAAAAAATAATATATATAAATAATATTCAATATTTTACAACCCCTGCGTGTTTTTATTACTGCTGCATAAGACAGGTTGAGCCTGTGCTAAATGTTTAGAAATATCCACTGTTTCTTGAAATTTTTTTATAGAGGTCAGAAGTATTCGAGTGACAATTTTTTATGATTTTCTTAACTACTCTAATTTCCCTTATCTCTACTTTAGTAATCTTATACATTATTAAAAGTTACATAAATCTCAAATATGTATAGGGAGATTTTTCATTACATTTGCCTATCGGCAAACTAAACTTAAATATCGTAATCCGAATAGGTTTATCTGTATCTTATTCTAAATATGAAAATTGTAAAATAGCAATAACTATTTTTGACAATTTTCTCTATGAATCGAATATAAATATGGAAGCCCAAAATTATTTTATACCTATACGCTATACAATCAATCAAAGTAGATTGATGCATTCTTATCCTATAATTATTCGCATATATTATAATAAATCATCATTATTTTAAACAAAAATTTAGTTATCTGTTAATCAAAAATATAAAGATATCAACAATAATCTACTGTATTATTTTAATCAAATTACATAATTTTTTTCATTATTAAAAATTTCAAGAGAAAATTGCGCAGTTAAAATAAGAATTTTATTTCACGAAAAATGAATAATACTGAGAAATCAGAATACCTAAAAAGAATAATACATAGCAAAAGAATAAATACAAAAATTTATATTAAATTCTATACGAAATGTTATTTAAAGTCTCAATAATAATAAGGCAATAGAACAGACTTAAATATACAAAACAGAGGAACAAGAACTGAAAAAGCATATACGCACTTCAGCATGTTCAAAAGCTTTAAAGATATGAACAATGAGAAATCAGACATGACACCACAAGAAAAATAAGTTCTATGGCCTAAAAGCTTACAAAAATCTGATTATATGTATAAAATAAAATGAAAGCAAGATAATTTTTTAACTGGTAAACGAATGAAAGTGAAGTACCTTAAACATACGATCCAAGGTCCTAAAAGGAACTGTAGGCAAATAAAATCGATCAACATAATTTTGATCAACGAGAAATAAAACATAGCACTACAAGGCAAAACATATTTAAAAAAATATACTTATGTACACAGTTTTTATAAAAAGTCTTACTAGCGGCAATAAATTATTGAAAATTGCAACTAGACTTGCAAATATAATTAGGAAAAATTATTACAACTTCATCCATCATGATAACGCACCCACATGTGCATCAAGCGGATACAACTGATATTTTTTTCTTGCTCTATATTCAATTTTATAATAAAATTCACGGTTAATGTATTAAAGAATGAAACGATGAAACGAAGAGATCAAAAGCACGTTAATCAAGAGCAATTCAGAAGCGGTATGTAAATAAAAGAGGAGAGTACTTCAGAGGCAACAAGGTTAAATAAGTTGTACGCTAACCCCCCAAAAATTATAAAATAAAAGTTCGTACAAACTTTTTGTAAAATCCTCATACATAATTGACGTTTTTTGAAACAAATCAAAATCCCAAAGAAACAGTAATTACACAGGCCTGAGAATTTTAACTTTCCAAGATTGCTTATATCAAGTAAAAATTTTGAGAGATTTGGCTTTGATAAAAATATTTTTTACAAAATATACACATGAAAAAGGTCATAATAAACTTGTCAAATTGAAAAAATAATTGATTTAAATTTATTTTAAAGCAGTTCTACCAAAAACTATAAATTTAAAATCAACTTAAGTTTGGTTTTTATATATTTTTTAACAGTAAAGATTACGTATAAATTACGCGATAGAAAAATCTAATTTATTTTGTATTCATATTAATTAATTATCTCGTCAATTTTTAACGTGTAATTATGTTTGTATATACAGTAATATTTTTTATTATTTATATTTATAATTATGTAATCAGTTAGTATTGCTGTATTATTTTTTGCATCATTTAATCTTATATTATAATATTACAATAATTCAAATAATATCGCTGCTGATAATTGTAAACACCTTTCTCAATAATTTATACTTGATAATATTTCAAAGAGAATAAGGATAAGGACATAATATCCGTCAAAATGAAATATTTCATTGAGCTGGTTGCTTTTCTCTGAATTAATTTTCTTATTTGTCATTGAAATTTAATTATAAAACGTTAATCGACTTTTGAAGACTTTTCCCTTTCATTTCCCCCGATTCCGTGGGGTAATCTGTGCTCTGGCAACTTTGCCTAACGAATTCGTTTAGCTTTCATTGTAAAATAGTATTAAAAAAACATTTAACTTTTATAAGTTTTTAGATTTAAACATAAAGATTCATTATACTTTAAAACAACATATTTTTCTACGTTTTTTAAAAGCTTTAACTGTCTATATTAAATAGAAATATTTTTTACTATTTAAATATTAGGTTAAACATCTATATATTAAATCAATTGTGTGCATGTGTACCCTTTAAAATTATACTTGTACAGTCATTCATAATTTGACTAAAATAATGAAAATACCTTCATTGAACTAATTACAGGTTTCGCTGGATACGAACCGCTAGTAATTTGTATAAAAATAAATATAGGAAGAATATAAAATAATATAAGTAAAGCTTAAGTGGTTAGGTTATTTATTCATAAAATAAATCGTACAAGTTATATATGTTAATAAAAACTTACGGAATATTTAATATATATTTACGTTTGTTAATAATTTTGCGTTTATTTTAGAATAATAAAGCAAACGTAGGCGCTAGGGGCAATTTAAAGTTCTGACACATATAATCTTTCATTCACTCGTGTTTATATGTATGATTTAGCAACTAAAATGTTTATACAGAGTGACCTAACAAAACCGAATGACTTTTTATAGCTTCTGATATCTCGCAAACCTTTATATGATATAAAAAATAAAGTTTCTTTGAAGTTCAAGTTGAATTCAAGCATCAATGATTCATAAGATATCCTATTTTATAAACTGATTTCGTGCCCTTTGATAAAGAGCTTTGACTTATTATTCCTCCCACTTTTACTTTATACTTCGACTGAAAATACAGCAGATCTCAAAAATAAAATGAAATAATGATTGTTATAAAACACAACAATATCAAAAGATGTACAATAAAATTCTAAAGTAACTAAGCGAAATATTTTTAAATAACTCCGACTGAGATTCAGACTTAAAATAAACAAAAAATAATAATGATTAATTGCTGAAGAGATTTCTTTAAAAGCGTGTATATTTTTTTAAATAACGTAATTTGTAAAATTATCAACCGTACCGAAGTAAAAACCGTTGTTCTTGCTCTCATCGTTTTTTATTGTCCAAAAAGCTATACGGTCGCCCGATTTAATGAAATCATAAATATGGAGCACGCGCGTGAGCTGAAAGCTTAAAACTAGGTGGGCGAAAAGTGTGAGCAATTTACGACGTCTCTTTCGTCCTTTCTTTTTTTGCAGAGGCCAGAGCGCAGATTTCAGGACCGGCAGACAAATACATAAAACCCGGTTCGGCCCTGAGGCTTCAATGCGTCATTCTAAAGACGACCGAAGCGCCCGCCTTCGTCTTTTGGTAAGGAAAAAAACTATTACTTTTCATAGTGGTAAATTATCTTTATACTTTTTCTATGTTATCTTCTAGACATGTTATTTTATTCGTTAAAACCCAAATCCACCAGACTTTTTCGACATTTATCGAAAACTGCTCCAATATGGTATTAGATCTGTACATCTTACCATAATATTGCATGATACATCCATGTATCTATGTACATGAGCTTTTAAATATCGAAACTATTAATATAGAAAACAATATGAGTGCTTAATTCAAAGTTAGAACGCACTGTTATTAGTTTTGCCTCAGGGCTGTTAATAAATTGCTTCTTCGCATTCACTAGCAGATTATAACAATCGTTTGTCTGTGACACTAGAACGACGAAAGCGAAAATAATTTATGGTAAAGCAAATATTATATCAAACGACTTACGTAGATAATATATTTGATATGCCACACATAGAGCATATTTTGAGACTGAAATTCAGTATTTTGTATGGTATATTGACGCAAGCTTCATATAGAAAGACACATTAATTGGGACGTTATATAATAAATTTAAATACGTCCATATTTTTTTAATAAAAGTAGTAAAAATAAATAGTTATTACTTAATTTAAATTGATTCCATTGCGACCTAACAGGTTACTCCAATACACCACGATGAAAAAAATATACACAATACACAAAAAAACTCATAATAAAAAATATATCCTCTTATAAATGTATCCCAAGAGTATTCACTAAGCTTTTAAGATTATTAAAGAGTATTTGGTGATAAATCGTAAATTCCAAAATAAAGATCCTGATTAAGAAATGCTTTGAACTGTCATATAGAACAGGAATTTAGTGGGTTTTTTTATTGACAATAAGCTTTCCCACCGATATAGTTAATAATAATTATTTAAATAAACAAAATGCCACATTTCGACAATAAAAGGCATATGGTTAATGAAAGCTCATCTTCATAGAAAATTCTTTAGAAAGAAGTGATGCGCAAAAAATAATGCATCTAAAAAAATTAAAATAATAAAACCTAAATTTTTCACTGACGTATTTATGTCATTAATAAATAAAATAAAAATCAGAGAGCCCATATTAGACCATTAAGAAACTGCTGAAAGGGTGAAATATACTTTCGACAATCGGCTTCTATAGGTAACGAACTTTTTACGATTGTGAAAATAACTCAAGAATAACAATATAAGAGTTGAATCATTTGAGCTACCGAGGGCCAAAAATTCTTTATTATATTAATAACCCATAACAAACTTTGGCAAAGGCCTTTTAAAAATCCGTATTATATTTCAGCATCGAGAGATTTTATCAATGTTTTAGTGAAAAGTATAGGGTTAATAACAGTAACAAAATAAATATTTGTTTTATAATATAAATCGAGAACTATATTAATTTTTTATTTCCGTGAACTCATTTTTTATCTAGTACAAATAAGGGTAAGTATTTATATACGTAATCAAGATTAATTTGTTTAACTATTATTCCTGATTTTTTCTCTGGTGTAGTGCTTATAATTTGTATTTATAATAAAAATGAATAAAGTAATTTACTGCTACAATTTCTTAATTCTAAATTAAGATTTGCACAGATTTACTTGTATTGTACATGGATTTATGTTATGTATGAAAGAGTTTTAATTTATAGGTTTAATATTAATTATACTGTTTTTTCTCTATTGCTATAGTTTTTACCTGAATAATATTAAAGAGCTCTTGATTTTTTTAAACGAATAAGAAAATGAACTGTCAAAAGGAAATTTTTCAAACCTGTCAAGTCATACTGTTTTAAAAACTGTATTAATACATCAAAAATAATAAACAAACATGAAAACATATTCATTAGATATAAAGCATAACATTTCTCCATATATAATACAGAGTCGTTAATTGGATACTAAGGACGCATATATCCATAATAAATGGTCAATCCAAAACTAGAGTCTAGACAACGCCTCCAGATATAATTGTGGTTTAGAAATTTCATCAAATTAATTACCACTAAGAACACATGTGTACACCAAATTGTGCTTTAACAATACATTTGTATTTTGTCTAAGGTATCACAACAGCCGTATGATAAACTTCGATCTAGACAGAGGCGTTAACGTGAGCACTGACCTAACTGCCCGGAGCAGCGATCTAGTTATTCCATCTACGAGCGCATCTCATGCAGGAAATTATTCCTGTGTACCCAATAATGCACATCCCGCTAGTATATATGTTCACATATTCAATGGTAAGTGCATCACACTCTGAAATCTATATATTGTAGATAATCTATATATTGGTGTAATCGAGAGTTTAGATAACGCTTGTAGCTCGATTAATTATTATATGTGTATGTTACATATTTATTTATTTTAAATACATGTGTGTATATTTATGTGTATTATGTGGTACGTGTGTGCATATAGAAAGAGGTTCGGGTTTAGTACAGGCAAGTAACATTTATGCGAATCACGATCTTGCATAAATGTAACACGCTTTACAATAATAAAGTTTGAACGAACGTACAGTCTGAGCGTTAAAAATAGAATTATGTACAACAAAAATAAAAATATACTAGAATATACAATCTCATCAAAGTTTATTTTATCCTAAGATAACAGTAACCTAATTTTATACACCTTTAAATTAAAAATACTATGTTACGTTATACAAGATAGATACTGAAGGTAAGACTATGGAATTTAACCTAACCAAAATGTATTAAAATACAAATCAAGCAATTAAATTAGGTTAGGCTCATCAGAATATATTTTAATGTAACCTTAATAAAAAGTAAAGTAAGTTAGTTTTAGTTTTATAAAATTTTATCTGTCAACCTACATTTCTTCGAAAGCAATTAGTTCAGACATGTTAGGTTAGATCACATTATTTCATGATTATAAAAGTCTGGTTTTTATATATTAAAATATGGTATAAATCCCAAAGCTTGCTGACTTAAACAATAATTTGGACATTTGAAATTAATTAGGTTTTTATATATGAAATGGGCAGTTTAATTGTATTTGCTTGAAATTTATCATACCTAAATATTAATTTAGACAAATCAGACCCAAAATATATACCGTAAGGATATATTTAATCAAACTTATCATTACTTCAAAGGTAATGTAAATTAGCCAGTTCGATTAGGTAAGGTTTGCTTACTCAAATCGAATGTTTCTTTTTAAACGTAGAAAATAAAATTGGTTTGATCTTATGAAATATAACCGTTGTGAGTTGATAAATGAAATTTAAGAGATATGTATCTAAAAGGATATTTTGGATGTCTTAAATTATGTATCATTTAACGCAATTTAAATAAGAACAGAAAAGGACAATTTATTATTAACAATACATAAAAAAAATTAAATATAAATACATAAGTTCTATAAAATTAAAACAAAAACCGTTATGCTTGACAATAACAATTAGTTAGGTATAAATTATAATCAAGATATTCGTACAATAGGTAATATTATTGAAATTATACTTATTACTTAAATAAATTTTATATTTGGGAATTTATCATATGCTATTATATACTATATAAATTAAAAGTTTATTTTTTATTTAACTTAGTTTATTAAATGTGAATAATGCAGGTAAAATGATCATTGTTAAAATTGTACATTTAATGTATCTGTAGGCTATTATACGTAATTTTATAAAAAAAAAACAGTTAAAATATGTAGTTAGTTTTTTATCAGAAAAGATGTTGAATTATATTTACCTTTACCAAACATCACTTAAACATTAGATTAGAAAATAGGAGATTTTTTTATATCGTGAGCATAGTGAAATTTAGAGTAAATTTGATTTAGTGTTATGAAATCTTACGTATCTACCTACATATTGTAAAAAACTAATCTACTAATTTGGATGTGTTAAAAAAAATTATATTGCTTTTAATAATAAGAACTTATAAGACACGCAATAAAAATGATTACATTTAAAGATTATTCTAAAACTTGAAACTTGTACAAGATTTAAAATTGGTAGAAATAGTCTTAGTATCAACGTGTCTAAAGCTGATGTTGAACGTTCGTTCAGGCCGTTGAATCGCATTAAACACATATGAAAAATTTGATTTCCTGTGATGTACTAAATGCTCTTGCTGCATTATTAATCCAGAAAGTGTATAAAATAAATCAAAATAAAAATTAAAATGAAAAATATTTTAAAAAAATTGTAGAATTTACAATTTTAAAAGGGGACCAATTAAGAACTTCTTTTAGAAACAATATTTTTATTAGCTTACAAATAATAATATTAAACTATTATGCTAATCTCTTATATTAAATTAATTGGGGTTTTTATAAATTGATAAATTATTTTATAGTTTCGGGTATCTGGACAGTAAATGGATCTCTTGGTGCAGAGGTATTATATTAAGTTAACAATATGAACTTAGTGCATCATACCAAATAATTGTCATAAAATTTAAGATTATAATTAGATTCGTATTCATTATTTGCATCAAATATTGGCATAATGCATTTTCTTTTAAGTGGTTAGATATCATTTCTATTACTATTACTGTCACAGTAATAATAACACGGTTTATATCAAATTCATCATCACTTTCCTAAACATCCATTATTATATCGTCATTCGTAATTATATGGATAATTTCTAAAAATAAATTAATATATGTATTAATAAATAATTGAAACACAGATTACTAATTCTGCTTTATATTACTTAGTAATTTACTAGCTCGAAAATACATCAAATGGGTAGAGACTGATATTATTATTTGAGTTTCCGCTAAAAATGTCGATACCCAGATCGATAGTTGTCAATCGCTCATTTTAATAGTGCGAGCGAAATAGCGAGCTCTGCTTGCATCTCGCTCTTTTTTCCGACTCACTAAATTTTCTAATATTTTTATTTTGTAACAGACACACCATATTATGCAAAATTAGAGCATACAATCCCGTTTCATCTCAGATCATAAAAATATAGATACCTTTTGAAGGAAAAAATCCGTTTCAGAGCAATAATTGACACCGTAAAACTGTCAAGTATCGCGTTATGCAGTCTTAACACAACATGAAGCGTCCATGTTCCGATGAAAAATTTTACAATAAACTTACACTCGTAAATTTAAGATTATTGAGCTATTTGCATAAATTAAAAATTCAATATTACTAAAATGTGTTTACCAGAAGTTTTTTACCATTAATAAATTTAAATTGGCAAATTTAGCTTGAACACAAAGCCAATAAATGCATTAAAAGTTTTGTCGACGTAAAAGTGCAACGCTTGGAATACGATGTCGACACATTGTCGACTTACGAGCACAAAGGGTTAACTATATTCGAAAGACACAGAAAATTACAAAGACGTAAACGACAGATGTCGCATAGCTACTGATTTTTTTTAAATATTTCTAGATACATCCAGACATGGTCAAGGTCATGCTTCATGGATAATAAACCATAAGGATTAAAAATAAAAAATGTCATGCACCTCAGATTACAAAAAAAATATTTTTTATCAAAGGTTGGCAATTTGTCTAGCTTTAAGATATTTATCTCTAATTCGAATTATTTTAATATAAGTTGTTTGTTTTTTTTTATAATATTTATCTTATATTTGATTTATTTTAATTCGAGAGTGACACGAAGGTCACCTTTGTAATAATATTGACCTTCTAAAAGTATATTGTCGATGATTTTAAGTTTATTTATATGAAAAATATTATTTAAATCTAATTAATATGTAATTAATATTTATTCGTCGCTCCTTCTTACAAAAGTCAACAATTACCGCATCATATACAATAATATATTTTCTTTCTTTAATTAGTCTTAAAGTTTTTTTCGATTGATAATGCAAAAACTGACAATCGATTCTTAATTTGACTATTTCTGTTGAATGTTTTAAGTCTTTTCACTGTCGAAAATAATTTTAAACGAGTGCTTATCGTCCGTGTCATTCTCCAACGTCATGCATTGGTATGCACCTGGACAGTGGTGAAACTTTTTTTTAATGGGTTACAATTAGGTATTTAAAAAATCATAGGTAACTCTCTTTTTGATAATTAAACAATATGAATAAAATGAATTCGGCAATGTTAATGTTTTAACCATTTGCAATCACATTTACTTTCAGATGATTTTATTTATCTTACACTTTGCGCTTGTTTTCGCCATTCACGAAAAAGTGTAGTAGTCTACAAATATAAAAAATAAAGTCTGGTGGGCCATATACCTGCCCTATAACTGTACGCATTTATTGCAAGTCGAATGGATAATTTGTAAATTAAATGAAATATTATAGAACAAATGTAATGGGAAATTTAAAATCAGCGTTTCATTTTAGTACAAAATATATGTATATCGTATGTATGGGGATGGGGAGGCATACTTTTGTAAGTACATAATAATTAATAAATAATAATGTTTGCATTGGCGAATCATTTTAATCGTCATTACGCTCTGGCACGGTAAATACTAATTTTACCGCCTTTGTAAATTTCTCACAATTTACTTATATTTTGTTTACCCAATTCCTAGAATATTAATAACTTGATTTTCTTCAAGTATTTCTGCGCTCTTATGACGTGCTTTCTTTTTATAAGCGCACATATGACTGTCTGCACATCATTTGTGACGTTGCCGTAAATTATAATATTCAATCTGATTTAATATTACTTAAATGGCAATACAAATCATACAGTTAAGTTAGGTTAGATTAAGATAGTCAAGTCAAACATTTGTTTTACAACGTTATCTAAATGAAAATTAGGCTAAATTAGAATATATCTCATTTATCAATCTGCATATTTTGTAATTATAAACAAAAAATAATAACACTGTTTTTATTACATCTTAAGTTTAAAATAATTATATAAAAACGTTTAAAGAAGATTTTATAGTTTTATAAATACTAATTTCTACACTGTATTTTTTATCAGTATGTACTTAAAATAATTAATGAATGTTTTGAAATAAGAAGTAATGAATGAATAGTAATAACTATTATAACATTTTAATAAATTAAAATAAATAACACAATGCTAGGTCCTTTCTATAAATGTAAAATTATTAAGTTAAGCCAATTTACAAGTCATTTTTAGTAGCAAACAATATATTACTTTTGCCCATCATATTAGATAATACTATTTTGTGTTAAGCGACGTATTTTTTTTGTTTCCACGTACATCATAGAATATTAAATTTAATATTCTGCAAAGGTATTTTTGATTGCGCATACACACGGAAGGAGAAGAGAGCAATGTAGTAATCTGGAAGCACTGCATGATCTCGTAATAACTCACCGTTAACGATGCACTGTTTTTCAGGTGAAAATCCAGCTGCAATGCAGAGCGGCGCTGGGTGCAGAGACATATTGTGCCCCAGAAGGTGTTGCACAATTCTGGCCGTGATTGTGGCCACAATTGTACCCTTTGTCAGCAGCTGACAACCGTGGCCGCTCGACTCCTACATCGTATAGTCGCCATCCAGGAATCAACGTGTAAATACTAGCATAAATATAGTAAATATTAAAATAATCAATAATCAAAATTATGTGAAGAAAAAAATATAACAGAGTGGGAGAGACATTGATTAAATTAATGTTCTACAGTGCGATTTTATTATTATATAAATACATAAATATAGTATGTATAAATTTATATATGTAAATATGCAAAGACAAATGTGTACATAAAATACTTGAATGTATAAAAAATGTAAATATGATAGTGATTTATAAATGTTTCATTTAAAAGCGATGAACTTGTTTCTCTTTACTATTTATTGTTATTTATTTTGTTCATTATTCATTCTTGAGAATTAATATCGTCCTTGAGATTTAGCTTTCGCAGTTGTGCTAGATATTACACACAAATCTTTAATATAAAATATTTTATCCTACAATGTGATACAATATAAAATAATATTATTTTTATTTAAAATTTATTTTTAATCATATATAACAGTAATCATATATACATAAATAAAAATAACTTTCTTCGCAAAATGATGTTAATTGTCTGCTTTAAATTATTGCCACTATTAACTATCTTACCACTTTAATAAATTTACAATTAATAATACAGGAGTAGGCAAACTTCTAGGCCCTGCGGCGACTCGCTTCTGAAATTAGTGATGGAGCCTCAAATTTCACCCACTCCCTTTCTCCTTAATTATAAAATAAACTAATTCTTAAAATAAATTCGCTTTAACTTAATTACTTAATAAAAATAATAAGCAAGATTTTTAAGAATTTTATTTTATATTTTAAAAATATCGATTATCTGCGAAATTGAAGCATTTAATAATAAGTTTTTAAGCTGTTACTTAAAAATCTAGAGTTATATTGACAACGCATAGCTAATTAAAGCAAAAAATACTATCTAGATTTGATAAATTTTATAGTAAAAACAAATATAGCAAGCAGATATTGATTATTTAACAATTAGTTTAACCGTCAGGAATATTTAATATATATTTCAATATATTATATTAGCACAAAATAAAAATTTTAATTTTAAATTTAAAAATAATAACAGTAAATAGTCGGAATAACGTAATCATTACGGTTTAATTAATTTCCAAACCTAAAAGAATAAAACCTGGATGCCCTACTATGAAGAATATTTTTGGAATAGGCGAAGATTTGTATTAAAAAAAGACTGCGATCGGTAATCAATTAGTTATCTTATTAACTAAAAATACTTTTGTCAACTGCCATAAAAATTACCTATAATAAAATAAGGTTTATAATTATTTCGTTTTACCATCACATGCGTGAGACCAATACGTTATTACGGGGTAGACACAATCAACACGTACACGTCTATAAATCAATGACATCTGTATTATTTATTATACAGTTTACAATTATTATATGTAACTATTTACGACTAAGATTAAATTTTACATTTTTAAATACTTTCAAATTTCAAAAAATGGGCAGTAACAAAACGACTAACCGCCGAGTTTGGTCGTTTTGAGTTGAATTACCATCTTTATACCGCGTATGGAAGAAATTACATTTATTTTGTTTGAAGCTACTTTTAATTTTGCTTTCTAGCGTACCAAATCTAAAAATATATGATCTAGCCCTTCATATAATAAGTTTGCTAACTTTTGATTTATTATAGTAATAATTATATAATAATCATTAATTCCAACTAAGTTAAAAAAAATAAGAGTTGAACCTTACATCTTTAGGTATTAGTTATCAATTGATATATCGAGATTGTTCTGTAAATCATCGTATTTATTTTAAAAATATGGTTTCAAGAGCAGAATAAAATCATTTTTTCTATAATACAGAACAAGTTTTAAATCGTTTGGTAAAACTAAAGAAAGGAACATATTTTTTTCTAAAAGAAAGAAATGCTTACATTTGTATCATTTTAACATAACTGATTTTATTTATTGGTTGCCTCACATTATATCTATTTCTACTATATTATTATTATCAATCTGTCTATTTAAGGTCATATAATCACTCTTATGAATTTGACTAAAATAATACAAGTTACCAATCTAGAAGTAGAGAAGAAAGGGCAATATTCTTGCAAACTTTTTTATTATTTTTTAAAAAGAGATATATACAGACACTTACAGAACTCATTTAAAACTTACTATCTTACAGAGAAAAATTCCTAATTATGGATTTGCAATTCTTTTCTTTATGATACAAACATCATTGAAGATACAGACCTAACCTATTATGAACTCATTATTCTCAAAACATAAAACTTAGTAGACCTATATTTTAGTTATACTGAAAAATTATAATTAACAAGCAACTAAAAATGGCTGTTTGATCGCCGTTTATTTTACCCTTGGACTCTAATTGATACGTAAATATGATATATTTATTATAAATTGCATTCTTCAAGTGCGATATTAACCACAAGTTTTATTTATAATTTATGTATGTAAGTGACTACACTTTAAATAAATGCTAGTTTCCTAAAATATTTGAACATTATTTAAACATAAAATTAAAATCGCTTTTATTACTTATACAATAACATAAAATTTCATCAAATATACATATACTACCTCATTTCGCATTTGTGCGTTAGTGTCAATTTGCCGTCGCCAGTTTCGCTCGAGCTTTACGACTCATTTATTTTATAGACACTCATTTGCTGTGTTCCACGCCCGTTTATTTCTTTCAATTTTATTTAATATTTTGTAATGCAACCTTGAATTTTTTATCTAAAAAACCAACTCAGTTTAAATATAAGCTGATATGACAATTACCGATGTGTAAGTTTATGGTCGTTATAGTCAGCACACTTGAATAATCATTTAAAAATATAATATTTCTTACCCTTCTAGCAATAATTGTAAAAATACATCTAAGGGAAATAATAAATCTTTTGTTTTTAGTCGCAAAATACTAAATGTATTCACTAATGTGTTTTATTTATATAAGTCTATATATGTTGAGAATTCAACCACCTGCACAATTAGTTACAATGTATAGGTCACTAACGACCTTTCGAACAGACGAAAAAAAATCGACTAGTGACGAAAGTGGGTCACATATACAATAGATCTCATGACCAAAAAATTGCATCATTAATTTAAAATATCGCATGCACCACTCAATAGTACATCTACCCAAAAAGTTATTCACCCAACCGCCGAGACACATCACCACGAATCCCAACTGTTCCACAGATATCACAGATGATAAAAATACAATTCGACACGCCAGCGTAGACCTCTGACTTCTAAAAGCCGCATTCGAAATACTACACTATTTTAAAAATAAAGAAGAGTTGCGTCAACGTGCAACGCCATTCTCCTAAAAAAGTTAGGTTGCAGTTGCGTTGCGTTACATTGCACCGGTGGACAAAAGGTCTTACACATAAATAAGGTAAATTATTAAGAAAAAATAAGACATTCAACATATATTATTATTAATTAAAATCTTTATTTATTTACTGTAATCAGATGGATTATTTAAACTAACACTATTGATGAAACTTTATTTAAAATTTTATTTGAATATAGTATTATCAATTTTGTAATTACATTGAATTGTGACATAATATATGTTAGTAATAGTTTTTGCTACATATTATATTACAGTGGCAACCATTTGTCTATGTAAATGTCAAATGCCTTCGAGTGTTGAATATTAAATGCCAACCAAACTGATATATTGCTTTGTATATTTGAATAAAAAATTGAATAATAATATACAACTATTTATAAACTAAAATTTTTGCTATAATTTTTAAATGTAATTAAAACAAGCAAAATTATACAGATATTGTGATAAAAACTTATTTTTTTACGTAAAAAGCTTTGTTATATTTATGCTACTGATATCCAATACGAAAATAGCAATTTTAAAGTTATGTTGTTGTTGTATTAAATGAGCTATCCAATAATTATTTTACTGATATTCTAAAAGCTTTCGTTTAAGTATAATTTTAGTCATTGTATTGTATATTTCTATCATTAAATGGACATGACTGTTTGCTGGTTTGTAAAATTTTAAATAACCTATTATTCAAGTTTATGTTGATGATGCAGATAAAAACGTAATAGACGAGTGCTAACGATAATGATTTTATTTTAATAGAGCTCTAATCAACATTAAACGTAATATCTAAGTGCTTCTTTCGTTGCTGTATTACCAAATACAATTCACTATCTATAGCAACCTGTTCCCTACAAATATTCTAATAACCTTTTTCAAACAAGAAACTTTCTCTTTCTTTTTAGTTACACTTTAGTATTTTTTGATAAAACATACGTTGTCAGTCCCTTAAACAAATTATTTTAATTTATAATACATCTATGTTACGAGTTGCTATCGATTTTTTCGCAATATTATTCCGTTAAATACTGCTAATAATATGTTTTTTTATCACATTTTTGACAATGTTCATACTTATCAAAAAACATTGATTGTTTTTTTTTAATGCGTTACAATCTGTTCTATTGTGAATGAACATATATTTATTTTTAACTATTGACCTATAACCCAAAATTTTTTTTACATCTAAAAATACATCTTGTAGTCTTTATTTAGCAACTGTTTTATTGTTTTGTTAAACTGAATCTCTAGTTAGATATACTTATTTAATCCATAATTCAGAACTTATAGGTTTGTTTGTCTTATCAATCGAAATATTGTTTCGATCATTTTTTGTACAGTAAAATTTGACTGCGAATATACATATTATAAACTTTTGATTTTGAGTAAATGTATTATTTAAAGACAATCAATTAAAAAAATAATCTATTTGTACAAATTTTACGTATTCAGATCCTTATACAAATCTTTTATTGTCTTTTTATGACTTTATATAGTCTATGATGCAGCGACCGAGTTATAATGATGTATGGGTCAGTAAAAACTTTCGCACAATGCTCTCGGGCTCAACTTTTCGTTTTCTAAACCACCCTCGACAATTTTATGGTGCAATTAAAAAGGGTTGAATTACGACCTCAGATTGCACGTCTCAGTCTCTCGCCGATCGGCAATTAATTTTCAACCCTTCCATATTAATTAAAGCCTAAGAGCATCGAATAATATAATTTAATATATTATGCACGCACTCGTCGATAACGTTTTGTATGCAAAAATCGCAATATATTACAACATGCGCGAAGGCTACGCAATTCAATATGCAAATCGAAATTCTGCGAAAACTCTCTGCTTTTGGCTCTTGTCTTTAATAGGTAATCGTATCTGAACGGCAAATGTCTTCCTTTGGAATCGAGCATAAAGAAGAAAACCTTATCAGAGAAAACGAATATAGAACTGTTATGATAATGTAACTATCAAATCTGAATTGAAGACAATTTATTTCCATTGTGTATCAGATTTGTATAATTAATACACAGTGTATAATATAGTATCGAGAAAATACAGCATAAATCAATATAAAGATATGCTTATGCAAGCATTAATGTAATTTCATTTTCCTTTTGAAAACCAAGCAATAAAATACGCAACTGTGGTGTAAAGCTACATACTATTAGATAAATATAAACAATGTTAATGCAGACATATAGGAATTTATTGTACCTAGTAGTAACTTAATAATATACATTTTAGGATTACCCTTGAGAAAACGACAACAAAAACTCATTTATCTGTACATTCTACAAATATACATAAAATATATAGAATACGTTCTAGGGTGTCAATAAATATTTAATGATGCTTCGTGTAGTATTATTATGTCACAATTTACCTGAATCGTAGTGAAGACTCTTTGTGTAACGAAGAAAACTATAGTTTATTGCAGCAGTTCTTAAACTTTTTTATCACATACTGGTTTGAGACAAAAAAACTGTGTACCCCAATATATACAGCAAAAATTAAGGATTCTTCTCAAATCGCTGCTGATTTGGAGCGGCAAGGATTAAGCGTCGTCAAAGTAACGGCGATGAACACCAAGGCAGAGACCTCCTCGCGGCTCTACCTGACGCAATTTTCCGCTGAGACGACGGTGACGTCCATAAGAAGCATCCGGTACGTTTGCTTCACTAAGGCCACGCTTGAAAAATACAAGCGTAATAAGTCGCACGCGACTCAATGTTTCAGATGCCAGCAGTATGGCCACGCTGCGAGGAACTGCCAACGAGACCCCAGATGCGTGAAATGCACAGGAAACCACGCCACTTCCGAATGCACAAAAAAAGACCGAGAGACGCCAGCAACCTGCACTGGATGCAGCGGAAGTCACCCGGCCAACTACAAGGACTGTCCTCGCAGGACAGAATATCTCCTGCAGATGAAGAAGAGGCAGCAAAAGCCACATACCGCCGTACTGACCGCACCCAAGCCAACGTTCGCTCTGGAACAGAGTCAGTTTCCTGCCCTTCGGCCAACGAAACCAGCAGTGAAAAAACCGACTATCGTCCCGGAAGCCACCCCAATTAAGACGCAACAACGCCCCCAAGCCCGACAGTCTGAGAAGCCCTCATCAGAAGCCATGTCTACTGATGAGCTTCGCAGGATGCTGACTATACTCCAGGAAATCCGAACTAAGGCCGGAAAGTGCGCTAGCAAAATTGAAATTGCTTTGATGATGGTCGAGTATCTCGATGACCTCTTCTAAAGAAGACATTCAACTCATGACGTGGAATTCCCGTGGGATCCGTAACAAAACCGGAGAGCTGGAGCTGTTAATCAGTGAGTACAAACTTGATATTGTCGTAGTCACCGAAACTTATCTAAAACCACATGTTAACGTATATTTACCTAACTTTGCCTGCATTCGGAGGGACCGACCCTCAAGGCCAGGCGGAGGGGTCGCGATATTTGTTAAAAAATCGATAAAACACGCACGTATAAACACTAACACTAATAATCTAGAAACCGTCGCGATTCAAATTATTCATAAAAATAAAATAATAATAATTGCTGCGGGGTATAATTCGCCTAGTGACGAACTGCTCCGGAGTGATCTAGATTCGATATTTTCTTTAGGAGACTCGGTCATTCTGACTGGGGACTTCAATGCCCGTCATATGCATTGGGGCTGTTCTGGGGCAAATCGATCTGGAGCGTCACTTTTTAACTACTTGAGCGACTCTGACACGATTGTTAACTTTCCAAATTCACCGTCGCATTACCCTTCCAATCACATGACGCCGTCAATTCTGGATATTGCTTTGGTCAAGGGTAACTTAAATACGTCAGAAATGTATTGCGTTCAGGCATTGTCTTCTGACCATCTTCCAGTGTTATTCTCGCTGGAGGGTTCAGCGGAGGTAGTCTCTGAAACGCTTTTTGACTATTTAAAAGCTGACTGGAAAAAGTTTAAAGATATAGTCGAGTCTCGTTTGCAAGATGAGCGACAGAATTATACTCCGCATAACATTAAACAAATTGACGATGATATCAGTTATTTAACATCCGTTATCGAAGAAGCTAAAATATCATCAATACCGACGCGTAAAAATCATAATAATAAAAATCAACTTACTCCACAACTTATCGAAATAATAAAAATCAAAAATAAACTAAGAAAACAGTGGCAAAATAATAAATCTCCGCGACTTAAATCTGTAATAAACCGCGTAACTAGTTATATTCGCGATAAAATTCAGCAAATAAAAAACGAGTCGTGGACGCGTAAACTAAAAAATCTAAACCCGGCAGATAATTCCTTATGGAAAATAACTAAATCACTTAAATATAAACATTCGGAAATACCCCCATTAAAAAATGGAAACACCATCGCATGCACGAACAAGGATAAGGCAGAAAATTTAGCCAGCGCTTTCTCCACATCTTATTCGCTTACTGTAAATTACTTAGATTCAAAAATAGACAACAAAGTCGCCCGTGCGATACGAAATATTAATTCATCTAGCGTAGATATTAGTTTAGTGAACAAAGTTGGTTTATCAGAAGTTAATAACATCATAAAAAATTTAAAGAATAGAAAAAGTCCCGGTATAGATAAATTAGATAACGTTACGATAAAACAACTTCCAAGAATTAGCATCAATTATCTAACAAATATTTTTAATGCCTGCTTATCTTTCGGGTACTTTCCCGCTATTTGGAAAACCGCAAAGATCCACCCAATTAGAAAGCCAGGAAAGGATAACACTATCGCAATTAATTATCGTCCAATAAGCTTATTACCGTCATTCAGTAAACTATTTGAAAAAATAATTTTATCACGTTTAAAGGGATCTTTGGGGAATAAAATTATCAATGAACAATTTGGCTTCCGCGAAAACCACTCTACGACTCATCAGCTCAATAGGTTAACAGAACATATCTCTGCTAATTTTAACATGAAAAAATCAACGGGACTCTTAATGTTAGATGTGGAAAAAGCGTTTGATACTGTGTGGCATGATGGATTGATTTACAAACTCCACAAATATAAAACCCCTAACTATCTGCTACACTTGTTACGCTCCTACCTTGATCGTCGAAGTTATGTTGTTTCAGTAAATAATGAACAATCGATACCGCGTAATATCCCAGCTGGTGTTCCTCAGGGGAGTTTACTTGGACCGTTCCTTTTCATTTTGTACACAAATGATATACCTATTTTAAAAAATACTTGTCTTTCAATGTATGCCGATGATACGGCGATAATGAGTAGCTCTTACGGTCTTAAGCCTATTTCAATAAAATTGCAAAAATCCTTAACTCTCTTAAGTAATTATTTCAAAAAGTGGAAAATAAAAATAAATCAGGACAAAACGGAGGCTATAATTTTTACAACTCGAAGACAACCTTTGCCCCCGACTATTATAAGCGAGCAGGGAAAGTGTATAGAATGGAAGGCGAGCGTTAAGTACCTCGGAATTCACCTGGACTCCAAGCTTAAATTTAATAAACATATAACCGAACTTAAATCTAAAGGGCTCGCAGCCATTGCGGCGTTAAAACCAATTTTTAATCGAAAAAGTGCGCTAAATACTAAAAATAAAATTCTATTATATAAGCTATTAATCAGACCGGCAATGACTTACGCCTGCCCAGTGTGGAACGTGTAATACTAACTTTTCTAAGCTACAAGTTGTGCAAAATAAAGCTATAAAAATAATTTATAATACACCTTTTTATACTAACCTCAAAAAACTTCATAATAAATATTTAATTCCAACTATTAAAGAACATGTTCACCACCATACTAATAATTATTATAAAAAAATACCGCGAAATCATACTAACCCGTTAATCTCAAGAATCGGTGATTACGACAAAAACAAACTCAAATTTAAATATAAACACAAAATGCCAAAGCACATCTTGCTCTGACGCATAAATTTTATCTATTAATTTAACAGCTCCAGGTCCACGAGTTTTATATTAAAAATATATAATTTATATTTTTTTTTTTTTTTTTTTTTTTGTTAAAGGTGTTTATGTACTTTGACCTAAACTTAACGTATTTTATGTTCTTTTATTATTCTTATTTTTGTAATTCCTCTTAATTTAGCTAATCAATCGTAAATTGTGATAATGGTAATTAACCAGCAACCAATGAAATGTAAATATATATGTTTATAAAAATGTATTATTTAATTATGTAATAAACAAAAATTAAAAAAAAAAAAGGATTCTTCTTGTATGCCTGCTACTCGATGATTAAAAATTTGCTATATCAGTTATATATATTACACATATATATAAATATATATATTAACTTTATGTAAAAAATAACTATATCAGCCGAATAAATAATTAAAACAAATAACAATTAATGTATTTTGCAATTTCTAGGAATTTCCTAAAAAAAACATCGAGCATGGTCAGGACTAGAATGAGAGACAGGTATCTTTGAAGTTATTGTTTGCATTTACAAAATAAACTTTTGACAATAAAGCAATCTTTCTTGTTGTGCTATTTTAAATTTTATTATTTATTGTACTTTATTAAATTTATTATTAAAAATGTCATATATTTAGACGTGTTCCTTCTTTTAGGGTTATTTTTATAGAATATGAACAAATATAGTAATCTAATCTTTATAAAGGCGCTATGTTATTGGATATAGTTTTAAAATATTGACTTTTGATGTGACACAACAGATGTTGATCGATATGGATTCTCAATCTGCACACTTTTGCAAAGCTTGTCATACAAAGAGGAAATAAACTCCACTCATATTTTTTTTGTGAGATTGTTGTACTTTGCTTATGAATTTTGCAAATAAATAACAACTTTATTCTACCACTTCACTATTTTTAAGACAATTTACATTAGAGAGCATCATGTCTGTTTTGTCAACGCTGCCCATATTTTCATTACATGGAATGGAACTACTTTGTTTGGGACACTATGGTTTTTGCCACAAATCTGCTGATGTATTTTTATTAAAACTATTTCTATTGTTTCGTAAAATAAAATTTAAACCCCTAAACATTTGTGTTGGTAGAGCTCCTAAACCACCATTACAATATTGTATAAATTAGGATATGTATTTTTATTGTCCGACCAGAATTCCAAAATATGTTTTTTTCTATTTAACCTTTGTACATGGTTCAAGTTATTAAATATGGTATAAATAAAATCTGTAGAAGTAGAGAATCTATTTGTTTTTATTGCCAATTCTGCACTTCTGAAAAGTCCTCTAAATCGTCTACTTTTTCGTTATACTTTTCACTAGATAATTGTACTTGTTTATTTGTGATGAAAATTTACACAGCTTGCACTTTTTGTGACGTAAAATTTGATAACGCAGATCATAATAAACTGCTATTAGTATACTACCTAATAATAATGTTTCCCTATTTAATAATTCATTATTTAAAATATCAGCGATAAATTTCTATAAATTTTGTAATTTTTTTTTTGTTTGAACTGAAAAAAAAAAATATTTTTTTCGGTTTAGCTTTGATTTTCATTCCGACAAAAACAATTTTTTTTCAATTTGTAATTCAGTTCCGGTTTTTAAAAATTTTGACAAATTAAAATTTTTGTTTTATGAAAAAGCACAGAAATAAAACATGTACTAGCGTACTCCACGTCTAGCACCAATGGCTTAACACCCCAAGTATATTATCTCAACAAAAAAAATATTAATGTATAAAACATTGATCATGTCCGAGCTGACATGCGGTTCAGAAAGTTGGACTCTTACCAAGGCTTACAAGAGGTCGCCTGACATTTTCGAGAGAGAAATACTCCGCAGCATATAAATTTATATGTATGTCTAACAGAGGGCATCGAGTGGCCAACAAGGATCTACCTAGAGTTATACAGTATTTAATACAGGGGCTCTTAATCTGTGGAGTACGCCTCCATAGAGGAATTATAAATATATTTTAGGAAAGGTGTGAGTTGTCTCTCTCTTGAAGCAAAAGCAACTTTAATACAGATATTCGATCGGTATACTATAATGACGATTGATAATGTGGCAAAATATTCAAGAGCAGCTAAAGTTCTGTTTTAATTTCCATTAATTGTATTAAAGTTGTGCATATAGCATGTACACTACTCATATATGTACGTAGTCAGCGACAATTATATATACATATATATATTCAACAAGATAACATTTTTAATACAATAAATAACAATTACACATGTTAAAAAATATATCAAGGAAATGGTCACCGTATGTAGTTAATTGAAGACATTAGATTATGTAAGTTAAATATTGAATGATGTTACATGGATTCGAGCTAGGCTTATTTCGCAAACCCGTAATAGTTTATAAGTTAAAGGTTAAACCAATCTTCGTTAATACACCCCCGGAAACTTGATCCGACGGATAATGAGATATCGTCAGACGTTGTTCAAATGAACGGATAGCAGGGGATAGAAACTTTAAAAACGCCAACCTAGAAAACTTTTGACGGATCGAACATTATTTATACACTCGAATATCCCTCGTCTCCATACTGCGGATTGACACAAATCTGCCGTTGAGAATATCGACGAGTTTTCCAACAAGTCGCCAACTTTCAAGGATTCCGATATTATTCGGAGTTAAAATGATTTTTTTTCACGTCTCGTGCCATTCGTTGATTGTTCCATAAAACTTTTACACTTCGTCCAAAATTCCCGTAATGTAACGAGCGTATCTCAGAGGTATCCATTATTTGTGTAATCCTTGTACATTCCCACACCTGATCTCTCTATTTATAGCTGTTTAGCAATGCATTTCTGCCAAGTCATAAAGTCTTTTCTCGTCAGGCTTTCATCCCGTGGGAAGACACGCCGAGCAATTTATACCGCCCACCCTCCTGCTAAGGCTATATGAAAAAATGTCGACCAGAGGCAATTTTTTTTCTTCGCGAAAATATTTCAAAAATTCCTCAACAGCATAAGAGCTGAAAAAAGGCATATTTTTGCCTCATCACGCCAGAATATCGAGCCTCAGGCGGTTGTTTCTTATATTCAATATAAAAAAGAAAAAGGTTAACTCTCTGCTTTTCTTGCAACCGTAACATGAGTGTGTGTTTTTATGTAATTATAAAAAAGTCATTTACTTATTTTATTCCGAAATAATATATAAAATATAAATTTAATCTTCTTAAGAATATCGTTCATCGCTGTAGTCTTAGCAAAATTTTGCACATAACTATAAAAAAATATTATAATAAAATAATTGGAGTAATAATGTAATATATATTTTCAGAAATATTAAAATCAGATTAAGAAAATAAATGGTTTATTAAATAACCAAAAAAAACTTTTTATTAAGTGCTTTTATAAATACTACTTAATATAATATATATTAGTTGACTTTAGATAATGCTCATTTACAAATAAATACTCACAAAATGTTCGATTCTAGATATTGTGAAACAATACTGCAATACAGTTTTATTCTTTATTGCTGCACTTTATTCTTAACTTTTTTTTAATTAAAAAAAATGAGTAACAGAATATTTGTACTGTGTAACGGGAGTAGAATTTTTTAGTAAAACTATGAGAATAATTTACAAAATTTGCTTTTGTAGAAGCTCAAGTGAGTAAAAATGTTTTTTTCTTTATGTTAAAAAATATAAAAAAGTTTATCATAGATACAAAAAACAGCTGATCTATTTAATTACACTTTGAGTCAATATATTAAAAATTAAAGAATAGTTTAAAAATAACTAATTAAAAATTAAATACTCTTTTTCTCTTCTCTACTTAAAGAGATAAAAAATATTGTTGTTTATTTCTAAATTTTCTATACATATATAATATTCTCTATGAGTTAGCTCATTGTTAAACTATTCTTTTTATTATTTATGAACTACCCAACTTAATTAATCATCATAATATTTATTCATTAGATGATGAATGTCAAGAAAAACCTTATCTACGATGGCATTATATTTTTTGATAAACTGTTACTACCTAAAATCTTAAAAATATTAACGAAATTGATTTAAGATCTTGTTTAAAATATTTATTTACAACTTAAATAAAACAGTTTTCTTAGATTTTTTATTTATTCAAAGTAAAACATTTTACCTACTGATTTTATTGACAAATATTTGTATACCAATAACATAATATGATACTTTCTATTTATAAACAAAATTTAACAATAGCATACGCGTTGACATATAATATTCCGGAAATTTATTTATGTCACTAATACCACCACATAAAGAACATTTTGCGATATTATATAAGATATAAATACTTTGTTTTATATAATGGTAATAATAATCCTACCTTATATGAAGATTGTCATCAAATAGACCCCGAACTGAAAAATGTTGATCACCCTTGTTTTTGCCTATAAATTATACAATACATGCCATGCCGTTGTTATGTGGATTTATTCTGTGTATACCATTGTTTTGTTCTTTGTATTTTTCAATAATAAAAATAACAATAAAGAGCAGCACTTTGATTGATATAGCATTCCATGAAATTCAATCTTATTTAATAAATGATTTGTGTTCTAGTGGGGTCTTTAAGCAATCTTATCGATTTTTCAATTGCACCGTCCTTCTGTTCGACTTGCAAACAAGAGGTCATAAATGGACCGATAAAAGAGGACGCTTACTCACCATTCGACCGTGAATACAATCCCCAAGACACTAGCAGAGGAAATGTGACAAATCCATTGCTTACCCACTATTACGAGTTTCTTCCCTTCCCCAATCGCCATTTACATATAATGACAAGAGCGCCGGAAGTTTTTCACCACCTACACCCCAAAATTCACCCTGCGGCCACATAACCGCCTAGAAAGGAGGACACGAGCGATGTGAGAAACGAGGGGGGATATCTTCTTTTCTTTTATTTTCTAAATCACCGATTCAGCGTCGCGGAAAATTTGCATAGTGCCCCGTCAAGGGGTACCAGTGGATTTCCCGCAGTAGCGTAGGCAAATAAGCTGCTGCGGGGGTAGTACGATGCTAATTTGGCTGTTCCATCGGTGGATGCAAACGGTTTTTCGGCTGAAAGTTGCCTAAAAGACGGACGATGGCAGAGCTTTGATCCCAGATTTTAACATAATTTGCCGCTTGTCCGTGCCCGTAGTACTAGGCGGCATAGAGTGCTAAAGAAGAAATGGTCTTCCAATTTGCATATGTATGAACGCGGGATTTGATTGCGTCGATCAAAGTGTGCAATGTGGTAGAATCTGTGTCTAAATCAAATATTTAAGCAGCATGATGGTTATCCAATCTTTCCCGAGTGATCCGAATTTTATTTTAAGAGAAAAACCCACGCCAAGAAGGTTTCATTGCATATGCATGAGTTTTTTGTTGTAATTCTATATGGAACCAGCAAGGTATTTTTTTAAATTTTATACAAATACTATCAAGGTTAACTTATCAAAGACGTGTAGCTAATAAGGTCTTAACAAAAAACGTATTAACTAACTTTGCTCTTAATAAAATAATACTTTTCGATAGCGGCAAAAATAATATTTTAGACTGCAAGACAAAACATTTTTAAACACAACTTGATAACAATAGCTAATATCTTAACAAATACACTATCCAATTTATTCTCAGTCTGAGAGGTACATATGCAAAGAATTTATATGCCAACAAGCTTAATATGACACATTCCTGTGCAAGGATCATAAATATTATACTAAAATATGTTGTTATATCACAGAACAGACAACATTGAATGCATCTATTTATATAACATAGTGATTGCACAAAAATAAATCCGTAGTTTTCTTATCAGTAATTATCACTTACTTGGTAAGCGATAGAAGGGTAAACCATAAGCTTAGCCGAATTCGCTGAGATTAGTTAAACGGCACTTTTTAGATATAATTCTGCCGCCGAAGAAAAAAGAATAGAGATTATCAGTAGTGTGCGAAAATAATTGATAAAATCCCGGTTTACTTTATACGTTGGTTTGTAATATACTATATATGTCATTTTTTAATTTTTTCACGCGGCACTTAATTTCAATCTAAGGTCCCAACTATTTCTCCGTCTTTGAGAACTAAAGAAAAATTTCCTTAAATGCTTATTAAAAATTCACCGTTTTATCGCGGATGGAATCTATTAACACTATCAAGAAAATTGCTAGTATTCAGTAAGCACCTAAAGGTGCCATGAATTTTTGAGCTATGTAATATAGTTATTTTACATAATTTACGACTAAAATCACGTTAAATTAATGAATAAAAATAATAAAAAATTAGAGAAGATAATGGCATAAATAGATTAAAAATAAAAAAGATTATCGCATAAATAGGTACATACCTCTTTATATGTATAGTAATTTCGAAATATAATGTAAAAATATCAGCTGCAACTAATGAGTTATATAAAGGGTTATGTAAACCTTCGCTTTATTGTTTTGCAATCACAAAACGATTAAGTTATGATGATAAATATTTATATAATAGGGAACAAACTCTTAAGATCGTATTATAAATAATATTACCTAATAATATATATAAGATTTATCCGGTGTTTGCAAAAGCGCCATATACAAACTCACAAACGCACACGTACTATTTTTATTACGTATAATTTCTAATTATCCATGTTTCTCGTTTTTATATATGTGCCTAAAGATTGGTGAATCAGCATTTTTTTATATTTATAAAAAAAATAATACTATCATGTCAATGATTTTAAAATCAACTGAATTTTGTGTGAAAAAGTTATATACCAACATGTTAACCAATAATATCAACATGTTAATCAATACTGACACAGTATATACAGTATCTAATATGCTTTTTAATTCTTAGAAAATTTCAAAGAAGCAATATTTGGCCTGGTTAGTACGTGAATAGTTGACACGTATCTATGAAACTATTTTTTAAAAACAATAGATTGTGTATAAATTTTACAAATAAAGAAACAATGACGCCAACGAAAACATAATGTATTACCTTACTATTTTTTCCAAAGCAATTTAATGAGTATTATGTTTGTTTTCACAACGCCCATATGTTTAATATAATATTAAAATTGACACAACAAACAGTTTTTGACAAACTTTCTGAGTTTTATCCAGATCGCCATCAAAATTATATAAAAACTAGCTTATATAAATATATCAGATGAGTTTGTTACTGACCTTTATACTACATATTGTTTAATTATAGTAAGTCTTGAAAAATCATAAACTAACTATAAAAAAATAAATATAACTTTACATAGCACAATTCTGCTTTGTGGATTTCTAGGGATCCTGTTTTCACCAAAATACATTTTTATTAAAAAACCTAATGAAGAGAACGTGGCATAAATTAAGTCTAATTCACGCAATCGTATTATTTTGATGTACGTTTGTATTAGCATCGAGAATATGTACTATTAAGCTTTACAATTGCGGTAAAAATCACAGATGCAAACTTTCTAACTCACAATTATTACAATATATAATATATAAAACAAATACCATCGATTTATCACTCCAACGTCTACATTTATATACTATGTACATATATATAATTTTATATATAATCGATGGTTATCCACAATGCATGCAAGTTGCTACTAGGCTACTTGGAACAAGCATTACATGCATCTATATATTTACCTAGATATATACATACATATTATATATATTAAATATATCAATTGTAAAAATATTTATTATATAATAGATAACATTCGGGAATAAGCTAGTCGTTGCAAAATTGTGTTGTCTTGAAATTGGAATTTTATTTATTGCTTGAATACCAGAAATTATGTTCAAAACCTTTTGCCAAGTAAATGTAAACCTTTTGTGCAGCTAGCCAGTTACTGCATCACTCGCAATATATCATATTTTAATTGTTATTTTTTTTTTGTTACTCGCTGCAATGTTTTTGCTTGTTCAGAAATTAAACACAGTTACAAACCGGAAAAAATCACTAACGAGAAGATCGCAAAGAATTAAAACGTCATACGAGAATTTAGCGTTGTGAATTACTTAATCAAATTTTAAAATATTCAGTTTGATATTTTAATATAATTTATGGATGACTGGCCGTATGCCTGAATGCATCAGGTTTCATCGCGTTAATTAGGATATGACTTTACCACTGTCGTAAAGTGCATATTTAATCACAGGCTGAAACTAATACTACACCATGGATAATTCATGGTGAAGTTGTACCCTAATTCATCCAGATTAAAATATTATAAATCAGCAACTAAAATAGTGTTAACAAAAAAATACACTGACCTTAATCGGGTTTTAAATTACTTTCCTCAAACTTAACCGATAAAATTATATATTTTTTGCTTCTGTATTTAGGTTACATAATTGTTTACAACTCATCTGTAAATAATCTAGTGATTATAATGTAACTGGTAACACGGATTGAGCCCTGTAGTGAGCCTAATACTCTTTACAATCTTCCTTATAAGTAGTAGGTCACTAGGATGATACGTCTCCAGCATGAAATGGTGAGAGCTGTTTTTCGCATTAACACCATTAGGTGTCATTCACCACCCACGGCGATAAGAACCAATCCACAAAATATATTTGCCAAAGAAGTGGCACAAGCAGAGCAACAAAATAAGTTTAAATATATTTACTTACACCTATGTATATATTTTTATTAGACCTTTAACATAAGTGTACCAATGTATTTCTAGATTTGCTAACTATAATATATATTTAATAAATTATTATATAGTCACTATTAAGAAACTTTTTTTTACGAATGAATAGAAATTTAAATCAATATTATTCTCAGCTCCTTGTTTAAACATTTAAACATTGTTTAAATTACTTAAAAGTATAAATACAAAGTAATTTACAAATACCTTAAAAAATACCAGACGAGTTAGTAAATATTTATCTAGATAGGCGCATTTCTTAAATAATAGTTTAAATTAAAAATATTAGTGTTTATATTACTAAATATAATATATTTTTTATTTAATTTTCATAATTAATAAAAACAAATTTTAGCTGTTCTTATCGATAAATTCTTGTTTATTTAGATACCCTTAATTATTTTTTTAATGTGCGGTAGCTGTGTGCGGTAAATGTATATTATGATAGAGACCACGTCCCGTGGTGCTGCGATGTAAAATATTCAAGTTATTTTAATATTTAGTCAAATTCTTGGAGATTTAATGTGCTGCTTAGCTTGACCATATCTGACAATCAACGTGGGAACGACAGTTTCCTTTTTTTTTAAAAAAACGTCGTTCGTGTCGATTCGAAACCGTTAGCTCTGCTGAATATCAGTTTAAGCTGATTGGAAGCGAAATGTAAAGTTTTGAACAAAAATAGAAGTTTGAAAATCCTAGTGATTTTTTTAGAGAATTTCAATGGGTAACTTTTTTTAAGCGCGCGCAGATTTATGTTATTTGTGTTTTCGATACTCGATATCGTTTTATCGTTATTAGATTTTGACTCACTGTTCAAGTAAAAATTTTAGTGAAAGTTTAAAAGGAAAATGTTTTTCTTACCATAGCATTCCGGATTATAAGCAATCGGGAAATGAGAATGAGACTATCGATACTCTTCTCCTTGATTTTTAGACTAATCTGGACAAATCAAGGCGAAACTAATAGCTTTGTTTTATTTTAATAAATATCTTTGTACGAGTGGTTTTGCCATGGGTTTTTTTAATCACTATCTAATAACTATTGTTCAGTGCAATCTGCTTGTAGAACGGTTGTTAGCTATTAATATTTATGTTTTTGCGCCGTTCACAATAGATCCCGTTTGATCGATAATAGCTCTCGTCATAAGTATGTCACTGGTATACTATTATTCAAAATTTATTTTAGTCATGTCGCTCAACTATTTTTGTGTATTTTTTTTTGCATATGCAAGAAACAAATAATATAATTATTTCATGTTACTTTAAATATGCTTTAAATATGTAGTTAATTTCAACTCAAATAAGATGGATCAGTATAAAATAATTTTGTATAATAAATTAATAATTTTGCATTAAAAATATACTAAAAATATAAGAATGCTTGATTTTATTAAACATGGTAAAATTTTAATTTATTTACGCTACAATGTCTGTTTATTGCACTTAAAAATATGATTTATTTATTACGTTGATATCAAAAATACGAAGCAATTATTTTTATAAATTTTGAAGCGTGTGTTGGAAAAGTAATCCTAGAAAAATGTTGTAATATAAAAACGACAATACTTAAACTCACATATAGGAATAAATAACTTGAAAAAAATATTGAAATGGAATAGACCCTCATAGTTATCACTTAAAACATATATGCTTGTTGAAAATGTATTTAAAATAAATAAAATATATATATATATATATATATATATATATATATATATATATATATATATATATATATATATATATATATATATATATATATATATATATGTAAATTGGCTACGCTAAATAGTTACGAAGTTCAATATAGTTAAAGGAACACTTATATAAATACTTAGTTCTGAATATCCTATTTTAAATGAACATATTCCCAAATGAATATCGCAGATCATAATTAACCGCGAAGGTAGTTATGTTGAGCACTTCACTAAACGCACAAACAACTATTTGTTAATTTAATTAAATAAGCTAATTGCTTTTGGAGAATTGCATATGCGTCGATGATCCGTTTTAATTAATTATTACTTAGCATTCTCTTAAAATTCGGAAATCGACTTATCCGCAAGGCGTTTCCTCGGAGCAAGGAGTGCCCTAGTCATGAGGGGGTTGAATAACCACAAAGCGAGAGAGGCGCTGCTATTGACAAGTTACAAGGAGACGCTCTCCCCACTTGGCGTGGTCGTTAAGCCACATTTGACTTTGAGATTTATGGCCGCGAAAGGGTGACTCGAGCTACTGGAATATTTGTCACTAGAGAGGCGAAAATTAAGGTTGGCATGATGATTTTTTTCTCACTCGTTCGAATTATCGACGAAGTCGTTTAGAATCGTTTCGAAACGGCGTAAGCGATTCTAGTAACGTCAAAAGGAGGCGACGAGAGCAAATCGTAAGTTGATTACCAACGGCGGTTGGTTATGCAGAAAGGCAGAAGTAATGTAGACGTAAAATTAAATGACAGTAAAGATTTTTTAATTTATTAATTTCTAGATGTAGACATTATTGTGCTAGATCAACAAATTGTTGTTTGATTGTTATTTAAACCCATGTCTAAAACTATTTATAGTTTTTAAAGCTTTTATTGAAAAAAATAAGCGTAATATCAGTCCATCTCAGAGTTATGCATTTCACTCGTGCGTATAAGTACGTGTGCGTATGTGAGTCTATATTTATTGCATTAAATAATTATTAGTGTTAAGCAAGAAAATAATATTCGAAATTATCCCAATAGTAATTACATTACCCATTACATTTTGTTAGCAATTTCACCTAATAAACCATAATCTTGAGCTACATAAACTAAAACGAAACATAAACACAAGTTGAATTCTACTATTTATCAAAATACAGTTATCTACAACAACGCTGTTTAACTGGCGGCCCGCGAACTAATTCATGTTTTTTAAATGAAATCAAAAAATATGAGGTAAAAAATGGTAACCCTCGTTTACAGATACTAGTGCTATCTAAAAAATGTCATTTCGGAATTTTGGTTCATTTACCCAGGCATGGGGTATACCAACAAAAATGTCTGAGCTGACGTTTTTTAGATTATTATAGCAGGATAAAAAACTTTACAAATGATAATGTATTAGATTATTTTTTTCTCATTGTAAAATTTGGTCTAAAACAACCGAGTCTTTGATTAAAACCAATTCACGATTTCTCGCAAAAGAGTGATGAAATAAAATAATCCATATTAAAAAATAATTCAATCAGTTTTACTTAGTACAATACGTAACACCCTTGCACATTAACTTGATTCCTACCCCTGCTGCTGCCATTTAATCCCAGCTATAACATTTCCACCCCTACGTTTGACCTATGTACGATGCAAAAGACTTGTAATATATTATTCTGCAGCTCTTCGACATACGCAGGATTCAAACCCAAAAATGTTTATAAGTAATCTTAAAAACTACGCCAAGGCCCGTCAATATTTGCAATGTAAACATATACATTGATATTAAATTTTACAAACAACCAACCTAATAAACGACCATATTACATTGTACAAATAAAAGCTTAAACTTAGTTGAATTCATCGGTTTAAGAAATCGTTTGTGATAAAATGAATATCCTATACTTTAGAGACATTACAACAATCTAGCTTTAAGGACGCCTTTCAGCTGTTTCCAAGAGAGTCGTGATGCAACATTCCGTATTCTCAGGCATGTCATTCATTATTATGCAGTACTTGATATAGACTTGCTTGTGTAATATATTCACTTGTGATATGGTGTTGTAAACTAGTATTTATCTGACCGTTGTTGGTCAGTCATAAGAAAAATTAAACATTAAATTTAAAATATTTTTATTTCACACACATTTACATAGTCTAGTTTTATATAGATAATTAATTAACCGTTTACGACTCGTATTTATTGAGAAAAAAATGATAAAAATCCATTTGCGAATTTGCCTTCACAGACGCAATAAAATTATATTCGCTCTTTGATTTTGTAGCATGTACGCAATCAAATGGCAATTGAAAATATAAAGTACGCAAATAATTATATTTTTTTTAATGTTAAGCAATATGAGTATAATATTTTTTTTAATTATTAGTAAACAGAAAATAGCAAATTTAAACTAAAAATATTTTGATCAACTTAAGCTGCATTATATTATGTTAATTATTGTATATTAATTGTTTGCTATTAATAAATACATTTAGATACGGATGTGTAACACCATCATTTTTAGGCTGCTTTTGAAGTTATAGAAATTCGGTCAAGGAAGTAGAACTTTAATTGATTATAGCTTTACTGAGCCTTCTCACGCCACCGGCTCATCTCTCAGCGAATGAAAGCAATCGAGGGAACACTCGACGAAATCACGACTCTTGCTCCGTCCAGTCTCGTTAACTTGTCTGCGTGACATGTTCAGATCTGATGAAGACGTTGGATTCTGACGGATACAAACAAAGCAATCTCCCTATGTACGGTCGTGGCCTGCTTACGTCATTCCTGGCGATGTTTAATTCAATCTGCCAGAAGAAAGGATCGGCATCAAACAGGGTTGCTGAAATTTCATCATAAATCATGGCAATAACCGTTGATAAGAACATAAATTAATAAATATCGTACACGTTAAAAAAGGTGATAACTATTTTCTATGAAATAAAAATAAAATAACACAGTAATATCATTATTAGTTAACGTGTATTTAAACACCATGACATAAAGTCATTTAAATTAAATATTTTTTTATATAATATAATTAAAAATTATTATCGTAACAGATTACATAAAAATATAATACAAAAATTATATATGTATATATAAGCCATTATTTATGAATACTCAATAAAAACAATAATGCAAATATATACTATGTATACCGAAAATAATAAGAAAAGTGAAGAATTCATATTGAAAACACGCAGATTATATTTTAAGGGGGGGAAATTAAAATCAACTAGAATAAAACAGTGTCATTTATAATCATAAAACATAGACAAACTTTACCACCTCCTCTTCAAAGTAAACAGAGCAGCAACATAAAATGGAAATCTAGCGGTAAATACCTGGGCTTACACCTAAACTCCAAGCTTAAATTTAATAAACACATTTTGGAACTTCTCTCTAAAGGGCTCGCTGTTATTGCGACCATTAGACCGATATTTAATAAACAGTGCGCAGTTACCACAAAATATCTTTCATTATAAGCAATCAATCAGACCCGTTTTAATACATGCTTGTTCCGGTACGCGACAATTGGGCGACGGACAAATGGGCGATTCCGGTCAATTGGGCGACGGTCAATTGGGCGATGGTTATTTGGGCGACGGTCATATGGGCGACAGAAATTAAAAAAAACTTGCACGCTTTGCTTTATTTTGAATATTAATAAAATATACATTAAAACAAAAATGTATATTAAATGAAAAACAATTTTATTTTCAAATTAATAACTCATATTATAATTATATGCAATACCACGTAAATATTCTATGATATTTTTTCTATTGTACCTCAAAACTTTTATAAAAATTCTTTGGTCTATTCTTTTCATAAAGATATCCATTCCAAAAATATTTTTCCTTGTCTTTTTGACTTAATATGTCTAAATTATCCATTTATGAAGAATATAAACTGTGGTAACTCAAATTAGTCGCTCTCAACAATAATCTATAAAAAACAATTATCTATAAATAACACATAAAATATAACCCACATGTGAATATAAAGACACATTCTTATTTTCTTGCTGTACTGAATTTTTTACCAAAAACACAATGACACTGTGACAAAGTGTTTTAAAACCACGACAAAAATAATTTTCAAAGACGCAACGAAACTTTTTGCGAATGTTTTCAGTCAAAATTAAAGTATACTGAGCGCTAGTTATGGGTTTTTATATTTATATATAACTACCCTATCTAATTTTAAATAGATAACTGTAAAATATGCGATTTTTGTGAATTCCCAAAGTTTATTCTCACACTAATTTCCAAGGCTCAAAACATAAAAAAAATCGCGGAAAGGGCAAAATCCACGATAAACACTTATCAGCGCTGGTTCTAGCTTATTATATTTATATATAACCACTCTATCCAGTTTAAAATAGATAACGGTAAAATATGCGATTTTTGGAAATTCCAAAAGATTGTTCTCACAGTAATTTATAAGTCTCAAAACCTAAAAAAATCTCGTAAAGGGTAAAATCCACGATAAACACTTATCAGCGCTAGTTCTATGTTATTACATTTTTATATACCTATCCTATCTAATTTAAAATAGATAACTGTAAAATATGCGATTTTTGGAAATTCCAAAAGCTTGTTCTCACAGTAGTTTCCAAGGCTCAAAACATAAAAAAAATTCGCGTAAGGGCCCACTAAGAACATTTATCAGGTAGGTATTTATAATAAAATTACCGACTTAAGCCGTGTGCTTTAAGTGTTTTATGATATCGGGTAACTCTCTTAAATTCTTGAATGAAAAAAATCAAACTGTTCAAGTGATATTTTATGATTAAATAAGCACAAATGATAAGTAAATATATACATACTATATCTTATGAAGGTATATTATATAATATTTTGTTTAGACCGAATAATGTTTTCATCTTTTAATTCTATTCTAAAAAATATTACTTATATTTTCGTATGTACGTATATGTATATATATATTTTAATATGTATTAAATTATGTAAATTATTTAATTAATTATAAGATCATGATTTGCTACACATTTATTTGTAATGCATTATTATTGTATCGCCCAAAAGACCATCGCCCATTTGTCCGTCGCCCATTTTGAATTGCCCATTTGACCGTCGCCCAATCGCCGTCGCCCAATTGACCGTGTCCCGCTTGTTCGGCTGGAAGTATTATCAGTATTTTTTCTCTAAACTGCAAATCATGCAAAATAAAACTATATAATAATGTAAACATTGTTATTTTTAAACTTGAAAATACTATAAACATATTTTGCAAAACTACATTAGTCCACTAATCTCATATATCTGTTCCAATCGATCGTCATAGATCAAGTTTACCTTAATTTTTCTAATCTCACAGATAAATATTGTGATGAATAATTAAAATCAAGCTAAGTCGTAAATATTGCGTATTAAAGTTTTTCTAACAATGAGCTTCTTCAGTTTATAAAGAATAAATATCTTTATGTACTAAAAAAAATAATTTAAAATGCGAGAATAAGTGCAAAGTAACAAAATATTTATATGTTTTAACCTAGATGTTCACACAAATATATTAGAAAATATGGCGGTAATAATATAATATATTGCTACTTTAAATTCGTCTTTATTAATTTAAACGTCAAGAAAAAAAGAACCTTCTTTGTGTCTACTAAGTGTATATAAGCAGATATATATAACTTATATTATATTGTGATTTTGACAGAAACCTTCATTAATAAGTTCCATAAACTACTACTGACTCGGGACTTGAAGCGGAGCTACTCGACGTATCGACCAAGATCGCAGCCAATTCCCTCTTCATGGCAACCTTAAATTAAATTAAAATCTAGTTGTTTAGATAATTTGGGTTCAACCTAATTATCTAAACAACTAGATTTTACAAACGCACACAAATCTTCAATGACATTACTCTATTTTTTTTTTGTATTTATATAAAATAAATCAATGTATGTAAACATTATTTTTTGTGACATAATCAAATGGTGCGTGTATTTATTATTATTACATCAAAATCATCGCACGAATTAATAAAATCATTTTCGGCGGTTATGTATTTAATGTAAATTTCCCAGTAAAGCATATTTTCCGTGATATAATTTGATTGATTCGCTTGCGAAATGTATGTGAAAAACGAACGAACGTGCGGCAATGCAATTTAACGCAGTTATAAATTTGAATGTGTGCGGTTTCGGAAATGTCATGGGAAAAATTTCGACTGATTCAATGACAATAAATTCTACAACGACGAGGTTAATTAGGTTTATCGAAGCGTGTGGCAAACATTAGTCCGCGAAATGGAATAAAAATATATGCGAAATGGAAAAATGTTTTTAATATTTACACGATACGATTTATAAACACACGGTCTGGGGAATTGTGACAAAAAACAATTGTTTTGTCAGATTTATGACGAAGTGCGAATGTAAATACGACAACAAAAATATTATAATTATGCGCTCGAATTTTACTTGGATTGTTAAATGGTACTAGAATATGAAGATAGAAGCAATTTTGGCGAATAAAACGCTATTCTGATTATTCTAAGAATGAATTACTAACTGCGTATGATAACGATCAAACACTCTCACCGTTATTATAACGTTTTATTTAAAAGAAATGATGTATCATATTTTTTATATTTTTTTAAAGCCATGTAAAAATTCAGAATATTTTAAGAACTTTAGTGCAATTGAAATGGAATAGATCACGGTTTTTAAATATACATAAAATAATGTAATACATATAAAGTGATTACGATTATGAATTACAATAATATCTACGCAGAGATGAAGCTTTAATAGATGACGTCATATTTAAAACACAAATGGCTGTTTATATCTTCAAAGTATTAACTAACTGTGTGTAATTAATCATCCATTTCTATAGCGAACGCTGAATAAAGGTATTGATTTTACGATAGCTTTACGCTCGAGTTTCAAAGGATACAATTATAAAATCGCAACTTAATAAATTAGCGCTAATTAGTTTTTAAAGCGTTTAAACAAAGTAATTATATGATTCAATGCGCCAGCGCTTCTGGTGTTGAAAAAACGGTACAGTTAAATTTAACGATTCTCTACGCCGTCTCGCTAGTTATTTAATTAACTATCCGGGTAGTTTATTATTATTCTTCGTCGAGTGACACCAGCTCGGTTAACGTTTTTAAGGGTATTTTTCGTTTCGGATAGTATTGCACCTCTGAATTTAATTTACTGCCAGTGTCTTGCCAATTATGCATTCGTGACAATTTAATTATAAAATAATAGCTACAACAGTTCATTTCTATGAAGAAAATAAATAGTACAAATAAATGACGTTAGGAATCGACAACTTTTTGAGTAGATTTACTTTGTTGCAATAAAATTTTATTTTTTCGTAATTAAAGTTTTACTATGTGTTTTAAATATGTTTACTCTCATAAAATGCAGGTTAAAATTTTACAGTTGAATAGATCCGACTATTTAAAATTATTATTTTTTAGGCCACATGACCCAAAGATTGTCCATATTAAAAAAAACAGTTTCTCGTTTTGCTATAACGATAATTGGCTACCAGTGTTAGTTACTATTATCAAAAGTCAATAAATCGACGTCCGTTCCGGTCGATGGCGTCGTGTCCTAAACAAACCGTATACGCCCCCTGGGAATAATTTACTTCGCACCGCTTAATCCAACAAAAATGTTTATTTTCCCGTTCGTGAAAAACGACCGTTTAATTATTATCATTCACGAAAAACAATATTCTCTCTGTCGGCCTTGGCCCATTGATCAAACCGTTATTCGATTACCTTGTTTGCGTAGTTGAAAGTTTAACCGGCACCGACGAAAGTCATACAAGCAACTATCGTCTCGATTTTTGGTATCTCCATTCGAAAATACAATCAACCCTCTGCTCTCTATTTCTCCGCTTGCCCATTGTTGCTTTGCGCTACTCTCGGTGGTGCTATTAGAACAGATATGTATTATATATAGCTATAGAAATAGTATATACGGATGGTTCCAATTAAAACTTCGGTCATAATGTGGTTAAAATGTAACTATAAATTATTTAAAACACAACCACAGTGCGAGAGCAAATACTAAGATTTTTTAATTTATCAAAATCTGTGAAATACAATACTATATAAGTACAATGCTATTTTGTAATAATAAAACAGTAAAACATTACCATTATAAATTTCACAGAAGCTGGCGCAACTAAAACTTCAACTTATATTTCCGAAATCAAATACTCCGTTTAATTTGCTTTTAGTGATAAAATACCTGCACAAGTATCTTGTATATTCTAATTTCTACTATACTATACAACGATCTCCTTAAAAATCAAAGTAAATTAGGGATAAAATGCGAATCAGTAGTAACTTATTAAATTACATGTATTTAATATAATACTTACATAACCTTTTCATTTTATTTCACAGTTCTAGTAAAGAAACGTTACACGGCTGTTAAATTCAAGGGTTAATTTGTGCTATGATAATTCATATAGACTTAAATAAGTAAACTGAACATCATAATCATAAGTTTACAAGTTTTTAAGTAATGAAATTATTATTTAAATTGAGTTCTAAAAAAAACAATTTTTCCATACCATAAAACAGAAAATACGTGTGTGTGTTCCAAACATTAAACAGTAGCGACGTGACATTTGCATGTCATTCTGACCGCAAATGTTATGTCGACTGTGTCATTTTTAACTTCCAAAGCTTTTGAATTTATTGTGGGCAAAGCCGGATAATAAAGTTAGTGTAATATAACTAATAAAATGCTTACCAATTAAGTACTAAAAAATCTTTTGTTAATTAACATTCTGAATTCATATTATACTGTACATTAAAAGATCATATATAATTTAATAAAAAAATTTACTATTTAAAACAAACTGGATAAAACATTTTAAAATTTAAATATACGTGTATATAAGTCATAAATATATCTCCAATATTTGGTATTATGTGTGTCCAGACGAAAAACAATAAAAGTTTTCGAGCATCCCGCCAAAATATGTTTGCTTTGTATTAAATTACACACAATCTGTATTCGTATTTCTCGATCGCTTACCTAACCGCTTTTGATTAAACCTTACGTAGATAATATCTGAACAAGTCGCGAAATATGTCTGCAATAAAAAAAATCAACGACCTCATTCCAAGATAACGATAATTTGCGATCAATTCTTGTTCTTGCTTTATTAAAGATTTTTTATATAACTTTTTAATCAAGATAATGTTGGGTATATATTTTGTCTATATAGTACGTGTCAACAATGTATTAAGGGATATTAATGTGGTAATTGTGTTCTATTGTAATTGTAATCTCCGCAAAGTCCCATGAGTACGAGGATCGGTTTCGCATCCAAATTCAAGTTACGCGTCAACAGTTCACCGCAAATTTAATCACATGTGTAAACTATCCTAAGCGTTTGTAAAGTTAATTTAGATTGATGGCTCTTATTTTTGTCTTATATCTTAATATGCTGCATTGAAATATTAATTAAGAGTGATAAAGAAAATAATGATAAAATAACACTATTAAGAAAAACGTTCATCAGAAATAAACTTTCATATTCAAAGTTTATCATTCATTTGCAGATCAACGTAAAGTCTAAACTTTACTAAAAGTTTGTGCTGGTTAAATTTGTAACAAAAAGTAGTATGGTATAATATTAATTATTGAAAGAAAATGTTCAAACTTGTCTAGCGGTCGGTGACAATTTTTTCTTTGAAGATTTCTTCATAATCTTACTAAAATCGTCCAACGTAATGTTAAATGTATATTATATGTAGAGCAAGCCTTAATATTAAATATAAAATAATAATAAAAAAGTTGGTAATGAACAATCGCTTTTATCTTATACGTTGAAAAACTATCTATATTTTTATAAATATATTATTATATTTATAAATCATCGTAAATAAATAATATAATATAATATTAACAAATGTTTCTAGTTGGTTTCTTTTGTATGTAGTTATTTATACTGTCTTAGTCGTATTGCTTTTTTATTAATTTTAAAAACTATTTTTAATTTTACCTACAACTTATCACATGTTTTTTCCTATTTATATAATTACCCTAAAGAGACGTAAAATTAAACAATCTTAACGCCAACACGAAATGATCTAAATGTAGATTTATATAATAATCTGTAATGTACATTTTATACAAAACATAAGTTATTCAATGCATAACCATTTATATGCGTGTTTCAAATTAAATATTTTTTAATAAACAATGCTTAGTTTTAATAATTATAAATGTTTTTGAATTGCAAATAAAATCTTCAAATTCAACACTTTTTCACGATGTAATTTTCAATGGAGGCACCCGGCCAAGGACAAATACTTGGCAAATGGTCGATATCTCCTACACCTGGCCAAGAAAAATGCTTGAAAGAACATTATGGTTAACAAACGTTTTTATATTTCTTCGAAAAAACTTATGCTTTTCGATTCGTCCTATTTTATTTTTCTCTAAAAGTATGTAAAAGTGGTTTAAAGACACGTCAGAGAGCAGTTTTAAACTGATTTAAAAAAATATTCATTTTTTTGTTTGACAAATGGTCGCCACATATGTTTTTAAAATTAGGTTCAAATTTATTGAAATAATTTTTAGCATATAATATTTAATAACTACATTTTTAATATATTAATGCAGATATTGGGCGAATATAAATTTAACGAAATAATACTTTCGCTATATGAATTTAAATTATATACAAAATCTTGAATATGAAGGGTTTCGAGATTAATTTGATTATATTACTCAGTAAATCAGATCCCTGATATATACTAACTGTCAGTGTCTTGCTCTCGTGTGCAATCAATTATTATTAACTCTGAGCTGTCCGGATTTCATCTGGTACAGATGGCTTCAAATGATCCTCATCCCTTTCCGGAAAGATGTTTCTAGATGAAAAAATAAAAATATAAAACAAATAGTAGGAGAATTCACGATAGTGTGTATTATATATGTACATATGTTGAACCCAATCAGCGCCGCGGCCTGCCTCGCAAGTTATGCAGGCCACACACGCGCGATATATCAAAAACGACGGTGGTCCGTCCGTTGACCCACTACAGACACGGCTATGAATATGAAATTCACAACACAGTGGCCTCTCGTTCCGTGAAACAAGCGTATCAATTACTACCGGCCTCGGAAAAGCTGTCCGCTGAAATACTGGCCGTAAACGCACGACCGACTCCTGGAATTGGGCCAGAACGCTAAACCCGGAAAAATATAATAAATTTCCGCAGAAATAAACTGAAGGCATGTAACCACCCGTATCGTGGTCGCTCACTCCTAAACAGGACTCAATGCCAAATAAGATCCTCTAAAGTAGGCACGCATCACAATCGGATGTGTGCGTAGTCAACGTAATAAACTGTGCGTACGTGTGAGAACTGTAGGCAGAGCTCTTACATTTTTTCAGAAAATCTTACTAAAAGAGGCTGTTGATCGAACAATCTGGCAGGTCATGTTTGTGGAGGCTTATTATTTTTTTGACGTATATCTACTAAGCTGTTTATTTTTCTTAGTGTATTGTAAAATGTCGCAATGTAGTATTATATATTACTATGAAACAACATATATGCATTATGTAATGGATTATCAATACTAAATTGTGCTAAGTTTTAAAAAACAGCATTATTTTTATTAACACGTTGTTTTTCTTGCAAATTTAGGCCAAAGCGTTATTTCTCATATGCAATAGAATTAAAAAACATATGGTTTATATGGCATTTGAATCCATCACCTTTCTGCTAAATCTTTATGTTGTGATATACTTAATAAATTATATTTTTTATTTTATATTAACTTTCCTAAACTTCAAAGACCATCACAATAATTTAAAAAATCTGCGTTCAAATCCCATGTTAATATTTATATTTTTATGTTTTTATAATATCTATAAAATCAGAATTAATAATAGTTGTACAATTAGAGTTTTGATTGATTACTATGTATGTATTTGACTTTCCTTAATTTTTCTAATCTCACAGATAAATATTATGATGAGAAACATATAAATGCAATATATATTTAATAGTTCATGCAATAAATTTGATACTTTGCACTCAAAATTTAATACTTTGCACTATAAATGTAAAACTTTGCGCTATAAAAATAGACTGCACGTGCAGCGTGAAGTTTAGGAACGTCATATCAATTTTTTACAGGGGGAGAGGCAAAAGTTTGTCAATCTGTGGTCATTTGATTTCATTATAAATCATAGTATTTCATTAAATGACGACGACCACCGACGCCTCGTCCACCGATCACATCATATAATGTTTAACAAAATATAACTAATTATTATATCATTTAAATAAAATACTACTTTGATTGCACAATCTACGTATAACTCTGATTTCAGAATTAAATATAGACCCATTTCTAAGCCTTAAACATTATCTCAGAACATGTTTATGGCAAATTACCTTCTAAGACTCTATATTGTATTATAAAACTAACAATTTATATCCATAAAAAATACAGAATTTGCTTTCTGTCTGGTTTCACTATTTTCTATGGTAGTTTTTAATTGTGTTCACTCCGTCGTTACACATTAGGCTATCGCCGGTCATAAATATTTACAATTCATAAATATTTTTTATGCTTATTTAATCTGTCTTTAGTCTTAACTATTATATTATATCATATAACTAGTGAAATGAAACACATACTAAGATAAATACTGTTCTGGATCTGTTGTCATCATATGTTATTATTTTATTAAAATAAGAGAAAATCTTATAGATATAAATTTGTCTTAAAATTAATTTTAAAAAACTTGACTTGAAAAGTTAATCACAAACCATAAAAGAAATTTTCTCTCAACAAATAAAATAAAAATGTACTTTAAAATGTTAAATTAAAATACAAAATATTTTTAAGCTGCCTTACGATTTTACGGTAACAAAAATCTAAGCTAATACTATATTACGTATAATACTCTACCTGTTTATAGCATATATGTTTTAATCTTTTTCGTTTGATATTTATTTTCTGAAAATTATATTTTATATTTATGTACAATATAAAGCGGTAAAATTGACCTGTTATTAAAGCATTTAGTATCGTCAAAGACAGAAGCCTGTTTTTTGCTCAAAGCCCGAGAATAACAGTGAAAACCTCGCTTCGTTCCTCACCCTTATGAGGTTGACTGCACCATATGGAGTGAATACATTTTTTATTTATAATCTTGAAAATTCACCCCAAAACTTCTCCAGCTCAGATTTTTAATCCGCACACGAATATCGATAGGTGTCAAGAGCAGCCGGCGAGACTTTAGTCTCAATATGATAAGGGAATTCGCTTATCGATTAACGTCACTAACAGGCTTAAACCAAAATCATCACGGTACATCGCGTAAATCCTGACTCAATAATTTAGCGAAACCAATTTAGTCCGAAAAATATTGACGGGGCTCCATTATCCATTTTCATTTGGCATGGGGCGTTTTAATTCCGCGAACGATAAATTACCATTGGCCATTTCACACGTGATGCAAAATTTTCGTATAGCAATAAAAAATCTCATTGGAGCTTAAAGCGCTCCTGAATTAATACCGCGCGATGGACGGAAAGGATATTTGCATTTTTAGGATACAAGTTAATTAAAGCCAAAAGTGTTTAAATAAATAAAATGAAAATACTATGATAAAATTAAGTAGAATTACTAATTAAATTAAAATATATGTAGGATATCGCTTTATTAAGGGATACTAGTGTCATTTGTAATTATTTTATAATCAATGTCGTTGTAATTGTGTTAAGATTAATTTAATTCAATAATTAGTTTTTTTCGTTATATATATTCTCATAATAGACATGTTGTCATTAAATACGGTTACGTAAAGCGTAGTTTTTTATTTCATTATGCTATACCAAGAATTTTTGCTATAAAGGTTAATTGCTTTATATGTTAACTACACAGCCCGTTTGTAAAAAATTCATATTAATTGGCACAATTTACTAGCCATAGCAAATAATAATTGACCATAAAAAGCAATTCATGTTACCAAAAGGTATTAATTACGGCAATTTATTATAAACTTTATTTACAAAAATATTTTTTTTTTATATTTCAAATAAACCAGAAATAATTCAATACGTATTTTTTTTAATATATATCTATCGTTATAACCTGACATGCATAAATCCAATACGTTACAACATGAAATCTGTACCAACTAGGTACATTTATCAGACTCGGTGGCATCTTAAATTATTATGTTTAATATAATTTATATTTAATAGATTTGCAGCGAAGGCTGGCTCTTATTATTAGCATTTTTTTTATAAATAAAAATTCAAAGGCCGCTGCCAGCACTCGAACCCGCAAACCTCAGCATTACTAATCTGAGACGTTATGGACTGCACTATTCCGTCCTTATACTTCAATGTATCAGAATTAATATTAAAAATGTATTTAAATCTATTTTTGAGTATTTTCTTTGTATCAACAGTATTTTTATTAGAAATTGGCTCGTTATTGTTTTTTTTAGGTAACAGATTTTATTTATTTATTTTTATTTTTTTTAATATTTTAATTTTGCTTTTTATAATTGGTTATGTAAAATTATGATTTTCCGTCAATTTTAAAACCTAATTTAATATGTTAATTGCTTTCTAATACATATTTTTTTATTTCTTTTACAATCTGTCCTATACTAACAATTAGCAGGCTCTATGAAATATGAATCTGGCTTATGGGGAGAAACCCTTCTGCTTTTTCCGTAATCAGCTGTTAAATCTTATTTCTAGGTTTATTTGCTTTACTATTTTTATCCTTTCGTGAATTTTGTTAGCTTAGCAAGACTTTCAGCAAGCTGATTATAATGATCTGTTAGTCGGTTCATATATTTTTTGTTATGACTGCCTATTTCGTGGTATGTATCTCATCAGGTACATACCACGGGACCACAGGATTAGTTAATGTTTTAAGACATTTGGCCTTGAATCTATATATTATATTTATGTTAGAGTTGCTGGCGAGGTCCTACATTTGTGTTCCGTGTATCCAGAAAAGTTTTAGTATAGATTTGCGTTTTGCATTTTATAGACAGCCGTAACCTGTGGCATATAAACCAATACATTTTTCTTCGCTCTCAAGTGTATGTAAATGTATTTTACATTTTTTTCTTGTGATAAGTTTTTATTTGAACGTTACATGCACAGATTTTATTTCGTTTGATTTAATTTAATGAGATTTTATTGTAGTATTCTTGAAGCAGTGGCTGTGTTTTTATGCGATGGCAATATCGTAGTATCATCAGCAAATGTAGCCACAATGGTATGTTTCATATTTGGAAGATCTGCAGAATACAATAAGTATAAGGCTGATTCAAGCACATTACTGAGAAAAAAGTTGTATGTTCTTTCCCATGCTTAACTAAAAAATAGCGATTGGTGATGAATGGCATTACTATTTTAAAAAAGGGACGAGGAATGTTTATTTTATAATATGTATATAATATTCCACATGTTGTACTTTATCGAATACCTGAGAGATGACAAAAATGACAGTTTTTCCTCTAGGTCTTCAGATTTTATTAACGATTCTCTATACCTGTTAAGTAGTTGAGTGATCTTTTATAATTGATATTTGATGATTAGGAATAAGATTCTAATAATGTAATTTAGGCCTAAGTTTTTTAAGGAGCAGTTTTTCGAATATTTTCGATAAGATTGCAACAGGCTGATTGGTCCATATGTTTATCGATATCCTTTTTCGGTTTGTGTATCAATATTATTTTTGCAACTTTTTATTAATCCATGTAATGGCATTATATATATTTAATGTGTAATATTAACTAATAAATTCTTACTAGTTTCCAACTGCGTCTTATTGGCTGCAAAGTCACATATCTTAGGGTTACTTAACCTTAAAATTCTAGAAAAAACATTGCTAGTAGAGTTTCGTTTTTAGATAATATATTTGATATATTTTTATTTTCATCTCTTCTTCTATATATTTTACATCTGTTGTATAGTGAATACAACGTAAAAGTTATTGAAACGTTTTATTCGTTTTTTGTTAATAGGAGTGGAATTCAGTGAGTTTTTTTTTGTTTTAGTTCATTAATGATAACATTAAAAACGGTTCCATCTTTAGATTAAATTTTAACTTGAGAGTGTCCAATGATTTTTGGCATGTATCTCTAATAATTCAGTCAACGATTAAAAACAAATGTGTGTTTTATTATTTTTGTTATCAATTTATTTGGTAGTTATTTTTCTTGTTTTTCAGTCAGTGCTTAAAATCTGTTATTTGTAGGACACCTAACAAGTAATAGTATCCGATGGTCGATTTTTTCTTCTTTGTATTTTCTGTTACAGTACATTTGTTTTTTCGATCCTGTTTTCCATTCTTCTTGGAGGTTCAACATATTTATTGGTATAGTTTCCTGTTTTTGTAAAATATCGATCTCAGGATATGTGTTTTCTTGCAATGTTGATTGTATAGGATTTTTTTGTAATGATTCTGCTCTTTTATTTTTATTTTCAATTATTAAATTATGATTTTATGTTATTTATGATGAAATTTTGGGTGGTTCAATGATACTGCAAACACTTATTAAACACTTACATGTCACATATCGGTTTAATTTAATTCATTAAAATCTGTGGTTAAAACTATTTAGCGATTTAATGAAACGACCGAGCTGGACCAATGCTTAAACGCGACTTACTAACTCAGTTCTGAAACACGAAACTTTTTTCCCTTTTGCATCATAATCATGAGTCTATATGTAAAAGCTTTTAAAGGCGTGTTTTTATCTATACATTAGAATAGTATGCTCGTATCTTTTACAAAATACGAAGAATTTAATGTAGTTTTTTAGAGTAAAATATGTTATTAAATTTTACTTTTATCAAAAAATAAATAAAACAATATAGAGTCTGGAATACGTTTAAAATGTCGTGTGTCAAGTGTCGCTTACTTCGAAACGTCTATTCACATAAAACGTTTTTACGATCCAAAGAGTTCGAACAAGCGGAACGATACAAACGATGAAACGGCACAAAATCGGAGCCGATCATAAAGTTGCAAGACCGAATGAATGCATTACGTTTATCGATAAACTTGAATGCAAATTTACTGCCGTCTTACGAATTCAGATTTTGCATACGAATAGCTGAAAGACGTTACTACTACGTTGTGCACTGCTGGCTTAAATGCATCGCATAAGTATAATAGGTTTTTATTGTTTATATTTGCATGTAAAGAAGATGAAACACGTTTCAACGTTAGTCATTCGTAAAAAATACAAATGAAAATGTCATTCATGCATGAATATATCTTTCATGCGAATATTATATATTCCAACATCATAGGAAAAATCAGAGAACATAAATTTAACCTGAAACGAAACGATTCATGGAAAATATATATACTGTGTTTAGACATTGCTGACTGTTTGAAACGTCAGTGACTTATTTAGTGTTGTGCTTTCTAAGACTCGGCAAAAAAAGTATTTTTATTTTATTTTTAAAATAATCCAACGGTCGCAATAGCAGCAAACCCCATAGATCGAATAAGTAAATTGTTTACTAATTGCTTTTTATTAATTTTAAAAATTAATTCGTTAGTCATCTGTATCATGTTGTAATAAATGCAATGAACGTCAGATTATTTATCATATCTTTGACTTTACCAATATAAGTACATCTTTATAAAAAGTCTATCTAAGTATATAGTCATGTTTATATTTTCTTTTTCTGCTCTTATAGACGCCGTCAAACGAATTTAAACTGAATTCTCATACGTATAAATAAATCGTGTGTAAAGTAGTAGAATGAGGAGATTTTTCCTTCAAATAAAGCGCTTCCGTATCGTTTCGCTGTTTTTTTTATCATCGTCATGCATTATTCCCCAAACACAACACGTGTCCCCAGTGAAACAAATTTGCGTAGAAGAAAATAAATAATTCAAGTGGCGTTGATACTGTTACGGGTTTTCCCCGAAATGATCGTTTATTTTGGCGTAACAAAAGGCAAAACTCAAACGAAAATATTTAAATAGCCAACCTCAAAGTGGTTTATTTGGTCCGTTGTATCGGTTTTTGATTAAAATTATTATAGTAGGTCTAATATAATTATATGAAGATGTATTACTAGAAGAACTTTATTTTAATAATAATAAAAGAAAGATCATAAATTTTGTGATTTATAAATAAAATCCAGCTTGGTTTTGTGGCTGAAAGAGTAAGATAAGGAAATTGAAAAATTGACACTTCAGGTTTGCGTGCATGAATTGTTGACAGATTGCGAATCTACTGGCGGTTTCTATACTTTTACACTTGTTACATGGTAATTTAACAAGTAACTCTATAGTTTTATGTATTGTAATCTATTCGTCGTTATTGCGCTCTTATCTATGTGAAGCATCGCCAATACTAGCTCGTAAAGTATCTTAAATAAAACTTGTTTTCTGCCTCACAGTTCCATTGTTTTCAAGTATTCCCACAGATATAACATATTGACGTGGAATTTTCATGGGATATACTATTGATTATTGATTACAAAATTTATATTATCGTCGGTACCGAAACTTCTTAAGCCTAGATTTAAAACCGCACGTTAATATTTAACGCTAACGTCTCCGAAGAAACCAGACAAAGTCTGGTTCTCTCAAGGTCAAGTGGCCAAGTAAATATATGGACTTATACCTGGACTACAAGCTTAAATTTAATTTATACGTTTTAGAACTCCGCTCTAAAGGGATAGCCGTCATTGTGGCCTTTAAACCGGTATTACCGTCCCTACGACAGATTTTCAATAAAAAAGCGCGCTTACCATAAAAATTAAAACTAATATAAATACAAATAAGTATTTAGAACTATTTTAAATATATTTTTTCTTTTACTAAAATTGAATATAGTAAAGTTTTTTCTGACCACCGTTTTATTTTATATACTTATTTTTTTATTATATTTCAGATAATAACAATATTTAAAGCATGTTTATAAGTCAGTAACATGTATTGTATTATATATTATGAAAGTATGTTTGTAAATTTAATTATCGTTTACAAAAAAAAGTGGTTTTAATCGTGTTACAGTTTATTATTTTATGACGGGGTATATATATATATACCGATTAAAGTTTTCAATTAAAGCTTTTTTTTATAAGCTGTGGATCCAAAACAACATACATAAATGAAATCGGATTTTTTATACTGAAAAAAAAATATGACTATGTTAAAGTTACTCAGTTTAATTTTATCATATAATAACTTTTAAATTTAAAATATTTGTTTTTTTATAGTTTTTCTTATTAATTACGTTTAACGTTGCAATAATAGGAAGCTTAAAGTACACATGCACGTAATTATACATAAAATTATAAATGTATTATTATTCAAGCTTTTGATTTGAATAAAAAAAACATATATTGTATTATGTTAATACACTGTAACGTAAGTAGTAGCAATAACATAAAACATCAACTCTCACATAGGAATAAATATTTGTTTTCAACGAATGCGTTAACTCGTTTCTACGACAAGGCAACACTGGTAATCCTCCATAAAGTAACTCAAGGAAATCTCGTTATATAATTTTGCATAGTCAAAAAAGGCTCGAGTGTATCAAAAGCGACTTTTTGATATATATTCGTTTAAGATAATCCCAGCGCAGCGTTTTAATCTTATAAAGCAATCTCCAGCGAGCTTCTGTCTGCACAAAACCTTCACCTCACAAATCCGTCATGTTGCAAAATTAATTAAACTCAAAACGCTCGTCGAGGTACTAATGTTTTTAACGATTTTTATATGTATTTCATAACGCTTTTCAATTGGCGTGATGATTTTTTTGTGAGGATTTACTTATTTGTTTTGCGCAAAGTTTTCGACGCGTAAAATTAAATTTGCTGATTTTTTCAAGCTAAAAACTTTGACAATACGAATGGGCCATGATAACGAATATTTTATACGAACAAATTAAAATATTTTTAATAAAATCCAATGCACCAGTTAATAGTTTACGTGCCAATTTATCAGATAATTATCTATATAAATATTAAATGGTTTCTATTGAATAAATTATTCCACAATCTGCTTTCAATCAGTTAATTTATAGATGTCTTATATTAGTCAAGATCTAACGATTCAATTACTTGTTATTCCATTAAATTAGATATTGTATTGAATTACCAATATTGGGATTAACTAATTATGATTAAAAATAATTATATGTAAATACACTAACTCATAATAACGCATTGAACAAAATTTTGAGAAAATTGATTTACTAGATAATATGGAGGAAAACTTTGCCTTACTAAAAAATATTTTTCCTAACTCTATATTTTTAATATGAACTTTCTACATATGCGCGTTAAATAAAAATGAATCCCCTACGATAAATCTTACGGCGTCTACGCCATGTTTTACTATAAGCCCCGGGCGACAAAATCGTCCCGCGGCCCTGAATGCTTTGCCGTTCCTGGACGATCACGTGCCGGTGGGGCGCGGACTTTAATATGCAGCAATAAATGGCCCGTGAGGATATTCTCAAAGGATTCCTGCCTGATGCCGAAACGCCCGCATTTCCAAATATGTCAAATGGCCTACATTACCGCATAGACATAAGACGCACTTTTTATAAGGGCGCTAATAAAAAATCTACAGATATATGACTTTGTTCTGACATTGAAATAAATCGATTTATACAATTATTGTAGCAAAAACAAATACGGCTTAGTTAGTCTTGAAAATATTTGTTTTATACAGTGTAACAGGAGTTAGTAATATTTATAACATATCGATATTATAATTCTCAAAGTATGTCTACACTGATATAAAAATAATCGAAAATAAAACACTTGTGCTATGATTTTTTCCAAATAAATAACGAATCCCTGAAAAGTAGAAATATAGTTTGTCGGATTATATTTACACTAATTGTAATAATAAAATACGGATCTTTTGATAGATCTTCAATATGACTATTTAGAGGTAGAAGCTACGTTGTTTTTTTAAATAATGAACACTCGACAATGCGTAAAATAATAGCTAGAGCTCCTAATGAAATTTTGATCTTTTAAACTATCTTCATTGTGTAAACTAATGATATTATTTTTTACCATTTAATAAACGCATTTCGGAAATTTACTTTAAAAGCTTGTTATTGCGACCCAACAACCTAGCCAACATGCTGCTGTGGCTCAGACTCACCTCTTGAAATCACTCAGACTCAGACTCTTGAAACAATAAATACAATTAATCTGATTCATTACACATGCTTGATAGGTATCGAGTCCCACATGTAACATTTTATTCTGCGCTCCTTGTCCAGTTCCAGAGTTAAGCACGCTTTTATAACGTCTGGATCCTACGAACGTACTCACTAAAAACTGTACATATATCTAGCATGTTCAAATTACACGACGATCTCGATTGTTTGCACCAAAAATTCAAACATAACAAAAAACTTTGTCTTATTAGTAGTTAATATAGACCGAAATTATACAATCGAAATTTTTTTTCGTCACACCATAATCAACACGATGCGTGAGCGCTTAGAAAAAATCAAGATTTATCACGCGCGCCACATTTTTTAAATCCTAGCCACCCTCTTCGTACTCGCGCCGTGCCGCGACTGTGGCGTCCGTAACAAATGATCATCCAGCGTATCTTGGCGTGACAGTCGCCTAGACCGACACCGAACAATTTATATGTATCATTTTACGCCGTGCTTTTCTTGAAACAAGGATTACGACGTTATTATCCGGCGAGATGGATGGCCCGTGGGCCGAAAAACCGCCCAGCCTGGCTCCGAGACCCTTTCGCACCCCCATCGAAGCGCTCGTTTATAGCTGTCTTTGGCTCAGAACACGCTCGTAATGGACAATATCCCACTGTCCATAAAAAACCAATTGGCGAGCGCATTCAGCCAGACTTATCCCCGTTGATCCCATTTTGCGACAAACGCGGATGGATTGATTTTTATTTAGAGCTTAACGACCCGAAGGAGAAACTTTTCTATGTACAGAAGCATTTACTTTCAATCAAATAAACTTGTTTATAGATAGTATTTTAATTATATAAACTATCTGGATACTAGTCAAAGAAAAAAATCTGAGATAAAAAACATAATCTTGCACTCTAGTAAAGAAAAATCAGTGTATTGTTGGTAAAGCGTTTTAACCACGGCTTTTCTAAAAGTGAAGATGATTTGATGAAAATCTTTTGATTAAATCAGATTTGTAAATAGTTACTAATTTGTACTTTTCTAAAACGTTCCTGCGCAAAATACTTTGTTGCGTATTGCTTAATTATTAGATATTCCGTTAAAAAAATTCCTGAGAAACATTTAAAAAGATTTAAGTTTTTACGTCAAACTTAAATATTAATGCAGTAATTCTTGCCATTTTAACAAAAATAATTATCAAAAAGTGTTAATGGTAATATCTTATTATGGAACCGATTTTTAATAATTAATCTTAAAAGGAACACTGACTAATTCCAGATCAGTTTCGTTTTGTCATTAAATATTCAACAACCCAAAAAAAATAGTGCCAAAGAATATATTATAAAATTTCAGCTTAAATGAATTTCAATAAGGAAGTAGTGAAACTACCGCGACTAAAATATATATTAAGTATTCCACGAAGAAAACTCAAACGTGTCATTTCTGATTCAACGAGTTTTATTTTAGTGATTTTCTTGAAAATCAGCTTCACATTAAAAGTACATTAAAGATAAATCTCAAGAAAAAATTAAATATTCATTAAACAAGCTTATTACATTTCATAAATTGGAGACATTGTTTGTGTACCACATAATTATTTATTGAATTAGCTTAATAATTTAAAATAAAAACAACACTAGAACATCCAAACTTTTTAAAGAAAGATCTTTACCATAAAAATGTTATACTCTGTGTGTTGGGATAATAATAGTGTAGTGTATGAATATTATAATCGATACAATTAACTTTACGAACAATATAGATCAGTTGTGTACCTCGAATATTAATTATATCTGACCAAAAAATAAGTATCTTAGGTATTAGTTTAAATACAACATACAATATAACCACAAAAACCATAGCGTTTTTCAATTACTATCATATGAAGAAGATTGAAATTACAATTTATTTCATAATTTTAATTTTGATCATTTAAGCATGAAATAGCAACAATTACAACATATTGTATACTTCATGGACTTATTACCTGTTGATTACCATTTATTGATTTATTATGAATATAAAATTGAAAGAATCTCTTGAAAAAGTCAATAAAAAATTTTCAAAAGCTAATTTTTTTTATAGATATGGAATTGTCAAAATTCTAATAATAATTAATAGAAATTTCCGGACATCTTAAAATTGTTTGACCTAACAAAATATTAGAAGTCTTACAGAGCAACTCAGACTTGTTAAGCAATTAGCAATTAATTATTTAATTGCTACAGAAACTCTTTAAACCACGTCTAGAAAAAACTCTAATATAATAATTTATTGACGTCCAATTTGCAACAAACTGTCACAAAAGTATATATTAAATATAGAGCTAACAAACACCTTTTTCGGCATATAAGGTTGGAATAGCATAGTCCATAAGGCTTAGACTGACAGAGGCCATGGGCCTAAGCCACGACAGCAAACTCAATTTTTTATTTATAAAAATTCGTTATTATTTAAAACCTATCGCAGCTGCAAAGTAACATCTATTGATTCTAGAGCATAATAAATTATATAGATGTCACCGATTCTTTCAGTCTAGTGGCTCATAATTACTATTCATTATATCTGATTGACTTACACAGTTAGAATAAGTACAATATAAATAAAACAATAAAGTCTAAATAGATATTTTAATAAACATTAAATAAATTTACACTCAAATGATGTAGCTATTGAAGCAATAAGTTAAAGAGTTGCTACTGCTTATAAATTATATAAGAATAATGTTTAACAATATAAGTAAATAAGGTTAAGACAATCAAAACAATTTAAATAAAAATATATTAAGACTATTGACTCTATATTATTATACAAAATATGGATTTTGTCAAAAAATATATATTATGTTGTTAAAAATGAATAGAAAGAAATAAAATTATTTATAAATTACTGATAAATATCTTTATCAGAAATATATAAGAATGGCAGAGATATTGTATTAGCTAATTGTAACTACACCGAAAAAGAAGAAACAAATAAGTAATAAAAGAATTCCAGACATTGGAGACAAATGGGTCACATACAATATTAATCGCTTGCATAAAGCATTAATAAGATTGGGTTTACGTCTACGGAAATTGAACTTGTATTTAAAAACCATATATGTATATATATATATATATATATATATATATATATATATATATATATATATATATATATATATATATATATATATATACATATATGGATATATATATATATATATATATATATATATGTATATATATGTATATATATATATATATATATATATATATATATATATATATATATATATATACATATATATACATATATATATATATATATATATATATATATATATCCATATATGTATATATATATATATATATATATATATATATATATATATATATATATATATATATATATATATATATATATATATATATATATATATATATATATATATATATATATATATACATATATGGATATATATATATATATATATATATATATATGTATATATATGTATATATATATATATATATATATATATATATATATATATATATATATATATATATATACAGATCTGAACAACCACATGCTGGGCTTTGCCCACACCGGATGTTCATATTCTCAATTTTCCCCTGAGGATGGCTGGGCGAATCTGGCCGAAACGTAGTGACCATGATTCCACACGGAATCAAAAAAGTACGCGGAGTAATCTGACTCCTAGAAATATTAACCATATATATATATATATATATATATATATATATATATATATATATATATATATATATATATATATATATATATATATATATATATATATATATATATATATATATATATATATATATATATATACATAAGTATACACTATAAAGAATATCAGATACCAAATGTATTTATTTTTTAGAAAGTGTTTTTCGCCGCACAACGTTATAGATATATAAACAGTTAGAATATTATATATCTTTTCTACATGTAAATATAATATAAATTATATAAAATTAACATGTGTATATACATATCAGCATTTGAAACGTATTTACTGTTTTTTTAGAAAAAAAATAACAATTACTCAAAAATCTCACTAAAAGTGTCTTCAAATATAGAAAATCCATTATTTTGTTTTTTATTTTCCATATACATGTATATATATGTTATTTGAGTTTTAAATTACATCCTTTTAGAAACGATAAAGGTTACTTTTTTGCGTATCACGATTAAAAATAATTTGATTTATAATACCTATATAAATAATTGACTATAATAAAATAAAAAGCTGTCATATTTTTCTATTTAAATTAACTAAACAAGGAACAGTGAATAATATTTTTTTTTATGCGGCTTGTAGTAATTAAAATTATATTTAATAAATTTCAGCTTATATAATTATATTTTTTGTTATATATAATACAAATATCTCTGTTGATTTAAGTCTTAAGACAGATGTGGCAACATCGCCCCCTTAACCATAATCGTAAAGTTTACTTACAAAAACTTCAAAGAAGACTAACGAGCGGATAGAGCCATTAATTTGCCTCCTTTGCAAAATCGATCTTTATTTTGTGTTTCTGTTTTGTCTGCGGGAGAAAACGTAAATAAAAAAATATATTAAGTCCGCCTATTACATCTCTGGCGTCTAAAACTGGGCACTTTTTTCCCTCGTCCTTAACCGTAATTGAATTAACAAAGGTGAGCGAGGAAAATGGGATTGTTTACCGAGTTACGGACTGTATCCGGACTGCGCTCATTTCAGGGGATGTTTGCCTTACTAAATCAAACGAAGAAAAAAATTAAAACTCTTTTCGAACCGTAAAACGGGAACGGGGCGCTATTATACTGGAATTATTATTAAACTCCCGAGATAAATACACACTCTATGTACTCTCTGAAAATAAAATGAATGTAAATAAATGATGTAATGGGTTACTTTAATTCATATGTACATTGCTAACGAAACTACTAAAAGATACACTATGAACGTTTAAATTATTTTTATTTAATAATTTTAATAAATACATAAGAAGTTTTGTCAAATTTTACAAACCATTGCCTTCTAGCATTTTTTCGAATAGATTATACAATTAATAATAATAGATAAAAAATATATGTATGTATATAATAAATATACAAATTAATCTATGTGCAAATTGCGGCTCGCACAACAATCTTTTTGTCGCAAACTCAAGATTGAAACTCAATAAAATAATCAAACTAAAAAATATTTGACTTTAATTAATAAAAGAATTTGCTAAGATTAATATTATGTTAAAAAATAGTCAGTAAAATAATAAGAATTTTTATTTTAACTCTTGTGGAGCAGTAAATAGTTGTAGTTAGAGCAATTGGTTACGGATTATTTTGCATGGCCTAATGGTTGCTAATTAATGGAAATAAAACATTTTATTATTAATAATTAAACATTATGCTTACTCGTAGTAATTCAAAATAATTAAATCAATATATTATATTATTTTTAAAAATAAAATCCTTATATTTCCTTACAAGTGTGTAATTTGTTTATCTCCTCATAATAGCTGCTATACTTTCAAGTTAAAATCGCTTAACTGTCTCGTTCGCTCTCTTGCCAGAAACGCAATACAGATATAATGGAGGAAAAAGAAGCTCTTTTGTACGAGATATAAAATGTTGTCATACAACTAAATCTAGATAAAAATAGACTAGTTTTGCGCCACTGATAAAAATGCGTCTCTATAATATGATTATTGGTTTGTATGTATAATTACACAGATATATTTTTTCTAAATATTCGCGTAAATGTTTTTCTATCGAAAAACATAATAGATGGTCAAAATATGGTACGTCAAATATACATACAAGTTGTTTTTATTTACATACATGTTAATCAAAATTTATTTAAGAAAAAAATACAAAATTGCTATAAAGTATAAATATTTGTAACTATTGTGTATTATATACCTAATTAATATTTTAGTTTTACAAGTATATGTATTAAATCGTATATACTAATTTCTAACCCCATGTATCTTAACAGAAATTCAATTTATCTGAAAGATCAACAATTTCCGGTAACATCAAAAACGGAAATTCTTCATTACTCAAGCAATTTAATTAACTAATTAAAATTTAATAATGTAAGCCATATTATTTCGATGGCTTCGAAGAAAACGTAATTTGTGTTTAGTTAATAAAGAATATTCTTTACATTAAAACTATAATATTATTATTTATATTATAAAATAAAGTCGATCTTTACAGTTCTATTTTAAAATTCTTAATGAATGACTAGTAGATTGTAGCTATATAAAATAATATTATAACAACTGGTGTAATAAAAATATTTTCGCAATAACAACCCTAAATATTACTATTAGTACATAGTTTAGTGACTTCAAAAAATTTTATCACAGACTTATAGAGATATATACAACTGAAAATCAGGTTTATAAACCTAATGTTAAAGCATTAAAATCATTACAGCGTTGACTTTATTATTATTCTTTTATTGCAACATGAAAGGCGTTAGTCAAGTGTATTTTAAAAAGCTCAACACATTAAACAACTAGTAAATAAATAATAAGACACCTAACTGAAAACAATCTGTAAATCAGTGCCATATATTATATTTAATTATTTATATACGAGTATTACAGCTTAGGATCAATATATGTCACTATGCACAACCAATATTTTTTTCAATTATTAATCTGTGAGTTTAGGGAAATCTAAGAAGCTCCTATATGTGATAATCATTCGAAATTAAAATTATATATTAATCATTATTTTCTCTATCACATACTCTTAAAATTAAAAAATATTAGGTTTTATATATGGTGTCTAATACCAGTGACCAGTTATTTTTGATATTAGCCACCATTGATCTATCTTGTTCATTTATTAATGTAAATTTAGTACCAGTTAAATGTATATTTGAAATGTTTTGAACATATTTTTTATAAAAAATATAAATTAACCTTTGTAATCTTAGTACTTATAAGAATCATAAATTATTTTTTTTAAAGCCGATTTTATAAATTTTCAGGAACTTTTATAACTTTCTAATTTATGTTGAAAATAATATTTTTTCTGTGCAAAACATAAGATATTTGTTCCGAAAAGAAATTTCTACAAAATAAGACTAAAAATATCTTAGTCACAGTGTATTTATTAGGAAATTAACGGTTAGTCCTTACACCTAATTTGTGTTTCAAAAAAACTAACATACCTTTGCATACTAGTTACTACACCAGCATCAATAGAAATATGATTTTGAACGCACTGTATAGTTCATTAAGCATTACAGGAGTTGCTTTCTTAAATTATTAAAGAAACTTAAAACCATGAAATGGTAGACAATGCCACATACAAAACTCTTAGGTATTCAATCTCACTTTGCCTCCGACTCAATTGTGTACACTTTTTTCACGAAGGGCGTGTGACATAGACAGTTTTAAATTGCCAAGCCCCCGTATTCTATAAATTTCTCTAGCAACAGAGTCGCTCTTCTATTTCCTGCAATTTATTTCGTCTATTTGCCCGCCACCATAGAATAGCAAGATCGATGGCACCTCTGAGCATAATACACGCCAAGCGACACATAATTAATTTTTAACCTTAAGTTAACCGGGTCTCAGTTAAACCTACCTGCAGCGAGAACGTTTGTCTTGCAATCTCCTGGGATTTTATCATCTCGCTCTTCCTTATACCTTGCTTTCACTCTATTGTTTTGGGAGAATAATCAAATCGTAATTTTGAATTTATGCAAGGCATTGCAGTATACCTGATTTATGATGTTTTACCTCATTATAATGAAAAGTCAATCAAAACTTTAAGATCGTTGTTAAATGGTTCAATTATATTTGATACGACTCTACTTACACACTCGTCCGATTTGAACTTATACAGAGTTTGGCCTTGAGCTTGCTACACGTGAAGCTCACGCCAAGTCTACACAAACGACATTTTTTATAATTAATATTTTATAATTACATTTTTTCTGCATAGATATATATATATTAAAAAATATTATTTTTTAAATATGCTGTGACCTGTTCCTAATAGTTTAGAAAAATATTAACACATCTGATAATATTTACGATTGACTTAATCTGAGTAACTAAAAAGGTTTATATTAGAATGTTCACCAATTGCTTAAGATATACTTGAAAGAACATATATCGTACATAATATACTATGTACATGTATATGTAGTTATATAACTATAAATTCTCACATACATATGTATGTATGTATATAGTAAGAAAACGATTGAATTTCGCTACAACGTGGACTGTCATAAATAAAGATAATTTGGCATGCGACGACTGCGAAATTCGCGACAGCCGCTTGTCGCGCTTAAACACTTTAAGAAAGCACAACATGACAGTGACAAGGCTTTTTTATAATATCAAAAAGACCTTTTTTAATAGAAGAAACAAGTTTAGAACGAGCAGCGATCGTGGAAGACGTGGATCGTGTTCGAATCGAATTTATGAGGCAATCGTGTCCGAGAGCTCGGCGCGGCAGACATTTTTCCCTCTTTTCCTTTATAATTCACCCATACTTGCCGAGGCAAGACCAGAGCTAAAGGGTCATTCCACGTGTCGGTTTTAACAAAGTGATATCACCTGACCGATCCATTTCTCACGAACACCTAGTCGTTCGCGGTCTGGACTACCACGGTTTACCTTTTATTCCCCTAAGATCACAAGACAAACGCCCGAGCTGCAAGCAACTTTAATAGAGACCTGGGTAACTTTATATTAAATACTATTTAAAATATCAGTAAATTTAAAATATTGAGTAATATTAAATAAAAAACATCTACAAGGGTGAAAAGAGGTCTGAAATAATGAAGGCAGAGCTAGAGAGATGGTCTTTGAGTACCCAATGTCTACCCAATGACGTTTTACTACTGAGCGGTCTATCGTTCACTCTAATTGCATCAGGGCACTAAAGTACCGGTGCATTCATTCAGTTCGAAGCATCGCTGCTTTAAATGCACATAACAGAAAATAAATTAAAAGCTATGTGCTCATAATAAAAACCTTTTACTTCGTTCCGTCTATTATCGAAAGCGCGGAATGTTCTTTTTACGGCTCTTTGTTTGCCTTTTTAACCCTCTCTATTATGGTACTTTCAAAATACCAATTGAAATTAAGATTATTCAAATAGATATACAGGTTGTTTTTATCTACAATGTGTAGGTAGTTAACGCTACTTTAAAAGCATTAAAGATAAAGAAAAGTTCTTTCAAGAGATACTTTTAACAATATTACATGGCTTTAGAGATTATTGTTTAGAACGTAATTAAAAAACTTAATCCAACTTATTGTGTTCTAATATTCAACTTTATTGTATAAATATATTTTTGTTAAAAATATAAAAAACTCGATTGTGTAGAACAAAACAGTGATTAATAGCATATCGTTAGTTTTTTCCTGTGATTCTAGTATATTTAAAAATTATTTGTAAAACCTTTCGTTTTTCAAATATTTAAAATATTTATTATTCACCTTTCATTATTCTGCGATATTTTTATATAGATTTAATTACACGTTTAAGATAAAAACTCAGCGTAAATCCAATACTAAAAGTAGTTTCACATTAATTGGGGTTGCTCGTGAAATTATACGTCCAAGTTTATCTTAGAGCGATTAACACGTATCTGTTGATCTAATAATAAATCATAATATAAAATAATAGAAGTAAGTTTTCGGTAATAAAATAATGTATATTTTTATCTTAAGAGGTTATTTATGATAATAAAATTGGATTGAAACTTTAATAATTTCATATTAAAGCTAGGTATATAATTAATATTTTATTCTAATAACTAAAATGATTGTTATCAATCTATGTGTTATAGTTTATACCTATGTGTTACGTATTATGTGAGTGTGTGTGTCGTTCCTTTGATATCTTTGAGGCTCTGTTTTCTGCAATCCCAAATGACCTTCATATACAACGTTTCCGTAACGCCCTTTGTGCGTGTGTAAAGCTTTAGTTTGAAACAAATTAACGTCGAAGTCAGAGAAACTAACTTTAAAAATACGGCAATTTATCCAGGCCTAATTATAATGGTTGAAACCTTCGATAAATAAACACGTAAATACATGCTTAAAAATTTGCTACACAAACGATAATTCCTAAAGCTGGTCCAACTAACGAAACGAAATATTATTTTAAAAATATATTTTTTTGACATCATGAAAATCAAAATTTTTGCAATATCAAATAAAATACCTCCAAAAATGAATGTAACATTATATCTGGCTCCTTTTGACAAAGAACGTCTTGTTTCCAACGCTTATTTAACTGTCGCTTATAGCGAGTGTAGCCAAAAGGTGGAAAGGGAAAATGCTCGTGTGGGAAGTGAGAAGAGAATCCGCTTGTTTCCAGTTTGCTTTTCCCGCTAAGTCCTAGTGTGTGTATGTCACGCTATCGCGGTTTAATTAGCATAACTTGTACAAATATTATATTTTGCATTCGAATGGTTATTTATTATTAAAAAATGTTTTATATTATGAGTAATCCATAGATGATAAAAACGAATAATTTTCATTAGGAATGGAAATTATCCTATTTTTTTGTTATGGTTAAAGAGAAATAGTGCTGTTTGGTTTGTGGCGTTTCTAAGAACTAAGGAAAAACTGGAGAGCCATTTCAACACACTCTTGTCCTAGTCCTTGTTCGAAAATGCATATCACATATAATTGTCACTGACCTAATTGCCACACAATTACACAATCACATTAACACGGACAATCACATTAAATGACGCGTCCCCGGCAAATGGATAATCATTAATAATGACCCATCGCAAAGTGTATATGTGACAAGATCAAGGACGAGAGCGGCAGTTACATAAAATTCATGACCATGTCTGGAACATCACAGCCGAAATATAGAAAAGTACGATTAAATCGCGGTGAATCTCGAGATTCCAGCAGTATTCGTTTTACACTCTAGAAAAATAGATTATCCTTATAAATATGAGAAGACGGGAAATACCCTACAGTTGTGAAACAAGTTTTTTGCCTCATAATTGTAACGAGCTTTGGGAGTAGCTACTCCAAAAATTTTCATATTACGCAAAACATTCATTATGCACGTTTATTTATTATATACGTATATACTACATTCTCATGTAAATTACCCGAAATTAACTTTTTAAATAAATTATGAGACTTTGAACATCATTTAAAATAATAACATTCGAGCAAAGAGAACTTACGAGAAGGAACACATTATTTATCATATTGTGAGAGACTTGCAAACAACATCGCGAGACGCTTTCATAATTAACAACCAACTTTGCCCTGCCATTGTCTTAAAACTTTGTCGGTCTCGGTCCAGGTGGTCAATTTGGACTGTTTTGTATCGAAGTTGACAGTATTGTAGACGATGCAGTAGCTTGGAGTTTGGCAATATAAAACGGAATGCAATTTACTGCGACAATAAAGGTCGTCGCCAAGACTACGGGAACTTGTCACAGGACTATGAAAGCAGTTTGAATCCAGCAAGTGGTGGGTTGTTAAGCATTTTGAGCACATCGTTTGGACGACCAAGTGCGCCTGACCGCTGGAGTACCCATTAGCGGGATTTGAGACCCTTCCCTTTACACAGTGCTAGGTACAATACGCGATTTCTGGTTTTGAAGCATTTTTCACGGAAATGAAATACTTTTGATATTTTTCCAAGATGATATGGAATGACACGATAAAAATGTGTAAAATACAAATATATATATATATATATATATATATATATATATATATATATATATATTACAGATTTAACTTTTTAGAAATTTTTAAAATTCAATTAATTATTTTACATTTTTTTATATATGTATGTATGCCTACATAGATTCTGAATTTATTTAACCTAAAAAAATATTTTTATAAATTTTTATATTTATGAAACAGAGTGTAGTAGAATGCAGTAGTAAAGAAGACGATTTTCTTGATAAAAAACCAGTATTAACTTCCTGCTGCTCTAACACCCAATCTGTGTAAATTCGCTAGTATTTGCTGTCCATAGATTTTATTTCTTGTGTTATCTGATTTTTATACAGGTGTATGTATGTGCAAGTCCAGATGAAAAATACGCCAAAGAGAGCCATAAGAAAAGCCCAAAAGCTGCGAGCACCGACGAATCGACATCTCTGGGTCTTCAGCCACACTTTCACTTATAACAGTAATATGCTTAGTTGAACGTGCGCCACAATAATGCATTTACATTATCTTCGATGCTTACAGTCTCTTACTTTTATTCACCATGTTGTAAATTGTTTACTCAGTAGGACGATAAAATTGACAATAATCTTCCCGTAAATTTCAATATACAGCTCGTACTGAATTATTATTTCTGCAAAACAATTGAAACATTTTAATGCGTTGAGCGGTGGTTAAGCCATCTGTTTTGTAAATGTATTGTTGCAAACTAACATTTGATATTTTAAACAGCCGCGATTATTGACAGCTGTCTGGTTTACAGTGCTGCCAAAATAAGAAACTCGAATTAGATTACTCTGAACATTTACTTTCAGTGCCGTAAAAGTTTGATTATTTTTTAAATTGACGAAATCTTATTCAATTACCTATCCTTGTTACTTTCAGTGGTTTTAAAGAATTAATATATCTAAATAATAATAATACTAATACGATCCTAATTATACGCGCATCAAAAAAGTGACGGACTCTAAGTCCTGGAAATAAATTCTTCCACGATAAAAGCCGAAAAAAAACGATGTCAACTTTTAACGAGGGGAAAACGCTGACTATGAAATATATGAAAAAACTTTTTTCATTCGTTTACGGCCTCGGCCCTTGCGTATTATACAAGGCTTTCGGTGGTAAAGTTATCTTTGTACCCCTGGCGCTGGGTATCTTTGACTTTCAGATTAAGAGAACCGCGAGTTCGGTCAAATCCTCGTTAATGGACAACCATTGAAACCGTAGGATTAAAATAACCGAGAGTTATTCATATTGCTTATTGTTTCCTAAGTTGGAGTTGAAGTTTGCGTAGGTGAATTTAGGAGGCGAATTATGTGTCCGAAACCCGATACATAAGTCCGAAGCGAACCTTTCCGTTAGCTTAATACTTAATGGACCACCTACAGGTCACTTTGTTTCGCCCCGAAACACGTATTTAGGTGTAAATTGATGTAATACAATTTGAACTCGAGTTACCGTTAAATGTTAAATGCTAGAGTGCGATAAATTTACTAGAGTAAATACCTATTCTGTTTTCTCTAGAATTCAATACACGATGTGCATAATGTGATTAATTTAAATGAATATATGTAAAATATAAGACGATAGTAAAAGTCATATTTGAGAAAAAAATTGTACATACAATTTTTTTCAACATATTCAACAATTCATACAAATTGTACATACAAATAAGTGGATGAAAAACCATTTGAAACTGGTTTTACCGATGTTATATGATAACACAGTTATTGTTATGGGCATATATATTTTATTTTTATATACATAACTAAATATATTTATCCAAATATACAGTAATAATTTATTTTAATCCTTGCCAAGGCAAGGATATACATTTCATACATCAAGATATATGTAGGTACATTTTTTTAAATATATTTTATTTGTTATATTTGCTTTATAAACTCTGTAAATTTGCCTATATATGCTTTTTTAACTGGCTCTTGATAATATTAGATTGTAAATTATATTTTAATATTAATTTATATTACATTATGTATGACTAATATATTAACGTAATTTATCGCCATAAATAGAAACAATTTCAGTAACTGTTTCTCCTATCGCGCAAAGTAAACGAACCTTGCATTTAGTGAGAAAAGAAATTGATACATCTATTTCGAACACACACTACAAACACAAGATTGCTGCATTTGAAACCTGCAAACTAGTGTAAATGGAAGTGTTATCAACAGAGTAATAAAGTCGCTTAAATTTTACTAGCATTTATATTTTATTTTCGAATATCCCTAATATATATATATATATATATATATATATATATATATATATATATATATATATATATATATATATATATATATATATATATATATATATATATATATATATATATATATATATATATATATATATATATATATATATATATATATATATATATATATATTGTTATTGATATCGCGATAAATTATGAAAATAGTTTTAAGCGAAATACATATATCTAAACTGCTGATTGATTAATAAATGATTAATAGAAAAAAAATATATCATATTATAAAGCTATTTACGTTATTATAAATTATTTAAGCCTTAAGTATCCCCTATCTTCTTTATACGTGTTTTCAAACGAACCAAAGTTTAGAATAGCGCAAAAAACTCAAAATCCTTACTAAGCGTCTTGCGGTCTCGCGGTTGGTTAATAAGTAGGCTCGCGGACGGTTGAAACTTCGGTAAACCGATAGTGTGTTTTGCCTTTACTAAGTTTACTATGCAGAAATCTCGTATCCGTTAGCTGCTGCTGCGGCACTGGCAAAGTTTCCACACTCGGTAAAACTTTTGCATGCGCATACGGGAGCCATCATAGTTTGTTATTCAACAAAGCCAATCCGAATTAATGCCTATCAACTGTGTACAAATACGCGGCAACACAACGGGAGCACCAAAGACGAAATGCCGGATGGAAACCGAGCTTTTACCGATTCGCATTAATTAGCTAAGCTGTACAGTACAAATCCGAATTTACTGCGTTCGTGTGTGTACTATTTACGGCGGCGACAAAGTTACATAATTGATTTAATCTCGATCGTGCACATAAAATACAGTTTCGACAGCATTTACAGTTTATTGTTGCGATCCTGGCGTATATCTATTAAATGCGCCGACTACGTGGTCAGAGGACTCAATAATTAATTTCGGATCTGAACTACATTTTGAATTGTTAATGCAATGTCAAACTATCGGCAGTGCGAAGAGCTATTTATTATGAAATTAACATGCAAATAATATTTTCACGCACACACAGCCGTGCGAAAGGGGCGTAGCCCCGGGCCTTTAAATCTAATTAAACCGAGAACATCATTACAAATTTTAACTTGAAATATGTTGTAAACAAAGAAATAATAAACGCCATTTTATATTCTGCCAATAAAATTTGACATTATAGAAAAACATTTTTAATAAGATTCATAGGGAAAAGTACTTTTTTATTTATTTTGAATGTACTACAGAATGTTCACAATTATGCGCGTACGGTGAGATACAACCCTTTCATTCGCTCGAGTGAGGGTGAGTGAGAGATAAGGGTGTGCGTTACATGCGTTCCGCACGCCTACACGCGAGCGAGCGAAAGGGAAGGTATCTCACCGTACGCTGCTCACAACACATAAATGATTAAAAATATGAGATATATTCCTTCAAAGTATGTTCATCCAACCTAGACGCTCTGCTCATCACATTATTTATGACATAAATACGACAGCTACAACTTAAAGTTTTCTTTTGTATGCAGATGATTTTAAATTGTTTGAATTCATACGATCTTTTGCAGACTTCTCTTTACATAATGATTTAAATTCTCTAAGGAGATGGGCTTTAGTGCCAGAATGTGCCTTACTGTGATATTTTCTCGATCCCGTTCGCCATTATTTAATTTCTTTGATCTCGGTGGGAACATTTTGGCTGAAGAAACTTCCACTAAAGATTTCGAAGTTATTTTGAGAGCTACATGTAAACGACGTTTGCGAAAAATCTTAGTTAAATTAAATAAATAAGTTAGTTAACTACAATATTCAGTACAAATTACTTATTAATAATAATTTTTAATAACCATTTTACTCTCACGTCTGCAAATTATCAAGTAATATATAATATAATCTTAGATTTGTCTTAGTCTTAGCAATAAAGCATTAGATTACCACTTCAAAATTAGTCCAGAATTATTTATTAAACTCTACCTGATTTTCCATTTAATTCTCGCTTATAAAATTCTAGATTAGATTTATGCTTGTCCCTTTTTTGCTTGATATACTGTAAATAATAATATAAAAACAAACTAAAATTCAGCGAACCGATCAATCTAACCCGACAAAGTGCCTTGAAATAATCGATTCCAGTTCCAATTTTCATCGCTCTGAACGAGACGAGTTTCACGCGTCCCTAGTGACCTTTATTAATACGTACTCATCCGAATATCATCCGACAACAAATAATACATGACAAGCAGCAGAACTGTCTAAAATTTTTACTAAAAAAGCATCGTGTTTATTTTTTAAATTACCTATACACGATACGTGATGAATTCGAGAAATTTACTATGATAACTTATATAAAGTACAAAGATATTCTAAATAATTAAAATATTATATAATATTATATAATCCCTAATATAAATACCTTTGCTTTGAATTAATAAAGAAATAAAATACATACAGAAGTATTTATTAGTCTAAAAAATAAGTATTGCACCAAATAAAATATATAAATATTCGCTTAATTTTTTATAAAGTCTTATCCGAAAATATTTACTTTCATTAAACCGATATTTAAATTAATAGTCTTCCTCTTTTAACGTTTCTTTAAGCAAACAAGAATGCTCAATGAAGAATATATTAAATATATATAACACATAATTCGTACAAGAAGATTGTTAAAATTGAAAAGCTGCAGATGTGCCGCCTTCTTGAACATCAGATTTATTATAGTTAATTAAAACATTGTTTGATGTTTGCCATGAATTTCGTTATATAATTTATATAATATTTAAATATTACGGCAAATAATAATTCAACTAAAAGCTCGCATTTTAGTATTATATTATACGCTGATAAAAATCTCTCTGTGTTGATAAAAAAATTACACGAAAATAGACGCTATTATATTATAATAATACATCTTAAAGCCTTTAAATATAAATTAGCTCACTGAGTAATTTTTAACTTTACTAGAAAAGTAAAATATGGTTACTTTTATAATTTTTTTATAAATATTTTGGTATTTTTTTTATATACATACAAATATAAAGATATCTCAAGAACCTATTTATAACTTTACCGTTTAATATAGAGCATTTGATTATTTTGGGATTTCAAAATATAGATCCAGATTAATAAATGCTATGAACTAAAATGCAGAGAGGACAGAAATAACTGATAAAAAGCGTTCCACAAAGCAAAGCCGACCATATTGAAAAATATTTCGTAGATGTAGTTTACATATAGAAAGAAAGAGATTCAGATTTTTTTCATTTTAGTTTTATTAAAAAAATTGTTGAATTTCATCTTAGTTATCAGTTAAATTTAGAGGTCACCATAACGACCATTTTAACAACGAGAAATATGATCTCCCTCACACGTCATAATCAGCCCGTTTAGGCAGTTAGACTTTACATTACATAACGAGAAAGAGATCTCGTTACCACAGTAAAATAATGTCAACAACATGAAATATTGCATGGGTCGTCTAATATCTATACACAATCTGTCTCAATATGTTCACCATAAAAAAGTACAGTTAGTACGATAAGACGCGCGCCGTATAGTGTGTTCGACCTTGCACACGTTACAATTATTCTTTGAGCTCGCTAGGTAACGATCGCCGAAGTAGCAATCTGAACCGTGTTTTCTCTTAAGGCGTGAACACGTTTTGAAGATGCAATTGCTTCGTAAACATACTCCAGCTGCAATTCTGCGACACTTGATCACAAACGGCAGCGACACGGGCAGGCCGAGGCAGACTCGAGAGTCTGATCGATTCGAAAGACATGAATTCGTCCTGAGAGCATCACGAATATCACTACGATAATTCCAACTTCTTCACAAGCACTCATCTGACAAATATGACTCGAAGCACCAGCAAATGTTTTCTTAGTTCCAAGTGGTAAATTATACCTATCAAATAAACTGTTATCATCTTTTCTGGCCTCCATTTAGCTGCAAAGTCACACCCCTTTATCACCAAAACTCGAAAAGAATAAACACATAAAAAGTACAATATTGACGAAAAACGAGAAAAAAATACCACTCCTAACGAACTTATAAATCGCATAAAAAATCAATGAAATATAACGACGTTAATAAAAAATTCTGATATAAATTTACGGATCGTGGATATTGTCTAGTATATAAGTTTCTGGTTTTTAAAACGTCTTCTTGACGAATTATCACGTCGATGTACCGCAACCATCCAGCGGCATCGTATCACTTTATTCTAATCACGTCGCCGCTCTGCGCCATGATCCCTCTGGTTTACGATATAAGCGCACTTTTTTCAACTCGGCTCCCCCGCGATAAGGCGTCGCTTCCCCTTCAGCAATCTGGAAAGCCCTAAATCTTTTTGGCGGACACATCGTGGACCGAGTGGGTGGGTAGAGAGTGAAAAAAACGAGGATGCAAGCCGGAGTTCTTTTTGCGAACATATCTCATGCCGGCGCCCGCTTCCAGCGTCATTAGCGAACTACGTTCCTTCCCGTCGACCACCGCCAAGCTCCTTCTTCTTCTCCTCCTCTGCTTTGTCGTACGTTTTATTTCCATAATCCAATGCTGTATGCCAGGAAATGACGAATTTAAGAGGGCGAACCCGCTAGCATCTACTAGAGAGAGAATGTGTACGGTACATGTGTCATTAAGCGAGTGCGCTGTATTCATTACGAATACATCTTAGGTACGTATATTTTTGAAGTAGTATACGTAATGCTGCTTATTCTCTATTTATGTACTAATACATTAGTACTATATTTAAGACCAAAATAACTTTATCATAAATATCTTTTGCTTACAAATGATAATAATGTTGTGCTAATTGTGTTCACATTTAATAATAACAGAGTTGCAAATAAAAATTATCAATTTTTTTTATTTCCAAAGAAATTAAAATTCTCATTTTTTCACTTTTTGATTTTCTAGAGAAATTTTGATTAAAATATGTATATTATCTGATCACTATAATACAATATATTATTGTAGATATGATTATATTATTAATGAACAGAAAATTAGGTGATCATTTGAAGACAACTAATAATAATTTATAATTTAATAATTTAAGGACCAAAACAGATCGATCTACTCCAACTGATTACAGAACGCCAATTCCCTTTTATATAAAAACGATAAATATTACTGAAATGCTGATTATAAAACGATTAAAATTTTTTGGAAAATCAACTTTATATGTATATCAGAGCATTCAGATTTTCATCGTTAAGCTTTATTGTCGAAGAATAAATATAGAAATTTCACATGCCCAATAAAACGTCAGAAAAAATACAAAATCAATTAGACTGTAATGGTTTCATTTTAAACTAACCATAGTTTACGATCCTTTAATTATTTTTTTAATTTAAATATTGACATCGGTCAATGTAAGTACATTATATGTACATATTATTTCTTAATGCTATTGTTAATATTAATATTAATATTATTATTATGGCTGTTAATGTTATTTGTAGTTTTTCTCAATATCATTATAAAGCAGAGAGGTACAATACTTAAAAAATATTAGTTTTAGTGCTAAAAACACTTTAATACAAATCAGAATGCAATATTTTCCTAAAATTATCATAAATAGGTTTAATTTTAATAAACTATTTTAATTAATTAAATAAATTAAGACGGAAAAAATATAATAAAATAATTTTCTCAATTATTAATCTTAGAATGTCCGTTAACACTCGATGGAGTTTTTCTGTATTTCATATTGAAAACAAATTCATAAATCAAAAACAGGAAAATATCTGCAGTTATTGAACAATTCTTCGTATTTAAATATCATGATATATAGTTATTCCTAATATTTAGTTATTAGCTGTTCAAGCTGTTTAACGCACTTGTAAATTCTATAGTTCGTATTTTTTGGAATGGATAAAAGAGTGTTTTTATATTTGCTGCTCATGAGATCTTTAATCGAATTATGAAAATCTGTACGTTGATTTTAAAAAGATCTCTTGACACATTTAAGGGAATATTAGTTAAAAAAATAAAATGTTATTGGTTTGAATTGAAACTATCCACAGTCAGTTTCAATAATACGATTTTGATGTAATTATCGTCGGGTAGGGCGTGGGCCAAGGGCCGTTATGGCTTTCTCCTCAGAGGTGGTGGCTTAATGGGATCACTATCCCCTCGTTCGCTTGGCCATAAAAAGTGTGTCTCTGCCCCGAAATTATTATAAACTGTCTAGGGACTGTTCAGTATTCAGGAACATGGCCGCCCGCTAATAATTCTAAAGCCCCCCCTGTACGCTTTGGCCCTCCTTTATTGCGCGATAAAACACCGTTCGGTTGCCATTTTGCGACGCCTTATGTCCTTCATCGTCACCCGAAATTGATAGCGAGACTTCTTTCTCGGATATATAACCGCCATTGGCGATATTTCATTCCCAAACTCGCCCCCGTTAGGTTTACAGGTGAATTGCTGTTGCCGGGTATGTCGTAATTCGTAGCCCGTTTCAAAAAATGTCTTGCATGCAAAAAATAAATATCTAGAGTTTCTTAATAATTTAGAAGAGTTTGGGCAGTCCGTTTTGGTTAAAAGCAAATGAATTTTATTATGGAGCATAAACATTATATGATGACCATAAAGTATCTGACCTTACGATAAAATACTCGCTTACTTATTCAGTTTTTTTCTAGCTTAGATAATATATCTTTTAATCTGGTCCTATTTACCCTTCGAAAATATAGAATAGTGACCCTAGTAAACAAGAAACCACCTTTTCCTAACGGAAATAGAGCTAGGGCTTAGCTTTACACAGACGGCAGAAAAATCGATAGCTAAGTTGAGGCCATCTTCCGGAACAAATATCAGCACCCCGTCGTCCAAGACATCCGAATTCTCACGTAAAGCCACCTACATTTTCTTTACTTGCAGATTGAGCTTCAAAAACCAACAACCGGACCTTAGATGTAACCATTGACGGCCGTGTAGTTTCGACTATATTGCCCCTGTTATAAAATGTTTATTTTTAGTATTCCATTGATTGTATTCGTTTATTTTGTCCACACAATTCCAAGAACATTAGATATGATAATATTATATGTTGTTTGTGCAAAGGCGTGAGAATTCTCGGTACCCATCTTGTAATCATTTTCTCACTTGTAGATGCCAATGTTTCACAATATATTCGTCGACACGTGTTGTTTAATCGATTGCAAAGATATACATGTAAGAAACATAAATAAACTAATATATAAAATATTTCACTTCGCCGAATTTTAATATATGTATGAAGCGTACAAATATTGAATACAATTCTGAATAAAAATTGTTTTCATCGTAACACTGTATTATTTATTAAAAAATATATTTTTAGAACCGCATATAATATATTGAAGAAACATGTTGTGGAAAAATACGTAAATTTATATAAAATATTTGTTACTTGGCGAAAAAGTGAAACTATACTCGCGAGGCTTCCTTTTTTTGCCACATTTCAAAAAATCTGTATCGAACAACGTGTTGAATAAAAATAACCGTAAAAGGAGCCGAAAGACATCCCACAACGATACAGCTGCTTCGTTCTCTCTTTCTATATCTCACTCACTCTTTTGCTAGCTAAAAGTCACTCGCTCCTTTGGGGTAGAATTTGTCACCTCATATTCAGAGTCAAATGTCTCAACACTAAATGTGACAAACCTTTGTATCTCAAAGGAATAGACGAAACTAAAAGCAGCGGTCTTTTCGTTTATCCTTTTTCACATATGTACATTTATATACATATGTGTATATATAATATATTTATAGCTACGAAGCAAGAAATCTTTGAACAAAAAAATTGTCGCATGCTCTTTGACATGATTGAATGATATGATATGATTAAACATACTAACGCACAGCTATGTCGCACACATAGACAATATAACATTAAAACGTTACATAAATTCAGTTATTTATACTTTAAATTATAATATTTAGTAAGGAAGATCATATATGATGCCTAAAACAACAAACGACATTTTAAATAATTTTTATTAATTAATCCTGATCTTTGAAAACGCACAAAAGTCACCCATATTTATTAAAAGAGGGACCAACTGTGCGTAAAAAAACTATAAATCAGTCTCAGTGCTGTCAGCTTCTGTAAAATTGTTATCCATAAATACGTTTACAATCACAGCATGGATTTTGTCCCGCCCATTCTACAGTTTATACTAAATTTCTGTCTTCACCAGGACAATGACATTTCTTGAAGCAATAATTCAAGTAAACCTCGCATATACAAATTTTGGTAAGGCCTTCGACAAGGGTTGTCATTTTTTATTATTAAAAAATGTTGAAAAATGAATTAAAGAATCTTTGAAATAGCAAAAATATTTTTAAGTAAAAATTGAATAAAAATATTTTTCATGATACCAAAAACTAATAATAGGATAATAATTACTATTTATTGTAAGTTCTCTACACTTTTTTTAGACTTTTTCAAATCATATTTTAAAATAATCCAGAGCTGAAAACTCAGTTTAAATAAGTTTTAACTGTAATATTTAGATAATAATAAAATGATTTTTGAATATTTTATCATAAAATGTTTGAACAATGATTTTTTCAATGATCAGCCTAAACATGTATACCTACGTTCAATGAATCGAGTTATATGAAGTACAAAATTTTTATACAACCCATATACTTTAATAAATAAACGCTTCTTATTGATTGTTGAATGTGAAATTCTTATCATTTTGTGTTTATTCAAATTTAGAACCATATCAATAATATTAATTTTTACATGACTATTATTGATATGGGTCTAAATTGATGTAAAACATACAATTATATATATACATATGCGAATCTGAATGGCTGAAATGTTTATTATAAGATATAAATCTTAAACTTTTCAAACTAAGCAATGACTAACTTGAGAAATTGCTTTCTGATTCTATATTTTAAATAGTTAATTGTGACAAATTATAATCTTGGCTTTGTATTTCTACCACACTAGAACGCTTTAGGCTAAATCTAAGTTCAAACCATACAACTTGTTTTGTTTAATATGTAACTGAATGACAGATGTCACAACTATGTATTTTTTTGGTATGTATGTTACAGAGGTTAATGTAAATAAATATAACAATAACTATAAAAATCATAATCTTAAAAATAAATTTAAATATAATATAGACAGAAGAAAACAACAAAATCTCTAGCATTTGCATTTAAATTAGGTTGTCGTAAAACGTACTTTAAAAATATTTTGCAAAATTTTATCAAACTTTATCTTTACTATAAATTTAAATCATTATTCGATTTTATAGATTAAATATAATAAAAAAATGTGGTGAATCATTGCTGTGTTTCTGTCGTTGATAAACAAAATAAACGACAGTAGAGCAAGATTTGATCATTGCTAGTGTTCAGGATAAAATTTTTGTGTATTAAGTCAGAGATATCACATGCAATTTTTTATCGAAAGTCAATATAAAATGACAGGTAATTATATGCAATATGATGTCTCCCTATATGCACACTATCGACTTGAAGAGCAATTAAAAAAACATGGGGGTGCAATTGAACTTGTTTATTGATTAAAATATTTGTCAAACAGTCAGAATTTAAGCATGTCATTCATAACAGCCGATGTAGACAATATTAATTTTTAAGCATATAACAGAATTTTATAATGAAAGAATAAAAGAAAGCTGTTAGGATTTAGGAAAACTTTTTCACTAATTTTTAAAATAAGCTCCGGTTTCTAACCAAATAATAAGCATGTTTTTTTTAAAACTCATAGTTTATATCTGATATAGCTTTTTTTAATAAATAAGATTGTAAGCTAAATGCTTAACGTTTCTATTATTTGTAATACCAAACACAGATTTAATAATCTGCAAATCTGAAATTGAAACATTACATATAACACAATATTTGTACATCACTGTCAGTTTTGAATGAACTACGCGTTTGTTTATTATATACTAATCAAATTTTATTATAATAATGGTAAATATACATTTATTCAAACAAATATTTCCTGTAAATAAAATATTAAGACACAATGATAATAAGGAATAATAAAGTGATGAAATTGCACAGGTATTTTTAATTATTTTATAAAAAAAATCCTCAAATAAATTTTTAACACTTTTTAATTAGCTACATAGTGAGAATATTTCTATAATTTTTGCTTTACATGATTAGCGCTCTAATTTATGTTTCTTAACGCCTAATTGAAAGTTGTATTTACTTTTAAATTGTAGGAGCTTCTTATTAAGCATCTTATTTATGTGCTAAAAAAAACCTGAAATCATATATATTATAACTTTATGTTATTGTTGAATACGTATAAAATGTTTTTTATGAGCTGAAGTAGTTTATTATTACAGATACCTCATGTGTACTAACCTCCCAAAGTTTGATTATACACATAACGATATTTATCAACAAAAAACAAAGCTGTATATTGGATATATTTACTATGTGAAAAAAGGAGAACGAAAGTATTTTTAAGATGTTTTTGCGTCAATGGAATTTACAAATAGTTGAACAAATATTTTAATAACTATTAGTTAAACATACTATTAAATATATTCGGTATTCAAATATTCGGATTTGAGTCTACTATGCACGATCTATCTCGATTTTATTTTTATAATTTATCACGATATTATTATTATTATTTCCCCTTGAGATTATAATAATCTTAAAAAACTCTTATCTAAGACATGATCTCCAAAACACAAGTTACATGTAGGATTCTAACCAGTCTTTCAGGTGAATAGGCAACTAATATCTTTTTTTTTTAAATAAAATAAATGTGAGCATTTGCATATAAAAATGGCCCCTCAGGCTACTAAACTTCACGTAGGGCTTAATTTAATTTTAATTTTAATGAATAACGCTTATTTTATTATTTTATAAACTTAATTTTGTGTCAACACTTTTACTATGCTATTTTTATTAACCGTATTACTCAGTATATTAAACATACACCACCTTAATGCAATTTTTAACAACCGCACATTAACCACAGCGACACAGTTTTGCGGTAACCTATTCAACCGAATTAGGGTAAACACAATTATTTCGGTTTCAGAGCCTGCGGATAGTTTGAATTCCTTGCATACGTTTCCCACATAAGGGTAAATAGCATTGGATTTAAGGCCTTCCGATAATAACGAGAAAATTTACCGCAAACTTTATTTTAATCCAGGATTTTTTTCTGTCCAGGCACTGTAAGAAAAGTTTGGCACACCCGGCCCGGTGAATAAGGAAAGCCCTGAATCATCGATGGGAAATGGCCCATTTTCTAGCTCGTTCATCATAAACCGGAGTGGGATGGGGCTCGGTGGGATAACCGTAGCGAAATTAAACTTTGGGGCCAGCCGTAATGTAAGTAGCGGTCATAGGGGTTTTTGTAATAATACCACTCTACGTATGCAACGCTGTACGCTTTGGCGAAGTGTTCATTTTATACATAGGTATGGATGGATGGGCGGAAAGGACGAATTAATTTAATGGATGAATGTGCGCATCGAACACGGCTCAATGTGAATATAAATTAAATGGAACTCGATACAACGGTTATTCATCATTAATATTCTCGCGTTCAAAAGGTTTCCGATTAAATGTTTTGACGTATTGCCGGTTTAGCGCTGTTCATATTCTAAAACAGTCATGTAAATAATACAACTTAATAACACTCATGTACTAAAAGACATTACTTTTGAGCATATGTATACAAATGCTTCTATAAATAAAATAAAGTCAGTTTGATGTTTCAGTTTTAACCATATGCATGATTACTGAAAATAAATTTGCTATTCTAAAATAAATAATTTTTTTTTATATAAAATAGTTTAAAGATTTTACAGTAATGTGTTGCATTAATGCATTTGGAACTTAATAAATAAAAATTTTAATAAGAAGCAATTTGAAGATAAAAAGAAATTTGAAGATTGGTTTTAGACCAAATAAATCCCTGAAGTGAGAGACTTTATTGAAATGTAAAGTGTTGCGACAACACGCAGTACTGTAAATAGATAATGGTTCTTCTCGTCCAAATGAAAACTTATTGGGAATTAACGGCGGTCTTATGGTTGCAAAATTTTTACCGTGTAATGTTACAAGTTTAATTCTACCTATGGACTAAGTGTTATATCATCAATGAAACGACTTCACCGTACTGATCTTTTCAAAACTCTTCCATATCAAAAAAGCCTGAGCAACTCCTGGTGGGGAAATTACAACATTGAATTCTACACATAAAATAGCACAATCTTAGTCAAAAGTAAAGCCAGTAACACTTGTTGGTCGTGGAGAAAGAGTATTTTTAACGTGGAAATGTATTGGATTCTGAAGAAACTGAAGGAAGTCAAATTTATTCAAAACATGCAGATTAATGGAAAAATTTTAATTTGTATTTTAAAATGCTTTTCTTACAGATATGATGTACAAGACCTATGCTCCTCACATGCGTTTATTTTTAATTACGATGTTTAATCAATTTTATTTTTAATATTTTATAAATTGTAACAGTTTATATATAGTCTTATAATTTTTGCAATAATATAGATACGTGATATGATTGCCAAATAAAAGTTTGAACCAAAAATTATGACAAAATATTTCTATGGCAGCTTTCTGACTTCTATACAATCAAGAAAAGGGTGTGAGATCAACGTCACTACTTTCTATAAGCCCCTACATAAAATATTTTGTAAGTTTTTCAACAAAGAAATTTGTACTTAATCGAATTGGAAACAAATTTGGCTAAAAAAAATTTTTTCGAAGAGGTTATATTATCATTTTTAGCGTTATAGATTTCGTTTTACCTTTATTTATTTTTTTCAGAGATGTCTTGGTTGCTTATTTTGCTAATGTAAAATACAAAAATCCATTAGTTAAGGACTCAATTGTGCTCGCCCTTTTTTTATCTATTCGTTATATGAATATTTGTTGATACATAATGTATTTTTTTTTAATAATTATTGAAATTTTCAAGAACACCAAAACCCAAATAACTCTAAAAAACAGTTTAATAAAGTCTGTGTATTACAATAATTTAAGTAATATTTTTTTTCTTTGATGTACTTCCGCATTATCTACAGTACCATTAAGCTTTTTCTTGTTTTGCGAAAATTATCTTTTTATGTTAATTTAATTCATAACAGTAATGGCCACAACAATTTAATGAAGAAAAAATCACTGTTTTTCTGAATACTCTACATTACTCATATTTCCGAGTTAATATTGGGCTGATATAGACGTTTTTAATAATTTATTTATCTCTTTAAGTAAATATGGATAATACGTAATATTCAGACTGTAAAGTATTTAATTATGTTAATATTTTGTTGAGCTTACCAAGTTGTACAAAAAATAAAACAAACTTATTGTTAAAATATAATTAAGTAAGTATGAACTTGATTTTTTTAATCAAAACTCAAGTTTTAGATTCTTTACAACCTTACGAATATATTGTAATATTTAAATAGATGAAAATAAAGAATATTTAGAAACTAGTTATTAGAAACTAAAAAATAAGCAAAATACTTTATTTAGATCTTAATTTAAAAGTACAGTCAAAATAATTGTCAAAAACTCTAGACAATTATTTTGACTTAATACGTATAAATTTAGATGTAGATAAAATAATTTTGTACTTTTTTATATAATAAATTATTACTTCAAATAGTTAATATAAAAAAAGGTTAATAAAATATTCCAATAAGAACACGATTGATCATACAATATCTGTATTATGTTATACTTTCATACATAACCTTGAAACAATTTTCGCCAAACTTAGTCCTAAAAAATTCAATTCATCTAGAAGAGTGTTTTACTTAAAAATTCTCCAATTATATCATTCTGCATTATAAACTTTCCACTCTAAGAATTTGAAGAAGCGTGCGAGTTATATCCATGAGTGATTTGGGACACGCGCCATATACAACATACACACATTAAGTTTTTTTTTCGAAAAACACAAACACCAAACTCCCACGACATTATACAAAAGTGGTTAAGCGAAAGAGGCAAACACCTGGTGTAAATAAAAACAAACCGGTCGGTCGGTGTTGTGACGATAAAACGGAGGGAAAAGGGTCTCTTTCTGGGAAAAAATCGGGGGATGAGTGGATTCGCAAGCCAATCCTATGTGGACTTGATGGATCGAACGAACCTAATAAATGGCAGCTATGTCTTTAATATCCCAGTCAGAAAAGGCTTTGACTCTGGATGTGGATGTTGCCCTTTGAATACAAATCGAGGGTTGCGAACACGAGGGCGAAACAATGTCCAACCAATGACCATTAAATTGCTTTAACTCGAATGCCGTTTTCGGCGGTCTGTGAACGAATAAACGTCGTCGTTGACCAAGTATTTTGTACAATATATATTGTATAATACATAGAAATAATATAATTAATATTATTTACAAATATATTAAAATCTGTAATGTTTTTAAAAAACTTATGTTATCGATTTTTAATCCTTATATATCATGAGGCATTAATGTTAAATAATATACAAATACAGTTTATTTCAAGCCGATGTATGATTTTAAAAAAGTTATATAAAAAGTTTTTTATGAGTCGTCGATAACACAAAAAAAAATAGAAAACTCCTAATTTGTTTTACACTGATGGATTACTAGTTTGAATTTATTTTAAAAAGTAAATCATACAATATTGATAATACAGGTACCCTCACTTTACGACCAAGTTTCGCTCCTACGACTATATCGTTGCTTTATTACTTATTCTGAAAAGGGATGAACAAAACGAAATATACAACATAAAAATACAATCTGGAAAAATTAAAAAAATGATGTACCAAAAAAATTTAAGTTTATCCGTTATAAAATACAAGCATATTCATATTTTAGTCATCGAATCCTTTAAAGTCATCAGTGGCATTATTAGAGTTATCAGTAGAGTTATAAAATTCTAAAAAATCATCAGTGTCATCATCTGAGTTATCAGCGGGGTTATCAAGAGCTGTATAAGTTCCTCGGTAAGGGAGATAACCGCGAGAAAATGAAAGTTCTTTGAGAAGTATCATTCGAGAAGAATCTCTATTGTTTGGTCTGATTTGAGCGACTTCTTATTTGTTATACTTTTGACGAAGGTCAAAAGTATAACAAATAATATTGGGTGCATCTTTTGTTGCAATTATAAACATCACCTATAATTTTCCGGGGGGTAGCTGCCTTTCTCGACAATTTCAACAAATTGTTTCGTTACCTCTATGTTGATTATCCACCGAAACCGAAAAAAAAAGCTTGGCGTAAATAAATCCGTCGATTCTTCGGCTCCATATGTCTCAAAGATACTACGTCCCTTGGCTTGAATTATTAAAAAGCTTATCGGCACTCTCTTTTGCATCTGGTTGTCAAACTAGATCGCTAATAATTTATCAATCTCTTGAATGAAGCCTTTTCGCCGCCTAGTTATTATGGCTTTAAATATAGACGATGCTTTCACTGCTTCTTTCACTCTTACCTTATCCATCAAAATAGTCGAATCAGTTGAATGCCAAGTTCCAAGCACGTGATATCGCTTTAATTTTTTACCAGCTTCATAGTCGTTTTGACCTTCATTTTTATCTCAATCTCGACAGATTTTTTTCGATTCTTGACGTTTTCTTCGATTAAAATCATATTCTTTTTTTGTTGACTAGTATTAAAGGGTGAAAAATAAAGCACTTACTTTTAGAGATTTCGAGCGCTCTATTTATTGAATACTGACTGACTGTGGGAATGAGACTGTCTGAGAAAGAGAATTCCGAAACTATGAGAAAAGGGATTACTGAGACTCAAATAAGAAAGGGCTCCATCATATACGGAACTAATAATGTTCCTTAATAATAAGCAAACACGAATTAAGACTAGCAATCTAATAATGTGAAGTGTAAACGAGCTTGATATTGTTGCTTTTTTAGCATAAGCGTCTTAGTGCGTTGAAAACTTATTTTTTAAGTCGCATTTTTATCATTTTTCTTTCTAACGTTTAAGTTTTTAATTTTTTAATTATCATCTAAGGCAAGAGCAAGAGCTCAAAATATTATATTATCTAACGCTAATTTTCTGACTATTGTTTTTAGTTGTAACATATGATAAAGCTTTAATAATTTATAATTTAGACTAAAACTATTTATATAAAGCACTTGCTCAAGCTTTTACTTTAGTGTTTTTTTTAATACCATACTGTATATTCTAAATCAGATTTTCAATATATTTATTTAAACTGTGTATTCAGAATTGATAATATAAAACTCATGATATGCAAACTTACAATTTAATTCAGTATATGTAATCATAAGTAAATACTCGAACCCTTTTTAAAACCCCTCAAATACCAAACATTTTGTGTGTCTAACAAGTATCCGATTTGTTTTCTTTACTATTCAAAATACTATTTATTCGGTTGAATCGCATGAATAGTAAATGAATAACGTATTGGAGCTTCACACACGACGTATAAAATATATTATATCCATATGAAGTCACGATGGGTTCGAAATTGACTTTACGGATTTTTGCGCACGTGTAATATTATACACAAATAGGTCATCAAAACGTAAAGGTGTATAATAAAAAGGCAATAAATAACGTTTGTATTTAAAGCTTATAAAAAACTCGTAAATGAATACGTATTTTACTTTTTAAAAGCATACAAAATATTTGCTGCATTTATAAATTGTGTAAATATTCAAAATACTTTATATAACCTTAGTATAAAGCTTACTATTTAATTCCTTATAAAAAAACGTATACATCTGTAGTATACGTCGGATTAGAGTTTGAAATGTAAGATTTTTAGGGTCACATACAAATCCCCATAGAGAAGGGATACGAAAATAAAACGCTAATTTATTAAAGCAAAGCCGTGCTTGAAATTAATGTCTGCAAAAATAATTAAGTTTGATTGAAGGGCGATTATGGAAAAATTTGCATTTCCAGATACGCAAAATTCAAGAGCGACAGCTGAAACTTTCAAACTTAATCGATCATAATAAGAGATTAAATTAATTATGAAATATCCTAGACCAGTCGGTTATTATGCTCGATTCAAACTGCTAACTTATTATTGTATTTTATAAAAGTATCGTTTCGTTAAATAATTAGGTATTTTTTTTTTTAATTATATATTTCTAATATATAATTGATTATATATTTTAATACATATAATTAACCGTGCAAAACAAATAGCGTAGAAATATTGCTGTGTCATTTTCTGTGATATCGGAAAATGCTCTCCCGTGGTAAATATTTGTTTTTCATATAAAACGTTCTTATTAATTTATGTTTACCCGATTCTCCCGGGTGGTGCCTACTTTCATTAAATTAAATATTTCTTTTTAATGTTGTATTTAACTAAAAATAAAATATTTATATAAATAAGCCAGTTACTATTCAACGATTAGTCATATTGTAATTTAGGATAATAATACATTTAATATTTTAGTAATACGTTTGTAAAATGTATTACTACTTGCTTTCAACTATTAAAATATATATTTATTTATACTTTAATTAATTATACGAACTTAAATCTTATATAGAAAACACAATAAACTTTTTGCATATTTAATTATGTATGTATATAGTTTAGTTGTGTATTTTAAGAATAGTTATTTAACAAGTTTTTATTACAGTTTAAAAAAAATCAAATATGTATTTATAATATAATTTGATACGTAAACGTAGTAAATTATATTGTAAAATATTAAATAATATACTATTCTAGTAATTAAATATTACTGTACCCTACATTGATCGAATAACAAAACGAATTTATTATTAAACAGTGCTTATGTTAAGCCACCCGGTGCTTGTTTCGATCGGATGGTCATACAGCTGAAAAATTTCCCATATAAATAATTAAAAAATACAATATCAAATTTTATAATAAAACTATTTGCTATGACTGTATCATTAGGCTTTTATAGAATATTATTGTATTTATTTAAAAAAAAAATCTTTGATTCACAACGAAATTGCATAAACATTAAAAATATTTTTGCGGCTGAAAAGGGATGCCAGTAATTTTCCTTTAAACTTGTCAATGTCAGAAAAACACTTTTAATAAATTTACTTCATTGGAGAGTTTAATAGATTGCTTAATTAAAATTCATTACAAATCCATGTTTTTATATAAATTAGATATATTTCAATCAATGCATATAAAAATATTGAATCGATATTTTATACGTTGATTTATAGTTTTTTTTTCACATTCCTAGTCCTGATCAATGTTTATTTATGCGGAAAATATATATTTTAACTAAAATTATGTAATATTTCATTTAAAACACATAATATAAAGTAAACCATAAAATCTTATTACTAATTTAAAAATAACTTAATAAATATGAATCTTGTTTCCAGTTTATTAGTTTTAGTGTTTTTCAGTGGTCTATATTTATATGTAATCAAACGGAACAACTACAATTGCAATTACTTAGAAATTAAATACAAAATTAAATGTACGCGATTGTTAAATTTTACTAAAGAATTAAATACTAATTTTTACATAAATAATATTGACTAATATAAACCTAATATTATTTATGCACTCATTAGTGTATAAATAACATTAAAAAATATATTTTAATTACTGTTACTCAAAATTGAAACAAAATTATATTACATTTCTGGTAAAATAACTATGGTTTTGGTTTTTTAATTTCACCTATATTTATTTTTTCTTAGAGAACATAATTTTATTATGTTATTATTTTCAATTAGGTGTTTTTGTTTATTTAATTTGGTTGCATTAATAACTGGGCTTAGGCTGTGAAGAATATTAAAAAATAAGACCTTAGAAAATTATTACATCTGACATCAACAGTTTTGACGTTATCTTTTTTCAATGGACAGGAGTATAGCTACTTTAGTATCCTTTGCGTGCAGCACTGAGTTACCAATACTTAGGCCTTACAAGTCCAACCCTATTGGCGGGCACCCAGCCTTTCACGGCTGGATGAGCAGGACTCACCCCCCGTAGTACTACATATACTTATTGGAGTTTCATTAGTATTTCTCCTGAGCATTTTGCAATAGACAATCAAAAATGTCTAATTCTCCTGCGCGACCACACTTAATTGAGCTATTAAATAATATATGCTTCGCTGTTCTCGCCAGACTACGCCGGTCAACAGATGATCAGTTATTTGGACAACTTCTTACTTGTCTTAAACAAACAAGCTTCCTTTCAAAAATGTATAAACCATCGAAATAAATAATTTAAAATGTCTTGATTTACTTGTTGTTTATTTTTCTTAAATAAATTATTATAGAGTTAAATTTTTTTTAAATAACTCACTAGTTTAGGACTAATTTGAATTTACATATTTTTGCTACTATTGTAAGTAAATGTATTTATAGAAATACTACCTTTTAATAATCTAATGCTGATTTTTTTTGTTCCATATTAAACATAATAACTTATTTATAATATATATTTTTTAAATTAATGCAATAGCAGCTATATTTATATTTTCAATGTTTTTTCGTAGACGGCCAATGAAAATTTTCCGGTCGAAGTGCCGTAACGCCCTGGAAAATCAAGGCAATAAAATCGCCAAGCAAAAATTTCTTCGGCAAATACATATTGCGGATAAAAATTCCGCTAAATTTACGAGACCACCATAAAAACCTACCACGCAAAGATTTTCACTATAAAATATCACAAGAATTTATTCCAAAGCGTCGACGGTTACGAAGTGGAAAAAGAATAAAACGTACACTGGCTTATTCGAGTGTGATTTTTTTTCAACCTTTTCCAGTATTATTATTTATATAACCCACACACGCTTTAAAATGATTTTCCGGTAACTACTAGTATAAGTAGAGAGTGATTGGCCAACCCGCGTCAAAAAAATAAAATAAAGATTTAAAAACTTTGTATATTTATTTTTATTTTAAACATACATAGTGTATGAAAAAAAATTTTCCATTGTGAGCTGCTTTGAAATTGAAATTTGTGAAGCAACGTAACTTATGTAATTTTATTATGAGATATATTAATAAAATATGAGGTTTACACGTTTGTTTGTCGTATTGTGAATGTTGTGCTAGATACAATTTCAATAATAATATTTTCATCTCACCAAATTCACAGGGTGGCACACAAAAAACAAACGATGTTTTAATTGGAGATATCTAGCAAACCGTTAATGCAACAAACAAAATAAAATTCAATCGCTTTATATCGAAACTACATAACGTATCCAAAAAAGCGTACTGATAAATTACTTACGTTACAATAAATACATATATCATACTATAAAAAAATATTAGACCTCTTTTTATATATAGAGATGAACATTTTACTATTTCCAATGACAAAACAGAAACAAAATGAAAAGCCAAACAATTCAACCAAATTTAATAATAATAAATTAAACATTTTGGCTATGTGCGGTGAATAGACGGTAATACATTCTTAGAACAACAAAACTTTGAAATACGTAAAAAACAACATATAATGGGTCATATAAAAATCATCAGTTTTAAAAGTCGTATATTGAGAAAATAAACTTTAATTAGTAGAAAAAAGTTTAAAAACTAATAAATAAATTAATATTAAATTTGTCTTTACAGAATTATATTTAATATTAATGGCATTTGCTGTAACAGATAAAAATATTATTTAGATTATATGGAATTTTCTTTTAAACATTAAAAAAAAATTCTTTACTTATACATATTATATATAAAAAATAAAAATAAAAAAAAACTTTATTAGTAACTATAATTAATAAACAATTCTTAATTTTTAATAATACATACTATTTTAAGTGAGTAGTGACTTAGATAAAATGTAATACTTAGTGAGTAAAATATAGTCTAAAAATATACTCAGTAGTAGGAAACGTAATTCCATAGTAGTAAGAAACGTTAATACAGAGTAGTAGACGCATGCAAAAAGTTGCTGATAATAATGATCAATAGATATAATGAACACGCACGATACAACAATAGACGCAATAAGCTATACCATTGATTTCTTTACTTTTTTAATAAATACTGAAAGTTAAATTTACAAAATTGCTAAAAGCTTATTAAAATTTTTGATATATTATTTTTTAATTGGCAAGTTACAGGCACGCGTGCTGATTGCACATTTAAGCAAACCAGAATGCACTTTGCCAAAAGGACCTGAACAAAGAATACAGTTGGTACAAAAATACTAAGTCTAAAGTTTGGTTTATAAAACGATTGGAATGCGCCTGCAGTTATTAGTAAGTAATTTTTATGAGTTAATAATTTTGATAACTATTTTTTTAATATTTTGTCATATTTGGACTAATCAATGTGTTACAACGGGATAAATCTAAATCCAACAACATAAATATTAACTTCGAACAAAACTTTCAAAAACTGATGCGTCTAGCAAGTTGCAAATGTGAGACTATAGCAAATATTTTGCGGTTTACAAAAATGAGTTATCATCTACTGCTACTATTAACTAATCCTGCTCTCTTTCCCACGCTGTAGCAAAGTTGCTTGCTCACTCTATCGCATGAAAAAAAAACAAAATAATTCTCGAACTTTTCCCTTTAGCTAAGCATAATTTACACATTACAACAGTTGATATTTCGACTCTGACATAGCTATGTTTCATCTTAAAGTTCGAGTTAACTCTTGATGACAGTCTGGTGGAAGCAAATTTGACGATCAAAGCTAACTCCGAACTTCGGTGGCGTTAGCTTGAAGGTCTAAGTTCGTACCGGGTCATCGTGTGTAATTTGAGCGGTATTATAATCTCTGTTATAATTATTTTATTGTTTATGTATTGCGTCCAAATATTTACGTAAAACATACCGAAGTGCTTTCGCTACCTGATTGGTAAGAAAGATTTTTGAATGACATATTTTTGGTGTGTATTTTTTTGAAACAGTCAAATATCTCAAAAAACGCAATAAATAATTGCGCCAGAAATGATTATTTTATCGTCATACCGCTAGTCCTTTATAATTTAAAATTCTTTGCTAGTGGCACGCTCAAATGCAGTGCGTAGAAAAAAGAGTTATTCGTTTTTATGACCATTCCTACGGCCAATTTTCTGTTGCATTTTGCTAAATTAACTCTGATCAATATATGACGTACTACGTGACGATTAAGAGTGATACATATTGTGAAACTTATGTTATTCATGAAAATACATAGTGATATATTTAGGTTAGAAAATGCAAAAAAATGGCACTCCCACATTTTAAACAACATATAGATACATCAATATATTTTTATAAATTAAAAATATATTTTTTAAAGTTAATAAAACTTTTCTTATCATTACAACATTAAAATTGGAACTCATAATCATAATAATACTTCAAATAAACTTAATTTTATTTTTGGTTCAAAGAGACTTTTACTTTTGGTTCAAAGAGAATTTGTTCACAGTATTTATTTTTTTTTAATATATACTGTTAACAAAGTTCCTTAAAAATATATATTTTTTAAATTTAATAATTAGTTTACAGAAATAACATATACAATTATCTTATAGATACCAGACCATGACCCATAATAACCACCGAACGTTATTTTCGTATATTTCTTTGTTGGATCCGCATTTTATTTTATTGACGACGCCCATTGAATCACAATGTATTCATCATATGAATAAATCTTGTTACACAACATAAAACATATTTTTTGATTAACATTTTTATCACATTATCCCAATTCCATCATACCGTGATGACCTAAAATACCCAAATTGATATTCAGCTTGCATTTGTTCCACATATAAATACGCTCCCTTATCTCTGTGCGAATAAATTGCGAGTATCCGAGTGTCCTTACATAACACCCTTTCCCATCCAGAATATTTCCATAATACAAATTTACACGTATAATACTTTTATTTGTATACATAGTAAAACTAATACCAATTCGATACGTTTTATAGAATAATGCAGTAATATGTTTTTTGTATGAGGATACTGGTTTCGTTTTGTATTTAAAATTTCGTGTTACAACTAATAACTGTTAGTCCAAACTAGAACCACGGGTACAATCGTCGTACTTTCGAAGATCGACCCAACGGGGTCATCAAATAATAATCCTCGAGAAAGTTCTGACCCTCATGAATATTTAGTGGACATTCGAGCTATCCTGGCGCTTGTATCGGATTATCTGTTCGCGAAAATCTGCTTCGTGCCCAAACATCAAATCGAGTTTTCGTTTTGCCACCAAGAATAGTTAAACATTGAATTACTTAAGACTTCTGCTTTCAAAATATTATTTAGAATATTTTAATATTAATATTTTTGTATATTTCCTAACGAAGCGAACGATTTGTTTTGTGCTTAATTGAACGAAACAGCAAAGTTATGTTTTCTTTATATTATGGCTTGTAAAATCTCAAGTATTGATTGTAGCCCTCTGTTGAACGTTTTATTACATGGTATTTCTTACAAGTTTTTTGCAACAAATAATTTTGTGAATAAATTATATTATCTTCTGTTTAAGAATTATTTATATTTATGCATTAAAAACAAGCTTTATTTTTAACCAGTCTCATAAGCAAAAACAATCTTACTTATACTAAATTTAAAATAAAAGTTAGTCCAAAGAATATGTACTATTATATATTACAATATGTGAAATTAATTGTATTTAAAAGAATAATAATTTAAGCAAAAGTTTTTACCTCATTAAATATTATTTATTTAAAGAATACGAATAGGCTCAAATATTTTTGAATTTTGTAAAAATAGCAACAAAACAAACATTGGGGGTACGAGTTTATACTGTATAATATTCTTCGCACACGTTTACAAATATCTACATATGTTAATACGTTCAATAAAGCTGTCGAGAAACCTAGAGCGTAAAACTAAATTAGTCACAAGGACAACTAAAAGCTTTTTAAACCAATTTCTTAAATTATATTTTTTTTTCATCAGCATGTTACAAGTATTCGTGCTGTTTACATATTATAGAAAATCAGAATTCACTCTATCAAAAGAACCTGAACAAATGATACCGTCAATTGAAATGCGCATACAGATGGATGCATACTGGAATAGGAAATTTATTCTTAGAATTCTAAACGATTTACAATGCCTATGCATCATGAAATAGGTAAAAATAATCTTAAAAAATCTAAATTGGTTTTTTGTAACATACATATAAAGTGTAAGTATTAAAATAATTCAGAATTTAAACTTTTTATTTAATAAAAGTTTTGCGCTTACCATATATATTTATCTTATATGCTTAAATTTATTTCCTTTTTTAAATTGAGGGCTGCTGATTGCTTATGGTAAATATTCTAGCATGTAGCAATTACATATCCAGCTTGATAGATAAGTGGTCACTGATACCTGAAAGACTTTTTTTAATTTCTATTATCAAATAAATATAAGTAAAATCAAATTGTAAATATTAAAATATTTTGGTTGTAAGCTTTAATGTATTATTTTTAAGCAAGTTGTGCTTACTTATTTTTCTCTGATATACAATTTGATATTTATTATATTTTCACATAATTATATTTATTAGTTCAAACATATAAGCTTATTCAAGTATGTAATAAAAATTTGCTATAGATATGTTGTGTTTCCTAAAATGTAACAAATTTATATAATAATAAAATATTTAAACTGTTATAATAATAGCTGTTGTTAAAATACATTTTTATTTATTTAAAATTAATATATACGAGACAAAAAAAAATTAATTTCATATAACTAATAAAATATTAAATATAATAAAATAAAACCGATTTTTTTTTATACTTGATTAAGCTTATATATTTTAACTAATAAATATAATTATGTGGTTATCAAATGGCTTATCAGACAAAAATTAGTAAGCTTGCTTAACAGTAATACATATTTAAAAATAATGATTATAATAAAAACTTGACTGAAATGTAGCGTTTGCTATAAAATAAATACTTTATTAATTAATTTGTTAGCTTATAGTAGGAAAAGCCAAGCAAATGTTCTTACATACTCGTATTACCTCGTTCATAGTATGTAACTTTATTGAAAATACATTGATCCGCTTGAGTGAAATTGCTAGGATGTATATACTTTATTTATTTTATTATTACATTAATTATCATGTATCTATATTCGTGCTTTTCTATGTAATCTTTTAAATGAATATTAAAATATTTATTGAAGTAATTTATTTATCATACATCTAAGGATATTGAATATATAAATGAAATAATAAATTAAAGCACATGCAGAGAGTGTGTCCAACAAAATTTTTAGGGTTATAGTATAATAAGTCATATGGTTTTAAATGTATGGAATTTATATTCACTCCCTTGCACAAAAAGAATCCATCAAAAAGGGCACAAAAATACTATATTTTATTATGAATTACCGATTGGATAAATATATCGGTTAAAAAATATCTAAGGAATAAGCTAAATTTGTTTAAGGTGAAAAAACTAGAGAGCAAATACTTAATATTTGCCAAATTATTGAAAAATGTTGAGAATTTAAGTATCCAGCAGTTCTTTGCTTCATAGACTAAGATTTTTTTTTAAAATGTATTTATCGTGAAATATTAATTTAAATTTTAATGTTCTTTAAATTAAATAATCAACCGCTTTTTTAATTTTTAGAATCACACTTAAAATGATATACAAAGGTATTTTATTGTGCTAAAGTAGGAACGTCTCTGAGATATATTGTCAAATATGGGTGTACAAACACATCTTGTCTGCATACTACTCAGCTTATACTACAGCAGTATGTCTCGTCTTGTAAAAATTTGGAATGACAGAGGTATCTTAGACGACACGACGCACGAATGTTTCTCTTCTACGATAATTGAATATTAAAGAGACTTTCAACAGCGTGAATGAAGCAAATTCACCGGTTTTTTTGATACGTCGCTCGCAAAGGAGACAACAGTCTGTAGAGACTGATGGGGGTCGGCAGAGTGGAAGAAAAAAGAAGCAAAGGAAGTCTAAGATAATAAAAACAAAAATCGGGCTTTCAATGGTCGAAGCACTCCAGACTGGAGGAGTATTCTGCACGAGGTTGGAATGATCATGATTTTTAGCAGTGTGATAGCGATTTTAAGAACAGAAAAATAATATGTACAAAAAATAAATATATGCATTTAACTCATATATAGAGAAGGTTTTAAAAGTTGAATGATGCTGAAAATATTCATCTTACCATTCTTCTTCATTTCTTTAAATAAACTGTATTTTTTCCCTACTGATATATTTTAGTCTAACTAATTGAATATTATTATATTAAATTGTAATAAATTTACTATACATTCCACGTATTCTGTGGCACAATTGGGTTTCTATCTCTCTGATTTAATTCAGATTGACAGCGCGGTAATTACACAGTGGAAAGTGGCAGGCGAATTAACGATAGTTACATATGTGCTTCTAAAACTGCATTAAATAAGAATATTTATTAATAAATCCTAGTAAGTAAATCATATAAATCTTACCAAATATTAATTATTTAATCTAAATACGTATTAAGGTTTAAGCGTGTGGTATTAAGAGGATTTTGTCCATGTACAATTATTATACATATATGAGGTAGTTATGATTATGAATCTATCTGAACACCATAAATTGGGATGCTTCCCAAATGCAATTAAATCCATTGAGGATATGCAACTTGGGAAGATGTTCCCTAATAGCTAATACCTAGCTTATATACAACCACCATATATTATCAGTATTCTCGCTATATATTATTATTTTTTATTATCAAATTAAATTGATAATCTTAAATGAAAATTTGACTACAATGTTTTATAGTTATTATTTTTTATAAATTTAAAAAATTCTTACGGGTAATAAACACATATTATTTATTTAATAAGACAGTATCGGTACGTATGCGCGTGTGAGTCTATATTTAAATGTGTGTATGGCACTATTGCATTCCTAAGATAATTTGAACATTGCTACTTTAATTCGTTAATTAAATATTAATAAATCATTTAATATTTAAAATAGGATTATAAGGTTTTATTTGACTATTTAGATTTTCATTATCATAAATATATCGTTTTTAAATAGTAAAAATGTGTGTTTTAACTGTAATGAGCATTAAAAAGATTCTTCTTTTGATCTTAAATACGACGAAACAATCCCGCGTTATGAGACCTGAGAACATAATTGAGTGCCGCGTAGAAAATGTTGAAAATGCTGAGAATAATATTGTAGATGTACAAAAATGTGTTTATATTATACATGAGGGTCGAATACTTGTGATACTAACAGAATGTCAACAATATTGTTAGCCGATTCAAATAACACTATATTTCCGTTAATGGTTTGATATCCGATACTCTTTATGTGTATTGAGTGTCAAAATCATTATTAACGATTTATCAATCGAACTTTTATATTATACACCTAGCGTTGATGCGTCTCTCGTATCCATGACGATTCTTTTTTATAATTTCAGCGCTACTTTAGTAAAGTTTCCGCAAAGGGCGACCTCGGCCCTTCAGCTCTCGGGATGTGAAGTGGTCCTTTCAAATGTGGTTCGTCTAGCCCGTTAACAAGTTGATACTTCTGACTTGTTTGTCCTCTCGCTGTGCGACGATAGTTATGTGCAATTTTCTGCAACTCAAAGTTGCCGCTATCTGACTTGATTGTTTTGAGCGAATGGTCAAATAAAGGAATGCAGGTTTAATAGCATTGTACATTGTCTGGTGAGTCCATGCATGCTGGTACTCAGTGGTCTGAGTGGCTAAGCGAATCTGTATATATACATACTCAGAATTTATAATTGTGTTAAAATTTAAATATTTTATAAATTGACTTATTTTTATATTCTGAATTTATATAACGTATTTAAAAAATGACTATGTTGATAACTTTTTTAAAACATGCTAATTATTTAGAAAACAAGTATTTTATATATATTTTGAGAAAAAGATACTGACGCGTGAAGAAAAATATCTGGTATCAACTAATTAGTCGTTGACGTTTTAAGGGTTAAAATTTTAATGTTCAATGATTTCCGAGCGTTTGTCAAAATCGCAATATCACACGACAATATTATGCAAAATTTGATTTAATTTAATGAATAAATAAAATGATTGTGATTGACATGTGTAAATTAATTTTGTAAATATAATAGAAGCTGCGTTTCCTTCGCTTATTTAGGTGTCACGTCACCTCATACAAATTATTTACAAAACAAATTAAATCTTTATAAAACAAACAAAGCTTTTCTATACTATTTCATATTGTGCCATTGTTTTTTCTTCTCATTCTTAAGACGTTGTCACCTGTCACTATATATTAGCGACCTGCGTCGTAACAATAATAATTACACATTACAGTTAATTAGGTAATGTATTACAACGTATTGGTTTCCAATAACGTCTTTGCCGAATCAATGTTTACTTATTTGCCGAGGTTATTAATTTATTTTTTTAAATCATATATTATTGAATTAGTGTCTTTTTCAAATAATAATTAGTGATAAAAATAATATAGATTTTTAACAATTTTGCTTGTAAAAATATTTTTAAATTAAATTAAATATTTTATTAAAATTATATAAGTTTTTTATAAGCGGATTTTGATTGAATAAAATGTAGTATTTTTTGTACACATTTTTTAATATTAATGTTACAAAAAAAAACTGTAATTAGTTTTTTGCCAACTTTTATAGTATTATGGGTATAGTATTTTATATATTTTCTTGAGATTCTTAAAACTACAATGATTGGTCATCAATATTGAGCTTGAAGATCGTGCAAACTTTAACTTTAGCTTTAAACAATAAAAGAGAGATTTTGCATATGAGAGCTTAGCGTCAACAAAAGATATAAAAATCGTGCTGAGCCCGTATTATTGCACAATAACCACAAACAGCCATTATGGTCATCTATAACTAAAGCATAAAAAGTCAACCCTTTTTAATGTCCATACACATGCCTAAAAACAATACTTTTGACCTTTAAAACCATCGTTAAGGATCGCCATAATAGTCCATCTAAAGCCCGCTTTTTTTCGTCAACTTTTAGGGGAATTAATCGAATATATGGCGATTGTTTTGCGATTTGTTAAGGATTCCTTGAAAGATTTATGGATTAAAAAATAGGCTTGATACCTAGTTTTGCTTTTTTCCGATTTAATATTATCTACACATATGTATGTAGAATAAGGTTGAAAAACAGATATTTTTATCAGTTAAACTGCATCTTTATAATTGTGTACTACACATTATATCTGTCTCTTTAATATTTTAAATGTATATACCCAGCAAAGATAAAACACCTAACTTCCTCATCGTCTTCTTGCCGGCAAACCATCCAAAAAGTAAAGACAGACTCACATGATTCGAACACATATTTTTTCGTCCAAGGGATATTATTTTGATATAGTGGGTGCTCGAAAGCCATTGCGGCCGGCCGTTTTTGGAGTGGCGTCCGTTTATCTTGTGGCTCCCGTTCGCACCGACATAAATTTTAGCTAACTCTGCAAAAACGTGCTGGTCCAGCACACCCGGATGCTGGACGCGGTCGTCTTTTGAGACTGTAAATCAATTAATTCCGACGTGGAGTCATTACGTTGCCACGCCACTGGCGGTAGTGACCCGAAAATAAAAGGTAGATGACGCGTGACCGGCGTCGAAAAGTTTCCCACCAGCTACCAACACTTACTTATTATGGTCGGCTTCTACCACTATTACTACCACCACTGCTACCGTTTTTTCCTGCAGCCGTTGGACAACGGGAAAACATTTAAATAAATCAAGCGCGCCCCCGACACCGGCGCTTTTAGTAGGATTGGTCCGCTGAAATGTTTAATTTTACTTAATAATTTAGGAGCTTCGATAATCGATACTATACATAATGATTAAATACTATACGTGTATCATGTGAGTAATAGAGGCCAGAATAGAGTAATCGGAGGTACTGAACTGATAATCCAGAGCCACACATACATAGATTCGATTCTCTACAGCGGAATAGTTTTTATTTATTAAATACAACAGCACCGACTAAACGGAGACATGTAAAAATTAAAAGTTAAATATATATATACATATTGGTGACCCCAACAATTTGCTTTCAGTCTTGTATTGTCACAAAAAATGTACATTAATTTTCAATATTTACCTGGTGATAGGTATTTTATATTGTGTTTTTAGCTACCACGTTGTAGCGTATTGGGCTTGCACCTGTCATGGTACAATTGAATTCAACCTTTTACTTTATATTTCAGTGTCGAAAATCATCCGCAAATTAAAATATTCAAATATAGATAACCTTAAAATAGATGTCGTTTTTTTCATTTTTACCAGTCCATCATGTTTTGTTATACATATTTTGTTATATCTGTATCGATTTTTAAATGGAAATTAGGCCTTAAAATTTACTATTGCAGAATTTTCAACAAAAAAAATAATTTATATGAAATTAAATGCTACATGATTTTTTTTTAAATTCAGCAACTACTGCCACTGTAAAAAAATATCAAGTGGTAAGTGATTATTCAGAAAAAAATTTTAGCAAAAAATTTCAATGTCAAAAATAACCGGAAACAAAATTTAAAATGCAGACGATGTGAAAAAGGAGCTCTCGAAATATTTCAAATCAAACCCTCAAACATTTTATGCTAATTAATTTTAAAAAAATACTTACAGATGATGGTTATATCTTTAGAATGAAAATATATTACGAATTATTAAAATAAAAAGATAAATTTAAAAGATGTTAATAAAACGAAATTTCCTAAATAATATAAATAATCCTACTCACTAAAATTTTATAGCAGCAGTACTAATTACATAGGTTACAGTGAGTATGTATTACCACATTAGGAGTAATTATAAATTTTAAAGACGTTTCACTTAAATCATATTTAAAAACATTTTCTCTGGTAGATAATATTTCTACTAGCGAAATTTTAATTTAACTAATAGGTGCTTATGAGTTATATTCTGCTCTATATTATTTTTAAAACTCAATTTAACAGTTTCAAAAGGCTCATTTTTTTTTAAGCCCAAAACAACTTGACATCATAAAATTTCTTTAAATTATTCATATTTTATGACATTTTTACATATGTGTCCATAATTATAAAAGTGGTCAAAGTCAAAAAAATCGAAAAAAAATAGTTTATTAATTATTTCGTATCTCAGTGTTTTAAATTAATATAATATAATGCAAAATTTTGAATTGTGAAAAATTTACAAAGTTATACTCAATATATTGTTACAACGTTCAACGGTATTCTGCTAATGTTTATTTTGATAGTGGACTAAGTCAGTTTGCCGCGTGTCAGCTTCCGTAACGCAGTGCTTGTATCGTTGTTTTTACCTATATTTTACTGTTAAACCTGAATTTGCTTCTTTATTATGTCATCAGATAGTGACTCAGGTAAGTAATATATATTTATCACGTATCTATTAATTAACTTATTTTTGGCAAATTTTCTATTTTGTATTCCACCAATTTACCATGAATATTTCAAAAATCTTAAAACCCAAAATCCTACTTCCAGAGAATAAAAAGGATTTGTTATAATCAAATACTTAAAGCATTATTAAAAAATGTTTTCTATCATGGCTTAATAAAAATTTCTTTCAAATGAAAAAAATAATTTTATTGTGTTAAGTCAATTTTAAAACGTTCGGTTAATTTTAAAAACGGAGTAAGACATTTGAACCTTAAATTTTTATGTTTCCTTATAAGCTACATTTAAAATTTATATACCAAAATAAATTATAAATCTAGCAGATTATATAAATTTTAAAACATTGTTGCGTAATATAAAAATGCTTTTTAATCAATTCAAACGCAAATTAAATTTATTAGTCATTATTATGAAACTTTATATTATGAATCTAATACTTGATAATATGAACAATGTAAATAAAGTTTTAATAAAACGCCATTATATATGTTTAATGCAAGTGTAACTAATTGCTAAATATCAATAGTTTAATGACAAAGTCATTGCTCATTAAATAGTAAATGAAAAATACAAAAATAAATCATACATGTTTTACGTTTTTTAAGTGCGTTTTAAGTGAATTGCGTATTTATTGAATTGACTATTTATAATAACAATATCTATATAAATATTCTAGGAGAAACACTCAGTGCTGATCTTTCATGAATTCTTAGAATTTTTACTACTTTACTTTGAAAACTATAACTATAACACTGACGCTAGTTTTATTTGACCCAGTTATATAATCAAATATTACATCAGACGGAAAGTTTTCACTGTACACGTGTTTTGACAAAACCTATACACTTGTATATTCATATAATATTTATACACACTTCCTTTTATATTGCATTGAAGTAAATTGCAATATTGATGGCATGGCTTATCAAACATTAAACATTTAAATGTGCTATGAACAAATTACAATACACAAATATAGCTCTATCAAAAATTCTTTAAAAATTAGCTTTATTACCAGCAATAACTAAACCCTTGAGTGTCGTTATGTTTTATTATTGAAAGAGAGCTATTCAAAAATTACAAGTATGTATAGTAATAGCTAAGAAAATTTTATTATTTGCTGGGCCTGCCATTAAAATAGCATGCATGAAAAGCTACCAATACTATTTTTATGGTCTAAATAAATATATAATAGGCGTAGTATATATACAAATACAATATCCAAGTATTAATTATTTTAATGGTCAATAAAGCAAATATTACGATTTCGGAAGGGCCATTATGAACGATCGATATTGAAACGTAACGAGTTTCACGGGTATTGTTCCACCCATAGTTTTCCATACATATGAAAGTATTGCACACATATCATAGGTATAATACTTCCCTTATGAACATAATAAAATTAAAGCACGGCCGGCTTATTACATCTACAAATGAATCGGAAAAATAATAACGTTTCTTACGCACAACGATCATATAGCTTTGCCTTCTTCAAAATAAGTATCTATATCATCTAAGTTAGCGTCCAAATGTCTGTAAACAGAAATAAATATAAGAATTATTTACTGTTTTATTTAACTATTCTAGCAGATATTTGAAACGCCACACCTTCTCAAAATATTAGTATATTTTTCTTTGCTGTTTGAATAATTGACTTCATTACTGACCACCGTCGCTTTTGTATTTAGTTTATTCAAAGAGAATCATGACTTCTGACAAGTGTCAATTAAAACAGTCAATACACGTTGAAGTAATTTAATAATAGACGTGTCGTCTGCTTGTCAAAAGTTATTTATAATTTATTCTCCAACAATATAATTTATATTTTCCACTTGTAAATAAATAGAATTGGTATCCGATTCAAAATTAAGTATTTTTTAACTTTTTCTTCTTGAGGATTTTATCATAATCAATGTATTTTAATAGGATTTATAATTAAGTCTAAAATAAAATACTTCTTTGCCTGTTACTTTCATTGCTTCTCATTGTTGTTAAAAACATAATGCATGTTTTAATTAAACTTTGTTATCAAAACATCGCTTTTAAAAAAATACTTTCACCTTTATTATAATACATAATAAAATATATACATTTTCATATGCTTTATTAAAAATAATAACATCGCTGATTATATTTTAAAAGAACGCCAACTTATTAGAGACTCAAATATGTATAGCATATCTACTTAAAATATAATAATTTATTTATGTATATTTTATTTAAAAACACCTGAATAAAACTAAATTAAATTATATCATATTAATGATTTTATAACGATCACTGCAACTGTTTCTAATAAAGTACCACAAAAATTTACCCCTCCGCAATATTTCATAACTAATATTTATATTCATGATATAAAAAATGTCTTCAATGCATAATGATTGCCATTATTGAAGAGAATTCATACATATGTTAGAGTGAATGTCAATAAATATAAATTTACTAACTGAGCCAGTTAAAACGTATCAATCAATTGATTTACAATTTCACTGTTCAGTATCAGTAACTGTATTTGTACAAACGCATGATTTGGTATACATATTTCTACTTGATCAGGGATTCACAGAATTGTTTCACTTCGTTAATAAAAATGTTCGTGCTCCGCATAATAAAATTGAGAACTCTTGGCGCCTTATCGCAATCTTTAGAGATGTGCTTACAAAATCTCCATCAACATTTCTTATTGAAACATTTTCACTGATACTGTTATGGAAATTTGCCGTTTAATGAGATCTTTAAATTGTATTAATGTGACATTTGACAATACTGAAAAGTAAACGCATTTGAAAGTGTAATAAAAAACTTTTGACATGCATAAAAGCAGACTGCCGGCAGTGATTATAGATATACTTGCAAGAAAAAACTGCAACTAAAGTTTTTGTTACTTGTGTCATCCTTTTTGTGGGATGGAGTAACTTTCATAGATCTCCATATATCAGCAAACGATAAAACTTAAAATTGAATGATGAAGAACAAAAAAATTGCTCTGACGGCCCCTAAATAAAAAGTCAGGAACGAAGTCCTTTGGCGTGAAGCTACGCAAATTGATTTAACTTTGACGTAGCATGTTTAATTTAGTTGTAATTTAGAACCTGTCACACATTAAAACGAATTTTATACTTTTCAATCCTCTTTATAACGTCCTTAAATACATACTCCATTACAATTCTCTTTCTTTGATATGTTTTATTTTTTTCTATCGCAATAACAACATATTTGCACATCTTGTACATAAGTTTCATATTAAAATCATTCAAATAAATTATCATATAACTCAGGATTCGTATTTAGATAGATCAACAAATTTATTCTGCAAATGTTTTTCGAGATAACACTTGCTCCTACACTAAAACATCAAAGTCGCGCAAGAGGGTAAATACGCTAAAGTGTTTCATGTGATTACTTTAAAATTAGGGTAAGCGGTTGTAATAATATAAGGGCTTCTTAATTAGAGCATCTGCTGGTTAAGTCCTTAACGCTCGCACTGCTGTAGCTAGCAAGATAACCAACCCAACATTTATACGAAAATATTAATTTAGAAACGGAAAACGCCGAAAACATATTCAAGAACGGCACGCTTGAACGTTGAATTTAATTATATGTATATAGTTATTATTGTTGAGTATCAAAAATGCGGTATCTGGTTTCTGGCATGATTAAAAATTAACGATTTTTACATTGAGACGAAATTGAGCAAATTAAATGTGACGTCGATGGAATTTTAACGTGGCGCATAATTTATGGTAAAACTTTGCAAAGTCGTTGTTTCATGACGAAATTTAAAAGCGACGATCGCTCAAAAGGTAAACGAGAAATCACAAAAGTCAAAACAATTTGTACAAACATACACAACGTTAATACATTATTAAAATAAATCATAAGTAAATTACTTAAAATGATGCTGTAATATATTGTTTATTATTCGTTATTTGCGCGTAATAATTGTGTCATAATAATATAGATAATAACATACATGATATACTATATAGTATAATTATTTATTAGATGTTTTCTTTAAATTAAAAAGTTTAATCAAGACCGTTTCGATTTTTATATTGCAATTGCTAAATAAAATGTACATGATTTTTGCCACTGCGATAAAGCAATCAAGACGCTGATTTTAACTACAATTACGTATTTATTTTAGCTGAATTATAAAGGTTTTATTTTTTAGAAGAGTGAGTATTTGCTTACTAAGAAATTTCAAATAAAAGAATGCTAAAATTTAAAGTGTCATAAAGAACACGAATAATTGGGGGAGCATCAAATTAAAACGTGTTCCTTATAAAGAGCCAGCAGACGTCGTTTACGTGTAGAGAAAACCTTCATTTCCTCTTAAAAGTTATTCCGAAATCTTTAGTGGACGTTTCTTTAAGCAAAATATTCCCCCCTAGCTCATAAAAATAATCTGATGGTGAACGAGATCGAGAAAAATAATATAGTGTTGCTCTTTCTGACATTGCCCAACGTTGCCCTAAAACAAAGATTTGGGCATAGGTTGCATTTAAATATTTTAATATAAAACTGACTTTAATTTATAAAACTGAAATTTCCAGTATATGTTAAATTTATATCTATAGTGTCGTTTACTATTATATAGTTTGAAAACACTCACTACTTTGTAAATAACGAGACATAAAAGATTGCTGTACACTTGAAGGCAGAAGTATTCCATTTCACATTTCTCATTAAATTATCATTCTCGAATTGTTTATATATTTCATTTTTATTTGTTGTTCCTTTTAGACTCTTCAACAAACATTTTGTTGAAGATACACAAAAAATAATACATTATAATATTTAATATTAAAAAACACACCTATATATATAAGCAGCATACCGTATAATATTTTCCAGACCGACATAGCTATGCCTAAAACATTTGTTTACAAAGTTTGTTGAGAAGTTTTAATTTAACAATTATCAATTCTAGTAAAATAGCGAAATAAAATTATAATATCAAAATTTACATACATTTCTGTGATGGCAACAGAGACAAACAGGAGACAAACAGCCGCTAGATGATGGCCAAGCGACGCAAAGCAAATCGTGTACTCTCTCAGTCTCTTAGATATATCAGAAGAGAACGCAATCGTGATTCTTTAAAACGTTCTGGAACCCTAAAGTGTAATGTTTCGAAAATAGTTTTATTTTAAACAGAGCCCTTTAGTAGTTTGAAGAAATACTTAGCGACATACCATTTTCTGCCATAACGTATCTTAATGTTGTTTAAAGAAAGGAGCTGGGATAAAAGAACGGATAATTACTAAATATCCTTTTATAACTGTATCTCAATCACCTTTTTTGAATTTTTTTTAAATATGGGGAGTATTTAGGAATTCATGAATTACGAATAATAAATACCAACTTAAAAATACTGGAAACTTAAGTGTCATAGAGGACATGAATAACTGACGGATCGTCAAAGTCAAACGCGTGTCTTATAAAAACGCCAAGCATCTTGGAGGATTTTTACGTAAAAAAAGAATCTCTGATTTATTTTTAGATATGTTAAAGAATTATAAGATGTGTTAGTATAAGACATGTTTAATAATTATTATAATATTAATATTATTTTGTCCTTTATATAGCCATTGTTATGTCAAAGTACTTATAAATAGTAATGACCATGGTATATTATTAAATATCAGAGCTTGGTTGAACAGTGCCCTCCCGTTGTTCTACTGATGATCAACAAAGCGAATAGCGACCAGGTCATTACGTAATTGAAGTGCGGCGTACATTAAACCTCACTGCAATTTCATATTTTGCATCAAGATACGTCCTCGTTGTCGTTGTTTATCCACTTGAGTACGGCGCCATGATTTGGAAATTTCCCGCTGTCGGAAATTTTCTAGCACTGGGAAACCGTCTATCTATATTGACCACCGACGCCAAGCTTTTTTTACTGTTGTACAAAAACAATACGGTAAAACGAACTGAATCTCTATTACATTTAATTATTTTGAAAGTATAGGATGATCGTAAAGTAAATATTAATAAAAAATATATTGATAAAATAAGTATTCACACACAATAAGAACATACGTTGACAAGATAATTAGGTAATTATTGCTATTATTATTTATTTATTGTAAAATTTTCTCTGTAACATTAGGTGTTATCCAAATGCATTACATTTAGATATTATATGCTAATTGTTGTATTTTTCGGTTCTTTAAACTGTTCAATGCCATGAATTCTATCATAATTATTTTTTATATATTTTACTAAAGTGACTATCCTGCATAATACGTTTCATTTAAACTCTGTATTTCTTGTAAATAAGTTACAAACTAGAAACAAGTATCACCGATTTTTCAACACTGTTTTTAAAAACAAATTTAAATAGAATATTTGTAATGTTAATAATACAGCGATAATATTATAGATGCATATTTTTATTTCAATCGGCCATCCGCATCAAAGCATTTGCTAAAAGCTATGGTTTTGATTATTCAGAAGGTGTCGGCTTATGGTTTAGTCGGGGCTATGGGTTTTACCGGAATTTCAATAGACCCGTTGTTTAAATAATATATAAATGTAAATATATTTTAGTATATTGCTTTATTTATATGTTGACTATTTGTAACATAACAGGTGTTATTCTAATATTTTTATTGTTTGAAAATTATTAGTAATAAATTTAGTATCGTGTCTTTTAAAAATCGAGACAAAATTAATTAAAAAGTAATGTAATTCACTCGAAGATATTCTACATATTAATGACATATTTTCAACATAAAAATTGTGAAATTCGTTTTTATTGTTTATGAACTTTTACTCTTTACATACAATGTTATCTTCATTAATTAGCTGTTAATTATTATATAAATCATCGTAGACGCAAATATAATTTTGTATAAAAGAGCAATCATACAAATATTTACAAGTGTTACTCTTTTTAATTATTGATAAACGTGTTCCTATTATTACTTTGATTAAATGTGTTCCTTATCAACTTTTAAGGGAGTACATAATCAAGAGTTTTCTATATTGATTTCTTATAGACGATATTACTAAAAAATACATTTATTTAACTTGAAAATAAAGTGATGCTGCTCGAAAAAATCATTATTTTATTCTAAAAAAAACATTAAAATAATTAATCGAATAGAAAAGATAATATGGTTCTAAATAATAAATTATATAAAACATATTAGTTTATAAAATAAAATTATATGTATTATTTTACTGTTAAAATTATTCCTACTATACATATTTTTAAAGTATTTATTATGGTAATATTTAATATATGGAATTATTAATATAATTCACTATCCTTACAGAATATTTAAGGGTGGGTACATTAGTCGCTCTTCTGCAGCTTACAACCTTTTCTTTAATATCTACAAAGTACAAGCGTTTTTACAAGCCATAAATAGAAAAGTGCATTTGCGAAAAATATTGTATTTTCGCAACGCAAGTCTGTTTGTCTAATGTCGCCATAATATAGAGCCTGTCGAAGAAAATGTATAGCCTGACATATTTTTTATCTTTGTAATACAAACACAAAATATATGTATATCCATCTGTAATTTGGTAATGTAAAATTACGATTTTCACTTGAATGCCCTAATTTCTTTAAATATTAAATACATATGCTTAATACACCTGTTTTTAATCGCAAATACTCACTTTTTCTCTCTTAAAATAAATATCTTTTTTACACATGAGTAATTTCAAAAATAAAATTTTGCAAAATACAATCGATGATGATAAAATAACAAGATATTATTGGGTAAAAAAAACAAAGCTTTAGCTGAAATCATTGTATAATTTTACGTGAGTATGTAAATTTACATATAAATTGTTCTTATCTAGTCAAAATCTTGATGTTCAGTGTTATTAAAGCAATTATAATGGGGGGTGTTTACCCTTTTTCAGCCACACGAACACGATTTCTGAGTAAAAAGTAGGCCATAGAATTATATCATTGCTTTATTCTTTTTTAGGAAACATGAACATATACATACATATTTAAAAACATATATTATATATTAAACAGGAATAATGAGAAAGATTTTAATTAATATTTACAATTTACTATAAGTTCTAAATATTTTTCAATTTTTAATCAAGTGCAATGCATATATTAACAATAGCTTATTATTAAAATCGTGATTTTGTTTTTGTAGCCTTTAAAACTGAAAACAATCTTTCACGCAAGTGTGCTTTTGAAAAAAGAGATAATATTATATTATTATTGCTTAAATATTTTTTGTGTTATAAATATAACTTGACGTTAAATAAACATCTTTTCAACATTTTATATAAATACAATTTACTATATCTTATGTATCTAGTTATTATTGGCATTAGTGTCGACTTATTTTGCGAACCATTTTGTAACACACAGTGATAAATAGTAACCTTATTTTTATTATTATTTTTACTTAGATTTATAAGTAAAATTCATAAATAACTTTTTTTTTATCTCAAACAATACAATTTATTTTAAAGAATAATTTTATAATCACAAAAACAAACTCTAGCTCAAAAAATATCATTATAAAAAATGGCCTTGGACTTGATCATCTTGTATGATAGTAATATACTCGTTTGATGTGGTATCGCTCCCATTACCTAATTAGTCCAATTGAAAGCTAAACTATTACATGTTGATTATTATACAATGATACACCGCGATGGAAGATATTACCATAAATTAGCAAGTTTATCAAGTGGGATCGGGTTGGTGGCTGATTAATTGTACGTATTGTGTGCGGATTAGGTATCTAGGAGAAGAATCGTGACAGATCAGCGACCCAGAATACATAGGTATATATGTATAAAATCCATGTATATAATAAAGTCGAATAATTCGGTGGAAATCGTTTTCCGGCCTATTACACGGGTTCGGCGAGCTTTCGGCGACTAATGGTTTCACATGTTACCCGCCCGGGGGGGAAACTTAAATTTTCCGATACCCGGTTTTATTGTCTTCTCTCAATTTCCCGAACGAGTGCCTCCCTTTTCAATGTGTCGGCGGTAGCCCTAGGGGCCGCAATTCTGCTGCGGGAAGAAATATTTTTGCAATAATACTTCCGTCTATACAAACACGATGTTACGATAAAAAAACAATGGCATTTTTCAAATCATGAATCAGTTTTTTACGAATTATTTTTTTAAACAAATTTGAATCAAGGGATTTACTAATAAACATAGTATATTAAAACATAGACCAGTCTGAATATGAAGAAGTCAACAAATTCACGCACCTCATGGTCATTCCTAAACCCCTATAACAATATTAGAGAAGAGAGTAGTATCGTTTAAGGTACTGGAAAAAACATTTAAACTTTAATTATAGAAATATATTATAATGTAATAAATGTATACTAGTTATCACATATGGATGCAAAACATGGGTGGTTTTTGAACAAACTAATATAAAACATTTAAACCCACATAGTTTTTTGCATATTTTGTAGGACGCAAGGACCACGGTAGACAAAAAAACTGTCACCAGAAACTAATAAGAAATAGACCTCACAATGAAAGAGATCAAGTAGTGGACAATAAAGAAAGTGGATAAACCATGATTCAGATGAGTAAAATGGGATGAGCTGATTTATAAATTAACACCTAATGTGGACTGTCACATACAACTAAACTAATAAATAAATTAAGATATGTTTTTATACAAACTTTGTTGCATATTAAAACAGTAATGTTTTAATAAGCAACCTAAAAACTGAATTCATTAATCAAATATGCTACCTTGATTGTTAATATTGTATAATAAAAATTATATATAAATCGGCGTTTATTTCCTTTAAAATTATACCTAATTATTTTGGTAGCAAAATGACATAATTTAATGCTAAAATAATAAATTCCTATTTAATAAAAGTTTAAGCTTATTTAGCGACAAATCAATTTTAATTAAATTCATAAAAAACGTTTTAATGTAATGAGCAAAATTATTTTACATTGTTATGTTTATTTTACATCACATTCTAGTTTACAATATTGTATATATGCTAGAATTACATTTATCTTAAAATTCGCTCCTTGTCAATCCACCCTTTATTGATTTCAGTGTATACGAGTATTTACACGTTCTTTAAAACAGAGAGCTTACAATGTGGAAAATCACTCTACGGATTTACATAATGAAATTGAATTTATTTTTAGATTGCATAAATTATCTGAACTACTTGCATATGCAATTTTAATCAAATTTTTGTGTTGTATGAAGATTAGATACAATTTAAAATTAACAAACATATGTATAATATAATTAAGTACGGAATAACGTAGTCCGTAACGTCTCAGACTAGTAACTCTGATGTTACGGGTTCGAGCCCCGGCAGCGGCACTTGAATTTTTATTTAATAAAAAACCGGCATCTATAGATTATAAATTGTATGGCACATAATAATTTATAATCATTAATATAGATGTCACTGATTCCCAGACCTTCAGTCTGGTGGTCAATACATACTTGTTAGTATTCATTATGTCTGATTGACTTAGTTGCTACAGATTTGCCCGTTGTATTGCATTGGGCTGTCAAGTTACAACGGAAGATTTAATAAAAATTAATTAATAAGTATAATAGTATATGATTATTGATGACATCAAATTTTTAATAGTATAAACAATATTTGTATTAAAAACGATAAATAAATTTAATTATTGACAGTAGTTGATATTATTCGATATTGAAGTGTTTAAATAGATAATTACTTTAGTTTTGAAGCACATTAAATTATATTAAGACTAAAGCTTAGATTAAGTAAAAAAAAAATATTGCAACAATTTAATTTTTAATAAAGTATTTACAATTTTTAAGTATAATTTACAATCACAAATGTTACAGAATAAAGCGATAAGTGTAATAAATATACTTATGAGAATCAATCTAAGTAATTTGTAATTAATACTAAATCAACATCTTTAACGCTTGCACACCTTTAGGGTAGTTTCCAACCATTTTGAAAACCGATAGAATTCATCCAGTAAAAGAGCCCGATTAGGATCCTACATATTTAATTAGCTATCGCCCTAATAGTTTACTACTGTTATCCAATAAAATATTTCTAAAACTAGAATCCTTACGCGTTTAAAAGAATATTATTGATGAACAGCTTGGCTACCGCAAAAATCACCCGACAACACATTAACTTAATAATTTGACGGAGCATGTATGTCCTAATTATAATATAGAAAATATACAGTCCTTTTGATGTATAATAAAAAAAAAAGGTTCGACAGGATATGGCACGGAGGGCTTGATTCACAAACTATACAAATACATAACATCTGCTATGCTTAATACGCTTATACCTAGTAAGTAGAAGCAATGTTGTTTCACTAAATAGTGAACCCTAGATACTACGTAAAATTCCAGCTGGAGTTTCCCAGGGAACTCGGGCCGTTTCTCTTTATCATATATACGAACGATATCACAAAATTAAAAAAATACGTGTATTTCTACGTACACTAGCGATACATGTATTTTAACTAATGCTTACAGTCTTAAGCTAACTGCAAATAAATTACAGAATTTTTCTGAAATCTTAAATAAATATTTCGAGAAGTGAAAAATTAAAATCACCCAAAATAAAGCACAGTTAATTATATTCAAGAAACGTAGACAATTTTGCTACTGACTCTCCAAAGTGAACAGGACATATCGTAGAATGGAAATCCAGCATTGAATACATGGGCTTACACCTGGACTCCGAGCTATAGAACATAATGGAATATATAAATATATATATAAGCTTGCCGTCATTTCATCCCAAGGATAGAAAGAGCGCGCTTAGCACAAATAATAAAATCCTAAGACACATGAAAATTTTCAGACACGTTTTAAAATAAGCTTGCCTAGTGTTAAGTAACAACAGCAATACTATTTTTTTTCTATTTATCAAGTCATCGAAAATAATATACATTATATAAATTTTATTTGAACTGTATATCTTGAAAATAGCATACAAATACCAACAATCAAAGGACATTATCATTTTCATATCAAAAAATATTATTATTTTTTTGCATAACCTACTAATCTCATGTATGGGGAACTACGATATAAACAACAGTAAATATAAGTACAAAATTTAAGGGCACGTATTTCTTTAAAGACTGAAGAACACATTTTAATGCTTCCAGATCTTTTGCTAAATATACTTAAATTAGCACTTAATCGATGGTTTTTTTAACCTTTACCACTAACGCTTTTTATTTTTTTATTGTATTGTAGCTTATAACAAAATTGGATTGTGGTTATATAAACAAGTACATGAATTGTGTATGTCTATAAAAAGAATTTTCGTATTAAAATAAACGTTTCATATAATAAATCGAGTACTGTAAAATTAAAATAAATCATAATAAAACAGGCATAATTATATTTACAAGAAAGGGAAGCTTTACCAAAACCTCTTCAAAGTAAGCAGAGTAGAAATACAAAATAAAAATCGATCGTTTAATGCTTGGGTATACATGGATTTAATAAAAGAATCACAAAGCTTGTTTTTTTTTTATTTTGATTAAATTGTATTAAATATTACAACTGTAAAAAATTGATAAGTGATAAGAAACTAATTTATAAATTTATATATGTATAATATAACTGTAAAAATATACATATTCTAAAAATGGTAATTAATATAAATTAAAAATATTTTTTATTTAAGAAATTATAAAATTATTATTCTGATCAATTGCTGATAAGTCAAGTAATAAGGTAATAAAATCCTGTTAATTTTCCCAAAAAGGATAGAAAAATATTTAAACTAAATATTGATATTGCATATTATTAGGTAGTTATAAGCTTAAATTAATAATTTGTTGTTATATTCGCACGACTATATTATTTTAGCGCCTATACTGTTGACCTAATATTTTTATCACACTTTGTATATCGTATGATACACTAATCCGTTTGCGCTTTTCCACTCGCGGCTTGTCCAAATATTTGACAGCATACAAGCTGGAAACATTTGGGAAACATGGTGTAGGCTTTGGCGTATATTATAACGCTGATGAGCATGTATGTATGTAAATTTTATTGCCAGAAACGTATTGTATGTTGGACTAACGCATAAAACATAAAATAGTATTATATTATTCGAAGGTGAATAACGACGATCCCCCGTTTAACTTTTATTTATTTTATATTTTATGTTTCCAATACAAATTACATCAATAAATCAATTTGAATTGCGTTTTCTCATATTTTCCTAACAGTCAGGACAATTTTCAATGTGATTATTTATAATCACAATAATATCTAGTAGCTAATAAATATCATTAGTAATGTAAATGTTACCAATACACTTTTATAGTCTATTCTACTAAACTATTTATAAAAATGTAAAATCAAATAAAGAATCGGCTTTTCACAGCATATATGGATGATGAACCACCTAACTGGTATGTTACATAATTAGTAGTTAGTACTATGCAGTAATAAAGATATGTGATAAAATTATATAACAAAATTCAATAATAAAAAATACTATAAGATGTACCAGTAGCAAAAGTATCATATAACAAAAAATGCATATAAAACTATTACACAAACCCCAACAAAAAACAGATATCTTTAACGAACAGGTATCAAACCCAGTTTCTTGAATTGCAACATTTCAGAGTTGTTAAATTTACAGATACGTATTAAAAAAAAACATCGGATCAAAGGATTTATGATTATAAAGTACGTTGGACCTCTTTTTTGTGGTATATAAGTATAAATGCTGCCATTCTTGATCAGTCTCATTTAGAACTTTATTTTGAAACTTGTGCGCATAAATTCTATAAGCGGTGCTACCCCAAATTGACTGAATATATTTTTAAAAAGCCTAATAAAAACAGAAACATTCAATTTAACTGTCCTATATGGTCCAAACAAGTAGTTATCCCGGAACTACAAGAGTGCAAACCGATATTTAGAATGACTAAAACGACGACGGTGCACTCTGTTTACAAAAACATAGCACCAATATATCGGATATATTTTAAACTGTTATTATTTAAACATAATGTATCACTTGGATGTTATGGAATGCATAAAATATAAACTTATTATTTATTTTAGCATAAGTGAAAGGCAACGTGAAAGTACTTTACTTTCATAGTTAAATAAATGCTAGCTGTAAATCAGCTTTATTTTTTTCATATAAAATAATTTTTCTCGCAAACAAACAAATAAATAACGAAGCTAAGTAATTATGAGAGATATATTGATGTTTGTTAAACATTTCTTAATATGACTTTAATTGATACTCGTCTACAATCATTTATTTTTTATATATAATATTTGTCAAAAAAGGTCGTTACAAGAAATATTGATCGACCATTTGACACTTACATGAAAAACACACAATGAACAAATGTACGCAAAAGGAGATCGAATACGAGCCGCTTCAAGAACACTCTATTTTCATAATTGAACTTCAGTGTCAGACATAAAATATATTAAAATACAAGAAAATTTAAATATATTAAATTTTTTCATTTATAATTCGAATTCTTGTAACGAGTATTTGATCAAAATGGCCTTCATATCGTTGCTAAGTTTCCCGCGGGCCAGAAAATGGAGGCTTAACGACCCGTAATCAATCACTTGATCGCAAGTACCTAGAGAATGACTAAACGTATGCCATTTTAAAAACCAGCCTTCTTGTGAGGCATGCATGATTAAATCGCAAAATCAATAATAAGCCCTGGTATTATTAGTTTAACAGATAAAATTTGACTATGAAATATAAATGGTTTTAAACCGCCATTACATAGGAATCACTCACTTAAATACAACAAAGAATATAACGATATAATGGAGAGAATCTAAATGAATACTAATATATTATATAATAGTATGCTTAAAATATAAATATATCAAATAAAAAAAGTTTAGAGTCTATTTCTTAAACGTGAGTGCTTATTAGTTATTTATTGATATTTAAATTTACAATTTAAGAAAAAGTGGGATTGAAAAAATGAAAAAAATAAGTCTCAAATACCACTTAAACGCTGATAAAACATTAGTTATAACTAATAGTATTTATAATTGAGAGAAATGCTCGTTTATACGTACATGAAACAGCTAAACTCTATAGAAAGAATTATAGAAATGATCTATTAAGAATAAAAAATCATAAAAATTGATAAAAACATAAATCACTTAATATGTATAATAATGTTTTTTTTATTGATTATTGCCTCTTGTAAAAAATAATCCATCTGAAGATCAATTTCAAAGCCAAATATAATAGATGATGAACCACGTTCAGCTGGTTCTAATGAAAGCATAGATAAAGGTAAAAAATAAAATTGCTATTTTCAGGTGGAAACCGTTTCACTTTAACTTAATCTTATTTAACCCTTTTCCAACACTTATCCACAAATTGAATATCGAATATCGCTTTCCTTAGGTCAAGAATCAGTATGCAAAAAAAAATCCGCCTACTGAAAGGGTGAAAATACCTACAAAATCCTTATTGGTTTCGAACAACATGCGCACACAATAAAAACGAACCGAAAATAAAAAAAATCCACATTTTACCTATTATAACATACCTGCTGTGTTTCTGTCGCCTTCATTTAAGAAAAAAATGTACGCCTGTGTATTTATCTCATATGAATGACTGCATATTTGAATATAAATGTTCTTTTTAAAAAAAGAGGAAATGGAGCACGGGAAGATCCCTTTTCTGATCGTACATAAGCCGAACGTTTACTCTGCGGTTATCACGCACGTATTCAGCATTAGAATTCGGATTTTCGCCCCTCGAAAAACCGACAATTGTTGCGATTTAAAAGCTCAAAACCGGAATTTCACCTGTGCGCGAGATGGCTTGGTAATTTTTCAGTCGTTTGAATATATAATGTGGAAAAATACCATAAAATATGTGTATAAAGAAATCTGTCTTCGAAATAACTTTCTTTGAATAAATATAAAACTGTTCTTAGGTTATATTGTAAATTTAAACGAAGGAAATAAAAGTATGTCATTAACAATGGATGATTATAACTGTATTTAAAATAAGATTTAAAAGCTTCATTGGTCTTAAAAATTTAAAAAAATTGAATAATGAATCACCTTTAACCTTTCCACAGGTAGTCAAGTCGGGTACATCATATGATGGGTAGTTAACTCGGGTCACCAGCGCGAAACTCGTATATTAGGCTTGTAAACCCACATGTTTTTGAACGAAATTAAAGAGAGAGTCATATAACCTTTTAAAATTGTTTTCTTTATTGGTAAACGATTTCATTGTTAATTATATAAATGTAAAGTAAAGACATTATTTCAGTCATTCAAATTTCGCACGAGAAAAGTAGGCGTCATCGTTTTACGTCACTCGCGATCGTATATCACAATGAAATTGTGGTAAATGTATATTTTTTTATCAATTTATTAGTGAATATAAGGAGCTGCTTTAATCAAATTTATTTTAAATATCTCAGCTTCATTATATAGCCAGCATGATCCACCATATTATTTTAAAATAGCGACAATTAAAAAATTATAAATTAAAAATATTCTATAAAATAAGTTAAAGGAAAAATATATATTTTTAATGTTTTTATTAATAATATATGGTGTACAGTGGTTTTTGATAAGACAGCAACTGTCGTAGTATCAATTAGTTTCAATTAAGGTTTTGAGGCTGAAGGTGTAAGACTGCAGCCAAAAAAAGCCGCTGGAAAATCTGATAACAGTTTATTTTATAATATGTAAAATTTATCACAGTAAGGAAATAATGTTGAATCATATTCCGTAGATTGAGTGCTTTTATTTTGAGGATTTTTCTCTAGATCTCAAAGACGATGAAATAGTCAACTTGATACGAGACCAAAAGCATAAATTGAGTGTCGCGTGGATAGGATTATACGTCACTGAAACAAATCAGAGTTTTGTCAAGAATTTACGCTAAAGATATCGAACGACACTTTAACATATTATGATATGAATATCGAAAATCTAATTTAAAGTGATTGCAGCAAAGAGATATGTTCAAAAGTAACTTAAAAAATTAATAGAAAAAAGCAGCATGCATTGGATTGATACTTCCGCTTTGACAGATTTTTAATTTTTTTGAAATCTTCATCATATTTCATAACAACATGAAACCTATCGTATATATTTAAAAATTAAGAAAAAAAATATGTATAAAAAAACATATTTGGGAAGAGATCTTAACCATGAATTTAGGAACGAGTGTATGTATGTTTTTGTTTAATTTGACACTTTGGGGTATGGCAAAGAAAATAAATGTAACACTGCAATGATTTAATAGGTTCATATATTAAGCAGCGATTGTTTTGAGAAAACCAGTTTTTCATAAAGCAAAATTATAAAAGTAAACACTGAGCAGTCGCAAAAATTACCATCGTTTAAGTATATTTTACAAAATTTAACGACGGCCACGCTGGAGGTGAGTAGATTAAGTAATTAATACGCACAGAGCACCAGGCGCTCGCGACCTCTTAATTACTTAAAATTAATAAAAGTTCACAAACCTCTTTAAATTTGCAAGAGACCCAAGGGTTCGATCAGACGCTCTCGAACACATAAAGTCGTTATTATGCGACTCATTTAATATTAAATGTTTTATTCAATATTCATTAGGAAATGGGATCCTTTTCTATGAAATTTAGCGAATAAACCAATATTAAAATGTATCTTAGACTGAAAATATTTATAAACAAAAAGTTAATTAATATATAAAATTAGTAATTATTAAATGTTGTAAAATTTAATTAAGCATTTACATCAACGTTTATTTAATATATTTTGTACTTTTACTTTTAATAACTTATTTTAATAAATAAAATTAATTAATATATAATAATGTAATTAATATCATAAAACTTACTTATTTGATTTTTGATGAAATTAATATTGCGCTTACTACTTATCTAGTTATCAGGAATCAGTAATTCGCGGTATTTTAAATTAGTGAAATTCTAGTGAGAATAATTTATTGAAACTGGACTTTACAAGATCTCACAGTGCATTGACAAATAATTGATTGGATAGTTAGTGTTTTTAACTACAAATCATTAGTCAAAGAAGTGTACGCTAATCTTATATTTGTTAAGAAGTATGTAATGGTAAAATAACTAAGCTTGACCTGTGATTCTTGTGCCATGGATCCTACATATTTTTTAAATATAGCCGTAATGAATTTTATGATTGTAAAGGAAAACACCCGCTGATTTTTTCTGCTGCATACAGCCTCACATGATATCGTATTTAAAAATTTAAATTACATTAAGAAATAAAAAGGTGAATTTTATTATTCATCAAAATACCGATTATCGGGAATATGCTTACTGTATTTATCGATATTAAGCTGCATTTAAAATCCCCAATGCATGCTTTACCACACACCTTAAACCCGAATATTTATCACCATAAAAAAATATCAAAATTTTAAATGTACTTTCTTGAAATTTTATTTATAGTAATAGCTATTTATTTAAAATATAAAATACGCAAATCTACCATATAATGTATTTTGTATAATTTTTTTTTAAATATTTAATTTTTTCTACTATAAAAATGAATTATTATATTGAATTATACATATATACCAAAAATTAGCCTTAGATTGATTCAATATGCAATACATATTATAAAATATTCGAATTAATAATATAAATTATTTTTATAGTATTATACATAATAAAAATATGACAAATATCTATTGAATATTTAAAAAATTGGATTAATCAAATCCAAATAATGAGTTTGTATAGACAATTACTAATTATACAGCTAAAATCAGGTTTTAATTTATAATGCATATTGTGTTATTCTATTTTTCTAACAAAACAGTGCTAAATTGTATTAGTATTGCTCCTATAAGCATCATATGTGCCTTTATTAATTCAATTAAAACGACTCCTGGGGCTTCACAGCGCGCAAACAACCCAATTTCCTAGTATTTTAATCTGCAGCCACATATGTGTACAAAACAATATTCACCTAATAATTTCGATATATTATTTTATTCATTCAAAACGCCCGCGCCGCTAAAATTGTATATGCCCGAGGCTGCCCGTGAATTAGCCGTACTGGTATCGATGTGAATTGATCTAAATAACATGGTACATCTTGTCCTTTAAATTCATGGTGTGGTGTGTCGCGTGCGAGATCCGTGCCGTGCCCGCTGATGATGCAGACGTATCCGGAATGCCAAAGTGCCCCGTGGATGTAAGTGTTCATTAGCTACGTTTTTGTGCGACTCCGTGAGGGGAATTCGATTTGGCCTTTCCCACTGGACCCTGCATGCCAAGGGTACACAACACATTTGCCCGTAATGTAATAATCGAAGGACGCCGGCGAACAAATATGTGCATATTATACACGTGTAATCGCCGAAGCCCTTCTGGCGTACGGGCAATACGGCCCTGGATATGTGAGCGTGTATATATTGTGCGGCGATCGCAAGCTGCTGCATATTGTGACGTCAGATTCCGTAACGCTAAATTGGCTTTCCAACGTGTTGCGATGTAATTATGCTTTTGGTTTGTTTTCAACGCTAAGAATTAATGATATACAATATATAATTATGTCTTTGAATATATTACAGTGGATTTATATTACCAGTAAAGTTATATTTTCACTAGTGTTTTAGTAAAATCATATCCGAATACATTTTCACCTGTGCTAGTGAAATTATGTGCTGCTCTAAAATGTCATTGTAACGCAATTTGACAGTTGCATAACGTTCATTTTTTGTTCGAATACAATCCTAACCTAAACGAATTAACCAAACCAAAAGCAAGACAAGACCTAAAGAAAGGTAAAATAGCAACTATTGGTAAATAACATTCATTTGTTTAGTTTATGTTATGGTTTAATTTATTTTTAATATTGTTGTATTTTGTCATACGATCATCCATTTGTAAACAAATACAGTTAAACAGTAAGATTTTATATCAATCATTTGATACATTTTAACTTTCTGAGTTAGTGAAATTATATTTATACTAGTGAAAATATATATCATATAATATATCATAATTATATGCATTATAAATATAATATTATATACAAGTGTGTTTCAGTATTTTTACGGACCACCTTAATACATAAATAACCAAAATATGGTTAACGTTTAATGATTATAAGCCTCTGATCAAAAACAAGACCGACTCAATGTGCTTTAGCGCCGCAGGCAAGACCAATATTTACCTCCCCCTCTTAATTAATTTTATTCATCAACAGCAAGAGTATATATAAAAATACATGTGTATATAAAAGTAGCTTAATAATCATATTAAAATTAAAGCTGTTAGTTGAATTGCATGAGTATATTGTATTTTATTCAACCGCGTCGCAACAAATTGTATAATTGTGTTGCATGAATTTAAAAACTATTTTTTTCAGCTTAAAGTCTTAATAACAAAAACGATTTATCTTGATTAAAAATTCATAATACGATTATTTGTAAAACTATTTTGTCATTCTGAAAAATCTTGTCTCGATATATATACTTACACACAAGCAACTTGCTGTATGTAAATATATATACTCCAGTTATAACTTTGTAATATATAAAAACAGTCTTTTTTGGTTTGTTTTCTATTTCTGATAAAAAATTTCGTGCAGTTAATAAAAATATTTCATATGATTTTCACTTTTTAAAAGTAGTTTTGTATGCCACAAATGTAGGGCGTAGACTCTTGACCAACACCTCGCTCCATACATGGTAGAGGCACCTCGCTCCATACATCTCAGAAGTCTTGATCGTGACACTCGATAGAAATATTATCGATTTTTACTTCCCACAAAATTTCTACAAGGTATGCTGAAATATAATTTCCTTGAGTCGCATCGATGTGCGTACTTGGAAAAGCATTTTTTTAAACGACTTGTATGGTATTTATACAATCCGAACTTTTTTTTTGTGTGCCATCTAATTACCAGCGCTTGTGCATCCTTTCAAGAACAGAGGTATTGGACAACTCCCCAATAAATAATCACAGCTATCTTGTTTTTAAACCATTATGTTGATTTGTACTGATTTGTCTTCATTCAGATAGTGGAAGAATTTTGGTCTAGCAATTTATGTATTACCATCAATATTTAAATATATTTGTATTCTGTCTAGTGCAGAGTGCATTGGTGTTATTATGCCCTTCACATATATTATATGCATTTTTCTTAAGCTTGTTCTATTTTTATCCCCCACAACTATTAAATGTTTCATGTGCATTTTATAGTATTAAAAAAGGGAGCCGTATCGCGTATGATTGTACAAACCGTTTATTCCTCGCAAGCGATCAAAGCACGCCATTTCGTTGCGTACATTTTTCAATTTTTCCTACACAAACGTATGTACATACATACACACATACTCGCTTCGACCGTGCACAAGCGAACGGAATAATTCATTAATCTTGGTTTTTGTGCTTTTGGTAAAATTGTAAAGCACCACGCACACCGATATATACTTTACGCTCGCCTTTGTTCGCCGCGGCGCTAATTTAACCCCGGAGCGACGTCGTAATTGCTTTCAATCAAACCGACAAACATTTTTACGTTTTATTATGTGCTTTAATTAAAGGTTAAACATAAAGGTATCGCAGTGCACGTGACGCTTGTGCTTTATGGCGTCGCAGTGAATTATTACCGCCTCACGTGGCGTGCGGTGTGTGAATTACACACGAAATGCAAAACTTTCACCTTTTGTTAACAAAATTGACGTGAAGATGTAAAAAAATGCCGTCACTTAGCTTACATCAACCGTATTAAAAATAATATATATATATACTGATCACAATAACTATTATTCATAAGAATATTTTTTAATGAAACACAGTGCTGATTGACATTTTATAATAAAAACATAATTAATCACGTAAGAAGTATAATTAATTATGGTATAATAAAGAAGTAAGTAAGAGAAATTGTGTTATAAAATTAATCACAAAATTTTCGAGCGCAAGAGCGCTTACACGTAGTCTCCAATACGATCAATACAAGTCGAGCCTTTTCACAGTGCATAAATTTCTCATATAAGAAAACCTATCATTGACGTCTGCTTATCTCAGAAATCATGACATTTCGGAACTTCCTATCCCACTCATTTACTTTTGAAGTGACAACTTGCATAACTTTATTGTTGCCTATAGAATTCGATAGGCTTACCCTTTTTGGTTTTCAAACAACAAAAACTTGAAAGGCTTGAAAGGCGGTTTAAATAAAATAGATTCAGTAGTAGTCCAACATAACTTGTTTAATAGCAGATTATTTATTAGTATATTTTGCCAAAAAATTTACACTTACATTTTTTATTGTTTATTTTACACTGCCACGGTTACACTTACCTTATAAATAATTATTAAGCACATACTAACAAGCACTGATTATCAACCATATCGAGCACTGTTCTTATTATCTTACAGATATTTAGAGTAGTTCCTTTGAGGTATCCATTGTCTATTAAGGAAATCGGGGGATAGGTATCTTTATTCATCGTTAATGTAATATAAATACATTTAGTTTTATTATTTCTTATTCGCCATTTAAAAAGCCATTTATAATCTCTATAAACAATCCTTAATTTATAGAATTTCATTGATTTATTTTTTCTCTACAAGCAGCTTCAATTTTAACCTTGCCGTGACAATAAATATTTCACTAGTACAGCTGTCTAATGTAACAGAATAAATACTATATATATATATATATATATATATATATATATATATATATATATATATATATATATATATATATATATATATATATATATATATATATATATATATATATATATATATATATATATATATATATATATATATATATATATATATATATATATATATATATATATATATATATATATATATATATATATATATATATATATATATATATATATATATATATATATATATATGAAAAATTCTTCTTTAACAATTAATGTTATATCGTAATGTCAAGATCTAAGCATTTTAAACATCCATATTTACTGTCAAATGAACATAACTAAGCAAACACATTGATCAATTTATAGTATTAAAATTTAAATTGTAAAAAAAAGCCATGTACATTGTGATACTATATACTTTTTATTAAAAATATATTCCAATGTACTCAAAATTTTCCAAATATTTTTCAAATCATCGCTGAATTGATACATATAGTAGCTTATGCGACTTATTAGTGACTCTCTTACTTAAGAATAGATTATTTAAATATTTATTTTTAAAATCTGCCTACGATCCTTATTTAATTTCATCAATGTCAGTAAAACGCCCACTTTCAATTGCTGTTTCATTGGTGAAAATAGAAATAAAGTTTAAATTGTAAAACTTTAGGTATACTTCAAGTCGCTGCTGAGTACATAAATTATTTATTTGATTTTTAATGAAAAAGGAAGGAAGTACAAATAAATCGTAACCCGTCATCATTTACATTCTAAATTTAGACCAACACCTGGCGTTAATCAAAATCAAAATTTATCTGACGCATCTAAATACCCACATTTCTGCGTTTTTGAATCATTGCTGACAATGACATACGATTGGGTATTTTTTTTTCATAACCCTCTTTCCCGCCGTCGACTCATTAATCATTGCCGACTCTCTTTCGCTTTTAACACCTTCGCGCGCGACTTTCCGATATTATGTTATTTTTTGCGTCCCTCCCATTTTTTTGCCTTGCACCATTTGTCACCGAAAGCGGCATTTGTTAAAGCCGCGATTATGAATCGGACCGAAATTTTCCTATCAATTTTCCTCTCGTCCGGTCCCGCAAGACACATTTGTCATCGGGTTAACAACAAGCTTTTTCGTCTTTGGATACAAAGACCTTGACATCGACCTCTGTTTTATCGCAACAACACAACGATACATTAGGTTTTGTTATATAAATTTAAAAATGGATGCCCTCGAACACTAAAAAGACATTTTTACCTAAAAGTATTCCATAAAAAATATTTTACTGAGGATTGCAATGAACTTCGAATTGCTGTAGAGTCATCCGCCATCGTTTACTGTTCAGCTTAAATAATAACAAAAAACATACTCAAAAGTCTATACTATTGTATATATAGTGCTAATTTTATGTTAAGCGTTAGTTTCGTTTTATTATATATAACACTAATTTCTTTTAATTTTATACATCGACAAAATGGTTGATTTCATATAAATTGAGTCGGTAAATTTTAAAACCAACTATTTCTTAAGCCAATATTGCAATCGAATATCGGTTATCCGCATGTTCTCCAGCTAAATTATATAATAATGTCGCTTGTAAAAGTACACAATAAAAACATAATTTTCCATGAAAATATGATGACTTTGTGTATTTATGTAGTATATTTTCCGTGCGGCAATGTAAAGCTTTTAACTAAGCTGACCCGAACACAACATGAATCTTGTCCTCCGGGCAAAGCTTCGCGTATAGATATTGCTCTTTGAAAGGATATAGATAGTAAATTACATACTACCTGTTCTCTACATCCACCATAAAAATACGTCTTTGTAAGAGTGTACATTAAATACGACGTTAAGTTCTCGAATACGCTCGCAATATTCCCTAAAAGTAAATTACGCTCGGGAGCACTTTTCAGGTGCCCCATATCTGAAAAATTAATATCCGCTATTCATATTAAACTCCCGAATCATATATTAAATCTCTTAAATTTTGTTAACAGCGATGAAAACACGGTATAATCTTGGAATATCTCGAGTGCTTAAAATATCACTTGGCCCTTAGTGCTATTACAATTTCGCATAATTAACATGAAACTGGCTCTTCAAAATTGACGATCGATAATATTTTAGCATAGCTTCAGAGATATGCAGATGTAAGCTATTTGATGTCATTATTAATTTATGAATGATTAGAAACATTATAACACACTATTAAATATGATTATTGCATAAGACATAATGTTATTCCAAATACTATTTATTAGACATACAATTTTTTTACATTTTTAATGTAATTTTGAATGTATAAAAACAAACAAATTAGAAAGGTAACAGAAACATACCCAATGAAAAATCAGGGCTAGAAGGCTTGCCGACTAATCGCAATTATGCAGCGATCATCTAGCCACTCACTGCAGTCGCTTCGTAGAACAGCGAAATAGATCTACGCCTTTAGAAAATGACGTTCGCTCGTCCAAGGTGATATTACATTTTCAGGAATGTCACAGATGCGGCGATTTATGATATTAGTGATCGTTTCACCACAAAGTTATTCTCTCAATGACAAAAAATATTTACTGTATATATACTGTATATATATTTATCGGATTCTAACGAGGTCTGTCTGAACCACCATCCTTTACAGTGTAAAGGATGGTAGTCCAGTATAAAATTTATAGTGTACTATTGCGTTATTTCTCTCAATTGCTGATAAATTATCATTTTTGGTCACAGTCATTAATACAAAAGTCTAAGACACATTTTCATAAGAAATGACTGTATAACACTATTCTATTATTTCTTTAAATTAACTATTAAAAAATGTTAAGACAAAAGGCAGAGTGTAGGTGAGTGTAGATATGGTATAATAATATACATATATTCTCTTATCAATACGAACAAATCTGGATGTAACGAAAACACGTTTAGTACCGCCAGTTGATTTTCAATCTATATACGAATCACGTCCGCAAAATAACTTGATATGCATCAATTTTTCTTAACGTTCACATCCATTTCTTCTCTAAATTAACTATTAAAAAATGTCTATATTATGTCTATAAATGTCTAAGAAAAACCATTCATTCTTTTTTGCAGAAGCAATATTTAATATAAATTTTAAAGAACAATAACTTTGTAATCTACGAATGGATAGATAGAATATTAAGATATTTTAAAAAAAATTTAAATACAGAACTTATTTTTTATACAATATATTTAAATTAGTCCAATTTTAAAATACCTCCCGTCAAAAAAAAATCATGTAAAGAAAAATTGGCAAACGTTAATTAAAGTGAATATGTAGATTATGATTAACATAATCGGTATTTTTGTTTAAATATAAGCCAAAGAAGTAATATTTTACACGACAAATATTTATTTTGATTCTGCGAAAAGCTTTAATTGCACATACAGTATTCACATATGTTAATTTTATTTTGTTCTCGCGAGATTTAACTGAATTTTTTGCCTCAATTCCTATGCGCATGTTAATTTTCTACAAATATTGTTTTAAAGCGTGAATACGTAATGTAACAAAGGCAAAGTGTATATAATGTATAATTAACGTAAAATATAAAAGGGCGATTATTACGCCTTTCGTCTGCAAAATTACTGTATATTCGAAAGCGAATTCGTTGATTTTAAGATAAAGATAATTTTGTACCCTTCTACAATATATATAAGTTGGTTATTACTTAGAAATTTGTATTTTACTTGATCGTTTATATTGAGAACGATAAATAGATTTAGCTTACATTGGTATCATCATTAAGGATGGATAATAAATTTAGGGTACATTTTTCGTTCTCTATCAGCTGAAATTGCTCATAATTAGAAAGTTTTTAATACCTAGCTTGAATTTAATTATTTATTACATTATACATCCGTAAGATTAGGAAAATCTAGATAAAGCTTATCTGTGATGATCTATCGGTATTATAATAATAAAATAATTACTAATTCCTATCTCCCAGAAATAATTATTGTATGTATGTATGTATATTCTCAAATACAAAACATATTTTTTCATTGAAATTTATTATATATTCATGGTTATTTTTATTTATAAGCAATGAAATTAGATTTTTTACATAATTTTCAACAAATATTTACATTTTATTTTTTTAAATAAAAATTTAAAACATAACTATTAAATATTTTAATTTTTAGATGACGAATAAAACTGGTTAGCCAGTTTTTAATTTGTAAAAAAAACGCAAACCGTTTTTTCTCGTCTATCTTACTGGTATTTAAAATCTTCAAAAGCGGTAATCTAGTAATAATTTAAAATCTGCAGTACTTGTGTTATGATACATTTATAAAAATGTATATTTATACATTTTTATTAGCAATTAAGTGTTACGAAACGTTTTCTTTGAGTATTTAAAGGAACTGCTTGCTTCACTATGAATCAAGGAGATGTTCTTAGAATGTTTTCCATAAGCTCAAATGATATTAAATACATTTTTATTAGGAAAATTTAACTTTTAATTTCTTACTTGGCAAATGTTTGTATGTATGTGGACTTATTTTAAAGTTATTTTACTTAATATCTTATTCATTTTACATAAACAACACACAGTATCTTTATTGATTTTTATCAATGGATTATTATGAAAACTGCGCAAATTTTGATTATATTAAATCTATTATATAGTGGGTTCTTTCTTCATAGATAAGCTTTTTAAATTAATATTTTGTTCGGGCAGGTTTTCTCATCACAATATATTATATTTTGATTTATTAAGATAAAAACATCACAATAAAATTTGCATGTTATATAAAATTATATTTTAAAGTACTATGATATTTTTTACGTGACCTATATATTGTAACATTTCATATATACATATATACACCATTTTATTGAGTTGGCAGTAGTGCAGTGTGTAAATTTTCTTTATATGATACCAGAGGACCTAGTTTTTATTTCCGGTTCAGTATCAAAATCGAATTCTAAAATAACTTGGTCAATAATATAGTGCGCATTTTTATCTATAGTTTTACATATCGAGAAAACGAAAAACTTTATATTTAAAAAATAACTAAAATTGCATTTATATCTAACACAATGTTAATTTTTAACTGCTTATTACACAGAGTATTGAAATGAATGTTTATAATTACCTTTAAATAGAGTTATATTATCGTTATGAAAAAAAAATATTGATTGTCCAGAAATAGTGTACTGGTTATACGTCGCATCGCGAAAATCGCAGACGATACAATTAGTTAGCAATAAAATCCTACTAAATTTGCAACCCAAAACCCTCGAATATTCACGCAAGGTGGTAGTAATGCGATGTTAACGCCAGTTTTCTTGTAACCCTACATTGATGGTTTTTGTTTAACGACGTGAGTAACCGTCCAACTGCCGTTTTAACGCACACGACAATTATATTTAGACCTTTGCGCAGTGCTTAGTGCCCAAAGCGACGACCGGAACTTCCCGTTTTCAAACGAGTTTGCCCAAAACTTCTTAGTGTTCGGGGCGAAATCGTCCGAAGACCCAATTCCATTCCCAGGAGTTAATCAGATACTACGACGATGGTGTCCCATAGCATTTTGGTCTTTTACTAATTTTCCTTAACGAGCTTCGAGATGGCCGAGTTCGGAAAACGGCACTTAAGTCGAGACAATTGAAACTTTTGTAAACCGGACGAAATCTCATCCACTAAAGAAATACGTAGTATGTATGTTCTTATATACGTGGTAGTGAATACATTATATAAGATTCGGAAAGATTGGGATACTTTCACCCAAGTAGTTCGAAAACCAAAAATAATTGCACGAAACATAATTAATAAATTTTCTTAGATGGATTTTATAAATGTCACATGAAAGCATTCATAATTTTTTATTTAAAAATATGATGAAATGCGTGATATTCTACTTACTTAATAACTTAAGAGATGTAAATTTATGTTCCATGTAAATTTATATTCCTCTAATACTCAAAGGCACATTCATAACTTTTAGCGATATATACACAACACCTTTTAAGACCAGTCACGTCCCGCGAACTGTGCTAACGAACCTAGCAACTATCTAAAAAATGCTGCACTCCTAATACACCCTCCAATGTACGGAATGAGTGTTAATTTATTCACGATTATTTTAAATATTTTAATTTCAAGATGGTGTTTATAAAAACATACAAAATAATAGTAGCTTTGTAAAAAATTCTAGATAAAACCCCAAAATGAGCAAAAATATTCTATAAAGAAAGTTAAAAATATTTGTATAAATACAATAATTTATGCTATATAACGATTTTTAGGGCACGGTACCTTCAATAGTTTCAATTAAATATTTATAAAACCTATTAACAGTGTATGTAAGTCACCCTGATTCATCATTTTGTTTTAAAATGGTGGCTGTTAAAAATCAATAAAACATTATTTTGCATATAAAAATGTGTAAATTTTAACTTTTTATTTTTTAATATGTATTCTTTAATTAATTTTTAATATTTTAGTATTTTATCGAACGATGTGACATTACAATTCTGTGAATCTTTGATCAAATGAAAATACGCGCTACAGTTTTACTAATTCTCATGAGTTAAATTTGTTACATTTTAACTGGCTTAGAAAGTGAAATTATTTTTTACTAGTGAAAATATAAATTCACTAGTAATATACCTTTAATGTTACACATATACAATATATTCAAATATATGAGGCGATCATAGCACAAATGGCGAAAAAAAAATTTAATCGCCACCTCATAGAGATTATAGCCATATTTTTATCTTGCTGAGAATGCCCTTATTTTATGAAAAATTCACGAAATTATAAATTCACCTGCTGGTTTTTGCCGTTCTGCTTACGAGCAGAAAGAGCGAACTCGACAATATATGTAATATCTATCTTTGTCGTACTTACGCAGTAGTTTTGAGAAAGATAGATAGCTGTCGACTTCGCACATACATGAAAAATTCAATCTCGTTTTTCTCGAAATGGTAATTTTTCGAGTTCACCCTTTGTGCTCTGAACGTCACATATGTAGCTACGTTACACAGTTAATAAACGATTAAAACATTTTCAATATAGAAGTAAAATTCTACATAAAGAAAAATAAATATACTGTGAAAAAATATATGCTATTATATAACTTTTTACTAGACATCTCAAAAATATATTCTCAAGTATTTTCCCAAAAAAATATATTTTGCAGAAATTGTATTAAAATATAAATCACCAGAATCTAAAAAGCCAGATTTTAGCCTTTTAGCCTAACGCAAATTTATCAAGTAAGCGTTTCAGTTAATCCATTAAAACAGTAAACAACTCGTAAACTGCATTTAGTTATTACACAAGATTAATAAAAAATGTAAATGGGTGTTTTTCCGTCAAATATTGGAAACATCTAACTAACGATCCATGTTTTTTACTCTTCTAGCAATCAAATTAAACTTACAATCGTTTGCAATTGTTGAAATTTAAAAGAAACCCTTAGCGTGTGTTATCGAAGAAATTTCATCGAATTCTTTCGAAAGTTTATTCGACAATCGAGACGAAATCGTTTGGCTCGGGCCATAAACCCATTGGGTCACACCCTTTTATCTCCAAGCCATTATTGCGCTTGTCTTTGGTAAAAGTATTTGATAAAAAAGACATGGAGTAGATTTGTTTTTATATGTTTACAGGCTGATGTATGTTTAATAAAATACTATTGACAAGTAACCAAATAAATTATAATATATTATACAATACAATTCTGTAACAATAACAATCACTTTTAAGATTAAACTAGAATATTGAACTAGAGGATTTCATATTCGAAGATATTTTGTAAGACACAAGGACTTGAATAAGCTGGTCACATTGAAAGAATAATCGGCTAAGCAAAAATATAATTAAATGGGAACCTTAGAAGAATTTCACATATTATGTCATTGTGAAAATCTAGAGACAGGCGAGAGTAGAGGATATTCTGACCGATCGACGGTTATAATGCCGGATGAAGAATAAGTAGATATAATTTGTATGAGTATTATATTAAATCAACTTTATATTTTAACCGTGATACGTCAGATTTTGTTAGCTTTAACATTTGCACTTGGCCACTGTCCAGTTGAACGGGAAATATAACATAATAACATTATAGTAATTTAATATAATGAATATAATATGAATGTATATACGTACACTTGCATATGTATTGTTTAGCAGATAGATCAATAGTATTTTTTTTTAATTTGATCTGGTAAATAAAAATATATTATTTATACAACTGTTTTGTACTATTATTTTTATTAATAAATATAATTCGTTGTTACAAAAAAAAACTACAGCGCTTGCACTGACATTAGCATTTTGTAGCTAAAAAAATAGTATGAAGGGTAATGCTAACGAAATATTATAATTAATACATTCGTTAAAAGAAGCTGCAAAAAATAAATGGTGTAAAATTACTAACTCCATATTCGAAAACTTTGCGGGAAAAACAAAAATCTAAATAAACAACTTGAAAATAGGAAAATAAAATAATGTTTGTAGTGTTCAATTGAAAATTTTAAAGATAGCAGTGTTAGATTATTTTTACCCAAAAGTAGAGTAAGTTTAACTTTAAATTTCAAATCATTGGGATAAATAAACTAATTTTATCGACAATAATATGTCAATTAGAATGCTGTTTATGTAAATTTCAAATATTTTCTTAGCAATCTTAATGATTTTTTTTTATATTTGCTAAAGAAAATATATTGAACAATTTTTTTTTTATTTTTTTTAAATTACATCTACGAAGTATAAAAAAAGATTGAGATGAATGATATTTATTGACGTGCAATTTTGCATATAAATAGAGTTACATTATCATTGTGGCAAAATTTAAATGAAAAATTGCTTGACGCTGTAACTTTAAACTTATTTTATAACAGCCTCAAAGCTTAAAACTTCACCTTTTTTCAGAAACGTTTAACCATTCAGAAAAGAACGCGGTCGCGAATAAGTAACGTTTGATCCGCACCGCTAGACTTTCAGCACGTAATATCAACAAAAAGGGCCTTCTACATAGTATACGTGGCAGAATTGCGTGCAAAATGCTCTCTTTATCTACACTTCGCTAAATGGCATGCGATATGCAATCGATTTATCACATCGTGTCCCAGTTGACAGTCTATTAAGGGGAGGCGTCGAATGACTCTTTGACCGCATTCAGGGTCGACTTGGCACCCTGACCCATAAAACGGTCCCTATCTGGGCCGACGGTGTCTCGTTTAATAACCTCTGATTGATGATCAGCCAGCGTGAATCCACTTAATCATCGTCCGTAAACCCCATTCCTGGCCCGGGCCTGCTCTTTGCTAACTGTTGATTACAATCAGATGCCCGATTATTATCCGCCTTTGTGGTAAAGGATTTGATTGAATTGCTTCGCTACTGTCGTAAGTACCAGAGCAACAATCAGATTGCTTTAATCTAAATATACCAGTGTTTTGATAAATACAGCTAGATAAACATGATACTTAATAAAAACAAATATTCACTTCGGATTTTAAGGCCGAAATGGTGGAAATTTGCAGCAAAAATAGACGCTTAAGAACTAGACATACATAAATTACCACAAATGTATAAAAATATAGATGCCGCTAATAGGAGGTGAAGTTGAATTAACAATGCTTCGCTAGAGTGTCGAGTTGTATTATTGTCGGCTATGATTTCATGGAGCAGCTGGGATGTGTGATGATGACACTGTAAGATCCGTTAATGTGTCTTATGCTGTGACAGTATTTCCTTATCTGTGACTAAGAATCATATATTTTACAATGCATCTCTTTCGAATCACAAATGAGGATGTTTATAGTGCAATTGCGTCGTTTTTTGCACACACCTTCGATATATGTTGACGCCTTAAAATAGAAACGGTTCAGATAGCCAATCCGGCAATTAAAAATAAAGTGTAAAAAAACAATAGTATTTTGGCAAAGTAAAACGTATTTTCTACCACGCATCCTTTCCAAACAAAGAGATGTTTGAAAGGATGCACGAGCAGATGTGTATTGTGTTAAATTATAGTTGCTTAAGAAAAAATCAGTTTTAGTGAATAAATGAATATGGATTTTACAGCATGACAATGCAGTACCACACGCGGCAAGAATCATCCAGGAAAAAATCAGAGAACTTGATTTTTAAATATTCCACATCATATTGCACCAACTGATTTTTATTCTTTAAACAATTTTAAACACTCAACTTCGTTACATTTATTTTTCTGAAGATGAACAAAATCATATAGAATCATTTTTCAACAAAAACTAGCAGAGTTTTATAGAATAGGAATTTATAAATTTCCTAATCTAATGGTGAAAGGTTATAGATAACAATGACAATTATTTTACAGATTATAATTTTATATTTTTGTATATAAAAAAAATATTATTTCTCTTTACATAATATTTATAATAAACAACCCAAAAAAAGTAGTAAAAGAAAAAGTAAATCAAAATATATTCACAAATAAAACCATAGTTCTGATTTTCATTGATATTAAGGTGTAAATTTATATGTAAATGTGTACTTTTGAATTAAATAGATGGTAAAATGTATAAATTTAATGAGTGTATAAACTAGCTTTTAGCTAAAATAAATAAACTAGATACATTAATATGAATTTAAACGAATAATTTGCTAAAACACACTTTAACACACTGTTAACAATACAAAGAAATTGGTTTTAGTTTTATAGAAAAATATTACCAGTTTAAATTATTAATTTAAAATTGAATCTAAATAAAAAATATTAAAAAAATATATTATTATTTAGAATTATTTAAATATAGCGTTTTATTTTATTACCATTGTTCTGAATCATACGATTTTTAATATACGCATAGTTCCGAACTATAGTTTTCGTCTACACAAAGGATATTTCGTACATCTATAAAACGTATACAAGAAAAGTTGCGGTCTAGTGACTTGACTACATTCAATTTATTGTACTGCTCGAGCTAACCTTAAATAATTTATAAAGTTTCTGGAAATTTTAAGTTTGAACTATAATATATTACTTGATAAGTTCAATTTATTGTAATAAATTGCTGTATTCAAGGTTAATGTTTCTTGTATTTGTATGTGCTAAAATATTACTAAAGTATAATTGTAATTATAAAAGTTAATAAATATATTTATTTTTGACTGATCAACTTTTCGAATATGAAATAATAAAGTATTTATAAAAGTAAATATTAAATATAAAGAAAAATAATACTATATATTTATTGATTTACGTCGTAGTCAAAGGTTAAAATATTGGTTTTCTGAATTATTTAAATTGTCTTATTATTTATAATAAAAGCCCATCGTATTGTAATAGTAAAATGAAAAATATGTTTTGGACCAAATATTTTTTTTACATAGGTCACACCAAATTACATATTTGAATAACTTATATTATTTTTCTCGCAAAAATAATATAATATTTAAATAAAAAACATGCCAATTTATCTTATCTTTAAAATTCCTAAAATATAAAAATTAATATTCACGCTTGATGACAATGATCTGCCAAAGTTATATTATAATAAAAATAAACGTCCTTCGAGCCGTAAAATATCGGTCATTAAGCCGCTGGGATGAAAATCGTCCCAGGATCGACGCAAACAGCCTTCTGGTGGCAGAGGCGGAGTTTTAAAATTTATTCGCAGATTGTTAGCGACTGGCCATAGTGATTTAGGGGGCGAGCACCCGCGGGTGGCTCGTTTCCGCGGGGGCTCAAAATCGCTACACCTTCACCTGATACCTACCGTTACGCCACACCGACCTAATCCAATCAACTCATTTTCAGCAAAAATTTTCGTTCAGACATAAGAGGGGGAGGCCGAATTAATTTTCGCAGCCAGTCTCATTTTCCCAATCTCATTTTCGTCGGAAAACCGCTCGCCAGTAATAAGCAGAGTATTTTTCCATTTACTCCGCACAGAATTCCATTTGACTTATTCGTCCTGCGCATATTCTTCATAATCCTTTAAATTTATCGCTCTTAAAATCCTCTGTTTTTGTTCTTAAACGCGAGTCCAGAATGTGACCCTTAAACAGTAGTAGTAGTAGTTGTAGTCCTAGCGTCGATGTGTAATGAAGTCGAGTGTATCAAGTCTGTTTTTGTACTGCTTTGTGCGCAGTACAAAAACAGACAGTTGTGCGCGTAAAACGTATACCCACCTCACACGTTGAATGGGTTTGTTAAGATTCGGCGTTTCTTGACGGTTGCTAAGTTTGTAGGCACGGTTCGCAAAACTTCAGACGCGCGTATGCAGTGTCTCTCGACTGATGTTTTGTATGAATCGCTACAATTTAATGTTATTCTATATAAACTTTTTCATGCTAAAGAACACATGTGCGGCATTTTTTGCTGCTTTTTACAGCTCATAATGAATATCACATAGATTCAACATATGTTATCTTGGGTTGGGTTAGGCTACATAATTAAACATCAATCAAATAATAATATTAAATTGGAAATATCAAACATGCGTCAAGGGTGACTATCTGATCTCAAGGATTTGCGGTATTTATGCTTTGTTTTCTCTATAATTTGACAGCAATATCACTACTGAGATAATTTTTAATTATAAAAAAGCTGACTTTGGTAAAGTATATATGTTTTCTACGATAATAATATATATCTATATATACGTCTTATTGATTTATATAATAATATTATTTTAGATAATAATACATTTCATTAGCAGTTACATAAGATAATCTCAAAATATTCTTCTTAATGAAACAAAGAATCATTTAAATAATATTTTTTATATTATTAATTCAAAGTGTAATTTTATTCTAAATGTTAAACCTTCGCACACATCTCGGTCATTGTGTTTTTAGCATAAACTGTTTGAGGCTTTGATGCAAAATATTCCGATAGCCCCCTTTTCACATCGTCTGCATTTTCATTTTTTTCTATCTAAGCAGTGTTGGATCATTTGAAATAAATGGTTATCTTAAGCAGCAAGGTCTGGAGAATAAAGTGGATGAGATAAAACCTTCCAGTCAAGTTCTTTGATGTTATCGAGTGGCAATATCGCAATATAGGGACGTGCATATTGTTGTAGATCTATTCGACTTCTGTTGACAAGTGCAAGCCTTTCTTCACTTCCCTTTGCATAACAATCAATCTGATCAAAATATAAGCTTTCTGTTATTGTTTAGACAGGTTTAAGAATTTTGTAAAGCACAATTTCTTTTCAATCTCACCATACACATAAAATAACTTTTTTCACAGTGAGCCTGGACTTCAAAGTAGATTTTTTTACTTAGATTTTAGACAACCACTGTATTTTACACGACGATTATTATCGTACAACACGTATTTCTCATCTCCGATTATCAAATGATCGAGAAAAGGTGACCAGCTATCCAGAAGATCTTGAAATATGCGACAACTTGTTTTTTTCCCAATTTGCTTAAAACCCATACACCTTGTTTCTAAGCCTATGCACTGAAAATTTGGACTGGTTTACTTTCTCGGCCAGTTAATATACACTTTGAGTAAGATTTGCTTTCATTTCTGCAGCCAGGACATCATCATCTATATTTGCTGGTCTTTCACATCCAAGACTATACTTGTTATCGTAATTACTCATTAGAATTTTTTCAACCATCTTTGACATTATCCGGTATCTAAAGAGCAACTATTTTTCAAATAAATTCATAAACCATTCAATTTTGTATAAATTGTTCACTTGGTAAAATACTGCAGTCGTAATTTTTGTGGCTCATTTTTTTTTAAATATTGAAATGCGGTGTCTTTGTGTGAAGCAACATAGATATAACAAAATACATACTCAGGTATCCACCGATAAAGCAAGATTGCATGTTGAAAAATAAACTGAAAATACCTGTATTTATTATATAGGATTATGACATATGCAAAACCATGTGTATATTATTATTCAATCTAATACAAGTATACCTAATTATAATTTTTTGATGTTTTGTGTTATTTTAATAATGTGAATTGTTTACACAGCTTTGATATATATTAATATATATATATATATATATATATATATATATATATATATATATATATATATATATATATATATATATATATATATATATATATATATATATATATATATATATATATATAAGACTACGTTGTTCTTATTTAAATTATATACATATATAAGATCAGATCAAACAGTCGATTTTTTTAAGTAAAAGCTTCTCGGAAACACTAAATTAAAGCTTAATTAGCAATTAGCATTTAATTAGTTGACTGGTGGTGCCGTACAAGCGACACTTAAGAGCCATTAGCAGAATCACAGTTTTGTATTTCACGATTTAAAAAAGTTCATTGAGAATGTAGTCAATATTAAATTTGGTAAGTACACAAGTCATAAATCATGCGCGCGACGCTTTCGTCGGTGCTAATATGGAAGAAATGAACTCATTTTACCGTAGCGTTTCTGTAATCCGCTTCTATGATAATGGAAAGACGATCCCCTCAGAGGGAGGGTTTGAAAAGTAAGACTATAGATCAGCATAATCCTGTCTTCTATAGAAAACTCTGTTTTTCGTTTATAAGTTTTGCCTTTTATGGAGAATTTGTTCCAATAAAAAATAATTAGGCTTGGAGAATTTAATATTGACCACTTATTTTAAAAAGGTTTTCTGGTAATTGTTATTACAATACTGAACAGTTAATAGTAACTATTTATTATATATAGATTATTATAAACTTTTATTTATATTTTAATATATTAGTTACTAGTTTTTGTGACATGTTATTATTAAAAAATAGTTATGTGCACGGATACAGTAAAAAGTAAAAAAGAAAAAAATAGAAGTCATTTATACAATAATAATATACTGCAATATAATTTACTTAATTAAATAAAACATTAAAAACAGTAATAAAATACATATGTGCAAAAAAATTATTATTTTTCACATGAGTTATAATAAAATGAGCTTAAATTATTTTTAAAAAATATTAAATTATTGTGTAGTAAATGATTCATTATTTCTGCATTTAATTTATTAATAATATACGAATACACTAATACTAATATATTTTTATTTATTACATAAGTAGTGGTAAAGTATTTCTGTATACTAATAATAAAAAGCAAAAAATAACACCCACGCCCAATCTCACTTCCATTTCTACTAGCACACATCCTCCATAATTTTGTCGTCAAACACTTTTCGACAAAATTATGCTACGTTTTATTTTAATAAAAACTTCAGATTTTTTTATGAAAACACTATATCTTTACGTTGACTAACAAAATATATTATTCCACGAATTTTAATTTGATGTAAACTATTTCTCTTTGTAGTTATATTTACATCTACTTAAATATGATTTTAAATTGAATAACTAAAAATAAAAGGCTTAATCATCGCATAACATATTTATTAATAATAATTATATAACAATTTCAAACATATTAATCGTGAACGTTCTCGAAGGGCAGCTGAATTACGATGAAACAAGTTAATTTGAACGATCCGATTTAATTGTAAGTCCACAATGGGAGACACCTTGATTAGTTTTAATGAACGGATTTAATGAAAACAAATTTAACTTTAGAACTAATAAATTTTGAAAATTTCGTCGTCGACGTCAGAATTAATTTGAAAGCGTCTCACGCGAATGAACTTTCATTGAGCGAATATTATTTTTAATTGCTATCCCCATATATTTTTTGCCGCTAAACGTATGATGTGGCAGATACTAAATGAGATTTTAAATTAATAGCTTGTATCAATGCGCTATCAAAGCCGCTTTACCCTCATAAATTACATTTTGATTGAACTGAAATTTGCTTTTATTGTAATCAACCGCGACGGTAATTATAATAACAATCGTTAATTGATACTGTAACTATAATATATAATAATACACACATGTTTATATTAAATAATAACGTGTATTATTATTTATAGTAAAGGAAAGATTTTTCAACAAGACATTTAAGAAGTTGAAATACAATAACTAGTAAATATTTATCAAGTATTATATTTTACACCCCATTATTTAATTTGCAACATTACATGTATTTAAAAAAAATATGAGAAAAAAAGTCATGTACGTTGTAGTATTGTGTTTATTATAGTATTTTAAAGACGAAGCAATATTATAGAAACATTCGCAGTAATAAGTACAAAAGGCAGAAAATGACCTCTGATATTCTATTATAATATTACGCCATATTTTAAGTCGTGGGATAAATCAATCTGATTTATAATTCGCCGCTAAGAAAATAACTTAGCGGCTCATGAATCACTTAGCGGCTTTTGAATTAAGCTTCAAGTCGGAGGATTGTACATCCAAAATAATCAAGCATTTATATAATATTATTCAAAGTTTTCCTCTGGAAAGGCCGAAAGCCTTCGGTGTATTTTAATACAGTATTTCGACTGATTTTCAAATCTCGAAAGACCGGTATTGATTAAATATAAATATTGATATTTCAGTGATAATATTTTGCTTTTCACGGAAATATTACAGGCAAATATTTGTATTATCACAGACTATTTAGTATCATAAATTTATTCTTTGCCCTAAAAAATTGTGCACTGTCATTATATCAATTTTTAAAAGAAAAGTTACAAAAACCAGTAGCGGTTTTTTATTTTTTGGGTTTTTTAGTTCGAAAATACCATTAATACAACTCACATGGGATATATCCTTATATCGCAAAATTCATTAAAAAAACATTATTAAACAATAAAATTGATTTTAAGATTTTCTTAGAAAAAACTCCCTAATATTTATATATAATATACATAGTATTAAAAAAATATTAGAGAGATCATTTATACGTACAATTTAAAATATATGTAATCAAATATAAATAATTTTCTTAATATAAATAATTTGTTTGATAAACTACAATTAATTTTAAAAAATTACATAAGAAAAAAATAAGGACATCGAAAACTTTAAAAATGAATGTACGTATTTTAAAATGCAAGATGAACTCAAAATAAATCGGGTTTAACTTAGCATATGCTTTTTGTTTGCAACTCGATGATAGGTAATTTTTGGTAAGCTTAAACCTTTACCCCCCTCAAGCGTCCTGGATTAAGGTCAAAAAACCCTAGCTATATGATGTTACGATTAAATATTTATACAAAAAATATAACCAGTTAAATATAATTTATATGTTTTAAAACAATTAATCATTAGGAATATCTATTATATATATATATTTTAATAAAATACATTCACTTCTAATTTTATATTTAATTAATTTACAAAGCACTGCTTATCTTGGTACATATTTTAAAGTGATTGTATGTGTGATGTACTATAACTCTAACATAATATATATTATTTGGACAGTGTGTTTATGTATAAACGTTTGTATTTGTTATGAAAGTTTTTTCCAAGTTTTCCGTATAAAGGAGCTCTTTAATCTCAGGTGAGTCAAATAAACGAGTACGTGATGTGCCAGAAGAAGAAGCGATTTAATCCTTGCGAATCATCTATCCGAAGGATTTTGTGCAAACAAAACAAGTTCGGGCGTGCCCCCTCATAATGAAAGTAAATATTTGTTTCGAATTTAGCCATGGGTAAATTTTACGGTTCGTGCCCGTCGAGCAATCTGCAAAACTGCTCTGTTCTATATGAAATAGTTTGTGTGTAATCAAAAGCTTATGGTGGTCCCGACCCATTTGTATTAAACGCGAGCTACGCCCGAGCAAACTAACCGAGACGTTGTTTTCCGTCAGATTGTTTTCCATACTAACGATATTAGCTTCACAAAGTGGATTCATCAATTCGCGTAATGTTATATTCAATATTATGATACTCTTTTCTCGACGGTAAAATCAAAAAGTTTATATTTATACAGCAAAGATATGTATTCATTCAAATTTTGGATAAACAACGTTTTTCATAAATATTCCTAGAAGTACGAGTTTACCTTTCTATCAGGATATTAAAATTTAAATAAACATGTAATAAATAGTACGGAACAAATCTATATTTAAAGAGAAGTACATATGTATTTTGCTGTTCAACTTGATCTAATTTTGTCGATATTTTTAATATTTGATGTATTTTTATTTCTAATTTCAATGTTTAATTTAAATTATTTATAAATGTCAGAATTAGTATTTAGCATGACTTAGTGATGAAAAATTGTAGGATTTCGAGGAATGATTTTTTTTAATATTCTATTTCATTACTAATGTGATATTTTGGATCAACCTACTACATATTAAAGTATGTTATATCCTTCTAATTTGGTTCTCTCTAAATATAATAAAATTTAACGCATGATATTCGCATAGGTTCAATTTCAAAGGAACACTAACCTAGTAATAAATGTAACGTTACTGGTTAAATAGTATCAAGTATTATAAGATATAATTAAACATATTGTTCTCTCCCTCTCGTGATAACTAAAACCCGAAATTTCAGACCATCTTATTCACAAATAATACTCTTACTTAGTTGTACGTATATGAAAACTAATTATAGCCTTTAGTTATAAATAAAGTTCGCTTTCTTCATAATATTCAATGTCTGTTAATATTTCTTGCAATACAGTGTGATTATTAACTAGTTTCTGATTCGTTGGTTATTTTTAACGAATTAGCTTTCCGAGTTAATTCGAGTGTAAAATAATTGTTCCATCACTTACGTTAAACACGCGAGAAAGTTTCTGACAGATTACACTCAAATTAATGTTAACAGTGACACGTAATTTGTCGTTGTTAACTATGAAATGTGTATCAAAACCAAAGTGAGTTTTTGGTTACTTAATTAAATTATATATTATTGTGCTATTGTCTTTAAAGAGATTTTATTGACATTGAATATAATTACTATTTAATACAAATAGAATTATGATATTCAATTGATATTATTACGCTTTACATAAAGAAATATTGAAGTGCAACGAACCGCTTGATACTCTTATAGGTTTACCATTTTTGAAATGTTCCCCTCGCGATGATGAGATTGATAAAACAGCGAAGCTTTATATTTTTAAAAATATTTTTCATAAAAAACGTAAGCACCTATTTCATGACCCAAATAACCCATAATCTCGCGTAGGAGAATCGATAGGGAAGTTTCATTGACATTCAACACGAAGCGTCTAAAGCTTTGGGAAAATTCCTGTTTTTGGAAAGGGTAATATTCACCAATATTATGTTATATGTGTGTGTGTGTATATATATGACTGAAAAACATTTTTTATTTTTCCAGAAAGATAACTATATTTTAATGTGAATGATACTTTTAAGATAATATTTATTTAGTTCAATTTAAGCGTTAGTTGTATTTTTATTATTATTTATTACAGATTTTTAATCATAATATAAATGTAAAAATACATTATATCGCTACATTTACTATATTTTTTTACTGAAATAAATCTAATTATAATCATTAATCGTTAAAATATGCAGTTACGTACTTATGTCTAATAATACTCTTCAGGATAAATATAATATGTAGAGACGATTTTATAATTTCAGTAATAAATAATAATACAAAATACAAAAAATAAACAAATACACAATATATTATTTAATTTACTAATAATATATTTCAATTTTTCAAAGGCAGCGAAATCAAAGTTACTTAACATTTATTAGGCGGTCGTAAAATAATAGTGCCGATCCCAACCACGCGCTTGTTGGGCGTTAATCTTATTTTTAGGACTTAAGCGCTATACTAATTACTTGTTTCTAACTTAGGGCCAAACCTTCAAGTCATCAACAGTATTTCAGCTTAAAAAAGATATTACACTTGAATTGTCATTCACACTTGAACATCCACAGCTCAAAGCATCAGAAGATTTCTGCCATTTGGACCCACCTAGTACGAACTTCAACCGTGCGGAGGTCGTTTTAAATTTAGATTATCCAAGATCGCAGAAGCTGCCGCTTCTCTCTTCCCATCCCTTAGTCAAGCTAGACGTCCAGAACTAAGAATTGAGCCCGCTTTGAAGACTCCTAAAGCCTACGAACGCACCTATAATTCACGTATAATTATACGTTACGATCTCAATTTTTCCAAGCAAATATACTAACAAAAAAAATTGTCATAATAAGAAATTAAATAAATACTTCTAACACGAAGGTCGGGATAATTTTTTTTTTAATATTTATGTGTAAGTCAGAAAACAACAATGAAATAGAGATCTTTATAAGAACAATGGTTTGTTTTGAATAATGAATTTAAATACCACGCAAACAATAACTTTGCATTTCAGCAATAAAATATAGATCTCACATATAAAGGTTTAAAGTCAGAAATGAATACAGAAATCCTACAAGACACCCAGTATTGCATAACAACCACAAAATCTTAAAAGCCACCAATTGTCACCTATTAAAAATGCAATAAATATTAAACAAACAACAAAAAATTACAACATTCTTTGTTTTAATATCGAAAATAAACCCGCCTGACACAAAAATCAGAACTATAGCATTTATGTTTCATTATTAATCTTTATACTAAAACATTATTTTATACTTAACTTTCAATTAATTGAAATAATTTAAAATGTACTACGAATCATTTTCTGTAATATTCAATTCATTTATTTATATATTTTGATACAGAAAGAATATTTTAAAACGATATATTTGACAAGATTGTCAAAAGTTTATTTTTAAGTATTGCCTTACCATCAGTTCGAGGATTCTTTACGTTTGCTCTTTTAAGCTAATATTCGAATCATATTTTTTTTTTGTATATAAATGTTTATGGTAATAACGTATTTTTAATTAATTATATTACTCTTTGTAACTTTAATTACATTTTTACATACACATATATATAAAATTTCAAGCCTAAAATAATTTGCTCAAATAAAATTACCTTTGATTAAATAACAAATTAGGTGAGCTTACTTTTAAACGAAAACATCCTAGTAGAATAAAACTAAATTAAATTTCCAAGGAAAGTAGCTACTTATATGAAAAACGGGACGTAAAATATGTTTTATTTATTAGAAAAAATACCTTTTTAACCTGCTTTTTACGCTCTTTCTTAATAAATTTTCACGGTATTCTAATAAAAGAAGATTTTTTTCAAATTTCACGCGATTTTATATGAAATGCGAATGTTTATTTTAATAATAAACAAACTTAAAGAACGCTTGATATTTTTTTCTGATTTATATATTTTTTTTTTTAATATATTGATTTTATGGTTTAATTTTAACTTTTCGATTGCCGCCTCAGAATTTACAGAAACACAATTGAAATTCATGAGTGTGAGTAGCCATTTCGTTTTATTGCATTTCCTTAAACTTTGCTTTCGCGTGATCCGACGCAGACTACGGGATCCCTTTATTGGGGGAGCCCTTTGACTTTGCACCAAATTTTTTTTTAATAAGACGATCTCTTTTATTACTGCTCTTTTTTGCATTTACATCCGATATGCATAGATGAATTCTCATTCGAAACGCGTATTGAAAGCGAATGAATACTTTAACGCTAAACTTATTTCGAAAAGGTTCAAAATGAATCGAAGGCGAAGCGACATGTCGGGTTGAATATATTAATAAATAAAGGCCGTTTCTCTAAACATATGTATATTATTGTGCTCAATACAAAAACAAACTTTTTTATATATAAAAAATAGTGTAAAAACATTTCTTGATGTATTCAATTATTCTTGAGACATATTGTTGTATAATATTGTTTTACATACGACGAATCATAAACGCAGGTTATTTACAATCGTAAAAAACGGATCGCGTCATTTTATAGCTAGTATTAAATGTCATAATGAAAATGTGAATTTACGCGAAATGATGTGTTTTTCTCGGGAAGCGTATTTTTCACGTTATACGATGGCATTTATGACGTGAATCGTAAATTGGATATAGATTGGCATTGTTGAATATATAAATAAGTATATAAGGTTATGCCTAAAATGAAGTGTTACACAGTAAGTTTTTAATATATTTATAAAAAAATAATAGAAATTTGTATTTTATAAAAATAAGTAACTTTATAAGGCGCAGTAAATGTTATATAAGATTTTAATAATATAAAAATATCACTACATATACAAACAGTTATATAAGTGTAAATTATTGATATAATGTATAAAATAAATATTATATATATATAGAAATTACTTTTATTTAATTACCATTTTATATTAGATAACTAATTAGACATATAATGGGATTTTTAATATTATAAATCTTATTATTTTATCTACTGGGTTTTATTAACCATTATTTTAACATCGTAACCAATGGAATGTTAAAGGAAATATATACGTGCAATATCGGCAAAATACTTCGTGTTGCTTAATAAATACGTATATATACATATTATTCCAACATAATATTATTTGCCGGTTCTATCCTACGTCTTTCGATGCTGTGAAGATTTATAGCGTTCTTTGTTCGCATGTTTTAGTATGAAATACGTACCATCGAGTTTTTATATTTCAAATTATAAAATTACTTTTTGAAACTCGTGTATTTTCTTACATATAAATACATATCTTCTTACTGTGATTTATATATATTTTAATATTTTTTTGCGCTTTTTATATTATTGAACAAAAAAGCAATATATATCACTAGATTAAGGAAATGTGCTACACAACATATAGCAGTGAAATCAAAAATTGTTATATTAGCAGCACTATCTCAAATTTCAAGATGAAATTTTTACCCTACATGGAGTTAGTGCATCAGTTAATTAAGATTCTCCGTGCTTTACTTGAAAACTTAATATAGATAATCAGTTTTCTATCGACTACATTTAATTAAAAGACGTGAGAGGAGTATTATCTTGTGAGCAATAAAGAAAATTTTATTTGACAAGACAAGAAAGAAAAAATCTCACATTAGCCGATCTATGTATATATAATATAATATGACTAGGTGTCTTTGTCTAACTTGTTATAAAAAAAAATATTTACGGATCTTGATTCGCCAATAGAGTATGCAAGCTTTTTTATAATTTTAACAAATACTTTTATTAAACTAAAAATCAGATATACATAGGGTTGCCATACGCGTCCCGTATATACGGGACTGTTACCGTATTTCACTACTCAGCCAGGTATTACTATTTATCCCATTTTTGCCCGTGCCAGTGCTCGGTAAGCGCTTATTTGTTTCACGCGTGTGTAATAAAATAAATAATTGCTAGTATTAATATTTTTTAGGGTTACCTAAAATAGTAATAATAAAAGGTAATTATTTATTTACTTTTGTTATTTTAATAATTTACTTTTTATCTATCCACGATTGTAATGACATGCTTTCAAAGAGGACCCATAAAGCCAATAGCTCCGACTTTGGGTCTGAAGGCAAAGGCCTTCAAAAATATGCGCCGCCTTCTCGCCGACGACTCAAAGTCCACTGTCCCGGGACATGGCTAATAATCTATTATATCCTTGGCGCTTGGAACAAGAAGAGGGTTTTTCTGAGAAAACCTCTCATAAACATTGACTCACTAATGATTTGCCAATTTTTTTTGATAATCCCCGTTCTCCATTTTTTATAAAACAGTTAAAATATAATTCCAAGAAACATGTTCATCTCATTAGGCGTTATTAACGATTGCCATAAATATGTTTCTGTGGTGATTATATTTTATATGTTCAATTAAACATTTACAACGTGCTTTTTAATATATTTAGTTTAAAATTCCTTTACAATTATTATTCCTGAAATATCTAACAAAAACCTTACATTTTATAAATATTACAAGCAATTAGGAATTAAGTTTATGAAGTAACTCACACATGAGTTTTAGTTATATCATTTCAAAGATATCTTCAACTTAATTATTTTTTATAAAAATAGTACATTTATAGGCATTCGTATGATGATAAATACTGGTATATAACGTAGCAGCTACTAATATGGTAAACTTTTTAGAAAAACAAGAAGCACGTGATTTTGTAATAAAATATTACGTAAAAGATAGATGGCCTTTAAACAACTAAATTAGTTAATCATAACTAAAAATTATTTTTATTTTAGTCAAAGAACTTAATTTGATTAATAAAATATAATATTTAAAAGAAATTGCTACGTATTAATATAATTTTAATTAGGTAAATAGATTCTAAATCTTTATAAAATTCCATTTTTTTAATAAATATATGACTATATACATATAATATATTATTACTATATATTTATGCAAATTTAATTTGATATATCATGAAAATTATAATTTAAAATCACTTCGTTATATAAGTAAAACTATATTTTATATAGTACGACTCATACCCATACCCACAGCAGACATTCCCACATGTATTTTAAAGCTAGAGTAAACATTTTTTTAAGCGAATTGCATTTAAATGTTCAATTCCAAACTTTTTCAGCGTGTATTTTTTCACAGTGGCTTCATTAACGATTTTAATTGTAAAATTTTCTGCTAGAATGGTCTCAAAGCTCTAATGAAAATTTCAGCATGGATACTTTTGTACATACATAATAAATGGATATGTATCCATTCGGTGTAAAGACACAAATAAAAACGCTGCACTGAACTGGACAGAATCAAATAATTTATAACATCGGAATAAAGCAAGATAAATTATTGTTTCTGAATCCATTTATACACGTCTGGCAGTTGCAGTACATCGTCTTTGCGTTGAATGTCTCGTGATTGATAACGGCTATCAGGCGACGTTAATGCCTTGGATTTACTTTAAAAATACTTTTCACAATGCAATCCACAAACACAGATAAGAACGGCAGTATTTCAGAATTTCTTTGGCGTTTTTAACGCAAGATGTGTTCAATCGAAGGCGAAAAGCAAAATAAAAAACTCACGAAATAAACCAAAGAAAAATATCGCTGCAGTTGCCGGCGTACAAAAGATGCTACTTTATTACAGAGGTGGAGTAAAATGGCAACTTTTGTAGAAAACAGATATTAAGTCTTCGATGGCAGACCGATGCAACCTTTTTTTTATTCGATCGATAATAAACCCTTGCTACTTTTCCATTAACTCGAAAAATCACTCGCTTTAATATGAAATATTTTCAGCAGCAAGAATGATTATTCGAATGCGTCCTATTTGGGTATGAATGTAATAATACATGAAAATTCCTAAAGATGCTTCATATACCGTCGACGGAGGCATTCAATTGGAATCCGGGAAATGTGCAAAAGCCTTCTCTCTAAAGCTCTAGCAGACCGGAATAGCGGCTGAGGCAAAGACCGACTCAAAGGTCTTCAATACCTTTAACGGATTATATGAAATTTATCCTTCCTTAAACCGGAACTGATGATTTTGATTTAATGTAACAGATTGATCAAATGTATACGTCCTCGAAATTGCATTGCATCCATTGTGGACAGCTTCCATTGTCGTGTATCCAATACAATGCCACATATACGTATATTGAGAATATATCGTGTCGTTTACTCTATGTGATTCTTTAAAAATAATATTTTAATAAAATTAATACAGTTTATATGATTTTTGTAATATTACATAGAGACAGACTAATGAACTTTATTTTTTTTATACCTTATAATAGCTTAATAAATACATATGCATACGTACATTCAATCATATATACAAATACACATACTATATGGGCGTATATAAAATGATGTGAAAAAATCAGACCTATAAAAAGTTTCAATAATATTTTATGATGATATAATTTAATGGGCTATAAAAATTAAAAAAATAATAATTTGCTAATATTTTAGAATGTAAATTTTGGTATTATATATTGATCATTTTTTTTGACATGTTTTAGCTATAACGTAGGTTCAGGGGTCAGGGAAAAAATTTTAGCTACTACCCTAAAATATATTTGCTAAGAGCTATTTTACTCCCCTCGAGATCAAAAGGCAATTTTTCAATTAATTTATTTAAAGAATATGGTTTCTTGTAATAGTGTCTTTTATAGCTTTTGTTTCGTTTTTGACACCAAAATTTAACTTTACGATATCAAAGAAATTTTAATACTTTCTATGTGGCTTAAAATAGAAACTCTCTATTCACATAAATAAGTTGTTGCAAAAGCAGTGGCTCTTTTATCGATTTTTTATGTATAGTTTGACAAGCTTTTTGCAGCAATTTCAAGAAGTGAAAAAGAGAAGAAAAAACAAGCTAATCCATCAGCCTTCTCTGCCACATTAACTTAAATAAACCAAACGTGTCGGCAAAATAAAACTACAATACATGTCTCAATTAAACACTTTTTTCTTTCATTACCTCTAAAAATAAAATGTTAACCTATTTTGGAGAAATTTACTCTGGTTCTCTCAAACTATTAAAACTCTAGGTATTAAATTTTCGTAAATAGTTTTTGTTACCATGTTTTTTGGTACAGCTTTTTAATCTTTTTGTACGACTACATTTTAATCCATTTTTTCTCTGAGAATAAACTTGCTTTCATTATTGCCCTAAATCTTCAATAAACTGTGCTATTTTGTCATAATTACATGAGAATTTATATTTCTCGAAAAATTAAAAAAAAATGTTAAACTATAATGCCTAGTATTATGTCATATGATATTACTTTATAAAAACAGCGATATTGTTTGATTTCACATTTGTGGAAAAAACCCACTTCAACACAAAATTACGTAAGTCACCTTTAGTGTACTTTTTTATGTTATTTCGTTGTCCTATATAAATTATTATGTAACAATTTATAGTTGAAAGACAACCCCATATCTTTCTAAAATCTGTTCATTACTTTCAAAACGACGTATACTTGATTAATTGTCGCTCTAAGTGTTTCAAAATAAGAAGAAATTTATAAATATTATAATCAACTATTCTACAAAATTACTTATATTGAATATATGTTGTAAACTCTCTAATGAATTTTAACTTTTAATGATTAGTCCATATCCTTAACTTGAAATCCTAGCCCCGTACTTAAATTCTAAATTATTTAATATTATACATAGTAAATATTCTTATAATCTTTATTATGTATCATATTGCATGTTACAGAATGTTTTTTAGTTGTATTCAATTGGACAGCCCTAACCTAAGCAATAAAAAATAAAAATTTTAAACATTTATAAACCGAAATACTTTCAGGTACAGGTTATCAACGTTCCACATGATTGATCTGATTCGGATATAACTTTAAACTAATAACTCTGTTTGTATCACGCTATTTTTAATGTAATGCAGAAAACTTTTTCTGCTTCCCGCGATTTTATTGTTCATTGTATGTACATGTATTATTTGGTTAGGGGATACGTAAGTGCCAAGAGAAAGTCAAGTGCTCGGCTATCTAAAAAGAAACATCGGATTCGTGTAAACGAGCACTCGGGCCGTGTGAATCAAAAGGAGTGCGTTGAAGTGTTGAAACACCGCGAAAGCCTTCAAATTATTATTCATAGGGTTTTGAGCATCATTCATACTTTTTATGACGCCATCCCCTACACGTCGGTACTAGCTCTGGGGGTACGTATCTACGTGCGGGGGATTTGTGCGGTACAAAAGGAATCGAGCCAGCCCGCGGGGGCGAGAGCAGTTTAAAACGTGTTTTATTGCTGCAATAAATTTTCAAAGGCGTAAGGAAATGAAAACAAATAGAAAACGAGGTAGGCGAATCCACCAAAGTGGTTTGTGGATTACGAGTATGTGCTAAATGTGGGTTGTGTCTTGCATGTGTGCATATGCTCGACTCGCCAATTTAGCGTTTGCTCTTCGATGTATAAATATTAGTTTTTGAGATTAGTGAGATAAGATAGCTCGAGTGTGCTGGCGAGATTGTATTAAATTAAACTTTAAATAATAATATATTTGACTATATATTTATCGTACTAAATAATATCGCTGACCTTTCCTAATAAACATCCCAAGTTTCACGGGTCAACAGCAATCGTTTTCTAGCAAGGGACCGTTTATATTTTCCAGATTGTACATACATTAGCACGATTAATCAATACTATAATTTATTGCTCACGATTGGCATGTTTTAGGTATGTAAACCCACATAATTAACCCAAATTGGAATTATTTATTTTTTACTTAAAGATGTAACTATACAATCATATAACCCGTGACTATATGCTATACTTAATACACTTTATACGCTTATACTTGATAAGCTTTGTTGTTTCTTTAAACAACGAACACTTTTTACCGTGTAAAATCTCATCTGGAGTACTTCAGGGAAGTTTTCTCGGGCCGTTTCGGCTATACACGTGTGACTGATTTTTCGCTGATTAAAGAAAAAAAAATTTGACTGTGATGCTAATTTAAGAATTACTTAGCATTGAACTTAGTACAAATGTTGTTTGTAATGTTTTGTCATCGTAATGGTATCTTAAAATTTGAAATTACTTTTGTATATTCTATTGAAATATTTCTGGTTTTGTCACAATAGTGATACATATTAATAGCCTAAAAAGTATGAAAAGTATTAAAAATTAGATATTTTATTTAAAAATATTTTTTATGACATCACAAATATTCATAATAAATTCATATTATTATGGGGTGTAAAATACACAATGCGCAAATAACCATGTAGGCTTTATTGATGCGAGTAATATCTAGTTTATTTGTACTCAGAGCTTATAGTCAATGAAGCGCAGATCGAGGATCTATATATTCGATAACTATTCAATAAGCACAATGACAAAGCTATTCTTGCAGAAAGTGCCGAAGCATTCAATCTATATTGGATATTTTAACTGACAAGTGTGAGAAGTGAGATTTCTCTATTATTACACCAAATGCCATGATAATCAATAATCGAGAGACCTATTTACTAACATTATTGTTTGAAAAATTCTGGAATTAGTGCAACTTCAAGTAATAAAATATGACTAAATAATTATAATATAAAAGTCTCGTGACAAACATAAATAGATTCACGACTTTTGTTATATAGTGCTACTTTATAAATACGACTTTCTGGACCACAAGAGTTTAAAAATTCAGCTTTAGGGGCTTAAGTTCATAATCATTTCGTTGTTAATAGAAGGTAAAATTTGATGGACTGGATTATATGGACCGTCAAAGCACAAAAGTAGATGGTTTATGCTTAGTCATGATGCTAAGTATTAAAAGAAGATTTTTAAATATATATTGTTGATATTTAATACGTTATATTCTAAATTATATTCAACACTTTTTTATAGAGATACATCGAAAAAGCGACGATATATAAAGCAATGGCTTTTATCCTTCTATCCATCAGGGATAACGAAGTGATCATGCGGGAGCAAAGTGAAGCGCAAAGTGAGCAAAGTTATCCGCAGGGACCTCTCGCGAGGGCTGGGATATCCCTATCATAATTTTCTGGAAAATCTCCATTACGTAAAAGCGCCACAGTCTGTGCGGGTAGTACACTACTCGAGCCTGACTTTATTTTGACAAATTAGCTCGTTACTGATAATGGAATCCTCGCTTCTTGAGCTTCTTAGCTAACGTGTTTACTTAGACACTTCTTAGCCATCATTATTATTGATGAACGATCAACATGCTTAATTATTAGTAAATATTAACCAACAACATCCTAATTGAAAAATCAGATTCTTCGATTACATAATATACGGGTGTTGAGTGTAAATAATGAAGAAATTTTTTCTTATTTTTAATGGGGGCCCGTGTGTCTGTCGTGAGGTTTTGCGCAAAAGAAAAAATAATAGTGGATTTTCCATTGTCTAGTCCCTATTGTCAATGGGAATACAAGTGGGATTGTCGGTGGGACGATTCTTTAAAAGAAAATAAGGCGTCTGCAAAGTCGACAGAAAATCCCCGACGTTCGTGATCGTCGACTTACGGATATTAAATGTTGTTGTATACACCACAATTTCTTGTGTAAGAGCAAATTTAATGTTTTCCTCTTGAAATAAACACACGTATATGAATATAAATATTTCTGATATATATATTTATTTTTTATACATTCTCCTACTAAATATTTTATTTAAAAAACATCTTTACATTTAAGACAATTTAAGAAATAGTCACTATTAATAAAATCAACACCCATGTACATATTTGTATAGCACTTAAAAGTTAGTAATATTAAATAGTTTATATATTAATTTGGTTTAATATACGATAGAACCTCGGTTTGCGAGCATGATTTGTTCCGGAAACGTGCTCGTATTTCAAAACATCCGGATATCAAATAAAATAATCTTATAAAATGTAAAGAACAAATATTAATAAGCTGAGCATTATTGTTAAGATATATTTTATGGCAAATTTAAATCTTAAAATGGATATTAAAATTAAAAAATGGTTGAGAAAGTTGATACACGCTAAAAATTAATGTTAATTGTTCAGCTTGTAAAGGGTAAAAGGAGTACCCTTTGTTAGCTCTTTGTCTTACATACATAATGAAGATGTTTTCTTTAACCATTTATTTGTTATTAATTGAGCAATGTTACATATAATAAATTTAATTATGTAATAATAAAATTATAGGTAATTATTTTAAAGTTTATTGTTTTAAGCTACCGGCTTTACAGTAACTAATTTTATTTTAATTAATACACATTATTTTTAACTGGCAAAATACTTTTAAGTGACACAGTCGAAAATATTTATAATTCGTTCCGCCTATTATTTTTGGGGCGATTATAATGAAAAAATATATTATTATCTACGATCTAAAGGGCTGCTTTTTCGCACGACGACCCACAGCGTTTTTTGTACATTATAAAAAATTAAAGGTGCCCCATTCTTGGCGAATAAATACACAGCCCTTTTTCATGATCTTTATCCATAATAGGAGATTTTTTATCGCTAATGGGACCGGGCGGCAGTCATTAAAGAATTTAATTAGCTTTTTTGCTTTACGGAATGCCTTCGCGGGATTTCAACACTTCACGAGTAATTTTTCAGATGCCTAAAACGAGAGCCGTGTTTCTTATTCTCGGCGATTTTTTCCGAGCCTTAATATCATGGACGAAAATCTTCATAATGTCCTTCGTTGATGTTTTCGCAGAAATTTTCAGAGGAAAAATATCTCGCTTTGAAGGCACCGTGTTATTTTTTTTCGCTCATTCTACTTTTCATTCTTCAACCATTATTATAATATTTTGCCTTTGTCGTCGGATTAAATTTCTAATAAAATTTTATCGGTGTTGAAATAAATTTCTTGTGTCAATTTTTCATTAAAGCTCTTAAGTTGCTTTTTTAAGTAATAAATATATATTTCGTAATACGATGTTATTAAACGTGAATTTGTTTATACTCGAAGTAAATCATAAACATCCAAACATTTTATACATCAAACATGACGTATACTTTTAATATACAGCGCCAATTCAACTCCCCATAGACTTTGAGTTTTTCATTTAAATTTGAAGGATATTCAGTACTCGGAGAATAAAAACGGCAGCTATCCATCACCAAACAGGCATAATTAAATTATATATTATAGCCATAATATATATTTTAATTTTAAATTGATAGTAAAGTTATATTAAATCACTCTGATTAAATAGATGTTTTGTCTATATTTATCTTGTTAAATACTGTCTTTGATAAGTAGTTTAATCTCTAGTTTGTGGTTCATGAAATATAATTTCCTTTACATGGCAAGCCCACGTATTTTAATAACGGTTTAATGTATAATATATACTATACTATTATTAACATTTCACGTCATAATTAAGTATGATACAAAAATTCAAGCAGTTTATACATATTTATGTTTAATTTATAATTTTCAGATTAAATAATATAATATAAATAAATAGGTATATAGAAACAATGGTATTTTCAAAACCACCCGTAATAATAGTTGCTACGAAATTAGTTCCAATGTTTTACTAAATGCTTGTAATATTAATTGCTTTATTTGTATACTTTGAACTTTCGTCTACATTTTATAAACGATAATTTGTATCCAAACAGAAATCCATTATTTAGTATCCATAAACAGTTTTAAAGCCCCCGCATTATAATCAGGACTACTGGAACAAAACCATATATTGAACTTAAAAATGTATTGAATTACGACGTTACTAATTTTACCAATTTTAAAATTATCAAATTAGTCCAGAATTAAAAGGTACTTCAATTTATTTAAATCGTTAAATTGTCTTATTGTATTTAATGTTGTATTTGCTTATTTTAATGACGTATGGTTGACGTATGGTTTGCTAGTTTGTAGTATTGTATTTTTAAGTATTCATTTGACATTCAGATAAAAGTTTACCATGACAGTATTTGCAAATATATACCGTTTTTATTTACTTTCTGAAAACACAACTTTGGAAAGCTTATCCATCTCATCATTAGACGGGATGTAGTTGAGGATCACTAATCCTCAAAGGGTTTCACGCAGCTGATGGTTGACTATTTTTTTATGTTAGGTTTGCCGTCAAGTGTAAAAACTTTCTCTATGTACAAAAAAATATTCAGCTAATATTGAGAAAAACTAATATGATTAAATTATAAGACCCGTGGCACAGAAAATTGCTTTTATTATTATTTTTTAAATAAAATAAAATTAAGTTTACGTATTTGACTCTATCACAGCTTAACGAAATAAATGTTTAAATTATCAAAGTTAATTTATCTAAATATATACAGCATATATTATCAAATTTTAGTGGCATATTAACTATTTAATTATTAGATAATTGTTGCTAGCTATAAAACAGTATTCCTAGGTATAAAAAGAGTATTTAAACTCATACTAAAAATCTAGTTTTAATTAATATGTTCACGTATTATATAACTTAAACTTGAGAAATAATTATGGCAATCAATTATGTATTACTACATTAGACGTATAAAAAATATTCAGAAATAATTTAAAAGCAAATATTTATGCAATAATATTAGCGTTAATGTATAATATCTGTATTTTAAAATAATAATCCTGCAATTTTTAGCAACCAGCCAGATATTAGGGTGGGTGAGTCCTCGGTCGTTAAGCTCGGTTATAAATAAGAGAAGTTGAAATGCTATATATTTTTCTTACACTGTCAAAATGAACTTTTTATTTATAACTCTATTAATAATTGAAACAATCAAAATTTCCTTAAAGCAAAATATAATAATAAAATGTGCTATGCGACCTAATGTAACATCACTTATTACTCCTGTCATTTTTGTGGCACTGTATATACAAAGACCAATAACCCACCTCCAATCTAAACTGTGTTTTATATAATATTCGTCTATGTTTCTAAAAATTTTTGAGCTGGTTGGACTTTTTGGTAAACTCCAAATATTTAAAATTTCATCATGAAATTCAGTGCTTTATTGATTTAGAAGTGTAAAAAAGAGCACTGGCATAATATGCTTATTTAAGTTCCAAATACATTTTCTCAAAATAAACCCAGAGAGCTATATGAAAAATAACAAAAGCAGTGCTTTAAGGAAGGCTAACCATGAAAAAGAATACCTTTTTTTGCGATAACTATAACAAAATAATAACAGTTGACTAAATGTGAACCCCACGGATTATTACAAAATCCGCAACATTATTTTTCACCTAGATTTAGTTTTAAGCTAATGAAAAGTAATAATATTACTTTTTAATTAACAAATTATCAACGTGAAATCTAAAAAACGATTCCCTTTTTGTAGCCCTGCAAATTAGAGTATGAATTCCAAAATTCGCGACACGTAACCGTAAAGTACGTGTACAAAGGCCGATTTGGGCCATGTTTAAAAACCCGGCCCACGTTGGATTCGTCCAATTTTTATTATATGAATACCAATTAAATTTTCATCTCGATAATTTGAAATTGTTGTAACGCGGTTACGTATCCAAGCATAACGATAACGAGTGTCATTTTTTATCAGGGCCCAGGCCAAGCGCCGTGTTTGCTCATTTTGCACCGGACAATTTCCTTGCAAGTCACGTAGTAATCTACTCTCCTCCATATACAACCCATATAATATCGTGTGATAGCATTGAATTGCCGAGCGTTATTATGGGACCAGATGAGGAGCTTTTTTGTGTGGACGAAACCTATCGAAATGGTCCTTCGCCGGAGCGCAAAAAATAACATGGAGGCCCTGCAGAAATTCAGGGGCGTCCCGTGGGACCATGGCGGGATTTTTTTTCGCGTCTTGACCCAAGGGTGTCGCTCAATGGGCTGGGACGAAAATAAAAATATACACCGCAATATCTTTTTTTCCATCTACAAAATTGATTTCCATTCCGAAAAGTGAACAATTGGGAGCGAAGAAGAAAAACATGCACGCGCAAACAAGATATATCGATGTTTCAAAATCCCTGTCTAGATATCTTTGTATATATGTACATATGTATTTGAACAAAAAATATGTAACATAGTATTGGACGTCTTTGTATTTATTGCTTGTTTTCGTGTCAACGACAAAAGTGATCTGATTTTAGGTTTAAGTAGTGGTTATTTTAATATTCGTATTTTGTTACGATTATAAGATCCGTGCTATATATTTCTTTAATTTCTGTACTTGCGACACATTTTAATTATTGGTCTTCTTTTCCCGTTCATTTGTTTAATAAAATTTAATTAAGATCATTCTGACCAAAAAGGTTATCATAAAACAAATAATAAAATTAAATTACGCAATCCGGACCAGCTTCTCGTAGCTGACATATACAGTTTTGAGAAGGCTTTCGATAAGGTTTTACATGGGTTATAAGTAAAAAAAATATTGAACTTTGGTTGCTTGGATGATTTATCTCGGTTATTTTGCTCTTGGACGGTAACAACTCATTAATACCGCTGAAAAAATTACTCTTAGGATGAAAAAGCGCACGCCAGTCAATACGTGTAATACCATTTTTCTTCGAACACTTTAGTTACCGATCGCCAAAATAGCCATATGTACCGTGTTTTGTCTTAAGGCGTGAACACATTATGGAGGTGTATTCAAAAAGCAATGCACTCAAACAGACATAGTCATATGCAGATCGATACAAGAGACATCGGCAGATTGTTTGGAGAGCATTACGATAACAATCCAATTTACTCCACGTGCACTCAGCCGACAAATACAACTCGATTCTATTACTCACTTTTAATAATCCTACTATAAAAAAAACTTATTTTTGGTTCATTTAATAAATATGTTACTATCATTCTTTTTGGCATTTATTTAGCTGCAAAGTCATACCCCATTCGGCATTAAAACCCGAAAATATTAATAAATATCGTAAGTTCATATGAATGTATGATGTTTTTTTATCATTTATGCGAGATAGTAATGTATGATAATTACAATTATATTTTAGTAATTCAACTATTTTTCATAAATTATTGAACCTAAAATAAGGACATTGTAAATATAAAATAATGAAACAACATTTGCATAACAAAAACCTCAAAACCTAAAAAAATATTAAGAAAACTAGGTAGTAATATTTCTATGTATTTTATAGTGTTACAAAGAAGTAACATGAACTAGTATTATAAATAACATGTCTACTTTTTAGGATTGGTTGTCAAATACAAAAAAATGTTCCTCATAAAAAATGTTCAGAAGGTAATCCCGCATCGAAATTAAATATAAAAAAATAGTTTTTTGCTTTAAAACAAGTTTTAGATTAAATTAATTAGACCCCCATACAAGCTTTTATGAGACTTGCAATATAGTTAACGCTTTTAATTTCTCTGTTTTTAAGATTAAGTCTTGAATTTTTGTTTTAGTATAGAACTCTTAATAACCCTTATAATAATCGCTAAAAAAATATGACATAAAAATAGTTTTTTGCCTCAAAACAAGTTAAATATTATAATTCGATCGGTCATCCATACAAACGTTTATAAGACTAGCAATATGCTGAGATTTTCTTTGTTTTAATGACTAAGAATTGAATTTATTTATTGAAGCATCTATATGATATTTGCTAAGAAAATAAGTCACTTTTTTGCAAATTTAAACACTTAAATATTCATAACTCTGTTGGATAAAATCCTATATAAAAATTTGCTTAATAGAAAACATATAAGCTAAACTTGCATCGAAATAAATATTTGCACTAAAATTAGTCACAATTTAACATTAAAAGAGCTGATAACAGTTTATTGTACAAAATATATAATTTAACAGAATATAATATATTTATATTGCTAAGTGATAACTGTCCGACGAGTGCATTAAGAAATTAGAAAATTAATAGTTAATCGCATTCTCGTATAACTCCACTTACAAATTCTACCTTTTCTAAAAGTTTGTTGCAAGGTGGCTGTCGGATAATTACAAATGATAATTTAAACAATGCTTATGCAACGCGAAGCCATTAGTGTTTTTTATCCTGAAGGGTTTTGAAGATTACGAAAAATAAGGATATAAAGAGTTCGTATGGTAATCGATGAGTATTTATGGTATTTGGTTGCTTTCGAAAGTAGGCGTGGCTATTGTGCAACTCTGGGTGTTTTGCCGATCTCTAATATCATTTAGATATTTCTAATGATTATTGTTGAAACCTTTAAATACTCCTTAAGTATTTAGTTACTTTTTAGTTTAACTAACATTGTGATTAATTAATAAAAAAAATTAAATATATTTATTTATGTTATTTAAATAATAAAAAAAACATTCAAATATAATTATAATTTAATTTAAATACATACGTTTAAAATGTAAAAATATATATAAAAATATTAAATAATATGATAAAATACTGCATATTAAAATTAATAGAAGCAAAAAAATATTTAATAAAACTGAGAAATCAATCCTTATATAAATATACATATGTGTATATATATAATATATAATATATTATATTTGTTAAAGTTAAAATATTTCAACTTTATTTATACACGGATTAAAAAATTTTAACTTAATTTTTAAATGGTAATTTAATAAAAACATTATTTCTTTAATCGACACTTTTTAATACAAATAATATAATATCCCATTACAATGAAACCTGCTTTATGGATTTCTTATTTCAACAAAGCACAAAGAGAAATTCTAAGAAGGGTTTCATTAAAAAAATACAGAGAATTCTAATTCATACGATATATTTCCTTATTTTTATATAGAACGGCAATCGATCTTCAATACAAGTGTTTTAACCATTAATCGGGTGGCATGCTTTTCCACAGAGCTCGCCTGTACAGAATCGTTGTGGTCACGTATCACTTTGAACCGATGGCTTTTCCACGGAAAATGGCTTTCGCTCGGAGAACGCTCTATATAGATAGTCTCAGGTGGGGTTGTGAGGCTTTCACCCCAACCCCTCTAGCATAAGCGACAGCATTTAGCCACCGCCACCTATGGAATATAATGGATACGTAATTGGACGCCGAAGGCTTCGTACAACAAGCCATTTTTCTAGAACCTTCGATGTAAAGCCTGAAAGCTTCCAATGATAATAAAGCTGATCGAAAAGAAGCATCACACGTTTACGTAAATGTAAAGCTGCACTTTAAATGTTAAAAACTCAATTTAATAAATAATTTTAAATAATATACAGTCAAACAATATTTACAAAGTATATTATTTTAAACTGTTTATTTAGGAACAAGTCTCTCGTATCATTTTTTTTGGACGTTCTTAGGAACAAGTCTCTAGTATCATTTTTTTGGACGATTTCAAAAAGTTCTGAAATCCTTTGTAACATTATTTGTATTGTTTGTTACAACTTATTTTATCAAAAAAACGTTACTTTGATTTTGTCTTGATAAGCTATGTTAAATCACGCAATAAGCAGTAACAACAGCAAATTGAGTAAACAAATATCATTTTTCATTACCCTTTTAAATTTTACTATGAATTAAGATATTTAATTGGCAACTTTTATTTTTTTTATTTGTGGGGTTATTATAAACGATCCATAATATTATACAAAATATAATTTGTAATAAAGGCGCATAAATATAAAAATAATGGTTTCCTTTGACCTTTTTGAAATTAATATCAGATTAAATTCTCGATATTTTTACTAAAAATATAAATTATTATATATCAGTAAGATGTTTTCTTTATATTTACTGGAAATTTAATTACATATTATACTACGAATATAAAAATAGGATCAACATCAACATTTCGCTTAAACCACGCGATATTGGTGTAAATTTGAAATACTTAAAACATTAAATATCCATAATTTTAATTGTGCTTTCATTTAAGCACAGTTCTGAAGTTTTCGAGTAAACGATAAACGTGGCTTCCCTTAAATATTTTATTTACAATAATTATAAACACAACAATAAACCATTAATGTGCATCACAATGTCTTAAGTAGTAATATAAAATCAACGTGAATGAAAATTACATAAACATTTAAATATATTTCGATGTGAGTTACTTTGCTTAATTAAAATATTACATGATTTTTTGCTAAATTATGCTTAAACACAAGAGAATGATTAAATTACAATTTAATGGACGGGTTAATAACTTGACATGATGATTCACATTATTGACAATCCATTTATCAAGGGGAAGATGATTAATTAAATTATCGGTTTACTTTGAGACTCGAGTAAATTTCTACTTGGATATTATTTTTTTAAGATAAACGCTGCTTAATTATTATTACGCTGATTTTAAATGCTTATATATTTTTACATTTTTACTTCAACAAAATTAACAAAAATTGACTTAGGTTTAAGTGTCAATATATGTATTCACACTTAATAAGCCTTGCTCGATTTAATAAATAAAGCATATAAGAATCATTGGAACAACAACATTAATTAATTTATGTATAATACAATATAAAAATCATGTTTAAATGAACATAAGCAAGAAATAATAATTATAAAAACTGAAACATAAAATTTTAGGGAAAAATCTATTTTATATAAATAAACCTATGTGAGCTTTCAAATGATAGCTTAGAGCAGCATACAATTTAACTGGCACCCGTCAGACAAATTATATTTTAACTAGTATAAATATATTCACTGAAGTTCAAGTGTACATATATTTTCACTGGTAATACATATTCACTGTAACATATATCAAGCGCATACGGTGAGATACTTTCCCTTTCGCTCGAGGGAATGAAAAATAAATCACTCACTCTCGTAACTTAACATGCGAGCGAGCGATAGGAAAAGTATCTCACCGTACGCGCCTGAGATATATACTAATCTTCACTATTTTAAGAAGTAAAATAGCAAATCACCAACGCATTATAAAAAAAACGTTTTGCGTTTTTTAACTAGAATAATTTACTTTTTCCACTTGGAAAATCTATATTTATATTCTATAAATTAGAACTCAGTTTTAAATTATTAAAAGATATAATATTAATATTATTGAGTTTTACTTTATTATAAAAAAATATGAAATCGTACGTAGTCGCTTGCTTCAATAGTAGATATTCGTCGATAGGTCCTTCTAGAAGTCATTGGTACTTATCCTTAAGCGCGTGTTCTGCAATTTATTACTCAAACAGGAGGAGAGAAGAAAGCCCGTGTAGCGAAAAAGTTTTTTGATCAAAGTAGTAATCCGAGATCAAATGGGGTCGAATGTGAATAGTCCAGTTTTGCACCGCGTACTATACATCGTCGTGAGCGTAAACCGCACACTAACCTCGCACGCTACAATGAGTAGTAGGAATGTGGACAGCTGCTAGGTTCATTGGCACAGTTCACGCGAAATCAGACGCAATCAGGCGTGTCTCCTGACTGGTATTGTGTTTGAATCACTACAGTGATTACAATTAAAACACGATTTTTTACATTAAAAAATATTTATAAGTTTTACAGTCCATCGCTTTTACTGCCCGTCGATGAAGTGAATACCTTCCATTTCAAAATATAAAAACACATTTGGAAGACCAGTTGTTTTTCTGAATTTCACAGTTGCCTGGATATATTTTTTCCACCCTGACAATGAACATTATGCATCCTATCTGACTTGTATAAATTTATATTACTTTCATTAGAAAGCGTCACTCTTCCTTAATTCAAAACAGTCAAGTTTTTGAATCGATTTGTCAATTTCAATCGTGTTAAGAGTATTTCTTCGGTCACGGTTTTTTGCCAGGTACACGACTGAATACATCTTCCTTTTGATTATCCAAATATTAGTAAGGGTTATCTTCATTTATTTCTTAATAAAAAGTTTTGCAAATACTTAATCTTAACCATGAGACAATTTATTGCACCTACACTGTGTATTTTACCATTTTTCAGACAGTATTTTAAGTAATTGTTAGTTATAACTAACAGACTGTAAAGTTCGTTTTGTTGATAACCTAACATAATTGACGAATGCACAATAATATCGATTTTCTTACCCAAACCTAATTGTAGACCATTTGGCATTATTATTTTATAAATGTATCACTACAAAAGCTAACATTTAATTGGCGATGTAACTACTTGTTTACTTTATTTATTATTTGGCAACATTGTATTATTTGTTTTGTATTTTTAAACTCAAATAAATATCGATTTTATTTTATTTTTTAGCGCCCCTCTAATCTGAAGCCTCACACATCGTTTCCGCTCACACGCTTTGCAGTTGTGTTATATAAAGTTTGAGGTTACCTTTTTCATTTTAGTATACAAAGGCGACAAAGAGCGCTATCCAATTAAATTGGAAATTGTTTAGCACCTGCACAAACCGAGTTTTGACTTTGCAACACATGTGCACGCTACATATAATATTATGTGTTGTAATAATGTACATATATAGTTTTCTTGATGAATGACAACGCTTCCGTGAAATAATCAGAGCACATCAAATTCGACTTCGCACGTTAAGTGTAAACCCTTTGACGTTACGTCGAAATAATCGCACACAATTAGCTCAGGTGCAAATCCTCGCACGTTATTTGTAACTTTGAATAGACAGTAGTCGATTTCCTGCAAGTACGTCTGTATTAAAACTAGCGGTAACAAACTTTGATTGCGTGGGGACTTTTAATGACTACATGTTTGTCACAATGATATATTACAGTGCGATTGCGATTAATAGACGAAAAAAGTGTTTGTATTTATATAAATTGTGTTTGTGTTCTCTTACATATAGTACTACATTTTGTTCTTAGTTTTATAATTATTTATTTTATTTTTATTTTTGCGTTCAACAGATAGCTATACATAAATAGATATACCTGAACGAAATTCTTAAATACAACGATTTATACGTATTGCGACTGCCATATTTTCCAGCACCCAACGCGCGTAAAGCTACCTATAGCTTTTTTTTTAATAGTTAATACAATTTTTAACTAACTAACCTACTTATCGTTCGTTTTTATGAAGCATTTGAGGTCTTAAAATTAATATCAAAATTTAAGTCGCTTAAAAGAGGTAAAAAATTGGTCCAGGGGGTCTCATTTTTAAGTGGCTGCATTGATGTACATGCATACGTATACAAACGCGTAAGCGCAAGTATCAGGGTAATTTTCGACCTCGATTATGTCGATTTGCGATTCGGCTCTTACATCCCATTGCGCCATTTTGCCGGTCGGGTTTGCTTAATTGCGAATTCCGCGATGAATTAATGCGCAAACTAATAGTTCCATTTATTTAACGGTCGACGGCGGGTCACAGCACAAACCGCAATAAATTCGCGCTTCGAAGAGCGCGACTCTAGGCCTAAATGGGAAAATCGTGAAAATTCATCGGGAAAACGCGATTGATGGCGTTGGATTGCACTGGCAAACAAATATAGTAGTCCATATACAGATTGGGTTTAATTTAGGGTTGTATAGTCAGAGTCGGATTTAATTTTTAGCTACTAGATTCAGAATCAATTAAAATGTATTCGAAAAAATAAAAATAAATTGTTATGGAACTGACAAAATACCAAACTCTTTGTCGCCCATTCTATTGTACAATAAATATTTTATTAATATATAATATTAAAATATGTTATGTATATTCAATACAAATTAGCTTTTAAAACCTATATACAATACATACATAATTTATTAAATATAGAAATAGTGCACGTACATATGACACACAATTTTAGAAATAATATTCTTTGATAATTGCATATGTATTCCATTAAAGATAAAACTTGTGGTTCTGTCCTATATATATATATACATATACATTGTATAAAAAATTCAAGAATTTAATAAAACCAAGTTCATTTTATAAATTATTTGACTTTAAGCCATACTCTTAATAGCTTCCTAGAAATTTATTAAAAGATATAGAAAATCACACGAAAATTCGCATTTTAGACTTTAAGTATTTTTCAACAATTCATGAAAAGTCTGTAGGATAATTAACGAAGTTGAAGTTTTTATGTTTTTTTGTTAATGTTTAGCCAACAAATATCGTGGCGCATTGGGGTAACCTGTTAGGCCACGATGGTCTTAATTTAATCTAAAAAATAATAAAAAATAATAAATTTATCTATTTAAAAATGCTTACAATATTTATATAAGTTCATAGATTTTTTTTCTCATACGGAACTTAGTTGTTTATTAATCTGTTAATGTATCAGAAAGAGTGTTTAATCTTTAATATATAACCAAAAAACCACTTGGTTTACAAAAAAATATTTATTTAAAAATAAAATAAAAAAAGTAATATTTTTGTAGTAATTTATATATAATTAATCAAAAATAGTATGATTAGTAATATTACACATATTGAACTAAAACATACATCTGCAATATAAATCTAAAAATAATTCTAATTTCAGTAAAAAATTGTAAATATTATGTTATAACATAGCGTTAGACCACTGCATTACAGCGAGGTAAACATAGTCAACAACTATTGAGACACTGAACTTAAATCGAAGTCTGTTATCAGTGACATTAATATTATAAGTATAAGCTGTTATTACAGCTTATAATCAATAAATTAATCTGGGTGATTAATAGGAAATTTAATAAAAATGAATCTGTAATAATCGATCAAATTTATAATTAGATAAAAATCATTAATTTCCCAGACATGATAAAAATAAAAATATTAGGGGCCATATAGGATTCAAACACAAGTCTCTTATGTATTAATTACCGAGTTATACTACTGGTCTATATTGTTGGTAAATAATATATAACCCCATAATGTCGTTTTGTTAAAATTTAAGTTTTAACAATCAGTCATGCTTTGGCAGTTGAAACCTGAGTACGTATTTTATTATATCTGTATTGATGCACATCTGGACAATATATTCTGATTTGAAAATTTAAAATGGCAGATTTTTTACTAAGTGAATTTATACAAAATTACATGTTATGTGAATTTAAGAACATGTATTTACCTCTGTTATTCATTATATATCCGTAAATGTCAACGGGAAATTACGATATCAAGAATAGTCGTGGATGTGAAAAACCAGCAAAGATAAACGATGAAATGGAAGCAAATCCTACTAACACTACACATCAGCTCACCGAGAACTAAATTAATCCGATTCAACAGTGCATAGACACATTAAGACTAGAAAGACTTAAAGACAAGGTGTATGGATTTTATGCAAATTAAGCGATGAAAACAAAGTGGCATATAAATTTTATTATATAAATAATAATCTAAATTACGTATATCATCAGAATTTTATGTAATTTCATACAGAATAATAATATTTGTACAATGCGGTTTTTTCTTAAAGCCATAATTATTGTTCATGATTTCTAAATTGCTTACTAAGTTTTACTATGCTTTTGTAACATGAAAAGTGTTTATGTACTTATAAAAGCAGGTATACATTTCATGATATTTTTTATTATAAAAAATATATGCTAGAATTAAATATATTTAATTTACTTTTACATATTATTTTGAAGGGTTTTTCGTTATTCTGCGTCTTAAAATAATCAAGTTCTATTATTAAAATAAAATAATATTCACACATATTTTATTAACCATTACGTTAATATAAATACATGAAAATATTGTAAAATATATACTTAATATATTCTCCATAGTATTGTATTATATATGTATGTATGTAAAAGTAAAAAAATTCAGTAGGCTGAGTTATTTGCTTTAATCCAGTTTTTTATAACCTTGGCGGATATAACTGTGTAGCTGTACGAACGTACAAAATGTATTTTTCAGATATCATACGAATTCCGACAATTTTTCGTTGAACGAACCGGATTGAGGAAGGCATTTGGTGGAGCTGAATCAAGACCACTTTATTGATACGATAGCACAGAGAGTTGGGTCAACACATTGGCATTTGTTGGCGATCGGGAAAGGGTTTAAATTTAACCGATGGGTGCCGCACCAACAAACTTCGGCGTATTGAATGTATGCATTTCACATCTAGTGTGACCAAAAAACGATTCTTTTGGACACTTTGATACGGGGGTTGGGAGGTGGATTATTTATGGTACCTCGTGGTAGATCTGGTATATTTTTGTTGTATACAATGAAAATCTTCAAGAAAGACTAAGCATGTTTCGAATGGATTATATACTTTGAATTACTGCTAACTAATGAATTTGAAACATTAAACGTAGATTTTCAATTCTAGAAATTAAAAGCAAAGCTCAATTAAAATCGTCTATGACTATCCAACTATATTACACCACGATAACGGCAATGAGTTATTTATGAACTCGCCCCAATATATTTTTAATTTTTATTTGTGGAGGTTACATTTTAGTTTGTGAAAATATAATTTCAGTTTTTAAATTTACGCATGCATTGAGTAAATTTTATTTTAGTGTTTTTTGCGATTTTTTTCTTCTTTTGAACGAATTTTACCGCAGGACATCGTTTGCGGAGCACTGATCTAATGGACTGCATTCGTGCTGAAATAAGCACTTCAATTGTAAAACTTTGCGCCTTATTTATATTATATTATCTTCTCGAAGTACATCTCGCAGTGGCCGACATCAGTGCAGTGCAACAAAGGCAAACTTTCAAAATTGAAAGCGACAAACGGAAAATAAACTTTCATCGCTCAGTTCTCTTTTGGCCGAAAAATAATATTAAGAAAAGTGAAGTAGAAGATGTATTTTTTCACACCGTCTTTAGTATTCGCCCGGTCGTAAAATTAAATTTTCTCAAATGGACATTTTCATCCGGTTAAAGATGCACGTTCGCAACATAGACGTCGCGTTCCGGTGCCATTACGCTCTGGAATAATTGGCTTTTAAAAATGAATGCCCTTGTTAAAAGTTTCGCAAGGACGAAAAAAAGAAAAAGAAAAAACTCGTTCGTGCTTAGAAGAAACGCAGGCGTAAAGCGAAATAGGCGCTGCCGCAGATTAACAACGAACTTACTACTCCCCTATTACGCCACTGAGTAAATTCTACGTGACTGATAAACTTGCAAATTTTTATAATGATATATTTTTTATTCATGCTATATGCCATGGCTTACATGCGTGTATAATTTTGACCGGAAAAGTGGCTACAAACGGAATAATTTCAGGGTCTAGACGAATTTAATCACATTGAGTTGAAGAACGCCATTTTCATCACTCTGTGTTTTATATTAGGGCAGAGAAGATATGGGTAACATAACTTAGTTATATGGTGACTAAATTAAAACTAACTTGAGCTGGAAGTTCGCCAACTTGGCTGGTTCATAAAAATGTTAATGTATAAGCCATATTATTAATAATATATATAGTTGCCGTAATAGTGTACTCGTAGAAGTAAATATGTTTGATTGTTCACAGCAATAGATTTACAAAAATAATAAAGCAAAATGTTTTTTATATCGTTCGTTTTTTTATTTTTAATAGCAGTAGAGTAGTCAAACAAAAGTACGCTCTTAGTTTTCAATTTTAATATGTACAAAATTCGCAAATATCCAAAATATTTTTTTTTAATTCTCGAACATGTTTAATAACTTTTAAAGTCGAGTTAAACTAACTTTAACAACTCACAAACCCATTTACCGTTACAAACCTGCCATAAAAAGTTTTACTAGCCTACTATTCACTCCTTTTTATCAATCAAAAGACATAACAGCATTAAAACTTAAACCAGAATAGGTGATACGCGTTTTATTATTAATCATTAAAAATATGCGTTTTTATTAAAAAATAATAAATATAATATTTTTTTATTTGTTAAATAGTCTATCGCTTGAATTATGTACAAGAGAAAACTATGCGTTACAATGGGGTACTTATAAACACACTGTACAATAACTAGCGATACATAAAACACATATTGCTATGTCATATATTAAATATTACACTTTTTTGTAACTATTCCAGATTGAAACCAAGTCTAGGATTTTATAAAATCAATTAAGCTCCCAATTATTCGTCGCTACAGCTGGATATATTTTTTATTAATATCGTATTTTGTATTGAAAATAAAAATTAGAATCATATACTATTCCAGCACTCAATATACACAACAAATTCCAAGTATTTAATATAAAGATTAAAGCTAGAACCATAATTTGTGAAACTTAGCCCTGTTAGATCTCATGTCCTAAGTTTTTACAACTTGCCTTAAATTTATTATGTTTACAAATATTTTACTTTAATTTTTTCCGTATTTTAATCACTAGAAGACAGATTGAAGATATTTGAAATATATTTATTTGTTAAATGCGTTTATAACCAATTAAAACTTTACAAAACCACCGTGGAACGATAATTATCCAAAGTTCCAGACAGAAAAGGAGCGAACATTGTTGCCAAGAAAATCCTAATAAATACTGCCTCCACACACAGCTTTCGAAGGGATTAGATGCCGAAAAACCCTTAAAATTATTTACGTCTATATCCGAAACTTATTGGCAATAATTGAAGTGCTAGACTGTTTGAGTTTCTCGTTGAGATTGTTTCGTTTAATTTCATTTATTTTCATATCCACTACACAAAACGTTGCGAGCCGCGAGCGGATATTGTGTCGTTTAATATCAAAGGTAAATAGAATAAATATGAATGTGGGGCATGCTTAGAATGTTATGTCGAATGTAGGCAACCGAAAATATGTCGATTGATAAAATATAATATAAGAGATCAAATCAAAAATATGTTTATTTTTATAACCAAAAAACCATCTGAACAAAATATTGTTTAAAAACTCAACTTTTTTAAATTTATTTTTTACTTCAATAGAATGACCTATATTTATAGAACAGTTTAACAAATTAATTTATAGATGTGTGTATTTTGATATTTTGCCAATTATGTTGCTTGAAAGTTTTTCATTGCAAAGTTTTATCAAGCTCTACGCTAAATTATCAAATTCAAGAAAAATTTGGATTTAAAAAGCTACTTAGACGGCAATAATTAAATACATTTTATATCTATTAGAAAGTTTCTGAATACTTGGATTTTTAAATACCCGGAAAATGGGTCGCATCTCAGGGGAGTTTCCAGGATTTTTTGGATATCTGAGATATATTTATCATGGTTGAAAAGTTAATTAAATTATGGCTGATTTTTCTTAACGAATTTATAGACTATGTCAGAGATAGGTTATATTTTCAGCAGTCAAATGAAACATTTTACGAAAGCGATATATTTAATATAAAGTTTGATTATAGATAATAGAAATAATAAATGATATAGGTACAAGTTAACACTTTTAAACACAATACACATTATCTCACAAAATAAGACATTAACAGATAGTTGTCTGTAAAGCACGTAAGAATAACTCATGTAAAACTATTATGTATGGCACATTTAGTCATTAGAGCTGACCTTCCCTATAAATAATCGCCGCAAAAATTTAATATTAAATACAAATTTTATTTAAAATACTTTCTCAATCTATCATGAATAATTGGAATTATAATTATATAATAATCACTATTTCTGATATCTTAGACACCATAGAAATTAAAAAATATTATAATAAGGTATATATGGGATTTGAACCGAGTTTTTTCACTCGTCTATCGTGCTGGTTATATATTTTATGTATACATAACACTTGTTCAACAGCATATTACGATTTGTTATGACTCATCCGGATATATTCGATTATTTTAAAGCTTAGTTTAATGCTTTCAAATATATCTTTGGTAGAAAAAGTATATAATTAGATAAATTTAAATGAGGAGTAAAAAGTTATATTAGAACTGATTAATATTAATACTGCTTTTATTCGAGAAAATATTTTACTTTTATCTGAAAAAATATGTAAATGTTGGCAAATTCAGAGAAACGGTGCATAATTGGATTATCAAACAAATACATTTTTATTAAATGCCATTAAAAATCTTGTTGACAAATATAATAAGTATTAAGATGTATATGTTTGTATAATAACACAAGACAATTTTGAATATTTTTCTTTTCTTGATAAAATAATAAATATAATAGATACCTTGACATTTTTTATTTTTCTACACGTGTACAACGTCTTCGCTATTTTCAAGTTGCCTAAAACGTAACTATTTTTTCTTTTAGATTTTTGAACGCGATATACACATATAAAGAAAAGTTTTTTATGCGACCGAGAGCCGAAGTCTTACTTATTTTATTACGCCCTCTAAAACGACACGTGTAGCAATAAATACATCCACCCTCAAATCGCTCAAGCGTAATAGTTAAAGTTTTCCCTAAAACATCGCTCTCAATATAATATATTTTTTATAGTAAGAATTATAGAACTTTTATACATCTTCGAGTAAAATAAATGTTTTATTTGTTCTAATTAAAAACTCTTACAAACTAAATTTTCTAGTTAAATTGTTTGCACAACATTCCATCAAAGTTCACGCGCAACGTTGACACACCCCAAGGTGAATTGTGTAAGGTACAGGGGGTTGAAAGGTCACGTGTTTTATGAGGTGTCGAAACCTGTCCAGAATAAATTTCAGATCTGGACATTGATATTCGACGACGAAAGCTAGAAAGAGAGGAGCTATCCACGACGAGAATGATTGGCTAACCTTGTTTGCCCAACATTGCAATTTCGCTGTTTTTATTGCATGACCTGGATGGACCCTAAAACAAACAGAATTCAATTCAACTTCCGACCTTTGGCAACGTTCATTCTTACCTATGTTTGTATATATTACTTATATTTTTATATATTACATTTTCATCACCCGCGATACTAAACAATACCATAAATCAAAAGTCAATAACCTGCGCCTCTCAAATGGTTGATTTATTTACATAACACGCGGCTCGCGTGAAAATTTCGTGAATAAGTAGATATAATATTACTTTATTTGACCAAAAAAATGTTTATAAATATATCAAATATTTGCAAATAAACTCTCTAAATATTATTTTGTGTATCTTTTAAATGTGTGTATATTACATGAATATAAATTTGACTTCATGCTTTTAATTTTGCTTAAATAACGATCTTAACAATTGTCGCTGGAAAACCTCGAACTATTCAATTACCACCTTAACATGAAATATATTCAGTTTCCCAAGAGCTAGTCGGTAAATAAAAGTAAATAAATGCACTCCAAGACTGTATGCTGCAGAGTGATAAAACTAACTTTTTTTCCCAGTGAAAATATAAACTCGGAAACAAGTTGGGGTCAAACGTAAATTGCCACTCTTGATGCCTTTTTTATTCAGCTTCTCCCCAAAATGTATGTAGATTTTCGCCAGTACAACGTACGTGCTTTTAACCTTTTATTTCCTCGAGTCTTAACAAATAATGCTGCGAATATATGCGTATGTTTCAAGGACTTTGTACGCGTGCGATTTCGCACTCAAATTTATCAACTTCAATCTACGGGGATAAGCAATTATCGTATACGCCGCAAAGTGCTCCGGCGGAATGTATTGTATTCCAAAGTTGGTACGCCGAAATGGAAAGACAATAAAATTGTACTAAAAACTTTCAAGGAAGCACAAATGCGGAATAACATTTTAAAAATTCACAAAGTGTTCTACAACTTTGGGATATAATCGTTAAACTCGATAGGTTCTTAGAAAAATGCTCACGTACAAGCGGCTCTCGTCGGAAACCGCAGAGAAGTCAATATATATTGACTATTTTTTACACTTATATAATTAAACATACCACAGATAACAATAATAAAATATATACAGAACATAATTTTACTACCCGTGTCAAAATTAAATGTTATTCACTGTACAGATTCAAGATAAGCTTTCAGTTGGAAATTTAAAAAAAAGTAGAATATAAATAAATTAAGAAAATAAATATAAAAGTACAGAAAACATTTGATGTTAAAATTAATTTTTCTTTACAAGCTTGCAGCTATACTTTGGCGACTGTTTAATAAGAAACAGTCTTGGATTAAGATGGTTTTAAATCGATTTGATAAGATTAAAAAGTGAGATGTTTTTTGGCGAAAATGGGTAGCTTTCGTCTTACTGTTTTGTAAACGATGTCTAATAAGTTTGTAATGAATTTCAGTAGCACTTTCTATTTTCGCACATAAGATATGAATCTTATTTATCTAAGTGAAAAAAATTGTGATAAATAGGTTCATAAATTCAGTACTAGTCGTATTGTTTTGCAAATGTCTAATATATTGTATCGTCTTTTTAGTTTGCTTTTGGGTTATATATTTGCATAGATTACTGTTAAAATCGTAAAGTTGCTGCTCTCTTGTGATTTGGTGTCTCTCAACAAAATCCAAAAAAAATAAGATAAAGTGCTGCTTAGGTACTCAAATCCCAATCCCAGTATCTTTTATGAGATATAATATTGCCTTTCAATCCCAAAATTTTCGCAAAAAGGGAAAAACTCTTTCGTTTATTTGTGCTAAAAGAAAGAAATTAAAATTTTATTTTGCCTATTGAAATATCATTTCATGATATGTACGTTATTTTAAAAATGATTGTGAAACTTAAATAAATATCTTATCTTAATTAAATCACACTATAAAAATATGATTTTAATTTACACAACACAATACATAATATCTTATGTTATTAATTAACTAATATTTATTGTTAATTAAATTAGATAAAAAATATTAAAAACCTTAATAATATCATAGTTTAGATGATTTTAACTAGTAATTAAATATCTTGTCGAAACTATTAAAGCCACCATTTGCTACAGGGCTCAAAACTCTAGGTCGCTAAATTGGCCCGTTCCCTAACTTACAGCACATAAAGATCAACAATTCACGACTATACACACATTATATCCCATTAAACCTTAGATTAATCGCGCAATTAACTCAATATTTATGCGACGATACCCGCTTAATCGTCGTTTGTTTAATAATTTCCGAAATCGGCCCTTACACGTCTTACACGACAGTTTAAAAGCAGCGCAACAACAAAGATGAAAATAATTACTGACAGTTTTATAAAGAACATTTTAGTCAGCCAGCAAGCGAGAGCGCTTTCGGTCATGTTTGCACAAGTCTTGAACTTAAGCAGTTAGAGTTCAACAAGCCGTAGCGATCTAAAGTCGGCAAACACTCCCCGAAATCCTTGCAGGCATAATGAACACGATGGGATCAATCGATACGGATGCTGCAGAGATGAAAGTCGATTTTCATCTTAGAATACTATTCGACAGATATGGGGTGACTTTCAAATATCTCCACCCCAAGTGCAAATAACATTTAGTCCGCCATTCCTTAAGCAACGAAAACTATTTATATCAATTGTATGAGAACTACTGCTTTTATTGATATATCTGTTTGAAGCACATTTTTAATGAACTATTGATTTGGTTGAAATAATGTCCCGCGAATTATATTCAAAATAGTTGCGACAGATACTATTTGCTGACTGAGCCTGGGCCTGATTTAGTTTCCGATTTAATTTTGAAGGGTTGTGAAGTCAGTCTCGCTGTTTCTCTAATACGTATTTTTGATCTGATTCTCAGGACGTCATATTTTATGATTTTTGAAAATGCACAAAAATCACGTCTATTCATAAAATGGGTGACAAGTTATGCATAATGAACGTGGGCGATCTAAGACATTTTTTTGCTTAAGGCAACGATTGTCTTATGAATATTATATGCCTTCGAGAATTTCTCAATGGTCCATCCTGGGCCCTCTGCTCTTCACGTTATTTATTAATGACATAAATACGGCAATTACAAATTCAACTCTTCTACTGTATGCAGATTATTTAAAATTGTTTAAATGTATTCAACCTGTTGCGGCCTCTTTTTCTCTACAGATTGCTTTCATCAACCGTCTGCTCATACTGTCATTTTTTCGTTCCCGTTTGCCATCAATTTATTCCTATGATCTCGTTGGTATCATTTTGGATAGAGAAACTTCCATTAAAGATCTCGGAATCACTTTTGAGAGCAAATGACAATCCGTCAGTTTATCGTGTCCTTGATGACACTTTATTTTGTAGCATTCTTCCATCGGAATCTTGAATTTAAAATACTTGTTTATAGTACTATAGTTCTTGTATATATGGGACTTTATTTTAGAAACGTTAGGATACGATTCACTTAGTTTTTGCAAAAAATTGTATGTCACCAAGCATTTTTTTAGGTTACTAAATGATATTACGTTACGAAGAACTGGTCCGATTTTTATAATTTATGGTGTTAATTTTATTTAAATAAATAAATAGTTAAGGAACTTAACAACGTTTTTACAAAATTTATAAATTATATCAAGTAGGAGTGATTTAAAAGCAAGGTTGTTAATAAAATTGTGTAAATATATGTGAATATATACTTTACTTCTATGCTATTGTAAAGCGCATTGAATCTCTCTCGTGCAATAATGATTCAAAGAGTTTTGAAACATAAATGGGAAATTGTTATTTATCTGATGAAAAGCACATTGAAGAGAAAAATGTATTTAATAATTTAAACTTGTCTATTTAATTTATTCTTTTAACAAATTGAGCGATTTAAATAAATATATGTCACAAAGGATTCAGAAAAAAAGTCCATTCATGAAAAAAAATTAGAGCAACATAATTCTAAAATTACAAAAAATATGTTTGCCATGTCTAAACTTTAAAATTACTTGTGCACCAATAATGATATTAACGTGAATAAAAATCTCTTTATTTTAATAATATTGAATTTACAAAATTTGCATTGTGCACATAACCAACATGTCGATGAATATTTACAACTTTAGAATACAAACAACTAAAAGAAAAATTGAGATTGAAGCTTTAGTTCAATTTTGGTTTAACCAAAGTGAATTGTTTATTGCCATTCAGACCATAATATTTATGCATAACTAGATTTTCTGTATTAGCTGCTAATAATTCAAATCAATAAAAAAGTTTTCACACCAGAATCAAGTTCATCGACGCATGAAAAAACTCATAATTAAAACAAATCAATTTGATAATTAATGCCTAATTTATCAATTATTTATGACTTTTCACCCCCAAGGAAAGTCACGAATTATTACACAACAAAACTTTTAACAAAGCACTGTATTTGAGTACTTAAGAACAAGACCACTTCACGATGATTATTGCCACAACTAACTACGACAGTACACTTTTTGATTTTTCCTACAACTTTTGTTAACGCTACAAAGCATCTAGACTATATTAAACTCATACATGTATTCTTTGAGTTTTTAAACGCTAATTTTGCCTGTTATTTTCTTTGTTATCAACACCAGAAAGAAAAAATATTTTCATAGCAAATGTATTATTTATCAGAATGTTTTTAAGCATTTTTATATTTTATTTAATTTATATTGAATATTTGTCAGCACTGCAATTAACTTTTTTCATTGATACACATCAGACGGTTAGTTATAAATCGTCTGATAAACTTCAACAGGCTTCGAAGCAAAGATTTATTAAATGGCACACCGGACCCTTTAACTATCGATTTTATCTTGGCAAAATTATTGCGCGACACGTTTTGCAAAAATTTCCCAAAACGACCAGTAACGACGATACGTGATCGTTAAACAGCGCTTCTGTGCGTAATTAGTGGAGCGATTTTTCGGAATGTTTATGAATTAAATATCGAGTATTTATACGTGATCCCATTTTAATTAAACCAATTTAAAAATAAGTTCAAACATTGAAAACAAATTATATTTAACTGTACGTAGTTTACAAACTTCGTCTTGAATATAATCGATTCATAAAAAAGGCAATTTTCATCGTTTCGTATAATTTTTAATCAACAATTTATGACATAAAATATTAATAAAATAGTGCTTGAATTTCACAATTATAACATGAAAATTTTATTAAAATATTCATTATAATAACATAAATTTACATTTTAATTGTATTATTTTAAAATTACGAGTTATATATTTATTTTAAGAGAGTTATGTCAATCAAAATTTTAATTAAAAAGCGTAATTATTTTATGATTTTTTCTCAAGTCAAACATAAAAAAATCTGTCCGGCAAAAGCCGCAAGAAGTATATTGATTTTTGTAGTAGTAAAAAAATGTTTTTATACGTATTTTTTTATTATTAAAATATCTTATAATATTTTTAAGTATTATTTATTGTGGGCTTTATCAATTAAACTACTCTTGCCTTTTTATCATAAAAATATATATTCGGCACGTGATAAAGCGTTTTAACCATCCAAAAAAAATAGTTTTTCTGTTAAAATGAGACACCGCCGTGAGAAACGTTTTACCAGTTACCAGCCATAAATCAAAAAGGTTTGAAATAACCATCACCTTAATAAAATATATCACTTGCATTCAAATTAACCCTCAAAATGACCGTTCGTAATTTGTTTTGAAAAAATTCTCCACCATTCTATATATGGTAGTCCCAACAAAAAAGTACAGATAAAATATGTAATGTTCCCGTATTCAACTGAAAATTACTTCTCATTAGACACTTTGACAAAGAACGCTACTGAAACTTTTTCAGAGACTACTTTTACTGACATGTATACTTAAAAATCTACTTTAAAGTTTAAGAGCCGTTTAGCTTGGACAGAAAATAAAAAAGTCGACTCTATTTCAGATTAGCGAAGATCGTAAAAGCAGCTGCTTCTCCCTTCGCATCCAATTGTCAACGTCCGGAATCCAGGTCAACGTCCGGAATCCAAAACCAACCCACTTCGGAAACGCATGTAGCACAAAAAGTATTTTACAACATATATTAAAACACAAAAATTTGCCTTAACAAAATAAACCATTGACTCATAAGTCAGGACATTTTATACAATTAATATTTGTTAACGTTTTTTAAACATATAATGAATACATAAATCTATCCAAAACCATACAGAAAAAAAAGAGAAATAATTGTGAGATCGTATGTATCTGTGAGATACTATGACTATTTAATAAACGTATTTATAATTACTTTATCTCTATTAAAAAACGTTTTTTAAGTTCCGATTAAAGTTAAACATTTAAATTGAGCACTAAAATTTTTTTTTTTCATATTTTTAATTTTATTTTTATTTTAAGAACCCTTTGCACAGCCTAGATACCTTGCACACGGCGGTCGGTCAAAAGAGCGTGCGTCAAATGAGCGCCGTCATATGAGCGCTGCATTATACGCTTACCAAAGTAGCGCTGTAACAAAATAGCGTACGTCAAATGCGCAGAGTCATATGAGCACTTGAAAAAAGAAAGCATGTCATAAGATCGCAAAAATACTTATAGAAAATCAAGTAATAAATATTTTAGGAATTAGGTATACAAAATATAAGTAAATTGTGAAAAATTTACAAAGGCGGTAAAATTAGTATTTAATGTGCCAGAGCGTAATGACGATTACAATGATTAGCCAATGCAAACATTATTATTTATTAATTATTATGTACATACGAAAGTATGGTTCCCCATCCCCATACATATGATATACATATATTTTTATTAAAATGAAACGCTGATTTTGAATTTATCATTAGATTTGTTCTGTCATTACGCTTTGGCACATAAAATACTAATTTTACCGTCTATATCTCGTGAATTTTTATTCTTTGTAAATTTCTCACAATTTATTTATATAATTCCGAAAAAGTATTTTTGTGCTCTTGTGACTGTGCATTTGACGTACGCTATTTTGTTACAGCGCTACTTTGGTATACGCTCTTTTGACGCACGCTTATTTGTCCGCGCTCATTTGTGACGTTGCCTTTGCACACGCTGTACCAACCATGTGATTGATGAACATGTATGAACTTAAATAAATAAAAATAAGTCATCGATATATTTTAAATCTTTTGCGCTAGGTTAGGCTAGGGTACATTATTTTGTAATCTTACTCAACCTAACTCAAATTTGTATATAAACACATTTCTTTAAATATTTTTTTTTAATAAAATAAATATTTTTTTATTAATAATTAAACGTGTTTAATATAATAATTTCAAAATTAAAAAAGACTACATATACTTTATATTAAATTTGAGTTTAAATACGATGACATAGATTCACAATCATGCGACCTTCAAACCTAAAAGATTTAAAACAAACGTTTAAGTGGAGCACTTACTATTTTTTTCATTTTAATATATAAGTGAATTGCCACACAATTAGAGAAAATAATAAATATGTACAGATTTGTGAAATATTTATTTTTCGCGTTGCAAAGAATAGTAGAGTGGCGTCTGATATGTGTCACACGAGTGTTAAATATAATGGAATTCTAATAGCTCAAAATTACAATAAAATGAAAGGACACAACACTATATTCTTATGTTCCAAATGATGATATTATAATATAATATTTAGAATTGCATTCACCTATAAATTCTCAACTGACTTGCGTTGGCCTATTAATTTATATTGCTAGTATTCCAGTCACAAATTTTAAGTATATAATACAGACAAATAGAATGACACTTTGAAAATAATAGTATGGATTTTTGAAAAATTTAATTGTTAATATGTATAATAACTATTCATAATACACGTTTCATTCAGGATATTTAAATTAACGACGGTATAATTGGTATACCAACGGTCTCAATCACTAGAAGCATGTTGGAATACTAATACAAGTCTGCAGCGTGAATTTCCCGAAATCACTCATCGGAATGGATTGATTGATTTGGCTCTTAGGTGCCGAAAATCACCAAGCATGAGTAATACGGGTCTCGGCCTATCTATCAATAGAAACCAAAATGTTTGCTTTGCTCGCCGAATTATTTCTTAACCTACTAAGTATGACCGAGATGTGTCTAGGGTCCACCGCAAAACCTGGTGTATAGTTGGCATATCAAAACGCCCGCATTCGAAGAACTCGAAACTAATAGTGTGAAAACGTGACAACACAAAAGCAACCAAACTACATAGGAAAATACTACTGGGGGGCGATAATTTTAAAATTTTGCCCCCGCTACATCGAATCGGTTAGTTTACGATTTAAAAGCGGGGAATTTCATTGGGTGTGTTAGATAACGATATTTGCAGGTATCTCGTTTATTTATATTTGTATATCAATATATTTTGTGGACAATGGTACACAACCATACTATAAAATATATAATATATGGTCGTTAGTTTTGCAATATACGGTCCTGACCAGCATGGTACAACCCTAATAAATGTATTTTATCTTAATAATTCGAGTCAATACATATGCATATAAATAAATAAAACTATTTAGCTTTTATATTATAAATTTAATCAATGTCGCGAAACCTAAATTTGTGCTATTTTGTTGCAATACGTGGAACGAAGCATCAATTCTGATAATGGACAAAAACTACAAAGACTAAACCAATTTAAATATCTCAACAGCGTGGTAACAGAAACACTTGACCCTGATAACAAAGTTAAATGCAGAATAGAATATGCTCGAACGGCTTTAAACGGCATGAGGAAATTCTTCTGCAACAACAATATAAATCTTAAACTTCGACAAATAATGGTCCAGTGCTATGTTTGGACAGTACTTTTATAAAAAATAAAGACTTTTACAACTTAGAGGTATTTAGAATTATCAAAGGCATTAAAGTTAATATTATGAACCTATTAGAGGCACTCGAATGTGGGTCCACAGGAAAATGCTTCGCATTCTTTGGACAGACATGGTCAGCGACTCTATTGTTCTTGAAAGAATGAAAACAAAAATGAAGTTGTGGAACACCATTAAAATCAAAAAGGTGTCATACATAGGACTGAAGTACAGTAACGTACAATCTATCGTCAAAGGGAAAATATTGACTATTGTTATTTTACCTTTGGTTAAAGATCACCGGAGTAGCCACCTGGACCGTCTCTTATTAAGCGTAAGCACATTCGTTAAATGTGTTTAAGAATCAATATTTTAAGGTTGCTCAAGAATTTCTAGAGCTATCTAATACCAGCATTATAAAAGATATGACACTTGGTCACAGAAGAGAAGACGTAGTGAGTAACGCACCATGGAGTCGTCACGGAGCAGATCGTCCAGCATAATCACAAAAATCCTAGCTGCCGACAATAATTCAACTCGACACTCCAGCGAAAACTCTCTGACTTCCAAAACCTGCCATTATAACTCTACCGCCTGATAGTGACATCTATATATTCTTATACATGAATATTAAATTAACTTTTACGTTTATTTAGCTATAAAATCAAACCCCAAATATCTTAAAACCTTAGTATTTAAGTAGCTATAGAGCTAATTTTATATATTTTTTATGAAAGCTACTGCATATACTGATCTATACAACCAGTGTCACATTTTTTTATTTTACTGCTCACACTTTATAATAAAATTAAAGGCTTTAAGCTTGCAAACATTTTACAACTTAGCTCTGAAGCCGTATTTCAACAGTTTTTATGTTTTGTTTATTACTACTTAGTATTATTTTATTTAATTTTAAAATATTATAATAATGGCGTAATCAAAAATTTGTTACGGGTGTCAAACTGCAGGTACGTTACTGATCTTGTATCACGACAAATAAGTGTCAGTTTAATATACACGAAAGACAACGAAATACCAATATGTTACACTATAATGCGAAAATAAATTAAATAGCTAATAATTAAATCATATTTTAAACAGTCCCTACCATTGGAATGAATTTATCCTTTTTCCTTGTAGTACATTATCCCAGACATTTGTGTGTACGCACACATTCACAAAATCAAACAATGCGTTTGAGGCGTACGGGTAGAGGCGTGGTAACGATTTAATTAAATCACCTCGGGAAATAACGTAACCATGTACCCTCAGCGGGGAAACAGAGTGAAGATACTGTGAACAATCGAGGGGCGTTTAAAGGGTTAATGGATCCGCGGCCGATTTCATGTGGCTAAGCGGTTTGGACGGTATGTATAAATAAGAAGTCAAAGCATTATTTTTTTATTTAAAATATATAAAATTATATATTATAGCGACATATTTGCGACCTCATTAGCCTAAATTTAAATTTAAATAAATTGTAGAAAATTTAGTGCATATTTCTTCCCTTTTAATTGATGATCTGTTTTTGATTAACAGTATGGCAAGTACTGAAACTCTTTTAGTAATAAAAATTGATATAAAACCATTCTGTTGCTCAATAAGTTGCTAGCTCTTAAAAAAAATCATCATCAAAGATTGGGTTAGAGATTGATAGAGACATGTGCCATTATTTTATAGGTCAAAAATGTTTTCATTATAATAAATATTTTTCCGTGCCATATTTTACCTCTTGTCAATTTTTCTATAAGATTCTAACTAAGATATAATAAAAATTTAGCTCTTTTAAACATTTTGTTTTTAACTTATTTTTGGTCTAATATTTTTAAAAACAAGGTTAATTAACACATATAATTCTAAAATATATATTCATTCATTACTGTTTTCTAGAATGTTTATTTATTTTTTTATTATCTAAAAACACTTTAACGAGCTTTTAAAACAGTACAAAATTTGTTACAGTTTAACTGATACTGAGCAGTGAAAATATAAATCAATTTTCTGATACTCTTTTTTAACTAGTGAAAGTATAACTTCACTGGACATTTGCTGTAACATATATATAATATAGAACGCATTTATTATTTTATAATTTTGAGAAAAAAATTCTTGGTGTTATTTATTTCAATAATTGAATCTGCGTTTGAGCGGTACAGTATTAATTAAAGTAACATGACAGAAGGACTTGAAACAAATAATTAAATTATTCTTGAGTATTAAAATTTTATATCCGTCTTTTACTGCGGGAGCAAAGTAGGTATGTATATGAAACACGTAGTGCGTCTCTACCCACGCAACACCCAAAAGTTTTAATGGGCCACCCAGAATAGTGACAATGGTTGCCCGCCCTGTGACGACGACACTCTATGAAGCGATTGGGAATTCGACGCTCGTCCCCAGAAATTTTGCGAAAATATTCCTACACATTGTCATATATAAATATACACACAGGCAGTAAAGACACAATGCCGTAAAAATAAAAGTTTTTTTCTGTTACTTCATATCCATCATAGAACATTGGTATAGGTTTTGAGCATGAAATTTAAGAGATATAAGGTGCACTTCGCCGTAATATAAATTGTATTTTATCATTTAAAAATACTATAAATAAATATAACGATTCGATCCGCAGGACATTGTTATGGACACTGATTCATCTCGGGCTTACCTTTAATGCGACAGTGGTAAATTTACAGCAAAATATACTGTAATTCGTAAAATGCAACCTTATGTTTATCTAACCAATACCATAGATGAATGATATAAATCATCCTTATTTAGATGAAGGTCATGCCTTAAAATCCTACATAATCCCATGAGGTTTTTAAACTTTAAGAAGTAAAGTTTTATAAATATTTTTAGTTTAATGTGACTACTTAGCTGGACTAAATCGGACGGTCGAAATGATATTTCAAGTCGGAATTTATAGTGAAAGTTTCGAACGGAAATGGGAATTCATGTAATACTGTGGATAAGTAGTTTTTTGACTGTATATTATTTTTAGCGAAATTGTGTTTATCTGAAGATATTTTTTTAGGAATATTCTAAATGTGTGATATGTGCTTTTGTCTTGGGTTGCATAAATCCAGTATTAATTGAATTTATAGTTTTAATTGTTAGTTCAAACGTTCTGGTGAAAGCGATTATATATGGCAGCGTTCTGACTAATGAACATAATTTTAACAGAGAAAAGAAGTCTAACTTTTTAAAATTTGCTACAATGTATAACACCAGCATTAAACCTAGATGGTAATTATTAAAAAAAATGACCATAAAATTTTATTATAAGTCTAATTTTTGTAAGCTTGAGAAATTCAATCGTGATTTAAGTTTAAGTCATAAACATCGATTTATAAATTCATCAAGCTAACTTTCAGACAGTCGGGAAACACTTTGGAGATTAATAAATTACGCACGGTACAAATTTCCACCCATCTTTTTAATTATTTCAAATATTTATATTTGAAATTCGCTTTTCGCGAGTTTAACGTAGCAGGCCAAAATTCTAGCTGTTTGTTACCCTTGCCAATCCGGGAATCCGGAATTCGCCAAAAGTTAAATAATTAACGCCGTTAAGGGACCGCCGTTTCGGATCTATACGGAAATTATCTTATTTTCACAAGGGATTAAATTGTATATGTGTATATATAGTCAATATGTATTGAACCGATTGCGGTTTGGGGTGCATGCAAAATCAAGTTTAGCAACTAGCATTCATGTATTCCAAGTTTTCCCTTATTTGACATAGCTTCACGTGCCACTCTTGAGGGCAACCCACCGAATAGACGCCATTCAGTCGAAATAGGCTATATTAAATTTATGACCGTCGTTAAACATCGTCGATTTAAATATTTATGGCTAATGAAAATCGAGGTCTACAGACAATCGCACCCACGCACTGCTCTATTATTATCTACACACAAAGGCGGTATAGCATCTCGAAGGATGAACAGTGATTTAATAAAAAATATTTTATAATAATTACTACAATAGTAACATATATTTAAAATAAACTACAACTTTGCAAAGAAATATTAAAAAAAAAATGTATTTTTTACTTTTGTTTATCTACTTACTTTATAGAAACCGTTGCATTGATAACAACTAGGCTTTTCATTTGTGCTAATTTTTATAATATAATTTAGTTCTCCACCTATCTGAAAATTAAGCTGTTGGTTTTAAAAATGGGCATGTCCATATTATATTATTTTTGGATAATTAATGGTTTACGTTTGAAATATTTTATATTGTTTACAGTCTTTTTTCATAAAAATATCATATGCAATAATTAAATTCGCGTTACTTAAGCAAAAAATATATTTTTAATAGAGCCCAATGGACTTACCTAACTTTCAAAAGCAACGATTTTATAAAAATGGTAATAATAAAAATATCTCAAATCTTAGGCAAATGTATTAGACCTCAAAACTATACATATTGTATATGTATAAAAAAACAAAAATTCATTGAAAATTAAAAGTAACATCAATTTATTTGATCGCCTTTGCTAAGTTTAACGCAATAAAAATATGTCAATTTTACATATACATACAAACATATATATATATCAAAATAATAATAAGTAGTTAATTAAAAAATGAGTTTCTAATTATTTAAAAAGTAATTTTCAACTTAAATCAGAATGTCTCGCGACACTTTCCTCCAAACAAAAAAATATTTACTTTAACTTTGAGCTATTAAAAATATCGACAAATATGCATCTCTATTCATATTTTTTTATTTTAACCACCAGGGGCTTTTTTGTTGCAGCATCTTGGTTTATGAAGATATTTTTTTCGAATTTGTTGTGGCATTGTTATTGCCAGACTGCTTTCTATATACCTTTTTTTTAATAATTACTTTTATAGAAACCTATTGCTCATTTAAAGCACTGATACTATTTGTAATGATACATTTTCTATTACATTTTTTTTAATAATTACATTACAAATATGAATTTATTTGAGACATAAGCAATAATTTATCTAAGGCTAGGTCTTCTTTGGTATGATAAATCTCGCGTCTCGCGCGGACAGATTGTAAAGTTAAGAAATAAGCTTCGACCGGGCCGGTAATGGGCCGAGCTTTCTCCGGGTTTCTGTCCCCGGAAGCGGAAAAGCTGCGAAATATAGCCACGAGAACGCTTTCACCTACTTCATGTTTTTCCCTATAATGCCTTAAATATGGTAATAGCAAGTCGCATTTTGTTAAGCCGATTCCAATGTATTATTTGGTCGCTGAGGCAATTTTTTAATATAATTTAATATAAAAAGACCAGTGTATACGTTGATAATATGAATTATTACAAAACGGCCATTTACCCTTGAAATTCATTATGAATTGATTGAAAACGATGCCCTATAACACTGCAATATATAATAACACATACCTTATATTGTAACGAAAATTTATTTGATGATAAAAAAGGTTCGTAAAAGGAACGGTTAAAAATGAAATTTATTATTAGATATTCCATCGGATATATTATTAACTTTGTTTATAACGAAACGAATCACATGATATAACCGTTTTCTTTATTTTTAGTTTGAATCCATATCATAGCGGCAAAAAATATATAACGTTATTGATGTTAATGGTAATTATATTTAGGTATGCTCAGAAAATATTTTACCGTAATAATATATACAAACTAATATAAAAAAATATAATTCGATTTCATATATCTATGTACAATTGAGGCTACATTTAATTTAACTAAAATGTATTTCGAAAACATAATGACAATAATAATTAATTCTCAAATTATCATTAAATAGTAATTTGCAAATACCACATATATTACAATGTTCAATTAAACATTTTATAACATAAAACACATGCAACACTTATGCAATAAAACGTTGCCCTAGAATTAATTTTTTAGGGTAACGTTTTTTTTATTTTAAATAGACATAGCAAAACAGACTTCGGTAGGGACCATTCATAATCATCGCCCAACAGTTAGTAATTTCTACAAGATCCTTTTAAATATACTAAATAAATTTTTGTCCCTTGCATTTTCAATAAAACAGCGTTTAGCGGATGGATAAAATAATTAATCAGGATTATAAAACACTAGCCATGCGTATATTTATTGGAAGTTTTTAACGAAAAATCTAAATATATTATAACTAGAATTTTAAAATATTCGTTATATCGTATAGTAAACCATAAAATATTCAAATATATTCATGAAGTTACAAATAATCGAAAAATACAGTTTCAGTCACACTTAATACTATGAAAAAGTAGTAAAAAGTATAAATACTATATATTTTAATTTAAAAAATGGCAGATCTATAAGTGTTATTAACTTTAAAACAATACGAAGTTTAGTTTAATTATTTTTCCTGCCGGAAAGACTAAAAAATTAAACAATATTCATATTACTTAAAAAGAGATTGAACAAATACTAGTCATTGAGAAAGTCCACAGCTGTACTATAATAACTCAGAAGAATGAGTATCTTTTGTAATTTCTGCAATTACAATGTATTTTTTATAGTTATTTTGTTTATCGGCTATTGCTTATTAAGGCTTTTACTGTTATATATAAGATAAATTTCCCAAAAAAATAGTATAATTTAGTTGATGAAAGCGTTACTTCAGCAGGAGGGAAAATTGACTACCTGCGTTTTTAAAATACACAACTTTCTATTTTGAGAGAAAAAATATATTTTTTAAATATGAACGAATACTTATATAATACCTGGATAAATGTTTTAATAACGAATAGTAAAAATATATTTATTAATGTTTACGAACCCTAGAAGGTGACGACTTCGTAGCCAGTAAGACTCAAGGTGGAATCTAGTTAGAGTTTAATTACAATATATTTACATACGTTGCGGCAGACGATAAATGGAGAGATGTTTTCTCCGAGTGGTGGTAGAGAATCTAGCAGAGAGATGATGTCAGTGGACGGTCCTCAGAATTCTGATTGGTGTAGCAGCGACAGTATATTCTCTGAGCGGTGGTAGAGAAGCTGGCGGCAGGATGTGTAAGTCCATAATCGTATGTTGTCCGCGGGTATCTTCTGGACTCTTCAAGTGGCTGCTAATGCCTGCCTTCTTCTCATCGGAGTTTTGGCACTTCTCAGGGCTGCAAAGTTTGCTGACCAATCACAATTATACAGCAATTAACTAAAAAATACTCCAGAACTTAGCTCTGAACTTGAATCCAGTGGAGTTTACGTCGAATAGACACCGATGGCGAACTCAAAGTCCAGAAAAAAGCTGCTTTTCCATTTCAATTGTGAGATCTGGTCTATCTAAGCATTTACCCTAAAGTTTTAAGAGTTTAAAGGCAAACAACGACAAATCATATTTTTTGCACAAATGGTGTGATCGTATTTCAACTTTCTTAACTTTTAAATAATTTATAAAGCTTTGTTATTTGAACTTAAAATAACTCGTGTACTATTGCACAAAATAAAAAATATATATAACATCAGTCCTTTTAAATTGTTTCTAATTGATGAAAGAATAATATAAAATACTTAAAAGTACTTTACTTTTCATGTATGTTACCTTAATATAAATTAGTATTTTTATTCAGTAATATAAATACACAAAATTGAGGTAATTTGACTCTACCTCATGTTTGCATTGTTTCAAAATTTATGAATTACCCTATTATGTTACAAATTTTCTTCTGGTTCTAGTTATATTATTTTTTTTCTTTTGAAGCTACTTTAAGCGGCACACAGTTTTAGTGCGCGAACGTCAGAGTTATGATTTTGAAATTGCACTCTAGACCTAACGTGACGTAGCTTGTTTCCAGTTTTATGACCGTCGTAGCTACGTAGTATAACTGTAGCCGAGAAGCCGAGATCGTAGCAAAACCGCAAAAACACGAAAAGGCTCCAACGGAAGGGTGGGCATTTAACTGACGTATCTGTGCCGCAGAATTTACTACTGTGAGATTTTTTGATTTCCCGTAAAAGTGACCATCAAATGAAATATTTATCGCTCGTGTAATTTCCTCAAACTCTCACACATGCACGCACAAGACTATTTATAGGATTCCGGGAACTAACTGATTATTAGATATGCTATCGACTTTTTTCGTGGAAAGCCGCCCTTGTTAAAGTATGGACATATATATCAAACGTTTAATATATTGTAATAAAATATTTAATAGTGTCGTTGATAATGATCTTTTTGAAAACTCTAATACATATGTTTAAATAGAATCAGCGCGTTGTAATATAAAATAGTGTATAGTCACGAGTGTGTCGCTGTGGGGCCAAATCAAAGCCGGGCTGGTAATTATGGCAAATGGGCAATTCGGTTTAGCGTTTGGAACAATCGTGACGTATTTCACACGTGGGAGTACTTAGTAAACACGGGACCCTGTTGTGCTATTAGAGGGTCCTGAACGATCTGCGTCCAGTCAATGGGGACCTTCCAGCTTGTTGACTGCCTTAACAAGTTCCACTCGGAACTTGTACATCGCATCTCGGGTTTGAAATTTCGCCCTCGGACATTTAGGGGATGTTTTAGGAATGTGTTGAGGTAAACTCAATTCGGAACGCCATGTAATTCTGATATATTTATAAATATGATATACATATACTTATATATAATATGATACATTTATAACATATTTTTAATATAATATATTTTTAATACGCCGTGTAATATGATATATTTATAACATATTTTTAATATAGTTTAAAGTGGTTGGCTATTCTTTTAAAAACATTTTTTTGTGATCTAAACAAAATCTGTAATAATTAGAAGTGATTTTTTTCAATAAAGCTTTATTGGCACTTGGCACTTCATAAAGTTTCAATTAATTCTTTGACTCATAGTAGATACATATTTTTTGCTGTCAACAATATATCGGGACGAGTGAGCCATTTTACGTTTTTTATGATAAACAAATTTATGTTAAACAAATATTTTTTAAAAATTTTGACAAAATTGAATCATGACTGTGGACTTTGACTAAAACTAAATCTTTTTAGCAAAATACGAAAATAAATATTTTTGTTTATAATATACGTATATAATATAAATTATAACTCTGTGTCAGTATATAATAGCACCCAGTTAATTTAAGGATAAATTCTCGAGAACCAGGTAATGAATTTGGCCTGGTATTTAGATGCCCTAACTCTGCATAACCTAGCTCAATTTTATTTTTATTATATATCGATAAGATTAGGAAAATTGAGTAAAGTCTAGTCTATGTGGTTAAATCGAAATATATTTATATATTACATATAATTATATTTTTATATAAATATTTTTACTGATCACAATAGAAATTAAAACATACTAGGGTCCATAAAAACAAATCAACGTCTTTCAGGTATTAATCACCGACTTATACCACTAGTCAATCGGTCTGGCTGTCAACAAAATCACAGTTTGGCCATTCGATAAGAATGAATTTTAGAATAAATAAATAAGTTTAATTGTCACTAGATATTGTCTTTTGAATGCGCAAAAGTTTTTTTAATTGTTTTTTAAGCATTTGCAGAAACTTAAATGAAAACAATAAATTACTTTACAAAGAAGTTTTACAATTTGCTCTAGGCAACGATATCGCGTTTGCACTTTTCTCGCATACAGCGATTCATAAGTCGTGTCTCTGATTAAAACTGAAAAGTCTAGTTTATCGATTAAGTTGAACCAGAAACTTAAACCGGCCTTTTGGCGTTGCAATTTCCATTTCACGGCCCAACTTCGCGATGCAAATGCGGTTTGTTGGAGTCAAGAAAAATATTGTCTGGGAATAGTAGTGCTCTAACCACTTTAACCGCCAACCACCAACCAGCCACCTTTGTGTGTTCTCGGAAAAGTGGTGTCGCCGTTTGAAATTCAAATCGTTCACCGCGCTTCCAAGAGTGCAGGGTTATCTGAGGGTATTTGCGGGATGTTCGCCAAGTGAGTGACTTGAATACACAACACGGGCGGAATCTCTCGACGTTCGCTTAGATGAAGTTTTATATAATATGAACAGACTTCCGACGGAACCTGCTCGAATGCCAATGTACACGTGAAGCCGATTGAATGTGCCAGGCGGGAACAATCTGCTACGGAGAAAACGGCACCGGTTCCGGTCCAAAGTCATTCCGGTGCTCGACGATTATCGTCAGGACTAATTTGCAACAATTTTGCTATCCTTCTAAATAAAGCTGGATTATCAGTGGTCTAAACTAAAAGTTGAATGTTGACTGCAAATCATATTTTCAGGTCCTTCGTTGGGCTATACTAATATATAGAGCACGTGAAAATGCGTATAAGAGCACATTGAATGGATGTTTTCAAATTATAGATAAGATATAAGCAAAATCGTTTGGTGAACTGATAACTATACCAAATTCACACTTTTTTACATACTAAAAAAAACGCGGAGAAATTAATTATGGTTGATCAAAACAACTTTTAGAGGAACATAAATATTAAAAAATAAAGTAAAATTATCATTATTGCTAATTTATGCATATATATTAATAAATTTAAATTTCTTATCAAAATTTAAGCTATTGGTATAAGAAACTTATATTATATAAGTTTCTTATACCAACATATAAAATCACTAATAAATAATTTAAAGTATTTGTTTTTTTAACCCTAAAGAATCTTAAAATTTTCCATTCAGCAATATTGAGATTAAGTTTAATATTATAGCTACAAATGATTTGAATTTTGCTGAATACATAAATAATTAAAATTATAAATTTCTTTTAACATTTTGAGATTATCAATAAAACTAAAAAATAAATATTAATATATATATAGTGATAAAGTCATTTATAAATAATAAAAATAACATCGAAGTACTCCACTTGTTGCATTTTTTTTCCGAGTTGACGGTTTATTTAATACTGAAACGGCTCCAAGTGAAAAGGGTTAAACGAATAAGAAGCATGATCATATATATTTTTATGTGGGTGTTTCAACCACCTGCAAAATGTTATGGGTCATTTTAACCACCATTTCTACCAAATGAAAAGAGAAACCAATCGTCTCGAAAGTATGGCCTAATGATGGAAGAGAGATCTTGGAACTATGGAATTGCGTTAATAATTGGTAATATTTCACGGACCACCTATTTGCACATATGTCTTGAGGCGTTAATTACTTGTAAGCAACCATAAGTACCAGAAAATGATGTGCGATATACAACGCATTCTACCTTGCGTTCTACCATTCACTCGCGGATGAGTCCAAAAAGCGATGCAATTGGCTTGCTAACATCCCTATCTGTGATTCGCTATAGTTGACTCAAACCAGCACTATGATAGATGTGACAATTGCTCAAAAAGAGTCATACAGGCAGATTAAGGAAGGCGCAAACAGAGACACTAAGGAGTCACAGCACGAGACACATCAGCGAATCGTCCAGTATCATCACAAAAGCATTAAAGATCAATGTCGACAATAATTTAACTCAACACTCCAGCAAAGTTTCGCCCTTAAAACCCAAAATTTACATTAAGGGTTTTGTGCAATAAATATGTTTAGCCTATCATTTAAATTACCACAAAAATCTATTTTATGTTATAATAAATAAAATTCCGTGATTTGTTTATATCTAATGATTAAATCAAACTGGTGTACATGTAATCTACTTTATTTTATTTTTTATTTTTTTATTTTTTAATTAGAAATCGTGTATAAATTAATCAATTTTACTTATATATCATCATCACTATCAGGTATAAAACTATGCTGGTTAGAACAAACGAAATAATTAGTACTCTAATTAGGATCAACTCTGAAATACTATTTTTTTATAATTTAATGTATGAATTGCTATATTTTTCTAATAGCTATTTAAAAAAATATTTAATAAATAAATATATTTATATTTAATATTAAAATACCACTGCGCTAAAATGTATTAAATATAACATCAAGATATTATTTATTTCGAATATTTTTTTTTTTTTTTTTGATACATCGTGATTTTTTAAGGCAATCGAATAATCAACAATATTTTAAATACACAATATAAAACGAATACTACAAAATATAGTACAATGAAAAGGCATCGCGTATTTTTTCAAAGCGGGACTATGTGCAGCGCTTGCAATATAAAAAAGTTACTAGAAAAATCGCCTGAAGAAGTTTCAATCTCAATGAAAACATATATAAATTGAAAGCATCTTCGGTTTAAACCACTTATTAGAAACTCCCATAAAAAATATAATTGAATTTTAAAGTAAACTTTATCCGATCAAAATCGTAATCAAATACTTACATAAATTATAGGGCATAATTTAAAGTGTTATACCTGATTTTTTTTCAGCTAATAGATTTTCTGTTTCAAACACTAATTATTTTTATATTTTCATTTTACCCAGCACAAACTATGCTTAACTTTATCTAGAAGTTAAAAAGGACCTACACATAATTTATCCCTTTATATCTATATAAGTTTAGGATTCTTTTTTAAAATCAGTTCTTACATATTTTTTTACATTTGAATTTTACGATCCCAATATACATTTTATTAGCGTTGTATAACAAATATTAATTCGACTTGCTTTTATGTTAAGAATAGTGACCAATATATAGTGACTTTAATATATAATTTAACTCACACACAAGCGCATGCGTCACTAGAGGGTTCATTCGAGCAAATAAATTCGACTAACATTCGAAGGAAATCACATTCTTGACCTTGATCGAATCAAGTGGCGTAATGCTACACACGTGCCAACTATGTAAGGTTCTAAAAATGTGTAGCTTTCAATTCTTAAATAAAAAAATAATCTTGTACTGTATTGACAACGATATTTGATCAACACAAATTATTATTAGGAATAAAATATTTTTTTAAATAAAATAATAATATAATTACATAAATATACAATACACTTTTGAGTGAAATATCAATATTGAGATAAATATATGTAGAAGTGGGAAATATTTATAATCTTTTTAAGCATATTTAATTTGTTTTATTATGAACGTCAGACTAACGAATTGTGCTAATGGACAATATAAAGTTTTATAATATTGTAAAACAATTCGATTGCTTTCAATTTGTATAGAGCCTAGTTAAGCAATTTTTATTGACTTTAAAAATTGATTAGTTTATTACATAGTTAAAAAATTGCATATTAATATGACTTCATGTTGAATATGTAAATTTTTTTTTTCACATTGATTGAAAACATTGAACTTAATAATTAAATTATAATTGTGTTATTAATAAGATAAACCTATTAAAATAATATTTAAAAATTGTTATTATTAACCTACAAATGGTAATAGACTTACAAATTTATCTCAAGAATACAGTATTCTAAAACTATTTTAGTTACAAAATTCATAATTTTTAATTCAAAGTTTTGTTATGTTTGTTTTCCACTAGATTATCGATGAATACTAATCAATTATTGAAATAATTAATTTAATTATTTATCATGTCGTATTTATACTATACTTATCAGTCATACTGTATGTACGTACATTAGCTCATAAGTAGAGAAAAAAATATATAAAAAGTATGAGACGCAGCGGTTTACCGTCATTGGCTGAAATGGAACAGCGTCGACGACGACACTTGCTTATTGGCTATAAACGCTTGAATAACGACATTACATATAATACCATAACTTTTTCCTGTACAATATAATGTACATTTATATTAGACGTCCTGTGACATAACCGCTAAAATTTGATTGGCAAAGCTGCGTGAACAACAACAATGGCATAATGAAGGGCGAGAAAATGCTGTGAAATATTTTTTTACCCGAACTAATCCCGATTGATGGATTTTCCGAGTGGGCTGGCGATTTTTCATTCGCGTTTTCATTCGGGTTCGTCGTAATTGAATAAAAGACTCCGAATTATGTAAAAGTGGAAGGATGATGAAAAAAATAACAAATTGGTTCGGAATGCCATTTTCGACAGAAGGGGCGGCAAATATGAAATCTGATTATTGACGGAAAATTGATTTTCGCCGAGGACACAATTTAGCCAGCCGCCGTTCGGCCAACGAGCCGAGAAAAGTCTGGAATTTTACCTAACAAATAAAAATGCTTGTTATTTTTAACTCAATCATCGCGGGTCGCTTCCGCGAAAGTTGGATTACTTGCCAGAGTATATTTCTGCGAAGCGAACCGGTGTACGTACGGATTAGGACCCTCAAAACTGGCGAAAAACTGGTTAGCCGGTTGATCGGATATTGGGTACTTCTCGGGCACCACGCCCGCGTCCCGCAGTTGCATTAGGCTCGGGAGTTTCAGCCCATGGGCAACTGAGATCGAACCCAGTCTGGCGTTCGCTCCGGAGTACTGCGCACTCCGGCGCTAGGCCAGACCTCCTTCCTTGGTCGTCACGATTGACGACCGTGGACGGGTCTACCGTCGCGAAATGCTGTTGATGGTCTCCGGCATCACTAACCGTTGGAGACGGAGTTGGATAGGGGAAATGGAGGGGAGAGGGTGGTTTGCGGGCAGTCGCGCTCCGCTTACCTTGGGTCTCTCGGAAGAGAATAATAAAAGACAACCTGAAAGAAATAGGGGTTCTTTTTATCATCTACTCTTTATTTTTAAGTTTTTTTAGTTTGGCGGCTTAGGCATGCTCCGATCGAAGGAGCACGTGTGGGGGTCCTAAAAAGGGTTTGTTTTTGAAAGTATCCCGCATTAGGACACAGTGAAGCGGTTAAAGAAGGTTTTGGTGGTTCTCCGGGTCTCCGGGAGATGTTCCTAGCGGCGCCCTGTTGAACCATGTATGAGCGCTAAAAGTAGAAAGCAATTAATCGGGAAAAAAAAAAAAAAAAAAAAAAAAAAAAAAAAAAAAAAAAAAAAAAAAAAAAAAAAAAAAAAAAAAAAAAAAAAAAAAAAAGGAATTATATAGTATTTGCGACGAGCGCTCTAATGTGGGCGAACATCTTCGCGAGCGGAATATGCCTCGCAGAAGTGCTCGAAAGCCCGAAAGTTCTTTTTAGACGCAACGAAGTTTTGATGGGTTAAGGGACCTTCGCCCTCTAGCTCAAGAGCGAAGTGGAGCTGCGTTCGCTCCTCGTCGAGGAGTGGGCAATCCCACAGGATGTGCTCTGACGTCTGGTCGTCGTGGCCGCAGGGGCAGTCGGCGTCGTCTCTTAATTTGAAACGACGTAGATATGCTCCGAAAGCTCCGTGTCCGGTAAGGAACTGTGTGGTTGCGAATCCGCATCTCATCCAGCGCTTCTCGAGGCGACTTTTCACCTGCGGAAAGAACTTAAAAGTTAGGCGGCCAGTGGCGGCGGTGCTCCATCGCCTCTGCCACTCGTCCAATGAGGCCCTTCGAACGCTGTGTTGGATCGCTCTTTCCGTATCCTGCAATTTAGACACGTTCAGCGTCGGTTGGATCGTTACTTGTCCGACCGTTGCAGAGCGGCTCCTTCTTAAGTGGAAGGTCGCGGACCTTCGCTGTGCGACTAAATCTATGGGTTCGACTCCGGCCAGAATGAGGCGAGCCGAATTTGGAGCCGTGTTGTAACACGCTGTTACCTGTTTCAGGGGTGCCGTCTGAGACCCTAGCAAGAGAAGTTGAGGGTGGCCTCGCGATGCCCTCTCGGCGAAAGCACCGGCTGCGTACGTTATTATTGACACATAAATCGCCTTGTACATAGTCAATTTTGCGCGAAAGTTTAACCCCCAATGGCGGCCCCCCAATCTTAGTAGTTTTCCCATCGCGTCGCGACTCTTCTGGGCGGCCAGTCTAAGGTGGGCGGCGGGGTCGAATCTATAAGTTATATTGTAACCCAAGTAGCGGACTCGCGGCTCGAATTTTATGTATTGCCCGTTCATCGAAAAGCGAGGGGGACGACCCTTGTCAAGCGATCCGTTAAGCATCACCGCCACGGTCTTGTGGGGAGCGAAGGAGAGTTTATTCTCCTCACCCCATTCTTGCAAGCGCGTCAAGGCCATCTCAGCCTTGCTCTCAATCTCTGATCTGCTGTTGGCGTTAACCAGAAGCAGGAGATCGTCGGCGTACGCGATGAGGTCGCAGTGCACGGGAAGAGGGGTTCCTAGAACTTCATCGAACATAACGTTCCACAGCAGGGGACCGAGGACGGACCCCTGCGGGCAGCCTCTTTCCAAAGATTTCCAAACAAGCGAAGCTCCAGCGTCGATTACAACTCTGCGCCTCTCGAAATAAGACCTGATAACCTTTACCAGGTCTCGCGGAACATTGCGGCGTTTTAGTCCCTCAATGATGGCCGGCCACCACGCATGATCGAACGCTCCCGAGATGTCGAGGAGCACAGCTACTGAATATTTGCCCGGAAGGGTGTCTATTTTTGATTTTAAGTAATGCATTGCGTCTTCGGTGCACAAACCTGGTCTGAAGCCAAACTGGCGCTTCGAGAGAGGAGCCTTCGCGCGGAAATGGTCCTCGAGCCGGGCTACAAGGACTTTTTCAAAAAGTTTTCCCAGAGCAGGGAGGAGAGTTATCGGGCGGTAAGCTTTAGGATCTGAAAGATTGGACTTTCCCGGCTTCTTGATGATTATCATCTTCCCGGGCTTCCAAGTGTCCGGGAAGGTGCCCTCGGACCTGCAACCTTCTAATACGGTGGTGATGATGGGGCCCGCGACCTTCCAAGATTTCCTGATGAGATCACTGGTTACGCAGTCCAAGCCGGGAGACGCCCTTGCACGCAAGCGCTTGAGAGCAGCCTCCGTCTCCACTTCGGAGATTGGCGGGGACTCGGGGGACTCAGATGGTTCGTTAAATCGTGCTCGTGTGATAGCTTGCGATGGGGTGTCTGCAGAAGCCGGATCTTCCGGCAGCAGGGCGTTCAGGATGTTGTCGGCAGCCTGGCGGGAATCGATGGCACATATGCCATGCTTGTCGGTGATGCCTGAAAGGGACGTCACTGCGCGGTCCGACATTTTGACGCATCGGTAGTGTGGGCCCCAGGTGTTTTCAGCGCTCTCCTTGGTTACGAAGTCCCTCCAGTGCTTCGTCTTTGCGGACCTAATAAGGGATTTGTAATTATTTGTCGCGGATCTCCAATCTCTTCTTATTGCGATGAAAGGGTCTTCCGGAAGAGTTGAATCGTCGATTCTGCGGCTACCTCGAGCTCTAACTGCTTCTGTAAAAATTCTAAAAGATTTACGCGATGCCCGTCTGGCCCCCGAAAGAGCTGGGTTCCACCATTCCGGAAATATTTTTTTTAACTGTACGCAGGGCTTACTGCGCGGGATGTTAAGGTCGGCCGCCGACAGAATTGCAATCTGGAGCGCCTCTGCTTTGCTATCGGGGCACGGGCCCAATCTTTTGGCTGCTCTGTCAAGTTCGATTGACAGATCGACCTCAAAATTTTTCCAGTTGGCCTTACTGAACCGGAACCGCCTCGGCAGCAGGCTCTTGTTTTCTCTTATCGGCTCTGCGGATGCGGGGGCGCTCTCATTTACGTTAAAAGTTATTAGCCTATGGTCGGAGAGGCACGCTTCCGCGTGAACTCTCCAGTTTGATATTGCCAGTGGGCTGGCGAGCGAGAAAAGCGTCGCGTCTGGGGTCGATTCCCCGATCGAGGTAAAAAACGTCGGGATCGAGGGTAGGTCACCCTTGGCGACACTTAGGCCGCTGCTAAGGACGAAGTCCACCACTGTATTGTTCCTTACGGAGTTTCTATCCTCGCGAAGTGAGGTGTCACCCCACAAAGTGGAATGAGCGTTAAGGTCGGCGCCGACGACGACGTTGCGTCCCGCAAGGGCGTCGACAGCTCGAGAGAGTCCGTTTATGTGGCCTTCGGGAGAATCGCCGTACTTGAAGTACGCAGATATACAGTACAAGTCAATGCCCGGTGCGGAAAGATGGATTACGGTGCGCCACCGATCCGAGTATTGACTCAGAAAGGTGACGCACAGGTCGCGATTGAAGACCACTATCGACGCTCCTGCGGGTTGGATCTCGAATATCCTGCACCTCGCGCCGACGCCTATTGTCCTTCCGAATGGGGCGTATGGCTCCTGAAGAAGTGCCACGTCAGTTCCTAAGGCTGCGGCTCTGTAACCAAATTCCGCAGTCGCTTCGCGCGATCTGCGGAGGTTTTGCTGCGCCACGAGCAGCTTGACATATGTCTGGGGAGGATTAGCCATTTGTGTTGGCCATCTCTCTTGCTAAAGCAGCCTTAAAGGCCGGGCAGCCTTGATCTCCCGCTCTGTGTGGAAGGGTCTCGTGCTGTCGCCTAAGGCGGCAGCAGGTGGCGCAGTTTGCTGGCTTGTCACGGTTTGCGCACGACGCACTATCGTGCGCCCCGCTTCCGCACCAGTTGCAGGAGGCCTTAAGCGCTCTGCAGAACTTGGCTGAGTGGCCGTATAGGTGGCATTTATAGCACCTTAGGACCCTAAAGTGGTCCCTGATGCGATGAGCCATTAGTCCTATGTATATCAATCCGCTGTTGACCAGCTGGGCACGACATGAGGACGGGAGGGACACGATGACGTGAGAGGTGTCTTTATCTCGCGCTCTCAGTTTCGTAACAAGCTTAGCCGATTTGAGAAAGTCGGCTTTGCTAATAGGCACCTCACCCTCGATGTTCTGTGCAAACATCGAGGTGAGGAACGACTCGCCGGTCACGTCTCCTGGATCGTTCGGGACGTCGTGTATTATTACACGAGGGTCCTTTAGACCCTGAAGGGAGGCCCGTAGTCCGGCTTTCTCAAGGGCCGAGTTGAATCCTACGATTTTCTCGGCCTCGGACCGGTTTGCAACCAAGATACCGGTCGCGTTACCCGCGGCCGGTAGAACTCTCTTTATATGCAGCTTTGAATCTGCGGGGTTTACGGCTTTCGTGAAGGCCGCAATTGCCTCCTTGGAGGTTTTGATTTTATCCCCGATAGGGACGAGTCTCACGACCGATGAGTATGCCATCGGTGAGGGCTGCGGCGCTTGAGGAGACCCCCTCAGCTCTCTCACGAGGCTTGCGGTGGTCGGCTGCTGAGGCTGAATATGACGCTCTATTCGTCGAATAGACTGCTCGATTGACGCCAGTCTAGTTTCTGCTCCCTCATTAGAGGGAGAAGAAGGTTTATCCGCTTTTTCGGTTTCCTTCTCATGGAGGGACTTAATTGTCGCCGCTATCAGAGTAAGACTCTGACGAGCAGCGGCTGTGAGGCAGTCGGACGACCGAGCGATCAAGACGATCTTCTCGCACTGGGCAAGAATGCTCGTCTCGGAAGCTGTAAGCTCCAAGGCCTCTTCTGTATGCGGCTTCTGCGTGAGGGCCGGAAAGTCATCTTTAACGCGTTTTTTGTTCGCGGGGGGCGACGGGGGCGATGTTTGTCGCTTACGCGTTGGTTGCGCCGAAAGGCAGTCCATAAGCTCCTGGATAGAGCTGGAGGAGCTTGAGGAGCTCATGCGACGCGAGGTAGAGGGAACTCCCCTAGAGGGGGCCTCTGGTTTCGATTTTTCCATCGGTTTTTTTAGTGTCTCGGGTGTTGTGACCGGTGTCGCGGGTGTTGTGACCGGTGTCGAGAGGGATGTTTTTTTTTTGGCTGCGGGTGTTGCAGTCTTCGGTCTCGGGACCGAGACCTTGGCAGCCCCCTTTTTATGGGGGGCTGATGCTTTGCTCATTATGAGCTTTTATATATAAGTAAGAAAAAAAATTAAAAAAAAAATTTTAATAAAAAAAAAAATTAATAAAAAGTAAAAGGGGTTCCCGCTGGTTGACGTTCGCTGGAGCGCGGAGGAGGTGATCGTTTGCGCGCGGGAGGGGGGGTCTGCTGTCGAGCGTGGGCCGATGCACGCTCGAGCTGCGTGAGCACGCGGTGATTCACGGCTATGCCGGCGGCCGGGCCAAAAAGTGCACCGAAGCAAATCGATACTTATCGGTTTCTTGTCGGGCCGATTGATGTCTTGATGGGATCAGGTGTTGGTGCGGCCCTTCTGTGCCAAAGATTGACCCAGAATGTGCCGTGTGTCCGCTTTTGGTTGTCGACTCGTTCGGAGCTCGTGAGAACTGCCGCTCGGTTCGGCTACTGGAGCGCGACTGGTTGATCGGATATGTTGATAAAATCTATAACCGGTTACCTAGTTAAATGATGAAATGAGATTTTTATTCTAGAGAATTCGGGCGGCGTTCTACTCGTCGCAATATGAAAAAGAGAGATAGCGTGTGTTCAGACCATATCCTTCAAAACGTGTGTAACAGAGGGCTTGTAATCGAATTATACGGTCACGCACGGTTTAAAGGATTAGGCCTTCTATATGATGACATACATAATTGTGAAAGCGGTGGAGCGGTTAAGACTAATTAACAAGATAAATCAGCATGATGCATATTTTTCAATATACATATCAAAAACATGAGGAAAGATCAAATTATTCTTGGAATAAAACTAATCGAAATTTATTTTATTTTAGGTATTATTTTACCTTCATAATATAATACATATTTGTGATAAAACGCTTATATAAACTTATTTTTTAAGCCTTCAAAATACATTATAGTTTGAGTATGGATAAAATATTTTTTGTATTTTTGAACACTCGTATCTTATAGCTAATGAAGCAGACGGTTATTTTCATATAAAACAAAGTTATTGCTCTTATAAATTTAAATAGATTTAAAATTACGTATTATTTTTACAATAGTATAAATAAGCGTAGCTTTATCTGCGTCACATTGTCCCTACTTGTCTTCGAAGATTGGAAAACGGATGCTTCTATGAGACGTTTTGACTGAACTCGTGTGCTCCAAATCGAAAGCAAAGTAGTCTGACATTTCATATGAAAGATCCTGATGGAAGTGTATTCTAAAAGTGACGTGAGTAAGCTATGTTTACGATTATATACTCATTTGAAGATGGGTGAGTTTCTATCACTATCGAGCTTCTGACCAAAGAGATGATTTGGAACAAAAATCCCCTTTTTCGTAACGGTCAATGAACAGCTAGCCACATTCACCGACTTCTCGGTAGCTGTATTTATCCTCTTATATTTTTATACACACCGACCATTATTTGTTAAAGTACATATGCAAATGGCTCTAATCCGTCCAAATCTCCGGTCATCACCTGCGCTAGTGTAATGCCGGCATGACGAATAAACTTATTCTGCAAGTCAAAAGTGCTTATAGCAGTTGGAAAATCATTCTTCCTACACAATCAAGAAACCCATTTCCGCTGTCGAACATTGAAGGCAAACCATCAGTTGTAATAAATACGAGTTTTTGTATAGGTAATTTTTCTGATATTAAAAATCGTTTAAAAACGTTATAAATATCAAGAAACAACCTTTGAGGTTGTTTCTTGATGCTTGATGCTTGTGAAGTATATTTAAATTAAGTATATTTAAATGTTTGGTCTTTTCTGATTGCAATATAAAAGAAGAAAAATTGAAAATATATTAATTCTGCTTTTAAACAAAACGCGAGATGAGAACACCCAGAATTAGAGATGGCGTTCAATGGGACTATTCTGAACGATACATATCGATTATTGGGGTTGAATTTTTTTTATATTATTGTCACTCTCGTACAGTATAACTATCATCACTCATATGTGTGCAAAGATTTGTTATTATTTATTTACATATATAATATTTGGTTAAAAAGCACCAAATAATGTATTCATTTATGATTTGTGACGTTATAGAAATACTAACGCGTAAGATATACAAAAGCGTATCGAATCAAATGTGCATTGTTCATACGACCTAATTGTTTAAATATAAAATTCAGTTTTGAATTACATTTACTAATTAGAAAGAAACAATAAACTGAAATATCAAGCACCAAATATGTTACTTTAGACCAAAAGTGGACAGTAAGCACAATATGTGCTTTAAAAATATGAATAATTTTGTGACTTTGTCTATTTTATTAATATTTTGATTTATATATTTTTTAAAGTAAATGTTTTTTCTGTAATAATTAATAAGTGCAAAAAGTTTTCACTGTATTTAAAATTTATAATAAACTAAAAATATTTAAAATCTATAATAAACTAAGAATATTTGAAATCCATAATAAAATTAAAATTATTATTAAGGTTGAAAAAAATATTTTGAATAATTCTTGAAATTTTATTCTGAAGCTTTACAATTTTAAAAATATTTCATTTATTTTGTATTTTGCTGTAACCAAACTTATTTAGCTTAATAACCGACTGCATTACAATCATTGTCACGCGATAGTCGTGAAATATAGTATCCCCAAATATCAATAGATAAAAAAAATCGTTTTATTAGCATTTTTACGGTTTGATCGACATTAACCTTCTTACGTACTAAGTATATATTACGTGCTTACGTTTAAAACGTACCTGGTTCAGTCAAATCTAACGTATATGAGTATTGAATCGGAAGCAATGATAATGTTTATGTATTATAAAAGGAAAAACTCACTTTTCGGCCTCGGAGCATATTGACAGAGTTCAAATTTTGAAGATTTCATTACGAAGGTTGTTTTATGATTGTTTATCTAGTTTAATCAATGTCTTTTTAATCCTTACACACATTATCTATATATTTCATTTTCATAGTTATAACATACCTAGTTAGTTTGCAATCCTTATATTTTTATTCAGTCAAATCGAACAACGTACATAACGAATTAAGGAAAATTACTGTCGCTTAGCAAAATTTTAATAACAAATAATAATTATTTAAAACTGTTGTCACGTTTATGTCGGCCATCTTGTTATATATTTGAATTCTTATTTTTCATTGGTTGAAAACAAAAGAATACATTAGCGGAAGCTCGAAAATCTTCGTGCTAACTCTATTTTTATTTTTATTAATTATAATTAAATATATTTCCTTTGTTTACGTATATTATTATATACACTGTTCGGCTTAGAACAATTTTATTTATAAGATATGATATAACTTCACCTCCATTTTGTGCCCTATTTTTGCACTAATTGCAGAATAAAACTCTTTTCATACCTAGTGGGTAAGTTAACGAGAAATATATCCAACTTATTGAGAATTGTTCATCCAAAATAATCCTGTTTATCATTTGTCAAAATCGCTCGCAACAAAGATATAAAAGGGTTTGCTATGACTCACTTTTCATCCAGATATTGGCATATTAATAACTACTCTTCAAGAATTTACTTCGAGCAGCATAAGTACATCGACCAGGACACCATCACGCATTCTTAACTCTACTTCGTGCCTCTAATTCGACGACCTGCTATACATTACAATTAAACCGGACTTGTTTAGCATACTACCAAATGCATTTTTTCCTCTTAGTTATAATTTATAGAATGCTTTAATAAATAAAAATGCTTTATAAGCAATTCTAAATACTTTCTTCCTTTTCAGTCCACTAAATTCTTCATCCCCTAGTATATATATATGTAATAAAAATATGTATGTGTATGAGCATGGCATGATATGTAAATGGTTGGCACACCTCGATCGAGCTTAAGTGCTTGAAGCTGGTGAAATATTGGGCGCCGGCGGAGGCACCGAGTGATTTTGAAAAGATTGACTTATGGGGTCCCGGCGACCCCCCACCGGTTGCGGATTTTCCAGTCTTTTTACGACCAATGGAATTGCCCCATTGGACGCGTATCAACCAAGGGCTATTGAATCATCCTTTTACCGATTTGCCTACCGTCGATTTCATACGCTTCGTCGGTAAATTATTAACGGCGAAATGACGCGGAGTCTGATCTTATTGAATGTTTAAAGTTCTGATTGTGCACTCGAATAGATTTTCTTATAAATAGACGCAACTTTTACAACTTTCGACTATGTATCTAAATATATATTTTTATCTCTTATACTCCACTTAACACTGCTTTTAAACTTATAGCTTAGAACTTAGACTGTATTGTAATTCATTCTCAATTGTTTTCACATCAAATATGAATGGAACGTTCTTAGATTTTATTAATAAATACTAATATTTATTTTAAATAATAGTTCATTTAATAAATAATTTTGTATTAAAATACAGCAACAGGCATTCGTTCGATGTATTATTTAACGATTAACTAATATATAAAGGAAGAGACATATTCAACTCTGACATTTCCGGTACATTTGCCAACTGAGTCATTTGATCTAGATTACCTCGTTATCCAGTAGCCATCGTTTCTCTAATTCCCAAAAGCGGCAGAGCTGGAGCAATGTGCCAAACGAAGCTTAATACGTCATTTTATTAATAAATGAGTATTATAAATCAAAACAATATTTTAATATTGGTAAATTTATTTGATATTGACTACTAAAATTTTATTTGGTGTTTCATATATGCAACCTTTAAGGTGTGCTAAGTAATATATATTAATATAATAATATATATTACTTAGCCGCTGATATTACTAATGAATTAAAAATAAATCAAAATTAATATCAAAAAAAAGTTTTACTACAGAGTACACAAAATATTTTAAGCCATATAAGACCCTGCAATAGAAAAAGCTGCAGTAAAAATAAAGAAGCAATTGCTATAGATTAAGTAATTCTTTCTAAAGAGTTTTTAAATCTTAATAATGGAAAAGAAAGATTGTTTTTTAAACATTTAAGAATCCCATTATCTAAATGCCAAATCTAAGCCGAGTTATTTTATTTTGCTGAAGGGAAACCTGTCATGATAGTCAGATTTTTAATAAAAAATAAAAATTCGTTCAGAAATGAAGTTTTATTTAAATTTCTCAAACTTCGAAACGATGTTTTGTCATTTCAATTCAATGTTACACTGTTGATTTAAAATTTAAAATTTTCCGCATTAAAGCTAAACGAGCCGAGAAAATTATTTATCACTCAAAAGAAACTCGGCAATCGTTCGCTCGTCTCGTTTCATATTGCAACTAAAGTCTTTTCTACCGGTTCTTACTAACTAAGAAAGTTTCGTTTGTGTTTTATACTTTCGTCAGAATTCTCATTAAAACAATGTGTATGAACGCTATACAATAGCTATGAAATAATAATATGAACAAAAGACGACAAGAACAAGTTTATTATTTCCGGTATAATTGTTTTCGTTCATTAAAAACAACTACCTAGTATAATTTGTCTTATTATTCTATGCATCCAAAATAATAATAATAGTAGCGAAACAACAAGGTTCAAATAAACACTTTTCAATGCAAATACATAACTACAAATTTTATTTATTTAAATTAAATTATGTTTGTTCTAGATATTGTAATTTAAAAAATATAATAGTCATAATTTTACTTTGAATTATGATTGCAATTTTTGGTTCAAATATTTAATCGTGAAATGTATTATACGTACATTCTTTCTATTCTTGATCTTAGTAAAAGATAATACAAACCAAGAGGGAAACCCTCAAAAGCCATTCAAAAAAACGTATACCTTCAAAGAAAAAAGCATATTCCATTGTCAAAAGCTGCGGGGCTCAAAGATAAGGGACTGTTTATTGAAAGCTTCCTGCCAATTCAGTTTGATTAAAATGCCAGGGCCGATTAAATCGAAATAAATTAGATCAGAGCCGCCATCCACTTTCGTTACATCATTGCTTACAACGAGGGAGATGGACAAAAAAGTATCCCTTGGAGGCAAGGAAGCGTTGTTCATTTTATCCCCGGTGATTAATGTATTGAGCATCGAATTTCTTTTAACTCGAAAGGGGCGAATTCCATTAGGGAAACGAATGGGATAGGCCTGAAATCCCTTATTCCGGAGATAGTTAGCCAAGTGCTGCCGCCAGACTCGGAACGACTTTTATATTTTGGCTGTGTCTTAATCGGACAAGGAGATAAGCCGTGGGGCGTTACGTTTCCTCGAAAGGATCAAAATCATTTTTAAAAGTACCCCCATACCTTTAAATGCGCTATTAAATTGTTCTATTGCTTGTTTTCATATGATGGAAGTTATGATTTAATATTAAAGGAGCGAAGGATATTTCAACAGCGAGAGAGCGATATTGGAAAATATTATAATATTGCAGCAATTCAATTCCCAAAGCACTTGTTGCCTTTTGATTCGGTAGTATTGCAATTTTATGCTGCATGAAATAACAGTGAATCTCAAACTATAATTTTTATAAGTCCATTTTGTATTATTCTAAATCTAAAGGATTGCAGTGATTAAATTAAAATAAATAATGTCTAATATAAAATTATAATTATCACAAATAATATTTATATATTTTTTAAGGCTTTACAATATTAATAAACTAAAAGCCTACATTTACATATCATTGTTTTAAATATTTTGTAATTTTTATGAAACCTACTGAGCGAATAATTATAACAGGAAATCGTATAAACAAGATTGTAAAAATATACAATTATATTTATATCAACCATAAACTAAATGTTTTAATTTGCATTTATAGCCATATAATTATGTGTTTAAACTGTATATTTATGCTATACAGTGAAATCTCAGTATAGCGAAGCTCATTGTACCGAAAAAAAATCGTTATATTGAATGTGAGGAAGATGATATATTTTTATTTTATATTACCATATTACTATAGCATCAAAATAACCTCTTACAGTATTAACAGATCGTCTTTTATCCATTTTAAAAGATACTGTAATGAACTCAATAAAATTTGTTAAATAAAGTTTAAGGGTCGGGGAAACACTTTGAATGTCGCTTGTGAACACATCTGGTACACGCCAAGTCAAGGACGAACTGAATTCGGAAATATATTGTGTCGAGTTGTAACGTCGTTCTTAAATTCGCATCAAAATATTTTGTTATACTGAGATCAGACTTTTTATGAAAGTTTTTTGGGCACAAATTGAAAATTCGTTATACTGTAAATTTCATTATTTCGGTATTCGTTTCAAAAAGATTTCACTGCAAGATCTACTCCAGTCTATTTTAAAATTAGTAATTGTCACACAATTATATCTAAACAGAACATTTTGCTGCAAACTTTAAATCAACTTAACTTTAACAAAATATTATAATGCTATTTATACAATAATTAATACTACAAAAATATAGCAGTACCGATTCAGTAACTTAAAAAAACATTCTCTGCGTATTATTTTAATAATTATATAATAAAAATAAACTTTAAACGCAATTAGTACTATATATCATATATTTACTTTCATTCTCAAATGTTAACCCTCCTTTTTTTTTTTATCTTATTATTATCTTATTAAAAGCTTTATTATATATACAACTACGCAATTGACACTACATAGTAAAAGATTAACTAATTAGCCTAAGAAACAAATTTAATCTAATATTTTTTACCGATTAGGCCGATCGACGTTAATAATTTTTTTTCTGCTCAAAAGATGATGCCAGTATCAGCACAATTATAAAAAAGTTATTAATTATTTTTTGGAGTTCTTAAATTTCCCGAGTTAATTAAATAACGTTTCAAACTAGCTGTAAATGGTATCAACTGCTTAGATATCAGGTTTTACCATTTTTTAAATTCATAAGATTATCATAACTATTCCTGAAATATGGCAACTGCTGAGAAATTTGAATCCAAAAATTACTGTCCAATAGAACGCTGTTGTTTATGTAGGCATTGAGCACATCCACTGTTATTTGTTTTAAGCCTTCCGTTAAAAACAAATACCTTCCCCGATGTATGGAAAATTAGTCGATAAGTCAATATGTTCAATATGGACAACACAAATCAAATAAATGTTGTATTATGTTGTAATAATCTATTTGTATATAAATTACGTAATATTTTAATTCAATATTAAATTTTACTTTTATAACATATGCAGTATTTACAAAACAAGCCACATATTTTTTTACAATCGTACTGAAAGACTAGTCGAAGACATTTCCAAGATAGACCGATTCTCGAGACATTATACCTAAAGTTCCGTAACAAAAAGTTATTGAAGTTTTCTCATCGAGCGATTTCAATTTTAAATTCGCCTTGACTTTTCCAAAGTCAAGGCGAACAGTCGTCTAAAATTAAACCTGAATTGATTTTAGGGATAAATGTTTATTTTCTCTCATAACGAATTTGATGTGGCAATATTAGGGGGAAATATTTAAAAATCGCTTATATAGTAAATTTGTTTATGAATAACTGGCTTTTACATTAATAACATATACACATGTAGGTGACATATATTTTGTATTATTAGACAAATAAGTGCTAATTGAAGCTTATAAATTAACGATCAAATACCAAAATAAGAAATATAGATATGATCCTGTAAGCATATAAATAAACTAGTATACTTTTGATGATGTCCTATAACCTAGAAACATTGTATCAAGCACTTAATATTGACAGCAATTAATGTTTTTATAACAACTGACTTTTATTTCGACGTACAAAATTATTTATTTATATTACAAATATAATCAATATTAGACATTTCATAATTAGTCACTATTGCTTAATAAATATTTGCTTTAAACATTTCTATAAATGAAATTATTTCAATAAACTACCTGTAACATTGGGTAAAACATCAAAAACCGTAAAGTTGTGTTGAATTCTGTAACTACGCGCTTTTTATATTAAATGTTTATTTCAATACAATAATTAACTCTAAATTATACCATTATATGTATATTAAACATGTTACTGATTTTTAACCATTTTTATGATTGCAATTTTCCTATTATCTTCTTATTATTACATAATTTGATAAATACATAATGGGCCATAAATATGAGCGGTTTGGAATGATTTATTAAGAATTATAAATCTTGTCGATTTTTTTTAATTTATATAAAAGTAAGCATTCAGAAAAATTATATCTAAAAATAACATTATTTAGGTTTGCAACATTGCGTTGCAAACGTTGTTCAAATATGGACCTCAAATTTGTGAAAACTCGCTGGCACATTTGTTCGCAAAAATATTTTTCAATTGGACTGTTGTAGCTTTTAGAGAAAAAATTTAGTAATCCTGGGAGGCTATGGAATATAACCTCGACGCGAAATGAGTTTTCCTGCAAACATTTCATTTCCGACAGCCAAAGATTCGTTAGACGTGTGGCATGTCCTCTTGTTGTAGACTTCAAATTCTTATAAATCCGGAAAGAAAAAATCATATAACATTGTTGTGTACCGGTTGGAATTCATGGTTACAGACTCGTCTCGATGGTTTTCGAAGAAATATGAGCCAATAATCCCTTGAGCTGAAATGGCTGCTCATACTGTAACTTTCGGAAAACGTAGAGACAAAAGATGTTTTGATCCAATACTGACAATTTTGTTTGTTAACGTGCTCATTTAAATAAAAATGAGCTTCCTTAAAGAACAAGATATTGTTAAGATTTGTAAAACGTTCCAACGTGTTTTCAACAAAAACACGACGTAAATTCTGATTTGCTTTTAGTACTTGCACTAGATGAATTTTATAAGGATGCAATTTAATGTATTTTTAAAGTTGTTTGTGACATTGCAAGTTCAGCTGATATCTTGTGAATTGATGATTCAGGTTCTCGTTGCATAGAAGCTGCAACTTCCTTAACCTGTTCCTCGGTACTCATTGATCTTAGATGTCCCGTTGCTTCCAATTGAGGGTGTTTTCCAATGACCCACCTATTATCCTCTCCACGCATGCCCTGAATACCGTTTACAAACAATGATGATTTTAAAGCCGATCATCTTTTTGCCCCACCCTGTATTTATACAATTATTTCGTAAAAAAAAAATAGTATATAAAATAAAGTGAAAATTGAAAATATTTTTACAGACTTATTGGCTTTTTTTATTGCGTGATTTTTGCAGTTTTACAAATGGTGAACCACACGCCTAACCCAATTCCGAGGGTACACGTCTACCATTAAAATAACTTTCATTTGCATTTCAAAAATTTTAACCCTATCGTGCTCTAAAAACCAATAAAAGACAATACTAAAATTCAAGCGGCAATCATAGATCCACAGTATCTTCGGATGCTGTGTCTTTACCTTTACCAGAGATGGGTAGCTAGCTATCAAAACTACTGCTGGGCAGTATACTTAATGATCAGGGTATTAGAAAGGAGGTGGTCCTCGAGACTTAATTTTTTTAAAACCATGTTTTCCGACGCTTATACATATGTAAAATCTTTTTAATAAACATCAGCTCTTTCAACATAATTGAGTGTGAAAGCCTACAGAAAAATAAAATGAAATTTTTTAAAGAGATTTTTTCACGTATCCACATGACAAAGAGGCTGTCAAATGGCGTCGAACTCCGCCGTTCCGTGGCACATCCTCGTTTTTGTCCGCTCCGCGGCGTACAAATGGGAGTCGGCTGGATATTCTGAATACGCAAATAAAGTCTAGAATTGAATCACTTTCTGAATAGGGCAGGCGGTAGGAGAGAGAGAGCAAGAGAAGTAGCATTCAAACGTCAGGGTCGCGCGTCAAGTTGTCATTCGCTGGAGTGGTCGAACGATCTGATGGTGGAAACCCTCGAGAATCGTGCTCTAACCGCGCACACACACAAATAAATGAAGCAAATTATGTTTCTGTCTAAGTCCCATCCAGTTCAAAATTTGCACAGTAAAGCTCAATACTCGTGTGTAGTCAAGTATTCCCTTACTAATGATTCATTTGTAAAGAAATCGCGGAGTATTATACTTAGTAATACATGCAAACACGCCGTATAGAGTAAACCAAAAAAGTATGAACACCTTTATATAAAATATGTCTGATGAAATGGATCTAATGTTTTACAAAAGCGCACAGGATTATTATCTTAAAAAAAAACATTTTTGCTTTTAATAAAATCATGAACAAAAAACATTACAAATATCATTTTCTCTAATGCACTATAAAAAAGTGAGACACATAAAAAAATAGATATCCTAAAAAAAAATTAGAACTAATGAGTTTTTGAACTTTCGTTATGCCAATTTTGGTTTTGTTAACTCGTTTAGATTAGGTTTGACAACAAATTAATGTTTCTCAACTGTCAAAATGAGTTTCATAGACATTTTAGAGCAGCATATAATTTCACTAGCACATATCAGTTAAATTATATTTTTACTAATATAAATATATATAATTTTGCGTAAATTTAAATGCTTAAACTGACATAAATATCACATTGATCTTATCAATCTAAAAAAATCATTAGCAATAATTATTGTATTGAGTTAAAAGCTCGTAAAAAAATAAGAGAGCTTTTTTTTGATATCTTTTATTTTTCATTTGAAGAATTTTTTCTCGCTTTATTAAACTAAAAACTTAATATCATAAAACACCTAAAAATATATTTTTACAGTTCAAGAATATCAACAAACATTTTGTGGTTTATGGTCTCCACACAATTAAATAGTTTCTAATAAAAAGAGTATGTAGTAATGTAATGGTTTTGTTTGACATCATTCTTTATCTACATTTTCCACATTGCTTTTATGAGTTTTTTTGTGCAACATGTGTAATATTTAAGATATTTTATTTTTCTGATTGAAAATTTACTAAGCCTTACTAAGTTTAATATAGAACATAAAATATAAAAGTTAACATAAGTATGTGATCATGACGCAACTAATTTAAGCTAATATTTGCCTATAATTTGGTATGAAAAAATGATATAAAATTATTATTGCTAATTATAGAATCTACTGTAACAATTCGTCATTTTTACGGTTACATAGTACACAAGCTTGTTGGGATAACAATATATAGTTTTGTTCTGATTACAATTTAACGATAATATAGTTTTTTATATATAATAGCTTAGCTTATTATTCACTAGCAGATTATGTATTCCATTGAACATAAATATAATCGCATTAAATACATTACAAAAAAATTTTAAGTTTAGATAATCTATTTACTTTAATAAACTTTTTATGTACATAGCTATGATAGATAAAATATATTTTATATGTACGTATTTGATTCAGCTAGTATTATATTATTAACCACTTAAACACTAGCGTTTCAGCGATAAGTCATTTGTTGATTATTATTTAAACAAATATTTTTTTTAAAACAAATTAACGAATTACTTGCAAATTTTTTTTTAATATGAAATATTATTATATTAGCTTAATTTATCAGTAAACTAAGTATTTTATATTTAGCTCTATAAAGAGATACTGTAAAGAGAAATTACGTGATTAAAAGGTTAAATAATTTCATAACCCTTCAAAATGCAATCGGAATAGAATGTAATTTCTATTTCAATATTATTTAACAAACATAGTTCTTGTTAATCTGAAATCTCACTACTTACCCTAACAAACAAATTATTAAGATGTCGTGATACTTTATTTTTGAAAGTATATACATACATATATTATGCGTCTTTTTTGGTCTCAAGTATAATTTATTTACATATATGCTATAAAATCACGTTATATGTCTATTAAACCCTCGTTTACCCTAAATCTGAATGTTTTAAAGCCGAGAGCTCATAAGTCGGAAATTGTCAAAATAAAAAGTTGAAGTTGCGAATATACGTCATCAGCAATTGCGTTTGATCACTCCTTTACATTCCACTCAGTTTGAGAATCGTATTCTAATGTCTAGGAAATTGTAACGATAAAGAAGCGTTTCGTTAAAATATAAAATGTCCTTTTATTCGCATAATGATGTTTCTTTTAAAATGTATATTTAGAATAAAATATGCCATTTTAAGTGCTCGCTGGAATTGCAAGACGTCTGAAGTAGCACAAATATATGTATATTTTATATCATAAAATATATTTAGCTTATCCAGTAGTAAAATATATGTTTCTCGAGTCCAAATTTAGTACATAATTCTTTCTTTATACACTATAGTAAACTTGAATACCTAGACATATAAATTCAGGGGAATTTAATAAGTTTAATGTTTTTTTGATTTGGCTACCATATCACTTTGCGTTCCACAAAAAGAGCTGTTGCTATATTATCAACTGAATTTAGCACATTTTCATATAAATATTTCAATGACATTTGACATTGAATTATAAATAATTAGCGTAAATATGATTGTGCATAAAATGTCACATTCTTATTTTTCGATCAGTTTGTCAAGACCCTTGTTACTTTATATTTGAAACTATTTTTGTGCCTTGGGAAACCTTTCAATAAATTGTCCATATTTACATTATATTACGAAGATATTCACTTCATCAACCGGATGACATGCGTAACTTATTACATAAATATGTACATTTATATTATTTTAGTAAAACTAAACTGTTAAAGAGGGCACTGTTTGATATAATATATGTAAGAGATTCGTTTAAATCGTGCGTATTAGAAATCTATGACTCAAAACCACCACATTAAGGTTAATATATGCTTGGTTTAACACATCTTGAAAACGTTGTAAGTTAAAATTTAATAAAGTTTAATATTAGTCTTGTTAGTTGTAAGCGTTCAAAGTAACTACGTGTAAGAGAGGTCGTTAATTTTAAACCAACCTATGTCTTGCTGCTCCAGACGCAATTTATATTTGGGTACGTGTGCATATTAAAAAAAATTTACACGATGGCACAAAAAACATCGACTTTTAAAATTATTGGTAAAGAGATAAATAAAATAGTGTAACAATATAAAATAACTGTTATTTTTGCGTGATGTGATGCAAAACAAATAATCCCAAATAATAAAAACATGTTCCGCCTCGAGCTATTGTGTATTTTGAGTGATTTTCTTATAGTTTTTTTGTTTAGTCTATTGCAATGTTGCTTATAATTATTTGTAGCAAAATACCCGTCTATCACATATCTAAATTTAGTCAACACCAAGTACTTCAAGGTATATTATTTTTTATAAATTTCCTATTTCTATTTTGAATTTATGTACATAAAATGCTGATGATTATTTTTTTAAATATTAATAAATGGTATAAAAAATGTTAAATTGTTGAAAGCATTTTAGCGGCTTGCTCAAAATAAATATTTGCCAATATTTCATCAATGTATTTCCTTGACGTAAGCAATTAACGTTTAAACGATTTTCTGACTTTGTTATCAGATGATTTATTTTGTTATTGGTTGTGCAATAATTGAGAAATGTTTCCGTGGGTGCGTCCGTAGTCCTGACGTCTCCGATGCGGGTTCACTCTGCGACCAGTGGATGCGAAAAAAGAAGCGGCGGCTGTTGCAATCTACACTAGTATTAAGTTGAATGGGCCTCTTCTTGCTAGAATTCCAAGTTCAAGAGCTCATGAAAATTCTATGCCCTGAACCTTGAAGTGGATGTTCAAGTGTGAATATTAGTAGAATAATTCTCTAAGAAAGTTTCACAGGAGTTCTTAGACGCAGTGTCTGACAGGAAGACCTCAGACGAAATGATACTCGATTGCCTGCATTTTCATATTTAAACATATGACTCCCTTTATAGAAGTTTTTGTTGACCACCTCTTTTTAATAGGACGACTAATTAGAGCAGATTTGAAGGCAAACTCAAATGTATGCCTTATATTTTATCGAAGCGACGGATATTTTACTTCTTTCTGATTTATGGCGGTTACTTTGTTAAAAAGTTTCACACTGTGGTTTTCCATAATAACGAAAAACCTCATTTTTTACACAGTTTAAAAAACTTTATCACAAACGTTTTTTTTTATTATGTATTAGCATGATTTAGTCTCATAAATTATAAATAGAAAAGTGGTTTAATTGATGAACCTGACAGTGTTATACACTGTAAACGGCACAGATAATAAAATAAAGAAACCTTAAAAATTGCCGGTAGCAAAATATAATATTTAGTATAGCTCTAAATCATTTATATTATTCAGGTCAAAAAGAGAAAGATTGTTGATTTCTTCTCTTTTTTCTGATCATATATAAACCAGATGCCGTAAAAAACACATTCATTCGTAACTTCGCTTTAAAATTTGAAATGCACAAAATCTAGAGCCAAATCAACACAGACACCTATGAAGTCCAAAGAATAGCAGCTGCTTCCACTTTGATCGTGCATCTCTTCCAGTCATGCAGTCATGTTTAATCTTCAAGAATTAAATTTGACTTTCAAGACACGAAGACAGTGCAAATTAAAAATGATATGTCAATCTTTATAATATTAACTAAAAGTATCCGCACAGACTAATCAAACTATGGTCTTGAATTATATATGTAGGGTTCACAACTTATTTTTTTCACTATTCGTTGGTATATCAAATAATATTGTAGAAGAAGAAATAGTAAAAAATATTTCTATGAAAAAATAATCTAACGAGGATCTACAATATTTGAATAGGCTTCATATCTATTGAAGAAGTTACTCATTTATAATAAAATATTGTATTACAGCGCACATGCTATTATTAGGAGCTTTCTATCGATTTCCAAAATTGTGTTGCCTAATCACAGCATAATTGACCAAAGGTTGATATATTTAAATTATTCTATAAAAGTTACAATAAAAGTATTTAATTTCATTAGATATGCTAATAAGAACAATCATTTTTGGATGAAGATTTGATTATTCGTAATTAAGTGAAGTACCTAATATAAAAAGTTTTTTAATTGAAATAAAATACAATTACGCAACCTATATTCAAATCAAGCAGTGGCTTCTAAAATAATCATTTTTATTTGACACAACAGCAAAGTGATGGGTTTATATGGGCAAATTCTAATATAGTTTTTACAACTCTTTTAAATTTAACATATCGGTTAAAATTAATATCCCACGAATATGAAAGTTTTATATTATATAAAAGATATATTGGATCAATTCCAAGAGAAAATTTATTATGTCTAATATTTACTTTCTTAGACCGGTAAATCTTAATCAAAATAATATCAAAAGTCTGGCTCAAACTTTCCCAAATATTTTTCCAATAGCCGCGAACAGTTTAGAATTTTAAATAGTATATAAAGTTTTGGTACCTAAACCATATTATTATTTTTAAATTTATTGCGTTTAGAATTTTATTAAACCAAATATATATAAATAAAGATTGACTGAAAATCAATAATCACTTTGATAAATGGTTTCATTTTTCTACAAATAATTATTATAAGATAGCTTATATATTTCAAAGATAAACACCTTTTTGATAAAATTTAAATAATATAATAAAACCCCTAATAAACAACAGTGGATCCTCGACTCGTACATAGTCGTAGTATACAGAGTTCCTAACATTATAGATAACAGAGGAGAGTCAGAAATAAATGACAGATCAGTCTAAATAACACGTCTACTTAATGAAAATTCTGCTGGGTATTGGACAATCAAAAAGTGTATGGTAATAAGATAGTAGATCTTGAACTCCATTGAATTAAAGATTCGTAAAAGCTATGCATTTATAAAAAAGCTATGTAATTTATTCCACCCTGTTTGTTTTATGTTACAAACATTTAAATTATATCCTCAAATAAACAAAGTGGTGCAAACTATTTTTACCTAACCCTTTACCACACAAAATATTTAGTATTTCGAAAAGTGCATTTGTTATAATTTGACATAGGGCGCTTTGAGAAAACCAATGGTGCTAAGAGTCAAAAAGTTTGGAAACGACTGGATGAGGCCTAAAAAAACTTGCTATTCAATTGCCTATTGATGTTACTCACAATGTGCTCAACCTTTCTAGCAACTATTCTCACTCAAAAAATGATATAATATATTTTCTCGGGGGCATTTCTTCGGCTGCTACAGTTAAACATGACCATATAAATTTTGAAATAACAATAATAATTAAAACTTTTCGTTGTAGTTTATACATTGAGTTTTAAAGTGTGAAATCTAATCTTAGTTCGCAGGCCAAATTTGCCCGCGGATTTGCCTGATCCTCTGAATTAGACCACAAACTCATTGAGTCGCTCGTTTTCTGTATTTTAGCCGAATAAATCCCTAAAGGGGGGCAACAACATAATAATAGTATATATACATAATTGCCGTTTATAAGTGCTAATATACGATTTTATCATCGTGTTGCACCACGAGACGTCTTAAAATTTATTAATATATTTACTAACCAAATCTTACTGTTATTATATATTTTTAATTCTTTATTAATTATGGGTTTTTTAATTTTTTTATATGTAAACTATTAATAAGCATACAAAGAATTTAAATTTTTTTAGTGAATTACTTGGATTAGGTTATGATGACTTTTTGCACGCTGCGTATGTAACTTGTAATATATAAAAAAATATTTTTAAACAGATATTTATTTTAAACGATATATACTTATTGATTTGTAATTGTAGAGCACCTGACAAATTATAGAATATTCAGTTAAAATATTAATTTTGCCCAATATTTTATTATTTGGCAAAAGAGTGGAACGCTTCGTTTTAATATTGTGAAATTCTTACCTTCTCACACTTTAAAAATAAACGAACACGTGTAGTATGTATATAAATAGTAACGATACATATATTGATATATATACATATATGTATCACAGACCACAGACGTCCGAATTCACGACATTTTTCCGATAACAGCTTTTCGTCAATTGTGTGACGTAAAACGAAAAATTTTACTCAGTCGCAAAAAGGTGTACGCCCAAACTTCGGAAAATAAGAATATAATGAAAGGTCAAGAAAAGATCAACAAATTGCAGAATGCTAAAAAAATATTTTCACGAGATATACACCTGATTTTAAATACTCGTATTATATACAGTATATGCAATAAACAAAGTACTTTTCGAAATTATAAAGATTTTTTAATAAAACAATATCAATCACTTAGTTAAATGCTGATGACTGCTTCAATAAAATATCTGCTGGTAAATAATACAATGAATAATCATCAGAGGCCTCATATTTTCCAGTTCTTCCTTTTTAACATTATCCGATGTGACACAACTTAATCTATTTCACTTTAGAATGTAGTTTATAACTTTTTTTTAACTTCATTAAAAACGTTTTCATCTGTAGTTATTAAACATGACTAAATTAATTCTCCGTGGGCAAACGACTCTCCTTTATTAATTATTAAATGAGCAATTGGTGAAATAATATTCGTTTTTTAATATATAATTTGTTATTAATATACATATGTATATAAATGTTAATATACGATTTTAACATAATTTTTTAACAAATATTTCCTATAAATTTAATAACTGTTTAAATATATTACTGTTATGATTTATTTTAAATTCTTTATTAATAATGCGTTTTTAATTTATTTATTATGTGTAAAACATTAAAACACATATAAAGATATCGAAAAAAAGATCGAAAGTTGGATCAGATTATATTAAATTATACTACTCGTGCTATATGAAAATTTCTTCTCATACAGACATTTTTTAAATCAATATATATTTATTGATTTGAAGCTTTATATATTTTCTAATTTAATTAATTTTTCAATTTTTATTAGTTATTTTTATTTTAGAAAAAGTATTATTTTATATGCTTAAAATTTTCTATAAATCAATTGATGAAAAGTTTAAGGTAATATTTATTTTAATAACTATGAACAAATTTAGCTCTTAAAATGCAATTGGGTTTAGTAGAGTTTTTCTTTTAGTAATGTAAATATTTTTAAGGTTTTTATATTTACAAAAGAATCAATTCTAATGACTAGATTTAGTTATTTTATAAATCAAAATCATTGATTACCCGCAGTACTTTATATTACAAAAATATGTAATAGTACAAATATAATACTAATTAATCTTTAAATGTTATCTAATTTTTTCGAGGAATGTGAAACAAAAACATATTTGGAAACACTTGCAATACACATAGATTTTATACAATTTTTTAAATTTTGACCTACATGAATAAAATTTAAAGCTACTACTTTTCACGATAAATTTAATTTATATAGAATAGAATTTTTTTAAATGTATTAGTTGTACTTTAAGACCCAGAGATATTTATCTGCTTATTTGTCAAATTTTGCAAAGAACCTTAATTTGAACATATTTTTTAATATCAAATAAATAAACTTAAAAATGTAAATCACGATTCTTCTGAAGAACCGCTTTCAATATGTTTATGCAACTTTAACAAGAATACCTCTCTGAAACTAATTACAATTGAATATGATACAAATTTTAATCCTAGTAAAACTGGACATTGATCTAATTATTAATAAAATCTCTGAAATATTTTTATGACTTTTTGATTATTTACCCTGATAAATTAACCAAATTGTTTCTAAAATGAATATTATATATTGTATATCAATATATTTTGCATAACCTTGAAATTTAAGCTGACAACAAATATATTATTTTATAAAATAAAAATGCAAAATATTAAATTTGTAATATCATGGTAACAGTATAGAAAACGCTCATAAAATATTTATTTTTAATTATCACCATATCAATATCTATAATATGCTTTAAAAATGAATAAGCGTGAGATTATAACTATCTTATTCAATCAAAGTCGACATAAATCTAATATTTATAGGCTTAGGGTACAGGTTGTTTTGTTTATAAAATATTTTTTAAGCTACTATATTTTAACTAAATAAAAAAAATGCAATGTCCGTATATTTACTATATTTTGTACAAAGTTATTATATTTTTACTTGCTTAATATTAGCATAGTGTTACACAGAGCATCAAAACGTAAATTGCATAAAACAGTCGCCCTGTACATGAGTCTGAATATATTATCACTTATTTAATATACGATATGCTTATAAATGGATGTGATTTTGCAATATGTTTTCTATTACCACATTTGGCAATCGCCAAAATGGACGAAGTACAAAAGATTAAATCGACTCCGCAAAAAGACGTCGAAAATGAAAAGCCAGCCGAAGATGGACAACCTATCGATTTTGAAGACGCCTTTATAGTTTTGAATAAGTTTTTGATTTATTGTGGACTTCATGATTTCTTTAGGGAAAAATCATTGAAATCAAGAACACTTGTAATCATGAATTGGTATAAAAAAATGTTTTGCACCATATATATAATCTTTTGCTTCAAAAACTTATATTTATTTTTGTCACTATTTTTTCATTAACTTTTCAAATATGCACTATGGGTTCCTATTAATTGTCGGATTTTTTTACCCATAACTTATATTTGCTGCTGTTACTGTTTTATAAAAAAAAATAATAGTTATCGAACGGCAACTAAATATTGATTCCATTTTTAGTTTCCGAATATCCTTTATTTTATTTATCGCCTTTATCATATTTATCTGACATAGTCAGAATAATACCTTTATATTATATATGGTTTCATGTATTGGTCGAATTTTTATTTTACATTGTGGCTCTGCCAAACATATCAGGCCCCTGGACTTGCAAGTCGCCGAAATGTTTCTAGCGACTATTCTTGGGGTATTGGCTCATATTATAGCAATAACTATGCTTTATAGCAACACTATATTATTACTAAAGAATGCCATCTTGCCATCTATGGAAAATCCCGAAGTGAAAAAGCTCGTTATGAAGAACGTTATAAAGACGAAATAATTTTACATATTTTACATGTCTTAAATATTATCATTGTCATTTGCTTGGTGCACGCTACCTCTATTTTCGATTAGTTGCAATCTGCTTATAAAATATGTGAAAGACGAAACCAGGCAAAGAAATATCACTACCTTTCTCTATGTGGTTCCCGTAAAATCCATGATTGCTATTGGCTATGCAAGAAAATGTAACTGTGGCAGAAGAATAATAGAACTTAGATGTTCTTACGACTCTTTCTAAATATTATCTGCAACTTTAAATTATTTATAAAAAAACTGTTTAGGAATATAGAAAATATTTCAAAAGATTTTTTTTGTATTTTACTTTTAATAAATACCTTTTAGAACAGAGTTTCTAAGCCTTTTTGTTCCATGGATCTCTTTGAAAGTCAGATAAAAGCCATAGATCATTTATCAATATTAAGTTTTTAAGAAAAAAAAATTAAAGTAAAATATATTGAAATAAAAATATATGTATGATAATAATGTTTATTTTGAAAGTTATGTCAATGTGAAGGCCACTGTTGTTTATCTTGTATTTGACAATGCAACACAATGTGATGTTGGATTTCTAACCGATTTTGAGATTTTGTTTTCATTGTTACAACGTTAAAAATGACGATTCGCTTTGATACAACGTTGTTAACAAAGTTAAAACTTTTATTAATATGAAACTAGAGCTGCTTTGGGAACATAGAATTTTTGAGTTAAACTCCAAAGATCAATGAGTTCATTCTTGATTAGGTCAGCATCTGCGATACAGTTTATATCAAAAGGAAAAGGATTCTTTGTCTTTTACTTTTATTTTTATCTTTCCAAGATAAAAATAACTTTCCAATTAATTTTGTAATATTTCCAAGTTTACGTAGATTATGTTTTCAAAATTATTGACAGATAATTTTGTACTTAAACATCTTGCTCGAGCGCTTACATTGAGACTTTTGCAAGAATGTTAGTCTCTGCTATAATAATTATATTTCAGTTGTATTCATATTAGAGATTTTGCGACCTCGTATTGAACTACTTAAGAGATAGATCTGTTAGCCTGGGACTTTTCTTTCTTTTAGAAAAAGTGGAACTTATTTTCTTAGTTTCAACAAACGCTTCAAATTTTTTCTCTTAAGTTAGTAATCTGTCGATAATCATTGATTAAAAATACAATTCAGAGCATTTCTTGCCATTTTTCATAAAGTTTATCAATCGTTAGATCGATTGACACCTATAAAAGCGATTTTTTTTAATGCGTTATATTTTCTCCCATTTTTATAAACAAGAATGAATTAATAATCTATTTATTTTTATATTTTTGTTATATTTTCTTCCATTTTTACTAAATTTGTATCTTTACTTTTCTAATATCCATATGTTTTATTACCTAAATCATATTTATCTTACAGGAGCTACTACGTATTTAACTTTTTCCATATATGTATTATCATATTCCTGGAACTTATATTTCACACTTTGGCTCTAAGAAATATATCAGACACCGAGACGTTTCTGCAAGTCGCCGAAATGTTACCACCGAGCATTTTAACATTTTTGAGCCCCGTCACGACGGGAATCATGATTTACAACAGAAAAAAAATGTGCAAAAGTGTTGAAATATTGCGCTCATATTGGCCATCGATGGAAGATCCAGAAGTGAAAAAGCTCGTAATCAAGAACGTTGTGAAAACAAAACAATTTTGCTTTGTTCACATGAGCCAAATATTAGCATTGTCATTAGCTTGGTGTGCCTTACCACTATTTTCAATTCTTATCAATCTGTACATAAAATATACCAAAGATGAAACCAGACATTGGAGTAAAGATGTAAAACTTCCTTTTTATATATGGTACCCGTACGACTTCACGATGAACTGGTGGGTTTACACGCTCACGTATATTTCTCAATTCATAGGCGGTGAGTAATAAAATTATAGATAGGATCAATAAATATAAGATCATTTTATATTACCAACCAATTCAAAACATCATTGAACTGACAAATATATTAAATATAGTGATACTCCTGCCATTGTCACGAAATTTCAGCACTGCCATTCTCGTTCTAGACCTTGTCATATATTGACGCGTTTGCGGTGGATCAGGATTAATGATACTTATGAAGAACCTCATAATTTGTGTCCGTGTTAATATGATTGTTTGAATGTGTTAATTAAGTCGGTGACAATTTTATGTGATTTTGTCGTTTTTATCGATTTAAAAACCGGAAGCCTGGACTTTGAAATCAATTTGCTATCATCTCGTTTGTCAAAACAAACGGATTTTTAATATTACAACTTGTGCTATTAAAGGCAATCTTATGGTCTTCATTAAAACAATGATCGACCAGAACCGAATACAACTTTTTGACTGCATGTTTATGTTCAGTTTCCCGGTGTGCGATGCAATATATAGATTATTTTTTTATTATGTATTTTCCATTGGGAAGCATCGAACCAATTTTGTTTTTTGATTGTAAAATAGATCGGATATCATATTTTACCAAAACTTTGCCAAAAAGTTGGATATCACTTTTTGCCAAAACAAAAAAAAACAAACGAAACGCGTGTTAAGTGACGAGAGTGAGTGAGAGATAAAGTCCTGCGGAATGCATGTTACGCACGCCCTTACCTCTCACTCTCACTTGTCACGTAACACGCGAACGGGCGAAAGGTAAAGTATCCCACGGTACGCGCCTAGTGTCCAGGAAGGGCAGTTGAAAAGTTTCTTCGAGTTTTATTGTATTTTTTGATGTTGTGTATTAAGATTATTATATTACAATTGTATTAAAACGTCCAAATCGCTCCTTCAGTGGGGCCTTACAGCATATATTAAATACTAACTGTTGTTTTTGATTTAACGATTTTTAGGATTATTTGTATGTTCTTCGACGGGCGTTTTAGAATCTTTTTTTTGCATCATTATAAGTCACCTTTGTTTGCATTTTCAATTTCTGCAAAGAGATATCAAATCATTATCAACGAAAAAATTAAGCGAAAAGGAATCAGTAAAACTTTTAAAAGAGATCGTAGAAAAACACAACACTATATTTGAGTATGAGTTTAATAACATATGACAATTACAAGGCTCGATTTATATTATTAATACTAATAACATTTTAGCGTTGCTCAATCTATCCAAGATACATATTCTGTGATTCTATTATTGAAGTTGTTGACTATCTCGTTCCAACTATGTTTGCAGCTATTTTGCGTCATTGTTAGTATATATATATATATTAAATGTTCTTATGCATAGTAAGCAGAATATTAAATAAAATTAAAAATATTTTAGTTAGTCCCGCCTCAAAGAGCTTGGAAATATATTATGTTTGAAGTGGGAGCCTTGTATCAAATATCGCTTCTCTGTTTTTATGGTGAAAAACTAAAAGAAGAGGTAAGATGAAATGGACCTTATACTCCAAAGTTAAAAAAATAGATACCTAACTTTTAACAGAGCGAAGCCATTCAATACGCCGCCTACTGCTCTGATTGGCCAGATGGAAGTATGGAAATTAAAAGAGGAATAATGATGATTCAGATTAGATCTTCAAAGGCTACTACGATTTCGACACTGGGTTTAGCTACATTGTCCATTACAACTTTATCATCGGTAAATTATTAAATATATAAACTTATACACGTAATAGCTAAATATATAACATTGTCATATTATGTACAGATTCTTAACTCCGCAATGTCATATTTGATGCTTCTCCTGAACCTGTACGAGGTGAAATAAGAAGTATAAATTAATCCAAAAGGGAGACAGCAACATATAGTATTATATTTAAAAGCAACCATTATTCAATAAAAAGTGTATTAAGCATATAATAGCCTGCAGCAAAACTATTGTGACAATTCTTAGAAAACCGCTTTTTTTACTTTGTTGAATCTAGGCAGCAAAAAATTTTCAAACCGCACTGTGAGAATTTTTTTGATATTTTATTTAAAATTATTGTACTTTATAAAACGATGCATAAATATATGTTTAAAATATTATTCTTATTATTATTTATCCCCAATTTAAAATTATGTCAAAAAGATGAATAAATATAGTTATACCTACTACATTTTTGAGAACTTAAATACAATACAAAAAGTAATCATAAAATATTCCTTTTACCTTACCGCTTTGTCGATGTCTATTATATAGCTTAAAAATTGCATAAGCAAAGATCAAAGAATGAAAAATACAAATATTTTATTTAATAAACGTGGACATTAATATATTTTTTCCTTGCCTTACATGTACAGGTTGTATAAATTCATATACAATTTTACAAATAATAATTTTATTCTTAATTCTTAACGATTAAGTCTTTTAAAAATATACAATATTAGTATACTGTGCAATTTGTATTAATTGCTTATATTATAACTAGATAACTACTTTGGTCGCTAGTTATATAATACGAATTGGGAATTGAAGCCGCTTCTAACAAAAAATTATATATGTATATATCACAAGGAATTATTAAGATTCTAGGGGGGGAGACAGTCATTAGCATTGCCTCCAGGCCTGCAGAGAGGGGGGGGAGAGTAGGGACAAATCTCCGGGGCCCGATCTTTTTGAGGGGCTAACTCTGGAAAAAATTATAGCAAGAATATATTAATAAAAAAAGTAAAAACAGACCTCAAATAATGAATCTGAACTAAACTACAGTTCTTTGAGATGTACTTATGCATATACTCATGTATTTCAGGTATAAGGTTTATAGCCCTTTTTATACATAGTATACAATAAATAAAAGTAGCGGAACATTGCCTTCAAAAGCACCCACTTTCTAGGTAGTACTTTCACAATAAACATTGCTATTCAAAGGGACAGATTTTAGTTTTTTTGATGTGGCTCCATTTGTGCTAAAAATTGTTTGCAAATTATTGTAGACTTTATTGCTTTTTGATTTTTTTTTTAAATATCAGACATAGAGGAAATATTCAACGAATGCAAGTTAGAAGTAGTAAATTTAGGTATTCAATCTGAATATTCAGATCGAATACTTAAGGACGAAGCAACTAAATAACGAAAAATCAACAACAGCACCAGCTGAATTATATAAATTTAATGTTTTTATAGATTGTATTATCGGTATTTTGACAACTAGATTTAATGCAGTATAATAAATAAATAATACACCCAATTTCACGTGCTTATTCCTAAAAGAAAATCTAGAAAAAACAGTCTCGAATCTATCCCGAAAATATTTTTTAAAATATGTAATTTTAGTAAAACCATATAGAAATACATTTTCACCAGTAGATATATATTTTTACCAGTGAAAATACAAATTATTTGGCAGGTGCTAGTAAAATTACATGATTTCAACTTTTCTTACAGTAATATATGTATATTTTACATACTTGTCATTATTTATTTACATCCGACTTATAAATGATACTAATAATTTTTTGGTAAAGTTAAATTTTCACTAGTAAAGTCCAAATACATTTTCACCAGTAGATATATATTTCTACTAGCGAAAATATAAATTAGCTGATAGGCGGTAATATGCTGCTCTAAAACTAATTATAGTCTTAGAACTTTCATTAGATCAAGTCTAAAATACAAACTAAGCAAACTCATCTCTCAGGGGAAAATAAGCGAAAGAATAAGTCGTAACTCACATATTGCTCCACAGTTTGTCTGCGTTTCGATATTACATTATGTTTTAAAAATATGATAGCTATCTTTGCCGATATTACTATGAAGTTCTAATATAAGAGAGCCGATCAAAGTATATTCGAACCGAATTTTGGTCATAAAGAGAGCACAAAAACAATTATCACTTCTCAGAAGGCAAAAATTCACGTCAAAAGCAATAAAATCGTGTCGGCACCGTCGCACACTGCGACGGCAACGGCATGATTTTATTGCTTTTTCTGTGGATTTTTTAATTCTGAGAAGAAATAATTGTTTTTTGAGCTCTCTTATTTGTCAAAATTCGGTTTAAATGTGCTTTATTCGATTCTCACTCGTAATATTGCTATAAAAAACCTAATATAAACGCTTGATTATCGAGCGTTTTCACCGCGATGGCACGATTTTATTGCTTTTGACCTGGACTGGAAATTCACTATATGGCAACACTGAGCAGCAAAGAAATGAGTAATTATTTTTAATAATTTTTAATGGCTAATTAAAATATGTGGCATTAAATATGATTTCAGAAAATATGTCGCAACGGTGGCTAATTTTTATATTTATTTATAGCATAGAAAGGGTTAACAAGAAATTATATTACGATGCTAAAAATTATATAAAATGCCATTTTTGTTATGAAGGCCGGAATCATTGTTTTCCCAGGGCTCGGGTTCGCTCTCGGCGGTCCTGATTGCTTCACGTGTACGTCCAGTGCTTTTACAACCAACAACATTCCATTTCACAATTTTGATAGACCCTCAGCAGCATAATAGATTTACCAACATTTATTAGTAGCTCGTGTGGTAATATTTCACATGGATTTAAGGGGTTTATAAACTCGACCAAACAGTTTTTAGCTTCTTCTTTATTTTGTAAATTAAGTAAAATAAACGTGCTGCAACAGCCATCATATTTTGAAATGATTTCACCGATTTTTAATTATTTGATTTTAAAATCATTAGATAAAAATTCCAATCTTCCTTTTTCTTAAATTTAGTTTTAAAGATGTATGTGAAACCGATGCAGTTTAGCCGCACCCTTCTGATAGCGAGGATATATTATGTAAGTCAGAACTCACACGAAAATCAGATAGGATTTTTATACCTTCGGAATCAGACCTTGGTAGCCAACCAACAATCAAACTTTAATCCTTAAAGTTGGTTGAGATCCCGCAGTCTATATAGAACAGCCAGGAGTTAATTTAAGACGATTATATTTTTACCAAGATAAAAAAAATATTGCCTCGTTAAAACAGTACATACTAGGTTGATTTATAAATTTGTCGCAGTACAGTCTGTAAAAAAACATATCACTAATGTTAGTGCGTTAAACAATATTTGACTAAACGGAACAAGCAAAAATAAATCGCATAAAATATTCATCCTGTATATAAATTTTAATATTCACTATTTTATTATTCCTTTTACAAACAATACAAACTTCTTGATATATATATATGATATTGCATTATGTTTCCTATAACATTTGACAACCGCTAAAATGGCGGAAGTCAAAAAATCAATCTTGCCGCCGCAAGAAGACATTGAAAATAACGGAGAGCCGAAAGAAGATGAACCACCTGTCCAATTTGAAGATGCCTTGGTAGTTTTGAACAAGTTCTATGTTATTTTCGGACTATATGATGTGTTCAGGACAAAAACAACGAAATCAAGATCGTTTCAAATCAAACAATGGTATTGAAATTAACAAAATATATCCATTCATTTACATAATAATTATACGTATGTACTACATTTTTTATACAATATATTATAAATTTCCCAGTAACTTTGTTACAAAAATTATATTATAACTTGATATGAGTTTTCTAAGAATAAAAAAAATTAATTTGGTTTATGAATTAGTCCTTATTTATATATATATATAAATATATATATACATAAGGACTTTATATACATTTCTCTTACAGGATCAATTTTATATTAAACTTTGCAAATATATACATTCTCGTGCTTGGCGAATTCGTTTTCTACTATTTAGCTCTGCAGCACATATCAGATATGGAAACATTTTTGCAAGTCGCCGAAATGCTTCCAGCGTCTATCATAGCAATTATGGCTCCTATAAAGGCTGTATTCGTGATCTGCAACAGGAAGAAAATGAGCAATATTTTAGATATACTACGCTCGTTCTGGCCGTCGATGGAAGATCCTGAAGTGAAAAAGTTAGTCTTCAACAACGTTGTGAAGACCACACGATTTTGCTTCTTCTACATTAATCAAATGTTCATTTTGGCGACTGCATGGAGCATATTACCACTGATTTCAATTAGTTACAACCTGTACATAAAATACAACAATGATGAAACAAGACATTGGGGCAAAGATGTAAAAATGCCATATATCGTGTGGTACCCTTACGACTACACAATGAACTGGTGGGTTTATACACTCACATACATCTCTCAATATATTGCAGGTAAGTAATAAATATAATTCTGATATTTGCGGATAACTCAAAATCCTTCACTACTCTCCTGTTTAGTCCTTATTTCAATAGATGGAGCGTAATTAGGCAATCATAAACTCATTTTTTCATAAATCATTTTTTGTTTGTACAAGTAAATATATTAATATGACATGATTTATACTTCCGATAAATCGCTCATTTTATATTTAAATTTACTTTAATATATTAAAATAATATTCATAGAAGTATTTTATGATATATAAATATGTCACTAACATATTTTAATTTTGTTGTACGGAATATTTCTGAATACGTTGTTAACACATGGTGTTAAATTAAAATTGTAGTAGAAGTACACTTTATGAAGCAATTGTTTAAAAATTGGATAAAAACCATTATACATCTGAATCAATATATAACATTTTTTAGGAATTTTTGTCTGTACGTTGTGGGGTGTAATTGATTCTTTCTTTTGCATCATTCTGAGTCACCTATGTCTGCATTTCCAACTCCTGCAGAGAGATATTAAATCATTATCGACAGAAGAAGTCAACGAAGAAGAATCTGCAAAATTATTGAAAAAAATTGTAGAAAAACACAACAGATTATTTGAGTATGACTAATAAGTATAACATAACAAAACATATACCATATATAATTTAACTATCATTTTAGAATAGTTCATGTCGTCGAAGATGGATATTCTCTAATGCTACTCATTAGCTTAATGTGCAGCTCGTTCCAAATATGTTTGCAACTATTTTGCGTCATTGTTAGTATGTTTATAAATTATATGTGCCCAAAGGTACACAAAAAAATAAATGAAATCAAAAATATTTTAGTTAGTCACGCCTATAAGAGCTTTGAAATATATAATGTTCTTAGTGGCAGCTGTATATCAATTAGCACTAGTGTGTTTTTATGGAGAAAAGCTGAAAGAAGAGGTAAGATTGAATAAAATAAAATTAATTAAACTCCAGAAAAAAAACATATATAACTTTTAGAGTGAAGCGGTTAGATTTGCAGCGTATAGTTCTGGGTGGCCAAATGGAAGCAAAGAAATTAAAAGAGGCATAATAATGATACAATTGAGATCTTTAATGACCACTGAGATTTCGGCAATGGGTTTTACGACTGTGTCCATGAAAACTTTCTCTGCAGTAAGCAATTAAATATAACAATAAATATGTAATATCAAAATTCATCAAATTTTCGTTATGTACAATAGATTCTTAATACTGCATTGTCATATTTGATGCTCCTCCGTAACCTGTATGAGTTGGAATAAGAAGATATAAATAAGTTCAATATAAATGCAGCAACATTGTATAGTTCATTTATTTTTCTAGATATCTCATGTTTTTAAATGTTATTTGAAAAATATGTATATTAATTACAATTTCAGTGTCAAAACGTTTTAGAATGATCTTGGAAAATGTTTGTAAAAAATATATTAGACCAGTTAAATAAAGCGAAATAAAGGCTAAATCTCGGAATGAATGATAAAAAGCTGAAATTTTGCATAAACCTTTGTTTTGGTGTTTAAAAGATGGGCTGAAAAGTCTCATAAGATCGAGTGTCCTACGTCATTAGATGTTTCACAAAACTTGTAGAGAATAAAATTTTCTACAAGTTTGGTGAGCTTCATTTCTTTATATGATTAACCGTTTTCGAAATATAGCGTGGAGAGCAGGAAGTGCACACCCGTTTATAGAATAACGCTACATAAACTACAGAGCGTGATGCCCATCTTAAGAGCGTCAAAACAAAGGTTTGTGCAAAATTTCAGCTTTCTATCTTTCATTCCGAGGTTAAATCTTTATTTGACTGGACTATATAGCATTTTTTAAAATGCACTATGAGAAATAATTTGATTTCTCATTCGGCAACTATTCTATTTGCCAAGGGTAGATATCACTATTGCAATAAAAAATTGTGTATTAGGAACAAATATATATTTTAAATATTATTCAGAGTATTATTTCTTACTAATTTAAACAATCAATTATTTTCCATCATGCTCCTGACTATGGTAAAGATATTCCGCGACTTATCCAATGCTGTTCTGTAATCTATAGAATAGTCCAACTAAAAAAGGTATAAATAAATAAAATAATGTGGTATTTTTACAACCAATGTATTATTATAGTTGATTAATTAAGTACATGTTTACAGTTATCATCTATACATCTGAAAGATCTATAATTTTAAAGTGTGGCAGAGAAACTATTAAGAAAAAATTGAACAAATATATTTTAATGATATTTACAGATATATATATTTATCACTTTTTTCATGTATTTATTAATTATAATATTTCCAATAATTGAATAATTTAATAAATGAGAGGTAGAAAAACTTTTTAATCACTCCAAGCCTCTATATAAACAATAGTTTATTCTCACTAACAATAATTTTACTAATCTTAGCTCCACAGTAAATAACTAAATTAAAACAACATTACATAAACCAATGTGTTAACTTTAATACAGAAATTTATTTACTAATATTAGAAAGAAATAGTACATGAGATTCTTACATGTAATTTAAAATACATAATACATACTATAAATTTTCAAATTAATAAGAAAAAAATACCAGAAAAGAACAAAAAAAATGAGAGTAAAGCATATTTATAATTTCTCTCGTTTTGGACGTTCATGAACACAAAATAATTAAATAGAATTATATTTTAAAATTTAAGTAGTATAATTTGTTCATGCAAAATGTTACATAACTCGTAAGATATAAATAACTAAAGAGAAAAAGTAACAAAATGAAAATGATTCATACACAAATGACTACTGTTGCATAATATTATTGAAGTCTTGTATTATGACTGTTAGGTATTACAATACAAATCGCTGATCGCAAGTGACTAACTATTCCAATTCTTACTAAATCGTAAAATAATTATATTTTTATTAGTTATATTAAACGCCGTCTCGAAAATATTAATTAATATACACATCGTTTGATTGAGATCTACGAATGAAACGACTCTTACGATCTACTAAATAAAAACAATTACCAAATCAGACCACAAAATTAGTGTCAAAAATAAACTAATACATAATACATTGGTCGCAAATCTAAAATTATCATCAGGTACCTATTTCTTCTGCTTGAACATATGTATATTTATAATATAATTAAATATTGTGTTCGGTGGATGTATACAGCTACACACACTCAATAAAGTCGTCGAAGACTTAACATATCAAAAATTGACGTACAAATAAATAGTAAAAAGTATTAATAAATTATACATGATCAATACTAATTACTATTATTTACGACTAACAAGATACAGACACTCATTAAAGACTCAAAATTTAATATGTTCAATCATCAAGAACTTTAATTTAAACATACACTATGAATAATAATAGACTTTCAGTGATCAGCAATCATTCCAAATTATCTTTTATTTTTATAATAAATCATTATTTTCAACCAATCGGGTGATTTTTAATAGAACCATCAACTAAATTATTTTAGCACCACACAAAACACACCATATCACTTAACGGAAACTTTGCAAAAGAACATTTTACATCAACATTGAGAAAACTCGAGGCACTAAATGATATCACTCGAATCTACTATTGTGCGATAATAATAAAATCATTGAAATTAAATTAAGTCATTTAATTATTCACATCGCACCATTACTATGTATGTATACATACTACATAATACAATGCAGACCTTAAAGAAGTCAGCTTACAAATGTACATCAACTTAATGACAAAAATGAAATGCGAGATGTTCTATATTAATTTATAGAAATTCAAATTATTATATAAGAACCGATATAGTACTTATACAGTTCTGAGAATAACATATAAACTGTCCGTATGCAACATATTTTACTTAAAAATTAATTATATAAACAACATATTAGTTCCTTAACGCAGCTTTGATATGAATCATTGATTTAAATTAAAAGTTAAAACATATCAAAGACACATTACCAACAAATATGCAAAATATTTCGACTGAATCATCTAAATATATGTATATAATTTACATCTGCAATTGCTGCTATAAATTTTGTATAAATCTAATACAGCTCTTCCTCCTCGTCCATCGCAAAATCAACTCCAGAATCAGCTGCATATATGGGACTAAAAAAAATCATTATCACAATTGAACGGATAAAGATATATTACATAATTATTAAAAACCGCTCACTTTATAGCTCTGCACGTGAAGAACACGATGCGTTTCAATCTCTTGTTGTAGAAAAAATAATTAAACGACCAGAGGCACCCCGGTTCGCCGAACGGATCAGACGCCAGGTCAAGGTTGTAACTGTATATGTCACAATCGGCCATAACGATTTCGTCTTCAATGGCAGACCATAGCGCACTTCGCAATCCTCTGTATTGTTCACCGGCAACCGCGCTCAAATTGGCGTCTACTTGCTGCATCACCCATTGCAAAGAAGGTTCTTTGCTGAATTCATGACTCTGAAAACATAAACAAACATTGTTATTACTAATATCGTACCAGTTGAAAAAATAATCAATTTAGACAAATTAAAAACCATTAACTAAATATTTATTTAATCCGAGTGTTTTTTATAGCAATTCCATAATATTGATTTAAAAATTGAGTAATATAAAAGCAAAATACACATATCTATTAACAATTATGTATTATCATATATATGTACATCAGAATATCTTTAAAAAATAAGATACAGAAATGGATAGTATTTATCTTATCTAGGTGAACGAGAACTCTTCTGAGCTTACTCAATCAAAAGGGAGTCAGTTGCATTATTTGGCAACTAGACGAGAATTATATGTTTGAGAATACTGTGCGCCGAATGATCCAAATGGAATATACACAAGTCAGAACCATAAGATAAGAATTTTGGATTACCAACACAAAAACTTCATAATACACAATATTTTTTCTGTGAAAATAAACAAGTGTTTGTAAAGACACAAGGTCACTACAATGATGTACGATATAACTAGTTCCACTTAACTGGAGATAATGGAAATGAATGGCGGAACTAATTTATGTTAATAAAAACAATGCTAATAAAATATATAAATCAATCATGAATCACCTTTCCCCAACTTTTCAATATTTGAGACATAAAAATAGTAATTTATAATTGATCATTTTAGAGATAAATATACATATATCCTCGTTCACTTTTTATACAAAGTGAATGAGCGCATAGATATGGCTTAAATGATTAATACCAGAGTAAAAAAATAAAAAGCAGAGTGCGCATTTGTAGACAATACTGAAATCTGTATTTGAACATACAGCTTTCTTTGCAATATTAACTGCAATGTAAATGACCTTTTACAAACTGTATAGCCGGGCACAAATGACAAACACTAGCGTCACTGATAAAGTCTTCAATAACAATTTGAAATCACATTGCAAATAATATTACAAATTATATTTTATCAAGTTATAAAGTTGCGACACAAATATGTTCCATAACAAATTTAAAATACGCATAATTACCTTCGCATTTGAAAAATCATAATCTTGAAATGCTGAATTCAGCGTGGCCTTCAAGTAAAACAAAGTCTTTTTTGATATTGTATCGCACAACATACCCTCCTCATCTCCAGACAGACTTCGACTGTAAAAATAAGACAAAAACAACAGATTACATTACAGTACATATAAAAATAAATAAACGATTACATACGACCTATATAACACTAGATATTATTCTCGAAGGAAATAAAATTATTGTAATTACATTTTAAGATAACGCTTGAAAAATAAACTGTATATAGCTGTGCAAATATTTTGAAGTCTAAAAATGTGTGTTTACGTACGTGAGCCTGGCAAAATGCCCACAGAGCAACTGTCAACCGTACACCCGTTACATAAGAATCAAAAATACATTGTAAACAAAAAAACATAAAAATATAAACATTTACATCAATAACAAAACTAAGCAACAGTCTACTTATGTGGTTTTTGGCGCTTGACCAAAATTCAAGGTCGTAACTTTCTCTAGCTCGCAAGACTGGATTTAGCACTGTATACAAATTAACGACTCAACAAATTAGTCAAGAGAAATTTAAAATATATAAACCTTACAAGAAAGTTTTAAATTATGTCATAGAACATAATTTTTTTTGCGCTCTTCTATTGACCAAAATTCGGTTTAAATATACTTTGACCAGACCTTTTATATTAGAAGTCCATAGTAATATCGGAAAAGGATAGCTATCATATTTTTAAAAACATAGTGTAATACTGAAACACTGACACGCTATGGAGCAATATGTGAGATGTGATGTCATCTGTACTTATTCTTCTGCTTATTTTCACCTAAAAGATGAGTTGGGTTAGTTTGTATTTTGGAATAAAACTATAATTAGTTTTAGAACTTTCATCAGGTTATAGGTTTGGGTTTGAACAGCAAATGAACGTTTCGCAACTGTCAAATTTAATTTCTTAGACATTTTAGAGCAGCATATTAGCGCATATCTGTTAAATTACATTTTCGCTAGTAGAAGTATATATTCTGATATGATTTTACTGAAATAACATATTTTAAAAAATATTTTCTAGATTTTCTTTTAGGAATAACCACATGAAACTGAATGATAATACAATCTATAAAAACATTAAATTTATATAATTCAGCTGGCGCTGTCAACATCTGAATTTACTGCTACTAATTTACATTCGTTGAATATTTCCTCATGTCTAATACTTTTTAAACGTTCAAAAAGCAATAAAGTCAACAAAAATTTGCAAACAAATTTGAACACAAACGGAGCCGCGTCAAAAATCTATTACCTAGAATCTGGGCGCTTTTAAAGGCAATGTTCTGCTCCTTTCATTTCTTGTATGTATAAAAAGGACTGAAAGAACTTATACCTGAAATATATCAGTACCTATGTACATCTCAAACAACTGTAGTTTAGTTCAGATTCATTATTTGAGGTCGGTTTTTACTTTTTTTATTAATATATTCTTGCTATGATTTTTTCCAGAGTCGGGCGTTCTAGGAGAACGGACCCTGGGAATTTGTCCCCTCTCGGCAGGCCTGACAATAAAATACGAAATAAGTGTGAGGAAGGCATGAACGACAGAAATGGATCGAGCACAAGTGAAGCTCTATTTTAAAGATGTCTGTGTGTTAATGTGCTTTATAGATTATCTTATATAGCTTTCGACAAAGTTTACAATACGAAACTTGAACAAATGCTAAAGGATAATGTAATTGATAATAGCATTTGCATTATTAAAAACCAGTACTGGGATCAAACAGTCAACGTTCATGTCAAGAATAAATTCAGTGAAGATATCGAAATTAGACTTAAAATGTGACCTAAGATTTTAGCTATGAATGCGTATTGTTCGTTATTATATTTTCACCATTATCCTATTCGGAATGGAAGCACAGATCATAAATCAAGAAATAATCCGAAAAGTAGTGAATTTTGAGATGCAGATCTATAGACGTATGTATGCTCAAAATTTCCTGGGTGGATAGAATTACGAATATTGAAGTCAGCCTAAGTATGTCAAAAGTACAAGTGCTGCGGAACATCAAGATTAGCTACTAAGACATCAATATTAATAACTAAATTAATGTAAAAGAATACTGTTTTCCAAGTAACCATGAACTTTCAAAAGACTAGAAAAGTACCATTATTTTTTTATAATGTTCACAATTTTTTACTTTACTATTTAAAAATATTCATAAACATAAGTTTAGGTTTTACCAATTCGTTGAATAGATTTTTTTAACCTGCCCTTGCAAAACGGATTATTATTATGAAATTTCCTATATAATATAATAATTACATACACTTGATTAATTTGCAATATTACATATTAATTTTAATTTTAATTATAAATAAAAAGTAAAAAAATTGTAAAGATAACAAAGAGTTGACCTTAAAAGTTGTCGAAAACAAAGCTTTAAAATGGCGACTTTCTATGTGATTATGGTCTTAAGCAACACAAAGGCGAGCATGTAGGTCGACATAGAGGTTCGCTATGGCCAAACACTGCCTTTTGCGCACAATAGCACAACAGCACAATATTGCACAAGCGAACATTGCGCAATACAATAACAAGACTCACCTATACGAATGAGTAGAGGGCGACGGCGACAAGGCCTGCAAATCGTGCGGGGTGCCGCCGTTGGCCGTCAACCTTTTGTACAGAGCCTTGTCCTGGCCCGCCAGCTTACAACTGTAACTTTCGATCCTGCCTGAGATCGCACAATCGCCCGTCTGTATACTGAGGGCGCTGTTCACCGCCTCGAAGCGGCTGCTCTCTAACAACTTCATGACTCGCTAACTTTATAACTGACTGAACGTTTAGACCCGTATCGGTCTCCCGACTCCCGTCATCGTGCACACACAGTTCCTGAACATGGCCGAAGGGTGTAGAAAGACTCCTTTTCTTTTGAAATGCACGGCACTGACGCTGAGGTCGCTCGCGAAGGCGGCGCGCGGGTGCCTCGATAACATCACAACGGAGAGCGGAGCGAGTGGTGCTGCTCCCGGTCGCTCCTGCGCTCCTTCGCCCCCTGGTCCGCTAGTCCTCCCGAGCGTCGACTCGCTCCGATCGCGGCGTCGCCTGAGCTAAATAAAGACCAATGACAGCCGTCACCTCTACGCCGCGCCCGGCTTTGTTCCCGATCGAAGCCGAACTGACGCCTCTTCGCCGCCCCTTATGCGCATCCGATTGTGCAAATACATACCTACTATATACAAAATCGACGTTTAACTTTAAACAATCTACAATATTTATAAATAATACTTGTAATATTTAAAAGGCAATAATGGTATTATAATAAATATTACGGGGTAATATCGAACAACATTATTTTTATAATTCATATTTTTATTATTCTCAGAACGAGTTGAGCCAGAATTATTTTTTAATATTATGTAACAGTAAGTTTTATTTATTCTTAAATAGTATATGAAAAACCGAAGCTTAACTGTGTACATTAGTGATTAAAAAATTAAAGTTTATGAAATAAAAAAAATAATTAATTATAAAATGTATAATTATGTATTATTTAATTACAATAATCCAGAAAAAGCGGCATTTAAATTTAAATAAAAAACATACTTGAATTTATCATTATTTTTTCTTTTAATATATAGTACATATAAGCATATGTGCCTAAAACATAAAGGGGTAGTCTTAAACTGTTAAAAATTTGAAAATGTAATAGAATTTCGGAAAACAGCTATTTTAATGTAATATATGTAATATATTCGCCATTGCTAGATTTGCACCAAAACACGTTAAAAACTTGTAAATATCTCAAAACCTACACCAAAAATAACATTATCACGTTTCTCACAAACAATTTTTTCAACATTTTGTGGTTGCAAAATCACCAAAATGATGACACAATGATTCTTGGAAACTCGAAAATATTGTTTTCTCCTTAATCTGTGTCTAGGTGTGCCACCCATTACCTTCCGAATACCAAAAGTAAATACCGAGAAAGAAATAAAAATCATTTAAACCCGTTTATTAAAAATCTGAAATTATAAATTTTGAAATATTTTATAAACTAATATCACAATGTTCACGTTTTTTTGTCTTAATTTTCTCAAAAAAATAAATGACTCGTAAACAGAAAAATAATAGTTACACAGGTAGATGGCATAAGCCAAGAAACTGGCATAAGAAATAATAGACACTTTATAAACATATACAAATATTTTTACTTGGAAAACAAAAGCAATAACTGCACGTGTTTTTTTATAAAAGACGACCTTGCTTCTGAAAAATCCCAAAGAATAAAAATGGATTGAGAATATAATAGGCACCCTATTGTATCCAGACGGGCGTTATCAGTTTTTTGGTCGGGAAAAATCACTTGATGCGTTTGATTTACAAAATAAAATTCCAAAAAATATTTGTAAAAGAAAAAATAATTGTAACATAAGTACAGGAAACAAATAAATTTGACATCGCAATTATACAGAAATTTAATGTAAAAAAATTGCTCGTGCGAAACAAAAATCTGACTGGTAAAACCCATATGTTTGCCTGTAATGATGAATTGATATCTGATTTTGATGACAAAATATTTATTTATGTTACTTTCGATAATTACTTATATATTGTTATAATCTAATTCAATATGTAAGCACACTGTGGAGGTATACCTAATCTATGAAAATTTTATTCGACATATTTATAGATACATTCATACAATAAGGTAATATCTACAAACGGTATAAATCACAGTATAGGATAGATTAAAGTATTATATAATATATTAATAAAATCTCTTAATATATTATCAATAACCTTAGAGTTGATTGTTACGATGGATCATATCATAATATATAATATTAAGAAGATAATCAAATATTTTTTCATGTATATTGGTTTTATTAAATATATAATTTTATATTACATTTTCATTATTTTTCCTAATGAATACATGTTAAAATTATGGCAATTACATTATGTTTCTTTTATAAAAAGATAATTCTAATTTTGGATTGTTAATTTTTTATCTAACTGTATTTTTAAATATTATTTAATGTAAATTTAATACATGTACAAATAACTAGTGAATATTTAATACATAATTATACAATAAATAAATAATTTAAAACAATATCTACATAAACCGACATATATTTTATGTTTGAAGATGAAAAACAATAAATTGTATATAAACTATTGGCAACAAAACATTTGTACAAAATGAACATTATGTCAAGAAAAAAGTTTCATAAAACAAATATGATCATTGTATTGGCACTACTAATAAATTTAAAAAAAATCACATTGTGTTGAACGCTTATGTTGGTTAATACGATTAACTAAATAAAAATTTATCTACGGTTAAAAATAGGAATAAGTACATTACCGCCGCACTTACATAATTCATTGTACGCTTTAAACTTATTATCTTAATAATTAAGGTATACACATTATTACAATTAGACATATTAAAATGCAACGAGCTCATTTATAAATGAAAGTTATGCATGGCGGCCGGATACTCTCCGCGGTTGTACGTCGACATTTTAGATCTTCCCGTTCTATTTGAAAATTGAGAATATGTATCTACGTCCAATGGAGTCGGCTGCATCAACAATACTGGTTGCAACGAAAGAGATTTTCTTGAACCAGTCATTGACATGGCATCTGTTACGTATGCATTGTTCACTTCACCTGAAATGTAAAGAATATAATGCATTAATTAATTATGAAGACATAATCGTTGAACTGTAGACTATTTTACATATTATATAGACAACAATAACTGCATTAAAAAATGTGTATTATTATGAATATAATTCGAATGTGAAAAAAAAATCGGACACAACGTGCATTTATTAGTACATTATATTATACAATGTGCATTATTAATGATATTTCCAAATATTTTCCACTAAATAATACATCTATAACTATTAAACAGGTATTACTCTTTCAATTAGAATCAATGTATTTACTTGATGAGTATACTATAATAGCTTTTCTACCCGACTTTTGCTATTGTATCTTTCAAGACTTAACTATCAATGATAAGTGAGTCACATTAAGCGACGGTCTTTGTAACTTATTTATAGTCATAACAAAGGCAATTTGAATTGGGAATTGAAGTGGATTAAAGCAAAAGAGTAAATCTTTAGAAATCTCAATTAAACATGTTTGCAATGCGTATCTTGCATTCATCAGCATAATATGAATATAGTTTGTACTGTATAATCTACTTAGAATCAAGGAATATATTAAGTCTATTTAAAGTAAAAATAAAACGCTCTTGGGAGATTTATTAGTTACTATCTAATGAATGTAAAGTAGGTAAATATGTGCAAAGCGGTAAATAATTGGAAACCTTGTGCATATATTTAAGAATAAAAAAATTTAACGTCCGATTTTCTACTAAAAAGAAACCTTTATAAAGTGTCGCACTGCTCGGATAATTGGAGTCCGGCTGCAGTCTCACGTGTCTTGTGGCAAGAATGAAGGCCAGCGTCGATAGAATTACAGCGTCCAAGCACGCAATCACAGCCAGAAGGTACGCCCATCTAATACTGCAACGACCTGTGTAATTGACATCAAATTGTTAATTTGGTGATACTGGTATTATATTATATTATATTTTATTTCATTAATTACCTAAGTTATACTGATTTGCTTCTACTCCACAAGTTTCTTGCACCGCAGATGCTCCCCAGCCGGCAGGATAGACTACTACACCGATCACTAAGCAAAGAGCTGAAAAATAAAATTAAAAACATTAATTTTGAGTAATTTGTAGTGAATATAATTATAGTCCAATATGAAAATAATAGTACAAATAAAAGGTAATTTCTTTAAAAAAATACAATTTCTATCATGACTAGATCGGAATTAGTGATTATTATGTAATTGTAATTATGATGGATCATAACAGATTAGGTTTTCCTAGATTTTCCTAATCTCATAAAATCGAGCTAGACTGTGCATAGTACATATTGATGCTGTAATAATAGTTTATAATAAACACAATAGATGTCACTGATTTAGAGATTTTGTCTCTACTTAATTATTATATGTTAATTGTTTTTACCCAGTTATATTGCAACAGAATATTTACTATAAATATGTATATGTTAATAATTTGAGTATATATAATATTATATTCTGATTTATGACCGAATTTTCGACTTATTAGCATATTTCCCATAATCCCCTAGTTTCATATTCTCACCAAATAATTACGCATTCATGATAGAGAAACGGTTAAATGCTTAATACAAAAAAACGCTCATCAACTACCGTAACATCTTTATGAAGTGTAAAAAAATATTTGCGTAACGAACGAAAACAAAGGATTCCCGTTGACACGAAGCGCTATTTTCCGAATTGAAAAACACAATCGAGATTCCACAACCGTTGTGATTACGTTCTAAATATTGAAAAAATAGCTAACCAACGTTGCGATAAGAACAGCAACAATGGCTCGTTATTATTGCATAACTCATATTTCGATCGCGAACGAACGGTTTCAACGATGGAAATAAATCCGTTAATCTATTTTTTAATCCAAAATATAAAAACAGGCAGTGTCTAATTTTGTGTATCCAGTACCAAAAGTACAGCATTTCGTGAAAAACAACATTTTGATTCTAAAAAAAATTATGAACTTAATGATGAAATACATAATTTTAACTCATTCAAATATTAGTAACGAATATTTAAAGCTAATAAATCCTTTATATATATTTCGATAGTATACTAAAAAAAACTGTGAATATTTTTTTAAAATACGACAAACATAAAACGTAGAAAAAGAACAGCATTCTGATTGAATCCTAGATTCGAATTATTGTATCGAATATGAACAATGATAAATATCAATAGACTTAAATATATAATGCATTAATTAGTTTTAGCTAATGTAGTATTTACAAGGCTGGCTTTAAATGGCAACGAAATATATGTTATCCGTTAGCGTCACTTAAACATGTATAAGGCGGTTGAAATGGTTGATGCCGATCCCAACCGCGCGCTTGTTGGCCGTCAACATTCTTTCGCTGCCCTTAACCAGAATAGAACTTGCTCTTAACAACACATTGTTGTTAAATATTTTTTGCTTTTACTTTCACAAGATAAATATTTTTTGCTCTCCTGTGAAATTGGTATTCTCTGCCACGTCTGGTTTTTTAAGTAAACCTTCAATTATCACAGGTCCGGTTGACAGATATGCTCGAAATATCTTCGTCGACGTGTTTTATATACTGGTAATGAATACGGTAGTTTCTCGTATGGTTTACGCTGAAACTTGTTTGCACAACGAGCTGACACAATTCTTGCGGTTTCCGCGGGCTTTGCAGTCTGCTATATAATATAGTAATATTTCAGTCCAGAACTGTGTCAAACGATAGAAATCGTATCGGGTTGACGAGGGAAAACGTTCAAGAAAGTGATCGTTGGGCAGATCAATTTCATATCTATGAAAAACGATTCCGACATTAGAAAACGCTTTCAATGTAGCTAATAGAAACTTAATTTTAAATATAACTAGCGAGCCGTACTTGGCATTAATCGGGATTAAGATTAAACGAGAGCCATTCTTGTTATATTTGCATTTATAAATCAGAATGTGGTTATTCGTTTGGAGTCGACAACCAAAATATTTTACTCGACTATAGGTGACAGGATGACTTTTATCAAAGTTCTACAAAGCAAGTACATTCAATTTTTTGATACAACATCATTTTAAGTAACCTGAGGCTTCGTTTAAATGTTTATTCATAAAAAAATATGACGTTAAGATTATTACTAAAAACAATATTGATCTAATGCATTATACGCTTAAGAAATGGCCAGAGATAATTTAAAAATATATAGAAATATGTATGTTTCAGCAAATATTGAAGCAATTGAAATTATGGTAAGTGGAATATTAGAGCAACATTTATTAAAGACAAAATTGAAGAAAACATGTTAAACGTATTTATATATGTTTGTGATTAATCAACTTAATGTTCAATCACCAGTTAAGAATGCCATATAAATGTTAACAACCAGTTAGATATTTGCTTATACGAAAAAAGATATTTCCAAATAACCAACTGGCAAAAACCGTTTTTTGAATTATCTTATCTTTAAGGTCTTGCTTAGTTTCACTCTAAGATACTGAAAAAAATACAAAATAGGATGTTTATCCCCCTTCTCCTCGCCCTACCTATTGCACCAAATTTCGAATAAATTCTTTAACTATTTTTTTATTTCTTTGATTTTGATTTAAACTTAATTTATAATAATTTCATTAGATACAGTTAAATATTAAGGGGGGCTATATTTGTTTACCCTTTTTAAAGAATCGTCCTATGATTTATAACTAGACTCCATTCAAAAGTCCATGAGTTCTGTGTATATGTGTAGTAATGATTATATGATATATTTATTGGTCATAAATATTCCGTTGCATCATGATTGGCATTAAACACAAACATGGTAATGGTAAACACAAAGAACATATAATATTTAAGTAGTAAGGCGGTCAGTGTAAATCAGTGATATATATTTTATTAATTATAAACTATTATAATGGCTTACAAGCAATATATTACTATGAACAACCTAACTCAATTTTACTTTAATTATTCATCCGTGAGAACAGAAAAATCTGAGAAAACCTAATTTGTGACGATAGATTAGAATTATAATTATATTATAAACACTAATTTTGATCTCGCAGACATAAAAGAAATTGGAATTTAAGCCCATGTCTTTTATATATTAATCATTGACTTTACCATAAAATTTATATACAAAAAAATGAAAAAAAAAACAATTTTATTTTAATCAATTTAAGAACTACCAATATCATATATGCACCTTTTCATAACTTTTTATCAGTATATGTCATATTTCCAGTACTCAATAGTTAATCATTGCTAGTTTCAACAAGTTTATTGCATTTCAACTATTTTTACATAGCTAAATATTAATAAAAATACACCTGGAAGCAATGCATTCATCAATAAAAATAATCTATATTCTCAAACATACAGCATATTAATAATACGTCCGACATTATGAGTATTGGTAAAACAAAGTTGAAAAACAGAATAATGAAATACTTTCTTAACATAGTATATATATATTTACAAATATATTAAATATAAGTATAGATTAAAATTAATTGTAGTTATATTTACAACATAATTATTTATGAGTTACGTGCTATGATCTCAAACGATACAAAAAAAAAACAATATAATGAAAAAGGGGTCAGAAAAGACGCAATTTAAAATTCCGATCGGAACGCAAGCGTGATCATCCGTAAATATGAATTTCACAAAAGTGGCAATTTCCACAAAACCGATTCGCAACGTCTACTCTCTCGACTAAAAGGTTTAAAGCTCGAAATGATTATTAACGCGATTAATAAAATATCAAGCCTGAATAATAAGGAAATCGCTTCGTAACAATTGCCATTTTCTAAATTATAAAGAGGCACAAAAGGCGAGTGAAAGTTTTAGAATTGCACGCGTATAGATTTGCTCGCTTTGCGATAATTCTAAACCTGTCCCATGAATATTATCTACTTTCAGGATCATCAAGTGTTATACTAACATTTTTTTTATTATTATTCTTATATGCAAAAAAACTGGATTGTGGATATGTTTATATTTATAGTATAAACACGTGTAACGCATTGTCGTTTTGAAATGGCAAGCTTTCGAATTAGTTTCACTGAATTTAATTGCTACGTGTGTCGCTTTCGACTCACGTGAGAAAAATCGATATTATGTATTGTTTATAAGTTCAATTTTCACAAGAAAATATCTCAATATGTGTATATAAATTTTTATGATACAATTGTAATGCATACCTTTCACCATAAATTATGGTGAAAGATGATTATAATATATGTTTCAATCAGAAAATATTTGAGTAGCGTTTAATAATGATAAACTTCAGCAATAATATTAATATATATTTTAATTCAGCTAAAACTTTTTCCATTTATTTTATATACTTACATACATTAAATTGATATTTAGAATTTACATATTATGATGTTTACAAGAAATTCATAAAGCAACTACGAAACATAATTATTGAAATATCAGACAAAACTATGCTTGACTAAATGTATGTATTATAGATATCATATCAAATGTCTTTGTTAGTGTTTAAGTATAGTTTTTTGTTAAATTTCAACGCTTATAATAAGACATGTATTGAGGTCGTTTTTAATATATATTTCGTCAAATAATAGTAATAAAGATATTACATTTTATGTACATATAAAAGAGAACGTTATACAAAAACAATCGATGTTCAGAACAATATTAGAAAGTAATTTTGCGCTCAATGGTTGACCTTTATTTTCCGAGACACCTGTTTACCTTGAAGTAAATAGTTAAAATAATAAAGGGTATATATATTTTTCATTATCATAACTTTAGGTTACTATATGATTTTTTAATTAAATAATACAGTTAATTCAACAAAATCACATCATACACATACTCGTACATGCGTGCGTTACAAATCGAATATTATTCTGATATGAAATCTAAAAAATTATAGCACTATGAGGTCAGATCTTTTCATAGACAAAAATTGAACCGTTAGACGCGGATCTTAAGCGAACACATTCTTCCTAGAATTAAATTTAAAGGCAAACCTTTCATTGGAAACGCATGAAAAATGTTTAACATACAATCTAATTACCCCGCATTTGTAAATTGATAATCTCGCATGCATATTGGATTTTATAAATAATTTTGCAGAAGCAATTTGCTAATTACTCTTGCATAAAACATAAATTTTAACATGAGCGCGTTTCTGCATTAAACAAAACGATTGAGCGATTACATGTAGAGCACGTAACGTAATTGAGATTGAATAATTTATTGCTGAAATATAATAGCTTCCGACAATTACATAATTCGTAAATATGATGTATTATACACAAATTGTTAATATAAATAAATTATTTACAAAAATTTTCGCGTTTTTTTACATAGGAATATGATCACGGAATTAATTAAATCGCGAATCAAAGGTAAATTATAATTAGATTTTTCCAATGCTTTCAATACTTATAATTGAATAAAGCTCTCGAGATTGAAAGAACATTAAAAAGTCTACATTTAAATAATTGCTTTAATTTAAAATAATTAGCTTTTATTCTTTCAATTTATATATTTACCTTTCCATTTATAATGTACTACTGAATTACACGAAAATGCGATTCAACGAAAAAAAATTGTGTTGGTTCGAGAGAGCCATTCTTGTTATGTATATTATATTTACATATATAGTACGAAAGATGGTTCTTCAGAAAGAGTAGTTCAATAGTTAAGCTTTCCAACTACTTATTATGAAAGCACATTTCCAATATACAAGTTGACTCATATACAAGTCAAAAATCAATATGAAACATGTCTAATTTTGGTTCATTTTCTATAAATACATACATACAAATCAGTTAGAATAAAAATATAAGACCAGCATTTAAAACTGTGTTATTTCAGATAAAATCGTATCAAATATATTTTGTCACATAATCGGTTGTTATCTCATTTTTTCATTTCTTAAAATAACGTTAATTTTGTTATTAGATATATACATAGCTTAACATAAACATAAATAAAATTGATATAATACGTTTTAAAATACCACTTATATAATTCTAATTAAACAAATAATAATGAAATCTGAATATCTGTGTTTTAATCACAATTCAGTAAATAAGATTGGGGTGTTTTAATAACCTACGTATATTTTTACATACTATGAATAAAAAAAATGTTTTACCCTCAATTATATTAGATAAGTATAATAACAAAAACTTACGTGCTTATTGCTTACCAAAAAATGAATCATTGTAAATAGAATATTTTTATTTTTATTTGTTGAGTATATTTGTTTTGCTTTAAAATATGTTGTCATGAAACATATTTCTCACATAAATGATTCATGTTAAGAATTCACTCACCTACTTTTGATATATTAAAATATTAGTATACTACCTGTTGGAAAATCATTTAAGAATCATTAAATTAATTTAATTAAGCTTTATATAAAAATATTGCTGCTCAAATTACTGTTTTATTTTATAAAAATCGACTTTAAAATTCGCCCAATTGAATATAATTTGCATGAAAATAATAATATAGTATTTTATAAAAACAGAGATTAGTTATTATATTATATATATATTATATATTTGTACATGGATTTAATATTAATATAAAATTAAATTATTGTATTATTTTTAGGCTTATATTTATATTTTATTTTTAGTATTTATTTTAGTGGGTCAGAATTTATTTTAACTGGTCTATTCGAATCAGTTTTAAGGTTGGCATTATGTTTTATTATATAATGTTAAATTTTGTGTTTTAAATATGATATTCTCTAAACTAAACGACCTAACTCGTTTTTAATTAATCATCATAATATTTATCTGTGAGATATTAGAAAAATCTTGGAACTCGAATATGTGATGATCGATCAGAATTATAGTTATATAAAAATCACTAGTTATAATCCCTCAGACACAAAAGAAATTGAAACACTAGAGTTCAACATGGAATTGAATTCTGGTTAGTCACCGTTTCCTGGGATTTTAGTAAAACACGAAAATTCAAAAAATACATAATTATTATAAAATTGCTTTTGCACTTATTGCAATAATTTTAAAAAGCGATGCGATATTCTTAGTTTTTTACTGTCACTGATATAATTTTTTTGTTAAATTCACTCAACTTCAATAGTCGACTAATCATAAAATAGCTTGAGCTGTTAATGTGTAACCTACTTTTTATAATACGTTATTATAGGCTTTGTTTATCTGTTGTTTTTTGCTTAAAATAATTTAAATTACGGCAAAATATATTAAATGTAAATCAATCATAAAGGATATTCTACAATCTACACCATTTGAAGATGGTTCATAAATAATTTATTGACTAATAAAAAAACACAAATGTGGAACAAAATGAGAAATATTTAGCTGTAAATATCACAAAATATTCGGAATGAAAATCTCAAGGAAATTGATATAAAGTTTTTTAATTCATACGAATATATAGTATTCATAAATATAATAGAAATTTGCTTTATTATACAAGTAAAGGATTTACCGTAAATCCAAATCATGATAAACTATTTACCGTTTAAAGGCAAAAAATATTTATTTTTAAAGATTTACCGAAAACCCAAACTATGATTTTACTACGCGATCAGCATAAAATATTTATCATAATAAAATAATTACAGAATTAGCCAATGCGACTTCACATTAATTGATATTTAGACTATCTATATATAATATGAATATATACATTTATAAATCGATGTTATTTAACTATAAATATATATTCAACTGAAAAGTTTTTTAATTAAGGTATGACAAAAATATATAGAACAGATACTGCTGAAAATATTATAGAAAATACATAAAATTTACTAAAAAAATATAATCAAAGCCTAAATAAAAATTAATATACATTTTTAGCCATATTTCAGTATTTTTTAAATTTGAAGATAATCACTAAAAGGTAACAGTGTTACTGAAAAATCCAGATAAATCATAGCCAAATGTAAATATGTATAATATAAATTGATTACATTAACTTTGAACAGTTTCGCGATTTTTATTCTATTTATTTCTTCTAATTACATTTTTTAAATTTCTGGGATTCCAGGAACTGCATATTTTTCCCCTGGAATCCTGGGAAATAAAAAACCTTACTATCAACCGACCAACGGTCTTAAGATGTCTGAATAATTCAACATCATTCGAACATCGAATAGTTTAATTAAAAATATTCGTAAAGTTGAAAGTATCTGCAAATACGATTTTCGAAATTATTTGAAAATATAAAAAAAAATGCCTGTAGACTAAATTATTTTTATTACAATATTATTTGGATTAGAAAAAAATAATCCGTGGGAAAATTAAAATGGTACTAGATAAATAAAAAGTATTTGGTTGCTAAATTTTTTTTAATAAATATACTTATTTTTTATTAAATTAAGTCTATTTAATGAAAATATCATTTTGTCTTGTTTATTTAGAATCATTTTATTCATTATTTCTTTGATCTGTGCTTTAGTGACAATGAAATATGTTTTATTAATAACTTTACTTCAAATTGGACTATTGAATATTGATAAAAAATTTGCTAATAAGTGCATTTCTGAATGAGACTAAGCTTGTAAACAAAGCAATGCTTCTAGTATGGTTACTGTTAAAGAGCATACGGTAAAACAATGTTTCCAAAAAAATCGATGAAGAATGCCTTCTTCAATTCCATTCAAAAGCATCAGTTAAATCAGACAATCAATTCGAAAACTTATATAAAGTTTGGAGTTAACAATCCAACAGTTCTGGACCACCTTAAACAGCTTTAAAATATACAAAGTTTGATAAATGGGTGCCACATTAACTGAATGCAAAATCTCTTTTACAAAGTTTGTTCTGCGCTTCTTTTATGCATTAGAAACGATAAATTTCTGAATCATCAACTACATTTCTTGAAATATTTCCTCATCTAGTACATTACTCACCATCAGTGGGAAAATAATGATTATGGACCCATGACAAAAGAAGCATTTTATGTATTTTTTACTATTGTAACATATTTTTTTTAATGAATATTAATAGGTACGAGTTACCAGGGACTTATTTTAAAGGATGTGTGGTCGTTTTTTAATATCATAGTATTTTATTAAATGGCATGCATTTTTCTGGTCAAATTCAAGGGGGTCCCTGTTTAGAATCCATGTTAAAAGCAATAAAATGGTGCAAAAGTGGTGCATAAAATGAAATATATACATCACAAATTCGTTATTTGATGTCGGCTTTTATTTATTTATTTATAAATATATTCTTGATATGATTTTTTCCAGAGCCCCTCAAGGAGAACGAGCACTCTATTCACCAGACATCATATAATTTCAACAGTTTCTTGCAGAGTAATATCTTCGACAAGCAATCTGCTACCGATAGTGAATTTCAAGATTTTATTAACAGCAAAAATATTTAATTTTATGCCATCGCACTATTTTTTTTTTAATCTAGTATATTATTTCAAACCACCGAGTTTTTATTTTAGCTGTATTTAAAATCTCACCGAATTGTGGTAGAAGCTTATAAATAATAATATAATTAATAAGAGTTGTGAACAAAGTGAAGATTTTTCATGTCGGCTTGAAATCTATACAAAAGACATCAACGCTCTAGCGCACGCGAAACCCGACTCTTAATAATTTATTATTTTTCTTGTGGTCATTAGATCATTATTATATATTATTTACTGTGTGACTTCCTCGAAAATACAAATAGAATTAACGGTGCGACCTCACTTTCCAAGAACGTCAATCGTGCGGTCAAACTCACCTGACAATAACTGCATCCATCCGCATATATGAAACACGGTGGTGGTCTGACAGAACAGGAACAGCAGCATGGCGCAAATTGTGAAGAGCGCGACGGCCACGGCCACGCCGACGAACACCGTCGATATTTGGAAGATCATGCCAGGTATGGTGGTGAAGTCATCCAACCTGCCGGTGCAGACCTCGCCCGTGTCGTCGACCCTGCACACTTGCCAAATGCCGAACCTGCCCGGATACTCCGAATCCAGGTCTCCGATCCACTCCGGAGTCATGAACGCCACCACGCTGATGATGGCGTAGCATATGGTGAAGATGGCCCACAAAACGCCAATCGCCTTCGAGTTCCTCACATAGTTCGTGGCGTACATGTGCGTCGACTCGACGTACTCGATCTTGGACCCCATCTTGTCACTTTTTTAACACGCAACTGTGAGCACTTGATATTATATAACCATTGTTGAAACGCGACTCTTGCGCGACGCGATTTTTATAAGGTCCGACAATACATCGGTTTTCGACTAGAAAAACCGTTAGCTTTAGTAGAGGCTCTGTGACACAGACAGTGAGTCAAATACGTGTCAACTGTGAGTAGGACCTTTGGAATGATAAAATAGCGGCGTCCGTGTGGCGACACGGCGAAGAGAAGGCCTTTACTAAAGCAATTGCAACGCCGCAACACAATTCCGTGTGTGAACGAGACAGTGGTTGTAAATCTCGGGTCTAATATTATTTCCTGCACTTCATTATTTTATATTATTAGTAAACGATTTAGATAAAATCATTATAATAACATACAATTAACTAAAACAAAATGGATTAATATTCAAACTTTGATTTTATAGTTCTTGTGTGGCACCTTAAACTTCTTAGCTTGCTAATATTTTTGGTATTTTCCTACGATTTAAAAACCTCAAAAACCCATCCAATTAAAAAACATGTAAAATATGCAATTGTTCCTATTCATTTTCGACCCATTAGCTTATCACATTTACTAAAAGATAATAAACTAGTAAATGAACAATTTGTTTACCTTTACGATAATAATGGGTGGGCCTTACTAACAAAATGTTAGTAAGGCCCACGTTAAAACTAAACTTGAATAAGGCAATCAGACACTATAAATGCCTACAAGTATTAATACCACCAGACATTTTAGTATAGGAATCTATATAATTAAGTATTATGTGTGTTATAATTTATATTCAATAAGTGTCACATTGTAGATGTTGATTTTGTTTACTACATTTCAACACATTGTGTTCTCGACTGTTAAGTTACAACGGAGCATTAAAAAAACTGAAATTCGAAGTAAATGCTTTACTGCTATTGCGGCTCATAGACCATATATACCAAAAAAATTGTGTTATTAATTTAAAAAAATCTAATTAGACCAGTATTAAGCCATTTAAGTTTGTTAGTACACAGAAAAAAAATTCTAAATTATTTCTATTCTGTTTGTAACGTGCTAATGTATGCATGAGCTTACAATGTGTCGATGATTGTAAGTTCGTGCTTGCAGTGTGTCTAAAATAGCCGTATCAGTTGTTAATCTCAACAAGTGAAAGGTTGGTTCGGTGCAAAAAGAGAAAACGCTGTTGTAATTTATGGCAATAGGTAAAATTAAATAAAAAGGAAGGTCATTCCTTATCACTAATTAATTTATTTAAAAAACTGTTTTTGATAATCGATGCATCAAAAAGTGCTCAGATATGTTATTTATGAAACGATTAAAAATAGATTATCACATAAAAATCCCTTTAGAAATATTTTAAGGACTTTGCTAATATCCATCATATTTAAAATTACTTAGTAAATCAGGTAATTGATTTTTAGATTAGAAAAAGAATCATAGTATTTGCTTAAAATGGTATGTTATAACATGTTTTACAGTTAAACTTAACTTTTTAGCTGATTATTAAATAATACTCTTCATACATTTTAATATGAATATTCTTTGATATTACTACATACCTACTTTAATAAATTTCGGTAAAAAAACATAACTATTTAAATTTTCAAGCGACTCATAATAAACAATAATTGATTGCTTACATATTGTTAAAATGTTATTCTTAAAAAATATATTGTAGTCCAATTTTTGTCGCTAGTTCAATTACTGTTACCATAATTATAAAACGCTAAACCGGGACAGTTAAAAACTTTTTGATTGGGATGTTGATATGTGCTAGGTTAGAATGCGGGATGCTGGTGCGAGTTAAAAAAATTATTATTTTTTAAATTTTGTCAAACCGGGACGTATGATAAGCCTAATTATATATCTACACACATATTAATTTTTAACATGATTGAAAGTCCCTTTTTAAACTATTCAACTTGCCATACAATAATCACCTACCGTTCGAAGTGAACGTCAAAATCAAAACAAAAATGAATACCTCTGGATCCACTTTGCTGCGAGCATACGTCATACTTTTCGACCGCCGTTTAGAAAGTTAACCCATTGTCAACATTGACTAAAACAATCACGTCACGTTTTGTGTGGTAACTTATCGACGCCAATCGACTGAATTATCAAAGTATCAAACCAAAACAACTATAAATTATGTTTAATTTATTTTTGCTACTTGATCATAGATGTCGCTATAACAATTTTATTTATTTTAACAAATTATTCCACTCAAAAGAAGATGTCGCTAGTAACGCTTTAATAAAAAGTTTATCAAACTATTTCGCCCGATTAAAACTTTTAAAAAATATTTTGCTTACGATATCGGCCAATAGATGTCAGCGCACAGAAAAGTTTTCTCTTGTATTTTTTTTCTCTCATTTGTAAACATTTTCACTGTCCACAAAGTTTTTCAGCGCGATTCGATTCGTTCGCCGGTGTTTGTATAACCTCAAAATATTTTAGGCTTTGAATTAAAAAAATATGATAACACAATTTATACAAATAAGAAATATTACAACAATTATATACAAGATGCCGTTTTCACAGTGCAAATTATTCGTGCAACGGCATAGGGCGCTAAATAAAAAGGGCCCCAGAAACGAATTTTGACAAAAAATATGTAATAAATACTATTTTGTTATAGGTACATGATTTGTAGAAATAAATTTTATAAACAGCCCTTTTTACTTCAAAATATGTATATTTCTTTGAGAAATCTACCAAAAAAGTCCTTTTACTGAAGATTGTAATTTTTTTTATATCTCCCATTGCTTCTTCTATGTTATTGTTTTAAAGTATCTGAAGTTTTATTTGTAACTGTAGATTCTTTGACGGTTTTATACCGCCTCTTCAGCTTTTCTATCATGTTTTTTATACATTTTTATATTTAACATAATATTTGATTAAAAAAAAACAATACCATTACATTTTACAAACTTAAGTATATGTGCCACACAACCTATAGCGGTGAAGTCAGCAATACGTAAAACGTTACATACATTTTAGAGACCAACTGGTGCTATCTTTTTCATTGCATTAAAAAAAATCCTAATGTTTGTTTTCCGAAGTTTGATGTATAGCATCATAACCAGAGGAACGATCGTCGAAATACTTACAACATAATCATAAACTATTTTACTTATTCCATCTCTATATTATTTGAAGTCTTGTATCACAAAAAGCTTGATAAAGCAAGTATCTTGATAAATATATTTTTCTCACTGCGATAAATATCACCTACGTTTATGTTTGCCAAACAAGCCATAACAGTGAAGTCAGCAATGTGTATAGCACTACCTGAATTAGCAGCATTATCACAGATTTTAATGTGAATTTATTTATTGTTTCTTGAATTTTTTATAGAGACCATAGGCGTGCCTCCCACTACGACTGTCACTAAAAAAAAGCGAGAGGGGTGCGTGGCATCGCGTGGGGCCTATGAAAATATTCTTATAAAACAAGCCTATCGGAATTTGACATATATTATGGTATAAATAAATGACAGTATTAACCCTTTGAGCGTTATCGCCGTACATGTACGGTAGCCGATCTTTCGTTGTTTTGAAATATTAATATATTTACATATATATAACTGAAGAAATAAAAAATAAAAAACATTGCATTTATATATTTTTTTTAATTTTAATTTTTTAATTTGATACATACATGATTTGTATAGAAAATAATACCAATAAATTAAAGAGTATAAATTAAATTAACATAACAAAAAGTATTTTATATCAATTTTATAAAAAATATTAAGAGACTCTGAATTGATATGAAAAAATCCCCAAAAGTATATAAAAAATATATAATATAAATTACCGATATTTAATAATAGAAAAGTGTTAAAATAAATTATTAAAACATACTAATACAAAAAACTAATAAAATAAATCAAACCAATAAGACGTCGAGAATCATTGCAATATAAAATAATAATAAATAAATAATAACAGAAATAATTATCGAAAAATATGGAAAATTAACTCCTAAGTGTATACTAACAAATTAACAATATGTATAAATTAACTTACTAGTTAAATGGTTAATGTCAATTGTTAGATTTTCGTATTAGGACACAATAAAATTAAAAAAATGGTTCAGAGTGTAGTTTTGGTTCAAATTCGGTTTCTGCTGAAATCCTAAGCTTTTTGAGATTCATCCGTAAGATTATAATATAGGAAACTGTGATGATCGATTGGAATTATAATTATATAAAAATTGAAAAAAAATACACTAGAGTCCATATATGATTCGAGCCCAGGTCCTTCTGTTATTAATCACCAAAATGAAAAATCTAAATTAAGAATCAATTCTGTGATATCGCTCTATTTATCTTCGTAAGTTGGATTACACTAAAAATATTCTATATGATTCAAGAAATAACAACAGGTCATTATAAAAACGTTTGCTTGTAATAGCTATTATGTATTTTTAAGATATAATATTATATTATATTTATATAAACTATACAACTGTGTCATCTGGCTTCGCCCAGACCCAACTTATTCGTTAAAATATATCAGATGTTAATCAATATGGACATTTGAAACACATTGTAGTTTGACACCTATATTTAAATGACATAATCTCTAGCTTGTCACTTGTAATGAAGCAATCATAATAAATATACTTTTAAAACTGCAATAAATTTACATATAAACATTTCCGTATTGATTCTTAAATGTGAAATTATGGCACATATTTTTAATAAAATATATACTTATAAATTTTCTAATAAAAAATATGTTTTCAAATTATTCGCGGACATACAGAAGCCATAAAGAAACCTACTTTAACTTTATGTGTTTTTAATCACACTGTGTTGAGTAAAAATATTCTTCCGGTTTATAAATACGGCAGATATTTTGCATTTTCACGTATCATGTAATATCACGTAATATAAACATCTTCCGTTGTAACCTAATGCGTTACAACGGGGTAAGTCTATACAAGGCATTGTACATTATATATTTAATTCAAACCAAATAGTGTCATAATAGTTATTTTAAATAAAAAAAACACTTGTGATGAACTGCAAATATATATATTCATATGCAATATTTACATTTTTTTATATTTTTTATATTTTAATGGAAACAGAAAAAATATTTATATTTTTGTTGTTGTAATGCCACATGTATGCTATTAAAAATCTTCTTGCTTGAATTATATATCAATATATTTTTCAGAAAGATTTATATCTAAATTAATAATCAGCTTTTAAACTTCAATACTGTCATTGTTTTTTCCATGTATAGTTTTTGTAGTATATCTATAATATTGCTTGTATGCGCTAATAAATTCGTTATTTAATATAATCGTCGTTAAGAACAGTTTTTGCACTAATATATTTCGTTTATATTCAATTTCGGATTGGGTTAATATCTACCCCGTTCCGACTGCAAGCATTTCTATTTTTTGTTCCGTATATTAAAGGTTAAAAACCATTAACAGATTTTAAAACAGCACATTATACATACAAAGTGTAATTTTAGCAAGAAAATTCATAAAGCTACTACTCATAATTAGCCGTAAAAAAACTATATGTATAAAAAAATATGTAACATAAACTTTAAATTAATTAAAGTTATTATTTTAAGTAACATATTATCTATCATAAAAAATTTTATCATTGTAAAAGAGAAAAACGATAGTTTTTAAACCCCAAAAATATTATACATACTGCGAAAACCTATAATAAAAACAATATTTGGACTACTTTGGATCATTGTGTACTCGACCCTCGATTTACGCGATAGATATGTTCCAGGAAATACTGTGTTAATTAATTAATTTTTTTTTATTAATTAACACATTTTTTTTACAAATTTCGTACTATGCCTTAAGGCGTAATAAAACGATTGAATAGAATTTACCTGTACTTTTATAAAGTAAACGAGAAAATTCTTCAGCAAAACGTGAAATTATATTTTCGCTAGTTGAAATATGTATATATCTACTGGTGAAAATGTATTTGGACTTTACTATTGAAAATTATATCAATAATATCTAAATACCAAACATTAAGGTTTCCAAATCAATTTATTAATATAACTCGTGTTTTCACGCTTGAATGCGTTTTTAAATATAACTAAATCTTCTTAAATTCTTGATCTCAATTATAAGTGTAATAATTTATCACTCAGCCTCAGATCGTGTATTATTCTTCTCAGGACGCGAATGCTTTTGGCGTTGACCTGTTATATACTCTGATTTATAATATATGTATTCCTAATATTTTATAATTCAATATGATTTGTTGCAACGTAATTTGCTAATCGCCAGAATTGAGTTATATGAGCGTTTGTTTATAGTGAAGCCATCAGAGCAAACAATAGATTGCTTTTTATGTCATTCGCTTGAACGAAGCGACGAATCGATAATATCGAAACAATACTGCACTGTTAACTTGTTGTTGTCCATTGGGATCCGTCACAGATTAAGTGAAGCAATTAGAGTAGACAAGGGATTGATTTTTATATCATTCGTTTGATAGAAGCGACTTATCGATGGTGTACTCGATATCGAAAACCTTACCTTATGGAATTTGTCACAGGTTGAATGTGTATAAATATAGGAAGGAAATAAAGAGACAGTACTTGATCTTGAACTCGGAGAGAGAGAGAGAGAGAAAGAGTGTGACAGTCAGAGCCAATACAAAAGTCTACTCATTTAACAAATCGTTCGTCCAGCCGATTCCTCCTCCCGGTCCTTAGCATACCTTTTTTGATGCATAGACCCTTATATTATACCTGGCTGCTAGGATTACAAATTCTTCGTTCACTTCGTTGTAATTTTAGCAGCAGGTATAATTGTCCAAGCAGTGTTAAACCCAAAATGATCTTATTTCAAATATTTCCCAAACTAAAATAAGTATAATTGAATAAGGACACAATTTGCTAAATATTTTTGTATTTCATGAAGGATTGATTAATTTTATTTTAGATAATCTTGTGCTGTGCTTTTTTAACGGAGACTTTGTAGCAAAACTATGCAAATAAATCTTTCATTAAATTGTTTTTTGTAAGTTTTTGCTTTATATGCGAGTAAATGATGTGGTTAGATAACTATATTTTGTTGTAAAAATTATAAATCCGGAAACCGAACAGGAAGGCAAAAACCCGGACATGTGGACATGCAATAAAATATCTGTATTCAGATATTATTTTATCTAATTTTCTGGGACACCAAACCCACATATAACACAAAGCGATATTGGTGCGTGCATATATTTACATTCACTGACTCATGCGTGTGCTTATACTCTTGATAAGCACATGCCACCACCCAGTACGTATACACGTACGCTCGCACACACTCGCGAGCGATTGCACACATTCCACACATGCTGTTTACCCAGGTGTTTCCTCTTTTTACGCTGTTTTTTTTTTGTAAATTTTACTAGTACGTCTCGCGGCAAAACTCGCATCGGACAATTTTCCATATTATTTTGTCGTACGTATTTCTCGGAGAGAGCACTTTGGCACTGCGAAGAAGCGGAAGCAGCTGCGCTCACGCATCAAGAGTATCCACGGAATATGGCATATCAAATAGTATCTACACTCACACTCGACGGTGACATGAGCGGGCTTCCTGTCACGTGAAAAGTTATCAGCGTGCTCCGTCAAGAGCGTGGCTGCATCATCCTGCATGTGAGGCACATCACATTTATAGGGTTATCGGACATGACTGTGCACGGAACAATGGTGCCCTGTCCTCGATACACGTTCGCAATAAACGCACACAATGGCTTAACTGTACTGATTTGGAACTGAAAAATAATTAATTCTTGTCGACCGATTCCCAAGCGCAATTTTATCAATTGACAAACGACAATTCTAATCGCGAAACAATGTGTTACACCTTTAACACACTGCAGCGAAAGCGAAATGGAACCGGACCGATACGAAACGCTAGAACTTCGAACGAACTTCGTCTATCATGTTTTTGAATGACGGAGGAATTTCGATGGCTGTTCCGCAGCAAGTTCGCGCGTGTTCGCAATAAGTTCGCACGTGTCGACAGATTTTCACGGACAATTTTATTGAAAAGCTGATTGGAGCTGTTAAAGTTCGAGCATTTTTGTATGACATGAGTCACAGTGATTATAAAAACAATTTCAAAAAGACGTTGGCCCGGGAAGAAATCTCAAATGAAATCGGAGGCGAGAATATATTTAGTAGTTACTTTTGATTGCAAGTAAGTTCAAATTTGATAGTCATATGGTGAATTTTTGCAATTCTGTATTATTTAAACATATTAAAATTTTAGTCATAGGGATTGAAAATTTTTGTGAAAATTGAGTGTGGTATATATAGGGCTATAAAATTGTTGAATCTTCTGGGAGGATTACAACAATCTGGTATTTAACCTTTTAATGTATGACGAATATATTCGTCATATAAAATTGGCATGACGAGTTATCTCGTCATACATTTTTAAAAACTAATCTACAAAGACAAAGTATAACGTTCCATACTAATACATCTTAACACTTTTAAGCCTTCATGAGAGCACCAAAAATATGTATCTGTATTACTGCAAAATATTAATTTAAATATTTTATATTATTTATTACATAGTGAAGAAAACATTGGAGACTTACGGATAACAGTCATGAAATCGGTCTACCTCATAAACATTATTATTAATAAAAAAAAATCAACTTAATTATCACTGTTTTGGAATATATTTTTTTAATCTTTTTTTGTTTAATTACTATTTTTAATTTACTAGATTTTTAATTGTCAATTATAAAAGTTTTTTTTTATTTTATTTTTACTATAGAATTTAGTTTATTTTAAAACATTTTTATATTTTTTTCTTTTACTTCCTTTTGGTATGACGATAAAGTGTAAATTACCTGCATTTTGAATAGGTATATCGACTTATTCCGTAATCACGATAAGGGCGTGACGAGAAATCTCGTGCGATATACGAGACTAATAATTTTTAAAGTAGTCTTTTGACTATTTTTAAAATTATTAAACTTCCTATTTTTATAGTTAAAATGTAAAGCAATTTTTTAGTATTCTGCGAATTGTATTATGGCTGAAATGCTAAGTAGTATGAAAATATATAAAATCATATTATTATTATCATTAAAGCTGCTACCTTTTTAGATTTAGATTAAACTATCAATTGATGACTTCGATGGGTGAGATGGATGAGACAATTTTCTCTGTATTTATTTTTTCTGTTCAACTTAAATTTACCGCTTTATTGTACAACATATTCGTTAAAATATACCATAAATGAAATTAGAAGGCCAATAGAAACCCATTAGCACTTTGATTCACAGTAAGGAACTTTGCTTTGTTGTAATCAAAGGGTAGCATAGATCGCATTTGAAAATATATGTATCAAAATAAAATCATTTTAATGGATTCTAACATTGCCTTTAAGTATGAATATTACACATGAACATGATCACTACTCTCGCTACTACCATGCAACTTTAAACTTTCGCGATTAACCGTAAAACACCACAATCATTATTTTTCGACTAGTTAAAGCACTTACATAACATCAATGAAATCAAGACTTGATATTTATATCTAACCGTAATGATACTGGTGCAACTTAAAAAAGACACAGCGCACGTGCGTCTGAAGTTATGCTAGCGGTGCTGTGGACCTAGCAACTGTCGAGAACGTACGTGGTAGATATACGGCATACTCGCACGACGGTGTATATATGTATGTCGTTGTATATATGGCACAAAACCGGACTAGACACTCGACTCCACTACGCCTCAACGCCCGGATTACTAATTTGCTTCTAAATACTTCACTCCACAGACTTTTTCGACCACGAACTTACGCCACGTCTCCTGTTTCAGCATCACCTCCAGAACACTATCGACTACTATTGAAGCAATACGTATAATCTCTATGCTTTAATTCAATAAATGTCTTATATTTAATATAAAAACAACGGTTAGTTATTATTTCATTAGTAAGTTTGACATAAACAATTAATTCATTTACTGCTATTGTTCTGATTCAAATTTTGCGAATCCAATAAAATTGTATTAGCCCTTTGATCTTCACTTTAATTACGATTTTCAGTATTTATGAAAAGTTTATGTAATAAGCAAATAAATAAATAATAATAAAAAATAAATATCAGTAAGCACAAACAAAAATCACGTAACAGAACAATTTGCTTTTTTCGCATAATAGCGACAAATTCGTTTGTATTGTACTGTATTCAAATGTGAAGAATTATTCTACATTTTATAGGGTATCCTTAAAATGTTGAATAAATATTATTTTTTTATTTAAGATGTAAATTGGATTTATTGCTAATATGATATAAAAATAACTATAATGTATTTTTAAGATAGCAAAAAGAATTGTCGCCACATTTACGTACATAATCTAAATAAGGTCGGTTTTACCTGATGTTGCAAGTTTTTGTGAATTTCGTACAATAGGTGCAGGAATTAGAGATCTTTTCGAAACGTCTGTCGGCGTCGATAAAAGAACGTTTTGTACACCGTTTACCTGAGCAATACCTGCAAAGGCTTGTATATTCAAGGCTAAATGATCAAAGCGCTGTTTATCAGCCTCGAAAACTTTTATTGGCTCGAGGACGCAATCAATCACCATATTTCACGTTGTCGCTAAGCTTTTGTTTCAGAAAAACTTGCTATGCTGCTATAGTTATATTCTGAGAAGATACAAGGTTTTTGAACAATGAACATTTATAACGAAATTCAGAATTTCTTACACGATAATTTTTATACACGATTAAAAAATATTGCTAAATCACTGGACAAATAAAATATGTGTAACAATAATATATAGTATACACAATATTCCATTTAAATTATTCTTAGAAAAATAATGAAAAAACATGCTTCATAACTACGTACCAAAATATAGTTAAACCTGTACTTATTACATGAAAACTTTTCAGAAAGTGTCTTAATATTCTAAATTAAGAGGGATTGTATTTATATTATATATAAATGACATATTGAAATATTAATTAGTTGTGAGTGAAAATTAAAATAATATAATTAAAATAGTATGATTGAAAAGTGGTTAAAGGATAATAAATTAAAGTTAAGCGGACAATAATAAAATAATTAATAAAAAATATAATGGCCAACATCCAATATAAATTAATCCAGCTCTTATAAGCTATCGCATAAAATATTATTTTGTCTGGCATGCTTTTTTAGATTCTGGATGGCTCGTGTGAAGGAAGCATTTTACAGGATTTAGGTTCTGGCCGCGACAGTGAAGAAGAAGGGTCGCAATATATATATATGTGTATAGAAAAAATAATAGAAGAAGTAGTAATCAAACAATTAAAGGAATTTATTACTTCTCAAAACATAATATGTGAACAACAATCGGGATTCAGAGAAAAGCATTCCACTGAAACTGCATTACAAGTAGTGATAAATAATTGGCTATTGGCTAAGGATACAAACAAAATCATTGGAGCAGTTTTCTTGGATTTCAAGAGAGCCTTCGAAACAATAGACAGAAAAATAATGTTAAAGAAATTGGAGAGTATAGGTATAAGTGATATAGTTTTAAGATGGTTTAATAATTACTTATATAAAAGAAAACAAAAAGTTAAAATAAATAATGTATATTCTGAAGAGAAATTAGTGTCTTATGGAGTACCACAAGGGTCTAAATTGGGACCATTGTTATTTGTTTTGTATATTAATGATATAGTTAATAACGTGAAAAAATGTAAAATTCATCTATTTGCGGATGACACATTAATGTATTGCATAGGTGATAACATTAAAGAAATTGTAAATAATTTAAATAATGAATTAAGTATATTAGAAATATGGTTAAAGAATAATGTACTTAAATTAAATGAGAATAAAACTAAATGTATGTTTATTAATTATAAAAATGTGTTAGATAATAGTACCAAAATAGTAATAAATAACTCTAGTATAGAAATAGTGGATAATATAAAATATTTAGGAGTAATTGTTGATACAAAATTAAATTTTAAAGAACATTGTAATTACATATTAAAAAAAATTAGTAGAAAAATAGGTTTATTATCTAGATTAAGAAATATATTAAGTATAAATACAAAAAAAATAATTTACAATAGTATAATATTGCCCCATTTTAATTATTGTGCAACACTATTAAACATGTTAAATAAATTAGATAAACAAATGTTGCAAAAATTACAAAATAGGGCAATGAGAGTAATTTTAAATAAAAATAGATTAACTAATTGTAAAAGTATGATTGATAGATTAGAATGGTTGAATGTTCAAGAAATATTGAGTATGAATGTTTTAGTATTTATATATAAGTTAGAAAATAATATATTACCAAAATATTTTAATAAATATTTAATAAGAAATAAAGATGTACATAAATATAATACTAGAAATAGAGAAAATTTAAAGAAAATTAAGTATAAGAAAACGAGTACGGCTAGGGGAATTATGTACGGAGGTTTTGATTTATATAATAGTCTTCCAAGAGAAATCCGAAACAGCAAAAATATAACGGGTTTCATAAATGGAATAAAAAAACACCTTCGTACATATAGAAATAAATTATAATATTAAGACTTTATTATTGTATTTTTTCATTTTTTCTTTCTGTTATGTATTTTTTATATATTTTTATATATGTTTACTAAAATTGTTAGATGTAAAGATTAGCTATTAAGCTAAATAAATTAATAAAATAAAATAAAATAAATCGTTACTCTCTGGAGCCAGTCCATAACTGCAGTTGAAAACCGTCGACCAATTTATATTTTGGTATTTTTCCCTATTTCATCTACTGTATAAGTCTTATTTTATATTTATAATATTCTATAGCTAACTATAAAATGGTTATAATGTGTACTTGATTTGAATGTATTATTAATATTGTATAAACGTTAATATTATTAAAAAAATATCAACCTTACAAGGTACATCATTAAATATGTCGATAATTTAATAAGTTGTATCCAAACATTAGGATACAAATACGGATATGATTCGAACTCTCTCTTATAGAGATATCTTAAAACTTTATTCTGAATCCTTACTAACAACGCGAAATTCTTCGTTTCCTTGGGGTTCCAGACAATTTGGACGTATTGAGAACAATACGAACCAACGTACCGTACAAAATACAAACCGCTAGTTGTCAAAGCCAGGAACATAATTTAAGAGAAGACAGGTGGGGGCATTTGCCAAAAAAATGCATATCATTTAATTAAAAACTATGAATCTAAATAAAATAGTAATGACGTCCCTGATTCTAAGCCAGAAATTCTCGGGTAATCCCTTAAAGAAAATCTAAAAAAAACAATCTCGAATCTATCCCGAAAATATTTTATCATATCGGAATACATTTTCAACGGTAGATACATATTTTTACCAGTAAAAATATAATTGATCTAGCAGGTGCTAATAAAATTATATGATTTCAATTTTTCCATATATATAAATGTTACAGTGAATGTGTATTTTTCAGTAAATTTATATTTTCACTAGTGAGGTCCAAATACATTTTCAACAGTAGATATATATTTCTACTAGCAAAAATATAATTTAATTGACAAGCGCTAGTGAAATTATGTGCTGCTTTAAAATGTCTATGAAACTGAATTTGCCAGTTGCGAAACGTGCATTTGCTGTTCAAACCCAAATACATCGTAATGAAACCTCTAAAACTAATTTCAACTTTTATTAGGTGAAGCTCAAAATACAAACTAAGCAAAATCATATCTCAGGGGTATAAGAAGTCCAGAAAGTCAGCTATTCTTACCGATATTACTACGGACTTCTGATATGATTATCTATGATATGATATGATCGAATTTTGGTCAATATTAACAATTATCACGTCGCAGCGGGAACGCTTTCACTGCGATGGCGCCGACACGATTTTATTGCTTTTGACGTGAATTTTTGACTTCTGAGAAGGGATAATTGTTTTTTGCGCTCACCTATTAGATATCCTTCATTCATTCGACTCTCAAGTTGTAATATTGTTATTAAAAGTAGTAATATGAACGCTAGATAATCGAGCGCTTCCACTGCAATGACGATGGCACAATTTTATTGCTTTTAACGTGGATTTTAAACCTTGAATTTATTCAGGAAAATGCGTCATTTAATGAAATAATATGAATTTTAATGACATGACAATATTAAAAAAAAACGAATACTGACTGACCAACTTTTACCCCACCCCCTCTCCAGAAATTATGTCCCTGATCAAAGTGACACGCGCTCCGCACAACCAGGACGAGCATCTTCGACACTACATCGCAAACTTTGCTGATGAAAATATTAAATCTTCTCATTTGCAGGTTCTCAGTGAAACTATTTTTATTACTTCACCCTAAACTATAAGAAAATTTCGCTGGGCAAAAAAATATGAAAAAAATATGAATGTGACCACAGTGAATCCACATTTGTGCGAATACTCTGGGTCTTTTGTTCTTTATACTCTGATGCCCTGAACGTGCTTCAAATTCGATCCTTGTTATATTCTAGAACGAGCGAAATACTCGTCGGAATTATGAGCACCTAGCTCAAATAGTGAGTAAATAGAGCAAGGGTGGGGAACCTCCGGCCCGCAGGCCGTACACGGCCCACGAGTTCATTTGGGCTGGTCCGCCGCAGAAAGAACTCAAAATTCAATAAGTTTACCAATTTTTAATAATACTTTTTTATGTTAAAAAATTAAATTAAATTATTGAATGATGTATTTTTTAATAAACACTATTCTGTAGGTAAAAAGTTACGTGTTTTAACGTTTTTGGAGAATTTTGGTGTTCATGCATGACAAATAAATGATAACTTTGTAGTTAAGAATTTTGAATGGCCCGCGGATGATTTAATAAAAGATTCAAATGGCCCTTGGCATAAAAATGCTTCCCCGCCCCTGAACTAGCGAAAGAACTAACAAGACTATTCGAGAAACCGAAGCTTACTAATATTTCAGAAGAAGAATACTACATCGACCTAGATTTTAAAATCTAAAGACTTTGTTACCGCCTTTGAGAGCCATACGAGGTTTGTGACGAAAACCATGTTGCTGGTTAACTAGAGCCTGCCGACGGTGATTTTGGAAACATTTGTGAACGAGCGAAATACTCATCGGAGCGACGAGTACCCAATGAAATATAACATTACAAAATATATAAACAAATACAATAATAAAGATATAGTATATAGCACATATTATCATAAAAATATGTAACAAGTAGCAACATATATGCTAGTAGAAATTTAATAGGCCAATACAAACACAAGAACAATACTTAGTATTTCATAACTTTTCATTAACACAAATTTGGATTTATGTTTTTATATAAATGTGAGCACTACATACCTGATAAGAAGCCTGAATTTCATGGCGTCATTTTTTCGACGAATTCAATATCTCTTCATGCTTTGTTTGCAAGAGGTAAATATTTTCTTTCCATTCTGATCTTGGCAGTCGTAAACAAAGATAACACATTTATGCATAACATTTATAGTGGAATATCGTGATGTGATTTTATATTATAGTAGCGATATCCGTATACAACGTTTATCACAACCAAACGAAAGTGAGTAATGGTATCTACTCGCGCATATTGCTACATTGTTACACATATCTGTTGCGATTAGATTTGAATACGAATTCCAATCTGAATACCGAGCCTTGACCCTTTCGCTCCGAGCTCGGAAGCGTAAACTATTCGATAAATTGGAGCTGCAATTCGGTTTGGCTGAAATGCGTAACAATTGTATAATTTCCAGGAAGAGCCTTCCGCAGCGTTGTTGTGCGATGAAAATAAAAATGAGATGTTTATCGACTTTGTCCTGTTGTGATGCAAAACGCTTCGCGTTAATTCCGCTGGCGTATCCTTGAACGCTTGTTGAGCACAGCGAATCGAGAAAAAAATGCATCCACAGCGGCACAGTTATGTGTGCACAGTCGAACTCGGTTAATACGCCGGTGTAAATTACTCATAATTACCGTTAATTGTTAAAGCCGTTTATTAAAATTGTGTTCATCTGCACAACAAATTGAAAATCATGCGTACTATTCACAAGATACAACTACATATGTACTAATAATTTTGAATCAAGTTGCGTCAATAATCACGCGTGTTCCATGTTAGTTTGCAACAACACATTTACGAAATGGATCGCTTAACCACCTCTTAACGCATTAAAATTGTTCAATTGTTCTACAGAAATAACTATTCTGTACGAACTGTGTATCGAAATTTACGGGAAGATTATGATCAATTTCATCGTCCTATTGAGCGAACAATTCGCAACGTAGTGAAAAAATTTAAAGAGACTGGGAGCGTTATGCTTCCTCTACACTCTCTGGAAGTTACCGAGCCAAAGGTCTACCGAATACGGTCGAGGTTGCCGAGACATTAGAGCGGGCAGACCCGAGCTCGACCGAAGTAGCCCCGAATTAACACATTATATTTTCCGTCCTTGCCCAACCATGGCCTACTTCCAGAGAGTGTGGAGGAAGCATTAGAGATATGATAAGGCCTGTGTTCAGCCCAGAATATTGCCGATTCGTTTTGGGCTTTTCTTATAGCTCCCTTTGGCGTATTTTGCATCTGGACTTACACCTACACCCGTATAAAATTTAAATTACACAAGAACTGAAACTCAGAAACCATGAACAGTAAAGGTTTTACGCCGATTGGGTGTTAGAGCAGCAGAAAGTTGATGCTGATTTATCATTGAAAATCTTCTCTAATGAGGCATATCCACTCCTATGGATATGGGGTGCCACATATGGGATGAAGAAAAATTTCATGTGATTCACGAGACACCATTACATGTCCAAAAAGTGACTGTTTGGTGCGCATTGTGGTCAGGCGGCGGCATTGCGCCTTACTTTTTTGAAAACGTTGAAGTTTGGATTGTAGCAGTCGATAGTGAGTGCTATAGACGCATGATAACCGATTATTTTCGGCATGAAATCAAAGATATTTATGTAGAAGACATGTGGTTCCAGCAACGTTGTATGTTTTGCGTGAAAATTTTCCAGGTCGTATTATTTCAAATTTTCTTTGTATAATTCACTACAATTAGGGATTCCAATTAGGGATTCCAATCGGGATCCCGGGATCCCGAACGATTTTCAATACCCGATGAGTCCCGGGATTATAAAACATAATCCCGAATTTTTCGGATTGGTTGATTTATCAAGCACAATCGAATTATTATTGACAACATCGTTATATTTCGTGTACAAACTTGCGCGAGTTGCACGTGTCATCTGTGAATCTTTGAGGCTGTGAGTCTGAACGTGCTTTTTCAGCAGCAGGCTGCTTAGGAACCAAAATCAGATCAAGGCTAAATGATAAAACACTAGATGCTTTGATGTTACTTCGTGAGTTTTATTCAAAATAATGTTTTCAATTAATTGTGTCTATGGATGTACATACCTATGTGCATACATTGTCAAAAGTTCATTTTTTTCTTCTCAAATAAATATATAAGACCTTCCCTTTTTTTATTTTTATTATATTATTTTTTATTTTAAGTCCAAGACTAAAATTATACGTACTTTATACATTGTACGTTATAAAAAACAGATGTAAAAATATATTGTATTATTCATTTTAAATTATTTTTATCGATAAAATAGCATGAAAATTATCCCGGGACTGGTCCCGGGATCCCGGGATCGACTAATTGCAATACCGAAATCACGGGATCAAAATTTTGGCCCGGGATTGGAATCCCTAACTACAATGTATTGATGTAATCCTAGCGAAACCATTATGACTCAAAATTATTGTAAAAAATTGATAAAATTAATAAATAACAGCCTCTACTGGCCCTCACACTGGACAATCAAAAAGGTCCAATTCTCTTGCACGACAATGCGCAACTACAAAGGTAGAATGAGTGGTTATGAAATATTACCTCATACACCATATTGACCATAAATCTCGCCAACGGAACTTGGTTGCCGTTGGAAGCATTTTTTTTTACTGAACTTTGCCAAAAGCCGGTAACTTGTTTTAATAATAAATATAAAAAGGAAAAAAAAGTAATTAAAAATTTAAGTAATTTGGTTGATATTCCTGCATTCTGGTAAAAATAATTAATAAAGGGTTGTGCGATTGACAAATAATACTTGACAAGAACGTGGCACAGGGGTTGTGTTTAATACTGACACGTATGTTGAAATGTGTGTATGTGTATAGTGCTAGACACCCAAGAATGCCGATTGCATTAGTGTGCGTCACCGGGTGATTAAAAAATGTTTACATTTTTTGTTATTAATTAATTTTGTGTTTGTTTTTTTAGTATTATTATTTACAAATTTTTTAGTATTTTTTTACAAATCCTAGTTTTTTTCGGAGAACCTAAAGCCGCACGTGTTCCGTTATTTTTAAATTCCCGAACAATTGCTTGTATCCTTCTGACCGACAGCTTTGTCGCTTCGGCTACCTGGTCCATAATAGGTACAACCTAAAAATACACATATTGCTTTATTTACAAATATTTTGACTAGTGTATTATTTTAAAAATAATTACCGAATCGTTGCTTTCATACAGCTTTTTTAAATATGTATACAAATTTAAAACAACTTATTTTGTTTGCCCCGATAATGGTCTTCCTCTTCCTAATTTACTATACTCCGACATCTCGTTAGTTGGTGAACACCGTGTATTTCACAAACTAAACAAACAACCGTTCCGCTCCTTACCAAATCAACTACTGACTTTGCCCATTTATCCCCGATGATGTCATTTTAACCAATCCTGTGCTAGAGCTGACCAATCAGAGCTCAATGCATTTACTAATTCTTTTACAGGAACCAATAAGTTGACAGATTCACAGATACACTAGTACTAATGCAATCGGCATTCTTGGGTGTCTAGCACTATAGCTATGTATTGAGTTGATGTATTATATAAAAAACACGTTTATATAAAAGCCATCATGCTGCATTGGGACAACCTGTCAACCCATGATGAGGCTAAATATCATATACTCACTTTACAGACATATTATACCTAGTTATATATTTTTTTTTCTGATTTTTTTGCTTGTGATATTGAGGCATAAAATTGATCATGAGAGAAGTATTACTCTCTCATTAAAATTCCGGTCACATTGAGTGACTGTCCTGCAATAGGCAAAACAAATTTGACATGAAAAGACGTTAAAATTCTGGGATTAAATGCATTCTCGTATTTCAATTTTTTAGTTGGGATAGTATATATAGTTACATATTTTTTGTAGATCCAAAATCCTCAGTAGTGTAATCGGGCTACCAACTATGTTGGTTCATGAGATAATCAATCCATTAGATAACTAATAGCTTATTCTTTGTTCATTATATTAAATTAAACTAACCTTATCTGGCATAATTTTCTGAAACGAAAAATGTATTTCATCTACTTTTAGATTTATGAGTATAATAGTATTAAACTATTCGTTAAGTATTATGTTCCATAAACAATAAGGAATATGTGCTGGAAAATCCATTACTAAATCTATAATATATTGTTGTAATTCCAATAATTAAGTACATTATTAATATTACTTTAATGAAACAAACTTTGAGAACTATAGTACAGAAACAGCCAATTTAGTATAAGTATATCCTATCAAATATGAATCCGATTCAATATATAATCGGTTCGATTTTTTTAGATGACCGAAGGAGCTAAGATATCATTTTAACTTTCGCTCAACGTACGCAAGACTGCAGAATCAAAGGTGTTTTACAATATAATAATAGTGTTCGTGGGATATTTTACAACGGTAGTTGAATACTGCAATTTAATGTATAGTATATAATTTATTATATGTATCGCATGTAACAATTGCACGAAATGCATTTTCTTTACGTCTTGCAATATTTTTATTAAAATTTATTATACGTATTAGATTTAATGAACTAAATTTTTTAATAGTAAATTTCTCACTATGCAAAAGTAATTGAAACTTCTTTAAAAATGCATTGGATGTGTTTTTGTGTATTATTATATAATAATGATTATATTTTTCCAAGTTCTAATTGAAAATCAATTCAGACGTCTTAATAACTATACGTCACGAAGCAGATGTGTTAACACTTGTTAAATCGCGTAAACGCTTGTAAAATCATGTTAAAACTAGTTAAAACGTGTCAATAATGAAATGTTTTTCAATACTAACTTAAAAGCGTTGTTTAGTTGTCCAATTAGAATTAAACTGCGTTAAAAATGTTTATAGCAGTTTTCTAGCTGTATGTCTCAATTTTATTCAACTTTATTATCTTAGTGAAATAATGTTTACGCTCTGTTACATACTGATTAAATTATGAGTTGCTCATATTTTTATTTATTTAGTGTAATTACAAATCAAGCAACGTTATTGGGACTATAGTGGATTTTGTTATCCGATGGTATCCGATAAAAGATGAAATTTCAATTCAAATCGATTAAAAACTGTAGAAAGTAAACAAGCTTACTTTATACATACGATATGCGTTTAAAACAGATTTGTATTAAACGCATATTGGTCATAAAATACATTAGCGCTTGTTTTCCGGCACATATAGGTATTTTGAATGTTCCGTTCGTGACACCGAAACATAAAATTGACCATGAGAGAAACGTTATTATTGAATCCCTATCAACTTCAACAATCTGCGTCATAGGCAAATAAAGCCGCTTCAAGCGAAAAGGCGAATAATAAATGATTATGTAATATTAAAATGTGAAAAATGCCTTCATTATAAACAGCGTTACGCTATAGTCTAAAACTATACATGGATAAACTCTACCATATGATGGCTATTTGTTTGTTTTAAGAATTAATAATAAATATTTGAAAAAAAATAAAAATTTAAAAAAAAGTTTAGGATCCCTGCATTCTAATAAATAAATGAAACATGGGTTGTGCCATTAACTAATAATGCTTGATGAAAACGTGGCACCGATGTTGTGTCACCGGACAGTAACTGTTGGCGGAACGATTATTCCAGCCGTAGCACATATGTTGTGCTATCGACTTATATGAATTTCTTTAGCAGCATAAGAGGTCTACGAGCATTAAGCATTGAGTGTTATATGTTAATGTTATATAGTGTGTTAAAGTTTTGAATTCAATACATTTAAAAACTAAATTGGTTAACTGGGTGCTTCTTATTTGGTCATTATATTGTTGATTGAATAAAATGAACGCGCTACAACTGACATCATCATATCGATTATTTCGTAGTTTTTTTACTTGGATAACAAAATTAATTACGTTACGAAAAATGATAATTGTGGGAATTCGGAATGCTGTATAGTCCCCATCTAAGATGTCAACGCTCATCATCGTTGTGTTAGAAATAAACGTGTACGCATGCATGCATACATATACAGGGCTGTTTTAAGGGGACACGGTCAATTGGGCGACGGCGATTGGGCGACGGTCAAATGGGCGATTCAAAATGGGCGACGGACAAATGGGCGATGGCCTTTTGGGCGACGGTCTTTTGGGCGATACAATAATAATGCATTACAAATAAATGTGTAGCAAATCATGATCCTATAATTAATTAAATAATTTACATAATTTAATACATATTAAAATATATATATACATATACGTACATACGAAAATATAAGTAATATTTTTTATAATAGAATTAAAAGATGAAAACATTATACGGTCTAAACAAAATATAATATACCTACATAAGATATAGTATGTATATATTTACTTATCATTTGTGCTTATTTAATCATAAAATATCACTTTAACAGTTTGATTTTTTTCATTCAAGAATTTAAGAGAGTTACCCGATATCATAAAACACTTAAAGCACACGGCTTAAGTCGGTAATTTTATTATAAATACCTACCTGATAAATGTTCTTAGTGGGCCCTTACGCGAATTTTTTTTATGTTTTGAGCCTTGGAAACTACTGTGAGAACAAGCTTTTGGAATTTCCAAAAATCGCATATTTTTCAGTTATCTATTTTAAATTAGATAGGATAGGTATATAAAAATATAATAACACAGAACTAGCGCTGATAAGTGTTTATCGTGGATTTTACCCTTTACGAGATTTTTTTATGTTTTGAGACTTATAAATTACTGTGAGAACAATCTTTTGGAATGGAATTTCCAAAAATCGCATATTTTACCGTTATCTATTTTAAACTGGATAGAGTGGTTATATATAAATATAATAAGCTAGAACTAGCGCTGATAAATGTTTATCGTGGATTTTGCCCTTCCCGCGATTTTTTTTATGTTTTGAGCCTTGGAAATTAGTGTGAGAATAAACTTTGGGATTTCACAAAAATCGCATATTTTACAGTTATCTATTTAAAATTAGATAGGGTAGTTATATATAAATATAAAAACCCATAACTAGCGCTCAGTATACTTTTGAATTTTGACTGAAAACATTCGAAAAAAGTTTCGTTGCGTCTTTGAAAATTATTTTTGTCGTGGTTTTAAAACACTTTGTCACAGTGTCATTGTGTTTTTGGTAAAAAATTCAGTACAGCAAGAAAATAAGTATGTGTCTTTATATTCACATGTGGGTTATATTATATGTGTTATTTATAGATAATTGTTTTTTATAGATTATTGTTGAGAGCGACTAATTTGAGTTACCACATTTTATATTCTTTATAAATGGATAATTCAGACATATTAAGTCAAAAAGACAAGGAAAAATATTTTTGGAATGGATATCTTTATGAAAGGAATAGATCAAAAAATTTTTATAAAAGTTTTGAGGTACAATAGAAAAAATATCATAGAATATTTACATGGTATTGCATATAATTATAATATGAATTAATAATTTGAAAATAAAATTGTTTTTCATTTAATATACATTTTTGTTTTAATGTATATTTTATTTATATTCAAAATAAAGCAAAGCGTGCAAGTTTTTTTTAATTTCTGTCGCCCATATGACCGTCGCCCAATTGACCGGAATCGCCCATTTGTCCGTCGCCCAATTGTCGCGTACCGGTTTTAAGAGTAGGGTGGCCATACGTAACAGGAGTAATGATAAATAAATCAAACGTATATCCGTATCGTGTGCTTTAAAGCTATTAGTATGGGGACGTAAACCTAAACTTGCCATTTCTTTCTCAATTATGAATAATAATGAAATGGATAGCTCTCAAACTGACTGCGTTAACGCAAATATATTAGAGGTAAAAACTTATTTTTTGGCATGTCTCTAAAGTACAATGACTGAGAGTTTTATTAGTAGATCTTAAACGGTACGCGACAATTGGGCGACGGACAAATGGGCGATTCTGGTCAATTGGGCGACGGTCAATTGGGCGATGGTTATTTGGGCGACGGTCATATGGGCGACAGAAATTTAAAAAAACTTGCACGCTTTGCTTTATTGTGAATATTAATAAAATATACATTAAAACGAAAATGTATATTAAATGAAAAACAGTTTTATTTGCAAATTATTAACTCATATTATAATTATATGCAATACCACGTAAATATTCTATGATATTTTTCTATTGTACCTCAAAACTTTTATAAAAATTCTTTGGTCTATTCTTTTCATAAATATATCCATTACAAAAATATTTTTCCTTGTCTTTTTGACCTAATATGTCTGAATTATCCATTTATGAAGAATATTAACTGTGGTAACTCAAATTAGTCGCTCTCAACAATGATCTATAAAAAAAATTATCTATAAATAACACATAAAATATAACCCACATGTGAATATAAAGAAACATACTTATTTTCTTGCTGTACTGAATTTTTTACCAAAAACACAATGACACTGTGACAAAGTGTTTTAAAACCACGACAAAAATAATTTTCAAAGACGCAACGAAACTTTTTGCGAATGTTTTCAGTCAAAATTCAAAAGTATACTGAGCGCTAGTTATTGGTTTTTATATTTATATATAGCTACCCTATCTAATTTTAAATAGATAACTGTAAAATATGCGATTTTTGTGAATTCCCAAAGCTTATTCTCTCACTAATTTCCAAGGCGCAAAACATAAAAAAAATTCGCGGAAAGGGCAAAATCCACGATAAACATTTATCAGCGCTAGTTCTAGGTTATTATATTTATATATAACCACCCTATCCAGTTTAAAATAGATAACGGTAAAATATGCGATTTTTGGAAATTACAAAAGATTGTTCTCACAGTAATTTACAAGTCTCAAAACATAAAAAATCGCGTAAAGGGCAAAATCCACGATAAACACTTATCAGCGCTAGTTCTGTGTTATTATATTTATATATAACTATCCTATCTAATTTAAAATAGATAACTGTAAAATATGCGATTTTCGGAAATTCCAAAAGTTTGTTCTCACAGTAGTTTCCAAGGCTCAAAACATAAAAAAAATTCGCGTAAGGGCCCACTAAGAACATTTATCAGGTAGGTATTTATAATAAAATTACCGACTTAAGCCGTGTGCTTTAAGTGTTTTATGATATCGGGTAACTCTCTCAAATTCTTGAATAAAAAAATCAAACTGTTTAAGTGATATTTTATGATTAAATAAGCACAAATAGGTAGGTATATTATATTTTGTTTAGACCGAATAATGTTTTCATCTTTTAATTCTATTCTAAAAAATATTAATTATATTTTCGTATGTACGTATATGTATATATATATTTTAATATGTATTAAATTATGTAAATTATTTAATTAATTATAAGATCATGATTTGCAACACATTTATTTGTAATGCATTATTATTGTATTGCCCAAAAGACCGTCGCCCAAAAGACCATCGCCCATTTGTCCGTCGCCCATTTTGAATCGCCCATTTGACCGTCGCCCAATCGCCGTCGCCCAATTGACCGTGTCCCATCTTAAACAATCCTAAAAAGCTTATCAACGACACACGAAATAACAACCTCAAATTGGTGGCATCGGTGAGTTTCATCGAGACCCGCCAATTTATAATAACTATTATATAAAGTGACTCGATCATTCACTCGCCTTTTATCAATATTTACTGATAAAATTTTGAACAGATAGATTTTTCTTCGACATTAGCAACTGTGTTACAAATATCGCTTTATATTAAGCTGATCATTATGCGTCATACGAAGTACGAAGAAAAATTGAATTAAATTTTTACCAATTGCTCGCCATTTCTTTTCTACAATATGATTCATAATTTATAATTCAGTTATTGTATGTTTTCTACCAACATCCTTAATGACACCATCTTATTGGCGTTAGTCCTAGTAATAAATATTATAAACAGCAAAGGCAAAGCCAACCACCGTTACTCACAAACAACAACCTCACAGTAATTCTCGAGTCCCGCTTTCGCTCCTAGTGCCAATAAAAACGCTTTCATAGTCTCGCGCGCCAATAAATTCTTGCACACATGTAGGTCTACTATTGTCGACTGAATACTACCGACAATGGTTCTCCATCTTTGAAAGGCCTCGCGTATCCTTGACGGCCGTAAGTCGGTCACACTACACGGGTCCCTCCTGAGCACCTCTCGGCACGCCGTGTGTTGTCCGGCAAAGAGTATGCGGCGCACACAAACTCCATTATGTAATGGAACATAGCGTGACGGTACAGCGTTCGCGAATAATCAATACCACCTACATACGTACTGTGCCGGACGATCCGGCTGATGCAGTATGCAGAATTTGCAGCGGACCGGTCCGGCTGCTGCTGCGGTACGCACTCACGCATACCGCTACTCTACACGCGCGCCTAACATGTCTGCCTATCCAGCGATTCCGGGGTTTGATTGATATCCGATGCGAAAATATTTGAGGTTACTATATAAAAATAGCTATACTTACTAAGTAATATAAATCCTTTGATGTAATCATTCTACTACTGACACTAAGCTATACCCATCATATAATATATGTATATGTATATAGCATTTAAAATACTAGATTTGAATATATCTGATCTCACGCACCAGATTTTTGATAATCTGATAACAGTTGTTTATGCGTATGAAATATACTTCAATATAATCACGAGAAAATATCAGCGGTTCCCAGATTATTTAAAATGAAACGCGGATTTTTTTAAGAAAATCAGAATAATAACACTTTTTTTGTAGTTTTTAAAAATTTAGTTTGATTGTGGATAAATCTGAAATTATATCCAACTTGTTCCAATATTTTTCTTTTGTAGCTGTGGAGAGTAAAAATTAGCTTTCAAGTCAATGGTACAAAAAGAAGCGAGCAACAATTTACCTCTTTGATTAATATTCTTATTTTACATAACACCAAACTTTGTTCAATGAAACTTTATTTTATTTAACTTGTATGAAGTAGGTTAATAATGCTATTCTAAAGAATAAATATCTTCTGATTTATTTTTAATAATGAAATAATTGTAGTTCCAATAATTATTATTTTGATATATAGATCCTAAAAAATTATTTTTTGCTATGAAAATATTTATATTTTTGCCCTAAGGGGAAAGATATTTTGCAACAGCCATAAAGTTTTAATGTGAAACAGCAAATATTTATGTTAACTACTGACATAATTTTGTATACTTTTCCTCTACTATAGCTAAAATGTATTTTAAAGATAAAGGAATGTTTCGAGGGCTTAATAGTATGATTTTTTTACATATATGTGATGAAAAAAATAATTTCTTGTGAATAATCTTGATATATCCATAACTACATGAAAATACCTGACTCGATCGATAGTATTTCTTCACGATTATTATTATTCAACTCAATAAGAAATAGAGGCTTATTGACAAACATCAGGAACCTTGAGATCAAAAGAACGCGCTGCCAATAAAAAATTACATTCATTCTTTTTTATTTATTAGAAATCTGGCAATCATGATTTAACAGGTTTCTCCAATGCATCATGGCTGCTTTTATACAATAAATCTAAGCATTTCATACATATACACACATGCTTGATGTTTTGTAAAATGAACACCACATACTTACGGCTTGGAAAAAATAAAGTAAAGCGCATCAAGCAGCTCCTCATCGCCAAAAGCATCGATCGCTGACGTTCTGACCACAATGATTAAGAATAAGGGACACAATCGCAACTATCGAGGGCACCCTAGAGCCCCCGATAGTTACGATTGTGTCCCTTATTCTTTCAAAAACTACATTGTGTCCCTGTAGTTTTTGTGCTTAAAACACTTCCGCCAAAACTATATGGGAATTCCGCTGGGCAATAAAGTCTGGAAAATGTAATAATGAAGTACTTCTGAATGGTCGCCGGTTGTCAGTCGACAACCTCAATGACTCCAGGTATTTTTATAAAGACAGCGCATTTCCAGGGCATCACCATTTAATAAGTATGTCATCGATAAACAGAAGAAAAATCAGAGGATGATATCTCTATGATACTAAAACTATTTTTAAATACTTGAGCCTAGTGCTTCTTGAAAACAATTTTTGGCATTCAAATACATCCGACATTAATAGCTTACAAGAAATCATGCATATTTCCAAGCACCTGACACGGATTCACCCTTTTTTATGCATCGGTTGTTTTATGTTAAAAAATAATCGTAAAAATTTAATTTTTACTAAGAAAAGATTGAAAATTCTTGGGGAAAATGTCAAATCAAGAATTCCCATTTCTCGAGAATTTTTTTGATAAAGGTCGAAAGTGTTTGAATTGAAAAACATTGCTTAAAATTTTCTCAACTACTCTGATTTACTTTGGTAATCTAAGAACTATATTAATAATCAGATAAAAAATCCCGCTCTGCGTGGAAATTGTCAGATTGTAAAAATGTATGGGGGCTTTCAACAGAGTTACGCCATAAATTTGCCTTTCAGCAAACTTTTTTTTTTAATAATCCAAAGAGATTTTTATCTGGTTCAAAATATCAAAAAATGTAAAGTAGCAACATCTGTTATTGATTATTTTTTCTACATTGCACTCAAATAATTTTTAATATGTTATTGATCTACTTAGTATTATGGTGTCGGCAATAAATTAACGTATCCTTTTTTTGTATGAGTTCAAATTGAAGCATAATCCACTAGAAGAACCAATAATGGATTTGGCGAGGGTACTGTTAGTCAGAGAACTGTAAGCATTGATTCGGGAAATCTTGTAGTGGCGATATTAACATTGAAAATGAGCCCAGTGAAAGATCTCTATCTGCTTTTTATGAAGAATGATTAAGGAACATTACTGAAGCTAATCAGCAAATAAATTATTTTACGGGATCTTCTGTTTTCTTATAGTAAATAAACAATGTTAAGAAATTAAAAAGAAAATAACTTACATTTGCTTGTTATATATTATATACGTATATAGATATATGTATAATGTATATATATTAATGTCAACTTACATTAATGTAGGAATAAAGAACTAGTTTAACACAATTTTTGGAGCTGTTTTTCAGTTATGAAGACTAAACCTACTTTTTACCTATAAGTAAGTCTTTTGAATAAAGAGCAGGTGTCATATTATTATTCACAAATTAATTTTATTATTGCATATTTTTCATGACTCGTGTCTGGCTTCAAATAAAACTTCCAGTAGCGAAAATTGCCTTCTCAATCAGGTTTAACAATTTTGTGGCCGTCCAGAACCGAGAGATATTACAATTATATAAATCGGTCGAGGCCCTTGGCGATAATCACTGCAACACCTTGACTATAATAATTCGCTAGATTTCCAAAAGTAGTGAAAATATATTTTTTTAATTGGTGTAGTGAAGCGAACCATTAAACAGTTCACTTTATAATTATTTAATTAAATAATTGTAAAAAAAATCGCTTAGTAAAATTAATATCACGTTCGTTAAAATACAATCCTTTTCAAACGATACTGACATATCACGTTTTAATATATCATTACATTAAAAATTATAATATTTGACAAATTAAACTAAATCAAATCAATCAGGGTGCAATACTAATACATAGAAGATTATACAATATCACTATTATTTCAGTACAACGTGACTTGGACGAATAAAAGGATAACCAACAAGGTACTAAATTAATTCAATTTTTTTACTGGAAAATTCAATTTAATTATATAACACTTTTGCCATTATAAGCACTTTGAAATTGAATTGCTTTATTCTTATAATTCAAATCGTGTTTATTGTTGCGTTAAGGGGGATCCAAATTCTGGTAAATTATAAACAACAAAAACAGAACCGTAAAAAATAGGGACCTTCACAAGCGACGATCTATTATATATTTTTTTGCGATTGTATCGAAAATTATGTATCAACGAAAGGTTTCGTGTACCAACGCTTTTGACCAATATCTGAATAAGCCTTAACACGTGAAATGTTTCAAAAACTCATAGTTATAATTTATTTATTCAATCAAAATATTGGGAATAAGAAATGAAACGATTATATTTTACTAATATAATATAAAAAGACACTATGTATACTTTATATAGCAATATTAGCTAAATAAATTAAATAATAAAACAATTAGATAAATATATTAATAAAATAAAATAATAAATAGCAAACTGTCAATTATTACCAAAATAATTCGTTTTACACGGTGATGTCAACTCAATTACCTATAAAGCTTGATGCTTCATAAATGAGACAAAAGTTAACTATGTGATTCTAAACTATTTTTTTAATTTTGCTAATCATTTTATTAGTATAATCATGTAAATTATTACACTTTAATATGTTTTCAGCATGATAGATCAACGATATAAGTCATACTTTAAAGACCAGGACTCTAATCTTATATGAACCGTAATGTTTTACAATTTATATCCTGTCTAGGAGATCTGAATCAGTGATCATTATATAATTATCTAACATTGCAAAATCACTTAAAAATAATAAAGCTCCGGGAATTGACCGATTAGATAACATCTTAATAAAAAACTTTCCATTTAAATGCTTTCATTTTCTAACTAACATATTTAACTTTTGCTTATCTATTGGGTATTTTCCAGGTATTTGGAAAGTTGCAAAAATAATTCCGATAAAAAAACCCGGTAAAGCTGATAGCATCCCATTAAATTACCGACCGATTAGCTTACTACCGTCCCTAAGTAAATTATTTGAAAAGATTATCTTATCACGTTTAAAAGAGTGTCTAAATAGTAAAATCATTGACGAACAATTTGGCTTCCGCGAAGGACACTCAACAACGCATCAACTTAATAGACTCACGGAGCACATTTCTGCGAATTTTAACAGGAAAAAAAGCACAGGATTTTTAATGTTAGACGTAGAGAAGGCATTTGATACTGTGTGGCATGAAGGGCTAGTATACAAACTAGATAAGTACAAAACCCCACACTATCTGATACAAATTATCCGATCATACCTCCAAGATCGAAGCTATGTCGTCTCCTTAAATAACGATAATTCGACACCGCGTAAAATACCAGCCGGGGTTCCTCAGGGGAGCATACTTGGGCCGTATCTTTATATAATATATACAAACGATATTCCAATTTTAAAAAACACCAGTCTCTCTATTTACGCGGACGATACGGCCGTTTTAACTAGTTCATATGGTCTTAAACCAATAGCAACAAAACTACAAAAATCTTTGCATAACTTAAATAAACATTTAAAAAAGTGGAAAATAAAAATAAACGATGATAAAACTGAGGCAATCATTTTTACGATGCGCCGGCAACCGTTGCCTCCGCCTTTAAAAACCGAGCAGGGCAAAAACATTGAATGGAAAACGAGTGTTAGGTATCTGGGTCTTCACTTAGATTCTAAATTAAAATATACAAAGCATATAAAAGAAGTACGGTCTAAAGGGCTTGCCGCCATTTCAGCTCTGAGACCCATTTTTAACAGAAAAAGCGCGTTGACGATTAAAAACAAAATTTTATTATATAAACAATTAATACGACCGATATTAACATACGCTTGCCCAGTGTGGAGTAATACGTGTAAAAATAATTTTAATAAGTTACAAGTAATTCAAAATAAAGCTGTAAAAATAATTTATAACACCCCATATTATACTAATTTAAAGAAACTCCACACTCGATATTCTATACCTACAATTAAAAATCACATTATTACTAATACGATAAATTATTACAAAAATATCTCGCGTGAACATAATAATAAATTAATTGCAAAAATTGGTAACTATGACAAAGTCACACTAAATTTCAAGTATAAACATAAAATGCCTAAGCACATAATGCTTTGATAGCAAATCCGTAACCACGACTTCAATAGCCCCAGTTCGTAAGTGTTATTTTTAATTATGTATCTTATATTTTATTTATTTTATTTTCTTTTTCTTATTGTATAAAGGTTTTAGTATTTTCTCCTTAAATTTTACTTATTAAATATTGCATATTGTTGCCTCTATTTTTGTTTAAACTATTGTAATTTCGCTTGTAAACATGATAATGGCTAAAAGCCAGAAACATGTAATTTATAACTTGTATAAAACTAAATTATTTTTGAAATAAACATTTAAAAAAAAAAAAAAAAAAAAAATTATATAATTATTCGCAAAAAAACGCTTATGTAAAGCCAAATTGTCTAGGACTAAAAGGGTAATGCAATATTCACGTATTTTTTATTTTATAATATAAACATTTATAGCTCAAATTTAAATAATGTTACTTTTAACACGAGTAGAAATAAATAAGTAGGTACATATACGAGAGATAAATCTTTCGAAAATAAATATTATTTAGATATTTTAAAATAAATATTATGTATTTGCAATAATTAAAAAAAAATATAAATAGATCACATAAATATCACAATCATCAATCTCACTGTCCCACTTTGAACAAACAAATTTACAATTTTCTACGCACTCCTTTCTCATAAGGCTCTTTTGGATTATCGTAACTGATGAAAAATAATGAGCAATATATTTTATTGGAATAAGTAGCGCTCTGGCGGCTGGTATAAAAATTTAGGAGGCATCCAGAAGCAAACGATCAAAGACGATGTTGTCCTAGATTTGTTGTTATAAAAGAAGCAAGATTTGGAGCCCGTATTTTCAAAAATATATTTTTTTAAGATTAATAAGTGTTTTAATTAAGATAATTTATTATTAAAATATTTAATATATCGAAACAATAGTTGCCGAAGTATTCGAATGCTTTGGTTTGGATAATATGGTGAATTCCTGGCAGATGGCATTTACTCAGAAGTTGTCTTCTCTAGTGTTTAAATAATTTTTTTTTATTTTAAGCAAAACTAAAGGTAAACTATGTACATCTGAGAGTGAAGAGAACGATGTTATCGTAAATCAGTTAGTATTTGAATTCCTTATGAACGAAAAGTCATCATTGTGGCATTAGTTCTTAGATTTTTATGGAATTTCCATCACGTGTACACAATGATATGAAGATGGCATTTTTAACAACTTATAAATTCATACTCCAAAAATAGTTCGACACAACACGAACACCATCAAGTTCGCTCTGAAACACTTGCCCGAGGGCATTTCGCGGTGTTCCGAGACTATGCGAGATATCATTAAATATTTTTTTGCTAGGCTGCGTGAGTGATTTAATTCGAAATGCACTCGGGGTTTAATAGCCGTGCAGGGAATAAGGATCGACTGACAGGACTCAATTATTTTCGGGTTAAGGTAAACACTTAATGACCGGGTACGAATCGGACGCCTTCGCTGCTACAGCCAGTCTTTGTAGAATACATTTTAAATTGTGTCAGAGTTGAGACAGCTCCACAACGATGGGCAATTACTTGAAATTGGGTCGCGTTTGTGGAAAATGTGGGTATATGACGATGGCGAGTTTTGTTTATTTTTCCGGTGCTTTGCGGTGCGTTTCGGAATTGGTGCGGAGCGAGAGGTACTACGATCCGAGTACCATATTAATTGATAAGCGGTTGCATCATCACGAAACTAATTAAATGCATGCCAGTTTAATGATATTAAAAAACAAATTGATATTTGTATGTACTTTTTGGGTGTTGTATTACGTTTTTATTCGGTATAAACTACCTAGCCAATAATTAAATCCATAATTCATACACTTTATTGTGATTACTAGTATCGCACCTGTTGAAAAATCTGCGTAATAAAAGTAGCATAAAATAACGAAAAATTATCTACACATGAAATACAATTACTCATAATAAATATTTATTTAATTAAAAATATTTATGAGCTGCTTAAAAATATTCTTGTACATGTATATATAAAAATACCAACATAATTTTAAAATGTGCTTTATCGATTATGTGTTGGAAGAACGGTCAAACTTCAGAGCGTTCTTGAGAGAACTATTGTCAATAAAAAAAATCGAGGATTTTACATTTAAATGACCTCAAGTGTAAATTTATATGGTCTTTATTTATATATACATCTCTAAAAGTAATATTCTCAATCGTACGAAGAACGACGACTGCACACTTAACACTCCGTTAGTGGCGCCTCTATAGTAACACCAATGGTGGCACGGATCTGTGAGATCCATGACCAAAAATCGAACATTTAGTCACAAATACGTATACTTTCTTTTGGGAAAAGGTTAAAGAATAAATTAGATGTATCGACATAAAACTTAAAATTTCCTATAGTCAAAATAGTGTCATAAATGAATTTTGATTAATTACCTAGAAATATTATTATAACGACACAATACATATAATAGCATTTGACTTTATAATTTTAAGAAATACATATTGCATCGTGATCAAAATTTCAGATCCTTTCTACCCCTAAAAACAATAAAATAAAATTAACTAGAACTTTTTAGAGCACTAATAATTATTTATTACCCAAAAAATATCGGAAAAGTTTACGATTGCATTCCACCAGCAAGTCTATCAGACTTCATAACGTTTAACGCTTTCATCCCATTTTTCCAGTTCTTGCGGGAAAGCCGTGGCAGTTATCTGTGAATAATCGACCTGATGAAGGGCTCCACCCTCCGTTGTTTGAAATGTCCAGGGGCCGCGACCCCCGCTTGGACACATGCGCCCACCGGACTGATTAATGGGCGGAATCGCTTTGGGGGAATGCGTCCAAACGTGCATATGCGCATGCATTACTAGTAATTAAATTCCAAAACTGTTAAGCCCTAAAACAGGCGCCGCTGCTATTTTTTAAAACGTAATAGAATCCTTGACTACATATAGAATCTATGGTGCTGCTAAGCTTGGCGTGACTTTTCCTCGACCCACGGCATAAAATGCATGTAACCGCACAGTCACGGCTAAAAATAGAATATAAATCATTAATATGTTTATATGAAACTACATATAAACCGTAACAATTTTTTAGTACTGCTGTAAGTACGGCTATGCCCTGATTTTCGCGATAAAATTTTAGGGACATTTGTGAGATCGTCAGAATTTGCATTAAGAGTCAATACATAAAATTCACAGAAAAAACTTTACATTTCTAATTCGCATCATAATATTTTATATCAAACATGGTAGATGTTTAAGGTCAACTTTGCCTTTAGCGCTAACCATAGTCATTTGGTGGAATTTTTATATTAGGGGTTTGCTTATACCCCATATTAAAACATAGTCTAGTTCTTGGAATTTTAAAAGCTGGATTTAATATATGATTTTTACAAGAAATATCTAAATTATAACCCAAAATTTGAAATATAAATTGCATAATGCATCTTATTATTTGACTTATGATTCACGACTCTATTATTTTTTTATTTATTTTGTCATATTAAAGGAAATGATTTTTTACTTGGTTGACAACTTTGCCATTTTTAATAGTCTAATAAATCTAAGTCTCGACAACGTTAAACCTGAACTGTGTTTAAAAATGCGAGGTCCGGAAATTTCTGGATAAAATTAATAGCCAATGATTATGTTTATGGCAATGATTTTATGTACATGTAAAATTGTGTAATTAATTCAAATAGGAAAGAAATAACATTAATGATAAAGAATGGAGTGGCAAACAATCCGTTGATCAACTAATTGAAAAAATCTCTTAATGCTCTATAAAGTTTATGAGCAATATCCAAAATTGTTTTTCATAAAACGCTTCCCGCACGATTTGGCAATCGGAAACTCTGCGCGCGTTGGGTGCTGATAAACAGAGTAGACTTTTATGAACTATAAAAAATCTAAATACAATGTTTTATTTTTATCTTTTCAACTTTGTATATTTACTTTCCGTATATAATAATTATATAACTCTGTTTTCATTCCTGGTTTTTAATTTATATCTTAATATCATATATTTGGGTCTAAATGTTACATTTATATCTCTCAAAATGTTTGGAAAAATAACACGTCACATGGGCAAAAAAATATAAGTCAAGTTGTCTCTACGCTATATAAAATCAAATAGCAAGCACCATTGCACTGACTATAAAATCAACTTATTATATGATGTCCAAATGAATGCGATTTTCTTTATTAATTAATTAATCGTCTGAATTAATCTCATATACTTTACAGACCGGGAAAAACTATTGCAAAAATGTGCATTTCAAAATGACATCACTGGGAGTATACGTGTCTGTGTCAATATGTACCCGAGGCATAACATTGCGCCGTCAATTGACTGTAATCTAGAAGAGGTCAATTCGTTTGAATCCCTCACAGTAATTTTGGCATCGCACTTTACCGTCTGGCGAGCAATTTCATACCGTGCCTCTTTCGGTAAGTAGCACCAAGGCCTTTTTAGAAAATGCGAACTAAACACGTACACACACTACAGGTCCGTTCGATCGATTCGCACTTAACCGGCGGGATATACATAAATCACTCCTTCGTTAAAAATATTACTGGATGCTGTGATGTATCCTCTCACTCTCTCTATTAAAGATTTCGTGGAATTATCTTCGATGCTTTTTTAATTTTAGATTCTCATACTGAAATTGCTCCTCAGAGACCCTCCGGCGTGCGTGGGTCTTCAGACGAAGGGTTGTTATGTTACAGATTCAAAGCGGGGGTTTCTCGAAATACTGACAGAATATTCAACAAGGGGACGGGGAACAAAGAAACTATAATATACGCATGGATGTAGAATATTGATTTTAGTATGCTTACATTATATATAATTAAAAATATACATTTAAAATATATGTATCGTACCCTTTACATTCCAGATTGTTTTAATTATGATGACGCAAACAATATTTAAAATAATAAACTGATCATTGGCCTGATGCTGAGTAGTATGTATGACATTTGAAAAATATTGTTTTCGCAGCGCGGCCAAATATTCTTTGTCGATACAAATTATATAATTTTTCACTGAGGGCCCAAATTATATATTAAATATTATATACTGTAAATTTCCTTTTAAATTAATATTAAAATCATGCAAAAGATGATAGTCCTGCTTTCAAGATGACGTTAAAAATCGGCATGACACCCAGAATTGCACAATAACGTCAATAGTCATAAATTACCACAGCATAAAAACTTATCCTTATAAGTTTCAATTACACACCTAAAACAATAGTCTTGTTCTTGTGTGGAACAGCATTGTTGTATGTGTCATTTGTAAGTATCGTACGGTTTTCCAAATAAACGGACACCTTTAACTAGTTTTTACTTAAGATATTGACTTTTAAAGGTGTGGTTCCACCCTAATGCGATTGACTCTCAATAAGTTAGTTTAAACTTCCTCGAAAGACCAGTATAAAATATGTGACATTCGGTCTCATCACCGGCAAGCACAAGACGGATGGAAATCACTCGAATAATTACTGACAACCAACGCCAGCTCCAGTACCTAATTAAAGTTTTCAAGCTAACACCTATAATAATATATAATAGAAAGTACATCTATATTAGCTTAATAATGACGTGATAAAATAAAATTTCTAAATTTTTTTTAGAAAAACTACTAAATTCCCATCAAATTAACGAGTGACGTCAATAAACACGCAATTAAAATGCCTTTAAACGTAAACATCGCTCATTTGGTACAATAAACGAGAACAATATGCGGTACATCGCCGCAAGACAAACAGTCGATGCAGACATTAATCGACTAACTATTATTTCACCAGGTGTAACTTTCAATTTCGTTTACGACTCATAAATCCACGTCGGATAATAATAATAGAAATTCATTGATTCGTACGTAGTAGTGGCCGATCGATTGTGGATTCACCTGTTCCACGGCGTGGAACTGTTCGTACATTACCTGCCGGTGAATTGCTCGTTGTTTTCCTCGCCGCTCGTTGTTTATGCCGTAAATCATACGTGCGAATCGTTTCGCGCACATTTCTTTTTTCGCCTCTCCGCCTTTATGAATCGCCCCATCGAAGCTGATCTGACGTGAAACGTTCGCGGAATTGAGACCGAAAATCGCGAAAATCAGTTGCGAATGTCAAAATATTTTTAGATTTTCCTTTGTGACGTGATCTAATAATGCGTGAAAATAAAAAAATCATATATAATATAATATTTGCAACAAAGAAAGAAAAGGTGCGGTTAAATAACCATAACAAGTCAGTCAAATAACATCGAGTCTAAAATAATACAATAATTATTTGTAGGTATTCTGATAAAATATAAAAAAAAATATTTTTACCTTTCGCTTGGGATACAAAGGGTATGGATTCGACTAATACTTTTTATTAACTAAAGAAACGATGAATTTGAACGAAAGACTCTTTTACAAAATATTATATTATTGATATACAATAAATAATTAAATATCAGAAAATACAGTTAATCAAAATACCATTAGTTCGTCTGATGATCGCGGTAATGATAATTTTATCTTTCTACTTCGATTCCGTATATATAATAAAATAATATTTTTTATGATGTATTAATCTAATATATAATCATATTTCCACCCAAAACCACATTTACAACTATAAATAGCTTACTGTAAATGTTGAGCAAGGATACAATGATCATTTGAGGAAAGAGTGGAAGATAAATAAAATGATGTACATGTATATTTATTGCATTGATTGTGATAATAAACCAATAAATAGTGATATGTTCCTTTCAACGTTTATCAAGACTTTTTATATACTTAAAACAATGTAATAAAGACTATATTGCTAGGGAGAGAGTAATCACGTTAAAAAGGCACTGCTTGTATAAGATACCATTCCATAAGCCAATCTCTAGCAGACCAGGCTGATGGAGATGGCGAAACCTCTTTGCAAAAAATTAAAAAATGTTTTTCCACTTTCCTTTGTTTTTTAATTTTGCTAAAAAATATGACAATACGGACAAAAGAAATACATATGTCAACCAACTCTAGTTTTACACGATTTTTAAATAAAACGGTCCACAAAAATACTATATTTTTGCACACACAATCTAATTCGGTCAATCCAGCTATATTTAGAATAAAACATGTCTTTTTTACACTGCTTTCCTTGGAACATATCTACCGTGTATTAAAAATATTTGAGTGTATTTACAATTAAATCAGTAATGTAAAAATTCAAAAAACCCAAATAATTATTGACCCAAAAACACCTACAGAAAAAGTATTTTCCATAACAATTGCAGTATATTTATAAAAATGAACTAAGCAATATAAAAATATGTGTTTCAAATCATAATATTACCATAAATACGGAAGTAATATCTAAGAATAACTAATCACAACGAAACACGATATCAGTTTTACTAAAATGTAAAAAAAAAAAATTTTTTGCATTAATTTTTCTATGTGATAATTTTTCAATTAAAGTTCTTTTCGCATAAGCAATTATAACTGTATTTTGGATTTTTATCACCGAACCATTATAATATATGTATATATTAAACTGAATCCGTAAAATTGCTTATTACGTGAAATTGGCAAAAAATTGCCCAATTCATGAAAACTGCAAGGCCGTTGCTTCATTCATAAATTAGGTAACTTATCTGCCGAATGCGTGAATTGTTTATTTAGTGCGTTTATCAAAGTAGATAGTAGCGCTCTGGTGGTGTTATTCATAACAATATCAAATGTCATTTCATTGTAAAAAATAAAATTTATTTAGAGTGCCAAAAACTCTAGAACTATGAATATAACCACGTACAAATTTTACTAACAAGTATTTTGGACAGAACGGCTTATGCCCCTTAGAACGGTGAATGCCCCATGATTCGTTGCAGAGTTATTCATGGGGTATTCACTGTGCTGACCAACGTTCGCTCGCACATAGCTCGTCTAAAATACTAACTAATAAAATTTGTACGTCGTTATATTTAATAATTAATTTATTTTTATACAACAGTAACATGAGAAACTTGTTATAGTTAATAAGTATTATATTTCATTAAATTACAATATATCTGCCAATCTCCCGGCATTATTTATACGACCAGATTAAGCATAAATATACATAGACCACTATTTTTAACAGCAATACTATTCATACACTTTACAGGTGCAAAAAAATTGGACTCTTCAATAAACATGACATTTCGCAACTGTCAAAGAAAAATAATCTGTTATCTACATTTATAATAATACAATAATTTCAAGCTATGTAAAAAATAAATTAAAATCACGCTCTATTATATTATATATATATATTTTAAGGAAGATAAATAATTAAACTTGGTTACTTTTATGCTAAAAAGAACCTTTTTGAAATTTATTATTTAACTGGTACGATGATAGTAATACCAATAAACGGCTAGAACTGTACGTGGATGTTATGTACGTATGCAAATTTCATTCGTGCAAAATGGATCCCATGTTCTATCCCTAAAGGGATATCTTTATTTTTATTTATTTTTATGATGGTTAATGAGATAATAATAATAATTTAATACACTAATCAACGGTTCAGAGACAGGGCGCGTATTGATATCGACTATTAATTATTATTATCATATATTTACTACATCGATGATAATAAAATTAAATGGATTATAAACCCAATAGTTATTCTCATTATCATATCCATGAAAGTTTTCATTTAATGAGACGGTTATTGTTTTTAGATTATAGGTTATTATTGTTACATTGTTAGTCAATTTTATAATTCGATTCATGCACAAAAATGAGATCAAAGATGAAATGCGTCCATTTAATTTTCAACATTCCAATTTTTGCATAAAGTTCGTAATTAACCAATTATAGTAAAATTATTTATATTTTGTTTTTGAAGAAAAAAAATAATTTTAAAATAATATATCATAATATAGTGAAATTTGAGTTAACTATTACACAATTATTCCAATGATTTTTTTATGATAGTTCTTATCGTAATTTTAACAGTCTGATTTTTCAATGTAACAGACATAAATGTGTATGTTAATTATACGTATCTTCACATTTAATGTAATTTAAAGAAAAAGGAACATTTCAAGAAACCATCTTATGTAAAAACACAGTTACATATAATACATACATACATATATCAACACGCAATATTCTCATGAAATTGTCGATACATTTAAATATAATTTTCCTGTTGTATTTGTAAATATTATATTTACAGAGTAACATATCTCATACATTAGAACTGATTGCAATAACATTGAATGAAAATAATTAACATTGGATGATTTAAAATGACCGTAGTAAATTTTTATTAAACATTTTGCAAATTATGTTTAAATTTTACTAAGGTGCGACACAATTTTTTTAATTTCTCATGATTTCAATAACTTATTCTTATGTGGAAGAGACACGTCCTGCTTTTATTAGTACAATAACTTCCGAACTGAAAATTGATATGCAATGTGCAATTTTATCTCTTGTGAAAATCAAAAGTACCTTTGTCCTAGTAAAGTAAAAAATATATGTTTTGATAATTTCCAAAAAATAATAGAATCATTCGACATATATTTAGAGCACTACTAACAATTAAGCCAACATCAACTACTACTTAGTGGTGTTATCAACAGTAGAAACAATCAAAACAAAGTTAAGAACCAATTTAAAATACCAAATGTTTAATATATTGTTATTTTTTAAACATGTATTTTTGGAATTACAACAAAAATCTTATGTATAATATGCTAAGATTAAAAATTTAAAAACATATTTTTACTATTTCAATACTAGAAACTATTTGAATACAGTTGAATATCCGAATATTTTTGTATTACTATTCGATATTCGAATAGTTTATGTGATTTTAACAGTTAATTACTATTATTTACCAACGTATGATGTACACGTTTGTGAATAATAGGGTCTCCTGTTGTATAGGTTTGTAAATGATCATAGAGTAACACGTCTATGTGACCAGCACGATAGATAAATGGTATAAGTCAGCGAACGTTACTTGAAAGACATAGGTTTGAATCCCATATGGCATCCAGTGTTTTCAATTTCAACTGTGTCTGGGAAATCAGAATTAGTGATTATTATGTAATTATAATTCCAATTGATTATCGTGGAATTAGACTTTCTTAGATTTTCCTAATGTCACAGACGAATAATTAAAATAAAATCGAGCTAGGTTGTGCATATTGACATATATTGCAAGCTGTAATACTAGTTTTTAATAATTAAAATATATGTTACTGATTTACAGACTTTGATTTCAGTCTGTTGGTTTAGTACTTAGTTAGTGTTAGCTGATTGTGTTTACTTGGCTGTAACGCATTTAGCCAACGCATGTTATGTTGCAACGAAAAATATATAATATATGTATGTATGTAAAAAATGTATTTTTCGATAGCATTGACATACGATGTGACAAGAGTTTGTTGACAAGATTTTTCATCGAAATGTAAATAACATCATTGATGCGTTGTTTTGTGTGAATTCAAAAAATTCCAAAAATCGCATGCGCTTACTTTATAAAAATATAATATAATCGACATCATATGTTCAGATAAGTCAAGAGACTTTAGTATTTTTAAATATTATATAAATTAGGGTGGCGTTGAATGAATTGTATTAATGAACTTCGTGCGGTACCCCAAAATTGTTCAGCGAAGCCCTAGGTTCCGTGGAACATAAGTTGGGAACTGCTGTTATATACCATTCGATTGCTCCATGATCCACCGTGAAATATTCGTGGAATTGATTGTGTTTTCATTACTGCGTCGTCTGGTGAAATATGTCGCGTTTTTTCTTCTTCTCAGCGACCGACCGACGGTGACCATGAAAATGTAAAAAACTCGAAAAATGTTGGAACAAGAAGGGTAGCCGGTTCGGCTCCCGGCGGCCGGGACGCTCCCCAGGCGGGACGGGGGAAAAAATACTGCTTCAAAGTTACTGTTATCTTGGTATATCCTCTTCAGGAAACTGGCACAAAAAGTATCCGAAGCGCGCATGGAGCACTCGACCTCTACAAACTCCATACTTTCTTGGCGTAGAATTCCCCCTCTGAGCTATTGTTACGTCGGCCACAGAAAGTATCGAATCTCCTACAGCTTGGAATTCTACCTCTGGCCTAAGCTTTACGCCAATACTACGCGTCAACCGCCCAGAGATGCGTGTACAATCTTATATATAATTAAAGAGCGAAAAATCAGCAATTTTTCCATATGCGTATCGAAGTATAACTCTGTACCGTTCGTGCGTACAATCCGTTCGAATATTACGCGAGAAACATCTCAGGCGGCCATTTTATTTGTCATACATTTTGGTGGAGCTCCACCATAAAGTGTAGAGATAGCGCCAACGCCGAGCGCGCCGGTTTATACGATACTTGATGTGTCCCTGGGCAACCCTTCGTCTTATCGTGCGTCCCTTTCGCACACGCTCGGCTCCTGGAGTATCTCATATATCTTAAGCCGGGCTTCTGTCGCTGTTCCTTTCGCACTTGTTCGAACAGTACTCCCTTGCTCTCGGCCCGGACGAAATGTCAAACTTGTGCGTTCTCCGCGCCCCTTTTGCGTCATGCGAAAACTTTAAAATTTATAACGATAAAACGATTTTTTAGTAAAACAACTCTTCAACGGAAATTCTATCTAATATGAAAAATAAACAAGTATTGATGAGATTGTTCGATAAAAAATGTCGTTTTTCATAGTAATTTTATAAGTTTTATCTTTTATAGCAAAAATATGTTGGTAAAAATGTCTAATCCAAGTCTATAGCTTGCTCTGTGATTAATTGCAGACGTTTTATTATTTGTTAGAATCAACTACGGTAAAAACAAACTATTTATTGGACTGGTCTCGCAAAGGTTTTGTAACCAATCCTCTTTTTAATTGTTGCGCTATTAATGTGAATGTTTGCTTTTCTTTTATTGACTTTGAGAAGGCGTTTGACAAAGTTGAACATGATGAACATATTAAAATCTATACGAATAGATAAAATCTACATAAATTTGAATTATTGAAAATTTGTACTGGCAACAAAAAGCGATAGTAGAATCAATAGCAAGTTTCAATGTTGTGTTTTCAATCTCTTATGATTTTTAATACTTATTAAGAAAACATTTTGGAAGAAAATTTGTTTTAAATGCAAGTGTTTGTAGGTGTAATAAGTCTAATTTAATTAAAGAGAAGTGTAAAAACTCTTAAATATCATAACAGAAACTGTAAAAAAAACCGATTTAAAATTAAACACTATCAACTCTAGACGAAGACTTAGACTAAACATTAGAAATGAAAGCCAGGACAATATTAAACTGAGTCAAGAAGGATCTTGCTTTAAAGCGAGTATAATTTGAACTTACTTTTAATAATATGAATGGTAATGTGTATATATTTTATCGATAGCATTGACGTACGTTGTGACAAGAGTTTGTTGATCAAAGATATTTTTATTGGAATAAACTAAGTTTAAACATCCTACAATACGTATCAAACAAACACTTATAAGTTAAGGTTATTGGAAATGTCTTATTTTAATGCTTATTTTTATAATAATATTAATTCACTTGAAATGGCCTTTATGATTGATTTGTATTAATTAATATTTTAATATATATTTTCTGTAGTATCAATCAACGGTTTATGGGTAAGCTTACCATACGTCCCAGTTTCATACCATCGGTCCCGGTTCCAAAAAATATTCGAGATGATCTTCTTTTTTAGCTCTCCCAGTATCTCGATATCTAATCTAGCATATCTTAGCGTCCCAAAATGAACAAAAAAACACGAGACGACCTTATTTAGCTCTCACCAGCATTTTACATCACAATATCCACACAAACAAAATTTTCCGTGATGTCTTTTCTTTTTAGCTGTTTCGTTTTAAATTTTCATAAATATTATAAGCCTATCAATTCTTGTATTATGAAACTGAAATCACATTAAACTTGCACTTAAAAATATTATATCTAACATTATTGTTTGATTTCATGCATACATACATTTTCTCAACATTTATAGATCTTTAGAAAATAATTTGGATGCGTTTGAAAATATGTATCAGAATTTGTTTATAAATATTGAATGAATACATTAAAAAAATATGCTGTGTAATAAATTTTGCTAACGCATTGTATTTGAAAAAATAATATCTTAATTATTATTATTAAAACATAAATTTCTCGTTGCGAAATCCGGACTTCGTCTCTGATTTTAAAAATTCTTTCAATTTACTTAAACCTTAAAGTATACAAAAGGCATTAATAATTTTACTCTTAATTCAACGCACTCTATATGTATCGATAGTATTTTTATATCTCAATAATTAACAATACTTATAACTCAAATTAAATGCAATTTCCCACGTGATAAAATATTTTGTGTGTGAACATGAAAGAGGTTCCGTGCCACGCTTTGACAATGGCTGTGCCGCACTGACTATGGAAACCTACCTATTCGTACGTTCTTCTTTTTTCTCTCCAGACTGTTTACGCTCTTTCCAGAAAATGTAGCAAAGATTATTTTTTCCTTTTCTACGATGTGTAGAATAAAATCAATACATATTATTCTAAAAAATATCATTACAGTTTCATCATAAATTATATAATATATACATATGCTTTAAAATTCTTAGAAGTTCTATATTCTTCCCTTTGATGATTTCAAACGACAATTCTAAAGGCTAGAATTTACCTATGGATTATTTTAAGTAATTTGGTTTCAACTGAATTCTGTATTGGACGTGATGGATAATAAACAGCAATACGTTTTAACTATTCACTAATATTGTTGCCAATATACTAATGATTAGTAATTAAAATTAATTAACGTATTATAATCACGTTAACTAATGGATCAACATTGAGTCTTCATCATAGTTTTTTTTTTATAGACAATATAAAACGCGGAACAATTGACATTTAGATTTTAATTGTGATTTAAACCTATTTGAATCATTAATATATTTAAATTATGTTTTTAGATGTAAAATAATTTATACAAAAAATATTAAAGAAAAAACGTTGGCGTTGGCTCGTTTTTGCGCTTAGCCGTAAAATGTCTAGGAGTCGTTTTTTTCCTGCATGAAGAGCCGCCCGAGGAACGAAAAACAAAAAGACAGGATTTCTTTTTTTATTATTTATTTTTTATTTTTCAATGTGCATATTATTTTTGCATTTCTTAAGGCTAAAACTTAATTATTCCTTGTAAACACAAAAATATTATACTTACCACATTATAAAAAAATATTATAGCAAATTTTACACCTACGTATTCATTTTTTGCTATAACTTGAACATTCGACATTTGCAAAAAAATGTCAATAACACCATCTGGTTGAGCGTCATGAATCTCCGATCACGTTTGTGTATAAATACATTAGGTCACTGGCTCAAATCTAAAAATATAAAGCATTAAAAAACAATATTTTCCTTTGAAAATAATTAAAACATTTTATATACTTATTTTCTAAAACATACTGATATATACGGAGGAAAATTTTAAATTTCCTTCTTCCAACAAATAAGATATTTTTATCAGCAGAATATCAATAAAGCACGGGAGCCAAAGAATATTCAAAGAAAATTTAAAAATTGCTCGGTGCGTTGCTGGGTAAATTTTAATGTTTTTTTACAAATATAAAAAAAAAAATTTTTTTTTACAAAAATATTAAACAACTATAATATACATATATTAATAAATAAAGATAAAATATTAGTCATCCATATTCCTCTAAATACAAATATTTTAAGAATTTTGTGTACATATTAATAGTAAGGAATATTTCACGTTACTGGGATTCCATATTCTACTATGACACTAATAAGTTATATAAAGCGCCTCATATGGCGCACCATAAACCCTAGAATATTTTATGGCTTGTTATGATATTGACCTCCTGACTTAAAACTCTTTTCAAGCAACTCTTATCAATCCATCAAAAAAATATTTTTTCTAAATTCGTTTCTACCACATTTCAATTGTGTGTAGATATTGGCTTTGTAGAGTGGCATAAATATAAATTTGTCGTACGAAACGGGGGCGGCTGATATCGCCATTATCCTAAATGAATTGCCATTACTTTGGCAATGTTATGGCATTAAAACTTTGCCCAACCCCGTTCCGCCGAAGAGCTTTCACTACTACCAAGATTCGGCAACGTCACGCGTTTTCCATTCGCGCGCTAGATTGGACATTAATTCCTTTCAATAATTTAACCCGAGTAATTAAAATCAGATATAGGCTAGAACTAGAACATACACACATCCATACTATGTACATATATAAATATATAATATATTATGTATGAGTTCACATAGGCGCATAATTCGAACGATAAAGACGAGCACGTCGGTCGATACTAGGCGAACATAGTTTTGTATCTTATCTTGAAATTATCTTGTTTGTCCAACAAGTAGTAGGCACATAAACACATACCATCTTTGACATCTATAGGTTTTTATATATGGCTAAAGTACAACATTTGATTAAGAACATGCGGTATCTTCTTAGAATTATTGAAACTCAAAATATTGACTCTATTCCTATGTATACATATATAGTACAAACTATGCAAAAAATACATACAATATATATTAGCAAGTCACTTTAACGCGCATATATAATATAATATATATTTGAGCTATTTCAATGAATTAACAAATCTTCGACTTTAAATGTGCCAGTTAGGATCGTAATTAGAATCAATATATAGTATATGCGATTATATCTTCACAGCAAATACGTTTCATTGCAGTTTTTGTGAATTAAAATTCTTTGGCAGCAGAATAGCGCTACCAACCTCGAGAGTGAGTTTTGTGTGTAAACAGTTCTAGGCATTATGTACTTACCTGTATACTATTATTTTAAAAATATTGATCGCGCAACCAACTTAAAAATCACTTTACCGACAATAAACATGCATTTTAAAGTAATAAAATATAACAGCTAATATTATATTTAATATGCAGTTAAGAAACACTGCCATATGCTCCGGTTCTATGACGCCGCTTGCCAGTTCGAGAATGAAATGACTCAGCGTGCATGCCCGAACGTGTACCTTTTAATAAACTTATAACTTATTTGAGACAGGAATTCATAAAATATTTATTATTCCTGGATCAATGGTAATTGTGATAATGTGACATGTTTAATATATTTTCCTTTGCTGTGATGTACACCAAGTGTACATGCCATCATATCATGTAAACATCCCTTTAAATATTTCGAATATTTTCGAGATACACTTATTCAATGAGAATATTATAATATATAAGTAATTATTGGAAATAAAAAATAAATATTATAGTATTAAAATCAATTCACCAATACAGTTAAGCGTATGAGTGTTTTTCAGTGGTCGTTCTTTTAATATTTCCATTTTATTAAGACTCATAGTATTTCCTTAAATGACATGCATCCACGTCAAAAGCAATAAAATCGTGCAGTCGCCATCACAGTGGAAACGCTCGGTTATTTAGCATTCATATTAAGACTTTTTATAACAATATTACGGCTTACAATAAGTGAGAATCAAATGAAGAACATCTAAACCAAATTTTGACCAATAGGAGAGTGCAAAAAACAATTATCACTTCTCAGAAGTAAAAAATCCACGTCAAAAGCTATAAAAGCGCTCAAAAACTTTTTTTTTAATATTTTATTACATGTTCGCATCAATACAAAAATTTAACAAATATTTTTAGCACTATTTTTAATAATTTGAAATGATTTTAATTAAAATTTAATATGTGACATCTGTACTTCTTCTGCTTATTTTCGCTTGAAAAATTAGTTAATTAATGATTTAGCTTGTATTTTCTAGATAAAGTCGAGACTGTGTTTTTAGATTTTTTTGCTGTTTTGAATTTCTGTTTTAGTATCAGGGACGTTATTCCATATTTTTTTAATATTGCTATTTTATTAACTTTTAATTTAATAAAATTAAATGCCTTGCATTTTTCTATCCAAGTTCGGGGGGGGGGGGCAAATTCTCCCACCTGCACCCCCCCCCCCCCCAACGACGAGACGTTAATGTAGAGATTTTCAAGTTAAATTTTTGTACCTTTGCAATTACTCGTTATTAGTACGTACAGCTTGAATCACTAATTTATAAACATATTTATATGATATGTACACCGAGTGTACATCACAGAAGCGCGTGGATTTTATTTGGATTGTAATGGGAAGGTTAAGGCGATTAAACCAGCATCAGGAAATCAATCAATTTATATGTTTTAGAACAAATATTGATTGTAAAATATTATAATATGAAATAACGCCAATAAAGACAAATAAGATTAGTAAGAAAAAAGAGAATATCTGGAAATTCATTACTCGCTCAAAACAACAAATAGTAACAGCAAATATGGACATTCTAATGCTAAAAAAGAAACATATTCCAGCTATTCTAAAATAGGTGATTCAAAAGGTGTCAACCATAAAAATATGTCGTGCATGTGTTAATATGTGGTATCGTCTCGCATCGTTTAGTCTGTTTCGGCTTGTTAAACTCTCCAACTGTGTTATTTAATGTTTCTCTTTATTCTATTGGTTTTCCATTATAGACAAGTCAGGACATTTGAAAATACAATAGTTAAAATACACTCTAAATGTCTGATTTGGTTCGGTTTCACGAATATACTACATTCGGTTTCTCTCTCGTGTTCTAATTCCATATGAACTCTTATAACATAAATATAATATTAACGGACTAATTTAGTTTTTTGGATCATCTCTTAATCTGAAGGGCTGCTTTCCGACACTTTCTAGTTCGAAACCTCCATCTCACGGTATTCTTTTTTTATTTATTGCCACTTCAGTTTGGTGATTTTGAAAAGAATGAAAAGTTTTTTGTCTATTCTTACACCTCTGGAAACTCCGGATCTACTTAGTGAGTATCTTGTTTACAAACTTAGCCTTGGATCGCTTTAAAACCTACTTGGTAAATTACAAATTCTTTATTTCGTTGTAATTTTAGCAGCCGTGTATGATGCACAGTCAGTACTAAAAAGCATCCGCAGTTTAGTGGCCAGTAAAGAAGAGACCACAATGATCACAGTGATTATCATGATCTTCAATATTATAGAAATTGATCAAATCATCCAATACATTTTGAACAATAACGAGAAATAGAGGAGAGGCCCTTTGCCTTGTTTTTTGTGTACCTGCTTACGACCCAGCCTTTAACAGTATGCAGTGGCGTCCAGTGAGGTTTATACTTATAAACTACATATTAGGATCAAATAATATGCGGAAATTACATATGTATTAATGATTTATACAAATAAACTATTTTGATTGTAATTATATACCTAAGACACTATTTCTGAACTGTGAATATAATATCTTTCGGAAAGTCATAAGTGACAAAAAATAATAGTGATATAGAAATATTTTTCATTGGAATAAATTAGCGAGTGGTGCTCTTGCTCCTAATTTAAAAATTTAGGAGGTCCCTAGACTGGTATTATGTATGAATCACTACAATTTGTTATAATTCTTGTTTTTCTATGCATATTTTTAATTTGATTTATTTTTAAAATTAATACCGTTTCATTTATATATATTTTCTCTCATTGGTCATAGAAATTCTGCATATATTTGTTTTTGTGCACTGACTCTTGAAAAAAATAGTGCAAAAAATATAATTTTAAACACATATAGTTTCCAGGAGCATACTGAAGCCATTACTTTGCATCATTTTAATTTTCAGATAATTTATACAAAAAATAAATGAAAAAAAGTACTGTACCTCTGAATGTCTCGTAGGTATTAGCTAATGTAAAAGACGATGGTTTACTTCAAAAATAACCTTCTATAAAATCATTATTTGATTCTGTGATACTTATATGTTAACTACTAAGAAAAACACGTATAACTCATTCTAATAACTTCTGGAGTTCCGCAAGGAAGCCTTATGGACCCACCCTGTATTTAATATACACTGTTGATATTTCCACTATAATGGTCATTTAACGGGGATGATAAAACTCTTCTTGCGTTCCAGTCTTATCAAAATATATGCAAAAGAGTTTTGCAAGATCCACAACTGGTAGATAACATGTGGATTTAGTCAAGAAGACCAAATTACTACTTTCTCAACCAGTAAATTAGTAATCAACGAAAATCTTCCGCAAGAAAGTACTACTCAGGCCTAGACTAGCAAATTATACAGTGTATATGCTACTGTGAAGTTATATTTTCACTATTATAAACATAATTTTACTAACTAGACCAGTTAATTTCAATGGGCAATATAAGTGAAACCGTGTAATGAAATAAAAACCATGAAAATAAATAAAAAAATAAAAACCATGAAATCACTGCGTGGATTATCACATTTAACATATAATGTTTCACCCTATAATTATGTTTTGAAAATATAATTTAACTTATAGTCGCTAGTGAAATTATTTACTGCTTTAAACTGTCGTTGAAATTCAGTCGAGAAAGGAAAGAAAATTGGTTAATTTGTTCAACGACAGCTTAGAGCAGCATATAATTTCACTAGTTATCAGTTAAATTATATTTTCACTAGTAGAAATCTATGTTACCGGTGAAAATGTATTCGGATATGAATTTACTAAAATGTCAGTGAAAATGTATTATTATAGATCTAGCAATTTTTAAATATTAAATCTTGTTAAAAAATGAATGAAAACGCCGCAGCGCAAATTTTAGAAGATCCTAAATGCTCAAGTCAATCTGTCACGTTGTTATGCAAGTATTAAAATCAAACTACCGTTCGTCATGTCGAACCACTTCACTACATGACAAAATTATCCTTCCATATTGATTACAATACAGTGACGAGTTTTCGCACACGTTGGAGCGTAAGCACAGCAACGTCGAGGAAATGGAAATCGTTCGAGAGTCCTTGAGCAAGCAGCACGGCACAGGGGTTATCTGCCTCCGCCTGAGGGGTGGCCTGCGCCCCTCGCGGAAGAGCGGGGCACACACGTAATTGAAAACAGGAGTTCAATTAAACGGCGCATTGTGAATTATTACACCTGCTCTACCCCGCCATTAACGCGCCCAAGTCAGGGGCCAGAAAATTTTAACCTTCGGAAAGTGGAAAACCTCCGACGAAAATTACGATCGAGGATAAATTTTCGAGCTGGAGACATAAACCGAACTGGAAATTAATTAAAAATTTAAGAAAGACCTTCAGAACCTCTGACCCCGCGATCTTCTTGCGGATATGCAGCCAAGTTTAAAACGAGAAGGCGAGCTTAAGCACCCCTGAACTCAAGATTTTTCCTTACAAATTAAACCCGATTCGATTTAGGAATTTGTTTAATGAAATATCCAACTCGAGCAAAACGATAAATGCGGATGTTAGGAGGAATTTCTAATAGACGGATAATATATCTACATTCCAGTAAGATTTGCTGATGATTGCACCATTTAAATAATCAATTAAAATGTTTTTTCACGTAAAATTGACACTTGAGAACGAAAAATGTAATTTGCATCATGAAATTCCATATACTGTTGAATAATGAAAAAATGTAAGAACTAGGTTAATTGTAGATCATCTTTAAAGTTATATATATATATACATTTTTTCCAACGGTACGTTGTTAATTGGAGGTGTAAAGTATGTGAAAATTCATATACTATCAGTTAGCATAGTAGTGTATTGTTTTGGCGCAACGAGATTGAAACAATGCAGTTTTACGTTGTATTGATTTAAAAAATGAATATCTGTAACAACAGTTAAAGCTAAAAACTTCCATCAATCAAATAGTTAAAACGGATAAAGCATTTTGAATGGATTCATATTTTTATTATCACGAGTGAGACATAAAAATGATGCAATTTTTTCATATCGTATCGAAGTTTGACTGTCATAGTTATAATATATATGTATGTATATATACTATTCCAATACTATAAAAGTATGGGTTTGTAATAATATCACTGAATAAATCATAATTTAACTAAATATAGGCAAATTTAAATTTAGTATTTTACCTCAGAACTCGAAACATACTTGACCGATTTTGATACATATTTACCTTCATAAAGAGTTAAAGCTACCAATATGTCACACAGTACGTTAATATACTGAGTAATAAAAACGATTAGGAATACTTCAAATTATGAAATCCTAGAGTCAATACCTATGATATTACTGGATTACAAGCCTAACTAACCTCATGGTAACCATTTCATAAATAACAGTTCGGAACTTCTGGACACTTCTCATCATTGTTTATAAAATAAAACCATGGTTTTGAGTCTATTGAAACGAGTTCAGCAACAACGAATGACCTTCCACTCATTTTATTAGTTGACGATGAATTTCAGCAACAGCAACCCACAGAGGAAACGGATCATTGAACGAATCTCGCATTTTCCGAATATCTTTCGTGAATTAAAAATTTAATTCTCTTTTTCTTCAACGAAATAAAATTGCGTAAGTAGTAAAATTTATTTTTATTAAACATCAAAATAATTTAATAAGTCTCTCCCTTTTATAACAACGGAAATTGATCCCATACCGATCTACCAGCCTCAGAACGATCTTCACTTTCAGAAGCAATCCGATACTTCATTAGAAAAGGAAGACACGTCCGCGACGGATGACAATGTGCATCTATTTATCCTATATAATGTACATTATCAAACGAATCGCGAAATAAACCGTTACACACGTAAATAACCTACAATTATATAATGTAAAAATATATTATATATATATATATACTCTATTCGCTCTGCTTCGCATTACATTTACAACTCGTTACATAACCTAATCAATTCACATAAACATTATTTATACAAAAAAAAATCATAGACCCATACGCACAACGGGAATTCGTTAACGCTTCAGTTTTCGAATATGGGTGTGCTTCGCGAGGCCGAAACGTTTACAATCGATAGGAGAGACTAAAGTATACGCGAGTACATAGACTTGAGACACTTCAATAAATTAATACTAAATAAAAATGTCTATTAATTCAATCGCTCGAACTGTCCATTGAACTATTTCTTCTTTTCTTCTCCGTAAAAAGTAGCGTTATTCACTCGAGTTTTTCTATTACACGTCAAAATCACAGTTGTATTTGTACCTCACACATATGCAATAAATAAAAACAAACAAAAAACTAACATGGTTACTATCTAGTTTTGAGCGCGAATAAATACTTAATAAACAGTTATGTAGGACAATTAAATAGCTATAAAAATTCATACAACGTTTAACGAATTACTAAATAAATTGTCTACTAAATGACATAATTTACCGGAGAATTACCTGGCTGAAGAATCTAGCACAATGATTCCAGTGAAACATTGATCATGAGGCAGTCTCCTAGGTGGAGATAAGATAGTAATCAATCTTTGCAGAAGAAAAGATTTGCAACACAGTGAAATCATTTTGTATTGAGTTGATTGTTATTACTAGCGTTAGTATTCGAATTATATTGTGAATTCGAGAAATCAATATTCGAATGATTATTCGAATAGTAATGCTATCTAATACAACAGGTGAAAGTCGGTCAATTTAATCGATTCTCTACACAAAAAATATGAGTATTCGAATAATCATTATTCTCAATTCAATTTACTAGAATTGGTCTGAACATGTATTGCAGTATTCTTTATTACGTGGCCCGCCACCACCTAATGTACAAAATTACGTTCACATATCACAACTTACGAATTGGCCGATAGCTGATTCCAAAACACAATTATTAAAGAAGTTGAACGAAATAAAAAAAATCATCGCAGACGTAAGTACGCATTTTAACTTGCGTATCGAAACAGTTTTTGGTATTGTCTAAAAGTACATTCAGATTATCGTTGTATCAACATTCACATACATTAGTCTGGAGGCACCTCTATGAAAAGTTACTCGCGAGCGTGTCCGTTCTTCGTCGGGGGTAACTTTTTTTAATCTTCTTCAAAATAGGTTTTATAATTTATACAAAAATATATTATTTTTGTCCATATAATAAATAAAAAAATAGTGAGCTCGCTAAGGCTTGGTGTCACTAGAGTCCAGGTCGCTGGTGGGCGGCGAAGACCTGCTGGGCCTCCTCTTGGGCTTGTACTCGGTGATGACGACGGTGACGCTGTTTACGGTGACTTCCCTGGTCTGGGCGCTGGACCGATCCACGTCGCGCAGCCTGGCGGGCCGCATCCTGCCCCGGCCGCTCCCGCTGCCCCCCGACCTGGGTCCCCTCCTCCGGGTGGAACCCCCGCTGACGCCTTGGGCCGCTGCGCTACCGGGGGGCGTAGCCGAGCCCGCCGCCGCAGTCGCAGCCGCCGTGGTTCCAGCCGGGTACTGCTGGGCGGCCTGCTGCGCCACCAGCGCCTGGTTCAGTCTGGGCTTCCGGGTCGATGTTCCTGGACACAACAAAAGCAAACGGTACAGTAGGTATAAGCATAATCGGTAATTGCATTTCTATCGTGGCTAATTTCGCATCGCGCGCAATTACCAGCACTGCGATATTTAAATGGTAATCGCTCATATCGTACGGTAAAACAGTTTATAAATATATAATAGCTCCAAGGTTTCAAGATCAAGGGCTAAGAGAAAATTATAAATATTCTGAGCGCCATATTATTAAAATAATATATAAATTTAAATGTTAGTATTTTAACGCGTACTCTCCATAATTCAGTTATACAGAGGACTTAAAACAGTGTTCACAACTACAATCTGAAGACGTATTTTCAAATTCTTTGCGACTTGGGATCTAAATCATCTGAACGCGGACATTTTTGTCAGTTGAATTTTCATTAAAAATATATTTAACCGTAAGAAACGACTTGTTAATAATAAATATAAATATTGTAATAAATCAAATTGTTATCAATGTTAGCCACTTACAAAACAAGTTTATTTGTAACGAGGACGCACATGACGATCGGAAATTCGTACAGACGAATACAAAGAAATAATAATTATATTGACATGTGCGACTTATCAAATGATCTGACGCGAACGCGCAAAACAGAATTAACAAAATCTGTTTAAAAAATAATAAAACAAACCAATATATTCGATTTTTTTAAATAAAAACAAATTGTTAATTAAAATTACTTAATGATAGTTTTTTACAAATAAAAATAAAAAAAACATCGTGATTTTTGATATTATTTCAAGTTTATACAAAATTAAACACTATCGTTTAAGAGACAACGTAAATTTCGTAATACGTAATTGAAAAGAAGCACATTCATATTAGGCAATTAAATGGTAATAATTTTAAACGTTTTTTCATAGATGACTATATGTATACACATAAATAGTCTTACAATATTATTTAGTAGCGTAAGTGAGTTTTCCTCCCATATGGCTCTTGGCAACACGGTCGCGAAGCGACTGAGCCCCGTAAGTGGCTCGTGGCGTTAGAAAGGTTAAAATGTAGCAATTGAAACATGTTTTTTTTTATTATTAAACATTTGAAATTAAAGGGAAAATATTGTTTTCTGAATTTTCAATATTCACTATTACTCTTAAAAATAAAAATACAACATAAAATATAGATAAAAAATATACATTTGCTAAAAAAAATGTATGCGTATGTGTGCCAATTCGTGCAGTATAGAGAAAAATTTGTTTTGCTTAGATTATGTTTAAGGCTTATAAACAATAACGTTTATGTTGCACAGTCATAATTGGTAAGTTAAAAAAAAACTCCACCTTCATCAAAGTTTGGTGTAAAGCGCAAGGAAATAAAAGTATTAGAAGACCATAACGGTCTTTGGCTCAGGCCTTTCGGGGCTCGCCTGATTGTCAATAATCTAGGCGGTGGCGGTTTGCACGAAATCGTTTGAAGGATCGAGTAGTGGAGATCGTTGACTTAAAATTACGATCAAAACAAGAGAGAGTTAGTGCAGTATAACCTGTGCGCAGTTGTACGATTGACGTCACTATATCGGGCAATGAGCGTGAGTAACGAATTCTCGGTGGTCACCCACCATACATGGAAATTATTGATAAGGCGTTCGCTTTCTTTGTTTCGTTTATTAAACATAAATACCCTTTGAAATTGCAATAAAATAATAAAATAATTCGCGAAAATTCACGACAGGTGCGTGACATTAAAGGTCTCTGAAAAAAATAGGGACCGTCGCATAATGACAAAAGGGCACAAAACGGGGTTAACGCCCCGTCGCTACTAGACTGGTTCCATACCCTGCGATAAAAATTCCAACCGAAGCTGCGTTTCTAAAGAGGTACGTACACACATGTGGAGTACTACGTCCACATACGATGCGTGCACAATTTTGGACAAATCCGCTGAATGTACAAATAGTCGCCGGGAAAGGTAACAGTTAACATTTAGAAGGTAAAAAACAAATCGAAATACGTGCGTTTGCGTTAAGAACAGGTGTAAAAGAGAGAGATAAACAACAGGTGAATGATAGGTAGAATAAATGGAATACTAAAAAGAGTGCCTACATATTTAATTTAGATGTATAGATGTAACGAAAATCTCAACAAAAATCATACTGAAAAGCCTAAAAAAACGCATGTGAAGAAAAAAGAGGCATAATTACTACGAACAAAGGATATTGATAATATTGAAGAAATAGTCAGAGATATTAAAAAATAAATATAAAATTATGTGTCTTATGTTAATTTTGAAGAGTATGTATTTGATTAGTTTTTACAACCGTGAAGAAAACAACCGTTTAAATTCGAACAGCCAGCTAGATATCAGATTAAAATAAAAAGTGCGATGTTCATTTCTCCAACGTGTGAATTGAAGTATATTTTTTAAGGCTTTCTATATTTTTTTTCAAATAGACTTTTGAATATAGAGAGTATAGTAGAAATTTCTAATTTAACTCCTGATTTTTCCCAGTTGTTTTTGCTACGCGAAAACAATTGTTCTGAAAAATCACCTTTTATGCTAGAATCTGGTTCAACCTGCAGTAATCGTTTCACTTGATTTTACCGATTCGAAATGTTTTATTCCGCTTACATTCCAAATCTCATTCTTTATCAGATTCGGGCTTTGACAATAAAATATAAATCTATTGCTTTAACACTAACGCTAACTAATGGTGTTATATAAAAACAAAACTTACGAAATTGTTTCACCTCATTCACATTCATAAAAATATTTTTTTGCATTTTCATATTGAATTTGGTAGAAACTTATTTTACAGGACTATATATTTTTAAATACTGTATTAAGTCTGTAACAATTGTACATCTGTCATTAATTTACATATTTTAAATGTAACAAATTCAATGAAATATATGTACATCATAATAAAAATCTAGTTAAATTTTCATTTATATAACTGAGTTATAAAAAGTGTAATTTACCGACTTTTTTATAAGAAGTATTAAAATTCTTTAGAGCGATTACTAATTCATCCCTACAAGATGATTTGGATTCATTGTGGGGATAGGCCTCGGTAAATCGTTACCTTTTCAGCATTGATAAGCATCATGTTGTAACATTTTCTAACAAGCTAATCCTTTGAGAGATTTTCCTACGATCTTAGGGGATTTTTTAAAGGAAAAACCAATAAACAAACTTGACATTTTGTTGAACGATAACATGAAATTGAACTATTTTGGAACTTCGCTCTAAAGCAATGAACGTCACAGCTTCCAAATTGTATACACATTCACACGTACTAGAGCTCATTCACAAAAATAAAGTCGTATACGTCGCACGAAAATACGATTGTGTGTTTTTTGTTTCTACCTCAGCTGCAATAAAGGTTATTATCGGGAAACTGCAGCGTATCGGCATAGTTTGGAGAGTTTAAAAGTGATCGTAAGCTTTTACACGCATGATATATTATTTAAATAAATGCAATTAAAAACATTTAAAAAATGAATAAAACATTTTTGTTATATAATGATACAAATTATAGATGTATATAATAGATATAAAAGTACATACATAGAAAATATACATATTTTAAAATACATTTAATTACATTTAAAAAATAAAAATTCAAAATAAAATCACGGTTAAGTTGGAAGTCAGTTTTCTTTGGTATCGTTCCAACAATCTTCTTCTACATCACTTTCTAATGATGTAGATGAAGATTGACAGTTCATTTTCAATTTTTAAAAAGTCACTATGAAAAATTCTGAGTACCAAATCCAAAAACAGTTTGCTGGTAACAGATACGTTATAAATTCGTACTGCAATAATTTTGTAAATGCGTTGTCTACGTATACAGACGTATGCGAGAGAGAAGCGATACATGCGCGTAAGAATATTCGTTGTCTCGCTTGTTCTTGTTGAAGCGATAATGTTCATTTCAAGGATTTCGTCTGTGTCACATCCGGTTATAAAATAAACATATCGTTCTATTTCGCACAAAATAAAATATATATAATATCACAGAAACTGGTTGTCAACTCCTACAATATGATTGTTTGAGTAAATCGTATGTGTGTTTTTGGATGAAATGTGGATAGCGTGATGACCACTGCTCTAAAGGGCTTGCCGCCATTGCGGCCTTTAGACCAATATATTATCAATATCATAGTTTGATTTGGGATTATGTTGTTTTTATTAATTACGATTAACGAATGGACAGCTTAGGCAATTCTTTAATGAATTGCAACGAAATTAACCATATTGCGTGCATTATATGACGCGTTTGCACTCGACCGAAAAAATAATAAATAATTAAGACTCTTTTATGAAAATTAATTACTATTATATATTATTATTGTTAGTGTATTGATCAGAAAATCGACGTTCAGTGAATGTTTATTATTAGATAATATTTAAACAACAGGTACATTCAAAGGTTAAACAACATAACTTTAACCTCTTAACCGGGCATGACGCCCAAAGGCGTGGTAATTATATTTAATACATAAAAACGTTTTCAACGAGAGGGGCGAATTTTATCGTACTTCATATTATATCATCACAAGAGTCAGTGCATGGCCGTTATGTGACGAATTTTATAGTCATCCGCTCTGCGTTTTGTTTATTTTATGACGGATAAATTTTACTTTTTAATTTTAAAGAATTTAAATTTGATAAAAAACTGCCTATTCAGAATCAATTACTTTTAATCACGTAATATAAACTGCCGATTAAGAGGTTAATAACAAAATTAACACGTTAATTGACGCTGCTGTTAAATACGAAAGTAGGAAAGACAAACACACTGTTTTCAAATTCGATCCGTTCAGCTTATGACTAGCATGCTTTATTTGACAAGATATAGCCTAAATATTCAAAAACTCCGGAATTTAAGAAAAAACAAGTTCTGCGCGAAACGCTTCAGCGGTTATAAGCTCAGACGCGCCACTCGCAAGCAGACTCGCTCTAACGAGTACTGATTGAACGGGTCAACAAAAAAAATATGTTTTGGTGCCGTGTAAGTAATACCTGATTTGTATACGTATATCAGTTCTAGTTTTTGATGTATTGCATTTTACTACTGATCATATGAAAAAAGAAAACAACTCATTGTTAAATCAACAATAAAATTCCGATTTTTTTATTATTTTGTAATATTTTTCTAAATATTAATATAAATTTACTGTTAGCAAACGATGTTTCGACTAGCTCGAACTGAACAACCTCATCATGGATCTGAATCGTCACAAAAATAGTTTTTAGAATTGCTGGTATACAATATTATCTGGAAACAAAATCACATATTATCATAACTAGGGAAAATAATTAGCTTCCTTCTCCATGAAAAACAACATTCAGTAATGATGTCAGGGGTCTATCAAAATACAAGTTATTGATATTAAAAAGTGGTATTTTGCACGACTCCTATTAAGAATTCTACGCGTATGAAGGAAGATTATGAGAAAATCGCTTTAGTCTTGGTAATATTATATACCAAAAACGTCAATGGGTACACGACATCAAAGTAGCTACACAAAATACCTGTGCTGTATATACACATCTTTGGGATAGCACTGGATAAAAATGGAATGGCCTTTAAGAAAAGCCAGTACTGGGTAAAAAACATCATCAATAAACCTTTGTTAGAGAGAGAAAATATATCGTCCCGCTTAGGGTTCTCAATCGAATATGCGAATGTTCGATTATTCGAATTATTCACCCGATTTTCGACTATACGGATGTTCTAATAATTGATTGAATATACGTAAAATTTTCTTTTATAATATCTTAAATTAAATTTGAAAAAAATCTTTGAATGAAACAATTTGTATACTTGAGCAACTCAAGTAGTTGTTTTCTCACTTAATATACTCGGGTGACTAGGGCCGCTCTAAAATCCAAGATCCTTTATGTGCCTTCATTTTGTTTCGAAATGCGAGACAAATCTTCCCAACAAAAAAAAGTTTTTAAATGCTTTTGTGAATAGAATGTTTGTGGCGTGTTTACTATGGTCGAATTCACAGAATTCGTTCGTTGGAAGAAACAAAATATTGGAAAGGCGCACCCTTTATTATCGTTTAACGCCTATCTCAAAAACAGGTGTGCGTCGCAAATTTTTGTGAAGTTATAAGTTATTATATTTGGATTTTTTTTTTCAAGACACAAAGATTTTATTTCAATCAGTTCAATAATTCGATCACGGTTAATGTATTACTAGTTATTTAATATATATGCTAATCCGCACAAACCGCCACAAACGCCGATACGGATCCGATCTCTATGTATATCAAATTCGTTCCAAACATTATTAGCTATTGTATATATTTACAATAAATCCGGTAAAATTATATATTTACAATTTTGCTACATTATTTCAATCGCAGCTGATCTTTATTCTGGTGATTTAATTTATATGCACAAAGCACACGATGAAACGACACCGATCTACATATACGTACATCGAATTTGTTCTAAAAATTATATAAAACAGAGAGTAAGTTATTGAACAAAAATTCGAATAAAAGTATGTATTTAAGATAAATTTCTTTCCCAAAAACTTTATTCAATTAAAAATAAATGTGTTTTTATTTTTAACATCATGAAATGAAAACATGGAGAATTGAACGGTCATTTTGACGAGATTCAATATGACTTCGTAAAATTAGCAATTAGCGAAAGTGCACTTTCGGTAAAACTTCATTCTTTATCATTATGGATTTTGGAAAACGTGTATTATATTTTCTCAAATTTCATTACTGTACAAATACATGATAAATTTTCGTATTCATTCTTTTTGAGATACAGGGACGTCATTTGGGGGATCTATTTGCATACCCTAAATTTTGCCATGAATATGTTATTTATTAAAATAATGACACTTCTCAAAAAAAAAAAATTCACTGCGTCTCATTTTATGTAAAAATCATACACCGAAAATACAATTATATTTAAAAAAAATTAAAATAATAGAATTATCTCTTATTTGATTTACTGAATTTTTTTTTGTTTTAATGTATTTTTTTAAATGTAGCAACATTGAGGATATAGAACCTAAGCAATAAAAAAACATGGACGATTTTTAACATGAAGAGGGGTTGTACTTTCATATATAAATTTACAAACCAGCTAAGATTTGCTCTATCCTGGAAAAAGTTGAAATGGCTTCCCTGATCAAAAAGAATGTAAAATAATAAATTATGCTTTTTCATTTTGACGCCCCCACAGTAATTCGCACATCATTGTGTTATGCATATTTTACAAAATTTAAGAAGTATAACGATTATGAAGTTAATTAATGATTAATTATAATAATTATTATTAATCAGTAATTATTTTTTAAATTAATATTATTTTACAGTCAAATAATTGGTTACATAAATTAATATCGATAAAAACTAAGAAAAAAAATTACGAATATTTCATCCATTTTTAATCAATATTTGAAAAGGTTTACATAAACAAATAATTGAGAAACCTAGTCCCGCTTTTAGTATTTGCTTAAAAAAACCTTTAAAAAAAATCGAGTCATGTGTCTGGTCCTCGTTTGTTTTAGTAATACATAACTTTCTAGGAGCACTATAAAACAATAGTTAAAATATTAATATTGAGTTCTATTGCCTCTATAGACACTCATATGGTGTGATTTATGTGAAATGAGAAAGTTATGGGATAGCCACACGAAGGCAGATTCTTGGAAAAGCCATAAGCGACTCTTCTGCAAAATCATACTCTAGAAAGAGTTAAAAAAAGTTTCTTTAATTGTGCATCATGCATTACCCTTATATTATTATTATATAATAACTAATATATTAAATAAACTTTACTTTACTTTAAAAACCAAAACTTATAGAGGAAATCTGATGACATTTTTTAAATCAGCAAAATAAGTTTCCACATGAATATGTCATACCTACTTTTTACGCATTAAAATGTGGTTTAAATACGACTCTTACACATGAATACGATTCCTACTCCTGGTTAGTTAAAACGCAAAGAATGAAAATTGGGCGCAAAAAGTTTAAGGAACGTAGCTCTATATGCGCTACGATGCGGTTCGTCAACCTCGCATGCAACGGGGGCGAATTGAAAATCTTCCATCTCTTTCTATCGACATAAGAAAGAGCGAGACGGAGCACGCTATAATCGAATATTGCACAATTATGCACCAGCCGGTGTGATCTTTGCGAATATGTCTCACGCACTCAATATCGCACAGACGATAATACGTTCCGACCCGAAACAGGTATCGCCGATTCAAAAAAAAAGGGGGTGAAAGGGTTTCGAGGTTATGTCGATGTCATCGGCTTACCTTTTCGCACGTCACACATGAGACACTTGAACGCCTCTGCCGAGTTGCGATAGGTGCAAACGCTGCAGTCCCACGAGTTGTCCTCGCCGGGGGCGGAGCGCTTGCCTCGGCGGACCCCATTCTTCTTGTCCATAGCGGGAGCGCCGGCATCGCGCGCCTCAGCCCCGCGCCCCTCTCGACGACGCCCGTCGGTAAAACAGAGCGCCGTGACACCGATGCGCGCAAACAAGACTCCCTCCCCCCTCCCTACCCGCCCGCCGTCGATCGCTATGTAAACACTGATAACGGAAAATGCGTGTTTTCGTTTCGCGCGCCGAGTCGCTGTCAAAATATACGGCCGATTTTATTATTCACTTCGATACGATAGTTTGTTTTTGCTCAAACAATTTTTTTATAAATTTTAATTTACCAAATGATTTAAATGTATTGTTGATAGTAGTCATTCAAAAGCAAAATCAGTCATTTTGACCGAAATTAAAATTTTTTGCATGATGAGCCTTAAACAATCATAAACTTGTGACGGACCTATTTTAATTATATGTCTATATTTTTTCCAATGCACATATAATTACTAACAATAAAATAATAGCGACAATCATAGAATTTTATTTAAAAAAATGTGAATTTTCTGATTGTTATAACTTGAAAACATCTGCCTAATTTATAAATTCGTATTTATTGACTTGTTTGCGTATATCGCAAAAAAATAATTTAGAGCTATTACTTAAAAAGTTATAGCAATTTAACTAAATCGTTCTAAAATATGATATTTTCATAGAAAAAAACATTGACCTACTGTGTACAAAATTAAAATTTTAATTTTCAGTGGCTTGTAAAGTGTTAAGTAAGTAGTAAAATATACAAATATAAAAGCGATAAATATACAAAATAAAATTTAAAATTTACAGATATGCAAAACGAAACATTTTTTACTTTACTTGAGGCTCAAAATTAGTCTTTATGATTTTAACCTTTAAAAGCTCAAATCAACATTACCCAATTCAATATCGCCATTCAAAACTATACTCCGTTTCTTTTAACAGAGTCAGTTTGAGGTCCATCCATTTCGTAATTATTCATAAGTGAAAATGAGATCACAATTTTGGGTGTACGCCCCCACCAATTTGCTCTAAAGTACAAGCTGCGGATATACGTTCGATATCCTTATCATTACTCCTTTCTATATTTTATAAAATTTTAGAGAGATTAGAAATACATATTGCTATATTTTTTAATTGCACCAATCATAAAACCTCTGTTTGGATATATAATAGCATCCTAGCCAAAGCTTTTTCCGATATTTGCACCACTTCATTGCGTTTTTTTAAATTTCCTACAATGAAAAAATCGCTGGGTGTGACAAACAAAAACTACATATAAAACATAAACAGAATATAAAAAATAATTTAATATTATAACTTATTTCTTAATGCATAGAAGGTGTTTCTTTATTCCATTGAGGAAACCCGCTTCATTTTTATTTTTGTGGATTGTCTTAGGAATATTATTTTACAAATTACCACCACCGTACAATATTCCTTATCTATCCTTAAAGTGTCTCTATTTCTAGTATTACATCTATGTACATCTTTATTTCTTATTAAATGTATATAAATACTAAACCATAAATCCTCAGTATTTCTTAAGCATCAATCATACTTCTACAGCTAGCAAATCTATTTTTATTTAAAACTATTCTTATTGCCCTATTTTATAATTTTTGCAACATCGTTTCATCTACTTTAAAGCTTATATAATATTGTTGCACAATAATTGAAGCGGGGCAATATAATACTATTATATTGTTTCTTCAAATTAATTTTTTTATCTACAATTACCCCTAAATATTTTATATTATCTACTACTTCTATAATAGAGTTATCTGCAGCTATTTTTATATTATTATTTAACATATATTATATATAATAAACATACTTTTAATTTTAATTACATTATTTTTTAACAATATTTCTATTATGTATACTAAACTCATTATTCAAGTTATTTATAACTTCTTAACATATTCACCTATGCAATAAATTACAGACAGTGATACCAACGTGAAAAAAGATTTCAACCGAAATCGAATATCCGTTATTTTTATCATGTCTAGTGTACTCATAAGAGTAAGCAATTACGCACGGTGCTTTACCAAGTAGCAATCTGAAAAAAACAATTGCCAATTCAATCGATAGTCCTCAATCTTTTTAGTTTATATTAATAGTTAACTTTTTGTCAGATATTAAAAAATCGCTTTGTTCTTCAAAATGGCCCCCAAAAACATTGTTTATATAAAATCTGTACATTCGTACAAATAATATTACGACTTATAAAAAATATTTTTGCTTGTTTAATTTAACTTATATTAAACACGTTGCTTGTTAACGATAAACATGATAAATATTATAATTATTAAATTGTTTTGACCTATTAAATCCTAAAACTTAGTCTAATGATAATTGTGAAGTTGTATAAATTAAAGACGAAAATGGACATATACTATTAAATAATATCATAAAATACAACGTTCAGTAGACTTTCAAGATAATGTTGTAAATATATCATAAAATAATTCCAAACAGTATTTTATGAGCGAAATTAATTGATTATTATTGCTGTTAAATCTACCAATGTGAGAGTTGGTTCAGTTATTCAGTACAATAAGTAACACTATTAACTTTAAACTAAATCTTCTACTAATAGAAACAACGTTTAGCAACAATGTAATTAAAAAAATGACGCATGTTAAATTTTATAAACGAAAGTATCATATTTATATGTTTGAGTACATTTTTATAATAATATATAGTATATGTACATATATGTCATTAATAAATAATTATAAAGTAGTAAATGTCTACAATACTTTTTTTAACGTACCAGTTGTTAAATATTTCGTATATCACCGCTGAACATTTACATAGATTTATTTGCGCATTTATATTGGTTTATACAAAAACGTAATCTTATCTGCATTCCCTCTTTTCAGTTTCCCCCATTGTGATTTCCATAGATAATGTTTCGCAACCCTTTCTGTGGCGCCCCCTCCGTGTGCCTACACTTTTATAACGAATTTATTTTTGTTTCGCCTATGCAACTTTACAGGTTTTTTTATCTGCATATATATATTTATATAAATCGTAACCGGATTTATTTTATGTTTAAATTAAAATTTAATTAAATTTGACAATAAATTTAATATATTTAGTTGATTAATAACAAATAAAAATTTTCCAATTTGTAATATAAATGAGGTCATAAGAAAAGTATTTTTTTTCGGCTGCGAATTTTAGAGTGCCTTGGATAGTCGCGATCACATTCCTTATTCTTGCCTGTTGTAGCCAGGACGTCAGCGCTTGAGAACGATTCTTTTACACGAGCTATACAGCTTCTCAAAGAGCTTACCAAACACAATAATGTCTTCGGCGATAGCTATTAGAAGCTTGAAAAAAATATGTGAGATGGTGATTATTTTGGGTGGGGACCAAAATTATTTTTTAATATTTATTTAAAAAATATTTATTATGGTTTGTATGATGGCCATCATGGCGCATTAGAGACAGAGATCTTGCTGGGTGGGGGGCTTGTGAAATATTTTGAGGCATAATTTAAATTTAATTCGCGTTTAAAATAAATGTTTTAATTTTTGATATTTAAATATGGCGTAATTGATCAGCTAGCTACAAAAAAATCAATAAAAAAATATTTTTATTTCCTACGTACATTTTTCTCTTAATAAAATAACCTATGCAGTTTTTGTAAGTTGATTTTTTATATAATAATATATTTTTAAGTCTTTAATACTAGATGTTTATTTTATTTAAATGTTTTTATTTCCACTATGACGAATTGAGAAAAGTGCCAGTTATATTGCCCACTTTTGTTAATTATTTATTATTTTTGAATGATTTTTGCAACTCGTTATAGATAACTTCGACCCGGATTTTAGAATCGAGGGATTTTGTCACCGTTTTCGAAAGAGACCGTGGAACGACGCGGATGAAACCCGTGTTGTTGGTCTACAAGCTCTTGCCGATGATGGTTGTGAATATATATGTGAAGAATTATGTCAAACAACTTAGCAGGTGCCGAAGGAACGGCAACTGGTCTAAAGTTTTCGATACACAATTTAGCACCCTTCATACATCTCCACAAATCAAGAAACGATAAAGTTTTAAGCGACAAATTGGAAATTAATCGAAAAGAGGCAATGAGATTAACATGACAGCCCTTCAATATAAAGTCAGGAATGAAGTATGGTACTGTGGAACTACGCGATTTGAGCTTCTCAAAACCGCTTATGGCGAAAACGATCGGGAGCTGAATATTATTCGTCATAGGTGGAATAAAAATACTCCGCATCTGCATCAGTGATATCTTTATAGCCATCGCGATGCATCACTGTCGGCGTGGATTGTGCGTACCGTTTAGAGCCGACGAATCTACAAAACCTTCCGGGATCACTGATAAGAGAATTTTTACATTCTCTGAATTAATATCATTGGTATGAGAGGTATTGCCACAACGTCCCTCGAAAACCATTTTGGGTGTACCGTTATTCAATAATTAATATACTCTAACCAATCTAAGATCTTCTGAAGAACTGCTACTATTCTCAAATACGCACCTTTTTAGAACTCTTTATCAATACACATAATTTTTTTGAAGATCTCATAAATCTATTCTCAAATTACTTGTCCAATAGATATCAATTCGTCAAGTATAATAACTCTTTTTCAGAACGATATAAGACCCCTACCGGAGTACCTCAAGGATACAATTTGGGTCCATTGTTGTTTTTATTGTTCATTAATGACATAGAAACAGCAATAGAGCATTCAGATTTTTTATTATATGCAGATGACTTGAAAATTTACAACAAAATGCATTCGATTTCTGATTCCCTCGATCTACAGGAGGATCTCAACTCTATATGGAAATGGGCTTGCTATAACCAATTGCCTTTCAGTATAAAGAAATGTCACACAATTTCATTTTCAAGGTCATTAACGCCGGCAAAATATTCATACCATCTAGACGGATATTTTCTGGAAAGGTTTTCTTCAACTAAGGATTTAGGAGTGACTTTCGAAGAACGTTGGAAATTTAGCCAGCACATTGCAGAGACTCATAGCAAATCCTTAAAAATGCTCGGTTTTATCTTGAGAAATGCGCGTTACTTCAGGAATACTTTAGTATTGCGCACTCTTTATGATACTCTAGTCCGCAGCATACTAGAAACTAGCTCCATCATTTGCATCCCAGGCGTAATGAATCAATGTAATGAACTGAAGCTGGAAAAAGTACAACGTAAATTTCTTCGATATTTATACTTGAAGGAATACGGGTAATATCCGTTCTTGTTTCCCAGTGCTTTTATTTTGGGAGCCCAGGGATACGTTTCTTTGTCGACTCGCAGAAATGTTTATGTAATTAAACACTTCTGGAAATTGCTCAAGGGCATCGTAGACAATCCTTCAGTGCTCGAGCAGCTTCAAATGTGGGCTCCTGAAGGTGGTTATAGTTCTCGGTCGCGTCCACTATTCTTGCCTGCTAAGTCTAGAACTGGAGCACTTGCCAACTCTTCTCTGGCCAAGGCTATTTATCTGCTCAATTCTGTCCATAGAAATATTGACATTTTCTCTTGCACATATGGAGTTTTGGTTCAGTTCGTATGGGACAATGCACACCTGTTGAGGTGATTTGTGTCTGTTGTTTTGTCTTGTTTATATTTGTATGTATTATGATGTATTTGTACTTTTGACTATCGTGACGCATTGGGTTTGCCTGTCAGGTCACAATGGTTATAATTTTAATAAATAAATAAATAAATAATATGTATAGTTTTCAATTGTAAATCAATAGTCATCGGCAGCTTTATGCCAACTACAATAAGGGTAAAATGCCTTTTTAAGAAAGCTGCACACAGAATAAGATCAATCTATCATAAGAAACAGTATTCTCAAAATTCAACCTTTCTAGAAAAACTGTGCTTTCTGAATATAAACTAATCACAAATGCATTTAATCATTGACAACAAATAATAACATAGAGGTAGACAAACGTGCATAATGATAATTTTAGGACATACATACGTACATATGTTCAGAAGAGTCGGAATTGAATTTTTTGTAGCGATTCCGTAGCTGTTTGACGTCACTATACGTTGTCATCACTCGATTGTATGCAAGGGTATTTGTACTCGTGATCATTAGTATATCGTAAAAGCAATGATTATTTTTCATATATGGCCTCACAGCAAGAAACAGTTAGATTTTATCTTATCCTAATATCAAATAATTATTTATGGGAAATACTGGCATTTAATAACTCATAGTAAGAAATTTTACGATTCATCTTTCTTTACAGGAAACAGTACAATTATTGTAATTTGCAAATATTATTATTATCAGCTTTTATATTTATTTTCATCATTATTTTCCTAATAATAGTAGACACATTGGTAATGATGCAAAACAAGTTTTCCAATATTTTCCTTAATATACATAAATTATTATTTCATGAGGTTTTATTACAACAAATTAGCTTCTTAATTACTCCTTTCACGTTCAAAGAACATTATACATAATTTTATGAGTTTCAGTGTTAAACGTTGTATAGAACCTATTTTTTTTTTAAATTGCAGTATAATTTCCATTAAGTATATATATACATACAAATACAGTAGTAACTCCATTAATTCATGATCACATGCAATACTATATATCATATCTATTGACAACTGCTTTATATATGTATGTATGTATAATATTACATATATACATATGTATATAATAAAGCGTTAGTAAATTGTGTTAATACGGAAAATCGGATATACGAAGAGGAAATTGTGTGTGGATTATTTCCCGTTGACGTCCCGGTTTCAGAGTTAAAAATACCGACTGAATTAACGCAATAAAAAATGAACAGTCCAATATGAACGTCCGGGAAAATGATAGTCGGAAAAATAAAGAAAACATCGCTTGTGTCCGACCGAGGCTCGGTGCCCGAAAAAACAAAACTCGAATGGGATAACAGAACAAAACACATTGGGACTAAAAAAAATTGTAGGTATAAAACAGTGTACAGGAACTCTACACCGAACGTGGATAATTGTTGCGCCGTTTTCCACCGTTTTCCAACGTCTCTCTCGTTGCGAATAATTCAAAATGATTTTTTTTTTATTTATATGGAGTTTTATTTTCGAACGAGCGTCGAAAATTTCAAAAATGTTTTAAATTTGGCGAATTCGGCGTACGAATTCGCCAAACGTGGCGCGTTTTCAAACAAGGGTGAAATTGATCAATATCGTTTCTATAGAAAGCGGATGATAGAGTGTATATAATAGGCCTTGATGTACAGTTTGTACGTACACTATTTCGTTATCATTATTATTATAAAAGAGACAACATCTATTTTATTGTATCGGTGAATATATCATAGAATCTGTAGGATTTTTTTGTATGCTTTAATACTCAAGAAGTAAATAGTAGATATTGTAAATAATTAATTTATTACAATATAAAAAAGGTTCAAAGATAACTTACTTTATCATCAAAGTATAAGTAAGTAAGTAAGTATGATATTATCTTATTATTTGAGTATTTATAAGTTAATAACAAAATCATGTAAGTAAAATAAAAGGATAAAATTAGATTTCTAAAAATCACTGCCCTTATCTACCAATAGATAGGAAACACGCGATCTGTGATTATATATACATATATCAAGTAACTTTCTCTCGATAAACGATAGTAGCACTACAATTATTTGCAATTTTAATAATTAAATTTTAATATTAGTATATAGTAATAAAAAATAATAAAGTATAATGAGAAATTATCATGTTTATCCACCTGTTTTTATATAGACAGATTCCTCAACCGTTATGTCGTAGCACACTAGTGTGCCATGAACAACATGAACGACCTTGCAATCGGTTTAAAAAATAAACCTTCCAGAAAGGTAAAGATTCCTCTTTAAGAGGTACAAATTTTTTTTATTAAGATATTAAAAAAATATCGGCGAGTCATACTGAGCGCCGGGATATGAACAATTTTGAGCTACGCTTCTCGCCAGTGGATCTTGAATCACCAACAGTGAATTTTGAATAAACAATCCCTCTAATTTTAGTAGTTAGGCTACTTCGTCCTCCTGGATGACGCGTTGCAGAGTAATTTATCTGATTCTCACAGCCAGACTTCTACTACTTCTACAATTTTAAACAAAAAATATGAAATGAAAATTTGTAGTGATTTATAATACCGAAAGTTTTACTTTGTCTTCTTCAAAAATATTTGTAATTATACTCAACAATATTCGTTTTTTGTTTTTGATGTACTGTTCTTGATATAATTACTTCACTCAATCTGTGACGCATTTCACTGTGACGAGTCCCAATGTACAACAACAAGTTAACAGTGCAGTATTGTTTCGGTATCGAGTACATTATCGATTCGTCGCTTCGTACAAAAGAATGATATAAAAATCAATCCCTTGTTTGCTCTGATTGCTTCACTATAAACAAACACTCATATAACTCGATTCTGGCGATTAACAAATTACGTCGCAGCAAAGTAATTGCGTCTTAATCATATTAAATTATATAATAATATGAATACATATATATTATAAATCTTACTTAGTTTTTAATATATTCAATGCGATATTCATCCGTGAAAAACCCAGGAAAATATAAGCTGAGATGCTCTATTGAATTTATAACTATATTATAATCACTAATTCTGATCTCACAGATACGATATAAATTGTAAAATACAAAGGTTAATATGGGATTTGATCCCTAGTCTTTTAGGTACTTGTCAGCGACTATAATACTAGTATATTATACTAGTTGTCGAGATTGTGCTTGTATATGTCTTTTGCGAACATTGATAATGTTTAGGTAATAAAATTTTTCCTCAGGTTCGTTGTAGGATTTTAAATCCAAAAAGTATATAGCGATTATCACGAAGAAATGTATGGTAAATTTAAAAACTACTTTTATTAATATATGTTTTATTTATTATACTACTTGTCCTGCTCAACGTGTATTTTAATTATATTTTTCTAAAATTATTAATGTTTTATTATTTTTTTAATTATTTTATTTGTTCTGATTCAATCACGTGAATTCAGCGTGTATTTGTGTTTCTCAACTGACTCTTGAAATTAAATATACTGTAGTTTTGGTATTTTAGCTCAAACTGTCTAATAGCCGCAATCAAGTTTTACTGACCATTTGCCAAAAAGTTACCATCTAACTAAGCAATTATAATTATTAGCGACTAATTCTTTAAAAACTGACGACTTATTTCAGATTTATCACAACAAATCGTTTCTTATCCACTCGTCAATAATAATAATAAAATATCGGTTAAGCTAGCAGGCTAATAATGTATTAAACATTTTTAACCGGTAAAATGTTAACTTAGTTGCAAAATGTATAATGAAATATAAATTAAATAAACTTGAGTAACAATATCGTTTCGGACGTTTGAAACGAAAAGTAAAAACTTTCAATAAAAAACACTTTTGCAACCGCCGCGAATATTAAAATTCGCACGCCATAAATCCACTACGACCACTGGAAAATCCACAGCCGTAACTGGCAGGTTTTTAATTTACCTTTTTCCAGTTTAGTTGCCAATATCTACATTTGAGCCGGAGTTAAAAAACGTAAAAAACTTTAGCTCGCCCCAGGGCTATGCAAATGCGTTACATATTAAAAATTGAAAATAATAACAATATAAATGTTGAAAATAAAATATATAGAATGGATACATATAGCCTTTTATATTATTTTATACTTCACACGTAAATTAAGGTAATAATAACTTTCTCAACATAAAGAGGATTTAACACTTCTACTATCCGTAAATGTTTTATTACTAAATAAAACAGATACAATAGTTATAAATTAGTATTTAATTTACATTCTAATTTAATAATGTCTATAATTCATATTTTAAAACATTAATATGACAAAATCGTTATTATTTTATATTCTATACATACTGTACTATCTCAAAATTATTTTTTTGTCTTTTAATACATTTAAAAAATAGACTGAAAAAGTAGTGATATAAATATTTTAATTACAGCAATAATATACTGATTCAGTAATCAGCTTTTTTAGGATATATTATGCAAACTGTTTATCTACAGTGGCTTGCAAAATCATATTTTGTATATACATATGTAATATTCTTGATATTTAATTTAATTTTTTAATTTCATCTGTACAATTGACTAAAAAAAACATTACCGACTATTTGGTCCCAGGTGTTTGCCCATCGAAGGGATGAAAACAATTTCGGGACAGTTTTATTATCCACCGCTTTCGCAGTTCCGTCGATAAAATGGATACCTTTCATTCCAGAATATATACACCCCCAGATTATTTGGCTCTCTGGACTTGGCACAGTTGCCATTAGACACTTTTCGCTGTATTTTTCGCCACCTTGACGATTAACATAATGTACCGCATCTAAGCCGTACAAATTAATTTTACTCTCAACAGAGAGCGTCACTCTTCTTCAATCCAATACAGTTCAGTATATTTGTCGATTAGCCTGAGAAGAAGTAGGCGTGCGGAACGCATGTAACGCATGCCCTTATATCTCTCTCTCTCACTCTCATCACTTAACACGCGAGCGAGCGAAAGGGAATCAATCTCACCATACGCGCTTGTATTTCATGCATGTTAGATGCATTTTTTCGAAATATGTCGTACTAAATAATTTCGTTTATATTTTATGGAACATCTGTTACCACATCCGTATTGAGACGTTCATCATTCGTAAGCACCCATAAGTTTTAAAAAAATACTCTTTGTGTGGAAAGGATAGGAGATGTTCTACCTTACACAAAAGACCATTGTTTTTCTACCCCTTTGTTAACGATCGCCAGAATGGCCATCTAGCCGTTACTTCCTTTAGGCGTAAACACATTTCGTGAGTGTCTAAGAAATTATGTAATTATAAGCTGTCCGAACCAGTAATATAAAAAAATAAGCAGACAGACAAATGGAAAAATACAAGATCAGAGAAGCACCATGTTATACGTCAAGCAGTCACAGCACGAGACACCTCAACTGATCGTCCAGAATCATCACAAGAACACATCCCGATAAATCACAGCCGACAATAATTCAACACGACACTCCAGCGAAGACTGTTCGACTCTCAAGATGAACTGTCATGCATATGTATTTATTTGTATATATCATAATGAGTGGTAAATTATTTAAATAATGTACAGAATGCTTTTATTAAAAAAAAATATCGGGAAAAAAAATATAATTTTAATTCACTAGTAATATATTATTAAAACATGTGGTAATATAGATTTGCTTGTAAAATAAACTGTTACTAGCTTTTACCAGCATTCTGCATGTGGTAATTTATGTATAATATTTTTATAAAATAAACGGTTACTAGCTTTTTCGGCGTTTATTTTGTCACACTCTTCTAAATCAAAACCCGAAAATCTGATAATTGATATGACCGACAGACTGAAAATTGATCTTGTCGATAATCTAATTGACCTAATTATTTAATCTAAATTAGTGATGATTTCATATTATAATTTTCATATTAATTTTAACGGTAAGTGAAAATATTTATAAAACTCTCATTCAAAAAAAATATTCGTATAAACATACATGATTGATAAAAAGTTTCTAGAAATTCAACTAGGGATTACGAATATGTATTAAATATGTGGTGCGTTTTTCGCACACTACTGTATATTATAGTATCTATTCAAAATTTGCGTGTTAAGTTGTTATTATTATCATTATTACTATATAGCTTATACATATTTTTTGCGATACGATGTTTGAATACTTGCTGTTTTTTTATTTAAATCGCACTACACATTCAAAAAACACCATTGACGATCTATTCAACGCTAAAATACATAAAATGACAAAAACTAGCAAATGTTTACAAATCGATATCTCTGTATACGAATGACTAGTACGAATTTTTTTACTGATTAACATATAGTATGGATGTTTTATTTGTTGATGTAAAACTGTCGTAAGATTGCAATGTAATTATTATATAAAAGCTTAACATTAGTACTTCTGTATAGAACAAGTTAAAATATCATTACATATGTAAAACTTTAAATTTATTTTTTATAGTATATTTTTTACTTAAATCCGGTTTACTCATCCCACAAATTTAAATGTTAGATTGTCTCTCGTATATGCCCACAATAAGATAAAACTGGTCTGTCACATACTGTCAGCGCACAACACAAAATACGTTTCACGTCAACCTTCATCCCCTAAACGGTGAAGAAGATGAAAAAGGAGAAAAAATAAAGAAAATGTGCTACGAACATCTCCATCGAAGATCGCCCCGAAATGGTGTTTGACCGATCGGAGTTATGACGCGAAAGAAATATTTGCGGGCAAAATGAGCAATAAAAAATGTGTTAGGTGTTATTGAGCCCCTGGTTGGCTGTGGTGGTCCGCAGGTCTGTGGGGGTGGAACTACTTGTTGCTCGCGTCTACGCCGTAGCGTCCCGTGGAAAGCTCTCTCTACGCCGTAGCCGGCGCGCGCTCTCTCTCTTTCTGTACTAATGCGACTCTCTTTGTATTCCATCCATCTCTCGTCGAATTGGCGTAATCTATTTGTCTGCGACGCGTGCCATTCCGCAAACATAACAACCACTTACCAAATCCTTACCAGTATTAATATTTATTTGACAAAGACAGAGAGCGCAAACTTTATTACGAGATACAGATAAATCGACGCGTTAAAGCGACTTTGATAAGAGAATACAAATTTTGGATATATATTTTTGAGAGAAATTATTCTTAACGTACAGTATACTCTCGATTATCTGGGCTAAAGAGGAAGAAACATTGATAATCTGAACTTTATATGGCTTAAAAATATATATAATATATTTACAATTCAGATTATCATTATTTTATTGGGTAAGAATCTGCGTTTACTTGTGAGAATATCTCAGTAATTTTCGAATATCAGTACGAATTTTTTTAAGGGCTATTATATCATTATATTTGAATCCCCTTTGGTTGATTAAGCTCAATAAAGTTTTAACAAAAGTCAATGAAAAAGTACGTAAGAATATACTGTATGGATATACTGTATGCGCACTCTTTATGATGCTCTTGTCTGCAGCATACTATTATATTGGATTTACTACTATATTGGATTCCAGGCGTAATGAGTCAATGTAATGAATTAAAGCTGGAAAAAGTACAGCGTAAATTCCTTCGATATTTTTACTTGAAGGATACGGGTATTATCCGTTCTTATTTTCCAGTGCTTTTATTTTGGGAGCGCTGGAATACGTTTCGTTGTTAACTCGCAGAAGTGTTTATATAATTAAACACTCCCATAAATTGCTCAAAGCTTTTGGTGCTCGAGCAGCTCCAAATGTGGGCTCCGGAAGGCGGTCATAGTTCTCGGTCGCGTCCACTATTCTTATCTGTAAAGTCTAGAACTGGAGCACTTGCAAACTCTTTTCTGGCAAAGGCCGTTTATCTGCTCAATACTGTGCATCGAGATATTGACATTTTCTCGTACACATATGGGGTTTTGGTTCAATTTGTGTGGGACAATGCACACCTGTTGAGGTGATTTGTGTCTGTTCTTTTATCTTGTTTTCGTATTTTTACTTATATGTGTGTGCGTATATGTATTTGTATGTATGTATACGTATTTTAAAAGTATAATATATTTTGTACTTTTGGCAATCGTGACGCAGTATGTTAACCTGCCAGGTCACGATGATCATAATTTTAATAAATAAATAAATTAGATGATTTAGAAGCATCCAAAAATATTTGATTATCAAGTATGATATCCTAAAAGTATTAAGTTTGATAGTAGATATCCCTGACATTTAAAATTATTTTTTATTGCGAAGCTATATTATCATTCTTTATATCGTACCATTTGGTTTGCAATTATCTATCGAATTGTTTATTTTAGATCATTTTTTTGACACCATGGATATGTATTCGAATATAAGTTTCATCCTAGAATCAATATCACGTAGACAGTTTGAAACGTCAACGACATATTTAGCGAAGATGTAGCTAATACTTCAATGGTTAAAGAAGTACCGTTTCTGCGATTATAATATTTAAAATGCGCTACGTGGACAACCTTCGACTTTAGTAGAAGCAAATACATCTCACTATACGCGAATTAGCAGAATTTGCAGCTATTACTATTTAAACAATATTGAAGCATTTGAAATTAATTGATGAGGTAAAGAAGTTGAATAACTGGGTGCCGCATGAATTAAGCGAGCGGCAAAAGTGAGTTTATCTTCCATTGTAACCTGACAGGCGGAAGTCCAATACACTACAACAGGATAATACTTGCAAGTAAATATTATCCACCACACTGAAAGTCTGGGGTTCAGTGACGTCTATATAATTAATTATAAATTATTATGTATCTTATAATTCATAATCAATATATGACACTTTGCAGCTGGAGCCGGTTAATAATAGTAGCACATTTATATAAATAAAAAATTGAATCTGCTGCAGTGGCTCGAACCCGTGGACTCTGGGTTACCAGTCTACGTCAGTCTAGGCTACGCTACCTTACATACCATGCTATTCCGATATCTGTCACGGCTCAAAGAAACCATTTCTACATAAATAAGCACAGTCAAAACCGAGTCAGCACTAAACTAAATAATGGTGTATGTGTGCTGGAATTAATGGTTCAACGTTTGTATTATCTACTACAGTTTCAACTAATGAAAAATGGTTTTGCATTACAAACGAAACATTTTGGTACAAAATGATAAAATGACCCAAACTTATTCTTGCGTGAGGTCAACCAGAATATGGCCATTTAGGATGTTCAAAGATATTTAAAATATGGCTACTTCAAATGTCTAAATGGAAGCTACAAAGCCAAAAACAAGTATTCATAAATTAATTAGCAACTGATTTGGGGTCTACTCGTCCCCCTGTTCGTATACAGCATATTTTTTAATATTCCGTCTGCTAAGGGTTTAATAATCTAACGTTAAGATGGCAAAACTGGATCGATAGCTTAGATGCATACTTTCTTGAAACATAAAGAAATTACTTTTGATTTGAAATCGGAAATTTCACGTATAACGCCCTAATAATAATAATGCTATTAGACCAAAATTTGAAGACAAGCGAGACAAAATATTAAAACGTAGTTTTGTTTGGTATATGATTGCAATTTTGTAGATCAGTTTTGAATTAAAAGTTGGAAGCATTCTTTTACTAAAAAAATACTCAGAAATAAATATGGCATCACAATTATTACAAACACATGATTTTACTTTTATAACTACATATTTTTATGAATAAAATTCTAAAACACTTCAAATATAAAAATATTAATATGATATACAGCAATTTTATATCTCGGTTTAAACGAACGCTCTAGTTTCAAATTAAGTATGCCTACAATATTGATTTTTCATTGTCATGCTAAATTACACACTCGTTCTTAAGTGTGACCATGAGATCATCTTGACTATACTTACACGTATTTTGAATAGATAAGTATAAAAAAATATACGATAATCTGAAGCTTCTTATTCTAAATAGAGTATCGTTAATATTGATTTAATGGAGATCTCTCTGGGGATAAGTTATCGTACTATTTTTATTATGTTTGTATTATCCCATAATAATTACGTCCTCAAAAAATTATAATAATTTTGGGATCCCTTAACATAAACCCTTTACATGTAAGTGCGTAGGTATAGAATGTATAAGTATATTTAAGTGATTTTCCTCGGTGGTTAAGAATGGCGCGTGGTTTTCAGGTCTATCCATAAAGCGGAAAATTTATAATAGCAGCAATTTTGCAATTGCTTATCTTATACCTTGCTATCAAATATATTATAACACTTTTTCAGGCATGTATCTATGTATATATTTGTATCAATTGCATTATAATGTGTGTACAAAATATATATGTACTACATATATTAAAAAACATTATGATATAAAATAAAATTACAATAGAACTAAGAACGAGTAACCTCCAAAACTATTTTTTTATGAGTAAGCGAATGAAGGTCGCATTGTTTTATTTTATTTATTTATTATAATAAATGTATATCATGCTGGTAGAAGAACAAAACTTCTTATAAAAAATGCCGTCGAAAATGATTATGATACGTCATCAAATATGTAAAAATATAAATCTTCAATAATATTGATCAATGTACAGTAGATTAAGAATCTGAAGCAAGTCAAAGGATAAAGATCAAGACTATGTATAGCGTAGATCAGTTGCTTAGATTGGCAGGCGTGACATTTGAGGTCAAATTTAGAAATGAAGATGTAAGAAGATCTCCTCGAAGCATTATTATTATTCTTGTTTGTGAATATAAAAAATATACATTCAAATTATATAGCGTATCTTATAAAAGTTAACTCAAAAAATATATAGCAGATTTTATAGTCAGAATAAAAAATGTTTAATTGGAGTCATAATATGTGTATTTTAAGAAACGATGTGTATATTGTAACAATATCAATGTTAATAAAATGAGTAGATACAAGTAATTAAACGTACCTACGATTTACTACGTATTATGTTGCGTAATTTTGCTGGATATACGAGTAGTATATATAATATATATATATATTTTAATTAAATTTTCCGTTCTTTTACTATGTAATCGTGGAAATCTCACGGTTGGTGAATATGTTAATTGTATGTTTTCACGTGTGTTTATCTACATAACGTTTTTTTAGTGATACATATCGTACATCGCAAGTTTTGGTTATTCGAAATTGTGACCTTTGGAGTGTGCCATTATAGGTCCATTATCTCCCATTTTGGATTGGCAACCTGTTACAATGATTATATGTGCTATTAAAGTTTTGTCCTCGTTGTGGCAAAAAAATAATAAACCCGTTCGCTTCGAGCATATTTTTTTTAAATGCAATGATAATATTTAAAAAAAAACATGAAAGACAATATACTATTTTTATTTATCTATAGTCAACTAATAAGTAGTAAATAAATCTCGAACAATGCATATTTGTAATATGAAAAAGATCCTCTAAATTTTACATAGAAAGTGCAAGTGAAATAATAAATTATTTATTGATGGTTTTCAATTAACTAAACATTTACGATTTATGTGCAATAAAAATACAGGTATCATAAAGGAATCTCTCTGGTCTCTGGTTCCTCGTGATCAGCTGATTCTGTTGCATTTTCATTAATAAAATTTATAAAAATATCTTACTGCACGACCATTTAAAATTCAAAGTTTTGTTGAAATAAATTTACAACTCATGAATTGTCAAGAAAATAAATCACACTTTTATATTTTTTTAAGGAGGTTAATGAGTAACATATCTCAATTAAAAATATATAACGACATTCATTATATTTACAGATAATGACAGCTCAAAAAAATTCTCAAAATTTCTACACTGCACGCAGTAATAAAATAAAATTTAGCTACATTTTAAGTTAATGAGTTTCATATTCATTATTTTTATCGACTACTTTATGTGCGTATTAATGTAATATTTACATACCGATGTATTTCATAGTAGAAGTTTGACATACGCAAAAGTACAATTTTAGCCTCTTTGAAGGAACAGAGTACCTACAATCTGGCAATCAATATTATCTGAACTTTCGAACAACTTTCCAACAAAGGGTTTAACATTCAAATCTATTCTAAGTATGTCAGAACTGTGGTGGAACTTTATTCAGATTCATTCCTCCCCTCCTTCCAACTAAAAGAAATATCAGCCTCTGCGTATAATATTATAAAAGAAATAGATTTTTCCTGATATTATAATTGGAAAATTTGCGTTTAGTTGTATACAAATTTATATTACAGTGTTTGACAATCATCTTCCCGCATTTTTAAGCAAAATGTCCTCTTTCCATATCTCAATATATCCTCTTTCCATAGCTCTGTCTTTATAAAGTTTAGACATGTCGGGGACCATCAATAGATCTGTGACGATTAACCCAACCGCAGTCGTCACTCCCGACAGCCCAAGTAGGAGGTCAGGCCTAACATCGATCTGCGCAGCATCCCGAAAGCATCGCAGTTGTCCAGGTAGCTCTATATATAACTAACTGCTATAGCCAAAAACCACTTGACGACACAATATAGTTTGACTTAGCATATTTGCGCTAATTTGATTATGACAAATAGTACAAGTTTTTAAATGCTAGAAAAAGCCTGCAATATGCTTTGCCATAAAGGTTTGATTTACAAAGTACACCAATGTAAGACCTGGATTATCTTATACGCACATACCTAAAAAGAAAAACAATCTTTGTTTTTCCAGACAATGAACACTAGAAACTGTGCAAATTCCCAATTGAAGATCCTCAAAAAGTTTACAAAGGCCGGTTTTAATGCTAGATTTAAAAAATCTAGAGTCAAAGGTATATCTTTACATTTTTTTAATTGTATAAAGTTTTTACTGAGTGAAAAATATTTCCTGAAAAAAATTGAAGTAAATCTTTCTATAATTTAACGGAAAATGTATAGAAAATACATATACTTTGAAAGTTACAGTATGTTCGATATTTAATTTGTATTTTTTTAATTTCAGACACGACTCCGAGTTCTCATCGGTTATTAGACTTCCTGGGGTCTGTTCTCCTTAAAGAACCCGACACATAACAGGAATATATTTAAAAACCTTAAAACTAAACTATTGTAGTTGTTTGCGATATACAGTCAATTCCGCTTAATCGGGACATATTGGGCTAAAAACCATTTTGTCCCAAATAAGCAACTGGCAAAATTAAAAAATAATATGAAAAAAATATTAAGTTACAAGAAAATAATATGTCATTATTAAATACATATACATATGAATATGAAAAAATAAAATAATAATACAAATAAAAAAAAACTAGAACAAACAAATATAACAGCAGTGGTAAAAAAAATAGACATGAAAATAATGTACATAATATATTTAAATTAAAACAAAAATATTTCTGCAGGAATTCATAAATTGTAGCCTGTTTTATGTTCAGGGACAGCATTCCAGTAGTAGGGAGGGGGCAGTAAGTTGTTAGTGGTCGTTTTTTAATATCTCTATTTCATTAAGATTCATAGTATTTCCTTAAATTATATATACTTTCCTGCTCAAATTCAAAGGTTTCCTAGATTAAAATTTACGTCAAAAGTATAAAAATCGTGCCGTCACCGTCGCAGTGTATACCCTCGGTTAACTAGCGTTCCTAATAATATTTTTTATAACATAATTACGACTTATAATACAATACGTGATAATCGAATGAAGCATATCTAAGCCGAATTTCGACCAATAGGAGGGCGTAAAAAATAATTATCTCTTCTCAAAAGTCAAAAATCTACGATGAAAGCAATAAAATCATGTCGGCGCCATCGAAAGTGATAATTGTTTTTGCTACCATTTTTCGCTACAAGCAAAGGGGTAAAAATTATAATATGCCGGTTGTATATTTACATTAACCACTTAAAACTCCAGCGACTCACCGGTGATTCACTTGTTGATTATTTTTTAAGCAAATTAATTTTTTAAAACTAGCTAACGAATTTTAACATTTTTTTTAATTATTAAAAATTTTGTACTAGCTTCATTTATCAGTAAACCAAGTATGTTAAATTTATTTTTAAATAGATATACTGACACGTGAAATAAATGACAGGTGACTCACTAAAAATTTGCTGGCGTTTAAAGGGTTAAATGTTATTGAAGAGCCGCACGCACAAACCATAAGCTCGCGAGCCACGTTTTTACGACTTCTGATATATAAAAACGATATTCCAAAATTTAAAATAAAATCGATGTTGTAAAAAACATTTGAAAAATTAAATAAATATTAAACAATTGTACATAAAATATATAAATAGGCTTTTCCACCGCGTCTTAAACGTGTACAGAGTAGTAGTATTGAATGGATATGGATTGTTAAATAAATACCTGGTAGACCACTCGAGTTTCAGACTAAAATTTTATATATTTAGGAACTGATATTAAATGATTAATTAAATAAATAATATTAATATACAATCACCCTCCCTTCCTCCGGTTGCGTTGCGGGCTATTGCGTCATGTAGTTCTACAACTATCAAAAAGGTAGCTCTACACTACATATTGCATTGAAATTATTATTATTATTATTAATATCTTGATGTGTGAAATATGAGCGAAAGGATGCGTGGCCGCGATTCGAACCTCGCCATAAAAGTCATGGGAATTTAATGTTAAAATTCCTTTCGCCGTGAAAATTTAAAATTTCGTTTGAAATTTCAAAACTGGAACGTCTCGCCAGACCGAACTGCCCGGCCTGCCTTTTTTCTTTTTTTTTTCTTTTCTTTATATATATATTTTTTCTCCTCTTTTATAAGCTCGGCGGACAGATGTTGCGCGATAAAGTTTCCCCCACGCTACTGGCCCGCTCGGCGGCGAACGCTGTCGAAACTTTGTTGGCAAAGAAACGAAGTATGTACAGAGCGGCGCCATAAAGTATTTGAATTGTTTGACGCGTGACAGCAACGTTGCTAACTCTACACTTCATGGACCGATCAGCTGTAAGCTAGATAAGGAAAGGCACGGAATTGTAAGAGCGCGGCATTAAAATCGGAATTTTGGTCATTTTCATTTCGCATTCAACGTAAAATTTCGATGGATTTGCAATTTTGGGTAAACATACGTATTGAAATTTTAATACCTATTAAAAACTCGTTTATTTTAAATTTGTTGTTGCAAGCCCAATGCGTTATCAAACACAATACACATTTTGTATGCCAATACCCGACAGAAACTGAAGTCAGGGATTTAGTGATATGTTCCTTGCATTGTATTATATCACTATTTATAAAATTGAATAAATAATTCTGCTTTATTTATTTTTATATGTAGATCCTTTTGCAATACCACACTATCAATTGGTCTACTTGTATTATGTATGTTTTCTTATTATAAAATACAACAATATTTTCGAGCAGGTCATAAATGTAAGGATTATATTAAATACTATACAAATTGAGTTGCGTTTTATGAAAAAAAATATTGTGATAGGTTTGAAACCACTTCTGAGTAATCCTTATATTGCTAATAGTGATAACTTATCTATATCAATTAAGGACCGCTCAAAAATATTTTCCAAATTTAAAGGTGCTTGTAATGATTTATGAATACCATAAATTATTTTTTACATCCAATGATGATTATTATATGCTACATATTTATGATGTATGGTTTCAAGAAGATCAATCTGTTTATTGTCTGAAATCCACTTGAGAAACGCTTCAATATTTTTTCTATTTATCACCACGTTTAGGATTAATGCACAGACATAAAAAATGAAGAAGAAAAAACATTTAAAATATATAGCGAATTTTAAAACCATGACATTATATGTGGACGAGAAAGAGATGAACGATTCGGAATCGATTGCGCTAAAGAGAGAGAGAGAGAGCTGCCGTCAAGGGCCGGTGCGTACGGGCGATGGTGTGTACAGAGTACAGACTACATGTGCAGCTATGGTTATAGCATGGCCGTGGCTATGGGCTATGACTATGACTACTTCCAGAACGTTCGTACATCTGCGCTCCAATACCCACTCATTTCCCGATAACGTTCGCTAAAAGTTGGTAATTTTGATTATGTCAATGCCTATAAAGATATTTTTAGCAGTCCCTTGGCATATACATACGTAGGCTAGCAATCATATTTGCTAATTCTTCTTCAATACTTCATGCTCCTATGAAAATAATCACCCAACTTTTTTTTTAGCAAGCTGCGGAATTTAGTTAATCACCGCTAAATGACATTTTCATTACTTCATACTGAAATTATGAGTTTTCGTAGTAAGTGGTATTGTTTTATTTACACGACGAGTATACTCGTCAACCGCACTGAAATAATTTTTGTATTGACGCCTATACACGTCTAACGCAGTTAATAGGTTAAAATATGGGCTGCAATACCTTAATATTCACGTATATATTAAAAACAGTAATTTTAAGTATACACTTCGTTAGTGTTAAATATTATATCAAAAATTTCCTTAATTATTAAAAAAGTATTCAGCGTTATTAAAGTTAACTATTTATCAGAATATTGCTTATTTTGAATAAAAATATTTTTTCTATTTATTTGTTAAATTCTTCTTGTTTTATTTAAATAAATGTATTTAAATTATATTTATTTTAAAATAAATTATGCGTATTCCAAAGAGAAAATAATATCTCACGGTGTACCATAGGAGTCTAAATTAGGACCATTGCTGTTTATATTATATATTAATGATATAATTCATATTTAAAAAATGTAAAATGACGACACATTAATATATTGCATTGGTGATAATATTAAAGAAGTTGTAGATAATTTAAATAATGAATTAAGTATAATAGATATATGGTTAAAAATGAATGTACCTAAACTATGTAAATGAAAATAAAACTAAATGTATGTTTATTAATCATAAAAACATGTCAGATAATAATATAAAAATAGTTATAGATAACTCTATTATAGAAATAATTCATAATATAAAATATTATGTAGTAATTGTAAATTTTAAGGAACATTGTAAAAAAATATTAGCTTAATCGAAAACATACAAAACTTCTGCAAGATTCGCAGAGAATTGAAACATTCACTGCCGGTCAAAAGTTTAAGATCAAACTATTTTTTAATGATTCTTTTAAGAGGTAAAATATAAATTTTTCATTAAAACTCAAAATTACAAATTTAAAGAAAGTATTAAAAAAATGACCATACTGTTTTTTCATCAAAAAATCCACATTTTTACGTAATACAGATTTTACTATTCTTGGCATCCTATTTATTAACGTTTTGTTTGATATGTTAATCCACTCGTTCTGTAGACATCCCCACAGAGCCTTTTGGGAGTTTAGTAAGTGTTGACGAATGTTCCGATCCAGGTTATCCCACAAAAGCTCAATTGGGTTCAAATCAGGCGAATGGGATGGCCAAATCATATTTTTTAATAATCCTTTGTTTGTAAAAACCCTCTGCACAATTTAGAAACATGTTTGGTATCGTCGTCCTGTTGGAATACAAAACCTGGTCCAATAAAATATCTGCCCATAGGTAAAACTTGCTATTCTAGAATGTTATTTTTCAAGGTTTCTAACTCCTGCTGTTGAGGAACAACCACACATCGTTTACTTTATAGTTGGCACCATTTTTTCGCTGAGTGTGCGTCTAGCAAATGTTCTACGTTTTGATTCAAACAATTCGAATTTAGATTCATCAGACCATAGCACTTTGCATCAATCAGCAATTGTCCAATTTTTTTATATCCTCGGCATAATATAGATTTTTTGGCAGCACTACGTCCTCTAAGATTTGCTTCCCGTAATCGACGTTGCTCGGTTGACAACGAATTATTTTCAATACCACAATTTTTCATTAAAAAGGAAATTTCTGGTGCTGTTTCTTTTACTAGATATTATTATATACTGATCTTGTTGTTATGACATTATCTTAGGTCTTCCTAGACGATTTATATTTTAATCACTTCATGCACTGCCGTCTTAGAAATATTTAATTTTTGAGAAATGTATCGTTGAGTTTTGCTCTCCACATGAAGAAGCTCTTTTTTCAAGTGTTAGATTATTTTTAGCTCCATTATAGCAAAATAATTTAAACTTGAATGTCAGCAAAAGCAACGCGTGTTAACGGTTCAATAGTTTGAATGAAACTAAATTAAAACTGAAACACACTCTCCAGCTTTTAGTAGTCGAATGCATGTCAATAAATGTGCAGAGAAAAAAGATTAAACGAGTCGTTAAACCTTCACTGACGCATAATTAACATCTGAACCGCTTTAGTCACGCTTATCCGCATTTACGACTCTGCGTAAAAAATAAATAGCGATTAAAAATTATTTATATAATATTATTATGGTAAATATAAATAATAGTTCATTCATTCTTAAATTTGGTATATATTTTTATTGTTATTTAAAAGAAAAAGAGGTGAATTCGTGACATGAACATTCCATGTTTTGGTTCTAAACTTTTGACCGGCAATGTACTTTCACGTCAAATATTATTAAGACAACTCTTATTAAAATTTTAATATAAATAAATAATTGCTTGTATTTGCAAGTTGTGTTAAAAATAAACCATAATAAAATATCTAATGTATGTATTATATAATACAAGCTCATTTTTACAAAAAAAGTAATAACGGTTGTTTCTATATTAAGCCACAGATTTATTTGAAAGTTACGCCCTTTAATTAATATTTTCCATAGTAGCTATGGATATAGACTAAACCGAGCAGCGAAAAAAATATGATTTTTCTTGGAGAACCATTTGAATAATTTGCGTGAAGAATATTTTATTGCATTATTTTTCTCTGAGGCAGCAAGAAATTTATAAATAAAACAATATTTTGTTAAGAAATAGTGTTTGAGTGGTAGGTACGCCACTGTATAGAAATCTATGTTAAAGTTCTGCATTTCTGAAAACGTCATTGTTGTCAGATCTTGACATAGGTTTTTCAAATTTTAATAAATTGTTTCCTGTTCGTGAGATGTTAATTCTGTGAATTATAAGAAAAAACTGCACGTGCAAACCCCCGATGCCCTAACTTATTGCGAATTCTGCAAAAAATACGCCATTAGGTACAAAGGCGGTCGTGACGTGTGCGCTGTACCGACGAAGGCTTAAACTGAAATTTCAAAAGCAACTTGTCAAGTGTCATGGGGTTCGTTCGTGGGGTGCACCTAGGGGCGGAATACGCGAGGGGCATTACCCGAATGAAAAAGGAAGATTTTATTCGTGAAAAAATGCACAGAATAGATTTTATTCTATTTAGAAGTCCCGGACGAGGCGGGACACGCCGTCCGCTTTCAATCTATTGTGTCAGGGATTTTTCCTTTCCTGTCATCTTGCACCGTTCGACGTTTCAATGGCGGCAGGTTTCGTATTGTCCGATCCGAGTTTTTTCTGCTTTCTTTCCTATCAAACTATATAACTGCCCTTCGTCCATTGAAAAAATCGCAATTACACTAATTAAACAGACGAAAAAAAATAGCATTGAAAATATTCCAGAACCTCCCTTGAAAGGGGATGATATTTTCCGCGCGCAAAACAATATTTTCAGGATAAACAAAACATATGCTAAACATCCCACGTAAACAAACACATGGCATACGTTAAAATGTCGGGGGTAGATAAGGATTGCTTGAAATGCGTGCAATAAATGCAACGTTGCTAGCGTGTTCGAAATATAATGAAAAAAATATTTTTTTTCACAAAATATGTAACTAAAAAGACCAGTGTTTTACAAAGTCATAGAACGAATATTAAAAATCGTTAAATTCCTCTCTGCGCGACTTAAAATAACGACACAAACTAAGCATATAAGATAGAAGATCTCATGCAGCTTGCGAGTAGAAGATATTATATTATTTAAAAGGATTTAGTATAACTGGAATTATAATCCATTTCATTATAAGCTTTTATAAAATAAATCACCTACCATTTAGAAACATTTGCAAACACATAAAGAATAATAATAATGTAGTACTTATTGCAATGTCCCTATTTACCGGAGTTAGTGTAGTCAAAGTTCGAGTCGCGAATGGAATTTTAGCCGAAAACGAAGTCAGAGTTATAAAAAATCATCCGACTCCTACACATTTTTTTAATGTGTCGCATTAAAAATATAAACGTAGAATTTTCAAAAATAATATGATGTTTTTTTATTTATTAAAAACAATTATAAATTAAAAAAAAAAAATTTAAAGTTGAAGTCTGAATTGGAACATTAGAAAAAGTTGTTTGTTGTTAGTTAATTTTAAAACGAATATTTTTAAAAAATATTTTTCTTTCTTTTTTACAATTTAAAACCGTTAACATTATTTTTATTGCTGTAAATTTTATGGTTCGGTGATCATTGCTCACTTGGCAATTGGTCACACTGACATTGGTCACAGGAATATTAGTCACGCGGATTATTGCACACATGAGGCAACTTCTCACAACGAGAATTGGTCATTAATCGATCGCAAAATTAACAGGACACAAAGTGAAAAAAATCAATTGATTAAAATAATAAATTAATAAATGTTCATACATTTTTTTTAAATAATTAAATTTTTTTAAACAAAAAAGATGCCGGAACTTACTTTTTGTCAAGCGTTTACAAAAAAGCGAGGCGTTTACGAAGCGCATAAAAAATGAAGAAAATTTATATGAGAGATTTATTTATTTAAAAATTTATTGATAAGAGAGTATTGATCAAATTGTATTCAAACCGAATTCTGGTCAATAGAAGGGCACAAAAACAATTATCACTTCTCAGAAGTCAAAAATTCACGTCAAAAGCAATAACATCAACGAGCGTTCCCACTGCGTTACATGACAAAAAAGCCATGGATATAAACATAATTAAATAATAGCAGATCGTTTAAAAAATAAATAATAGCAATTATTCTACAGGAAATATGTTTTTTAACTCCCGCCATAATTCGCAACTACTCTGAAAAGTGTCGTGTGAGCGATCGATTTGTGACCAATATTCGTGTGAGTAATAATCCGCATGATCAATATTCATGTGACCAGTTGCCATATGAGCAATAGTTCGCTTACCAAATTTTATATGTTGGTGAAAAGAGTTAAAGTCGGAACATAAGAAAAAGTCGTAGTAAATAAATTTTGAAACGACTACTGTCCTGCTATTTATTGTGACCTGCTACTTAATTTTAAACAATTTTACCGAATGAATTAATTAAAAATATGTTATATTATACTTACAGCAAGAAATAACGTATAACATCTAAAAATATATTAGCAGTAAATGTATAATATACATATATGCATTATAAATTATTAATATAATGATATATTATAAATTTAGCAATATTTACATATTTTTTGTCTTAACATTTTTCGTAATTATAATTACCATCAATTAATTATTATTTATGGGAAACATAAATCAGATTCACGCAAGAAACACAATATTCATGTTTTATGTTAAGGTAGAACCACACATGTGAGATTCGTCGAATGTCAAGGAAAAATAATATATATGTACATACGTAGAAGTATAGAAGATAGAGGAAGCGAAAAAGACACTTTTTTGCTGTTCTAATGATCAAATTGAATATTTCATTTTTGGCAGACATATAAAATATTTATATAAAATTATACGCTGATTTTTCTGACATTAATTTTTATTAAATAAGATCTGTTTTTTAGATAAATTATTTAAAATATATATCTGTTGCAGAGTGATTCATTTTCAAGGTATATTTATGAAAAATGTTTCATGCTAATATATTTAAAACTATGGCAGGTATATTTTTATAAAAGCCGTTCATCCCGTATAAATGACATTGATTTTTATTATTAAATGTTTTTGATCTCTTTATTTAATTAATTTATATGTTGTTAACCAAGACAGTGGATATTTACATGGTATATTTAAATCAGTTTTATAGCGATATGATTAAAACTATGCCCTTAAAACCCGGTATATCCCATATTGCTGCTTTTGCTAGACTGACTTTTTATTATTATAGATAGGATCATTTTTTTATTATTGTTAAAATATATTGTTTTTCAACATTAGCTATGATAAAATACTTGATCTGTAACAATTTATAGCCGACAAACAAAATAATGGAAAAAAAACACTTTGTAATTGCCGAAATTATATAAAATACTCATTTTTTCGAGTTACTATTGTACAGTTGTAACTTTCGCAATGGCTCCAATTGACGTTTTATCGCTTTTTAATTAATACAATGTTTGATTTTTAAGTCTGTCTAAAGTGATTTATTATGATAATATTTTATAAGTATACCGAATTGTAGTATTTTTGGCAGCAGGTATAATTAACTTCATACTGTTAACATTTTTAACATATAATGCTTATTTATTTTTAATTTAAAATTAGTGGTCCTGATATTTTTTATTGATTTTTAATAACATACAATTATGTGTGTATAAACCTGTATTCCTTATTCTACTTTACGAATTTATTCGAACGTTTTATAGTTTACTTTTCTATGTTTGATTAGTTAAATATAAGGAATATATGGAAACTCTAGCCATGACCAAACTAAAATTTAAGCACATCTTATTTTAATTTATTAGCTCCAGATCATAGTTAAGTAAAAAGATAAACTATTTTATAACATGGTTATAAATCAGCAATTTATACTTGACTTTATTTAAATACACATACAGCAATGCAACCTACGCAGAAAAGAAATACATATTAACAAAATATATTTACAGAACAATTAGATTAAATTATATATGCTAGACCATAATTTGTCCATCAACTGCGAGTACCCGGATGAGAACAAATCAATACGGTCCTATATATTAAATAATATTAAATAGAGGCCTTGCTCCTCGAGATTAGCTCGAGATGATTCAGAATCATCAACTTGCGGGATCGTAATCTTATCCGTTACTGACCCATATGTTTTATCTTCATTTATGTTTTGGAGATATTCTCCGAGTGTCAAATACTTTCGATTCGCCCCTGCTTTACGACATCTTTTTGTTATAAAGCCATTCGAAAAATGTTGCTCAACACTGCTCCGGGGTCTTTTTTTATCAACAGACGTGCGTTGACACTTTCCTTGATGCACAAGAAAAACCGAAAAGTGTCAAACCGTTCCAAGAACCGGTCGGCGACAGGTTGATCGTAGCTACACCGAGCAGAAATAAAATTTAAAAAATCGATTCTTCTCTATCCGTAACACGCAAATGCATCGCGGCCAATAACCGGTTTTGGGTTACCGCACATTTATGTCATATTCGCAAGTACAGGTTGATTTTTGGCGAAGAGTAGCAGTTTGATTCGACTGACGATTTGCAGTGTAGGTCTTTCTACGATTTTAGGACACCCACTAAAAATAACGCACCCGAGTGCGGTGGCAACCTGTTGCCATATGGACAACATACCGCGACACCGGTTCGTGCGATCGGTCACAACGACTGGTTTTTTAAGTGTCCCATCCGCCATCTCTTTGCCATGTGAATGCGTGTGCTCTTATACTTGTGTGCGTATTCGTGTAGATGAATTATACACGTGTGAGTTTTGGGTAAAAGTGTCGGATGACGATGGGAAAAGCGCGAAGAAATTCGGGGAACGCAGAAAAAACCAGGTATGGGGGTGTGAGAACTCTGGGCCTTATACGGAATCACGAAAGGTTCGAATTCCAAGGACGAGATTGTCGTATGCTTGTGTATTTTGTGAGTGTATACGCATTCTGATAATAATAATCGTGGAATTTTTGTTCAGATTTTGAGCACTAAGCCTAAAAGTTACCCGCTGTGCGTTTTTAATATTTATAATTTCTTAAAATAATATGTATCTTAAAACTACTCTGTTATTAAATAAATGCAAAGTAGCGTGACTTTATTTTCATATGATACAGTCTCATACAATATAAAAATCAATAGCTCTTACAGGATATTTTACATTTCTATAAGCTTACTCATAATTGTCAACTTTACAGAAAGAATAAACTACTGCTTACCTTATCAATTGGATTATAGTATGCGTAATATATTCTAGATTTATTTGGATAATTGTGTGTTCATTTTATAGACATTTACTCAGGGACGTCAATTTCACTAGCGCCTATCAATTAAATTATATTTTCACTGATAGAAATATATATCTACTGGTGAAAATGTATTCGAACATTTCTACATCGCATGTAAATAAATAATGATAAGTATGTAAATGTATTTATTACTACGTATGGAAAAGTTAAAATCATATAATTTTACTAGTACAAATATATATTCTAGTGAAAATGTATTCAGATATGATTTCACTGAAATGAAATATATAATAAAAAAATTCGGAATAGATTCGAGATAACCCGAGAATTTTTTGTTTAGGATCAGGGACGTGATTTCAGCTTTTTCCAGAAGGGGGGAAGCATAAGTTGGCCAGTCAGTAATAGTTTTTAATATTTCCATTTCGTTAGGATTCATTAAATAACATGCATTTTTCTGGCTAAATTTAAATTTCCAAATTCAAATTCTGGCCAAATTCTCTGTTTAGTCCACGTCAAAAGCAATAAAATCGTGCCGTTGCCGTCGTCATATTAAGTCTTTTTATAACAATATTACAACTTACAATAAGTAAGAATCAAATAAAGCATATCTAAACCGAATTTTGACCAATAGGAGAGCGCAAAAAATAATTATCCCTTCTCATAAGTCAAAAATCCACGGCAAAAGCAATAATATCGTGCCGTCGTCGTCGCAGTGAGAACGCGATTTTTTTGCTTTTGACGTGACTTTTCGACTTATGAGAAGGGATAATTGTTTTTTGCGCTCTCCTATTGGTCAAAAAAACTAATACCTAAAATCGCGTATTTTGAGCATATAGTTTTTATCTATACCACTTTTTAGCATTTTTGAAAAATAAATTTGTTTGCGTACCAATGCCAGTAAAATCGAAGTGAGCTTAAAAAGGTATTTTTTTTAAAATAATTATAATTTTAGTATATATTTGCATGTTTTACGATTTTAGCATTTAAATAATTTTTTTTAAATACGCGTCTTTACTAGTCTATACTATTAAATAATTAATACTTAAGTCTGTCTGTTACAAGAACTTCTTCCAGTCGGTGAACAACAGCGACGGAACATTTGCACATATCATTCTAGCCGCCATTTCTATGTCAACTATGCTATTTTCAACTTTTATTTATTAAAGACGATTATATGCTGCTACAATACTTGCCAATGAAACTGCTGAAGAAAAATATTTTTTTTTAAATACGCGTCTTTACTAGTCTATACTATTAAATAATTAATACTTAAGTCTGTCTGTTACAAGAACTTCTTCCAGTCGGTGAACAACAGCGACGGAACATTTGCACATATCATTCTAGCCGCCATTTCTATGTCAACTATGCTATTTTCAACTTTTATTTATTAAAGACGATTATATGCTGCTACAATACTTGCCAATGAAACTGCTGAAGAAATTGAACAGCGACGTGCTGACGACCGATTACGTGCTACTACAATGTATCAATGCAATAAATTTGCAATAACACTATGAATAAAATTAATTATAATGAATAAATAATGAGTATGAATTTATTGAAGGCGGGTGAAGCAAGTAAATATAGCTAGTACATTTAGTTTTTTAATTTCAATCATGTCTGGGGATCGGAACTGGTGATTATTATATAATTGAATATTATCCGATCAAGTTTTTCTAATATCGCAGATGAATATTTAAGATAAATTCGAGATAGGTCGTGAATAGTGATAAGTGTATAGTTAAAATAAATTTAAATTAATAAAATATATGTCAGTGATATAGAGTTACTAGTTACTTTGTAGTTAAATGACTCGTCGATGTTCCTTCTGGCAAATTCTATTTTGAAATATTTTTACAAAATTAAAATAGTTTTACTGCATGAAAAACAGATAGTCAATGGTTCATATGCATATAAAAAAAAAATTAGAATTTCTAAAAGAGAAACGAAAACAGAAGAACACAAAAACGCAATAAAAATTGTTGACGAAAAACTAGTGGTAAGTCAAGCAAAATAAAAAAAATAAAATAAGAAACAATAGAGGAGAATTTGAGATAATTAAAAATTATAGCTATGAATAAAACACTACGTTACTTGTTTTAAACCAAGCAGAAATAAAATTCAATAAAATAAATTTAAATACAAATACGCAAACATAAAAGAAAATGTATTCTTTACATACATATTTTTTATCATTCAGGCATATGTTAAATAAAGTTTTGATTCGTTTTCTGTGCGGTAGTAATTTTTTAGCATAAGCGTTGATTCACAATGTAGCAAAAATAAAAAAAACGAATGACCGTATTATTGTACAAACGATAATTCTGAACATAGGTGATTGTTTTATTGGTAAGTAAATTTTACTTTAAATTCCAACTACTTTACATTTTTCTGTTTTTAAGTAAAAAGTTGTACAATTATAGGAAATGTAAGTGTATCATACTAATGTAAATAACCAATATAATTGTAAAATATTTTTTATTAAAATCATATTAACATATTTTATATAAATATATGTATTCTTAAATATACATACACATATATAAGTCGCAAATTAAAGCTCGTTTACAAAAAATATATAATCAAGTACCGCAGTGAAGGTGCATCGAAACTTATTAATTATATACCTACATAGCTTTTAAATAACGTGTGTTGTATGTTATTTGTTTGCGTTTTTGATAGCTGTCCTATCTCTCAGAGCTCAATACCGTAAAAACATATATTTGAAAATTTATCTCGATTTTACTTTTTAACGAGTAGTTCATGTTACAATACAGCTTCGATAATGAAATATTAGCTACTCATTACAAAATAAGATCGCGATACCAATATATATTTACTTACTTAACTAGGGAACTGGACCTTTTTTATTTGATTTACCTGTGTAATCTTTACTTGTGTATTTTCTCGTTTATAGCTTAAAATTGAATACGTATACAAAGTCGATTTGCTCTAAGTATCAAAAAACGTTCTTTAGTTAATTTGCTAGAAATAGCAGTTTTTCGTAATAAATAATTATTTCTTGAAGCAAACCGAAAACGCATGTATGTTTAATATGTGCATATGTTATCATATATATAATTTATATATCCTTACCTCTTTTCAGATCATTATCTTATAGCTGTAATCTTATTAAAATAATTCGTATCTATTATTTTACTGTAAATATTTGTTTTATATGGAATCATTATGTTTTTTATTAACAAAAAAATACACAAACATGATTTACTACAAATAACATAATATGAAAATATGTATGCACATACAAGTAGGTACATATCAATAAAATAATTAAAACACAAGTGCACATATTTATATAAATATAACACTTATATATTAAATCATAACAAGATTTTATAGGTTCAATTATATAAATTAAAAATATTTACTCGATTCGATCGCGCAGCGATAAAATTTATGTTCGACTGTAGTATAGTTTATTATTAATATTATAAATCAATTAGTTATCACGAACAAACAATAGTGACATATTTAATAAACCATCCGATACGAAGTTAGTTTTATGCGTAAGGCCCGGCCCGTATTACACGGTGGCGCTCCGGAGACGTTATTTTTAATTTCGCAATAGAACATTTGCGTATTTCGTTACGCATGCGAGCGAGCAGAATACACAATATTTAAACCAGTTCGACGTCTATAACGGTCATACTTACGTAAAAAATACTACCTGGGTTCGGCCGAACTACCTGCGTTCCTCGGAGGGTTCTCGAAATGAAAGACTGTTTCGATTTTAACAAATAAAATATTTATTCGCTCTCGTCGTCCGGCGAGTGTAATGTACGCCCGCATGGTGAACAACGATTAATTTTTTCCTACCTATTCGTACATTCGTTTCGTCGACCTATCTAGGAGTGCGCGAACGGCGAGAGTTCGCGCGTCGCGCGGTATGCGTATTTACAAAAGTCTTCGGAGCTCTCGGATCAGCTCAAATGCCAGAGTCCGAGATTGACCATAGCGAGCCTCGGCAGGCGCGAGAGGCAGCGCAGGCCGACCGAGGTGACCCGCGGGCAGCCGTAGAGGTCGATGCTGCGGAGTCTCGTCAGTCGGGCGGCGAGGTCGGCCAGGCCCTTGTCGGTGACCCGAGCGCACTGGCCGATGTGCAGCGTCTCGAGGGCGTGCAGGGCTCGGGCCACCCGGTCCAGGCCGTCGTCGGAGATGCGGCAGGCGCTCAGCGAGAGCGAGCGCAGCCGGAAGAGACCCTGCGAGATGTGGGCCAGCGCGCGGTCGCCGATCTTGTCGCAGAAGGAGACGTCCAGCGAGTGGATGCGCGATCCGCCCTCCGCCAAATGCGCCATGCCGGCGTCGGTGACGTTGTCGCAGGCGCGCAAGTTCAGCTCGCGGAGCGCGGGCATCTTGGCCAGATGCTTGAGTCCGCCGTCGGTGATCGAGACGCAGAAGGAGAGGTTGAGCGAGGCGAGCGCGGGCAGGCCTTGCGAGATGTGGCGCAGCGCTTCGTCGGTCAGCCGCTGGCAGTCCTGCAGGCCGAGCGATTCGAGCGCGGCGGTGCCGGCTGCCGTCTCGCGGTGCAGCCCGGCCAGCTCGCCTATGCCGCGGTCGCTCACGTGCCAGCAGGAGCGCAAGTCCAACTTCTTCAACTTGCGCAACCCCCAAGCGACAAGCAGCAGTCCAGTGTCGGTTACGTTGCCGCAGCCGCCCAGCTCCAGCGTCTCCAGGTTCTTGAGGTGCTGCGCTATGCGACCCAGAGACTCGTCCGTGATCTGTTTGCAGAGCGACAGGTCGAGCGAGCGCAGCCTGGGAAGGTCGGCGGAAAAGGCGTGCGCCAGTCCTCCGTCGGTCACGTTGTAGCAGCCGCTGAGGTTGAGCGCCTCCAGCTCCGGCACGCCCACCACTACGTCCCGCAGCGAGCGCCTCAGCGAAAGCACCTGCACGCGCCTGATGCCTCGCCGCACCAGCGACGCGAAGAGGCCGGGACTCGGCCTCCGCAGGTGCAGCCGGGCCTCCACTCCGCGCCACACCGACCGGGAGTAGGCTGCGTCTCTCCACGCGCGGCACGCCTGAGCCGCGCGTCCTCGGTCGCGCACCGGCAGCCGCGAGAAGATCAAGGCGAGTATCTCCGGATACAGTCTGGAAACGTGCGAGCCGCGGATGCGATGCGAGACTCGCTGCTGTCCGCTCCTCGTCTGGACGGTCGGAGTCTGGACGACCGTCGGACCCAGGGGGGGCCTCCACAGCCTCGGCGGGGCCGCCGTCTGCCTGTCGCCCCATCTGCCGCCCTTGTCCTCGTCGGAGACGGCGGGAGCGCCGCCCTCGGCGACTTTGCGGGCTACTTCGTACGCCGAACCCATGACGTCATTTTTTGTTTACATGTCGTCGGCGATCGCGCCGCTTCGAACTCGGCGCCTTTTCGCGCGACTGACACTGCGCTGTTACGTTTCGCGCTAGACTGTTCCGATTCGCGGAGATGCGCGCGCCCGCGAGAGCGACACGCGCGCTACCCGCTCGAGCGTCGGGCTCGCACTGCGCTCGGCGGCCGCGGCGCGCTCGGTTCGAACGACGGCGGCCGGCGATTGGCCGTCGGTCACGTGACCCGCGGGTATCGATTCGGGGACGTTGCGGCGGCATTTTTAAACCCGGAGGGGGGCCGAGCGAGCGAGACGAAACTACGCGCTCGACCGAGACGGCGCGCGGTCGGAGGGGCGGAACTCCCGACGTCCGTGCGCCGCCCGTGCGATTCTTCCCTCGCGCGATTTCTTCGCATCCCCTGTCCGATTCGACTTGAAAACGTTTCTTCGATAGCCTTCGCATCCTCGCATATCGCTTAACGTCGTTTCGGAGTCTCGCGGAGAGATAGCGCTCGCGTCGAAAAGAGCCCACGGACGTCGGGTTTCTCTCTCGTCGCCGCCCACCGTCGCGTGCGCGGCCGCCACCTGCCGCCCGCCGACGCGTCACCTGTCGCGCGCCCGTCCCGCGGGACTTTTCGCGGGCGCCCGAATTTCAAAATTATCTCGGTCGAAAAAAAATTGTAAACGTAGCTCGCATTCCGACGACCCGCCGGAGCCGAAACGAAAATGCACAAAAAATTCAAAAGAACCTTTCGCGTACCTGAATTTCTACGGCACAAAAACCTGCGTTTCTGGGATCTTTGTTCGAGATTTTTTGTAGGATAAGAAACGCATTGTGTTCGCGGATGCGAAGGACCCTCGCGACGAACAATACAAAGAACCTTTTTCAAAGGTTCATAAAGCGCTAAAACCTTTCATATAAACAAAAATATGAACTGTTTTTATTTATTTTTAAGAAAAATACGCATTGCCATCTATTGATGAGTAAGAAAATAATATAATATTTAAGAGTACCGGCATCTATTGACGAGTAGTAAAAAAATAATTTATTTAAACAGAATTTAAAGTGATAAGATAGGAAACTACTATAATTTAATTGAGAAAAATGATTTTAATTCTAAACATAAATGATTTTTTTAATAACTTATTATATTGACATCTAGCGGCATTCATTTGCAACGCAATGCAACATAATAATCTACTTTATCGGCAGTAATATGCATAGGTAAAACTTAGGTAATATCTGGATTTCTAACTTTATAAAGATTTATTTACAATATTAACATATTTTTTATATTTTTAGGTAGATTTATTAAAAATAAAGAAATATTTTCAAAAGGACTCATGATGCGACATTAAAAACATTCGAAGCAGTATCAATGACTTTCACCAAAATATATTGTAAATATTCGTTCAAACTATATAAATATAGTTTGTAAGTCAGTCTGATCCACCATCAAAAAAATCGTAGCTCTGTAAAAAAATATTCTAGAGCAAAAAATTCAAGAAGTTTAATGTTAGTATGAATAAAAAATATACAAAAAACTGGCAAAAAATTTAAATAATTATAATTTTATTTAAAAAATCAAAAATATTATTTTAGGTGATTGAATAAATTAGTGCTCTATTTGAAAATACAATTGAAAAATTCTCTACAATTATTTCCCTACGTTTTATATGTTTGTCGATTCCATTTTTGTAGAAAGAGAGTTTCAGTGACAGCGACTTGCTTAAGATTCGACAGCTCTGATGTATTGTATAATATAGATATATTGCTCTATTATTTTTTAAGGAAAAAATAATTCTTCTTGATTTAATACTTATTTATTTATTATTATTTCAGTTAAATAAACAAGCATAGTGAAATAATTCAGTTTTATAAAAACATTTTGATTAAGATTAGATAAAACAACGACATAAAAAATGAAGCTAATGTTGACCCTGATTACAAATATAAGGCACCAGATTTTTTTTCAAATTAAAGCAGCAGGTCTAAAACGATAGACAAATATAATTACAATCTGTATAACAATGAATGAATATCTATTAAAGTAATATATTAATTGCGAAAGCTCAAAACCTCATACGATAAGAAGAAATCTTATACCTATTTCCAGTAGTAATAAATATGTAAAAATAAACGCGTGGATAAAATGCTTTAAGATCATTCCTTGTTCAAATAATATTATTTATCCTGTTATTACAAATTTATTTCATTGTACGTATTGCAGTAGCACATAATTAGTCATCAGCACGTCGCTGTTCAGTTTCTTTAGCGGTTTCATTGCAGTAAAATGTGATGATTTAGTATATAAATAATAGTTTAAAGTTAAAAATAGCACAAATAACAGTCAGAATGACTTGTGCAAATGTTATGTCGTTACTGTTCATCGCTTAGGAGTTGTGACATTATAAAAAAATATTGCTAGCATTTAACACCCGTGTTTAGTGAAGCATATTTTGTGAACTATTTGGGTAAAAATATGTCTGAATGTAAATAAAAATTTAAAAATAGTGGAAAGAATCATTGTGTATGCAATACCTATTTTTGTTTTCACTTCGCCAGCCATCCCTATCATAAAAAAAGGGGCCGGCTCTATTACATAACAGAATTACTGGGGACTGCTATGTACCGTTAGATTTGCATGATAACAGGAAATGTATTCCTTTTATGTTGATTCGTCGCGTATATAGTATAAAATATCGAATATAGTGAATTAAATTTAAAAAAATTGCGCCAACTTATTATTATTTTTGCATACGTAGGATGGGCTGATATTTCGGCCCTCTAAGACTAAAAGGGATAATATTATTATACTTTAATATCCTACCATGATAAAACTACTTACTTTAATCCCCTACAATGATTTTATTCATCGTCATTTTCGTGGTTCTAAGCCATGGAGAAATTGATTTTAAGATATAACATATTTAAAAAAAATATTTACGGTAACACCGGTATTTCATTTTGTAGTACCGCTAGTACCGAAGGTCAAATTTTGCCCTAATACCGATACTACCGGTAACGGTGGGTAATGATGTTCAATGTAAAAGTCAATAAGTTTTACGCGTTGTTCTGTCTTAAATTATACTATATATTATCCACACTTCTATTTTTAACACATGAAAGAAAAAGAAAATATTATGAATCGCTGAAAATATTATTTTTAAATGATAATACGACTTTTAACCATCCAGTATACATACATATGTATGTATGGTTTAAGCAGTAATCCACTGTTACAAACATCATCCATTGTTGCCATTAATCTAGTCGAACATTGATTAAAGAAGTTCATCCGCTGACGTACTACAATATCGGTGATCAATTAATAAACCGTACAGTAAGCGGCTTGATTAATTTCCGACTAGCGATCGGATTTATGCGGATCGTGAGCGCATCTGTCGGATCTACTACGTACGTCGGAGGATCGATTAACGAGCGCACGATCGTCGCACTTTGTTTCGTTTCGTTGTCGACGGCCTGCAGCTGAAAAATTGCAGTGTCACGACGAGCTTCACCCCGAAACGGTAGAGGCGTCACAAGGGCGTTTCTGTCGGAGTGTCGTAGACGAGGAGCCACTCGTGGATGTGCGAGAGGCGAGATAAATCTTCCCTTTCGAGTGGATGAAGCCTCCCTGCTCCCGGTGGCTGGTGGCGTAAATGCGGCGGCATTACGTCGCCCCCCGGGATAGACAAATATTATTTTTAATAGGCCATTAAGGAGACCGCGGTCATTGCGGGCAATTCGGAAGTAAGCGCCCTGTGCTATTGTTCGATTGTCGGTGAGTAATCGGGGTCGTTAGGTGAAAAATTTCGGTTGAAAAGACGCGGCGTAATTGCAAGCTTTCGGCCAGTGATTGTCAAATAGCTACAATTCATATAGCATTACATAGCGCTCGATATTTTCAGCTAGGTTCATCAATTGAAGCTGTCAATTGATGTATATATAGAGAAAGAGAAAAAACGATTTTTAATATTATAAGTGGTGTACCGGAGGCGGAGTTAAGCAAAAACGCGATTAGTTCTAGCTTGCCCTTTTCTCCCATTCGTCAAAACTTCATCAAATAACCAGTATAAAGAATGTGACGCTTGGTCACATCATCACTTACTCAAGCACACACCCAGCGCCAATCACTCTCACGCTCACTCACTCAACTATCTTTCGGACGGACATACAACTCACAGGCTCTCAAGATTCACCAGCTCGACTCAGAGACCAGAGAGGCTATATAAATTAATTATATATTTGTGTGCAATAAACCATAAATTTATTTTTGAGTTCACGTACAAATTTCGAAAGAACAGGATTGACGTGAAGAGGGAAGCGGCTGCTTTCTCGGTAGGCGTAGTTCCACTTGGTACGAGCTCGAATGAACACTCTTGTGTTCCAAGTCGGGTATATCAAGAAGAAGTGCTTGATGAAATGCTGAGAGATACGAATTCTGAATTATATGCTCTATGTATGCGCTTATTATATGCTTGATCTGGTTGGGAGGAATATTGTTTGCTCGCCCATTCTCATCGCGACGGCAATTGCGAAGATTTTTAATCTTGCCGTTGTAACTTGACAGACGTGAGTCCAGTGTATTACAACAGGTTAAACAAAATCAACACTTACTTTTAAGTGGTGAAGCGCCAGACTAAAATCAATATTTATAAATAAGTGACATATATTTTAATTATTATTATTTAAAATATAATTACAGTTCAATGGGTGTAACTTTGCAACTAAGACCGGCTTTTATTATTAGCGCATTTTTATAAATACAAATTCGGGTCTATTGTGAGAACCAAACCCGTGGCCACTATTTTATCAGTCAAGCGCTATTCTGGCCTTAATTAAAATATTTGTGTAGCATGAACGTTGGAAATTTAATAATTTTGCGTTCAACCTGTTTGTCAATGCCCGAACAGTCGTTAATAATGCTTTTAATTGATCCCTATAAACACTTTAAAAGTGCAGTTTTAAGGTCGTAAAGACTAATTTTGTTTATTGCACTTTTAACGCGTATTGTGCGATAAGCTTTTTCTCACAGTCAACGCATCAATTTCGATAAAAACTTTACACGACCAGCTGATCTAGTCGATAATCACCACCAATTAAAATAAATTAAATCTTATTTTATCAAAAAATATGATAGCAGTTTTGAGGTTAATATATATTATTTTTTACATAATGTAAAAACTTGTATTGTTTTTAGGTTAAAATAACATATGTTTCAATTTAATGTGAAATCTTGTATATAATTATACTATCCTCCTTTTCCAAATTACCAAAAAAACGGTGAATATAAACATTTACACTTTTTACTTCTTTTGATCTATATTTTATTGAAACCCAAAACCTAAGATAATTTTATTTCGTTTTTGCTGTTCTTGGTGTTTATTATTATTATTAATATTTAATACACCTTAAATACAATTTATTATGTTCTTAAGAAAACAAAAATATAAAAACCGCCTTGATCCGAGTGTATCGTATGAAGATTGAAAAAATAAATAAATTAAAATTGGTTCTGAGCTTGGCTAAATTTATTTACCGATAATTTAAATATTTTATGTTTGTTCATAGATGTCTACATATGTACATGTATGCAAATAAAAATAAAATACATATTTATATTGCTAGTGAAGCCATATATAGCAGTGAATTAAAAAAAATATGTTTTCAATGTATTGGAACTGTAATTGGAATGTAACTGATTGATGTGAATATATTTTTTTATGTATCTTACATAAAAAAATATGGTAAGAACTCATATTTGCAATTATCACGGTTTTTTATTCAATGTGATAAAATAATATACTGATTTTATGAAATACAACAATATTAACGCATCATAAAAAAATTATGTTATTTTACAAAATACTCTTATGTTTAAATATTTAGTTTAAGTAACTATTTGAATTTTACAATTACGATAAATAAATATTTATGATAAGGAAATGGTATTCTTTAAGAAAGGCTTTTTTTGGTTTCAAAATTTCGAATTTGTTACAGAAACGCCAGTGAGTCGCAGTAGTAGAGATGAGTGAAGAGATTGCATCGACACGAGAGACATCAACGGATCGTTCAGAGAGCATCATGAGAGCACATCACGACGAATACCAGCTGCCCCACAGATATCACAGCCGACAATAATACAACTCGACATGCCAGCAAAGATTCTCCAACTTCCAAAACTTGTCATTTCAACTCCACTGCCTGATAGCGGCATCTGTTTGTCTCTATATATGTGGTAATTTATATATATTTATAAAATAAACTGTTGTCAACTTTTCCGGCGTTTATTTGACATGAAAATCTGGCAAGAGCTTTTGTTTGCCAATTAGCTTATTGCATTATAGAAAAAAAATTACAAAAAATCTTCCGTTCCCACTACATCTCTTTTCGAGACGGCTTTATGGCTATTCGCACAAAGATGATTATATAATAAGATAATGTTGATAACATTAACACAATAACCCGACGCGAGCAAGTAAAGATTGTCGTTGATTTAAGAGTATAAAATATTCGCGAGAACTTGCAGATGTACTGAAATCGCTCAAGATTGCAGATTAATTCGTAATAAAAGCGTAATAGATAGTATCTGATAAAATAGGTAAGTATTATAAATTGTCTTGAAAATCGGCAGATTTCTCCGCCGTTTTTCTATTCATACACAAAGTAGACAATTTATTATCCTCTTTGAAGACTTACATTGAATTAAACTTAACGATGTAATATTCATTCTATTATAAATAAAAATGAAACAATTTATAAAAAAAAATATAAACGTGGGTTTTAAACTTCGATGTTCGCGCTCACCCAAGCGCTGCATAAGATTAGAAACGATTCTTTGTCATTCTCCAGGATATATTGCTGACTATTAGGATATGTATAAACGGAGGGACCCAGAATGTTAAATTTGCCACTGAATTTATCAAACAAATGTTAGCCACCCCCTAAAACTATCAACGGCTAAAAACCACCCGAGCGTTTCTGTGAATGAATTAATCAAAGATAACAAAGAAGTTTATTTAAAACATCTTTAGGATTTAGTTTTTTAATGTTAATTTTATTTAATATTACTATTATTAAATATATATAAATAATTAATTCACAGTTTTTTTATTTATCTAATAAATAATTCATTTATATACATATTTGTATCACATATTTCCAAATTATATGGTCATGTTCATACGCTAGCATGAACAAAAACATGACAAAGAAAAATAAACTTGTTATGTTGAAGTATTGTACATCATAACCACTTATGTATATTAAATTATAAAACAGTTCTTGAAAAAATCATATAATCGGAAATAAAAAAAATGTGTGTTCAATGTAATTTTTGCATTTTACTTTCAACTTATTATAAATTATAATTATAAAATTGTATCGTGATATATTTCCCCGCTATGTCACTCGAGTCAACTGTTACACCGTTAAACTGGTACAAAATAACTACTATTGTATTTTTTTATTAACAAATAAATCATCTTAACAATAGTATTTATTTTCTTCTGGCATCGTCACTTTTAAGACTTGCAGAGTTGCATACCTCATTATTATTCATCGTTCAAGTTTTGCAATTACATGCTTTAACGATAAAAAATATAAATAAATCACATGCTAATACATAAATTGCTATGGTCTTTAACAAATCTATTTCTGTTGTAAGATTTAAAAATATAACGGAGCTAACCAAATTAGCGATCGAAAAAGTTATAACGTAGATATTTTCAAGTACAATAAATTCTCGTCTTACTCATCAAGTATTTCGATAAAATAGCATTAAAATCATATCTAGCCCACCTGTAAACTGTGTTTCAGAATAAATGAAATTTTTATAATATATATTAGATTTAATTAAGTTTAAAACCGCCAGTATAGCTTTATCAATATTATTTAGATTCCGATTGCGATCTTAACGTATAATTTAAAAAAATAAGGACTGCATAAAATAATTATTTATTTATTTATTATAAATGTTCCGTTACAACATAACAGTTAAAACGATGTAAATACAATTAATAACTACTAAATAAGTAGTGAGACATTAGACTGAAATCACCTATTTTATTAATTAAAAACTATTATTACAGCTTACAATCAATAGATGTCTCTATGAACGATCTACCTTGATTTTATTTTAATTATTCATCCATGAAATCTAGAAACATCTAATCTGTGATGATCGATTGGAATTAAAATTATATTTTAATTACTATACCAACTGAAATTGGAATGTACTTGATTGATATAAAAAATTATAAATATTTTATATATCCGTTAATGTAAAAATGTAAGTTTATAAATTTAGATAAAAATATAGAAGTATTCATATTTGCAATTACTATGGGTTTATATTGAATGTGATACAATAATATACTGATTTATTAAATACAAAAATATTCTTGCATCATAATCGATTAGAAAAAATTAATGCGTAAATAAGATTATGTATTATCTTTCAGTAATGTAAAGGATACTTATAAAAATATTTTATTTGTGACAATTATTGTTGAAAAATCAGCTATTTATATGAATAATAGTATTCTGCATTATTAATAGTTAATATATTAATTAAAAATGTTTATTACACAAGTAAAAATTTTATAGTGGATTCAAAAGAAGAGTGTTTAAAGATTTTGGGTTTAAGAAAAAACCCATATTCAATGATCGTATAAAAATATTTACTTTAAGTTTATCAAGGTTCATATTCTACAACGGCTCTTGTGTCCTTAAAAGCTATCTTTACAAATTCAATACCATTGTCTACGCTTTCTTCATAGCAGATTAACAACAATTTTGTATTGGCAAAATTCAAACGCTTTCTTCGAAACGTCATTAACGTCTACCTGAGGAATCTACCTTTGAATGAACGTGCTGCGGTATAACCCAAGCGATTCGTTCGGCAACGAAACTATTACATTAGTTAAAACATAATCATTTATTTTACACATAACCTATATGTTGTGCTCAATTTGTAAATATATAATCTTATGGATTTTGTTGTGTTCATTTTGTACTGAGGGTTCGATTATAGTCTAATATTTATAAGACCATTGTTCATTTTTTGTATTAAATATTCCTTACAATCGCATTAAGGCTTGACGCCATTGTAAGCCACCCCATGAATATTTTCATTTTGCTGACAAGTTAGGTGTATTTATCCCGCCAGGGGTGGCTTGTGTGAAAGGGTTAAAACCGGGGGTTAAGAACCCCCCGAAATCCAGATCGAGAATCCGCTTTCGATATGTTAATGATTCGGCAGTGGGTCGATTCACGGCGTAAGACAAGAATATTAAAAGTTATTATTATTGAAGGATACCTGCGTGGCATTCTTCGTCACGGAATTTTGAACACCTTTCGTGTCCTTTTGAACGTGGACGGCGGTCGTAAGGAATAAAATTTAATTGGTTCTCGGTTAGGATATTTTTTGTCATTAAGGCGATTTAAATCCAGTTTTATGTTAATTGAATGATATTAAAAAAATACGTGTGACTTGGTTGAAGCAAAAGAAAAAACAATGTGATTTTCAGATAAGTTGCTTGAAGAAATGTGCAAGTATTGTATTTAAGAAGCAATAGATTATCTTTAAAGATAGCTTTGAACTATAGAGAAGGTACCGCTCTGGACACAAAGTAACTTTTAGATATTTGAGTCATACCTTTATAAAAGTGTTTGACGAATATCTATTTATAATCATATTTATTACTGTAAGCATACTAATTTAAAAATAAGCAGAAAGCACACTTGAATAAATTATTTAATTTAAAAATAATAATAGAAGCCCTTTTTTTACGAAGAGCTTGGGAAACAATATTGTTGTATTTTATAAAATCAAAACAGTCAATCAATAATAACTACTATCCTAAGACTTTGTTGGTAAAAGGACGTAATGTTTGTAAAAGCTAATTAATTTACTTACTTACAATCCTTTTTACTTAAAATAAGAACATTTGAGATGTTGATATTGACGAAGCTGGCTACTCTGGAGAGTGACGTTTCCTGGCAACATTTCAGTGGCTGGGACAGACACTTGGTTAGAGTATATAATCATGTACGTACTTCATAAAATATTTTTTAGCTATTTCTAATGAAATATGGTCATTGGAATTTAGGAACAGAAGACATTTAATGATAATTTAGAATTAAATTTAGAAATAAATATATTTTTCTTTTAAAATAATGGAAGAAATGTTTGTTGAAACTGAAAAAATATAAATAAAAAAATCTCTACAACGCTCTGTATTTTTGCTATAATTCATAAAAATATTGTTCAAATTGCAAATGTTTAAATAACTCAAAACTACGTTTATATATGTATATAGGTATCCATATAAATATCTACTAGTAATATTTTAATAATTTGAGAATTTTTTAAATATACAATGATGGATTGTCAACACCGCCCTTTAACAACTTCGTTGAGTAGACGCTACGCAAAAAATGCAGTGAATCGTATTCAAACGTTCCTAGTAAAAATGCAATCGGTACTACCCCTTGTAAAGCTATTTAAAAAAAAATTCTTTGCTTCTTCTCTAACAACAAGAAGTTCTTCGCTTCACTTGACCAGAAAATGTAGAGATGCCGAGCATCTTTGCCACCTTATCGCAAACTTTACCGATGTGCTTGCAAAATCTGCCATCGACAGAAGTATTTCCGCCTAACTTGTAAGATAAATTCGCAGAGTTATAATTATATAATTATAGTTAAAATTATATATAACAAAAAATGTATAAGATTACTTCCTTGTAAACTGAAGTAACTGTATCACCTAACTTAAAATGGCTAATATTCGTTAATATATAATAAATTAGATCTAATTTATTTTAAATAAACTATATCTTATTTATATACAAATTATTAATACAATTTGTCTCTTATCATTATTATTGCAATTCTAGATACTAGCTTACCTTATCTGATCAATCAACTAGCGGAAGATCTTGACTTTGACCCATCAACAAATTTGGATGTAACCTATTATTTGAAGTCCAAGGATGAATTTTGGTCAAGGTCCTTTTTTCTCTCACTCTCGAAGCTTCTCTTTTTCTCTATATCGTGCAAAGGGCACCGCTTAGTTTTTACATTGAACTAATTGCTGCAGAAGGGTGAGTATATTTTTGCCTCAAACCCGCGACCGACGCCACTGGATGCAAAAAAATCGTTCGGCTAATTTCGCCGGTGCGTTTCGCTGCACCGCCGCTCATGTTCAATAGCCAGGGGCGAACTGAGAGAATCGATTGCAATTACCATTAAAATTTTCACGTGGCAAACTGAATGAGACATAATATATATATATAAAACTAAAATTACTGTTCATATGTTCACATATGTTTATTTTATTTTATTTAAATTTATTTTGTAAAAACGTACATTGAGCCTAACATTTATGATTTATGCCATGTGTTTACACGTACAGAAAAACACGACGAGATAAGGGATGACTCATCGATAAATCACAAGTCGGTCGCAGTTGGGTTGCCCTCGATGACGAACGTATAATTCGCGCTTCTCCCATGTTAGGTTCCAAACATGCAGAGGACCTAGCGCCAGGGCTCCGTTCTTGATTGAAAGGACTCACGACAAAATACATACTCTGCAGAGAGGCCCTCATCTGCGCTCCACAGAGACTGAATCAATAATCACAGAGCCAACATAGAGGCAGCCTACATCACTGCACCTAAGCATTCCAATAAAAAGATCACCTTTCCCACAATATCGCAGCTTCAGAGACTGCATTTTATAATTACTTTCTTTATATATGTATATTCAATTGCTTAATAAACATTACTCATTAGATCCCAAAAATAATGTTATTTGTGGCTCGTCTCTGCTGCTGCGAATCTTCATCTGTGACTAAGTGTCACATCTTTTATAATGCGGGTTCGAGACAGCCTTAGCGAATCGAAGATGAGGATTTTTGCAAACCGATTATATCGCTTCTTAAACACACCCACAAAATGTGTTCATGATTTAAAATAGTAACGGTCCAGATATTCACTCAGGCGATCGTTAACCAAAGGGTAGAAAAACAATAGTATTATGAGCAGGGTAAAATGAATTTTCTAACGCGCGTCTTTTCCTAATCAAGAGTAGTCTTTTTGGCAGTACTAATTGGCGATTAACGCCTAGGGAAGGATGTGCTATTAGGTGGTCCATGTAATATTTAAAATTATTATCCGAACCATTTAGTCACAATATTAGTGTTAGTTTTTTTGTAAGTTCGAAATGGTCGTTAGAATTACCTCTAAATTAAAAAAAAATATGCAGGTGGTTGAAACCCCTACAAGTCGGTAAACTGTAATCGATGCTTTAAATCGTAAATATTAACGACAACAGATTAAGAACGAAGATAAACAATATCAGTACAAAAAAAATCGCTTTCGTCTCCCGTTTTTAACCGACAATATTCTCGTCTCCTGTACTTATTATTGCAACTAAACCATGCGCTTAGCACAGATCTGGGAATTTTATATATAAATTATTTTTTTATTAACGATATAAAAAATATTTGTTTACATTTATACAATAGTATAAATGTAACAAAACTTTAATAACAACAGAAAATGGACGTTTGTACAGAAAATGGACGTTTCGCAACTGTCAAATAGAGTTTAATAGATAAATTAAAGCAACATAGGTGCAACATTTAAAATAGGTGCTAATAAAATTATATATCTCAATCAAATAATTTTACTAGCACCTGCCAGATAAATTATGTTTTCACTGATAAAAATATATATCTACCGGTGAAAATGTATTCTGATATAATTTCACTGAAATGATATATTTAAAAAAATATTTTCGGGATAGATTTTTTTAAATTATGACCTGGCTTAGAATTATGGCATTTTCTTTTTCAATGGGGGGGGGGGGCAAAAATCGGCCAGTGAGTGATCGTTTATTTAAATATTTTGATTACATTAGGATTCATGATATTTCATTAAATAACATGAATTTTCTGGCCAAATTTAAGGGGGGGGGGGGGCAACTGGTCGTCAATATCATATCGTACAACTGAAGGATTGCTCTTGATATAAAACATTTAGCGTAATTCATTTTCACAACGTTATAGAATATAGATAATAGGGCAAAAAATAATAAATATATGACAATTTATTCGTCAGCATCAACTTCACGTTCTGAATTTAATGCTCTCAAAATATATTGTCTAAATATTGAATTAAATTAAAAACAGTTACTAAATTTATTTAAAGAACATACATATATATATAAATGTAAAATTTTTTTTAGATTGAGAACTATCTATAGCAATTTACACATCTAGGTTTTGAGCGGCTGGTACAGACTGGTCAAAAAATTGTTTCCTAAATCCATCGATGGATTAACAGATTTTACGACGAGTTTTATCAATTTAACAATTCCACGTAAATGGTTAGGAATTACTAAATCTTTTTGTCAAAATACTGGAAATTTTATCCTCACGTCATTTAAAACAGCGTCAAAAAATAGAAAATATATTGGGCATAACATAGATGCCTTTGGACTGTAATGGCAAAACCATTTTGGGCATGACACATGAAATATATTATAAGAAGTTGCGATATAATAGTTTTATTATTTCTCGCTGAGTGGTGTAAACAACTAAGGTCTTATTACTTTTATAATTAAATCATTATTTGTGCTTATTGAAACATTTGCTAAATACAATAAAATTTATTATTACTACTGTTAACGCATCTATAGATCCTCTTGTTTCAACTAAATAGCTTTTTAAGTACAGTATTAGTTTAAAAATACGGTTAAAGTTTGCGGAACAATCGCGCACTCATCGCTTTGGCACAACTACCGAAATTACAAGAGCTCCTCCGACAAAGCGTTTCCCATGGTCATTTTCGTGGCATCGTTTCGAAAACATTCCGGGTGTTGCGCGACAAAGGATCATTTTTTTCTCCCCCTACACGCATCCGAATGCGGTTATTACCGCCGCCATCATCGCTGCAAAACCTTTGAGAAAAAGTTAGGTCCGCCGCCGGCCGGCCAGCTTTATTGGTGCACCGGCAACAACATCCCGAGCACTCAACACTTGAACCTCAGTTGTCTGTCGGCTTCCGACCACGTCGGATGGTTAGAGGCCCCGGGGCCCCCGCTGCGCTCTCAGAGGGCCCTACACTTTGCTAGCGTGACCGCGAAATAATCGACAACAATTCGCGCCGGTAGTGCTTTTTTCTTTCTCACTCTATCGCATCATACCTGTGTGAATCTGTGCGCGCTTCGATAGGGGATTTTCAGCATTTTTTACAATAAACCCCTCCCCATTTTTTGTGTGAAGATTCAGGGTTAAAATGTGTAATTTTTCTCATCCATCAACAGACAGCCGGGTAATGAGAATGTAACGAGATGACCCTCGTAGCGTCTGTGAGATTGCTTTGAGAAAGTCTCGCGGAGCTAAAATGCTCGCTAATAATAACAATAGTGACAATTAGCGCTATTTTATCATACAGGTAGGTCTCTAAGTATCCGGCTAAAGTATGATAAAAATGTTTAACTTCAACGCCCATTTTTTAATATTCTTACAAATTTTATTTTTTCATACTAAACAAATTCATTTGTTTAATATGAAAAATCGTATTCGGTGAATCATCTCCGTCGTTTTTATTTATACTACTGGTCTAAAATAACAATAAATTTCAACCTTTAAAAATTGACAGGATACTTGAAATTCTTGGGGTTTTTTAGTCTTTACTTAGATTCCCTTGAAAAGATCACACTATATAAAATTGCTTCTTTTTATATAACATTATTTGATTTTCTAGCTTTTTTCTTTAAAAACTTGTCTCTATTTATAAAATGCTATCACAATGCTTTGTGAGATATTTAGATAATTGTATATTTACTTTTATTTAAATAATTTATAACAGAAAACATGTTTTATGATGACGAAATAAAAATAAAAGATTTATGTATTATATGTACATATATGTTATTTAGTGATTTTTTATATTTATGTTTGACAAGCAAACTGTAATTAATTTCTTAACTACATCTTAATCATTTTGAAATATATTATTTTTAATGGTAGATAGGCATTTGCAAATTTATTTAACTAAAAAAAAAAATTTTTTATTAGTTAAAGTTAACGATATTTTTATGAGAGACATAAAAAATCATATTATTTTATTTTTTTAAGTAAAATAAGATGTAATTTAAATACATATATGTCATACTTACAAATCCATTAAAACATAAGATTTTTTCTCTACCTGAAGTAACTTTCACTAACATACAGTCAAATAGATATAACGCGAATTAATTAATATAAACCATTAAGTTTAACTCATTCTTGTTTCTATTATATTTATATATTTTTTATGCATTTTTGATATTTTCTATGAACTGAAGTAGCTCATTATTAGAGATTTTTTTATACCTTCTATGTACAATATAGTATCAATCAATATGTCATTATGCACGACATTTTATTTTAATAATTCAATATTATATTTCTCTGTGTGGTTAGGAAAATCTAGGAAAACGTAATATGTGATAATCGATCAGAATTATAATTATATAATAATCACTAATTTTTATCTCCCAGACGCGATAGAAATAAAAACATTACGGTTCATATGGGATTTGAACTAAGTATTATATTTGCCTCCCATAGAAAAAAACTCACTGTTTCTACATATTTTTGTCTCTTTCAATGGGAGAGAACTATTTATTATTTCTTTAAATAATATTCATCGCGTTTTGAGACAGATTACATTTTTTGACACTACTTATTTCAGTTAAATTTATTTTCATAGCTGTATGAAATAAATTTTGCCATTACTAAAGCTTCAAAAATTCATGGATTATTCACTTTTTTTAGTTTGATATAAATCGGTACTGATCGAAACAAAAAAAAATTCTCATTACGCGGTTCATTTTATTCATTCATATCCTAATAAAAATTTAACATAATATGTTTAAAATGAATGAAACTTTCTTCAGGATATTTTTTCTTTAAAATTAAATTGTAGAATTATTAGTTTTCATGTAACAATACTGAAAAATATTTCAGTCAAATTAAATAGCCATATTTTTCTTTTCAGTTTTATTACATAGCACTAAAAATTAGAGCTTCCACTTTTCACATTTTACTTCTACTGTGAACAAAAACAATAACAAATTGCATTGCATGTGTATTTTTAGGTTAGAGTGTATCATTAGTGGATTTCGTTCAAAAATTTCACAACTTCCCACCTAGTGCTAGGTCTCGAGTAGTGCTTCGATGGCGATAACAGGTTTATGATGTGTCGACTTGAAAGACAGATTTGTCGAGAATAAAAAAAAGTAATAATAAATAAAACATAATTAATCACCGATCGAGTAGATAAGCGACTGGCTTGTCAGTGAATGTGATATTTATTGTGGATGTAAGAAGTTCCTTGAGAAATTTCTCAGCGGTCGATGGCGCACCATACCTAGGTACCGAGGGACTCGTTAATTAGCGGCGGAAAGGTGAGCAAAATAACTATATGTATATGCACACGCAAAATAGCCAGCTATTTAATGAAATGTTTTCAAAACGCATTGTGGACGTGAGAACGCATTGACAATATTCCTAAGCACTTGATTTATGCGCTATGTAGCATATGAAATAAAATACACCATCGATAAGATTTATGCATCGTTAAACGATAAGGAGAGATGATTTAGTGTGAATATTTTATGAGATTATATTGAATTTTATTACGATTTCACAAAAAACAGTTTGTGCTACTTGAGGTGTTTCGTGTTTATGTAAATATTTAATGCCAGTAATGGACATTTTATAGCTCTTTAATCGATTTAACGGATATAAAATCTATTGTAATATATTATTATACATATTTACATATGTGTATTTTGTTCGATATTCTATACCCTATAGCAGGGCTTCCCAAACTTTTTCAGCGACGGAACACTTGGCAAATCCGAAAATTTTGGCGGAACACTTAGCTTATTTTTTAGGCTGGGTAATTCATAATAAAATTAAACATGTTAATAAAGAAATGTTATTAAATGTATTTAATAAACATAAAAATACAAATAAATAAAACTCCTAAAGACTGATGATCTTGGGTTTTTAAATAACAATTTTTTTATATCAGGCACAATTTTGGTTAGTTGTACTTTCATATCTGCCGTGGCGTGGAGTCTATTTCTGTATTTTTTTTGTTGCAATATACTTAAAAAATCCCACTTCGCATAAATACGTCGTGAAAAACGGAAGTAAACAAACCAGAACTTGTTTTGACACCTTGGGGAACTCTTCAGTCAGACTCGCCCAGAAATTATTTAATGGCTGATATTTTTGTTTCAAATCAAAGTCATTAACTAAATTCTCATAATCCCTTAAGCCCACTGGTTTTACTGTTACGGAAAATAGATTCCGAACCCAGAAATCGTCCTTACTAGTTTTCGGAAAATATTCCGAAAGAGTTATTTTCAAGTAATATAGGTGTTCTAAAAATAATTGTGAAACTTTTTTATCTACTTGAAAATTCAATTCATTTAAGCATTCATATCCAAGACAGGAAAACAATCAGAATTATTAGATTCAACCGATAAAATCTGAAATTGTAATTTTTTATCAAAAGATTCAATTTTATCTCTCATATCAAAAATTGTAATACTTTTTTCTTGTAATTATAAGTTAACATCATTTCACTTTGTAAAAATATCCGCCAGATATGCAGATGTATCAACCAGGAGGATTTGTTAAAATTTTTATAAAATGATGTTGCAAATTATTTTGTGCTTTCAAGAAGACTAATAATTCATTTCGAAGTTCATAAAGTCTTAATAGTACTTTTCCTCTGGATAGCCATCTCACTTCAAAAAATGTAATAAAAGTGCTTCATGTTCACTACCCATTTCATCGCACAAAATTTTAAATAATCTGGATTGAAGTAGTCTAAATTTTACACAGTTTATCATTTTCACGGCTACTTCATAACATTTTTTAAATTTGTAGAATTTTTTTTAGTCAACAGTGCATGCATATGCAAAATACAGTGACTGCTAGTAGCATATGTAGTCACATAAATAAAATTCGTATAACAAGCACTAATATAGTGTGATTAATTAACAAAAAAAATATTGTTTAAATACGATCAAATTTTAAAGTTAAAAAAAACAACACCGACTTATGAAACTTTTCCCTCCAGATTTTATACACATCAATGTTGAATATTTAACACATATTTTCAAGCTTTTTTATCAAATTTATGAACAATTTTTATGTATTAGCAAGACTAACAATTTTTTTAATCTACTCTAAATTTTTGTGAAATATCTATTTAGGCTCCGCGGAACACCTATTTTGGATCCACGGAACACTGGTGTTCCGCGGAACATAGTTTGGGAAACCATGCCCTATAGCAACACCATCTTAGAAAGGGATTGCCATGAAAAACCTATGTATAATATTATATATTTAATACCCTTTTAAGATGGGTTCATTTTTAATGAAGAATGAATAATGCATTAAAATATATAATCAACACAAAAGTTTATGGGTTGAAAATTAATTAAAAATTTGATAATATGTACTATGTTTTAAATTAAATTATATTTTTACATAATGTACATTAACAGGGAATATATTATAGTGATTTTTCAGAAAGGAAAGTTTCTTTATAATGGTATTTGAAATATTGTTTTATATATATTATACATACATAATAAAGCTAAAAGCCTATTATTTGTATATAAATATAAAAGTGGTTAAAATCCTATATTGAACAGTTATAAAATTCTGTTCACAAATCAGATTATAACTGATAAGTTATTAAATATGATATTATTTTTTAAATAATTAGCGACTATTTCTTTTGCCACGAAAATAAAATATCTAACTTGATTTAGAAGTAAAAAACTTTTTTAGGTATTATAATTTTTTAATTATCTTTTATACATCATTATATAATTTTAATTGCTTTCAATTATTAACTATGATTCAAAGTTTACAAATTTAGCAATGCGTGGTTAGTTTTAAAATAGCTATTTTTAAATTTACAATAAATGTTCAGTTAATAATAAGTAAGTTTTCTAATACATATGATTCATTTTAACCATCCAAAATTATTTTTTTATACTATTTTCATACTTTAAAAACTATTTGAATATTTTTAGTTTTACTGTTTGATATTCGAACAGTTTATGTGTAATATATTTATTATTTTGTGTAATATATTTATTTATAGATAAATATTTTTATGAGCTAAAGTAGCTTATTATTAGAGATTATTTTATACTTGTGTGATTATGTAAATGTAATCTGTTATGATCGATTGGAATTTTAATTATTTTATAATTACCAATTCTGATCTCCCGGAAACGCAGAAATTGCTAAACACAAAGGTTCATATCGGACTTACCCAGGTCTTTCGGGTATTAGTCACCTATACCTCTGGTCCATCATACTAGTTTGTATATGATAATTAGGACACAACTCTTTTAACACTATACAGGACGCGAGTTTACATAGTTAACTTCACTAGATGACTACTTGTTTAAATAATTAATAAAAAAAACAATTTAAATATTTTTTGTATCCATGCATTCGAATACAAAAATAAATTACATATACATGGCACAAGGGTTGTTTCACTGTATAATAACTGTTGGTACACATGCTGTGTCGTCGGCCTATATATAATCATTTCATAAACAATATTTTTGAATAGTCAACATTCTATCGTCAAATTTAAATATTTTTTGAATGATTATATTTTGTATTCACTGTAAACTGTAGAACGGTACCAATAAAACAGAAAAGAGCTACTGATCTACTTTAATTAGTTCAATACTGATTCAAGGATAAATATTTCTGACAAAAGACCTTTAGGATAATAATAATCATTTTAATATGTTTAATATTTAATTAATTATTTTTAATGACCAGCACAATAGACTAATGGTATAGTCAGTGACTTTAAGAACTCAAATCCCATATTAGCCCCAGTGTTTTTCGATTTCTATAGTGTCTGAAATCAATGATTATTATATAATTATTATTCCGATCGATTATCACAGATTTTCCTGATCTCACGGATCAATAATTTAAAAAATGAACATGGTCGTGCATAGTGTTGTAAATATAATTATATATTATTAAAGCAAATATCACTAATTTACATACTGATTACAGACTGGTGTCTCACTTTTAACATACAGTGTTGATTCTGTTTATCCCATTGTAACGCATTGGGCTAAGACCTGTCATATAACAACGGAAGATTTACAATAAATAAATGTCCAACCATTTTATTACATTTTCTAAAAACTTGAGAACATCAAATTAATAAACTGTAATCCAAAAAAAATCTCAATATAAAGTTTTAAATTATTTTAAATATTATATATTTAGTCTTAGAGGCAAAATAGCGCTTATAGTCAAAAGGTACTGTGTTCAATTACCATTACATAAGCAATTTTTTATTAATAATAATAAAATCAGTATCAAAAAACACAAAAGTCATTGTCATTTCGCTGTAATGTATTAGACCAGTGCCTATCATGATGCAATGTTAGATTTGCAATATTAATAACAATAATAATAAAAATATTACAAAGGCGATCTAGAACAAATATTTGTATGAATTTTTGAGCAATATAATTTTTTATCTGCAAATTTTTCAAAACAAATATTTGTTGGCAGACGATTTTGTAACAACAGTTACACAGTAAACGTATGGGGTTTTTCTTCTGCATTCTAAGCAGGGAAGAATGGATATATTGAATCTAAAATTATGAGTTTGAATTTCCGTTCATATTCTAAATGTATTTAATATATTAAATTTATTTTTCGTGATTAATAAACTATGGAATTTCTGTTCTAGACAAGGAATGGGTCATCACGGAAGGTCTGTCCTGCTCGTGCTGGTCATCGCAGTTTCGTTCGCTGGTGCCGCGAAGAACCGCACAAAAAATCCGCTCAACAACGGATCTTGGTTGTAAGTTATCATATTTTTTTATTCTCTACTCTAAAAAATTGAGAAGCGCTGAAGGCTTCAATATCGCATTGCGGTCGATTGAATAGACACTTAATGGTTTCCAACACCGACCAACTTACATACACAGCACAGTTCGCATTTGAGAAACTCGATATTTTTGTTTAAGGGCAATTAACGTAAAACACTCGCTGTAAAGTGGCATATAAAAATATATTATCGTATAAAATATCAATTGTGTTGTGTACAATATAAACATTAGTTAACAATCAGTCTTCCGAATCTAACGTTACGTTTTGAAACAGCTCTGTTGAATTTAGTACTAGATCTGTATGTATTCCATATAATCTTAAATCATAGCTGATGTATTTGGATGCCTTTGATATGAATTTTAGTATCATGTGTGAATTTCCCGGTCCACCAAAAGTTAGAAAGCCTTCGCTGTCTGGCGTATCCTGGCAGATGAAGACCCTGAATTTGGTGATGTAGTAATTAGTCTCGTTAATGGAAGACTGAAATTCATAAAAGTAAATTTTGTATAGATCATAATATTACATATATATTGCATTCATATAATAAAAATTACACGTGGAATATTAACAGCAATTGAAGCATCCTGTCTTGGATACTTCCATGATTTAGTATCCACCAAAATTAATTCATCACCTGTGAACAGATATATTAATTAATACATGTTGCAGATGAACAGATGTGAATGAAAACTATTGTCTGTTGATTTGGGATTATAATATTAGATGCGTCATTCCCTTTGCAGTCTATCTTCGATAAGGAAAAATACGAAGTCTCGCAGTATTTTATTTTAAACCATATTAAATCAAAAAATGTTGTGTCTCCTCTCTGTTTTTTTCATAAATATCAGTTCTAGACAATTTTTGATATTATTAATAAAAATCATTAATTGTTAAATGTCTATCAAAACTATGATTTTTTAATAAGTTTGTCGGTGAAAATATACGGCGTACTACTGCTTTCTTCAAAACTTCTTCCTTAAAATTAATGACTCCGTTTGAATGTTTATAGACAGTTTCTTCTTTTGTATGGAATAATAAGATTAGAAACTGACATTGCTATTTTAATTACATAAAAAGTACAACAGTACTGCGACTGAAGTCTGGATAACGATAATATAGTCAACTGAATAAAAAACAGTTTTAATATTTACTGTTTGATCCATAATGAGTAATTTTTTTAATTTTACAGTAAAATATAGTATTTGCCGATTTATTTACTATCATAATAAAACAAATTTAAGGGATTTTAGAGTATCTAACTATAGAATTTGTTCTTAAAGATTGTATTTTTCAAAAAACTATCTTCAATGATTTTTTCAAAAACTAGCAATACCTACATCAATGAAGTGTAAGGTAGAAGATAACAATTTTTCGATTCAATAGATTCAAGAGTACGTTAATTTTATTATATTGATAAGATAATAAAGAATAAGGAGCTACAATAATATTTTAAAAATCATTAATGGTAGCTCTATTACGCTGTACTAAAACCGTGCAAACAAACGCAGTTTTTTGTGAAGTTATTGAACTTTCCTGATTGGTAAACTTAATGGTGAGAATATGTATATTCGACAGATCCCTTTTCACTTAAAGCAGTTTCAATTATCATGAGTGGCTCAATTTGATACAAATTAACTCGAAAGATCAATGCTCCTCTCATGGCCAACTTTATGATATAAAATAAATATGTACCTGCAATTCTAGATCCTTTCTTATATTCAAACATGTATGCGTTGATAGTCTGCAGCATGTCATCGAAAACATTCACGCTTTCGAATTTTGGCACATTGAATCTGCTCAGTCTCATTATTGACTGGTTAAACTTTGTCTCTGGTATTTTTAGAGAATCAGTCTCCAAAAATAGCAATTTTAAAACCACAATTGAAACTATGATTATACGCAACATTGCACTAGCTCTCAAACTGTCGGCGCGATTTATTTTCATGATCACATCACTGGATATAGTAAACTCTTAAGCAAACACGTCAGAATTGTTTAGATTGAGTAGCCAAACTAGCTTAGTCGGTGATTGACTGCGTTTTGCGAACTTTATCTAAATATTCGCTAGAGCTATCTCTAATCTCGAACGGACTCATCACGATATGTAATCGATACGAGATACGCGATAAGTCATGTATTTTTTTATTATTTTAGTAGGCAAAAGATATTTGTAAAATTGTAATGTACAATTAAATGTATACATGATTGTCTGTCTTAAATCATATACATTTCATCTATATACGCATATCTAAATTTGCAAAATTATTCTTCAAGATCATACTCAAAATATATTTATTAACTTTATTTCTAGGCGAATATCATTAATTTAAATGCGTGATTACCTTCTGATTTACATGACATGTATATTAATAATTAAACTTATTATAAGTTTATTTACTTCTTTTATCAATCAATACATTATACGTAAAATAATTTTATAATAAAGTCATTAGTCCACAGAAACAATCAATACCTACTAAGAAAATAATGAGACACCTGATCAGTCTGTAAATTAGTTACATATATTTTATGAATTAAAAACTATTATTACATCTTACAATCAGTAAATGTTAATATGCACGATATAGCTAGATTTTATTTAAATTATTCATTACGATATTCACCCGTGAGATTAGTAAAATCCTGGAAAACCTAATCTGTAATAGTCGATCGGAATTATAATTATATAATAATCACTAATTTTGATCTCCCAGGCACGATGGAAATTTAAAAACTCTACGGTTCATATAAGATTCGAACCTAGGTCTTTTGGATATTATTCTCCAACTATACTACTGGTTTTTCGAGCTGTAAAATATATCTATAGAATAAGTAACCGCTAATATCTTTACACAACTTTTCAATTTATATGCTGATAGTAGCTGTGAATCTAATTTGGTTCGAGAAAAAAATGTGCGACTAATGATTTTTAAATAGCAAAAGCGTGCAATGACTCGTGCTATCAAATAATGCCATTTTCAAGAGTTTGCTAACAAATTTAATTTCTTAGAGACCTTTGTTACAATATCTGTCAATCATTCAAAGTATAAAATCAGCATGAGTTAAAAAATAGACTTGTTTCATAAAAATGTACAGTGATTCTTTGTTCTAGAGATTTTTTTTATTTTAACCGTGTTACTAATTTAGAGAAAAACAGAGCACATTTACACTTATTGTGTCTCACGCAAAATACATACATATATAAATATGAATCACGCCACTTCTTCTCACCGTCATCCTTATAGAAACGTAAACCATTATGTATGTGGCTTTCCTGAGATACAAGATGGCGTGATTCGCTTTATCAATCGACCGATCGGACCGAAAGCTGTAAGATCGTGAAACGTCGAGACCTCATCACGTTTTCATGATATACAATTATTTGTAAAAAGAGGCGCAAAAGAGCAATCAGAGGGAGGCTGGAAGTGCAGAGAATAAAACCGGATAATCAGAGTCGATGTCTTTGCACGGCGGGCGGGGAATGATCAAAATGACATTTTGCTTCTTACTTATTAAATATATATATTTATTATAATATAAAATTAAAGATAAACGAGTAATAAAGTAAAACTTATCATTTTCCTTAAAAACATTAACTTTTTAAGGATCATGTTTATTCTTTACGATATAATAGGCGTTAACCTAATGCGGTACAACAAAGTAAATACTATCACTAGACTAAAATCAAAGCCTTTAAGTTAGACCGTTTTATTAAATACAGCTTAGAATCACTAAATGTTTGCATTTATTTTTAATTATTTATCATTATATGTATACCTGAGATTAAAAAATTTAGGAAAACATAATTTGTAATGAAATAATGCTTAATTAATAACCACTGGTTCACCAAATTATATCACTAGCTTATCATGATTTTTTAATTAATTGACAACAATGATATTATTTTATAGGCTCTAAGCTATCTAGGCCTCAGTCTTAGCAGCGTTGCGTTTGCAATTCGTGTAAAGGAGGAACCGATGCTGAAATTCATTGGCAATGTTTTTATTTGTATGTTTACATCGACAAACTCATTCCAAAAAGTGGAATAAAAAACTCGTTTTAATAGATTTTTAACGATCGATTTATGAACAATTTTAATGTGTCCAGAACTGTTCTTTGTGAAATGGCTATCAAAAGATTATGCTGTCGGAAACTCGATTTAATGCGCAGTAATTGAGTTGCGCAGAGTTTCATTAATTGAGAAAAATTATGGCACTTGATAGAGGAAATTGAGGCAATAAAGTAATAATGATCATAGTTGATTAGCAGTTATATAATAGTTTTTTTACGAATCGACAATTTTCACAAAGTAGTATTATATATATATCGAAGTTTTTAAAAGAGTTTAATTATAATTATTTAAAATATGAATGTTAATGTTTTTTATTATATAATATATGCGATTGCGGCTAAATTTATATTAATTTGCAATTCAATATGTTTGGGTTATTCAAAAAATAATTTAGCAGATGGTTGATGACGTGTGGCAATTATATACATTATTTTAATAAATTAATTTAATATGTATTGTAGTTACATGTTGATTGAAAATTATATGAGGCGCCGCCAGTCGTCGTTTTCTCGTCGAGGTCCACCAAAAAATCTGTTGCTCTCTGCTGCCGTCGCGCCAGTGTTACCTAGTTTTTACCCATAAACATTTAAAACTACTATATTCCTCGTGAGTTACATATTCAGACATTTAAGAGAGGGCTAAATTCCTAAATATAATAACTATAAAAGCCTGAACGCCTGTAGTCTCCCACACTCGAGTCATATATCAACTTTAATTTTGTTACTTTTATTATATCAATATTGTTGGTTAGGTTAGTTATTTTCAGTATATAAATTCCGAGTTCAATGGTTAATTTTGGAGAATTGTCACTTTATATATTTTTAATTTTTAATTTGCTTTAATGTTATAAAAACAATGTGATAATTTTTAATAAATATATCCAATTGTGAATTTCCAAAACTAAATTTATTTTTGCTCACATTATTGCTCAGAGATGTCACTAGGAAATATTTAAAATTATGCCAAATAATTATAACATAATTCTAGAATAAAATAAATATATAAAATTATCGATTAAGTTAGTTGTTCATTTAAAACGCATTTCTGGTATTTAATACATTGAATATTATTATTTTAGATTATCACTTAAGATTTTTATCTCTTGATATAAGTATAAGTATTCAATTGTGAAATTTTACATTTGCTATTTTGCGGTACATTTTAAATATAAATATCCCTCAAATATTTAAATGTGTAAATAACATTTTTATGTATTAATTTTGGTGTAGATAGTAGTTATCCCTTAGGACCCTGTTTATTTCAATGTATATATTACATGATTTATTTCTTCGAAAGTTAAGCAAGATTTTTTCGATTTACTTAAGTTGCTGCCAATGAGTATTTCCCTCACACATGAGTACCGCAGGGATCTAATCTGGATCCATTGCTCTTTATCAATGTTGCAATTAAAAACTCGCAATATTTACAATATAATGATGATCTAAAAATGTTTCAGAGTATTCGCATAAATTCGGGTTCACTCTCTTTAAAGTAATACCTGGAGTTGATGTGACGGTGTTTTATAGACAATTTTAGTATTTGTGTAACATTTTTCAGAACTCATTTTCCGATGAAATTCATTTACAGTTTAGGCGGAGATTTTTTAACTCGGTTTCGTTATGCAGAGCGCGTGTCAATTTAATAATTTATTAGCGATTCACATTTTGTACAATACGCTAGTCCGTAGCGTTTTAATATATGGCTCCATTGTTTGTAATCCAAGTGAAGCGAAGCACTCCTTGTGGCTGGGGAGAATTCAAAGAAAATTTCAAAGATATCTCTACAAGAAGTTACGGGTCATATCTGTATTTGTATCATTTGCTAAAAGCGTTGGATTACAATTCATGCATTATAGGCGTAGCATCTACTCAATGAAGCACTTTTGAAGTTGCTAAAGGACGGTGTCACAAACCGTCAATGCTCTTTTGATTGCGAGAAAGTACTGAGTAGAGAGTCGCCATCGCGTCCCTTATTCTTGCAAGGAAGTTAGCGCTTTAGAACGCTCCTCTTTCACGAACCATCCAGCTTCTCAACGATCTTGCCCAATATACACAATAATGTTTTCAAGTGAAAAAAAATGTGAGATGGATCTATTATTTTAGGTGTGCAAATATTTAATGGTATAATTTTTATTTATATAATGAATAATCGCATTAAGAATACTTGTCAAGTCATGATGGTCAGATTTGTAATAAAAAATAGAATAATAAATACTTTCATCTAGCATTGTCTCTTCCACCAGCTTCAGCTGATATAAATGTTTATAATAATTATTGATTCAAGTTATAAAATTTGTTCAGCTGTACTTTAAAATTCTAAAAAAAATATAAGTTCTTCACATTCCTTCAGACATTTTACTCTTTCCTTTCGCAGACTAAATGTTGCGTATTTTTTGTATAATTGTATGGTATTATGTATTTTTTAAATAGTGCTTTATTGAAAAGTGCCTAGGGAAAATGTATTCGGAGTTAACTGATGAAAATATAACTTTACCAAAAATACACATTCGTTGTAACATTTATATATTGAATGTAAATAAATAATGATAATTATGTAAATATATATATTACTACATATACAATAGAAAAGTTGAAATCATATAATTTTACTAGCACCTGCCAGATAATTTATATGTTCACTGGTAAAAATATATATCTACTAGTAAAAATCTATTCCGATATGATTTTACTGAAATTACATATTTAAAAAAATATTTCGGGATGGATTCGAGACTCTAGATTTTCTTTTAGGAATAAGCACATGAAACTGAATGTGTTATCTATTTATTTTGCTGCATTAAATCTAGTTGGCAAATTACCGATAATGCAAATTAATATAATTCAGCTGGTGCTGTTGTTGATTTTTCGTTATTTCTTTGCTTCTTCCTTAGGTATTCAATCTGAATTTTCAGATCGAATACCTAAATTTACTACTACTAATTTGCATTTATTGAATATTTCCTATATTTTTAAACGTGCAAAAAGCAATAAAGTCAACAATAATTTGAAAACAAATTTTAACACAAACAGAGCCGCGTCAAAAAACTACAATCTGTCTCTTTGAATAATAATGTGTATTGTGAATGTACTACCTAGAAAGTGGCTTCTTTTGAAGGCAATGTTCCGCTACATTTATTTATTGTATAATATGTATAAAAAGGGCTATAAAACTTATACCTGAAATACATGAGTATATGCATAGGTACATCTCAAAGAACTATAGATTAGTTCAGATTCATTATTTGAGGTCGATTTTCACCTTTTTTATAAATATATTATTGGTATGATTTTTCCAGAGTTGGACCCCTCAAGGACCTCGGGAATTTGTCCCCTCTCTCCCCCTTCTCGGCAGGCCTGTGTATGTCTATTATTTAATAAACTATCCGCAACTTATATGAAATTCAGCTCATACTGACAACACTTGACAAAACCGAAGTTTAAAAAATGGTAACATAAAACGAACCGTTCTGCCAAACGGGATTATCTGAATTATTTATAATGAAATCGTTCGGCAGGTCGTCGACTGAATAGTGGGATGACCGTTCGTATTAAAGCGTAAAATCGCAGTAACAAGGCGTTTCGATTAGGCACTTTTATGTCGATTGTATAATCTCACTACAGTGTTAATAATGAGCGACGCGAAGGCGAAGAGTTTGTTAGTAGCAATTTAATAACATTATCTTGCCTCGGTAAAAGCTTAGAGTTGCGATTCAGAAATGCCACGGACAGAGATTGGTCCGTCTTCTTATTATGTACGTATAATTTTGTATGGTAAAAAATATAAATAAAATAAAACACAATCGGTCGAGGTATCACGCTCGCTCTCGCAGGTGAATCAGGGGGATGAAACTATAATTGTATTTTGGTTTAGTTTTTTACTTAATTTTATATATGGTAAAAATCTTAATTAGTTCATTATAATTTATTCTATATATGTATTTGTTATATGTTGGGTATTCTACTTTTAAATTTAACTAAAGATCTAGAATGCAAGTTGTGTATTATTTTTTCATACTTATCTGATATACAATGTATAGTGGAGCGTTCAAGGTTAACCATTTCTGAATCAGGTTTTTTGATTGCCAATATTAAACACTGATGATTATATCAAGTCAGTAACACTTTTGATTCCTGCACTGTATTTGCATAATTAGTGTTATATAAAAAAAATCATTTGAATACTATTGCCATATAGTCTTATCCTTATTTTTATATATTAATTGTTCCTAAATTATAATATATTGGATATTTTAATGTCAAGAAAATATTCACTTATAATATGAAATAAGTTAATGTTATTTTTTCGGTAATAATATTTGGAATTTTCGATAGTTTTATATTAATCTGCTACAAAATTAAGAGCCACGATGAAATATAAAATTGATGTTTTGAAAAAAAACATTTACAACTTAAGTAAAATAAAATATAAAAATACAGTGAATTTAATGCTAATTACATTTAGCTGAAGCTTTGCTTTTGCATTTTCTGCTTATATTTAAATTTTAAGTTGTTTTAATCGCAATCTCCGAAACATGAGATAAGTGAGTTAGTGTGATTACGCGAAATATTTTTATAGATTTTTCTGTTATAAAAATGATTTTTTTAATTATTGCTAATTGAAAGCTATTATAATTTTTTTTGGATTAATGAAAAATGTGTATTGCATATGACATTAAATTAAAAAAAAGTAGTATTTATGGTTAAGATAAGCGCGCTCTTTCTATTAAACATCGGTTTAATTGTCGCAATGGCAGCAAGCCTTTTAGATATGTTTATTAAATTTAAGCTTTTTGTTCAGGTGTAAGCCTGGGTTTTTAACGCTACATTTTCACTCTACGTTACTGCCCTGTTTGTTTAAAGTTTGCCTACGTTTTATAAATATAATTTACTTTGTTTTATTCTGGTTTATTTTAATTTTCCACCTCTTTAAATATGTATTTGAGTTGCCAAAAGATTATTGCAATTTATTCGCGATTGGTTTAAGACTTAAAACAGTTTTTAAAAAACTGAATTGTCAGCGCTTATATACAAGATAAAGATAAACAACCCGAGCAAACTTCCCTGAGGAACTTCAGCTAAAATTTTACGATGTATCAAGTGTTCATTATTTACTGAAACAACAAAGTTTTTCATGTATAAGTAGTGCAATACCAGTAATACCGGAATTAAGGCAAAAATCGACTTTCGATACTATCGATATTAAAAAATGAAATACCAGTAGTATCAAAAAAAAACACACTTTTTTTAAAAGCGTTGATTTTATTTCTTGAAAATATGTCTATGACTTAGAACTACCAAAATGCCGATGTACATATTGCTTGAAAGCAGAAGAGGAGAATAAAATATCAGTTTTATCGGGGTGGGATATCAAAGTAAAATAATGTTATCCCTTTTAGTCCAGAATGCCGAAATATCGGACCACCTTACCTATGCAAAAATCCCACGGACCGATATTTAGGTGCAATTTTTTTTAACTTAATGCTCGATATGTTAACATAAAGGATTACATTTGCTTTATCTCAGACAATTATAACGGAACCTAGCAGTTTCTTGTACTTCTGTTATGTAACACACAAAACAGCGCTTCCGCAGCATGTCGGTCTATTTATTTATGATAGGGATGGCTGGCGAAGTAAAAATAAAAGCAGATATTGCATACACTAAATTATTTTTAATATTTAAACATTTGTATCATCATTCAGATATATGTTTACCTAAATAGTCAACGGAATATGCTTCTCTAAGCATATGCGTTAATGCAGTATTTACATCCAAATTTTTATTTTATAATATTTACATGAACGCTTATAACTTAAATTTAACTTTTTTTCCGTCGATAATACCGGTATTGAAAATCATGATATTATTGCAATCCCTATGTACTATATAAAAAAATATTGATATAAATTAAGTATTAATTAATTATAAGTATTTAAAAAAAAAATTATTTAAAAAAATTAAAAGTGGATTTTTAAATATGCATTAAACTCACAGCCCTGAGTTGCACACCTCTGGAATACGTGCGAGCTCACCTAAAGTGTTGCTTCGATGACTTTAATTAATGGTTGCTAACATCGCAATTTTTTTTAAGTGTACGGCAATTAAATAATTATAATAAAGCGGGTGTAAAAAAATCAGTTATTTTTTTTACAACCAACTGCCTAATGAAATCGACTCCGGTTGTCAATTTAAATGGATATTAACGGTCCGATTTACCGATAATCTTAAGAATGTATCGAATATCTATTATGTTATACACTTTGATCGATTACATATTTTTTTCTCGACTTCCGGACATTCTGACACATGCGATAAGTCTAATATTGAATTAAGTGTGTATTATATATCCATAACAATTTTACTGACTTACTCTAGCAGGTTTATATTGGTTTTTAATTGGATACGGCGCCGGCATCATCACCACAGTTTTTATCGACAAAGAACCATAATAGAGTAGATAAAACTCATTCAGTTAGACCCTTTGTTTTTTTTTATTTATTTTTTGGGTCATCCCTAAAAATTCCTCGATTAGAGGGTGTAGACTTGCACCGTTCGCTCTGTCGAAGGCAGATACGAATGTGAGATTCTTCGTTTGTCGAACTGGCCATAATTCTTCTATACGTGACCCTTTCCTGTTAATTGTAATTATTTGACCCAGTTGGCAGCAAGGAGTCGGTAATTAACCTTTATCTCGATTTAATTTACACGACTCAACACGACTTTTACCTCTGCGCTCTGCTAGTCCAACGGTGTTGAGACACAACATAGATATATGGACGTATTGATTTTGTACATTATAATTATCTGCACATTCTTAGAAGATGCACGTTTCGCAACATTGCAAACTTACGTGCAATTAATATATTTGATATCGTTTCTTATACACGTGTAAACATTGAGAAACCTTAGATAAGGCGAGATGACGCAGAGTCGAGGCAATATTTGCTATAAGTGTATTCATGACTTGATAAAAAAAAAATGCTTCCTGAATCACGTGAAAAAGTTTTTAAATAATAAATTATAATCAACTTCATACATAAACAGGTAATTACATGTGAAATTAATAATTTAATATCAGTGCTATCAGTATTCTTTGAAAATGGATTTTTATGACATTACGATTTAATATATTGTAGATTACATTTTTACATTTCATAAAAACATATTTGGCTTAAATAGAAGTGCAGTTAGGATGTCTTTTATTCACTGGTTTTAATTTTTATAGCGTTGTTAATGAGCACATGATATTTAGTCCAGTGTATATATAATAACTTATCTCTATATAAACGTCAGTTAATATGCTCTTGCCTTAGGACTTTCTTATATAAATGTGCTTATAAAAGATGTAGTGAAAGATCATACCTTGCTACTATTTATTTATTTTTCAAACGTCAATCAAGCAACAATATTCCTTAACAATTGTATGTAGTTTGTTATAAGAGTCGTCTTAATTTTTGATCGGCTTTAATATCCATTCATTCCTATACATTTCATACCAACTCCGCTTAATTTATTTACAGTTAAATATTATTGGTACCTAGATGTGATATTGTTTTTTCAGTATATAGTTTTTGAAAAAATAATTTCGGACACTTAAACTAGTATTTGTGTCGTGTTGTTTAATGACAAAAAATGCCTTTAAATAATATGGAAAATTTGTAATTTAAAACAATATATACGGAGATGCGTATTGTATGAATTTCATATGAAAAGGAACGCATCAGTTTTTACAAAAAATATTTATGTAATTTATTGATACATCTAAGATGTCAGACAATGCTAGAGATGGTTTAAGAAATTTAATCTGGCGTTTTTGATTTTATGGATGAGCCTCAAAGTAAACCACACAACTTGGGAGATTTTATTTTGTATATTTGTCTAATATTAATTCAAGTTAAAATTATAGCTTATACTTTCGTTACAATACTTGATATTCCGACCCTATAAATTTGTGCAATAAATTTACATTTAGTTTTTTATACGTGGTGGATTTGTACCATTGAAACCTTAAGTCATTTCTAAGCGATTTAAGGTGACGGCTTTGCTGGGCTAAATCTGACGATTAAAGTGTAAATGATGTTTATCTCCAGACTTCTGTGCTGTCATACCTAATCAAAATTCGCACTATGTCATCTGTGAAAGTTGCCGGTTCTAACTATTTTGTATTAATATCAAATATCCTAAAGTAAAACTTTAAATAAAGATCATTTTACATAAATGTATATAATATACACAAAGTAAGAAAATACAATAAGAAATAATTGTTTTGAGCACTTAACTCAAACATAAATAAATACACAATATATGATTTTGATTATAAATGTCATATTTAATTATTAATAACGATTAAATATTAAGTTGCAAAGTTTATATTTCTTAACGTTTCTTAATGGTTCAATATAAACCACTTTTTAAATCGTTATGTTTTTACCAAAATATGATGGTGTAAAATTTTTTATGGGTAATAAAGTATAACTGCCGTAGTTTTACTCCGATTTCCTTGTGAATATTTTAGCTTAGGTCGTAAACCAACCTGATGCGTAATGGAGAATAAGAAAAAAATCATAGCTTCATTAAAAAAATATAAATATCAAAAATTGTAAGATATATTTACTAAAAAAATATATACAAATCAACCTGATTCTTTCAGCCAATGTCAGGAAATGTTTTAAAACATTAGTCGTATTGTAACTCCATGTGTAATTAATAATTAATGAAAATGATAATGGATTTTATAAATGTTGTATTATTGAAATTTAATGCTATGAATCCAAACTAAATTGAATTAAATTAACAATAAAATTTGTAAAGCATAGGAGTTAAATTGAATACTTTTAACGATGATACAAAATACGTGGGTAATACAAAACACAATCGACTGAAACGAATTTTTTAATTTTCCGATTTTTCCTTCAAATTTAAAGAAAAAATTGTTTTTAACAAAGAACGATTTAGCTACTGATCCATTTCGAATAATTTATTTAACATTTTTAGATTATATATACACATACTATGTACATAGGTAATAATAAAAACACGTGATATCCTTCAAATAATCTTAATTGAAAATATTATCTTAGAAATGCGCATATCTTAGTAAATATTTACGATCTCGTCCGAGGAGACTTCTAGTGTTACTTTCGTATAAATATTTTAAAGCAATCCAAACAAGGTTTTAATACAGGAATTACATGCTCCGTAGAGTAGTGATTCAACGCTGATTCACTAAAACGTTACAAAAAATATATATTTTAACAAAGGCGTTAAATATTACTTTAAAATGTATAATTCCATTGAAAAAATATATTTGTTGAATAAATAAAGTAGCGTTACGATACTGATACCGATATCAAATCTAGACTGTAAAGTAAACATAATTTAATGGTCTGATAAAAAAACTATGCACTTAAATTGCGCTCGCTTTGAGGAGTTTCAGTATTTCAGTATTCAGAGCGCAGTCAAGATGGCTCTGAAAGTTAGGATTTTTTTCGCTGCTCTGCTGGTGGCCGTTCTTTGTCAATGGTCTTTTGTTGATTCGTTTGGACCACCGATGGTGGCGAATGGCTCTCCTGGTGCTAATGTGAATCGCGCTGCTAACGGCTCTCACCATTTTGTCTTGGGCGCGGTTCGTCCCGGTGATTTTCAACTGATGAGGGAGATTGTAACGAGGTCTTCGGGTTGGTTCAGGACTCAATCCGTCAACATCAGCTATCCGGGGAACAACACACGATCCTTTTTCACTATTTCGGCGATCATGGCTTATGACCAGATGATCAACGGCAAAGGTGGTTTCGCTACGCTGAAGAACGGAGGAGTCGGATATAAGAATATGACCCTTAATCTCAAATCACAGAGGGGATACGGACTCAATTTCATCGTTGAAGTTTGGGGAAACTATTATTAAATCATTATGTATACATATGAATTTTAAATAAAAATATTTAGATAATATTATAATATATTGTTTTATTTACTAAACCTCATTACAAAAAAATCTGTTTTTTAGTTTAATTAACATTAAAAATCTTGTTTGCTCTTAAACAGTACCTCAATAGTGAAAGTGAAAAAAGCTAGTCTATGCTAATTTCTTCTGTAAAGTAGATGCATCGCCTTTTTAGTGTACTTGCTGACTATATCTAGTAACACATACGAAGATACTATAATAACGCTCCTATAGTCATCTTTGATAATAATTTTTAAGAAAAATGTTGCTGTGATAACAGAGGTAAAAATATATTAGACATTAAGTCAAGGCTCTAAAATGGAAGTTGATATATTTAATGCATGACGTACTGAAAGCGATTCACCCACATCTATGTATATAATCTAAAATAGTATTTTCTGTAACAAGACTGATTGACCGCAGCAGTATCGATTACCTTTCTTAAGAGTATGAAAATATCAAGGCAAGTCATTTTTAGTGATATTTCTGCAAATTATCATTGACCATAAAAATTCAATGTGTTAGCAAGCCTTCGTGTCTTAATGTACTTATGTTATTCCGCAGATATGAAGGACGAGATATGATAAACTATTGTACAAAACCTGTTATCGTTCCCAAATCTTATTTATTATAATATATGGTTGTCGTTTGCAGTTATATGGGAATGCATGGCTTCGAGACGTGGACTTCGCAGCCTCTCGATCAGAACGGAGTAGCCGTGGCATCTAAGAGCGCCTGTTCTACAATCCCAGGACTTTCAGCGGGACAAAGACGCATTTGTCTCCTCTACAAAGACCACATGCCAGCATTAGCGAGCGGTGCTAAAGACGCTATCGCTGAATGCCAACATCAGTTCCGCCATCGTCGCTGGAATTGCAGCATCACAAACGACACGACCGTTTTCGGACCCGTGACTAAGTTGGGTATGCAATTTTTTTATAAATAATAAAACATTTATTATGCGTCAATGGCATATTTATGAGCTTCGACGCGTGCAACAGATGTGCTCAACAAATTAGATCCAGTTGACTCATACACCTGGATCGAACTAATTTATACTTTTTATTAAAAATGATTTTAATGGTTAATATTAATTTAAATAATAATTAAAAACAAATTCAATTATGTAAATATAATCAGCAAAAAAAGTTCCTAAAAAAATCGGATCTACGCCCAATTTTTTTGCACAAGTTTGAAATTTAATAATCCATGAAAACAGACTAATTATTTTTTATACTGATTTTTATGCTAAAATAATAAAAGCATTTATCAAAGAAATGCGTTGCATTGATTAGATAATATGTTTTACATTAAATTTAATTAAAATGAAAAACCATGTTGATTTATTACTTAATTATATATGTACCTTTTATGTATGCATAAAAAATAATTTAAGACTATTATATATTTTTTTTTGTTATCTGTCTTTTCATCCTGACATTCAGCAAAACTTCTATTACTAAATCTGACATGGGTAAATTCATCAGCGATTCATCAGGACACGGACAAGCATAAATCAAATATTTTCTCTTTAATCTTCCAGTCGATATTTTCATGATCATTTTTTTAGCCAATTTGTTGCGATGTTTTTCTTGTTTTTCCTTGTATTTCCGCATTGAAATTTAATTTTCAAATCTTTGTGAATAAGAAAGTTTGTGACATTCCGCGGAGCATCCAATATGTTTGATTGCTTGCTGATCCTCTGAGTTAAATACCGTCATAGCTGGATTTAAATGAAGAGAGACTTGAATAATCGTTATTTTTTTAATTTTATAAAATATACATAATGCTGTGTGAACTATACTTATTGATCAGGGATGTATTTCCGAAATGTCCAAAACAAATTTACAGCGGATATAAGAGTGACTTTCGACAAATATAAAGAATGCCACGTTTATTCGATTCGCGACTGTCAGTCAACTATTAGTAAATGGATAATTAATATATAATAGATAAAAAGACATTTTTTATCTATAATAATTATCCATGTTATCTAATTATAGTAAAAGCACCACAAAAACTGATATATCTGATGCAGATACTACAATATATTATGTCGCCAACAAAAAACAGCATTTGTGTTACATTACCAGATTTAATATATAATCTCACATAAAGAAAAAATATTTTATAATAAAATAATAACCAATGCTACGTGTTTATATAATCCCTACTTTTGTTATTATAAGCATCATTACCATAAATAATACATATGTATAAAATAATATAGTTTTTAATTGTGATGTAGGAAGTCGCGAATCTGCTTTCACCCATGCGATGCTGGCAGCTGGAGCGTCCTTGTGGATTGCAAGATCTTGCCGAGATGGTCGCCTGTCTTCTTGCGGGTGCTCGAAAGCGCCTCGTCCTAGAGATCTTCATCGAGATTGGCTGTGGGGGGGCTGCGGAGACAACTTAGAATACGGCTACAAGTAAGTCTACACCATATACACACATACCTACACGTCTCTACTATAAACCATAAAACGTTACATGAAATTAAGTCAAGTGTGTACATATTTCCAATTTCACTTCTCGAGTACGCATGTCCTGTCAGGACCATTCAAACCATAAACCATTCGCTCCCCAAAACAATTTATTTGACCAATCGCTGTTATGATTAGAGATGCAAGTTGAGCTCATTCAGGTTTCTGCGTTATCATTTTAATAAGCGATCCCCCCCATGTTGTATAATGCATCCTATCTTTATGCAATCGTTAAAAAGGGACGTTTCATTATCAAGATCGATTCCCTTCGTTTGAGCTATTATACAGCATAAAACCGGCCTTCCCTTACATTTTTTTGATACGGCTATCCCCTCCGTGATGATAAATATTATCTCGCGCATAATTAGTTGAATTCTGTTAAATATACGAGGGGTGTAAATCATATATGTGTATAAACAATTTCTTATTTGAAGTCACGGTATCTAGTTTCTCCTTTTTGCCAAGTTATTTTTGAATATGTAACTAAAAATTTTGCAGCTACAATTTAATATTTTTATTGCCACAATGCCTGGGTCCGATTCTGGTGCGTCTTTAGTTCCGCTACCCCCATGCCGCGATATTCCCATAGAATTCTATTAAATGTTGTTGATGCGTGGATAACGCATTTATGAGTGACTGCCTATTCTATGGAGCTTTGTTAAAAGGCCACGTTTGCTATTACAAATTAGGGTATGCGACGAATGGCCCTTTATCAATCGCCAAAACCGGGGGCCATTGTGCGTTCGATGTCATGTTAAATAATTACACGTATAAATGTACCATTTCAGTTGTAATAAAAATTACGAGTTAACCCTTATTGCCGCAATAAATTTTTCTCTTTTCTTATAATCAAATATCCGGCCTTATCCAATTTATAAATGTTACATTGGAGGTTATTTATGTACAAATGTTTGTTCCTTTTTATTTCATTCAATTAAAAAAATACATTTCATACTTCTTGCAATAATTTAAGGTGAAAATACGAAGGAAATACATTACATAATTTTAGCATGTTAATCGAAATCGATATCATTCCTTCAACGATTGTCATTAAAAAACAATATTTTTTATAATAAACTAGATAGTGAATTTATTATTATTCTGCTCTGAGATGCTAGGGGAGTGAAACTAAGTGTTTAAGAATGTGAGAGACGGGTAAAAAGATAATCGAATATTACCCTCTTTGATGCTACTTTAATACTAAAATATAATAGAAGACAACATTATGTGTGATTTGATCTCGCATGTTTCTCCATAGTTTGCCCTTCGACATTACACTATGTTTTAAAAATATGATAGCTATCCTTACCGATAGTACTATGCACTTGTAATATAAGAGGAGGATCAAAGTATATTCAAACCGAATTTTGGTCAATAAGAGAGCGCAAAAATAATTCACTATAATCATCACTTCTAATAATCACTTCTCAGAAGGCAAAAATTCACGTCAAAAGCAATAAAATCGTGTCGGCGCCGTCTCAGTGGGAACGCTTGGTTCGTTCCCACTGAGACGGTACGCTTTTATTGGTTTTAACGTGGATTTTTTACTTCTGAGAAGGTAAAATTGTTTTATGCGTTCTCCTATTAGGCAAAATTCGATTTATATGTACTTTATTCAATTCTCAATCATAATATTGATATAAAAAGTCGAAATATAAACGCTTTGTAATCGAGCGTTTTCACTGTGAATGCAAGATTTTATTGCTTTTGCCCTGGACTAGAAATATACTATATAGCAACACCAAAAACGACTAATTTTCAGATAAATATATGTCGGATAATTTTTGCAACAATATTAAAACGAGATTTAAGTTCGCTGACAGGCAAATCTTATGGCATAAATCTGTGAAAAGCCCCCATACATTTTTGCAATTTTATCTAATTATTACTATAGTTCTTATTGTAGTTAAGAAAATTTTAAACATTTGTTTCGACCTCTAAAGCTTATAAAAAAGCATACATATTTTCAAAAATCTAGCACAAATCCACCTTTTTTGTTATGCAGAGGTTGTAAAACATTAAAAAGTATTGATGCAAATTTAATTCTTAACAAAAAAAGTTACTATAAAAATTTTCAATAAATCAGTATTTTTTTAAGTAATGCGAATTTTCGATTTAGCTCTTTTCTTAATAAGTAATTCTCGAGAAGAAATAATTACCTATACATATATGCATAACTTTCTTACTTATGAATATTGACGGTAGAGATAGCGCTCTATTTACTGTGATTTCTGAATCAAGTATAATGTTACAATAAAAAATATTATTAATTTTGACAAGTAGTGATTTTTTTAAATATATTTTTAAATCGCAGGGATTATATAATACAATGAGATATAAAAGAACTTACTTTTTTTAGAAAGAATAATTAGGAAACAATTAAATAAATAGGAATACAAACATCATTGTTTTTTATACACGTGAGTTATAGGAATAGTTAATCAAAGAAATTTTTTTAGGCTGAAAATATATTAATACAGAGCTATCTATCGGCGTAGGCTCGAACTAAAAAAATATATATTCCCCACATTTTGTCGTCTCCTTTTTGTTATTTACTTCGTTTCGATTCATGTTTTGCGTTTGTTTTTTTTATTGCTTCCCATCGAATAGAAATAGGGCCATGTAAAAACAAAATAATAAAAAAACAGGTCAGAGGTGAAACAATTACCAGGGCGCTACGAGTCGTAAGCGGTTTGGTGAGCGTTAAAAGGCCTACGTGAATTTTCCGTGCGTGCGTTCTCCAGGGGCGAGCCACCCCTCGATTCTCGTGCTGCCCGGGTGGTTTTTCACGCTAGGAAAGGGCTTCAATTTTACATTTCAGTAAAAAGGCTGAAAATTTTCCACGCCCGCTAAGAAACGCACCCCCGATTGTCCTTTTATTGCCTACGTCGTTCCTCTGCAAAACAAAAGCCGCTGAATCGAACCCTCTGAAAAATTTCAGGCACCCTGAAAAAACACGTTTCTTATACGTAGTATGTACACGCAACCTGCGGATGAAAAAACAGGCGACGGATGAAGTAACTCTGGCGGGTTTTGGAATTTTCAGCGAAAGAAGCGAATCCGATTGGGGTAACATAAAAGGAATGTGCGAGTTTTCCGTATAGAATTTTCATGAAAAACACGATTTTCACGTTATGCCCGTTCACGGGAAAGCTCAAAGTCGTTTTCCACGGCATGAAATTGTAGCAGAGCCGCAGCAAGAGTGAGTGGTATCGGAAAACTCGCACCCTCCGTCGACGTAGCGCTTGACGTAGGTCATGGAAAACCTTATCGGAATAGGGTGATGGTGAAGTTTATATATACTTATGAAAATAAGTATTTTATTTAAAAATAATAATACAACAATTGCATCATTTATTGATTGAAAAGAAATTCTATAGAACTACGTACTTATTAAGAAGATTTCGTGAAAATTGCAGAAGGAAAAATTTAATGTAGTGTTGAATATCATCAAACCTCTATATATATTATTTTATTTTATTTACATGTATATGTGTATATGAGATAATAAAATGTAATGCCATGATAACTGCCATAGTTTTGATCAAACCATCATGAAACTTATTCTAAAAATGTTTGTATCGTATATACATAGTATATTTTTTATTCTGATCTGCCATCATGTTTTAAAATAGCAGTTATTAAAACAAGCACAGTAGAAAAAAAAATGGAAAGCGGATGAAAACGTTTTATATTAAAAATTGAAATGAAATAAACATAAAAAAATCTGTCATTTTCGTGAGATTTAACGGTTTTTAATAAGTGTTATGTAGTTTTAATTATATCGACATGAATATGTATTATATAAGTACGCTATCTCATATCAAAATTGCATCTACTAAAAAGTTTAAAAAGTCATAGTTTAGTTAAAATCTTTTATAATGCGGGTTCGAAACAGCTGTGGCGAATCTAAGATGAGGATGCTTGCGAGCAAATTATATCACTTCTTGAACACATTCACAAAATGTGTTCAAGATTTAAAATAAAAACGGTCCGATGTTTATGTTTACCGATGTTATGTCCGATGTTTATGTTTACCTTTCGGTTAATAAACGCCGGAGGGCGTTTATTAACCGAAAGGTAAAAAAACAAAATTATTATGTATTGTCTAGCGCGCGTCTTTTCCAAATTAAGAGTAGTTTTTCATCTGTACTTATGGGCGATTAACGTCATGACACGGATGTGCTATTAGGTGGTCCATAAACTATTTTGTTTAATCAAAAGATATTTTTTTCTATGGATGAGAAAATAAATGTGGGGCCTTATTTTCGAGACATGTTTTTAATTGTTCGAAGTGAGCGCTAAAATGGCCTTTAAATTATAATAAATTGTACAGATGGTTGTAACGCCCATGTTACTTTAGAAATAATTATAAAATATTTTCAAAGAAAGATGAGTTTTATTTTTATACTAAAAATAATTAAATGGTATATTTTCAGAACCACTCGGTGGCGTTTGACGTCACAGTCATAAACATGATATGCAGCAAATTGTACAGACAGCCTAGTTTCGTTGCGCGCCTTCGTGAAGAAACACGCGAGTTTCCCTTTTCAGCTTTTCCGTTATGACAGTTTTCACAAAAACATGGATTTTTCTGCATATTTCGGGCTTTTCATATTAGGATATCAGAAGGACGAGGACGTGCGGCTGCGCGTTTTTCTCGCTCTATCCATTGGAAACTTCTCTCTTTCCGAGAGCGGGAGAAAACCACTCCCCTCTGTTTGCTTTTGCGCTCAGACGCCATAAATAACAAAATGCAATAACAACAAAATAACACAAACAAACAGAAAATAAATAAAAGTTAAAAAATCGTATCTTTTTCCTTGAAATGTCGCATATTTGAGATTTTTACATTAGGGTTGCATGATTTTGGCGTAGAAGTTGTGCTCGCGTTTTTTGGTGAATAGGACTGTTGCGCGCTTATCAGGGGCTCTCAACTAAACTCTAAATATCGATCGCATATTAAGTATCTGATTATTTCATTCATTCGATGAAATTATGATTATTTATGTATCTTATATAACGTAAAAAAATAAAGGTCATCGCCCTTCGCTTCTATTGATCGTCAAAGTCGTAAAAATGTTATTCACCCCTTATAAGTACTCGGCTAGAATGAGAGAGCTTTCCGTGCAGTTGGAAAGTTCCGCTATCGTGAGCTTATTCCACTAGGGCAGCATGCGATTGCGAGGGTGGCGAAAATTTCCCAATACGAATGCTTCGCATACGTTCCCACCACCGCGAGTTTCTGTTTATTTTATTTATTAATTCTGTCCACAAAAAAAATCGGAAAATTTAAGAAAATATTTATAAAAATTATTCGTTTTTTTGATCGGGAAAACAGAAATGCAATGGAGATAAAATAACGCGAAGGTTACTACTGCGAACGCTGTTGATCCCATTTCCCAGGATATTATGAATCGGTGGAGAATGAATTTACATTATATATAAAATAAACTCTTTTTTAATTAAAAAGTTCGATATTAATTATACAATTAAATTGATTAAATTCGTGTTATAAGAAAAAAAAATTTTTCATACGGTTCATTTAAAAGACAAAATAAGTACTAGACATACTTAAAAACATTTACAGAAATTTTATTTAAGAATCGAGCTTTTTCAAGCTTTAAAGGATACAATGCAAATATTTATAAAGCAAAATTTGCTATAAATAAAAATTACAAATATTGATTTTATCTTTGTGCTATTTTGAATGTACGTGTTTACGTAAATATTTTTTTAATTCTCTTCGTAAATTTAGAACAATGCAGATCTATCTATTATAGAGTTACACATATGCATCTGCTATTTGTAGTGCTATTTATACAGATAAATTTAGTGAGTTTCTGGAAAGCTCTAGATTATTTGATTAGTCGACCTTTGAACATCTAGCTAATAAACTTAGCTAGATATTAAAAATATATATTTTTAAAATAACTTTCATGTTGATATAATTAAAATTGCGGCAAATATAGTATTCTCAAACTTCGTCTTTGCTCACATTAATGATAACAAAAATGTAAAAAATAATATTTTAGTTTATATTATAAACTTTTTTAACCTCTACTGTATTTTTTTAACAGAGAACTTAACCGAGATATTCACAATATATATTTTCAGAACAAGAATTATGGCAATATGATTAAAACTACGGCCGTTTTCGCATTCTGAAACATTATTTTTAATGTTTATAATATTTTAATTTATTATACAAACCGTTTTTGAGCTGTTATAAAACGAGATATTATTATGATCTTTGTTAAAAACAAGTTTTATATTAATATGTGTCCTTAAAACCCACATAAATAACATAAAAATGTAATACTACAAAAAAATCAATGTCATATAGGATTCGAAGTATAAATACATTGTTGTAGAAATTCAAGTCATGATTATCAAGACAACATAAATGGCTATATATATTTCCCTTCCGAGAAGAATTCTTACGAGACCATAGGGAAATCTTGCAGGATCTAACTTTCTAGAAAAAGTTATAACATGACATTTATTAATGCTAAACGGTAAACGATTTATACAATACTCTTATTCACTTTGTGATAAATCGATCTAGATACATAACATAATATGCATTTAGGAGAAGTGTCTACAAAATTAATCTTACACATAGTTTATGATGTTATTTTAAAACCTTAATGTCACGATCTGCTTATCTGTCTATTTTACGTCTAGTATTGAAATGAGATTTTTCCGAGAATCATCTTTTACCCGTTTCAATATGAGATGATCTACTCCGATTTTTGACCGCGCATAGACGATAGCGCATAAGAGAGAACAAGTCTCGCTCGCGGGAGCTTTTCCGTGAAAAGCTCGAAAATTTGATGTGAAACGTTGTATTGATGAATTTTCCGCACCGGGGCCGCACGCCGAGCTGGTAGGTGGCGGAATTCGAACAATTCCAGAAATTCTCGCGAGCCACACACGCCGGGACGCCGCGCTTGTAGCGCATCGGGAGAGAATTCCCGCATTCCAGCCATTTTTCCATTGGGACGCCATAGTCGTGAAGAGGTGGCTGGAATCTCGCGGGTTTAGTACAAATCTGCCGTTTTGTTTATATAATTTTGTTGTATTTTTAATAATTATTACTGCGAATCGAGATGATAAAAACTCACACGATGTGTCTAGGTCAAACCTGCTCGGTTATATTTTTTTTTGCTTGAGCGAAATATTTTTTTATGTAGCGCTCTGTCGGCGGTTTTCCTCACTTTCGACAGCTTTCACATGTAGCTAAGGTCGGCTAGGATAAGGCTTTAGCGCTAAGCTCAGTTAAGATTGCTCAAATCCACTGAAAAACACTAAGGGAGCATAACGGATTGGGAGGTTTACCTAAACCGGATTAACGGTACATTCGAATGCCACAAGGGCAAAAATGATATTTTATCAATTATATTTAATTAAGTTATATACTTATAACTAAAGTCCATATCACAAGTTTAACTAAAGATTATCTGCACTTCAAAACAAAATTGTATTATATTTTTTTCAGCTAATACTTATTTCGGTGGTGTACAATCTAAAAGATCTGGCGTTTCGAAATGTACTTTTATAAGTATTTTGGTTATTAAAGACCTTATTTTATAATAAGTTTTTTAAATAAATGATAATATCAGTGGTGTAGGTCGGTGAATATTACCCGAAAGACCTGCGTTCAAATTCCATATGGATACTAGTGTTTTTAAATTTGTATTGCATCTGGGTGTTTTGAATTAGTGCTTAGTTCAGCAATATTACTCAGATAAATAACATTTTTCATTTTTTTTGTAACTTGCATAACAATACCTGATCTTAATACATGCTTCAGAGGTAAATTCAAATCCGAAAAAAAATCTAGAACGTCAGATTTTTAACTTAAAGATTGTTTTAATTTTTATCTTACTAATAAAATAATAAAATTAATACTGCAATTTTATAGTCAGCTACGGGTTATTTATCTGAAAATGTATACAAAATATATAATATTGGCTCTTGATTTTATAGCAACAGAATATTTACCTCTAAAACGTAAATTCCGCAATTGATTGTATTTAATTGGTAGTGTGAATGTTTAGGTATATTAATGGTTAAAAAAAATCGATAAAAAATTTTAATTTTGAAGGAAAAGTCACGCAGTATGGGTACCGCACGAAATATTGACGTAACAAAACTGAGCCGAATCGAAACATTTTAAAGACACACCCAAAGTTTGATAATATATAAATATCTTTATACTTCAAGACAGCGCATTACCAAAAATATGATTTTTAACTTTGTTTCGTACCATGCAAAAATTAGCACTAAAAATATATTAAAAATGTCAAAAATTACATATTTCGTGACGCTATTTATAAAAATTTATATTCTTATGAGTTTCAAACATGCCGACGCTACCAGGAGATATTCACATCGAAGACATGTCACGTTTTCCATACAAAGAGCGTTTCTAAAAGGTATCAAGTCCGTTAAGCAATTCGCTCAAAAATGGATTTATTCAACACCCATCGCAGAGGCGCATATAGAATATCACTGCGCATGTTCTTGTGGTAAAATGTCCATTGCGCATTCTCCGGGGTAGAAGGCACATAATCAATACTTGAGGGCGGCGCCTAAATAGCGTTGCTATGTAGCCCTATCTCTGTCTGAATTCTAGACGCCGTTTTGAAACGCAAGAATGGCTCAAAGCCCTTTGGATAAATTTTGAAAATGAATGCCACATACAGATTTTTAGAGATATATGCATACTTCATAATAAAGATATAAATATATTTTAACTATACATAGGTTTTTGAAATTATTTTCAGTGATTTTATCGGGTTAAACTAAAATGAAGAATTTCACCCTTATGGCATTGAACTGTGTTATCATCGGTGGTTCATATAAATTTCGCCATTGAGTTAATAGTTAAGACACATGGACATTTGATGCATTTATATTCAAAACATAGGAAGAGGTGTCGCAAATAAATTTTCCTACCAGGAGCAATATTAACCGAAATGTGATATTCCACTACGTTCGAAAAAGCATTTTCGCTACGCGGCCAGAATCTGTTCATCGTATTGAAAATTAGTCATTTTATATTATAAATCCACGTAGATTTACAAATAAATATAAATATATTTTTAAATATAATATATCGTGGCATCATGGACATGTTTCACATTTCATAAAAAGTTTTTTCTAAAAGTCTAAATCGGGCATTGTTTTATATTAATGGCTCAAAGTGTAAAATTTCTAGCAAAAAACTAAATAGACAACTTGAAAATAGCAAAATAAAACAATATCTCAAGTTTGTAGTTTAATGTTTGTGGTGTTTAATTGAAGTGTTTATTATATTGAATGCTCTACGTTTCACTCTAGCACTCTGAGGAAAAGTTAGATGATTGTTTCGCAAATATATAGTTTAAAATTAATTTGCTTTGAAATCAATCAAGTTTATATTTGTCTTCTTTCTGAAGAACCGCCTTCTAATTTATGTATGTTTTTGACATGACGTATGCTATTGGAAAGCTCAAATCGCATCTTAACCTCCTTGCTCCTCTTTGATACGTTTTCAATTCTTCACTCAAAAATTCATCGTTTCTTGAATCCCAGTTAGGCAAAGTTCTTTTTGTTGTTAAAGAGGATTCAAAGAAAATTTTGCAGATATCTCTACAATTACGGGTCGTTTCTGTACTTGTATCCTAGTACATTTTTGCTTAGAAATTTTGGAATACAATTCATTGCATTATCGTCGTAGCTTAAATTTAATGAAGCAGTTTTTACAGTCTCTAGGGGGTGGTGTCGACAATTGACCTAGAGTGTCGCGATTTTAAACCTTATTCTTATATCTTACGCCGCCACGACATAAGCGCTTAATAATGCACCCTTAATACGAGTCATCCATATTCTCAACGAGCTTGCCAAACACAAGGATGTATTCAGCAATAGCTACGTTAAACTGTAATATTTTATTTGGGATAGCACATATTTCTCTTAAATGTGTGCCACAATTATATAAAAAAATATTTATTGATTTGATTTACTATTTCGTGTGTGTTTGTAAATTTTATACTATACATCAAATCAAGAGTGTATATTTGAGTAGCATACAAGAGTGATGTATAGTATATGTATATACAAGTTTTTGTATTAAGACTGTCATGGTGCATTAGGGAAACCTATCAAGTCATGTTGACCAGATTTGTAATCTATACTTTTTTGTATTATATACTTAAAAAAATATATAATACAAACAATTTACCTTAATAAGATGAATGAAAGCACTGTTCTCATCATCATTTCTTTGAAATTAGGATGTAAGTCGCTGGTTGAAATGCGAAGAATTTAATGTAAATTTTCATTAAAGATCTGAGAGCAATATCTTGATTTGTTATAATTCATTACAAAAAAATTTTCGCACTGGTATGTCAAACCAACCATATTTTTATATTGTTTGATTTATAAATTCTATAAATCTTTTTTAATCACATAAAAGTCTAAAATTAGCATTGTTTTAAATTTATTTAAAAAAAATCGCATTGCAATTACATTATTTCCAATTAAATTTTTGGTAGCTTTTTATATGTCAAATAAAAATGCTGAACTAACCAAAAATAAATAATTTTCGATTTCTTCAAATCTTCAAATCAAAAATATGGAATGTATGGATGTTCAGATTCGTTATCATATAAAAATGATAGAAATTGGCGATGATTGTCTTTTAATAATGTTCACAATAGCAGTCACAACTTTTACTACATGATTTAATTCTAAAACTTTTTTACATAAAACCTCCTGGTGAATTATGTCATGCAAAAATATATTTTTTTATTTGGTTCGATTGATTTGACTTGATCGCTGATTCTTTTCACATTTGTGCAGCCATATTTTTATATTGATATTATTTTTTAAATCCATATGTAATTTAGTAAGACATTTATTAACTTCGCCCGTAGTAGTATCTTTAATTGCTCGTAAGCTCGCTAAATCTTCATTATTTTGTGTAATATCATTGATTTGTCTTGTAATTGTTTTATAATGTGTTCAATAAATTCACTCTCTGATAATGATTTATTGACATTCAATTTTTATGTGAAATAAAATAACTAGCCTTAGCATTGTCAGGATCCGTTGAATTAAGATTCTAAGTGGTGTTGTTTCTGTAAATTTGATTGACAATTTTTTGTATTTTTTTCTGATGTTTCTATTAAAAGTGTCTCCTTAAATTATACTCTTTAAAAAACAGTTACATTCTTTTTTCATTCCAAACATAAATTATTTTTCTTTCCTCACATTTTGAAAATTACGACACTAAATCAACGTTTCTCTTTTTTGATGGGTTCATTTCTAAAAATAATTCTCTAATTAAATACGGAAATCCACTTTAAATATATACTTGTTATGAAATGGCTGACGATTGGCTTTTATACATATCGCTATAATGAAATCTAAAAGAACCATTTGTTCTCATGCGGCTTAAGTCACAATTATGCACGTATGCAACAGCTCTTCATTCGAACAACTTTAAAATATTTTTAGTATGTAAAATATTATATGTTTTCACTTAGCAAGGTTGAAGATAAAATTTTTATTTAAATTTATTTGCGCGAATAAATTGGTCGAAATCGTCGCAGGTTGGCTTTTGCCCACCACTGATTTAAACGTTGTGGGCATCAATTTGTTCAATATGATGAAAAGTTATAGACATCATTTTAATATCGTCTGAAAGACACAATAATCTCACTATTAGGAAAATAAATTGAGATATATAATAAAATTGCTATTAACGAACACTTCTAAAATACTGGTTATATTTGTCTACTTTTTTTGAAGAACATCCTTCCTATATATGTATGTAAATTTAGTAAAAATGTGTCTCTTAAATCACGTATTTATTTGCATTAAATCTTAATCGTGTGCAATGCTATTTAATCATACAGTAATTACTGTTATTTCCTACAGATTTACTCAAGACTTTGTCGACAGCCGCGAACGTGATATCAAAACTAAAAAAGGAAGTAAACGTTTCTCGAGAGCGCTGATGAACAGGCATAACAACGAAGCCGGCAGAAGGGTGAGTTATAAACATGTTTAAGTGTTTTGAATCAATGTGCATGCATTTCCAGACAAAGGCACATTATTCTATGTGGTAATCTTCGAAGTTTACTAATTAAGTCGGCTCATGGTTGATTAAGCGGACTTCTAGTCCTTAATGTAAGTTCTGCGGCTTGAAACGCCGTTGCACCTGCAGGAGGGCACATTCCGTTTAATGAACGACATAAAGGCTCTAATTAAAATATGTTCATTTTGCGCGGTCTGACCATAGATCATCGTCTCGTTGCTTACTCTCCTTCCGTGAAATCCGTCAATCTGACCGGTACTGAGAAAACGCAGACCTTTTATATTGTAGCTTTCACCCGTCGAGTGATTTCTTGCGATGATCTCGCGATAAACATCTTGTTATTTTGACCGCACTTTCGTCGATCAAAGTGTCTCGGAAGATCTATGGGGAAATGATAAATAAAATAACACCTGTAAATTTTTCGAGTGCTTTTTCGTCGCGCGGCATTCAATGGGTCATGGGATCAAGCACTGAACAAACACTGTCGAGTGCTTGAATTTCACCAATGCACATATAATACTCAGCAACGCTCGAAATGCGATTTAAAAGAAATATTTATTCATATTCAATGTTTTAGGCGGTGATCAAGAAGTCTCGCGTTACGTGCAAGTGTCATGGCGTTTCCGGATCGTGCAGTCTCGTGACTTGCTGGCAACAACTCGGATCTCTAAGAGAAATTGGTAAGTAGATGCATTAAAACGTAATAATTTTTTTAACGCCTAAATAGCGTGCAAATAATTATTTTAAATACACTTACTTTTAATCTCATTACATATTCTCATTTGACTGATAAACTAAACTTTAGCACGTTAAATTTATTCAATAGGCAATATAATGCACAAAGAATAAGGGAAAATTTATTTAGAAATGTTATTAAATTCAAGTAGTACATTTAAAACTAACGGCAGTTACATTATTCTGTTGAGAAATTAGATCCTCTAAAACTGCAATGTAATGCGGCTGTGAAGGCTCAACAATTCTTCTTTTCGCCATTTCAATACAAAATTCATATTTATTTTTCCATGACTAGTATAGTCATGTGACATATAAATCTTCTCTATAAAATAATTTAAAGATAACTAGTAACAAAACGTGAGATACGCTAGAGTTGTGATAAAATACTTGAACAGTAATTTTATTATAGCGGGACATATCAGGATATGTAATTATCTTTCCCTCGAAGAACAATAGCTTTGAAACACAGGACAATTATGCAAAATAAGAAATAATTTTCTCAAAGAATAAATCTGATGTCACTTCTCATTGTGTCAGGTCATCATAATAATATTTAGTAATGTATGGGATCGTCGCTTTCCCAACTTTAGCATCAAAAAGCAATAATTCATCGAACGTATTAAATAAATCTTCTCAGAAACAACACAAAGGACATTCGGCTCGGTTTCGTTCTTTGGGATATACAACACGAGTATTGCTCGTGTGTATTTTTTATTGTGTTCTATTGTTTGAAAGCAAATTACTAGCGGAGGAACGCCACACCTGATGGAGGTGTGAGAAACATAAAGGAGGCACCGCCGCGGGGCATTGATGAAGATGTGAGGATGGTTTTAAAATGATATTAGATCACGATGATAAGTAATCTTGTAACATATCATATACAGGGCTGCCAATTGTTCTTTTTATAACTGAATATTGCTTATGTTTTTTATTTATTTTTCGTTACTACAGTGTAGTCTGTGGTTTTAGTATTTAAGGAAATGCACCAAAACATGCTAGAAATCTTAAGCTTTAATTACATAATAGTGTTTATAATAAACTATTAGATTTTTAAGCTTAAATACTAATACTGTTTTGCTGAATTCAAAATTGGCATCAGATTTTCTCTCTCAGAACTAGTTTTTGAGATATGGGAAATTCACCATTCTGTTTACATAACATATGTTTTAACATGAAAACATCTACAAAATGACTATATCAGTTCAGATAACTTTTGGCTAATTATGATACACAATACATAAACTTATTTTGTAACTCTTTTATAGGTCAGTCTCGCTAAAGACATCTTGTTGATATCCCATTTTAGTTACTACCTTTCTTCTGTAACTTTTACATGTCTTTAGTTGAGCTGTTTTGTGAATAATGTGTTCGAGGAAAGTTCTGAAAAAAAGCAATCTGTACAACAAATATCTGCTTAATCCAGAAATATTGTCAACAAGTAATAAAAGCACGAATCATTCTCGTATAAAGCTAGTTTTTCTTCTTAAGAATTTCGAGAATTCTCAATTCTCGTGAAATTTGTTGTATCTAGAAAATGTTTATAGAACCTTTTTTTGATAATAATTGAAGCTGTACAAATATTTTTAAATGTTTTACAACCGCTGTGTAAAAAGGATGTGTCCGTGCCAATTGTTTGAAAATATACAAGCTTTTAGGTCGAATGTTTTTTTATGAAAAAAATTGCTTACGATTTTCTCAATTATTCAAATCGGCCTCATCATTCCTTTGGTAATCTTAGAACTACAATAATAATCAGATAAGAATAAGCCGCTCCGCGTGGGATTCAGCATATTGCAAAAATGTATGGGGGTTTTCGGTGAATTTAAATATCGTTTTTTCAATAATCTAAAGATGATTATTTTTTCCTCTTGTTCGAAATATGAAAAATGTAAAGTAGCAACAGCTGATCTTGACAATTTTCTCTATGATTCGGGTATAAATAACCAGCTAGAAATTATTTTTCAACTCGACTCTCTATAATCAATCGAAGTAGATCAGTTCTGGTCCTTCGATTATTCGCGTCCACTATATTTTAATAAATCATCATCTTATTAGACTTGTTTCTCTTCAACAATCATCCAGTTCTCTGTTCAACAATAATATAATGTATTATTATAAATACATACTATATATATATATATATATATATATATATATATATATATATATATATATATATATATATATATATATATATATATATATATATATATATATATATATATATATATATATATATATATATATATATTTATATATATATATATAAAAATATATATATATATATATATATATATATATATGTATATATATATATATATATATATATATATATATATATATATATATATATATATATATATATATATATATATATTATATTTATATATATATATATATATATATATATATAAATATATATATATATATATATATATATATGTATATATATATATATATATATATATATATATATATATATATATATATATATATATATATATATATATATATATATATATATATATATATATATATATATATATATATATATATATATATATATATATATATATATATATATATATATATATATATATATATTACATATATTTTTTAATTTAGCAAATTTTCTCGAGAAAATTGGGAAGTGAACATAAAAACTCTCTCTACTCAAGTATTAAAAATTTAGTCAAAACGTCTATTTATCAGGCACGTACGGTGAGATGCATTCCTTTTTGCTCGCTCGCGTGTTAAGTGACGAGAGTGAGTGTTACATACGTTCCGCACGCCCTTATCTCTCACTCACTCTCTTAACTTAACACGCGAGCGAACAAAAGGGAATGTATTTCACCGTACGCGCCTGTTATTTATACGCCAATTATTTACCTCGCAGACACGTATATACTATCGATATAATAGTCATCTCTTTTAAATATTTTAAACAATTTTATAAAAAATAATTTATATTACATGTATTTTATAATATATCAATTACAAATAATATATTTTTTATCGAGAATTCTCGATAAAATGAGAATTTTTCAATTCTGTAGAAATGAAAAACACCGAGAAACCAGAATGCTTATTTAAAACAGCTTATTTCATTATAAGCTAATCCTTTTTGTGCAATGCTCTCATTTAGCTCTGCTATTCCTGAAATATATAAAACGCGGATGAGTTGTATTAACTCAATAATAGAGATTTTTTAAATATGTACGGCTTAAATTCACCTGTGAGATTAGGAAAATCTAGAAAAACTTAATCTGTAATGATCGATTGAAATTATAATTATAAAATAATTATTAAATCTGATCTCCTAGAAACGATAGAAATCTATATCTAAGGAGAAAGTTGAGTGAAAGTTTAAGTCAACGCATATTACCCATTGATTTTTAAGAACGAAGTGATTTATATTCCTTTTTCATATATATGCGTAAAAGGACCTATATTAATCAAGCCATATATGTCGTCGTTGTTCAAATGAAAACGATTTAAACTTCGCTTCAAGATGGCAATAACATGAGAAGTATTCTGAAATAATTACAAAACACCAAATACTTTTCGCTGTTATGTCAGAATGAAATATATTTTTTTCATTAAAATTAGTTTAGACCTCTAAGGAGCTCGTTCAGTTTAAGTTGATTAAAACATTGTTTATTAATAGTAAATTCATAATCATATGAAAAATAATACAAAATGACTGCTTCTAGATAAAAATATTATAAAATAATAGTAGATTTCTTCTATTTACAATTCTTATGTCAGCATGTAATTATAAGAAAGAGTAAAAAATAAAACATAGTAATTTCAAGTGACAAAACGGATACACATTGCGCTCAGAACAATGGGATCACAAGACGTGAAATATATTATGCCTTGACAGTTAAAGTAAAAATTACGCCCGACGAACCCACGCTTATAATTAAGCCATACGTTTTTATTTTTATATAAAAGGACAATGCAGGCGTGTTTTACACGTATTTTTTTATTATTCAAAGAAATTTTTCCTTATTATGGCATAATAATTAAAGGGCGGCGCGCATATGGGCGGCAAAACCTCTTATGTCCGTATAAGGTCGAAAAGAGTAAAACATTAATCGAAAATCAATATATAAATTCGTTCCGCGGATGTGCAAGTCAAATGCGATTTTGTCGCCAAATTTGGTAATAGCGTGACATTTTAGGCGCACCGTGCGTAGTTTTAATTAAATTATTAATTAAAATAAAATTGTTGGTTTAAATAAACAGTAATCCACTTGTTTATATACGCATAAACTTTCTTTGTTATAAATAACATACATTTATTTTGTCATATAAAGTATGTCATAAAGGTAAGTGTAATGATTTTTTTTATTTCAACGCTTTATTCCTAATTGAAACCGTCAGGTTATTAGTTCACCCGTTACAATTTGTTAGATGTTTTCTTCACATCTTTTTAACTTCAAAGTTAGATTTGGGATATGCTGTGTGAGCATGTGCGTTATAGTGGTGTGACACACATTATTTTAAAATGTCTTTACGGACTTAGTTAACCCGTTTTTGAAGTCATTTCGAGACATATTTATAGAAAGCATGTCAGGGACGACATTTAAAGAGGGAATTAGAATTAAGCCATAAAAATATGTCATTTAATAAAATTACTCTAAATGAAAAAAAAATATTTAAAAAAAAAACATACCTGATTCTAAGCCAGAAATTATAAGGTTATCCCTCAAAAATAAATAAAAATACAGTTTTGAATAAGGGTTCGAATATTGCATAAAAATATATTAAGTTTTTGAGTATTGGAATATGTTTGTAATTTTTTCCTCGGCTTATTAGTGCAGAAAATTAATTAATCGCCTATAAATATCATTTAATTAAAAATAGTTATTGATTAGTAATAATTATTGTAATAAATCATTAATTAAACTGTTTAAAATATAGTATGTTTATAAATTATAGCTACAGTCAGCTTTTACAATAGATCCCAGTCCCGTTTTAATTAAAATATATTTTAGTGACTATTTGCACGTTTCGCAATCGCGATTGCTTTGTCCGAAGGTGTTGCGTTTCGATTAACATAAGTCATCGGAGCAGGTACGCGACGTTAATTATAAAGAGCACGGTCGGCAAAGTCGAGTTCCATTTGAATAATACCACTTAATAGGAGGTCTCGTGATGAAAAATCGGCCCATTGAAATGTCTCCTAAATACAGCCATGGGAGGCTACCATCATGATGAAGAGAGTGACCCTTGAAGATGTCGACGGAAGATAGGCTCTTGGTTCGTCACACGTGTGTATTTAATATTATGTAATCAATCACATTTCTGCACATTCGGTTAGTCCATAAATTATTGCTTATATTTTAAACAAGGCAAATATAATTAATAGTAACGGGTACAACGGGTACAATAATATTTATTAACAAATCAACTCTTCCTTCCTCCCCCGCTCTTCGGTCGATGTATCTGGCATAAATCGTTAATATTTGTCGGTATTAGCATAACCTTTTCAGTCGTTAACTACCGGATTAGTAAAATATATAATTAATAACCAAGATGATTGTAAGTGGCAAAGAATGATGAGTAATATAGGAACATATTTTATTGGAATAAATTGTCTAATGGTGCTCTGGCCACTGGTATAAAAACTTAGGGGCATCCAGAAGCGGTCGATGAAAGACGATATTTCGTCGAAGATTATGTTTTCTTAGACTTATTGTTCCAAAATAAAAAAAAGTTGCCGACCGCATTTTTAAAAATATTTTTTTTCGACAATGTAATGAATGAATAAATATATGGGACAAAAAGTTTTTGTACATGGTCATCTTATTTATTTTTATTGCTACTCGTTGATAACAAAATAAAGAATCAGCGTATAAAGTATTTTTAGAAGTACCTGAATGTAAGGAAGATTGTTTAAACGCTTATTATTGTTTAAAACACGAAATATTCATGAATAATTATACGGATAATTGGTCATAAATGTCGGCCTGCTTATTTATCATACTTAAAAAACATAGTTACAACATATTCATTCAATTTCTTTAATGAAAATGTTCCAACTCTAGAATTCTTGGATTTTTTCGCAAAATTTGCAAACATATATTAAACAAAATTTATCATCATAAACTTCAGTTTGACTTTAAATGTATGAATAGTTCAGTCTCCCGGGATCACTATCTTTGTTGAAGATGGAAGATTAACTTGATGGGAAATGAGAAATGTGAGAAAGCACCAAAGAAGGAACAGGAGTATTAAAAAACTCATCAATGAGCTGACATTTTAACCATTTTTTGGATAGTATCGATTTGTTTTCATCCAGGTACTCGCAGTTGGTGGACGCATTGTGGTCTAGTCATTATTATATATAATTTAATTATATTGTTTTTTTTATGTACAGGATGCATTGCTATAAAATGTATTTAAATAAATAAATAAAAGTATGGCAGCGTTCTGGCTTATACACCACCGAAGCAAGAGCCCAACGTTTCTTCTAGTCCCCGACACTTTGACCAATTCACATAATTTAGAGTGGAACTAGAATCTTTCTTTTTGTTTAATACACATCTTATTAGACTTTCTGTCCCATTGAATCAGGTACATTTAGTTTGAAATTGTACTAGAATGGCAACTGTGGTTACGCTTTTTTTATTGCCAATTATTACTATGTATATTCACTGAGAAAAAAATTAAATTTTTATGTTTATATACTACTCATTCATATTTTTTAATGTATATAAAATACAGTTCCACAAGATAAATGGTTTCATGTTTACGAACATCTATCACGTTATGAAAATCAATGATTATCTTACATGTGGTGAAAATACGCATGAATTTATAGTATGAATTCTGGAATTTAAGAAAGTATATATTTTTAAATGTTAGTTTACTTTACCTCTTAAGTGTCCACATAACCTTTGTCAGAAGTCGATGCGCGAGTAAGCATTGAACTTTAATGCTACATTATGTCAACCGTTATATGATGTTTGATGGGCGGTCGGCACACAAAGGGTTAATAACGGATTACAGGAAATCAGATTTCACCGATCTTGCTTAGCATTTGACGCAGTGAATGGGTGCCTTTAGAATACACACTACAATATAAATAAAAATGCTTCTTGATTGTGCTTTGAAGTTGAATATAATAAAATAAGCTCTTCTCGAATGCTTTGATTAGCGTGATTTAATTCAACGAGTTATAAAACACTTCTTGGGTTTTAATTAGCGATAGATATTTCGACCAGAATGTCGACTGTCCATGAAAGGCACCCCCGCAATCGAAATACTTGATTAATTTAATTATGGTCATAGAAATTGCTGTTGTGTTAAATGAATTTATTAAAATAAAAAATGGAGGCGTTTTATTACTCTTACGTATTTTTATCATGAATATTAAAATATGCATAAACACATTTATTCTTACTTATAATCACTTCAAATTAACACTGATAACCCACGCGTTAAATATTTTCTAATGTGCGCTATAGAACTTTTATGAATCGGAAAGAAATTGTTATTGCTTTTCAATTATTTAGAGATTGTAAGAAACTATATTAAAATTAAATATAATTTATCATCAATAATCCTGTAAATTTCCACATGTTTATGATATACGTCATTATGTACTGATTTAGTGATATAATCTCGCGCATATAAGGCAACAGGATTATGTTCACAGTTCAAGTAAACGTTCATAATGTATTATATTGAAATATAATTTATGCTTTAAAGAAGGTTAAATTCGTTTTATCGACGTGTAAATAAAAAAATTTTATCGGCATGAAATTGCTTGTAGTTTAAGAAACAGATATTCTAACAATAAAGATTGTGAAGAAACTTTAATATTTAAAACATGTATAAATAACAGTTAATTTTTATAAGTTTCATATTTTTGAGATGTGTTATATATTTTTCTGTAGATAATTATTTTCATCCCCACTTTGAAATTGAAAATGCAAAGCAAAGACTACCAAAGTATCTAATATGTTTTTCAATCCCTAAACCATGGTCTCTTACTACTTATCTAGTTGTGGTAGATGGTTGCATTGACAGGAAGCATCATAAGATTCCCTATCGAGCTCGACGGTTTACCGTTACATTCTAATTAGAATCCACTACTATTTGCCTCTCAGCCATACACAGTGGGGGTGTTACCCTGCGCTTCTAAAGAAATATTCACCATTTTATTTTTATTATATAATAATACCCTTTTCTTATAATAAATACAAATATTTTATTGCTTATGGAAGCAACAATAGTAGGAACACATTTAATAATGACTATACTAATTATATTTATATAAAAGATCGTTGAAATTCTGCGCAAAATTAAAAAAAAACAGATACATAAGTAGTAAAATTATGGAATAAAGTTAGTAGGACTGTAGGTTAATCAAATTTATTTATTTAACAATCCAGAACTGACGCCGATCCCCTAGAAATAAAAGTGGGAGGGGTGTCGCACGCAACGAAGAAAGAGATAAAGCATGCTATTTCGTGTAACGGTACTTCGTCCAGAGGACATGGGAATCTTATGAAGCTGACAGGAATCACCCTTTTAATAATTCATTTTTACCATTTGGTTCAACCACTTCCCGGTCACAGTATTTTTTTTTAAATTACTCATAAACGTCTAGCATAGACCCACTCTTTCCTATGCAGTGGTATAAAAAAATGCATCGATGAGCAGTTCGCAAATTCTAAAAGATGCAAAAATAACTTATTTTTGAAATTTTATTTAATTTTCTAGTTTTGTTCCGCGTGGAATTGTCTTGCGCGGATTTGTCGGCGCGGAATTGTCTTGCGCAGGTTTGTCAGGGTGCTAAATATTTTGTTAAGTCTGAAGTTTTAGGAAGATTGATTATGTTTCCCCAAATTGCAGGAAAATTTAACTTTTGATCCGACGGTTTTATGTTTTTAAATTAGTTAATATATATGAGATTTCCACGATAGTTTAGAACCAATGTATTATGCCAACTTAGAAATTTGTTACACGTTCAATTTTTTTGCTAATTTATCGACAGCAAAAGCTTTTTCCCATCTATGAGAAAATATTACTGCAACACTTTTAGTGAGAATGCAGTGTTGAACCATTTTATTGGAATTTTATAAGAACACAAAATGACCGTGTCGCCGGCAAATAAAGCGGTAATATAATTTCTGTGCAACTTAGTTATGAAATCACTCATAAATATTGTAAATAGTAAGGGTCTTAAAATTTAACTTTGGGGGAGGCCAACAGATAAGAAAATAAGTCGGAAAAAATATACAGGAGAGAGGCGAGCTTAAAATATTTAAAAAGTATTCGATGGCAATTAGTGGAAGAATTTTAAAAACTATATTTGTGATACAGTCATTTCTAGGAGCTTTGTGATTAGGAAATCGATGGATAATATTTTCTAGTTCATTCATTTTTACAAATTTTTAATTTGTTTTTCAAGCTTTTTTTTCAACTTATTTTTAAGTTTTCTAGTATCGACTTTGCATTTAGTTTAAAGACAGCCAGCAATAGCTTCTGCTTTTTCATCTATGGTGTTAACAAGATTTTGCGATGGGGTTTGGATTTTTTTCAATTATTAAAGTTAATTTTTTGCCATGTTTTACAGTAATTAAAGTCGTTTAATTTATTTTCTTAAATTTTATTATTATACTTAACAATGCTGATTCTAATTTTATTTTGTGATTGATTAAAGCGTTATTTCGATTCTGTTTTGAGAATTTAACCAGCATCTTCAAAATCATTCAAGAAAACAATCTATGACGCTTTTGCTTGTGTATTTTTTATTTAGAAATTTATCACTATACTCTTATCGTACAAAAAAAGCAATAAAATAAAATATCTATCGAGCCGATATCGAAGCTCATGGCTCGATATTATCGCGCCAGAGTCCATTACCTCTCACGGACATGACTTTCGTATCGATCTTACACAAAGTGCACCTTTTACAGAAATTAATCGAAGGGTACCCACGAGGCCGTGTCGCGAGTGTGAAGGGTCATGTCTTTGGGTCTAAGTTAAGAGCGAGAGGGTCTGGTCAGATGACACGAGACCAGCTCAAATTTACTGGCACAATAAAAACACTGGACACTGGCCAACATGCGCAACAATAAAACGCATTCGAGCCTCTAAAGAGAAAATAAAGAGTTGGTCGTGAACGTGTTAATATTAGAGACGTTTTATATTAATGCGTTATATTTTTTATACACTAAGATAAGATAAGAATGGTTTTATTATTACAAATATTTTCTTGAATTGATTATAATTGTTTATTTTTAATCGCTCGAACTAAAAAAGATTACTTGAGATAAAGACAACAAAAATAAATCAGAAATAACATATTTACAGAGAGCTATTCGGTAAGACAAGATGGAAGATTTATATATGTTGTTATACACTGTTATTTTTGCTAAAGTGCTAGCGTATGTGTATAGACTATTTAAGAGTACGAGGTCCATGCAGTGACCAATTTATTCTAGCTGCTACTGTAATTCATCGCCAACTTGTTTCTGCCTATGGCAGATAAAATGTGGCAAAAAAAGTAGAATAAGTGGCGTTCCTGACAAATAAATGAGTGTAGAAAGCCATTCGATGTCACTGATTAAATAAATATAGAAATATCGTTTTGATAAGCGTTTAACGATAGATGAATAACGAGAATTCAATGAATTTTGTCCGACCCGATAACATGGAGCCACTGACTTGTGACGTGTGAGTGGTCAATTCACTGTGATGTCGCTATCAATAGACGGAGTCATGCTTATATTTTGAGCAATACACTCTCAAACCAGAGTATAAGTTGCCAGACATCATTCAATGTTAGAATGATTTGGTAGAGGCCAGTGCCTTTGGATAGTGTCGTTGTGATATATTAAAACTATGTGTGAATGTAAATATTTAATTACTGTATTACTATAACAAACATGTATTTTAGTAATCAGATTCCCCTAATTAATAACTTACTATACTTCTAAAGTAATTAAAAATTGAGCTTGTAAACAATCCGCTTCAAAAATTATATATAAATACAACACAATGTCATCCAAACTAGAATATTTTTTTCTAATATATTATTAATTTACAGGTGATTACTTACGAGACAAATATGACGGGGGAACCGAAGTAAAGGTCAGCAAAAAAGGCAAACTGCAAATCAAAGATCCCCGATTCAGCTTACCGACGTCTCAAGATCTGGTCTACCTCGAAGAATCGCCAAACTATTGCGAAAAACATTTACCGGCAGTGAGTTCTATTCATTAATAAAAATAGTATTAATAAAATCAATTTTTTATTAGTGTTAAACGTGTATGTTAATTTCAGGGTTCTTTGGGTACAACGGGGAGAGTTTGCAATCGGACGTCTCATGGTATGGACGGATGTGATCTCATGTGCTGTGGCCGAGGATACAACGTCATGAAGACTGTGGTGAAGGAACGGTGCGAATGCATATTTCACTGGTGTTGTTACGTCGAGTGTAAAACATGCATTCGTACACTAGACGTTCATATATGCAAATGAAAATACATATTATACATTATTGGAAAATACGGGCGGTCATGGAATGCAATACTTATTTTCTACGTGATCTCCCAAATAATAATGAGACAATAATGATGATTCATTTTTATCATTATTATTAGGTTGATCTGTATGATATTGTAGTATAATTAATATCCAATGAATTGGTATTTGTTGGATGTTAATTAAATGTATTATAACTTTTGTAATTATCCATTTCTTTAAAATAAGTATCATTTAATTGTGTCTGCCTGTATATTATCATATGTATTATAATTGGATCTGATTGTATACTCAGATTAATTGTACCAAGAGTCGACAATGTCTTCCTGAATATTCTAATGGCAAAGTATTATTAAAGCATAGACTTTATAAACAGTATTTGAGAAATTGATATTTATTTGTAAAAATTTAAGTTTATTAGATACGCGTAGTTAAAGTCGAGATTGTGAGTGAATAAATGAACTTATTGCTAACTATAAAACTATTTCAGGATTTTTAATTGTTTCAATACATTCCCAAAGACGATTTGCGAAATTTAAACTTATTGTTTAATATTTTTGATGTTATTGTAAATATATTTTGATCGTGTGTATATATTATTAGTATGACTATGATATTGATAATGATTTTGATTGTATTTCTGATATGAATTTTTCAAAATTTATTTGATGAGTTTATAATGTTAAAATTTATACTATGTATCAATTTATATTGATATTTTATAAAATGTATATAATACTCAATAGTTTATGGCGTATAATGTAAAACTATTTTATCATGAGTGTATTTATGTTCTTCATTCAACCCGGAGTGTTTTTTTATTATTTGTAACACAACAATGAATTGAATGTATTATTAGGAATATAATGTATCATTTTAATGAATGTGACTGACGTAATTTATAATTTACTAATGACTAGTATTAGTAATAGATATTTATTTGTATTTAATGTTGTAATTTTAATTATTGTTTAATAAAATATATTAAGATTTTTTAATTTTTTTAATAAAATTACAGAATCTATTTTTTATTCATTCAGCAATACAACTGTTGATCGGTCAGAGCCTTCTCTCATTTGTGTCGTAATATATTATTTTCTTTTAAGTCCCCATTCTCCCTACTTGGGAACCAATTTATTTTTAGTTAGCCGATTGTTACTCATTTTGTCAAATGATTAACCCATTTGAACTTCTGATCTTTACAAAATCTGACAATTGTAACTCTGTATTGCTTATCCTTCTTGATTAACCAAAATATAGTTCTGAGGATCTTAAATTCAACGATAACAAGCTTACTTTATTTTTTATAAGTGATCGTTTACATCTCACAACCGTAAATGATAATCAGTCTTGTAATTATTTTGTATATAATTGTAAGGTTCTTGTTAAAAAGTCTCTTGCAACTGTAATTTCATTTATTAAGCCTAGAATGAAACAAGTTAACTTATATTTTTATTAGATTTGATCTCGAATGTGGCTTCCTTAATTCTGAGAAGGTCGGTTTTAGAACTTTTGTAGGGGATCCTACATAATTAATCTGTAGAAATCAACAATCGAACAATGGTGCTTTACCAAACAAAAACACGAATGAAAATGGCACCGTTGCAATGGGAACGCTCGGTACCGAGCGTTTTGATGTGGATTTTTCACTTCTGAGAAGTGATAATTGTTTTTGCGCCCTCCTATTGACCAAAATTCGGTTTGAATATACTTTGACCAATACTCTCTTATCAGAAGTCTGTAGTAATATCGATAAATTACTACAGACTTTTGATATATCTTACTACAGAATTCTGATTAATTTTTAGTCGGTATAAAGAAATTTGTTATGGTAATATTTTTTTGACCATACTGAGTCATATTCTTTTCAGCATCAGGTATAATTAAAATTATACTTTGTACTAATTTAAAGTTTGACACTTTACGCACTATTATATTTTCAAATAAAAATAGTCTAATAGTTATTTTTTGATTCTACATAACACTACAAATATATTAAAACATTTAACCATTTATTATTTGATATTTGGATAGTTAAAAACAACGAATATTTGGTAACTCTAGTACTAATCCATTAACTAATATATAATAAGACAAATCGTATTTATTATTGTTTAGCTAATTTATTAAAATTAATTGTCAAGATGCACGTGAGTATAATAATAAATTAATAAAAGTTTTACTTTTTTTATTAAATATATAAAAATACATTTCAATAACAACAATAGGCACTTTTAGTGTATCGGTAGATTTACATATCACATTAAAGACATATAATTTTATTATATATAATATAATATTTTATAACTAATTATAATTGAACATATCAATAACATTTTTAATAAATTTGAATATTTTCATAGTCAAGGGGATTGTAAATATTTATAGAGTAATGCGTTCGCCTTTTACAAGTTTTGCTCTGTAGTACATGGCCATCTGAAAAAACGAATATTTAATTAAATAAATTATATGAAATAAAATAAATAAATAACATACCTTAAAATCCACATCTAAACCTTTCTTCTTAGCAATTTCTTCTATTTCTTTACCAATATTTTCTTGAATAGTTCCCTTTGTATCAATATAGTAACATTCACTGCTGGCATAATGGCAAGAAATGGCTTTTCTGAATTTCTATACAAAAAAACTTATTCATAAGTAATTATTTAGCATTTAGATTAAATTACTTACATCTGTCAAATTAGGCCCAGATCCATGCACAATCAACGGATGAAAGAAGACGGTATCTCCTTTCTCCATCGGCAAATAGAGTCGCTTCTCGTTGGGTGCGATTTCATGTTCGTTTTGAATGCCGTGATAAGCCTTGTTGATTTTATTGTCTTTTCCCATTGGATAGCTGTGTTCATACAGCGGTCCCTTGTGCGATCCTGGAACGATGTACAAACAACCGTTCTCTACAAATACAGGTTCCATGGCAGTCCACGTGGCGACAATGCGGTTAGCGGGGCGGAACGGGAAATAGTGCAAATCCTAAGATAATAAGTATTATAATATATGTATTATCCTTATGAAAAATACGATTCATACTTGATGCGGAGGATGTGGAGTCGTTCCGGGTGGTTTGTTTATCAACATACTGTGCATTCCCATAATATTAGGACCGGTGAAAGAATTGACAATATCAAGAATTTCATCAGCTTCCGTATAGAGTGCAAAAACGTCGTCGTTCAATATATCTTGAACCTTGAATATTTCATTGTCTATTACAATACTTATTAATGTGATGTAAGGTATCATATATACACTTTATTTAGTTACTTTATTTATTAGTTTTTCGCCAGTGTATCCGGCGTTCATCAAAGATATTTCTCTCATAACAACCATTCCTCCTTTGTCTGCTTTTTGGTTGCAGATATCCAAAAAGTGATCTCTGTATCATTTAATGTCATAGTGATAATGTCAAATAATATCAATTGATTTTAATCTCTGATTAATGTGAGTATATTTAGCTTAATACCTGCATTTATCCAAGATATGATGCGGTACCGAGTTTTTAATTAGCAAATATCCATATTCTTCGTAGAAATTCCTCTGCTCTTCCGTCAACTTGCCATTATCTAACGTGAACTCATATTTTGCGGTCGAAGTTCTTAAAAAAAATAATTATTTAGATAACATATGGTTTTTGTAAATATAATATTGAGTAAACAATTTAAAATACATACAGGTTTGGCCTCAATTTTCCTTTCAGGTGATTGTTTATCACTTCTATTCTGCGAGCTGCCATTATTTGCGCTTGTCAATTGTAATGAGAAACTTCAACTGGACTTCAAAACGATCCCCCACTCCACTTCTGCCTACATGCGTCTAATCACTGCAACTTTATTTTGGTCTTAATACAATATTCTTATACCATAAACAAGTTTATTTTATGACAAAAAATATGTCATTAATGCATTATATATTTTTTTTAATTAGGTGCAGATATTTAATATGTTTTCTTCGTTAAATAATTTTATTATAAACCAACCATAGTTTAAAGAATATTTATAGCGATGGCCGAAAGATATAATGATTCCGATAAATTGGGTCTCGAATTTATCTCAGATAACGAAGACGTGATTGAAATGTTCAAATCGGAGTCAGATGAAGATTATTGCAATTACAAAGTGAGTACTTTTCACATTTAATAAAAGCAGTAATAACAACTTTTCATTATTTATAAATGCAATATAAAATAATAATAAATAAATAACATCAGAAATAATTATGCAGTCGGCTTCGATCGTCGTTACGAAACGGTCGGACCACGCCGAACTCAATAAAACTTACATACAAGCACATGTGTTTTGGATTCAGATCTAAAAACTAACCAGTAAGCACGCAACAGAGACTGTTTGGTAATAAATATAATGTCACTAAGCCAGAAATTATATTATATAAAATATGTTTTAATTTAAATATATGTCTCTCTTCTTTGACAAGTTTTGGGTCCGTTACTGATTGGCAGATGGCCATCATTAATTTAAATAACAAGTTTCCTACGGGTTCTAAAAGTGTAACTAGTTTTGATACATATCGAATTTGGAGAGAGGAGATCAGAATTTACTTTTTGCTTTCGGAGCTGAAAATAATAGTTTTACTATTATCGTATGTGAGCAAAGAGCACGTTACATATAAATAAAACCTAAATTCTAACAGATAACTCTTACCTTAAAAAGAGGACATATGAAATGAGCAATATATAAAATAACTAATCCATAAAATGAATTGTTTGTGCATTACTATTGAACAGACAACGAATCCTATTCCGAAGATTTACCTTACATAAATGCACAAACAATTCGTTTTATTGAATAAAATATTTATTTAAGTGCATATACCTATATTTTAAAATAATTCCTTTTTAAATAACACTTCTTTTAAAATATATATTACATTACTTTCCACACAATATTAAAAAAAAATTCAGGCTCCCACTTAAATTGTCAGTTTGTGCTGAAATTTAAATAGAAATTTTAATAATATATCAATAAAACGGCGTTCACACAAATACAATTTAAAAATTGATAATGGTCAGTGTTCTATGCGTGCCTATACAGGCAATCTTGTATGAGCAACAAAATCAGGTTTTATAACGAGCTTGTTATACAAAGTCAAAGTCCAACCTGCGCTCGAGTATCGTGTAGATTACTTTGTAGTACTTGGTGTAGATTGTAATGTGTTAAGATAGTCGTAAAATTTGTGGACTATTCATAGGATCACGTATGTAACTTTTTTGAAATACTTTAAATAATCCACATTCAATGCACATTTCTAATGTAAACTACTTCAAAACCCCAAAACAATTTCCATTACTAAATCAATATAACGTAGTTCATTTATTCAACTAATAATAATAATTCAACTTCAAGGTCGTACAATGTCGGTGTATTATTGTTGCTAATCTAATGAAGTAATAATTTTAGCAATGTTATTAATATTTTTATATTAACACAAACTTTTACAAAACGTCTAGTTATAAATACAAACATATTTTATTATGTCTTAACATATTAGTTAATAGGTATTGGAGTCGTCAAAAAAGGGACATTGTCCAATTTAGGCGAATTAAACCAGATATATTATATATGCATTTATATTATATCGCACACACATTCATATGTATATAAAATCAAACACAATATATGTTATATCAAATATTTTATTATTAATTTATTTAAATCAAGCTGTTTTATTTTAAACAAATGTTTCAAATCCTTTACTTTATTATAATATATATAAAATTTTATTGTTTTAGGAAAATGGGTTGCTGCAGAATATTTGTTATAATCGCAGCTGTATTCGCAGCATGGCTTGGGTACAAAGCACATACAATATTATATAATATTCCAGAAGTTCCAAACTTACCGAATGTATGGTGGGGACCAAATGTTTCTCCAGATAAAGGTGATACATCAATTAAATCTTTTAAAGTCGAATTTCAAGAAAAGGTAATTATTGGGTTGTTATCAAGTTTACAATACATCCGTATGTCATTCACGCCAATTTATATATTACATTTACAGACTATAGAAGATCTCAAAGACCGACTGAACAAAGCACGTTTTTATACAGACCCATTAGTGGATATAGGCTTTCAATATGGGTTCAATAACAAATATCTGGAACAAGTGGTAGATTTTTGGCAGTATAAATACAACTTTACCGAACGCGAAGCATATTTAAATCAATATCCACATTTTAAAACAAACATACAAGGTTTAGACATTCATTTCGTTCATGTGAAACCAAAGATAACAGATGGATTGCAAGTATATCCTTTGTTGCTATTGCATGGATGGCCTGGAAGTTTTATTGAATTCTACAAGTTGATACCGTTGCTTACAACACCCAGAAAAGAAATAAATTATGTATTTGAATTGATCATTCCAAGCTTGCCTGGTTATGGATTTTCACAAGTAAGTTGTTATTTATTGTATATTGTGTATTAAGGTGATTAAAATAAATACATTTCAGGGTACATCAAAAACTGGAATGGGAGTAGCGCAAATAAGCGTTATAATGAAAAACTTTATGGATCGTCTCGGTTATAATAAATACATAATACAAGGTGGTGACTGGGGTGCTGTGATCACCAGTCACATGGCAGTATTATATCCAGATAAAATATATGGCTATCATACTAATATGCCTTTCGTTCAAAGTTTCATCGGAACGTTGCAAGTTATTTTGGGAAGTATTTATCCACCGATGGTTATTGAAAAGGAACATCAATCAAAATTATATCCTTTCCTCGATAAATTTACTTATTTATTAGAAGAATCAGGCTATATGCACTTGCAAGCTACAAAACCAGATACAATAGGTAACGATTTCTTTGTATTAACTTTTTAAGTATGTATGACATTCATTTGTATTTTTTCTTGAATAAATAGGAGTTGCGTTACGGGATTCTCCAGTTGGCTTAGCAGCTTATATATTGGAAAAATTCTCTACATGGACAAATAGTGAATGGAAAAAATTAAACGACGGTGGACTCACCAAAAAATACACTTTAACAGAGTTACTCGATAATATTATGATATATTGGGTGAGCGATTCCATCACAACTTCGATGAGATTGTATTCAGAGTCCTTCAACAAAAATCAAATGCTCTTAAATTTGGAAAAGTATGTTAAAATAAAATAGTATTATGTAATAACATTCATAATTATGAATACAATATCTTTATGTTATTATTTTAGAATTCCTCTTATTGTACCGACGGCTGTTACAAGATGTGCCCACGAAATTTCTTACACAACTGTTATGCAGTTAAATCTTAAATATAAAGAATTGGTACAAATTACAGATTATCCCAACTGTGGCCATTTCCTAGCATTCGAAGAACCTCAGCTTTTGGCTAATGATATATGGTCATCTGTGATTGAATACAGAAAGTTTTATCTTAATAAAATAGTTAAAAATGGGCAATAAATTATTTTAAATAAAAGCTTTTCTAAATGTATTTGTTAATATTTTTGTTATATTATATTTTTTAATAAAATTTAAAGTTTACATGATTTTTCTGAGTATTTTTTCTACTTAATAAAACTCTTAATGTTTTCTTGAATTGGTAGTATGAATTAATATTTTGAATTTTTTGAAGAATTCAAGTAATAATTTGTTTTTTCGAAATCACCAGTCAATACACAAAGGTAGCGAATGTTCTGATTAATTTTGAACAATTGAACAGACGACATTTCACCACAATCCAAAAAAATATGACTAATCAATGTTTAAATATAGTAATTATAAGATACATTATTTATAAATTAACAAAAGCGCATATTTATTTTATTTTTTCATATAAATTAACCAGCGTAAATATAAATCGTAATTATTAAAAAAGAGTTATTAATCTAAGCAGTGGCGCATCTATGGGGGGCGGGATTTTAAGATTTATAATGTTAGCTAGCGTTACTAACAAAACTAAATCACAAATCAATATAAAAAGTATAGGAAGATTCCAATGGGTTATTCCCTTCTCATTGTTCCAATTTCCGACGAAATGGTGACAAGTGACAATTATACACAGATTGAGTCGCTGCAGTAATGTTTTATTGTGATAATTAGTTGTTACATGTTGTTTACAAGTAAACAAAGAGTGCGAGCCCGTCGGCGTCGAAAAATCAAGAGAGTCCGTCACGCCAGTGGTCACTAAGTGCCGCCAAGTTTTGGCCACAATGAAATCTATATTAAAATATAAATAGGCCCCAACACTATTATTCAAGGAAAAGAGAAAAAATAGTTATAAAAAGCACTTATTGTCAAAAGACAGACGATGAAATAAAAGAGAGAAAAATAGGTACTTGCTAACCAAAAGCCACCAACAACGTTTTGCTACATAAATATATTTTAAAATTCAAACAGGTTAGGTGCAACCAAACCGCAGCGAGAGAGCGTTGGTCAGAACAGCGAACACCCCACGAATAACTCTGCATCGAATCTACTTAAAAGGATAATTATATAAATTGGCAACGAGACTTAGCTTATATAAAGGATTTAAATGTTTTGACCAATTTAAATTTTAAAACGTATTTTGTAGCAAAACGTTGTAGGCCGCTTCCATAGCTGTTAGAGCCAAACCAGCAGCGGAGAGTTTATAACCATCGTTTTGTCCACGTTAATACCTAGTAGACTCGAAATGCTAGTCTTAGAACTACAAGCCGTTGACTCCCATTTTGTTTATTTTATATCGGCAACAAATGTATTTTGTTTTAAATAGGCATCAGTTTCGGAACGCACTTATCACAAAATATCTCGCACATACGTGTTATATGTTCTATAAATGTGTGCGAATGATTGAATTAACTTTAATAGTACACATTCTTGTCTTTAAGTCGTTGTCCAATTCTTATCTCTCTGTGCAAAAATTTACCAATTCATGATAACACGAAATGATAAGATTGAGGAAGAATAGTCAATTAGTTAAGGTTGGATTTTCATAAACAAATCAGTTTAAAATACCAACTTACAAAAATATACACACTTTGAATTGAAAGATATTGCTTAATATAAGACAAAGCGATAAAAATGTTCGAAGGGTATATAGCCAGTTACTTGAATAAGTTTCTTGGGAAGTACATTCAAAATTTGGACACTGAACAATTGGTTGTAGATATATTTTCCGGAATTGTCAAAATTACCAATTTGAAGTTGAAGCCGGAAGTTTTGGTAAGCTTTATTAAAAATAATATTATTTATTACTGTTAAAAATATACTAATTTAAAATTTACTATTTTAGGTCGAACTCAAACTTCCCTTTTATATCAAGATCAGTAATATCGGTAAAATATCGTTAGAAACGTCTGTAAGCTATTTACTTCTTTTTTGGTTAGGTGTTAATCCACAATTCATCGTTAACATTGAAGATGTACTTGTAGTTTTAAGTCGAAATGGAGTTATTGACATCGAAGAAATAGAAAAGGTCATCACAAGTGTGTTTGAGAAGGTTTCTGAATATTGCAATTCTGGAAGTAATTCTGAGAATAGCATTGCCAATAATGTTAAAAAAATATTCATTAAAAGTGTTAAGGTTGAATATGAAGACACACTCAGTAAAATATCCTACTGTTTGGATGGCGATATAACCTTCCCAAGTCTTGAGATGTTTATTGATACTACAATCGTAGTTAACATTTTTTATAGTAATTACAACAAAAAATATCATAGACCACCCATGTCAATACCAAAAGCAAGTACTCGTGAAAAGGATAAAGACAACTATCATATGCAGTAAGTAGTTATAAAATCATTTTAATATAAGCTAATATCTAGGAATGTTGATAGTTGTGTCGTCATCAGTTAAATATACCTAAAATATATAATCAATTTCACTAAAAGTTGTTTCTGTGAAACAAACTTTACACATCCCAATCAGTTTTCATTTTTTACTTATTCACTATTTTTTACTTATTTACTATCAAAAGTATATATATTAAATTCTTTTCTGAAATACAAGTTCTGTTATGTCATTCGGTAATGGTGATTCCATATTATGGATTTTAGGGTATCTACTTAATTTACCTTCAGCATTGCAACCAGGACCGGCTCTGAGCATATACAACTGATTCACTCGCGTAAATTTAATAAAAACACGTTAATATTGTTTTTATCACAAAATGTAAAATTACAATTTATATAACGATATTTCATTCTCCTATAAAACATAATGAAATAAAAATTATGTTAATTATAGGGTCAGTTTTGCCGTCTCAGTCTTTGTGTATTTCTGTAAAATTCATATACCTAGACAGAGCCGGCCTCTCGCTCCATTAAAACTCAATCGTCAATTTTGCAGGGCTTTTGGAACCTTTTGTGTAAAATAAACAAGGGCCATAACAACTTGAATGTGTCGTTTCTATGAATCATTTCCTAACTTTTCGTCTTCGTCACAATAAATCAAGAAAATACACAACAAAATTAAGCACATTAATTGATCCTATATTTTTTTCTGACAGTCCATGTTTCGGAAGTAATAGATGTTTCAAATTTCAATATACGTTGATTGTTAACAGTGATTCGAAAGCTTTTTATGTTGTGCCCATTTTTAAATTTAGTAATATTTTCACCGAGGAATAAATTTATTAAGATTCAAATATGTAACGATTCCCTAGTCGTTATATAATATATAGTTCTAAAATATTATTTTGTATTCGTAACATACCCATTTTTGTAGGGGGGGGGGGGAGCTCGCGCTTTATTCTTGCGTAAGGCCCCGCACCCGCCAGAGCCGGCCCTGATTACAACCATCGATCTCTCGCTCTCTCATTCCACACTAAATCTCTTCCCAGTCTTTTCAGATACTTACTGATACAGTTTATCTTCTTTCTCTTTTCTGGGTTGTTTCAATTTAGTTTTTAATTAACAGAATCACTCATTCTCTACATGTGACAAGACCATTCTGAGCCTCTGTCACTCAAAATTTGCCAATTGCCTCACCGTATATGGGTCTTGATCCTGTATTGCCGATCTCCTTAATATATCAAATTATATTTTTAAAGATAACTGGTTCAATTTCTTCTCTTTAAATGAATGTCTACATCTCACAATCATAAATTAAAATTGGTCTTATAATTGTTTTATATGTCATCATTTCAAAGTTTTTGCTGAGAAGAATAGGGAGCATCTGTCGAACTTAGTTTTTTATATTAATTTTAAGTCCATGTTCAAATTCTTCCCTATATATGATACAGTATGAACTTTTCAGAATATATTCTGATTTTGGTGTGAGTGCGATATCGTTTATATATAATTTAATTTTTATTTCTCTAGATACTGTGGTATTTTATATACACGACTAAATAACACTGTAGATAATCATTATCAGCAGATATGACTTGGATTGGAACTGTATTGTAATCTGTTATCACGTCGATGAGTCTGGTGATTTCCGATGGTACCATACATTTCTATTTACTGTGTCAACAAGCAAAAATATAATTTTAAGTCTCAGAATCCATTTCACTCATTTAAAAATAACTATTGATTTACTGCTATTGGAAGTACCTAATATTAGTTGACCGTTGAATAACAAGAAACGGAATTAATAAAGCAAAGAAGCAGAAAATTATAAAGCAAATCATTCAAATCTTATAGATTTTGCTTGAAAAAGCAGAAATTAAAATCTTTAATCGACTCATATTTGTATCTCCTTGCTGACGTGTATTTTAGAAATAACTCTACATATTTAACCTTAAAATAGATTTCTGTGGTGCATGCAGATATTATTTGATATTAAATTCGTACATTATTTAATAGCTAATATATTTTTTTTGTAGGAAACAGAAAAGCTCCAAAATATTTTTTATTTTTTTGGCTGCTTTTGTAATATTGCGAATTCTATATAATGTTCATCAAGTTCCAAATTTACCAGAAAATACATGGTGCCATTTAAACCCTTCCAATGAAAAAATAAATAAATCGATTAGAAATTTTAATGTGGATTTTAAAGAAAAGGTAATTATAGAAATTATCAGATAAATATTTTATTTAATATGTAATTACAATATAATAGATTTATTTTTTGTTCATAGACTGCAGATCTTAAAGAGCAATTGAACGAAGCACATTTTTATACTACAGTTAAATTAAAAGACGTAGCCTCCCAATATGGGTTCAATGATAATTATATAAAAATAGTGGTAAAATTTTGGAAGAATGAATACAATTTCACAGAACGCCAAGCATATTTAAATCTTTATCCACAATTTAAAACAAACATACAAGGTTTAGACATTCATTTTATTCACGTGAAACCAAAGATAACGGACGGATTACAAGTATATCCTTTGCTGTTATTGCACGAATGGCCCGGAAGTTTCATCGAATTCTACAAGTTAATACCGTTATTAACATTACCCAGAAAAGGATTAAATTATGTATTTGAATTGATCATTCCAAGTTTGCCCGGCTATGGATTTTCTCAAGTGAGTTGTTTAATGCATATTAATATGTCTTTGAGCTAATTTAATAAAAACAATTCAGGATTCAGGCTATGTTCGGTTGGAAGAAACTCAAGTAAGCATGTTAATAAAAAGCCTTATGGATCGTCTTGGTTTTAATAAATATATCATCCAAGGTAATGATTGGGGCTCTACTATAATAATCAATCATTTGGTAACTTTATATCCGGATAAAATATATGGATATCATACCTTGCCTTATGTTAAGAACTTTAATGGAACATTGAAAGACATTTTGGCAAGTATTTATCCACCACTGGTAATTAATAAAGAACACAGTTTTAAACTATACCATTATCTTAATCAAATTGCTTATTTAATGGAAGCATCAGGTTATTTGTATTTACCAACTGCAAACCTAGATATAACAGGTAATATATAATATGAAATAATATGACATAATTAATTTGATAGAAGATTCTTTAGCTGTTTCAGAACCTTATATATTAGAAAAATACTCACTAACTGAGTTACTTGATCATGTTATGATTTATTTGATGAGAGATTCCAAAACTCTAGTAAAATTCGACTCAGAATGTTTCAACAACAATAAAAGTAATCATGATATGTATGTTCATCTTCTAAAAACTTATTTATTTCATAAGTTCATGTATTTATTCAGAATATTTTTTAGCTATCTACTATCAGAACTGAAGTCTTTTATGATACGTATTAACGAATTTGTCAGCGCAAGCATTAAGCTATTTAAGGAATTATTGGTAATCATGAATCATTTTAACAATCTGTTGCATTATTTCATGTTAAACATAATGTATTTATATTAAATATTATTATTAACACCTTCGTACATATAGAAATAAATTATAATATTAAGACTTTATTATTGTATATTTTTATTTTTTCTTTCTGTTATGTATTTTTTATATATTTTTATATATGTTTACTAAATTTGTTAGATGTAAAGATTAGCTATTAAGCTAAATAAATTAATAAAATAAATAAAGAATTAATCATAACTCTGATCTATAAAAATTAAAACCTCTTCTGTGTTCAAATGTCTGTTGACATGAAATGTCCCATTGGGTTGAATCCATATTTTTAGGACAATTTATTAGAAAAATAAGTAATCTATAATTAGTATTAATAAAATATTTTTTTTTCATAAAATTGTTTTATTTTTCACATTATTCAAGCAAATAATGATCGCTTGTAGATTTTCAGTGAGATTAAATATATTTATTTTAATACAAAATACCAGTAAGCGATTAAACATAAAAAATATATGAATTGATTATTGATAAATATTTTATAATAATATACACGAATAAAAATATTTTAACCACAATTAAGATATTTCGTCCGGTTGTCTCAAGATAACAAACTTTGGCACATAAAACGTCATTTTGACATCTTTGGCCATAACAGTTTAAAATTTGATTATTTCAAAAGATATATATCAATAATATAATGATTTAATTTTAGTTAGTAGATTTATTATCTGATTCAAACGGGGTCACCAAATAACCTAGGGCCGGCCCAATGTCAAAGCATTTTAATAGTTTATTTGAAAACTAAAATTAATTTTCAAAATTTAAGAAGGTCGTGAGCATTCGTTTTAAATATGTTTTTTACAGCGCCACACGTGAAATTGTGCCTTAAACTAAGGACGGCATTTCAATTTTTTTCAGGGGGGGGAGAAAATGTCGGCCAGTCAGTGTTTGTTTTTTAATATTTCGATTTCATTAAGATTCATAATATTTTATTAGCTGACATGCATTTTTGTGGCATATTGAAAGGACATCTGAAAAGTGAAAAATAGGTAAAATAATAATACGGACACTTTTTTAAGTGGACTATTTATAATTGAGTTTATTTAAAAATTTGGATTGAATTTTTTATGTACATATTGTTATATAGGGCGAAAATGCAACTCACGCGTTGGCCGTTCGCCGCCCGCTTCACGATTGTTGATTTCCGCCATATTTGTTATGAGTTGAGGATAGACGTTATTTTGAAAAGTTTTCAACGATGCTTTCGTATAGGGACGTTCGAGCTCTGGTGCTTCAAAAGCGAGAAGAATTAACCGCCGAATTAAAAGCGATTCAGGTATGTTTTTTTAATTGGACCGCAACCGTTCGAGCGTAAACAATATCAGACATTGATTCGGGTTCCCGCTACGTCACTTTCACGTGGATATCGATCGCTCCTGCGCTTCTCAATGTTTCAGGCGAACGGGGTATCGTGAAATTGAAACATTTGTTTTAAGGATGTTTTGAAATGAATTTACGCATTTTACATATATTTGTTTATTATTTGAATATACCCTTAATTGCATTAATATGTATTTATACGAGGTTATTCATTGGAATTATTTGATTCGGGGTAGTTTCGCGCAGAAACATTATTTTGTTGGTGCACAATTTGAGAATCGCTACATTAACACATGTTTGTCCTTGACGAAGTATAGTATTGATCAAACCACTGTGTGTTTATTATAGACTCTGTCTTATAGTGGGTGTGACAACTCGATATTAACCCTTTTTTGTTATACATGCGTTTTTTTCTTGGATCACCATCAGGATAATGGATTGTGCAACGTAGTGTCTGACAAGTGTCTTATTTTGAAACCGTCTGATGGTGCCTCGGAGATTGAATACTCGCCGAGTCAAGATTATAAAATTTATCAAGCATTACAAGTTCAAAGATTGAAGGTAATATATTTTTCCATATTGAAATTAATTTATTACATTTTATGATCACTGTTATTCAGCTTTACAGAGTAGAATTAATGAGACGAGATTTATCATAATTACGATTCTATCATATAAAGTCGGCAGAAAAATTCGATGCTCGAATTTCATAAACACTTTTGAATATAAGAAAAATTGCAGAACACCAAAATCAACACACCTTTTAATTAAAATTATAGGTTACATAACAGTAAAAAACATAACTTGGTGTAAAAGTATGTGTAAATAAATTATTATTTATTAAAGACGCATGGTGTGGTTTTTGCTTCTTCATTAAGTATGTGTATTGATAATAGTTACTCACAAATAAATACTTATAAATACAATTGCTCAAATAGGATTTGACGTAAATAATAATTTCATTGGTGCCGTGGCACATGTTTACAATGCATTCGAGTAATAGAGGCATTTGTGAGAAAATATATCTTAACACCTAATGCGCTGCACTTTTGCTCGAAAGCACGCATGTACAGCCGGCATAAAAAAGTGCCAAATAATCCCAATTTCCAAATTATCATATTATTAAAATTACGCAATTAAGGGTACTGATAATTATAAAAGTTGGTGTGGGCACTCGCCAAATACAACGTCAATGAGAACTTTTCGGTCGTAAATATTCAATTTACGCAAAATCTTTGTCGGTTTTTGCAAAATGTCAAAGCATAAATATTATAATTCAGAATACGAACACCACGTGTGTGATTTTAAATGAGAATTCGTTATAGTGTGACATTTATATAAACAGATTTAGAATTATATATAAGGATACTCGAAAAGATTTTTTTTTAACAAAATCTCAAACCACTAATTATTTTTATTTATTTAATTTTGTATGGAAACAATTATAATAACTACATCTGTTAAAAGAATATACTATTTAAAATATAATTAATCCCTTTTAGTGCCCTAAAACAGGCATAGCGAACCTAGGGCACGCGGGCCCGAGGTGGCACGTTTGAGAATTTAGATTGCACACGAACGATTTCCAAGTTCAAAAAAATTTTTTAATTTTAAATTTAAAAAATTAAAATCTTGATTAAATAACCTGTGAATTATTAATTTATTTCATTTTATTAATTATCAAATGTTTTCTATGATAAACGACAATCGTTTTAAAAAAATAATTAATTATTTTTTTTTTCTATCTTGGTAATTTTTTTACTCCTTGGGCACGCCACACAATCGAGGAATAATATTTGAGGATTTTTGGCACGCGACCCCAAAAAGGTTCGCCATGCCTGCCCTAAAATATTCAAAGATGTCAGTAAGAGTCTGTTAAAGATTGAGTTTCATAAAAACATGTGAATCGGATTCCGGTTAAGCCATACGACATAAATTATCAAAAACCATTGGGCAAGTATATATAAATAAAATAACATGCGTTGTATGTTAATAGCAAAAGAATTCCGCCTGAAACTGAGCATTGATACAGCATTTATGAACACTTTCTTACATCATTATAGCATTTATGAGATGAGACTATTTCGTTCACTGTTGCAATTTTTCTTCACAATGCCACAAACTGCTGCCATGTCAATTGATGATTAGTAGACATGCATCACCATATTGAACTTTCATTTTACAAGACTGCTGTTTTAAATGTTTATCATATAATACTTCAAAGCACTTCATTTCACTTACCTTTATACATTAAACCGATAATCATTGATTGTTTTCCATTCTATTTTAAATAAAATTTTTGCATTGCTTTGAAAACTGCATTTTTATTAAGTTCTGTATATCATAAAATAAATATTAAATAAAACATATGTATTACCTAGTTAAGATACAGACAAACTATTAAAGAATCTTTGCACGCAGATATGAAACCTGAACATCGAATGCTTTTACTGACCGACCCCTGCTTATTAATAATACGAAATGTATTTCATATCTTTAGCCATATCGTTAGTATTCTTCAATCATCTTAAGTGTATTAGCATATAATGACGTGCAAATTTAGCGTCCATAAATCAACTGATCCGACACACCCAGCAATTTAGTCTAATGGTTGCAGTCAGTGTTGCAGGCTTGGCCTGAATTGTTGTGTCGGTTCTTCGGAAAGTTTCTTGTGCTTTTTGATCGAAAACGTCTATTAATGGTTAAGTGTTATTTCGTACCACATTGATGCTATAAATTATTTATGCTAATTCAATATTATCTGATTATTGAATCGACTTTGATGAAAACAATAAGCGATGAGTAATAAATAATAACTAATTAGTAAAAGTTTTTAGATTAAAACAATTGTCATTATCAAAATAATAGGAGCACTTGTGGGCTAATGCCATTGTTATTTATAAACATCAATCTTATCAATGTTGTACATCACGCTTATGTTTATGTGCTCCTTAAGACTGCCAAGGTCATTATAATAGAATTTTATGTACCGTGACATATCATTCTTGTAAGTCGTCTCACTGTTACACTATATTAAACATATACTTTTCAAATTTAAAAATATTATTGCATAAGATGACCTATAAATAGTATAGTTCGTCTAACAATAACATAGTTTCAACATATTCTTTATCAATACTTATATATTAAATTGTAGAATTGATTTTTATAAGAGATTTCATTATTGTTATACTCGAGTGATTTATTATCAATTATAAAACTTATATTAAATACTTATAAACTATATATATATTTTAATAACAAACTTAATCCATATAAACGATTCGATTTGATTTATATTGCTTTTTATACTTATTTAATCTTAAAAATGATACATGTGTTATTGTATGTACAAACAGATATTCAAACGCCATTTATTGATTTATAATAATATCATTATTTTATAAAATCTAACTTAATTTTTTTTTAGTACAGATGCAACTGGAAATTCTCAACCCCCTTTTTGATGTTTAAATAAAAAAAAAATTCTAATTAATACTCTTCCAACGGGTCGAGTAATATCTACCTACTTTGTCCGCTGCTGGTAATCCTTTACGACTACCTTTTACAACTTCTCATGTTTAACGACGGGTTTTTTATTTTATTTATATTGAGCTTCAAGATATTTAGTTTCATTGTAAATATTTTTTTATACTAGAAATAAAAAAAATTTCATGATTTTAATTTTGATAAAATACTTAACACTGATAAAATAATTTTAACATTTAATAATTTTTTAATTCAAAAGTTATCATATATTTTTGATATCTCTGTGTTACACAAAATTCTTGCGAAACTGCCCGTTTTTGCAAATCACGCGTCGAAAAAACGACCCGTCACTCAAGTGTTAAGAAATAGAAATAAATTTTTATACTAAAATAATTTTTAGATGCCATAAAATATTTTCACACGAAGAATTAGCGGAGAATTTTTTTTACCTATTGGAACTCACACATCAATGTTTTCGACAAAGTCTAAACTTGGTGCATTTTGCTACCTGTTTTTGTTCATGTGAGTCCAACAAATCTCATTCATCGTGGCCTTCTAAATCTCATTTATTCTTTTATTCACAACATAACAAATAACTATACCGTAGGCATAATATATATGTATATATTGCTTGTGTCTCACGAAGTTTACAGAGTAAACAATTTTATCAGTAGGATCAAGTTACATACATATTTTTTCCCACATACCCTGGCATTAAAAGAGATAAATAATATAAACTTGCTTAGTACATAATTAGTGTTTCTCAAGATTTTGTATTATTAGATATAGATAAAGTATTCGACAAAGTTTACCATAACACTTTTTTGCTCGTTTCTCGAAAACAGAACTTCTTATATCAACTATCCTAGATGTATTCGAATGGGCGTTCTACAGGGATTAATTCTATGACCTTCATTATTTACAGAATTACTTGTGATTTTCCTTAAGTAGTGAATTAATTTATACATATGTATTTGTTAATTTGTTATTAATTATTTTTCCATAACTAATTCTCTTGCTATTTATTTATTATTATTTTATATTGCATTTATAGTAAATTATAAAAAAATCAGTGACTCTCAACGTGTTATTGCTTTGATTTATTTTACTTCTTTTTTGCTATTATTAAATTTCGTTAATTTATTTTACATATTTTTTATATATTATTTGGCTTTTGTGGATTCAGAGGAGATTCAGATTTTACATCAACTCAAGGCTCTCAATATTTATCTCATTTATTTTGTACTTTTTAATTTATATTCTATAAAAATCATTTACATTAAATCAAATTAAAAAATATATTATATAAATATAATGTTTTTTACTTATTATTTCTTCAATTATATATGTAAATAAATATTATAACTATATAGGATAACTAAAAACAGTGAAAGATCGACCACCTTACGTGTACGGTGATACCGCTCTAAGGGTTAAGGACCATGAATAAAAAATATCACGGCACTATTTACAGATGCTTTTCCATATTATGTAAATACAAAAACCCTAATCGAACTGTCCGTCATCATCGGAAAAATTACCTCTTATTCAAAAGTTGTTAGACAAATGGTCGGTCACAACAAACCCAGATAAAAGTATCGCAGTAAAGTTTACAAAAAGAAGAAAAAACACATATACCACTCGTTAACTTCCTAAGCTCTAAATGTATGATTATATGCGATTGACAAAACTCAGTTAACTATTTGGGCTTTATCTTTAGATTCAAAAATAAATTGGAAAAGCTACATAGACTAAACACTTCAAAAAATCAAAACAAGTAATTTACTACGTATAATATGTAAATTCAGAAAAGACTCAAGTTGCAACTCATTTTATTTGTTTTTCAAATAGTTTCATGTTAAATACTGTCACAACTTAAATATTTTATTGAAGATTAATAGTTATTGAAATGTCAACTATTCGATACTTTTTATTGAAAATGGATTCAGTTAGAAATAAAACAGTATTTAATTTTTGAGTTTAATTTATTAAATGAAATGTAGATAATAATTATATTGTTTTTAAAGTAAATACTATCTTTAATGAGCGTATATAATCAATCACTTTCCCTATAATTTTCAAAGGTGAATAACTATGGAGTCAATGAACCTATAGCTTAAATTACTTTCTTTTCATTTTAAACTATGGAGTAAATATATGCTACAAATTATTATTTATAATAGCTCTTGTTTAAAAAAAAATGTTTGTATATTATATTTAGAAAAACTCCAAAACATTTTATTAAATTTATTTAAAATACAGCTTTTTATAATGTGTGTCAAAAAGGAGAATAAATTCTATTTAAAGTAACACGTTGATCATTCTACATTCACTATGTGAATTTTTCACGCTTTGTGGCCATACTAATTGCACACTGACCATCTAGTTAGCACGGTGTTCACAATCACATGGCATTAGCGTTTCACACGTATAAAGTATATACTTCTTTATGTCAACAGTTTAACCACATAAATACCACAAATTAAGTACAACCTTTTGAATAATTAAACAGTGCAGTGCCTAATCTAATGAATAATTAAACATTTTCCACACATTGCTTAGCTAGCTTGCCATTTGATTGCGAACAGTTAAAAATTCATTGGTTGAATAAATCATATGATTTGCCTATTTCACACATCGGTTGTGTACACACGGAGGAGAGTAAATTTTACATGAACTCAGTTCAGTTGGATATAAGTCGTTGGTGGGCAACGTTGTGAAAGTAACTGACCATATATTTATTTGTTCAGGATGACCAGAATAGTAACACGAGTGCCTTAATTACCAATGACGACTGTGTTGATTTGAATGCGGCAAACAGCGATAATTTGGAATGCAATTCCAAAGCGCAAAATCGGTCACCCATCAATATTGCGAGACTATTAAGAGTAAGTTTGTTATATAGGTTGACCAAGAAACACTTTTAAAAATGCAATTTATTATTTATCATGATATTTTACAGCTAGTATATTCAGTCTCTTTAAGTTCAATTATTTGTCACTTAATGTCTTATTCAATATTATGATAATAGCTGGAGATGATTTGGCTGGAAGCAGATGCATAGGTTTTCATTATTGAGAAGTTATAATTTCAAGAGAATTTGCGAATTAGTTTTTAGTATACAGCATTAAAATTTTGTTATTTTGAAGACGTAGAGAAAATGAAGTGAATATGTAACCTTATCGTTGTTATCATATAATTTGTAACCCTATCGTTAAGAGCCGATGATGCAAATATATGCGTCATTCAATATCGGGAAAGGTGACATAAAGATAATTACATATATTCTGATGTCAACAACTTAAAATAGTATAATAAAGTAAAATAAAATATATTTTGTTTCAAATTGATTTTTAAAACATCTCCATGCAACTCAGTAAATAAAATAAAACAAAATTCATTTGCAAATAGGTTACTTAAACTATTTTCATATCTTTCAATCTTTCTTGGTTTACCTGGTATAATCTGAATTTTATATCAAAATCATAAACATGTTTTACAAAAAAAAATTTTTTCAAAAGAAATACTCTTGTCCGAATATTGGAATGTTACGAACGGGCGAATATTCTCCAAACAATCCAGAATTAGCTGGTGATGGAAGAACGGCACGCGGAGGTGACGTGTTCCTCGGCCTAGGATTATACGAAGAGAAGCGAAAGAAGCTTCTACTGAAACGACAGAATGAATACAGAGAATACCTAGCTAAGGTTTTATATTTTTGTAATTTAAGGATCATTACATATTAAATAAAACAATATTAATACATTCACTAATTTATAGCAAAATCAATTGAATTCTTTGAAAAAGCAAAGATCAAAAAGACTACCGCCCGGCAGAAATCTCTTTCTAGAAGATGACAAATTAAACGATTACTCCGATTGGAACATGAACATGAATAATCACGATAATCAAAGAAGACCTTCATCAGTCGGTGTTCAAACCGATCCAGAAGAGCTAGCATTGGTATGTTAGACATTTGTATAATTCTTTGAAATGTTGTTAATAATTTGTATGATTTAGATGGCTTTAGAACGAAGGCCAAATAATGCCTTCATCACTCAAGCTGAGAGGGAATTATCTCCAAGACCCTCCTTGCACGGAAATAACAATCCGGCCGACTGGAGAATGCTCGTCGAAAAGGTTAACATTGGAACACAAAATAATTTAATAGTGCCTTCGTCCAATATAGGGAATAAGAACTATTTAGAAAATATTGATAAGGATAAGACGAACTTTCCGAGTGATTTTATTGATCCCTTTAAGAGTAAGTTTCATCGATATTGTAGATAATATATTATGTTTTATTTTTATGATTGATTTTATTATAGATATTAACAGTAACATGTTCAGAAACGATAGTCCTCGTGCTAGGTTAATGCAAGATTTGAGGCACACGTATATGCCTTCTTTATTTGACGTTGAAGCAATCCGTCAAAGAAATGTAAAAGCTGAAGAGGTATTATTATTTGATATTTTTTTACATGATGATTTATTTATGTATTGTATTTTTTTAACTAATAAAGGAAGCGGCGAATAAGAGAGTGACCTATCAATTAGAACTAAAAAAACAAATAGAGGAACAACAAAGGATTAGAGAAGAGAAGAAAGCAAAAGAGAAGTGTGTAATGATTATGAATATCTCATTATCAATATCTTTAATAAACAATTTTGTAGAATGTTAGAAGAGGCTGAAACTCGTCGTTTAGAGGAACAACTTAGAATGTTGAAGCTGACTCAAGAAAATGAAATTAAAAAACAAAAAGAATTAGCAATTAGGGTGAGACTAATAATTAATTACCTTAATAAATTGTTGAAAATATTTTTTATATCAAAATTTTGTAACTTTTAGATACGAGCAGATTCAAATGATTTTGAGCGAAATCGAATAATACTTCAAAACGAAATCGATGTCCAAAAAAAGAATCTGAGAAATGTTAAAAGTAAATATACAAATGCGCCGCGTTCGGATCCCAGTACTTCAAGAAACGTTATGGCTGAAAAAAGAGATTCATATTCTAAAACATCAACCCACAACTCTCCTTCACACTCTTCAATCAGTAAAGAAGTCAATGCAGAGATTCTAAGCTATAATGTGAGGAGAAACAATCCATTCGTAGGACAAGACATGTCGAGACAAAGAACTCAATTCTCAACAAACATACCAGAAAAATCTATATTCAATCGTTCTATTCCTGTTAAAAATTTCAACACAAACGACATCACACCAAATAGCATTCACAGGCTTTCTAATGAATACAGATCTTTAAGAAGGCCTGAATATCGAGCAGGTTCTAAGAACGATCGTCCTAAATACGAACCTGCTTTCCTAAACAAGAGAATTACTGATATGATAGACTTGAACGGAGTGCAAAGAGGAGAAGACGACTTGGAAGACTCTCTTCCGATTCCAGTACTAAGAGTGCCTGATAGAGTTACTAAAAATAATTTAAAACCCGGTGCTAACAATCCGGAAGATCAAAGCAGCGAATCAATGAAAACTTTGGAACAAAAATGGCAAGTACCGGCTGTGCAGAAAAACATTTTGAAGAACAACTTCACCGAAGACGGCAAACAAGCTAATATATTGACTCAGCTAGGTTCCATCAGAAGGCAACTGCAATTGGAACAGCTCAAGTTGGATCAATCTCAGATATTCTCTAAACAGAATTTAGTTAAATAAGTGATTTACATACAATATTTGTAAAAATTGGTGCGAAACTATTATATATTTCACACATAATTATATTTTTATAATGTATACTTACTGTTGTAGAGTAAGATTAATCACATATGTATGTACGTAACATAGTTCGTTAGTGACGAAGTGCCAGAGAAAAATGCTAAAGCACCAACATATTGATGTTTTCGTTGGCATTTTATTTCTGTAAAAAATGCTTTAATTTAAAGCCAAAGTGTACTTTATAAAATAAATTATGATTTTTTAGTTATTATTATTATATCGAGACTAAGCATGACACTGGATTTTTTTTCTAAATATCTCTTATTACATATATTTGAGTAAAAGTTTAAAGGAATATACTTTTTGACTGCTTAATAAATTTCGTTATTCCTATAAGTATTTCTTATATTACAACACATAGTCAGCAATTATGTACATAAGTATAGACTAACTAAAATAAAGCTTAAAAGAGCTAAAAAAGATATAAAGCAATTGCTTTAAAAGTAAATGTTTTATATTATTAAATTTTAAAATTAAAAAAATATTCCAAAAATATTTATATTATAATAATTATCGTGATTATGACACCATCCATATATTTTATACATTGCAATTAATTGTAATATTATTTTTAAGATAAAAGTGATTAGAAAGTGCATTAATGGTTACTGTATAACAAAGTTTTTTGCTACAAAAATAGGATAATATGTACTGATTTTTTCTAGCTCATTTAGTTCTCTAGTTATAGTCGATTTTGTTATTTATAACACCAACAATTTTTTGGCACAAAGATAATTAGATTTAAATTGGAGAATAACTCGTTATCAATAGTTCATAATGTCTCATTTTTATATATTATTTTCAGCAAATACATTTCTTCCAGTTTTCAAATCTGTTATTATATTTTTGGTATTTATTTGTATAATATATTAAACTGAATTTTGGGCTCTAGATTTTTATTACAAAACTCAAGTTTAATATTATGAATTTTTCAATAACACAGTTGTATTATATTTGTAGCAAATATGTGTTATACAGTGTTTTTGACATTATAATTAAAAATAGAATAAATTAAATATTTTTTAATAAAATTTAATTAAAATTTTACATATACAATTTGGATATAAACATAATCCTTTGATCTTCAACAATAATCTAAAATTGTCAATATTAAATAATCTGCGTCATTTGTCGATTATCACACAGTGATTATTTTATTGTTATTGCGTTATCGAATACTACGCACAATTTGTGTATAGCTATTTTTTTCTACATAGCCTTAGACAATATTTTTTATCACAATATCAGTTACTAGCTCTCAAAGTACATCATAGATCAATAAATACAGCTATTTTGTACACATACTTGAAAAATATATATTTTAACTAATAAAGATCGCACATATAGTGATTATAAATAACTGTAGTCAAAATGAAGTTATAAACGAAATGATACATACACACATATATTATCATTTATGTTAAATATCAATAATTATAAATAATATACATTAGGCTTCCAAATATAATCCATACACTATTATTCCTTATCTATCTTAATTGTGTAATGATAATAATCGTTATTTTTTTATTGATATGTGTAAATGCTACAATGATTAATTATATGATAACTTAATCCACTTTGATTAAAAAATAAAAGCCATTTTATCAGTGCTATAAGTTCATGAATAATGTGTGGGTGTAATTTATTTGATATTATTTTAAAATAATAGTTTTATATGTTAAAACTATGTAGAAACGATGGATATTTATACTCTTATAAAATAAAAAAACACATTTAAAATAACCTGATTTTATTACCTTAGTTACATTCTTAATTATAATTTCGATCAGATTAAAATATTTAATTATATTATCTAATTTAATATGACGTGTTACTGATTGCAAACTCGTACGATTCTCTAGAATTGGAAAAAACATCGAATGATATAATTTTTAATAATTTATTTGATGCAAATTGTATGATCGTTATCAATTTTATGTAACACTATAATACCTACTGATGAATAGTAAATATACTATTAAATATATTAATAATTATGGATATAAGTAAAACTTTTAGCTACATTTCCAGTTATACTTAAAAACACATTAAAGGTATACAAATTATATTACACCATAACACCATATATGCTATATTTACTTTGAGACTCCGCCTAGAATTTTGACGCGATATGGTATCTTGTCTTTAACAGCTATATGGATAGTCCATAGTTCCATAGCTTATGATGAAAATGACACATGAAATTTCATGACGCCGGAGCTCACCGTATGTGAGTTTTTGCAGCTTCAGCAAACATTTTCTGTTTTATATTTAAAATTATAGATATATACACAATAGTGGATTAGCACTCCATGTAAACAATGCATGTTCTTTAAAACTGACACTGTCATAGTGAATGTTCATTAATAAAAAAACATTTTTGAAAAGTATAAAAGCAGTACTGAAACAGTTGTAATTTATCTGTTAGTTTACTTAAGTGTTCAATTGTATTAAACAACACATGCTGTTCAACCATTCTATGCATAAAAATAAAGTTTATTTTCAGTTTTAGATACTGGTTGTAAAATAGTGAACCTGCTTAGGTTAAAATTAACACACCAAATTTTATTGTAAGTAATATTTTCACTTTTTAAAAATATTATAACTGGTTCTTAAGCTTTAAACATAATATAATTATAAGCACAGTAAGTTATCCGTTGTATATTTGTTTAGAATTTTGATATAAAGTAATGTAAAGCAAACGAGTAAATATTATATAAGACTACAGTCAATTTATTTTTAAGTCAGTGGAAAATACATGCTCTTAAATTTCTGCATTGTAATTAGTTGTTTACCAGGAGGGATGCATCAGTATGTGAAAGGACATAGGGCAGTATTGGTTTGTTGTTCTCTGCTGGTGCTTTCGAATATTGTTATTTTATCGACTCTTAATTTATTTTTAAATCATAAAAATGTCTAATGCGAACACTGATAATAAGTAATGTCCCAGATTTACTAAGCGGTGTGAATCCAAAAAGTATAGCGAGTATCACAAAGAAATGGACGGGAAATCAGTGAAAAACTGATTATTAAATGTTAGATGATAACGTAGTTATTGTTATAGTTATATAAAGTTTATTTAGTAATCTTGCCTTGCTCTGTTTCCTATTTTTATATTTTGGTAATTATTATTATCATTTTACATAAAATATAGTAAATGTGTTTTGTCTGATATTTATTCTATAAAATTATTTGAATATTACCAAGATGTTTGAAAATAAATAAAAATATTCTTCCAAATTAGAGAAAAACGTAATGCTTAAGTAAGTGGATTGAAATTGAACATTTTCGTGTAAATTGACCCAATTACACGTTTAGTTATGTTGTATTTGTAATTCGCATTCCACGAGAAAGTTCAAGGATTTAATGATAATAATTCGTCTTTGTTGTACACTGTCAACTGATTTTTGGTTCTGGAGACCGTCCTTTTATATCTGTCTTTTATGACTTCGATTGTGCAATAACATAGCGTTTCTTAGTTTCTGCTTTTGTGACTCATTCATTTTTGTTTTCCGTTCCTGTTGAGTTGTTATTTTTTCTTTATTTATATTCAATAAAAACTAGTTTGAATTCAGTTGCACATATTTTTTAATTTAATATTCGTAAAATATAGGATTTGCCAACTTATTCTTTCTTGTCAAGTCAACTGTTGGCTTATGTCCTCACAACTATCAAAAAAAGTTTAGATTCCACCATCACATGCTTCCGCCCACTGCCACATAGAACAATGCAGAGTTTGATGATGTAAAATGCAAGACAATACAATTGTTTAAAAAATTGCGTCCGCTTTAATTTTGCCAAGAATAATTCGACCCATAAGTCTCTAGCTCAGGCTTTTCAAGGTTCGCTTAGTCGATTCGCTCGCATATCTGAAAAAAATATTGTACAGTTTATGTAATGGTAGGTATGTAAATAATCAAAAATATACAATCGAATACTGTATAATAATATATATATTTTTATAAAACAAATAATATTTTTTATATAAATTCATAGTGCATTTATATTTTTTCTTGTATCAAAAATATATCTAAGATGTGCCGAGATACAATTTATTACCTAACGATAATAAAACTGATCGATAGATACACGAAAATAATTAAATCACGTTTTTTTCAAAGTCCTAAAAAAAATCACTTGAGTATATATACTCGATCGGCGGCCACTTCAGATTACTTACCTGCTTGGCAAAGTCACTAATAACAACATGGGGATCCCTGCTAAGATTTGCACGTTGCTGCTATGTATAACATTCTTCAGCTTTTGTGCTCAGGCTGAAAGCAGTAAGTCTATATAAATTAATATTTTGAAAAAGGGACATAATGCTAATTAAATATTATTTAATTTTTCAGAGCGGGTTGTCTGCTACTTTGGTGGCTGGACCGTTTACAGGCCAGATGATGGAAAATTCGAGATTGAGTTCATCGATCCGTTCCTGTGCACTCATTTGATGTACGCATTCGTAGGACTCGGCGACAACTCTAAGATAAGAGTTTTGGATCCGTGGCAAGATCTACCCGACAACTGGGGCAAAGGTAAATACATATTTATACTCTCTCCTAAATCTGTCATTTAAACTCGCTTATTAAATTTACAGATGGATTTGGAAGGTTCAACAAATTGAAGGAAAAGAATCCACATTTGAAGACTTTGGTCGCCATCGGTGGATGGAACGAAGGTTCAGAAAAATACTCCCGTGTAATTATAACACTTTTAAAACAAACTATGTATGCTTCTTTATCTCTATATTTTACTTATTATGATTAAATCTTTGCAGCTCTTGCGTAGCCCGGCCAACAGGAAGATATTCGTCGACGATGCTGTTGATTTTGTTAAGAAGTACGGTTTCGACGGTCTTGACTTGGATTGGGAGTACCCGAACCAAAGAGGAGGGGAGCCAATTGATGTTCAAACATTCACGTCCTTGTGCAAGGAATTGAGAGCCGAATTCGATAAACATGGATTTTTGGTAACGGCTGCCGTCGCTGCTGCTGAATCATCGTTCTCTTTGTCATACAACATTCCAGAAATTTCCCAGTTAGTATATATTTCAGAGACATATCGTTGATCTATTGTGCTGGTTTAATATGTACTTATTAATTTAGATCCTTGCATTTCATCAACGTAATGACATACGACTTCCACGGAGCTTGGGAGAAATTTACCGGACTCAACGCACCTCTTCATATGTCTGAAATAGAAGCAAACACCAACTTCTCTGGATGGAATGTGGTACGTAGCATTTCCTACGACCCACAAAAGAAATTTAAACATTAGAATCATTTACATATTATAAATTCCACAATAGGAAGGCAGTATAGATGCATGGAAGAAGTATGGTGGATTACCTGAGAAATTAGTCGTCGGAATTCCAACTTATGGAAGGGCGTTCACTCTTGAATCTACCAATTGCATCAAGCCTAGGTGTCCAGCACCTACTGCGGGAACTGCAGGACAATGGACCAGAGAACCTGGAATGCTGGGATTCAACGAAGTGATTATTTAATTTTATATCTCATTTCATTCATATAATATGTATAATAATATTCAATATATTTATATATTATTAGATTTGCCTGAGAGAATCGCAAGCTGGATCTCAACAATTCTTCGACGAAGAAGCTATGGTTCCATATTTAGTCAACGATAGGCAATGGGTCGGTTACGATAACGAACGCTCCGTAAAGCTGAAGACCGATTTCATCAAGAAGAACAACCTCGGCGGTGCTATGGTATGGAGTATCGACACTGATGATTTTAGAGGTTCGTGCAGAAGAGGAAAGTACCCCTTGATCTCCATCATGAGGGACGAACTCATCGGAGAGCTACCACCGCCACCGTCGACGACCGAATGTTCCGGTTGCGAACCGACCACTACAAAATCTACCACAACTTCGACAACTACAGTGGGACCAACACCAGCACCGGACGAAATCTGCGAACATGAAGGATACAACAGAGATAAACACGATTGCGCCGTCTTCTATTTGTGCGTTATTGAAAATCAAAAATGGAGCTACTGGAGATTCCAATGTGGCGAAGGTCTCTACTTTGACAAGGATAAGAATATTTGCAACTTCAAAGAGTTAGTCGAGTGCGATGCCGATTTCTGAATTTACTTTTCTGGACTGTGATATGTTTATAAATTACGTAATTTTGTTGAATTATATTAAAATGCAATATAAAAATTAATCTTCATTTAAATATACTTTTATCTAATAGTGGGTTAAATTTTATAATCTGAAACAACACAAAACACAAAAGTAATAAAATTAACTGAAAGTTTTCTATATTAATTACCCAGGGAAAATAGAGAAACAAAATATATTATAAATCAGTTTCCTTATAGGAAATTTAGTATGCAGTTTGAGATTAGAATATTAAAATATAAAACTGCTTCAATTTGGGCTTGTAAAGAAAATGTAAATGTTTGAGTTACACGATTGTGAGTTTCTGACTAATCAATATATATCAGTAAAACAATTTATGAATAAAATATTGAAATTTTCGTTAAATAAAGTAGCGGATTTTGCAAAAATATATAAACAGACTATTGCTACTACTGTTAGTGCTTCTCGAAATGAGTTCTTGCAAACCCCTTCATACGTCTTCTGCGAGTATCTTGTATGAAGGGGAAGAGGCTTTATTGAATTAATTAGGCCACATGTTTAAACTAAAAGAGCGTGAGAAAAAACTTATCGCCTATTAAGCGTTAAAAGCGTCATAGACAAAATGCTATTAGTCTTTACAACACACCGACAAGTTGTTATTTTGCAGATCTTCCGTTGTAATCTCACAGGCGTTAAGGATAATACGTTACAACGGGGTAAATCTGAATAAGTCGAGATAAAACTTGGTAAGTCAATCAAACATAATGAATACCTACAAGTATTAACCACCAGACAAAGTATGGGAATCGGTGGTACATATTTAATTTATAATAAATTATTATATATATTACAATTTACAATTAATAGATGTCACTTTGCAGCTGGGGCCAGTTTTTTCAATAATAGCGCATTTTTGTTAATAAAAAATTGAATCTGTTGCCGTGACTCGAATCAGTGGCCTCTAGGTTACCAGCTTAGACCTTGGGGACTTTTTGAAGCTTTCCCAATCTGTATTTTTGCTGGTGAGAGTTGGTCTAATTTCTCTCTTAGTTATTCCATCACTAAAAGTCAATTCCATCACTAAAAGTCAATCACTGTTGAATGATCAGAACTCAGCTCAAGGCTCCCTTCTATATATAGGTAGCTGTTTACCACCTATCTGAAAATAAAGAAGTCAAGGAGGTCTGTCATATTTTCGGATCAGTGAGCCAATGGATAAGTTTACCAGTTATATGAAAATCGCATTTTAATTCCCTTATCGCATTTATAAATTTAACATAAATAATGGTAATGGCTTTTGTATCACTTGTCCGTTTTCTGTGATCTATCCAACTTTGTTTACCACATTTATAATTTTAAAGTTCTTCTGTTGCAATTTTCAATCAACTCAAATTCAATTTCCTTCGGTAGGCATGAAGGGTCAAGATTTGTAGCCATTACTTTTATTGGTCTTGATTGTTAACTTTCATAGGTTTGCCATTGTTGTTTTGTTTCGTTCGTGAGTCCTGTTAAAGTTCTATATCAAACCAGAGACCCTAATGATAAAAATATTCTAAATAATAAAGAGCAACAATGTACAGATGAGCGCAATAGACTCGATATTATCACAATGAAAAAATATATTTATATTATAATACTATAGTAGTGTCAAATGTGAAGTTTTTTATAATTAAATAAAAGCAAACAAAGAGATTATAAAAAAATGAAAAGGTTCATTAAAATATATTTGATTTCCAAAATGTGCCGTTTTATTATAAAACACGAGAAGATCTTTCCGCCGAAAATGTCCCGTATTCGTATATACTAAATCAGGTCACCCTATCTTATCTCTCACTCATTATCGTCACTTAATACCCGAGTGAGCGAGAGACACCGTAGGCGACGAATATGCACATTGCGTTACAGGGGAGTAAAACTCAACAATTATTTTTATATATATGTATATATATATATTTGTTTTAGTTATATTTTAAACTGAAATATTTTCGTAAGGACTGTACTTAGATTACCTTTTTGTTCGAGAAATAAAAAGGATATAAGTCAATAAATTATTTTTATTTTTCTTTCAAACATATTTATTTAAGAAGAAAAAATATGAATAAAATAAAAAGCTTTATTTATTGTAAAAAAAAAATTATAAACATTTGGAAGAATAAATAATTCAGAAAAAAATCAACAATCACTCTCGCTGTCATCCAAAATCAAGTTCGAACGATACGATTTTTTGAAGATCAGCTTCAAAAAATCGTTAAGATCTTCATCACCTTCTGTTCTATTATTATCTTGATTTATTATCTGAGATGGTTCAGCTCTCTTACTAAAAGTATATTTGATTAAGATTTTCCAAATTATAATTTTTATCATTCGAATTTTCTTTATATATTTTTTTATTACTAAAACTTTCAATACTAATTGTAGAATTCGGTCGAAATTCTTGGTATTACTAGCTCTTTCTCATCTAATTCTGCTTTATAATTTATTGTTTTGTTAATATCTTCCAATATAATTTTATAAATATATTAGTTTTATAGTGAAACCTCGCTTAACGAGCATAATTGGTTGTAGAATCTTACTCGTTAAGCGAAACAATTTAAAATACGATAATGCCTGGCAGAAAGTTTAGTTTAACAGCTAGTTAACCGATGACAGCTAAATATCTTACGCTCACATGCCTTATTACTGAACGATTTCAACACAATCCAGAAATTCCCGGCACTCTCCTCGTTACACGTTATGCAAAACGACGCTCGTTAATCGAGTCATTTTTTTATGAGATGTGCTCGTTAAGCGAGGTTCCACTGTATATTATCTCTATAGAATAGCTTACGTTTGCAGAGTTCGTTGGAATTATAGAAGTAAATGTAGAATTTAAAACCAGCGCTTCTATACATTTAGTTAAAAAATAATCTTGCTCTAGATCCTGGCACAAATTCTTGTCCCGTGTAACCGGGATATTTAATATTTTGTGTAGGTAAGCTTGAGCCCTGCTAAGTATAATAAAAATATTAAATTGTAATAAGTAATGTGAAATAATAAAAAATAATTAATTACTCCGTTAAGTTCGTTTTTAATGGTAGAAATAAGTGGGAATTTGCCATTGCCGCATGATCCTCTGAAATCGTCTGTATCTATTGTCCAAACCATAGCACCACCCAAATTCATTTTTTTTACAAAGTCAATCTTTTTTTTCACCGATTCTGTATTGTCGTAGCTGATCCATCGGTTACCATCGGCCATGTAAGGAACCATTGCTTCATCATCCCAAAACGTTTGAGCTTGTCTGTCTTTTAAGCAGATCTAGAAATGTTAAATATTATAAGTATTATTTGAATATCTATATTCGAAGAACATATTGGAAATTATGCATCGCATAATGTTAATCATCAATATAAGTGCTTAATACATTGTTCAAATCAATAATTATGTATTAATGTATTCACTTTTGTATTTTGTAATAAATGCTTATGAAAGTCAAAATATATTTACTTCATTATATCCCATCGTTCCAGCTTCAGAAATATATTCTCCTGCGCTTCCTGCGCCCGAAGCAGTACATTTAGGCTTTAAGCAATTCGAAGGTATTTTGAATGTTCTTCCATATGTACCAATACCTAAGACTATCTTTTCTGACGGCGCTCCTTGATTAATCAAAGATTTTATGGTATTTTCCTTTGTTGCGTAATGTATATATGTGTTTATTATATGTTATATTAAATAATCAATGCACAATTAATTTACTTACTACATTCGAATTAGCAGTATCACCCTCTGATGGATACAAAGGTGCATTATGACTGGTTATTGTATATGATGAATCATGGTAATCATAAGTCATGGCATTAATGAAATGCAAGTTTCTATAAAAATCAATAAGTTAGCACTTACCATAAAATGTTATAAAGAGAAAGAAAATTCCTTTTCACTTTGAAATCTCAGCTATGTTATATGATGTTTTGTGTAATTGTTCCCCAGCGCTAATTGCAGCAGTAACCAACAAGCCATGAGCATCAAACTTTTCTCTCAATTCTCTGCACCAAGAAGAAAACGTTTCGACGTCGACTGGTTCTCCGCCTCGGCTATTTGGATATTCCCAATCTAAATCAAGACCGTCAAAGTTGTGCTGGTGTAAAAAGTTGACAGCGTCTTGAACGAAAATTTTCCTATTTTCTGGATCTCTCAATAACTGCATAATAAACATGATTTACAATTTAATACATACAAATAAAAAAATAAATATTACCTTAGAATATTTAATTGATCCATCGTTCCATCCGCCAATAGCCACAAGAACTTTTAAATTAGGGTTGACCTTCTTTAAATTTGTAAGTCTTTGGAAGCCACCTAAAAGTTAATATAACGACGAATAATTAAATGTGAATTATTTATATCTATATTACACTGAAACTAAGCTGTAATTTTAATGTAATATATATTCCAATCAATATCGTAAAAATATAGTACAATTATTTTAACAATTATCCAGAATATATAAGAAAACAAATACCTTTGCCATAATTATCTGCTAAATCTTGAAAAGGATCCAAAACTTTTATTTTGGAATCATCGCCTAGTCCTACAAAGCTGTAAATTATATGGGTACAAAGCATAGGATCAATATCTTCTATCTTCATATTTCCTGGTGCAGGTCGATAGGAACTCCATGATGCATAATAGCACACAACGCGTTCTGATTTTTTTTTTTAAATATTAGCAAATAGCATAACATATAATAAAATACGATGTAATATTATATTCACTTTCAGCTTGCGATTTGCAGCATATTATTACTGAGAGAAAAATTACGGTATAAAACAATGTCCTCATTGTGAATTATAAATGCAAAAGTAAAATGATTCATATCTAAAAAATAAATTGTATTTGTAGAAATAATTTTGTATTTTATTACCGTTACTAAAATTCATAACATCTGTTGACGGTAATAAATTAGTTAACGTTTATAAAAGAGCAAAAATTATACATAAATTATACCAATTAAACACGGATTAAAATCCGTTAAACCATTAAAACACTGATAGAAATTGTGTTACTAAAATGTATAAACGATCATGAAAATAAAAATTGAGAGGAAAAACAAAATAATAATAGCGGCCACAGTAGAATTTCACACGAGAACCACTGATCTAAACTATAGAAAGGGAAAGGAACGGAAAAATCTAAATGCTCTTAAAAAGTAAAAGTGTCAAATAATAGATTTTCTTTTTAATTATCTCTACTCTGTATTACTTTTTTGGAATTTAGCATATTATAGTATGTTAGTGCAAGTGTATATTGTATCAGTTTTGATCGGTTCACACACCTTGTCCAATACTTTGATACTTTGACTGTCACAAATATTATTAATGATATGTATCTAAATTTCCTGTCGCTATTTTTTTTACATATATTAGTACATAGTAATTACATGATTTGATGAGACAACCGTCATCAAAACATCAAAAATTGTGTCACTAGTTAAATTGTTATCAAAATTTATTATAAAAACAAAGCTTGTTTTCAGAGTCTACGAGATAAGCTAATCACATATTCGTTAATACCAATAATTCCATCGAATGTGATTATTTTTTTATAATCTCGTACAACAACAACGAGGACAAAAATATGAATACTTTAATCCCTACAATCAACTGGAATGCAATTATTGATTTAACTAATCATTAAAAAACAACTTAAGTAAATTATATAATTAATTTTTTATTGTAAATATTATAATTGACGCAAATCAAACAAAAATGCACAAATTTGCTGTAAATACACGTATATAATACAATTATAGCCTTTTATTATAATAATAATAGGTCTTTATTCGTTTAGTCCAAGTTACATCGTATTATTTAACATTTTACTTTAGACTATGTTTTTTTTAATTATTTTTAATCGCCAGTACATATAGAGTATTTTAGATGCTTCGTTCGTGACAGTGTAACATATAATCGACAATGAGAAAAGCAATCATCGTTGAGCTGATGGTTCTTAAAACTGTCACAGCAAATATGAATTAATAATTAAATCCCTTTGTATTGGAAAGATCAATCAAAAGAGAATAAAAATATTCTCATCATTATTGTTATCTCAATCATACATGCGAAATAACAGAGAAATTATCACGCCACCGCAGCCTGCTTTTTTATGATAGGGATGGCTGGCGAAGTAAAAACAAAAGCAAATATTGCCCATTCACTCGACAACCTAAAGTAAAAATACTATGTACAGGGCAGACAAAGAAGAGGGAACATCCATGGCTTCAGTCATGAAGGTTTATTTATCATAATTTAATTTACCAATCTTTCCTTTATATTTTTTTCAATTTACATGTAAAATGCATATGAACTCTTCACTCGACTATGTTACTGGGAATCTCAATATTGATGTTATGTCTTGAGTGATAAGAACAATATCTTTCATGCCCTCTTTTATAACCTATATTTTAGGACCATTTCCGCTTTAGTTTTACAATCCTAAATTATTTGTGAAAAGATAGATATTTTTAAGAAAAAGCCCCAGATATACAAAATATGTATATGCTGTAGAAAGAATTTTTAAAGCAGAAAATATTTGTAATTAAAATAATATCATTTAAAACTTAAATTACTATTGAAAGTACAGACTTATAAAATGATAAAATAAATACAAATTACTACAAGTAATAAGATTTTTTATATATTTTGTAACTTGATTAAAATATATAATTACATATTTAAGGTGATTTTAAATATTGCCTAATACTTATTTTTACAATGACTACACGTCTTTTTAATCTTTCAGTGTTTTGATTAATCTTTTTTCATTAAGCTCGTAAAATTCACCAGTCCATATATTATCTGAATCTGCGATAGATAAAGATAACAACTGGATAAGTAAGTTGAATCACAAGTAATTAAAATATCAGGTATATAAGAGAAATTAGTAGTTCTAAATCAATTGCTGACAGCGAAAGTGCTTCAATATGAAGGCGGGTATTGTTTCCTTCGCATTGATTTTGGCGTTTGTGTGCTGTGCACAAGCCGAGAGTGAGATTCTAGTATTTTTATTAAATATTATTTAAATATTTTATATTATGTAACATAAGTGTATTTTTTTAGAACGCGTTGTGTGCTATTTTGGAACATGGAGCGTTTACAGACCTGGTGATGGAAAATTTGACGTTGAAGATGTCGATCCGTTCCTCTGCACTCATGTGATATATAGTTTTGTGGGTCTAGGCGATGATTCCAAAATAAGAATTTTAGATCCATGGCAAGACTTAGCTGACGACTATGGCAAAGGTATTTATTTATATAAACACACATACGTTTCACTGAAATATTAATAATGGGTAATGTTATAATATCTAGACGGTTTCCGAAGATTCACAAATCTGAAGAAAATTAATCCCAACTTGAAGACATTATTGGCTATTGGCGGATGGAATGAAGGATCTACTAAATATTCTCAAGTAATATTGCATATTTAATAGTATAAGCAAAAGTTAACTATATTTATTATCCATAGAAAATAAAATTAAGTTATATCACAGAATTAAATTTAAAATGTATTTTTCAAAAAAAACATAGTTAGCATTAATAAGCACGTTTAATTTACAGTTGCTAAGAAACCCTCAAAATAGAAGAATATTCATCCAAGATGCTGTAAGCCTCTTGAAGAAGTTCAACTTTGATGGCCTCGATTTGGATTGGGAATACCCCAACCAAAGAGGAGGTATTGCGGAAGACGTAGATACGTTCACATCTTGGTGTAAAGAGCTAAGAGAAGAGTTTGACAAGCACGGATTATTGGTCACTGCTGCTGTAGCTGCAGCTGAATCATCACACAGTCAATCATACAGCATATCTGAGATTTCAAAGTGAGTTATTTTTAAATCGCAAATATTTATATGTTATTAATTTCTTTTGTTATTTTATAGGCATTTAAATTTTATCAATGTCATGACTTACGACTTCCATGGAGCTTGGGAGAAAGTAACTGGTCACAATGCGCCTCTGCACACATCTCAAGAGGAAATTGGCACACACTTCGAAGAGTGGAACGTTGAAAAGAGCATAAAGTCTTGGATTGCTCACGGAGCAGATCCAGAAAAGTTATTGGTGGGAATCGGTGCCTATGGAAGATCTTTCACACTAGCTTCATCCACTTGCATAGCACCCAGATGTCCGGCTCCGAGCGCCGGAATCGCTGGACCTTGGACAAGGGAAGCCGGAATGTTGGGATATTATGAAGCATGCTTGAAAGAAAACCGAGCTCAAATATATTGGGATGATGAAGCAATGGTACCTTACATGGTCGATGGAAATCAATGGATCGGCTACGACAATATTGAATCAGTAAAAAGGAAGATGGCTTTTGTTAAAGAAATGAATTTGGGTGGTGCTATGGTTTGGAGCATCGATACTGACGATTTCAGAGGAACTTGTGGAAAAGGAAAATTCCCTCTCATTTCTACCATGAGAAACGAACTCAACGGGGTAAATTTTTTGTCTCGTTAAACACTATTCTTAATTTATTTATTTGATTATTGTTTTACTATTAGGTTCCTAGTACGACAACAACAACAACTACACGTTCTACTACAACTGATAATTCTGGATCATCTGCTGGTCCAACAGTAGCACCCACACCAGAGCCTACGGAGGTTTGCAAACACGTCGGCTACAATAGAGATCCTCACGATTGTTCCGTCTTTTACCAATGCACTTTAGTAAATGGAGTGTTTAAACACAGCAGATTCCAATGTTCTGCAGATCTATTATTTGACATCGTTTATTCAGTATGCAATTTTAAACATCTAGTAGATTGTTCATGAAATGTTAAAAAAAATAGAAATACGATTCAAGAATCCTAGATAAAGAAAGAGCGTCAATAAAATGATGGTCGATATCTATAAGTGATTATATTGTAAATAAATAAGTATATAGATAAAATACACAATACACATGTGCAATGTACAATGAAGCTAAGTTAATAAAGATTATAAATATATTACAGAATAGTATAATTTAGGTTTATATCTAACATGTTAAAAATGATATGTATATTTTTGCTATAAAGTGGCGATTTTTAGATTACAACAAAGTCTCATTTTTCTGCAAAAAAATGAATAAATAATATACATACATATATGATTATGATTTTACACCATAGTCAGTGCGCAACAACATCGTTTAACGAGTGATTATCGCGTGCTTCTAAATTTTTACCCTGTGATTTGTCGTTTTCCGTGGAGGGTGTGCCGATAAGTGTAAGCACACAGGGCATTATTGATTTGGTGTTCTCGAGATTATCGAGATTTTATATCTTATCGACCCTTTGAAAATGGCTTCTGTTAACATCAATAAGTTTTATCTAAGATTTTGTGTGGAATTTTAATCCAAAAAGGATCAGTAAATCATTTGAAAACTGGGTTTAAAACGTTTTACCGCAACATATTATATTTATTGTCAAATCTGAGCTAACAAGACCTTTTTGTATACGTAACCATGAACATTAATAGTTGCGGTCAAAATTTCTATAACCTATGGCAGAGACGGCCAACGTGTTTAGGATTGCGATCGACTATATTTTTTTCTGACACTGCAATCGACTTATTTTAATTTTAGGAGTTGAGTGATTTTTTTATATATATGATGTTTTCAAGTAGTGAATTTGCTCTCAGAAAAAACTGATAAATCGTTCGTAAAGAAGCAATTGTTGCAGCAGTAAATAGCTCTATTGGCTTTGACATCTCTTGTTGCGTAATTAATCCAGATTTTGGTTCTATATTGCTTAGTTATATATTTAATATTTAAACCGATTGTGAACATGTCTCTTTATTGCAATTCATGCTCATAAAAATACTTTTTTCCAATTCATTCTCGTTAAAAGACCACGAGCCTCATTTACGGATATTACATAAACTTATTAAATATTCTTCAAGGATTTCTACTGCTCCTAAAAGTTGTTTTAATAGAAATTTAGCGAATAAAACATTTCACTAAATATCATACTTCGTTAACTGTTTTATTCACGAAATTTTAAAATCCTTATAATCCAAAGATAACATATTTCGCTTCTCCTTACCGACTTTTATGTATGGGTATATTAAGTAATGGGTTTAAGAGCAAACTAAGAATATGAATTCTCAATACTCTATAAATTAAAGTTTTGGTTAAATACAGGGAATTAAGGCGAATAATAGCTAAAACAACTTATTAATATACAATAAGATAAATTATTTATATTCGATTAAAAATATTATGTTTCATACATAATAAACATAAAACCGATTAAATCACAGTAATTTGAGCATCGATTCACAGAATTTATTCGTATATATCCAGAAAATCCAGCCTAGATTCAACCCATCATGCCTTTCTTCAAAATGGTTAGTAGTGGATTCTTGATTCCGAATCTTCCGTTGAAGTCATCCGTGTCGATGCTCCATGCCATCGCACCTCCTAGATCATTCGCTTTAATGTAATCGACCTAGAATAAATATATAAAAAATAAACGCTTAGCTCTATTTTATCATTGTTTATAATTTAAAATACTTTACCTTCAGTTGCATCGATTTCTCGTTATCGTAGCTGACCCATTGGGTGCCAAGAGCTAAGTAAGGTACCATAGACTCTTCGTCGAAGAATGAAAGAGCATTTGTATTCTTTTCCATAGCGCAGATCTCATGATATCCTAGCATTCCAGCTTCTCCTGTCATCACGCCGGCGTTTCCAGGGCCGGATGTAGGACACTTGGGCTTTACGCAGCTCTTGTCCTTCAAAGTGAAAGATCTGCCATAGAGTCCAACACCCAGAATCAACTTCTCTTTCGGTAATCCGTGTTTAAGCCACGCTTTGACACTTGCATCAACACAGAGATTAGCTGCTGGAGTATCAATGTCGCTTTTTAGTGGATATAGAGGAGCATTGTGGCCAGCTTCCGACTCCCAAGAACCGTGGAAGTCGTACATCATGACATTAATGAAATCCAAATATCTAGAAAAAATAATTATTAAGATTTGTATTACAAATATAATGGATTATGGTTAATTGATTAATAATTAGATATTGCGATTTACAACAATAATGAAACACGTATTTATTGTTTTTGTAGATAATTTGATAGCTTAAATAAAACAATGCGCAACTTAAATGTTTAGCATATTACTGACTTGCAAATGGAAGGAACGTCGTATGATGTGGAGAAAGACGACTCTGCAGCTGGAACTGCAGCAGTAAGCAAGAAACCGTGTTTATCGAATTCGGCTCTCATCTCTTTAATCCATTCTACATAGTTTTGAACATCAGCAGGAATACCTCCCCTCTGATTTGGGTACTCCCAGTCAAGATCTAGACCGTCGAATCCATGGGTCTTTAAAAATATAGCCACGTCTTGGACGAATTTAGTACGATTAGACGGAACGGCTAAAAGCTATAGAACAAAACGTTTAAAACCAACTAAACAGTATTTAATAGTTAAGAATAAATTACCAACCCTCGAATATTTCTCTGAACCTTCATTCCATCCACCGATAGCAATCAAGGTTTTCAATTTAGGGTTCACCTTCTTCAGTTCATTAAATTTGCGGAAACCGTCTGTAAACGATATTTTTTTATTAAGACTATCATAAAATAATATTAATATAATCGAAATACCTTTTCCATATCCATCAGGTAGATCCGCCCACGCATCCAACGATTTAATAGTACAATCGTCGGCTAAACCAGTGAACGCATAAACCAAATGGGTAAAAAGCATTGGGTCGATATGTTCAATATCAAAAGCTCCACCCTCGGGCCTGTAGCAAGCCCATCTACCCAAATATCCCACTACCTTTTCTAAATTACATAATAAATTCTATAGCATAAATAGTATTTTTTTAATATTAAAATTTTATTTAATGCTACTTACTGGACATTTCGAAATCGACGATTAGCTTCGCTTTTACGAAAGGGGAAATGAGTTCTCGGAGTATCCGGGAACACTAAATTCGATTAAAAATATCATTCTTTTTATACAGAAATGTACAATGATAGCGAATATTGATTAAGTGTAATGAATCACTTTGTGCGATTAATGTGTAATAAAAAAGGGGAAAGCGGGATTGTTTGTGCCTGAATTTTTCTAATAATTAAAATATATTTTATATATTTAATCTGTACTATAATAATAAATAGTAAATTAAAAAGAAAGAGTAGCTTTGTCCTAGCATGAGTGTATTTTTACACAAGACGCGGTTAATATGTTATAAATTATTATTATTGCGCAACAATTTGTTTGCGTCTAAAAAATAGTCATATCCAAAGATCGGTTTGAACTCTGAATTCCGGACTAGAGTTGACGTGAAGAAAGAAGCGGATGCTTTCTCGGTCCTATCTCTGATAATAATCAACGTAGCTCCGCTTGGAGAGATCGGATTACCTATCTTTTATGTCCTAATATCAGATGGAAGTTCTTGAAAAGGTGCTGATTGAAGCGAATTCCGAAGTGAAGTCGCAGTCTAGGCGTCGCAGTCTAGGAAGTCGCAATAATGCTTTTAAAGACGCTTAGTCTGCTTTAAACGTTTTTTCTACTTTCAACGCAATGACTTTATGATTTATTTAAGTCTGACTGTTTTCTTATTAGAAAATTTGACCGAAGGAGATTCGGTAAAATTTTGTACTCAGCCTGTTAATATAATACATTTTGTATGCGTGTGTAAAGGCACTACTTTTAGCTAATCCCTCTATTGTCATGTACGGTATGCACAACAAAGGCTTAACAACTCGTCGTAGTGTCGTAAAGATCAATAACATTTCTTATGGCGCTTTTAATGCGTAAGATGCGACAAGTTTTTTCACACTTTGACATGCTTAATCGATAAACTCCACAGCTTCGTTTCGGGAAACATTTATGCGATTTATATTTTTAGTTATTTTTTATAATAAATCATACGGAATATTCTAAAACTTTGTTCACAAATATGTTTTGGAAATAAAATGATATAAAATTAATTTTATCAACTTTTTCTTTGCTATCATAGTAATATAGAATTTTTTCATATGAACGTTTATTACAAAACTAGGATCACAAAGAAATACATAGTTTAAAATTTAATAAAAATTATTGGTTTATGACCATTTATAAGTTTATAATAGAAAATTAAAAAAAAGTAAAGTAAAAATAAAATATATGAAAGAAAAATAGAACATATTGCAATTTAATATTGCAATTTCTTCGCGAACGACCTCGAGTCGCTCGGCTTAGCCGCCTAGCCTAGCTACCTGCGATTTTGAGCCGGCGGCCCCTAGTCGCCGGCGGCTAGCCGACAGTGCGTATGGGCCCTTATATTATCAATACATATTATTGATTTGAAATATTTTGGAAAAATGGGTTTTACACCGGGCAAGCATGTGCTAAAAATTATTATGTATTAATCCATGGTGTAATAAATTAAGCTATGTACAATATATTTAAAGACTTTTCGTTCCTAAAAACTGTTGCGGTAAACTTAGCCGCAAAAAATCTACAAATATTTTTTTCTTTTTGTACCATGATATGTACCATGTTGTATGAATATTTATTATTTACATTATTAATTAAAGGTGCTTATTCACTAAGCTCTTCCCTATTGACAAAAATCAAATTTAGTATGAATAATATTCTGTTAGCGTCTTTAATTAGCACTTAATGATTCACATTAGAAAGTTAAATATTTGCAATAATACATTTCTTATTTGCCTAAATAATTAATATTTAAAATATAATTAATTCGTTTTTTGTCTATTTTACCATATATATAATTTAAAATGTATATTTTTAATATTTAATTTACTTAAAAAATAACTTATTATGATTTACCCAGATACATATCATTGCTTCTAGACGGTAAAATACACTGGCGATAATATAAAATACGCTAATATAGGCTATAATCTGTTTATGCGTTAAATTGACGCGGTGGTAAACTGCTAGTGATTCATTTTTGGCGGTAAATTACTGGCGGTGAAATGTGGGCGATAAATTTTCCGGATCCTACAAATGCTACTTACATACAAAAATGTTCCCATAAAAAATTAGAAATTACATTAGGTTTAAAGATTCGCATAATTAACCTTGTGCTAGAAACCGTTATTCTTAAAAAAAAAAAAGTAATAGGACAGATAAATACATTCCAAATATGCACATATGTAGGTAAATAACGTATGTAGTTATGTATTTGACATCCCACAAATTTTGGTTAAGAAGCAACTTAGTCAATGGCAAAACAAAATATATCCAATATATCATGGAACCAGCAAATTACTTAATTGTGAAGTAGAATATAAAAAATACGCATATTATTCGCAAACTGGGCACTCTATGCATGTAAGCACTTATTTGGAACCTAATTAATAGACTAGTGCTCAAAAATGGTTATATAATATATAAAACTATCATACGGCCTAGATACATACGGATGTTAGGCCTAGAATCTGACTAAAAAAAGACACTCAATTAGAGACTTTCGAGCTGGAAATTCCATCAAAAAGAAAAATATTTAGACTAATCAAAAACGTGGATGGAACTTATATGATCCTATAAATCACGAACGATCCAAATAAATCACGAGCTGGAGCTGATTAAACATGAACAAATTACCAGCACTTAGAAATTACAAAAACTAAGATGGGCAGGCTACGTAGAAAGATGAAAGAATGTAGGCATTTAGAGTCCCTAAAACATTAACAAAATAAAATCCACAGAAAATCAGGCTAGGGAATGACCTAAAAAATATGGAACGATTATCAAACGATGATGTGGATAAATTGAAGATAAAAAAACTAGAAGGCCATAGCACAACGCTGGTCTTCCAGTTTTGTATCTTCAATTGATCCAAATCATCCTTGAGGTAGTTGTTTCATGACTGGTGTAAAATGATTTAATTTAAGAAGATACAATAGATAATATACAGTAATAAAATGGGGATCAATATTTCAAGCAATATTTATTTAATTTAATAATATAAAAAGCGATATAAAATACATACACGATTAATTTAATTTATAGGAGTCCATTCTTCAAGGTAGTGAGCAATGGATTCTTTCCCTTTCCTCCGTTACCTCTAAAATCATCCGTATCAATGCTTGAAATCATAGCACCAGCTAATTTATTCTTTTTAATGTAATCAATCTAAAATACAACAATAATATTATATGTAACAGCACTATAGTATATCCTCATTTCTAATATATACCTTATTTTCAAGCGACTTTTCATTATCGTAACCAGCCCATTGATTATTTCTGACCATGTAAGAAGCCTTAGCTTGATCATCCCATAGTAATTTTGCCCCTGCTTCGTTTTCCATTATACTAATCTAAAATAATCATTAATAAATGTCGTCTACGATTTCCCAATAAAAATATTATTTTTATCTTGTATATTACCTCATTATATCCCAAGAATCCTGCTTTGCCTGTCAATGATCCTTCAGCACCTGGTCCAGATGCAGGACAACCTACATTTATACAATCGGTTGACGAAAGCGTCCAAGTTCTACCATAAGCAGCAACTCCCATGACCAATTTTTCAGCTAAAGCTCCATTTGCAATCCAAGCCTTGACACTTGCATCCTTGAACACATATAATGAAGAAATATAATTGAATAGAACAAAAATGTCGAATAAAAAGTCAACTCACAACATTAAAAAGTTGATTAGCACTACTATAAGAATACAGTGGAGCGTTGTGTTCAGTTTTACTATCCCAAGGTCCAAGCAAATCGTTTGTCATCAAGTTGATGAAATCCAAGTATCTAAAAAGCGTGAACTTAGTTTGTTTTCTTATAATATAATATTTTTTAATACTTACTTAGATATTGTTGGCACGTCGTAAGATTGAGAGAAAGAAGCTTCAGTAGCCGGCACGCCAGCAGATAAAATTAGACCGTTCTTATCAAATTCGGTTCTTAGTTCTTTGATCCACTCGTTGAAAGTCTGGATGTCTTCTGGCTTTCCTCCCCTCTGTCCAGGATATTCCCAGTTTATATCCAAGCCGTCGAATCCATATCTTTTCAAAAATGGAACGACATCTTGAACAAATCTGGTTCGGTTAGCCGGAACGCCTAAGAGCTGTTTATCGCAAGAATTATTAATTAAATACCATATTTTTTATAATAAATAAATAAAATATATATTATTTACTCTAGAATATTTCTCGGATCCTTCGTTCCATCCTCCGATGGCAATCATGGTCTTCAAAGAAGGATTTATTCCTTTTAAGTCGTTGAACCTACGAAATCCATCTGTAAAATTTTCCACAAACAATTATTTTCTTGCTACTTGACATTTTTCAATAGCCAATGTAAATCTTACCATGTCCAAAGTTGTCAGGCAAGTCCATCCAAGGATCCAGAGACATGATGGTACATTCGTCGGATAATCCGGCGAACGAATATATCAAATGCGAACAAAGATTCGGATCAATATTTTCTAAATCGAAACAACTATCTCCGGGTCTGTAAACTGTCCATCTTTGCAAATAACCGATGACTTTTTCTATAAAATAATATAATATTCAATAAATTAAAATAACTCATTAAATTAAAATTACTTACTAGTCGACATCTTTCAAATTTTTCAACAAATCTAAAGACAAGCTAAATTCTGAAGCAATCGATGTTGGTAATACAACTGTATGTTAGAAAATTTTCGCCTCTTTTATATTAAAACTGTAATCTTACTCTATTGTAATATTTTATTTTTTATTAATATTTATCTGATTATTCTATTAACATAAATATTTTCGTTTTTTTTATATTAACAATTGTAATCATGCTCTATTGTAATATTTTATTTATATTCATATTTATCTTATTATTCTAATAACATATTGTATAAAATAAATATTTCAGATGAGCTATCAAAAATATAATTTTTCAATTCTTTGCATATTAATAATTATTTATGTCAATATGAAATCAATGAATATGTGAGTCAGTTTGCAACAATAGCTGAAAATGATTAAATTTTGCAATGTATTGTCTTGCACAAAATTAAATGCAAAAATCTAGATAAAATTTATCAGATCTACCATGGAAAATTATTTATTTTCATAAAAATAGAAGAATTGAATTTATTGTTACATAATCACTGTATTTAAATTATTTAATTGCAAAAAATCGTGTGTAAATGTTTGTTAATCCTTTCAATACCAGTTCTTACATTTTTTTAATTTGCAATATGTACATATATGTATATGTACATATTGCTAGAAATATTAAAAAAGGATTATCTGAACATTGCTCTTTTTTGGTAATTTTCGGTGGTTCATGATGGACTTTCGGGCATCAAAAATCACTTGAAATTTATTTATTTAAATTAACTTAAGAACATCGTGACCTAACAGGTTATCCCAATGCGCCATGATGGTCAAAAAACAATACATAGTAAAATTTCAATAAAAAATAATATTTTATAAAATAATAAATTTAAATGATACGAACCGGATCAGCTTCTCGTAGCTGACATTAAACAGATCAATGTGACTGCTATAAGTAAAACTGGACGGTGTCAGCTATAAGTAAGTCAGCTAGTGCAGTCGTCCTTACCCTAACGGGCATCAAAAGAGGACGCAATCGTAATTCAATAAGACGTTCGGAGTCCAAAAGTGGAATTTCTTGAGAGTATTTTGATTGTCCACCACACGCTGGACTCCCGCCATCTATCAGTCTAGGAGAGCAAGGGTTACATCTCGGGTTAAATCTCCAAGCCCTTAAGGGGAAGGGAATTCTCGGGCTGGCCGTCTGAGGTAGACCGCGATCCACTACCTAGAACGAGCAAAGCATGCAAAGTAACGCAAGCAAGCCAAAGGGCTCTGCCCCTACGGCGATTCCGAGGACTATAGGCAGCGGCTGAGGTAGCATAAAACCTCGTAGACCTGGGGGGGGGGGGGTGCTATTTTACTAGGATGAAACGCAATAAATGCAATACAATTGCAATGCAGATTAGCCAACTAGAGCCCGTCTCCTTTAATGCTCAGGAGAAATACTAATATATCTCCAATAATATTTTTAGTACTACGGGGGTAGGGAACCACTCATCCGGCCGTTATAAACTGAGTGCCCACCATAAATGCTGGACTCGTAGGACCTTATTACCGGTAATGGCGTTGGTGCACGCAATGTATTACATGTAGCTATACCTCAGCACCCTTCCGGGGGGCGCCAGTCCACCACACGCTCGAGGCCCGTCACTAACAGTGTGAGAGACCAGCCTGGACTCCTGAGGTGAAAACCCACCCCATGAGAAAAAAGGACCATCAGGCTAGCAGCCGAGGTAGCATTTAAAACCCCCCTCGAGACTTCCTGGAGGGTGGTGCTATATGAGGCGAGAATTAGTACTACGAGGGGGTGTGGACCGCTCTCCTGGATCTTAAAACCCGGGAGCCCACCTGAAGGTTTGGACTCGTAGAGCTCTAGTACTGGTAACAACAGTGGTGCACGCAATGGATGCCATGTAGACATACTCTCTCAACACTCTTCAGTAACAATACTTAACGACATGCAACTTTCTGCAAGAAATCAGCGAATCGTATCCCAACGCTCTTGAAAGAAAGGTACTGCTACGCAAGAACGTGTAATAACCAAATATCTTCTTATAAAGGTAATCTCAAGTACTTTTTATAAACTTTACTTAATTGTGGAGTAGAAGACTTCTAGTACTTAGTCTTTTAAGTCAAAAACGTTTATGGAACTTACAGGATCCAAATAAATCACGAGATGGAGCTGAATTAACATTAACAAATTATCAGCACTCAGAAATCACAAAGACTAAGATGGGCAGGCTACGTAGAAGTAAGATGGTAAAAATATAGGCATTTAGACTCCCTAAATAAAAGTCACTGAAAATCAAGCTAGGGGATAACCTAAAAAATATGAAACGATTGTCCAACAATGATCTGGATAAATTGAAGATAAAAAAACTAGAAGGCCATAGCACAACGATTGCTCTTCCAGTTATGTATCTTAAATTTATCCAGATCGTTTCATGACCGATGTAAAATGATTTAATAAAGCTACTTTCGTCATTTAAAAACATCATTATTTCAAACAATATTTATTTAATTGAATAATATAGACAGATATAATATACATACACGATTAATTTCATTGTATTATCTAGAAAGTGCTTGATTTCATTTACAGGAGTCCATTCTTCAAGGTAGTAAGCAGTGGATTCTTTCCCTTTCCTCCGTTACCCCTAAAATCATCCGTATCAATGCTCCAAATCATAGCACCAGCTAAGTTATTCTTTTTAATGTAATCAATCTAAAGTACAACAATATTATTACATGTGACAGCACTATAATATATCTTCATTTTTAGTAAGTACCTTATTTTCAAGCGACTTTTCGTTATCGTAACCAGCCCATTGATTATTTTTGACCATGTAAGGAGCCTTAGCCTGATCATCCCATAGCAATTCTGCGCCTGCTTCATTTTCCATTATGCTTATCTAAATTAATCATTAATAAATGTCGTCTACGATTTCCCAATAAAAATATTATTTTTATCTTTTATATTACCTCATTATATCCCAAGAGTCCTGCTTCACCTGTCAATGATCCAACTGCACCTGGTCCAGATGCAGGACAACCTAGAGTTGTACAATCAGTTGACGAAAGCGTCCAAGTTCTACCATAAGCAACAACTCCCATAACCAACTTTTCAGCTAAAGCTCCATTTGCAATCCAAGCCTTAACACTTGCATCCTTGAACACATATAATGAAGAAATATAATTGAATAGAACAAAAATGTCGAATAAAAAGTCAACTCACAACATTAAAAAGTTGATTAGCACCACTATAAGAATACAGTGGAGCATTGTGTCCAGTTCTACTATCCCAAGATCCATGAAAATCGTATGTCATCAAGTTGATGAAATCCAAGTATCTAAAAAGCATTAATTTAATTTGTTTTTTATAATATAATATTTTTTTTAATACTTACTTAGATATTGTTGGCACGTCGTAAGATTGAGAGAAAGAAGCTTCAGTAGCCGGCACACCAGCAGATAAAATTAGACCATTCTTATCAAATTCGGTTCTTAGTTCTTTGATCCACTCGTTGAAAGTCTGGATGTCTTCTGGCTTTCCTCCCCTCTGTCCAGGATATTCCCAGTCTATATCCAAGCCGTCAAATCCATATCTTTTCAAAAATGGAACGACATCTTGAACAAATCTGGTTCGGTTAGCCGGAACGCCTAAGAGCTGTTTATCGCAAGAATTATTGATTAAAACTCATATTTTTTATAAGAAATAAATAAAATATATATTATTTACTCTAGAATATTTCTCGGATCCTTCGTTCCATCCTCCGATGGCAATCAAAGTCTTCAAAGAAGGATTTATTCCTTTCAAATCGTTGAACCTACGAAAACCATCTGTAAAATATCCCACAAACAATTATTTTCTTGCTATTTGACATTTTTCAAAAGTCAATGTAACGCTTACCCTTTCCAAAGTTGTCAGGCAAGTCCATCCAAGGATCCAGAGACTTGATAGTACATTCGTCGGATAATCCGGCGAACGAATATATCAAATGCGTAAAAAGATTCGGATCAATATTTTCTAAATCGAAACTACCCGCTCCGGGTCTGTAAACTGACCATCTTCCCAAATAACCGATGACTTTTTCTATAAAATAATATAATATTCAATAAATTAAAATAACTCAATAAATTTAAATTACTCACTAGTCGACATCTTTCAAATTTTTCAACAAATCTAAAGACAAGCTAAATTCTGAAGCAATCGATGTTGGTAATACAACTGTATGTTAGAAAATTTTCGCCTCTTTTATATTAAAACTGTAATCTTACTCTATTGTAATATTATATTTTTATTAATATTTATCTGATTATTCTATTAACATATATAAAATAAATATTTAAGATGAGCCACCGAAAATATCATTTTTTAATTCTTTGAATATAGATAATTATTTAAGTCAATATGGAATCAACGAATATGTGAGTCAGTTTGCAACAATAGCTGAAAATGATTAGATTTTGTAATGAATTGTCTTGCATGAAATTGAATGTAAAAATCTAGATAAAATGTATCATATCTACCATGAGAAATTATTTATTTTTCATTAAAATAGAAGAATTAAACTTATTGTTATATAATCACCGAATTAAAACTATTTAATTGGAAACAATTGCATGTGTAAATGTTTTTTAATCTTTTCATTTTTGTTCTGAGATATTTTTTATTTGCGATATGTATTTATGTAAATAATAATATCCTATTAAATCGTTCATCAACATATTGGAATGGTTTTTCAGTCTGTTTTGTTTTTTATTTTATCTTATTTTCATATTTAAATCTGTATGGATTAATGAATAGTTCAGGACAAACCAATATTGTTCTTACATCTTGTAATATTTTAAATAATTATGACACATCTAGTTATTTACATATTATTGTAGAAAATTATAGATGTTATTGCATCTATGGTTTTAACTTAAAAATTAAATAAAGTAAGCGCTAGAAGTGTTGGAACTTACAACTAATTTATGAATTAAACCAGATTCAGAGAAATAATCTAATAGAACCTTTAAAAACATGTTCAAACGAAGAAGTAGTACGTGAACTAATTTAACTGAGAATATAACAATAATATTAAAACATATGTATTATTCATATATAGTACATACAGTTTGATAAACTGGCTCTAGCTCTGGCGCAATGTGTTTTAATGACGCAACATGTCGAATGCGTACTATACATACATATATTTAGTTCTCGCAATTAACTTTATTTTCAAAAAATTGTCTTCTATGAACTGTTTTATATGTTTGTATCGTCGAACCTGCTAATGATAAAACATGACTTAGTGTCTCACAAAATATATGAACTTATTATAGTTATAATTAATATTTTCGAGTTTTAATGCCGAGTAATCTGATTTTATTAGCCATAAATATACTGTGTGTATTTTGATGTATAACTTTCAGTTGTAAAAGTTATTATACCCAATAGTAACTGCAAAAAAAGTTCATAAAATATAAGCAATATTAGCATAAAACATTTTATCAAAATTTCGGATCGATTTAAAGTGGTTATATAATAAATTAGTACTTATTATTTTAGTTGCATAATAAACAAAACTCATTGTTATATTCATACATGTAAGATATTATTGTGACTATACATATTATTGTAACAACTTGATGTCTTAATAGTTTGTAAATGTAGGACAATGAACTTATTAAATTTAATGATTAAATTATTATCATTAAATGAAGCTATTGCATTAACTCTACCTTAATGTTGATCAGATCACTTAATAATGTATATTTTCCAATATCTAATAAAATTTAATATATTAAAACTCAAGAATTCCTTAAAATTAAGATGATATAATGAAATTTTCACATTTCTAATATGTTTTTTATATTTTTATGATTTTTTTAAATTTAATACTATTAATAATCGCTATAAATTAGTTTTTAGTTAAAATAGTAGTTAATTTTAATGTTACTAAGGATACTGCACTAATTATTTAATAACGTTCAAATTGGAATAAGTTCTTCTGAAGTAGACAAGTTGAAGTTATTGTATTGTTAAACAGCAATTATTCTTGCAATTGTAGTCATGATATTTTTTATATAGCAAAAACATCTAATAATTCTTCTAAAAATTGTCCATTTCAAACCGGTTTTATTCCCTTTGCCAAAATTTGACATACAATATGAATTGCATAAGCTGCTGTTTGAAAAGTATAAGTGCCTTTAAAAATTTAAATTTTCTGCTTAATAAGACAAAGTAAATAATTGTAGATTATTTACTTTGTATTATTATATTTTTGAGTTTCTCATTACAACAGAACTGAAAATTAAAAAGTGCTGAACATTCGCGCAGTACAAAAATAATTTATACTGTACATTAAACTATTTTACCCCTCCCTCAAAAAAATATACCAAAAAGAATACAGCTTACAGCTGAATTAAAAAAAATATTATCTGAACAATGCTCTTTTTGGTAGTTTTCGTTGGTTCATGATGGACTTTCGGGCATCAAAAATCACTTGAAATTTATTTATTTAAATTAAATTAAGAACATCGTGACCTAACAGGTTATCCCAATGCGTCACGATGGCCAAAAAACAATACATAGTAAAATTTCAATACTAAAAAATGTAATATAAGTAATATTGAAAATAATAAAAAAATCACAAAATATTAAATTTTAATTATACGTACCGAATCAGTTTCTCGTAGCTGACATTAAACAGATCAATGTGCAATGCCAACATATTAAGAAGCCGGATGGTGATAGCCATATGCAAATCGGTTGGCGCAGCTGCTGAATAACTGACGGATCATCAAAGTGAAAAATTTCCTCAGAAGAAAGCCGAGCAATGTTCTACCTATTGAAATAGAAGATTTAGTGTGAAAATTTTATAAATATTTTCACATTTATACGGGTTGAGTCACATGAGTAAAAGTGTTATGTGAATATGTAAATGCAAAGCATAAAAAGGTTCTTCAACACGACAACACCCGTTTTCTTTCGCTACTTCCTGCTATTAATGGTTAATTAAAATCGAACTAGGTTATAAATATTAGGTATTCAAAAATTCTCTAATAATGAGCTATTTCAGCTCATAAAGAATATCTAATATGTACTAAAAAAATCTAAAAACCTAAAATTTCATAGAATGGTGTCCCGTTCACTAACAAAGAACGCACGAGTTTCGTTTTTATTGTGATATTTTTACTTGGCTTTTCCCAAATACATGTTAAAAAGTTTTTTTATCCCATCACCAGTGGGCGTTTTGATAGGCTTGGGAATTTTGGCACCCTTATTATTTCACAATATATTAATTCCTTTTTAAATTTGCCAATAGCTATTTACTTCTCTCCGATGATTTGTTTTTTATGATGCTTATATTATTAAAACCGTGTACTCTTTTGTTTCAAATAAACATATACTTTATAATTTTTGTTTTTTCATTTAAAAATATCATGATTACAATCTCTTAAGATTAAATATTAATTAGAATGTTACAGAACCTAACTATTTAAAGTTGTGATTTTTAAATTTATTTATAATCTTTTAAATCCATACTAAACTTTGATATAATTGAAAATTATTGAATAAAAAAAGGGGCGGGGCGCCATCTGTCTAGTTCGTCCCCGGGCGCACAATACCCTAGGAACGCCAGTTTGCATATGAATAATGTTACAGATTCAACGGAGGGAGGGGAAAGAATCAGCTGAATTTCGACAGTGTGAAACAAACAGAAGTCTGGCTCAATAACATATTATAACATAGGGAGGAGGGTATAAAAAATTCACTTAAAACCAGTGACATCATTTATGGAAGCTGCCTAATGCTTCCTTGGGGGTTTCGACAAAAGTAATTGAAATCTGCAAGACAACTATGGTTTATTTTAAACATAACTAAAAAAATATTGTTTTTGTATTTAAATCATTAATTTTAAAGTTAATTTATCTTATATATAATTGTTCTAAACCTTATTAATAATTCTGGCAGTTTTTCTATCTGTCATATTGAATTTATTATTTAACGCTTGCAACACTATTGAATGTTGACAGTGACAGTCTTTGGGGTTATATTACATTACTCGTTTACGTTTCATTGAATTGTAATGTAAGTTATTAATAGCAATATAATAAACAGTTCTAATAATAAAATAAAATCAATTTTAGATTATGGCTGTAAAGGAAGAGTTCGGAAAATTTACTTTAATAGAAGATTCCCTTAGCGTTTGCGCTAAGCACGTCATTAACTTCGCCATTCCAGACAGTACAAAACACCTGCATATTCTATGTTTAGAGAAATCTGCACAAAAATGGAAATCTATATTCTCCAATTTGATTTGTACAATTCATACAAACCCTCATGAGTTATTAAATTTGAGCTTCGAACATAGTACATTATTGATTGACTCCATTAATCAATTGGCAGTTCAAATGTTATGGAGCGAGACGTTGAATTTCTTGGACAAGTTGAACAAAAATATTAATTTGACGAAAATAATCGCAATCGTCCACACTGACTGTTTAATATTCAACAATATGACGGAGCACTTAAGATACTTGTGCCAAACTTGTATCTCGTTGATTTCAAAGGAGAACGCAATGAAATACGTGGCAGATATAAGAAATGTACTACCGGGAGGCAAAGTAGTTAGATGTTTCAATTACATATATTTTGATAATCAAAATAGTAAATGGAAAAATGTCGAAATTAAAAAAGAAGCGATAAAGGCCATGAAGAAAAATGATAATCTTATAGATACTATGACTTCATTTAAGATAGGTGTTGAAAAATCTGCCGCTGATGTTAAAAGAGATTTAATATTGCCATACACTGATGTTATTAAAGGTACTGAAAGCAAGGTTATCGCAGATTATGATATAGATGACTGGGACGATGAAGATCCAGATGATGATTTAAATATATAATGTAATCATATTTTAATATTAATTAAAAAACCTAATAAATATCGTTTTTGTATTTAAAATGTCCTGATCTTACATATACACATTCTATTATTTTTTGTAACGAAGATAACTTATTTTACATGTAAAATTGCACAATAATTTCAGTTGCATCATTAGTTTTTTATCCAATGATATCTTATTTATACCTCAAATGAAATGTGGAGTCCTATAATTGCGTTAACACAAAAAAACAAAAATGTATTTTTTAGAACACCTAATGGTAGTTTAGAAGCTTCTTAAGCTGCGCTTAAAGGAAATACTTTGCAGCTGTAGAGTTTACTGTAAAGCGGTCTAAAATGGACCCAAACCAGATTTACAGCCAAGTAAAGAATAAAAAACCTGGAGGCATAAATTTTTCTTTATGGATATCCAAAATACGTCACACTAAGACTAAATCGTCAGAAGCATGGAGAAAAAATAGAAGCATCCCTTTCCTTCGGATTTAGATCATTCTATATATAAACTCGTTTATCAGCAAAGCACGGACAATATCCTTTCGTTACATCTCTAATAAATAAATATTATATATAACTGGGCTCAAATTTCGTTTTATTGAAATAAAACCATGAAGTGCCATTACACATTGAGGGGAGAGGCTAGACTTTTCCCCTCGGAACAGAAATACTACTGATTGCAGAGATTATTTCTTCGGCAGAAGCCGAAGAAATAATCTCTGCAAGCATCTCATTGGTCCAGAAGGACCAATGAGATGCTTCGTGGATGTCTTGTTAAGTTTATTAATGAAAAATTTACTTAATGTTTACTGAATAAATCAATAGAATTCAGGTGTTTAGTAAGTAGTAAAATCACCTATATAAGTTGTAGTGAAATGTAGCATGTTGTCGAAAGAGTGGTTCGATTTATGGTGAGAAATAGTGCCTAATGATGTTCAGGGCGCCGCTCAAATCATAGCCAATATCGTGAAATAGGTTGACGATATACAAGCCTGCATATGATGCCTTCGCGAAGCCATTTTGTTCAAGTTTATTTGAACAATTAGGCCAAAGGAAAGTTCAACCTCCATTTCTTTTAATTCAGAATATTCGTTATTTTGTTTAATTCTGAATAAGCTGTTGGAAATGTATGATTCAATTAATTGTACATATTGTTTCGGTAGTTTTTGAATTAAGCCTCTGTGCTATACTTTATTGAAAGCTTGAGCAGCATCTAAGGAAAAAGCCGAACAAATAGCGCTTTTTCTATTAAATCAGTAATGCATTGCACCTGTTAGAAGTTAGATTGTAGAATGTGAATTTAAGAAGTAAAACTGATGATTAGAAATTGCTTATTTCTTCTTTATTATGGGTTGCATTCTTTTCAACAGGAGTTTTTCAAATACTTTAAATATTATTGGTAGCAATTAAATAGATCTGTATAATATTCCTGACTTGGGAATCATTATAACTTTTGCTATTTTCTAGGCACTGGGCACATGTTTAATCTAAACACTGCGTTAATTAAATATGTTAATTCAACTATAACGTTTTTTTTTAACGCTTCTTCATAATTTCGCCAGTTATTGAGTCATATCCGAGTACTTTATTTGAATTAATATTAGTTATTATTTCTATAGCTACTTCTGTTAGTGTTTCATATTTTATTTCTTCGTTTTCTTTTTCGCTTCCTGTGTTGTTGTCCTGTATCTTAATTTCATTGGGTTTGAAGACTTCCTCAAACTGGTTAGCAAAAGCGTTGGCTTTTTTTTTATCTCTCGCCCATTCTCCATTTATCGTTTTGATTGGTGGCATATGGGTTATAGGTGTTTTTAGCAATTTCGTTGCTTTCCATAAATAATATTCGGTATCTTTATCTGCTGTTAATTTAATCAGGTAATTATTTATCGAATCTTCTTTTAGTTTCTAAATCTTTCGTTTTTATTTCCTTATATTTTTCTTGACTTCTTTTTTCACTTACTGGATTTCTTATCTTTGTGTAGTTATAATACTTACTGCCTTTTGGTTGAGTTCTTTAGTGTTGTCCCAAGATGCTTATTGTACTTAAATTACTATTCAGCTTCTTCCTCGAGTTGTCGTTTTATTTTTAATTGTACATTTAACTTAATATTGTTTTTCAGATATACTTTAAAGCTTTACCGATCTGTCGTTTTGTTGGTGAAAGTTAGTCTAATTTCTCTCTTAATTATTCCTGCGCAGTTTACATAGTAGAACTGAGAAAAAAATCGTTTTTATAAATAAAAGTACAAACCATGTTTAAGCAGGCAGTTAGAGCTATTTACCCTTTGGTCACTATTTATTTTTTGCACTTTGCTAATACTTTTATGTGGTGGATACCCATTTATGCCATAAATTCTTTCAATAAATCAAAGGGTCATGGCACCTTTAGGTGCCCAATGCATGCTGGCATCTAAAGATGCCATCTGTGGTCAAAGGGACAGAACATCAAATCATTAACCTAGTACTGGAAAGATTGACATTTATAAAACTGCCAAAAATATTAACAATTTTGGAGTAAAATTTCAATATCTATGAGTAACGTTTTAATAAAGCAAACTCCTCAGTTAGTCGAGTATAATATGCAATCCGAAGAAGTTGACAATCTTATTAGTGGACTAGTCGAAATGACAAAAGAACTGGATTTATATAAGCAATGAAGTTCTGATTGAACTTGAAGACCACGGAAAAAAAATAATCAAAAAGAAAAAATCACTACAAATTACAATAAGTTGTATTTACATTTTTTTAAATACGTTTTTATTAAATGTATATAATTGAATAAATAATAATTTATTTTACGTTTTGTTTTCTTAAATGCATATACATATATAATACTGTTTTATTTTCACTTATCCATTGAGACTAACCATAATATAATAAAAATTGCTAATTTTGTTACCAAAAAAACTTGACAACACTTAACAAAGTCAAAATATTAACTGATTGTTTTTAAGAAAATAAAAATTCAGCAGCAACGACTACCACTTTTGCTTTGGTCGAAAACTCAAAAATCATTCTTATTATTGTAATTGTTAAATAAAGAAAACAATTATTTTATTTATTATATATTTATAATCAAAAGTTTAGACATCCATTTGACACATACACGTCGTTACAATACCTAATATGTAAAACGAATGACGTTTCAGCAGGTATAAAATTAATTCTTAAATAAATTTATCGTTTTTCCAACATTAATACTATGAAAGCTCAGTTGCCCGTATAAATATACGGCCGTATATAAAAAAGTAAAATTTACCTGATTCTTGCGGTCAGTACCATCAGGATTTTATTATAGATATTGGATTTCATTTTATTTAATTTTGCTCGGTAAAATTCGTTGTTCTGCAACACTCGTTTTAGACGAAATGTTTATATTTTAAGATTGTGATTATTCAATGATTTTACCGATCATATATAGAAAATTTTGAAGAATACTTAAAACTAAGAGTTTATATTCATTTGACACCACACATATTTTAACACCCAAGAAGTGTACATAAAATTAACACGTAAATTTATCGTTTTTCATACATTAATTCTATGAAAATTCAGTTGTCCACTTGGAAAGGTCTACCTCAATCTCGTGGCCATGCCGTGAGGTATTTATTTAGATATCAATTTTGTTTTTGAAAATCATTGACAGAATACTCAAAAATCATTTGAATTACACTAATCGTGATAATAAAGAAAACAGAATTTACTTATTGTATATTGATTATTTATAATTCAAAGTTCATTTGAGACATATTCATTACAACATCCAATAACTAAAATTAATGACTTTCGTGGGTGTAAAATTAATTAGTATGTGAATTTATCGTTTTTCAATATTAATACCATAAACGCTCAGTTTTTAGGACTATTATTTGGCTCAATGGTAAAAAGCGATCCAAACATTATATGTTGAACCACCGGAAACTTGGCCAGAATCTAAAAAAGAAAGTAAATATTATTTAACGAAAAAGGAATAAAAATGCAACTTTAATTAATATATTGACCTCCTTGGAATACATCTTCAACAGTCCGTTGTTTATTTTTTTCCAACTCTGCACCGCAGTAATGCTCCAGAGCTGATAAGAGTGCTCGGCGAACGGTCCAGTTTTAACACTTTGTATGTTTCTGATGCACTGCAAAAACATAAAATCATCCGTGTGTTCTTCGAGAATCGCTTCATCCAAAAACTTTTCCGGTTCAATTATATTGTTGCCTAATTTTAAAATAAAAAAAAAATTATTTGCTTGAATTTTAACTTTAAAGTAGCGTTTTATACCAATTAATTGAGAGCTGCCCCAAACGAAAGGCAAGAACTGAAAATCATCTAGACTCCATACGCCGTGACTTCCAGCCGGCTCCATTTTATATGTGTGTTGCAAAGTACGCACAAGCTCCAAATACCTATTAATAATAGCAGAAAAATAAATTTGCAATCTGATATATCGTATAATGCATCATAAAGCAGTTTTGTCAAATAATTAGTAGCCTATTCCCAGATTCATCTACTAATAAAGCTTCTGAGTAATATACATAACCAGCTCAAGTTAAAATGCTTGAAGCATAAATCAATATTGATAGTATATTGCGCCCATACTCGGTTGTCTACAGAAATTACAAAACAGATCGCTCGGCGGCCAAAACGGAGGCAAACAATATTTGTTGTCAAACCCCGGAGGGAGTCAAACCTCGTGATTCAAACCCTGAAGAGAGAAAGGTATTACAATCTCTGTCGTATTAGACAGTTTGCAGTTATGACTAGGTCTTCGGAAGACCTTTGGATATGCTTGTGTAAATAATTTTAGAAAAAAGAGATTATAGACAAAGCATCGTAAGGAAATAATAGAGAAGAATACTTAAATACACCGAACACATTTAAGTAAAATGACAGGAAGCAAAATGTAACATGAAAATAACAATAACAAAGTTTTTGAGTAAATGAGTTTTAAGATTTGCGAACAACCTATACAATGAAAGTATCTGGAAGGTCGTTCAACCTTGCAATAAGTAGAATGGTAGGCACAATACTCAATTAATATATTATTAAAGAGGTCAAAGACAAGCAAAACTTGTTTAACTTTGAGTCACTCCCAGTACAGATAGCCTATAGAATGCTCTAAAATGTAAGAATACTGCTCCTTTGCGATATAAAAGATTAATTTTTAACCTGTTAAAGATATTGCAGACAGTAGCAATTCTATCGCTAGGTCTGAGCGCGTTTATCTTGAAAAGGCAACACAGAAACATAGTGAACGACAACTCATGTCCGGTGCCGTAATCGATTCTTGTGGCGTTGCCGAAACTCTCCTCCAAGTACACCCTAATTTCGGGAATGGCCGCGTGGAACTTTGGGTCCAAAGCGTTGGCCAACAGTTGCGCGGAGTTCTAAAATGAAAAACAATAAATCAATTGATATTGTAACTTAAACATTTACAAATCACCAAAGTTAAAATTACCTGTGTTAACTTGTTGTACCAATGTCGAAATGCCTTATTACCGAAACGTTGCGGTTGATCTATCGGAGGATACTGATCGATCAGACGAAACAGCGAGTTCAAAAGAATCATAATATTATTCACCTCGCTGGACGGGTGGTTGTCCAAAACGAGTGACTTTCCAGTCACTGCTTTGTTCAACGATAATATGAAGTTGACGTAATCCTAAAAATAGGTAATGCAAATTAAAATCAGTACGACTGATTCAAATAATATATTGCAAAACATTCTACTAATTACATATCGATATCATATTTTTTATTTCGAAATTTATAATACTTTCTCGCTTTTGCTCACTCACTCTTCGTTTGAACGTCCTCATCCAACGGCAACAAAGCGGTAGATAGGATTGGCACAAAGGAAATGGATAGACTTGAAGAGAGAATGAAAGCAGATTAGAATCAGTCAATGGAATTTTGAGTTGAACCCACTTCGGAGACGATTATTACTTTTCTAACCATTTAAAATATAAATACGGTTGGTGTTTAGAATTTATAGAATTTATATTACATGGGTCAGAATTATATTAACCTTTTGCGATAAGATGTCACTGCTATGGTGGAATGGTTGTTTTTCCGTATCCTGAGACGGTATTTCATATGCGATTCTTCAGTGGCATAATTAATGTTATTTATTGTATTAAATCATTAAATTACTTCATTATTTTTTTGTATTATATAAAAAATTATATTATTCGTAATAATCAATAACGAAAAGTTAATAATCACTGTGGTAATGGATGTGTTTATCTTTCAACGAATTGTGTTTATTTTATTGATGACAAATTTTTTCAGGTACTTTTTTTTAATACTTTTATTTCAATAATACTAATATACTAATTACATATAATATGCATGTTACTGGTTTATAACCATTTTCATGTTTACAAATTAACGAGATATTTTTATATTTTCTGGTATGAAAATGAGTGTTATTTAATTGTTGGTATTTTAAGGCTAATATGTAATTTTTTAAGATTAGTAAAAATAAGGTGTGTTATATATTATTTTTATAGCTTTGTTTTGAATGACTTGTAATTTAGAAACAATAGTATTACTGGTGTTACTCCATGACGGGAGGCATATGTTAAAATGAATCTAATTATAGATTAAAAAAAAAATTATAGTTATCATACTCTTTTTATTAAATATAGGTCTAAGGGTCGCAATGGCGGCAAGTCATTTAGACCGAAGTTCCAAAATATATTTATTAAATTCAAGCTTAGAGTCCAGGTGAAAGCCCAGGTATTTGACGCTTGTTTTCCATTTGACATTATATCCCTCTTCATTTAGGATAGGTGGTTGCAAAGTTTGTCCACATTTTGTGAAAATAATTGCTTCTATTTTAATTTTCCGCCACTCAAAATATTTATTTAAGATTTCAAAAGATTTTTGTAATTTAAGACCATAAGCATTCATTTAAATAGCTGTATCGTCAGCATAATAAACGTGTATATTTTATTTTAGGGACATTGTTCATATAGAAGATAAAGAGGATCGGCCCGAGCAAACTTCCCTGAAGAAATTCAGCTGGAATTTTATATTCGAGTGTTCATTATATAATGAAACAAAAATGCTTCTACTTTTAAGGTATAAGCATATTAAGCATAGCAGATAGTCAAGGGGTTTTTTGTATAGTTTATGAATCAAACCATCATATTCTGCCCTTAAACAACACAATATCTAAAATTGACAGCGTTATGCGGTTCAAGTAATAAACATGTCTGTTATTACTACGGTTCATGCATTTTTGGTTTGCTTATTTTCATTTTGAAATGGAGTGATAAACAGTGTAATAAACATTGGAATTTGTGATCTCGCTGTGACCTTTTTCGTGTCAATTTGAAATATTAATTGATCAAGTTTACATTTCTTGTGTTTTAAGCCGTTTAGAAAAATATGTTTTTAACCCAAAAAATGTTTAATAAACGTAAAAAAAATATTAACTGAAAATGTTGATAGTGGAGATGGCGAATTTACTTTCGCTATGCAGTCCATTGAGCAAAGAATAAAATATTAGTTTTTTAACTGCAAAAATATTTATAAATAAAACCATTTAATGGTTAAAGACCATTTATATTTTCGAACTTTATAGATGTTAAGTAAATAATATTTAATAAAAAAATATTTTTTTGATCATGAAATAATTTTGTTTTATTTTTTTTATTTATCAATATTTTTTATGATAAATAATATGTTTTTAAACCTAGTGAAATTTATAGGTACTACGTATATTTCTAAATATATTTCAAAAATAATGACTAAAAAACCATCAAAAATACGATTGATGTTTTTTTTAAATTCCATTTAACACATTGTTGTCGGGTGATTTCGCGCATTGTCTTAAGCCTGGCGCGGGCCATTTTTTAGCAGCCGCGGAATTAATCGGAAACGAAGAATTTCCGCGTTTTTTTTCGGAAACTCGCCATAACTTTTATACTATACAATATAAAATTATGAAATTTTAAACACAGACTAACCATAAACAGTACTATCAAATAAAGAAGAAACATGGAGGTTGACACTTTTATATTCACTGGAAACTTGCGTTTATTTTGCACATAAAAGTACTATAAAAATGTATGTAATAAAAAATCGAATTAAACACTAAATAAAACTAAAATATGTCACAATTTGTTTTTATGAATAGTTTTTCAAAGTATGATATCTCTAAAAACACGTACCTCTGTGTAGAGGTATGTCAAAAGGTACATAACCACACTTTTGGTCCAATCATCAATAATCAGATAAATTATCCACACAAATTCATCGTCAGATTTCTTTTCATCGGGTGAAAACATTTCGGGGTGTAAAACTATTTTTTAGACAACCGAACGACCGAACATTTACGCGTAACTGTAATGATGTATTTTTTTTATAACAAGTCACAGATGTCGCAGTGACCGTTGCTTGTTATCTACCCCAGGTCAAGTTTCATTGGAATTTGTTATTTTTTCTCACTCCCGACCATCCCTTCTTTTACATCAGGTAGAAAGTAATTCCTCGAAGCATCTTGAATAGATTTGTGACATAATGGAAGATATTTGGGATAACAGGAATTTTTTATAGTTCGTTATTTAACTTTTTGTACGGTATAAAAAATCAATATCAAAATTAGTACAATACATTTGGTGGAATTGTAATAAATGCGATGACGAATAAAATAATGTCTTTATTGAATATCAAAGCAGTGATATCTAGCTGCTGACAACAAAAAAAAATGCAGTTCAAATTACACGGATAAACACGTGAGCCGACTTCTAGCAACAGACTACAAAAAACGGATTTTTACGGGTCCCGCTATCCAGCAGCAGTTCCGCAAAAACGGAAAAATCCGTGTCCCGACAACAATGTGTTAAATTGTGCAAAATTGTTTTCGAGTGGGTTGTTTTATGGCAAAGTTCTCCAATCGCAAAGAATTAATCCTTTATAAGACACTTTTTTTTTGTTTTAATTACATCTTTCAAAAATAAATTAATATCTTCTTTATCGTTTTTGGCGGAAATATTCTAAATTAAGTCAACTTTATATTGAATGGTAAACTGACCTACCAATGTACGTTATCACAAGTGCTTTTGTAACATTAGGTTCATTATTAAGAAAAAAACATAGGAAATATAGACCTTAATTCTGGTGGTATATACATGTACCACTTTGTTCAAGGTGTCCTATAAAGGGTTAAGGGGTCAAAATATAAGCGACCAGAATAAATATTAGATGGTCAGAATTAATATTAAATGGCAAGAATTATTTTAACAGATGGTAAGAATCATGTAATTTAATGAAATAATATGAATCTTATTGAAATCGACATGTTAAAAAAACTACCACTGTAGTAATATATACATTTACATACTTATTATTATATATTTACATGCAATGTAAAAAATGTTACAGTGAATTATTAAATTTTTCGGTGAAGTTAAATTTTTACTAGTGAAGTTCAAATACATTTTCATCAGTAGATACATATTTCTACTAGCGAATATATAACTTTAATTAAATTATATACTGATCTATAATGTCTATAAAACGCAATTTGGTATGAATATAAAAAAAATATGCAAAATATTATAATTTTAAATGTACTATTAAACATTACATAAATACTATTTAATATTTTCAGTTTCTACTTTATTACAATGGAAATTCCTTCCAAATTATTTGTATCCAGTGAAAAATCCAATTTGTTGAGTTTATGTGTGAGCGATTTGTTTTATAAGATATTTCTAAAATAAATAATTTATTGCCCATTTATATTTATAAATGTTAAAATATTTTTAAAGTAAGTTTAAATTCTAATTGTCTTATATTTTTATTCTAACAATTTTTTTTAATAAAATTCTGATTGAGATTTGATGTTTATTCTGACCTAAAGTTGATTTTAAATTTAATCATTTAATTTGTTGTCTTTGAAAAAATTAGTGTTTTTTAGACAGTAGACGTAAAAGTTTTAAATTAAATTTGTAACTTGTTTTGTGTACATATAAAAAGTTTGAATTGAAGCTAGAATTACAATATAGTAAATGGCAACTTACAGTATAAGCCTTGGATGGCTCCCAAGCCGCCATATCATCGGTAGTTTTCACAACCTTGACAGGCCTAATGAATTTGTGTGAATCCATAGCTGAAAAATTATAATACAAAAAGTTATATTAGCAAAATATTAAAATGTACAATTTTCAATTTGATTTACAGTATCACCCCGCGCACAATTAAATTAGCCACACTACATAATATTGTTTAGAATATTGGCGCCAATTATATAAATTATATTATATGGTTTAAATGTTGAATTTTCTTTTTTAATTTTGTAGATTTGCTAATGTAATTGGGTGCAGGGTGATTAGCGCCTCGCGTTTAACAATAAAACTTAACAACTTGTTCAACGGTTAACCAATGAATATTCAAAATAAACCTAGAAACCTCATATTTAAATTGTTTATTATTACTAATCTAAAAGGATTCAATACGTTAACAACATAACTCAATTGAGTGCAATAAATGTCATTTTAAAGACTGATTCATTTTTGCATCGAATGTTGCCCAAATTAACAACGGTCGATCGAAAAATGCGCACGAAATGATATTGGTTTATATACAAAATATAAATACAGAATGGAACCGGCGCTGGAGGCTCCATCTTGTTCCAAGTGCGCCGTAAAACAAAGCAAAGTCGGCTCAATCGATCGCTGTGTTGAATGTTGCCACAACAAATAAACATGTGTCATCTGGATCTTTCCTTCGAATAACATTGATTTTTCGCATTTAATGCCATTTCATTTTCAAACATTAACTCAATTACAATCGTAAAAGCTATGCGCGTTATATTCTTAGGTGAGCAATAAATTGAATAAATTTAAAGACTAAAGAATCAATTGATCCTATAAAAACTATAATTAAGATGCAATAAAATGTTATGTTTTAAATTCTCCCCTCGAAAAAAAGTAAAACGGTAAAACACAATACCTTGATGCTGGCGATAAATCTAACTTAAGGAGATAAGTATTTAACTTTTCTCCTCGAGGACATAATTGGCATTTCTGTTATCTCTTAGAAAGGTTAAGATTTAAATACATTTATTTAATCAATTTCCAGCCGATGGCTTACCAAAAAACCATCGAGCGAGATCGCAGCTCCACTACCAGTCGCAATTAGTGTCTGACGACGACATCAGCATACTTTATTGGTTCAGGTTCACCTCAGTCATCAGTCATAACAATTATGTTAGCCATATTTCAAATTAGTTACACATTATTTTCATCAACTTTTTCTACAAGGGATTTTAGTAAAATTCTGTCACAGCACATCAATGTAAATATATTAAATAATAGTATTTTCTGTTCAAATTATTGATTTTCTTCGGGTTATCTAAAGAAGAAAATCTAAAAGAAACAGTCTGGAGACTCGAAAATATTTTTTATATAATGGCGACTTATACATTTTAAAGTGAATGTGTATTTTTCAGAGAAATTATATTTTCACTAGTGAAGTCCAAATACATGTACTAGTAGATATATATTTCTACTTGTGAAAATGTAATTAACTGTTTAGCACTAGTGAAATTATATGCTGCTCTATAATACCTATGAAACTCAATTTGACAGTTGCGAAACGTCCATTTGCTGTTCAAACTCAAACCTAACCTAAAGAAAATTTTAAAACTTTTATTAAATCAAGTCCAAAATATAAACTGAGCCAACTCATGTCTTAGGGGAAAATAAACGAAAAAAGAAATACAGACAGACGTAGCATCCCTCATATTGCACCATAGTTTGTCTGCACTTTGATACAACACTATGACTATAACACACTTTTAAAAATAGTATAGCTATCCTTACCGATATTACTACGGACTTATGATATAAGAGTATTGGTTAAAGTATATTCAAGCCAAATTTTGGTCAATATGAGGGTGCAAAAACAATTATCATTTCTCAGAATCAAAATTCATGTCAAAAGCAATAAAATCGTGTCGGCGCCGTCGCAGTGGGGGGAACGCTCGGTAACGACGTTCCTACATCAAAATTCGGCTTAGATATGCTTCATTCGTATCTCTCGTATTAAAAGTCGTTATATTGTTATAAATAGTCTTAATATGAAAGTTACACAACCGAGCATTTCCAAGGTGACGGCGACGACACGATTTTAGTGTTTAATTAATTTGGTTAAGAAAATGCATATAATTTAATGAAATCGAAATATTAAAAAAACGACCACTGACTGGCCATTTTTTGCCTTCCTCTGGAAAAGGTTTAAATGACATCTCTGAATATTAAATATTTTTTTTAATATTCAATATTTTTTACAGTGATCTACATTTTTATTTTAGTTATTCTACTTTAATTTCAACACATTCTTTAATTCAAGAAGATTTAGTAAGCTATTTAATTATTCAAAACGCTCTAATATTTTTGTTTAAAAGAAATGTATAAAAAGTTGCTTGAGAATTTGTTGTTGCGCTATCAGATTCGATAAAAATCCAAAATTAGAAACTTTAATTACTAATCGCTCAAAACATATTTTTACGCAAATTCAATGAAAAGAGTTGAATAGATCACGACAGTATTTAATGAAGTTTGGAGAACGGATGGCAATTAGACACAGATTGAGTCATTGCAGTAGTATTTATTGAGAGTTACACATAGTTTATATGATATTTAATTTTCTACGAATAAAGCAACACCAGCCGCTGTCTTCCGACGAGGTCCACCAAAAGAATGTCGCTGCCGTCACGTCAGTGCTAACAGTGTCGACAACTCTTGATCACAATGAATTAAATAATAAATATATAAATAGGATCACGCAAAATAATAAATTTTATTTCTCATTCATATACCGTTAGGTACTAATTAAAAAAATCTGATTGTGGAGATGAGGGAAATAAGAATTATAGAATTTTATTTATAAAAAACGACGAACCCATTTAACCATCAAGTGCGAATTTTTTGTTTTCATTAATTGACATTTTACTTTGAAAATACACGTTACGCATTGTCGCACAGATTTTTTTTGTACTATAATTAGAGAAACATATTTTGAGCATAATTTTTTTTTATTTTTCGCAAATCATCCCACTTTTTAGCGTCTATTTTAGCATTAAAAATTACAATTTTTTTGTTAAAATATTTTTTTAAAGCGTAACAACATGTATGCTTAATTTTTGCGTTTTTATATTAATTTTGTGGAAAATAATTTTGATTAAAAAAGGGGAATTAGGGGAATGGGGGGGGGGGGATAATAATAAATATATCAATGTAAATTATGCTGTATCTTTTATACTTTCCAGAATTCATTATAGATACTTTCAATTTAAAAAAAGTGTTATTGAATTTACTATAATTTTAAATTAACTGTACATTAGTAGACAGTAATGGTTGAAAAACAAATATTAATTATTACGTTTATATAAAAGTCTGATGCAATTGGCAACGACGGAGCAGGAAGCAAAGATCGAGTCGATACAGAAATAGATTCACATCTTTGCTACTTGTTTGTCGAAAAAAATCAACAGTCGAATATTCTTGAAAAATATCAAATACTACATATCTTTAAGACTTTCTCAAATATTTAAGTAAGGTTTGTGCTTTAATAGTATTTATGTCTACATGTGCGCGATTTATAAATAAATATATTATATCAATTTAATTTTAGATCAATGATATACGAAGTGTTGTGATATATATAGAAATAGTAAAAATGCCTAAAATACGACAGCCGGCGACTTTGGAGCATTTGGCTATCGCGGCATTAGCCGATTGGATCACTCAGATAGGCGACGACATCATGCCTTATATTGAAAAGATTTCAAGAGCGGATTTTCAGAAAGGCGCAAGTGTGCTACAAGCAAATATGATAGTATTAAAAAATATATTGGATTACAACATACCCTATATGTTATTTGATACGTTTGCAATCGAAATGTACAGAGCAGTGTTAAAACTGACGGAAAAAATTAAAAAGTCAATGACGTTCAGGGGGTCCACTAGTAGGATGTTATGCAAAGTTAAAATCGCCGTCGGCTTGATCGAAGTGCTGCTAACGCAAAAGTTAACAAAGTTAAACATGGACGAAATACCTCAAATTATGCGACAATTCTTTTACATTAACTTTTCACAACTGAAAGGTTTAACGCTACTCAATTTAGGCTCGCTGTCCGGTGGATGGAAGACTTCAGATATGGAACCTACCATCATATCGGGTCTTACCACTCTACATAAATTGAGATGCCTCACCATATACTACGACTGTACCGATAATATCTTAGAAGCGGTGAGTTCAAAATGTCCAGAATTAAGATCGATAGATGTGACTAGTTCTAAGAGTATAACGAATCAAAGCGTAAAATATTTGATCAACTGTCCAGAGTTGCGTCAAGTGCAGTTGCATAGAACTGGAGTCACTTTAGAAGGTTTTACGAGAGTTTTACTAAATTGTCACAAAATAGAGGATCTGGGACGCTGCGACGAACTAGGTAGGGTTTTGGAATATATAAATCTTACAAATTCTGAGGCGGGTCCTTTTAATCTGCGTAAATATGTGAGCATGTATGCGACATCTACACATTTGCAACTGTTGGTAAATTTATGTCCTTTAATATATTCTATATCAGTGTTTCACAATTCCTTCTTGAGCGATTTGATGATAATCATCGGATTGAGTGAATTGTCCGAACTTAAACTACTTTCGTGTGATTTTTACGGCGATCAAGTTAAACAAGTGTTGGAATTGAAGGGATGTAATTTGACCACTCTTCATTTGGAGCATGTCGATCAATTAGATCTGAATTCTCTGATGTATATTAGTCAGTTTTGTCCGACGTTAAAAAGCTTGACGCTCTACAATTGTTTTCTGATACAACACACTTCGTTGTACACGAAAAAAGTAAATTGGAATCCGTTCCACAGTTTGCAAAAGTTGATATACGTTTGCGAAGGAACCGACGAGCAGCTGATATTTCTATTGGGTAATTGCGTGAATATCCGTTATATCCATTTGGGTACGACCGTACGTACAAACGATACGGTGTTCGATAAGATAATGGATCGTAATCCGTTCTTATTCTTAGAAGAACTGAGAATTTTAAAATCCGAAGAATTGACAATGTACACAGTCAATCGTTTGCTCACAGGATGCGTAAAACTTCGAGTTTTGGCAGAACTTGAATGTTGGGTGTGCTTGACTGAACATGACTTAGAACACATTAGAACCCATGTAAAAATCAATAACTTAGATTTAGATATTACACCATTACAAAGATATAGATCTTGATCTGTTGAATTGCTCATTATGAGCTGTGTGAAATAATCAGAAAATATAACATTTTAAACATTATACTGATTTTTATTTTTCAAATGTGTAAATTTTGCGAGTAGTGCTACTCAAACGGTATTCTGCAGATAACCCAAATAAAATTGAATAAAAAAACAAAGAAGTATAAAATGTTTTTAAAATTAAGTGATAAAATATAAATTATATAATTAAAAAACTAACTTTCCAGTCTGTGTTTATACGAAATCCATTTGTTTCACGGAATAATGAATTGCCTGTGAAGATATAATATGTGACTTGGCTGTTGACTTTTAGTTAAAAATTGTCTTGAACTGCAACTTCGCTTAGCTCTTTTGGAGCAAAGTGAAAAAAATTGTGGAAACTATATGATATTGAATTTAAAAATAAACTTATTTTTATGAAGCTGATTTCTCTGCCATAAATTAAATCAAAATATAATATTTAAATTCGATAACATTCAATATGCACTAGGCGTGACACTTAAGTTATGCAAAAACAGGAAATTTCACTTGTTTATTGTTAACCTAACCCAAAAATTTCTTCAGTGAGTGTAGACAAAAAATTGTACATTGTAATCAGATTGCAAAGAGAATATACTATGATTTTTATACACAAAAATATTAATCAAAATGGACATTGTTAGGTGTTAATATATTATATACATATATACTGAATATTTATAAAATAAAGTTTTATTTTCTATTTAATTTTAATACATTTTTGTTGTATATTACTTCCTCCTCTTCTTCCTAACTTCATTTGGATTTTTCCTCATCCAGTTTTTAATATCAGTTTGATTTCTGATTCCGAGTACGGCAGATTTCGAGTTCACATCGCGCATCACAAATGGAGAAAATCCTAAAACAAGAGGAATTATTAGAAAACCATAGCAAATAAATAATAGATAATTTAAACAGCAATCATACCAGCGATATAATCGGGATTTAAAGGATTATTTTTTTGACGAGCTAACTTGGTGGGTCTGTGACGCGGATTAAAATCGTCAGCATTAAGGATTGGATTTTGAGCATGGTGGCCGCCTTTCGGCATCGGCAAAGTGAATCTTTTGCCACGAGAAGTCAAAGGTTTTTTAGTGTTGATGAATATGTGTTGTTTGCCATTTTCGTCCAAAGTCACCGACACCTTTTTAAGTGACGCATGACCACATTTAGGACAAAACTTTTTAGTCATCACACTGGTAGTTTTGAAGCAGGTTATGCAACGCAATATGAACGTGCGCACCCGTCTTATCAACTTTCCATCGTAAGTCGAAACGTTGAGGCCAATTTGTTTCAATATGTTTTGCATGGCAAAATCTGCAGTAATACAAGACACCACGCATTTTTCGTCTCCGACGTATTGGCCGTCGTTATTCTTTTTCATCTGGGCCACGTTATCGACCGTGATCCAATCGCCGTCATCATCTTCGTCAGATTCTAAACACAATAATTAAAATTAAAATCAAATTACTATATAAATTAACGCACTAATAAATTTACCTTCCGTATCTTCTTCACTTTCATAATCACTATGAACTTCGCCTTCTTTATTAATCGGTACGAGAATATCGACTTCCGGATCTTCACTGTTTAAGTCCAACGATTCCAATTTCTTTTGAAATTCGTCATTAAATAAACATTCAGAATCTTCTTCATTTTCTAAATGTCCTTCATCGTTGGGTACATCTTTCTTGATTTCATCTTCGTTCTCATCATTCGGTGCACTTTTATCGACGCTCAGAAAGAATCCATCGGGATTTGCAGCAAGAACGTTCCCTCTTTGGACAGTCGGCGTCAAATTGAGATGCTCAGATCCGACTATTTCTTTCTCCAATTGATACGTCAGAGCGACTACTTTTATATCAACAGCAGAAAGGCTAGCATAATCACCAGTTATTTTTGCGAACTCAGTAACAAATTTAATATTTTCTGGAAAAACTTCCTTAATAATCAGATCGTACGTTAAGACTGAAAGATGACGAAGCTGCTTTTTACACGTGATCTCTTCTATCACTTCCTGGATAGTATAAACACTTTGTCCGATAGCCTGAAAACATTATTTGTATTACATTGTTATTAAGTTACCTTTATTTCAGTTATCGATAATTATGTGTACATAGTTATTATTACAATAATATCTTATTGCAAAACAGCAATTTAAGATTATTTTGTATTTGTATTCATAACACCTCATATTGAAATAAATAATCAATCTATTCAATACACAAATACAATTAACGACTTACGCGAATATCTGCTCCATTAATAAAAGCGTTTGTGTCTACTACAAGATGTTCTACCGACTTTGAAGAAGGCTCCATAGCTTGCACGTGTGACTGACAGCAATTTGGCCATAAAAGACCGGTGTTCGGCCAAAGTCGAACAATACTGAACATTGCTGTTTACATGTTTAATAAATTATAAAATGTAATATTTAGCGATTCAAATAAATTATCTTTAAAAACATTTTGAGCTTGTTTCAAAAAAATTTAAAGTTACATATATGGGGGCCAATATAGATTTGTTATGGCCAAAACTGGTCGGCGCAGAAATAGCGGTGTTGTGACGGCTCCCTCTCTTCCGGCAAGCTTGTAAGGGTTCGGACGCGTGCCGTCGCGCGTCCGCCCCATTCTAACCATGTAAACACCGTAAACCGTTAAATAAATATTACTGCAGCGGCTCAATCTGTGTCTCATTGCCACCCGCCATCATCACCACCCCTAAACTGGTAACCTGCGACGTGATCCTGAGCACGTACATGGAGTCAGATTCAAAATGGCAGACACAGACGCCGCTGCAGTACAAAAGCCGAGCCGCTGCTGAGCTGTTTGCTGCCATCCCGCCGGTGCTTCCCTGGACCCGGACTCGAGCTGGCGGACCACCAAGACGATGGGCCTGCGCCCCCGACCATGTGCCGCCATCGTCAGCCACCGTCGCCACTGACAGACGCCGCCACCGACCACGTGACCCAGGAAGCACCCGGCGCCGCCACGCGCCTTCAGCGGGAAGCCACCGAAGTGCTGCCGTAGACCAGGCTCGAGTGGACCACGCGTGACCCGTCACGCACCCGTAGGGCTACGCCCCCGCGACTCCGAGCTCGAACCACATGTTCGGGGCCCGTCACGCGCGCGCCCTGTGTAGCTGCACCGACGCACCACAGGGCCCCGAAAGGTGCTCCCGGACATGCCCGTTCTTCTCGCGCCCCCTGGAGCCCTACGCGCCGCCCGGGTCTACGCGTGTTCCACTCGGCTTGGAGCGAAGCACGCCGCGCGTCACTGGAGGCCGCGCCGCCACACCATACGTCACGACTTTGCTACTTTTGCGCCGCCAGCATTTAATCAACAGCAGCGCCAAGGCCCCCATACCTCCCCCTGGTTATAGTTCGCAATTGTAAATTGCTAGGGCCGGAGCCGTATGGGGGCCAATATAGATTTGTTATGGCCAAAACTGGTCGGCGCAGAAATAGCGGTGTTGTGACGGCTCCCTCTCTTCCGGCAAGCTTGTAAGGGTTCGGACGCGTGCCGTCGCGCGTCCGCCCCATTCTAACCATGTAAACACCGTTAACCGTTAAATAAATATTACTGCAGCGGCTCAATCTGTGTCTCATTGCCACCCGCCATCATCACAGCCCCGAAACATATTTTAATATATTGTTGTTGCCCATTTAGTGTAAAAATATGATCCATGTGACGTTTTTGACAAAAATTGATAACTAAAATAAATATAAAAGCAGTAAACTAAAATATATTTTTAAATATAATTAGTCAAAATAGTTTTTATTATAATATAATTTATAAAAATATTTTTATATGGGTCGGTATAGTTGTTTTCTTGAAACCAGAACCGCAATGTCGGGCTCAATGTTGAAAAGTTTTATTCTTAGGTCCGCTTCTACATTAAATTTGTTTCTATACTTTGATTTCATATATAACAATACCGAAAAAGCTTGTTCACATAAATATGTTGTACATAACAAAATTAAACGTTCGAGTGATTTATTTGCAAGTGAAAAGTAATCAGATCTAAGAAGTCCTTAACAGTTAGTAAGTTAAGTTTTGTTGAATTGAAGTTACAAAATGTATGGCATGACAATTTCACGAGAATATATTGTTCAAATACAAATAAATGCTTAGCATTAGTAACGTCCGTGTTGAATGGATCTTTAATTCAATTGTTGCCAGAATCAGGATAGGGAAAATAATTCATACAACTGCTTTTTAAAGCCATTGAATGTTCAACAAAAAACTACCGTATTTCGTTAAAGAGCTCTTTATTGGAAATTTTTATAAAATCAATTAATAAAAGCAATGCTCTCTTTTAATTTTTAGAATATAGCCTCATACGTTTCCATTATTATCATTTCCAAGGTATGCGGAGCAAATTCATACCAATTACTAAATTATTATTCATTTATTATTGTGCAACAATGGTATTTTTATAATTATCGGGCTCCATTTGTACCATCGTCTGATTCTTTTCAATTTTTTTCTGAGTAGAAACCTCAACAGTAATTGCAAGAAAAGCCATATCTGTGTCCGAAATCATCTTGACAGATCGGCAGGTACTAGAATTAGGGTTATCAACCGTCCCGGATTTCCCGGGATCGTATCAGAAAATTTTGACAGATTCGATACGACTTCCTTCGACGGCGCAACAAACCGAATGAGTCATAGCGATTGACGCAGCTTCAATCGAAACCGTCAATCACGTAACGATTGATCGTCTCCGGGATCCTATATATTTAAATAACAAACATATAAACTCTATATACTTTTAATAAAAATACTAATGTGACGGCTCAATGTATGTGTAATAGTCACCCATCCAGCAAATTAGAATTAAAACAAAACGCTGTTTAAGATCATAATTAATATTTTGTAAGTTATGCGATTCTTATAATACATGATTAATAATTCGATAACAAAATATTGGACTTTTAAATTTAATAATAAATAAAGGAAAAAAGATTTTAAAAAATCCTATCTAAATTATGTATAATATGAAAAATATTTATCACGTTTAAAAACTATCATTGCAATTTTTGCGTTATTTATTACTATAAAAATGATTTTTTAAACAGTTTGCTTTTAAAAAGGTATTTTTTTAATTATTTCAAAATTTGTAATGACAAACTGAAAATAATATGTATTTCATTTATTTTGGGAATATTACGTGTACAAAATTTATACATCTGGCAGCACTCGCGATCTGTCACTGGGCAGCTGGTGCTGTTTTGACAATGCCGTTCGATTTTGGATATTTTTTTAAACATATCTTCGGCTTAAACGAAAGGTTTGTGTTAACACTTAAATGTATCTAAATGATTTATTATAATGGTAAACTTCGATATTATGCATTTTTCAACATATATTTCAGAGAAACTGATATGCGCAATTACCCAAAAGAATATCGAGACCCCAGATTGGACGACGAAGAAGATGATTACCAGTAATTTGGAATGTGTTTTCAAGTACACTAACCTAATATTAATGTACTCTTTTTTTTAATGAAGTGAGGACAATCATAGGGAAGACGAAATTTTCGATTCGTTCGAACCAATCGACATGCATCGACATTTAGAACAGCAGATCGGAGATATTTTCAAAATGTTTAGCAATGTGATATTGGAGCCGCCATTTTCGCACGGCGAATTCAACAACTTCAGAGAGGAGCAAGCTCCTCAGAGAAGTATTCGCGATGAATACCTCAAGCCTGGATTTCAATCAGAACACCATAACAAGAACAATGCAAAAGATTCTGATCTAGATGGAATGCAAGTATTTTTAAATATATATTGTATTTGATGAACTGAGTTGTCTTATATTTATAAATTTATTTTAGGATTGCACCTCAAGATTTAGATATATTTATGAATAAAGATCCAGTACCAGAGAGGGGTACGAATATTTTGATTCCGGCTAATCCAAATTCCAATTTTTATGGGAGAACAGTTATTACTAGAACTGTCATACAGCCCGATGGTGTAAGTTATTTCGGTTTTAATTATTTTTTTAAATTTTATATAAACAATAATTAACTTGATTAGACTCAAGAAATTCGTCGCACTGTACGAGATAGCAGAACCAACGAAGAAGAAACTACAGTGACCATAACAAAAAGTGGTAACAATCCCGATTTTAATTCTCCATTAGATGGAAATTTATGGGAAAAGTTTTTTGGAAAAAGATAATTCACTGTGATTCTTTGTAGTTTATGTACATAGGAGGATGAGTGAAATGAAAACCTCATTTCATGAATAATTGAATGAAAAGGTACACACAGACATTATTTTTCTACGTTTCTCTTTAAGCAGGAACGAGATGTGGCGATTTGTTAGTTGTTCAAGACACTTACTGCACAAGTGCAGATCTTGTATAGTTTAAGGCTGATCATTGTCATGTTACAACAAAACACATCTTCAAAAAGTCCACGTCGTTTCGATTCAATTGCCATTACCTTCTGCTTCAAAGCAAAAGTAAACTGCAAACCATCAAGACCGACAGTGTGCTATGTACGCCTACTAAAGACCAGCGTGCATGACTATACTGAACTTTCACTCGTCTCTTGGGTACGTGCAGAAATTTTCAGCTACTACTTTGCCTTCGTGGTCCATGCCTGATTCGTACTGCCCTACTCAAAACTAAATGACTGCTATTAGTTTACAGAACAATAGATCGGTATTCTGAATGTTTATGGTACTTTTGAGGTTTTCATTTAGCTCACCATTATATATATGAAAATTCCTTTCATCCATATTGTTAAAAGAGAGAAAATAAAAATAAATATTTATATAGTATTATTTTATTTCATATACACATGTTATATACATTCGTAACATTATATATACAGCTGGTCCCTAGTCCAATAATTTGCAAGCGGAATATGTACAAGCACAAATTGATCATTAAAATGAAAATATTCAAGGTTGAACAATGTGGTCTTTGGTTTTAGCGAACGATCGAGAAATTTTTAAATTGAACTAGAAAAAAAATCTTTTAGTTTACCACATTGAAACGAATTAAATATTTTATTTTTTACAAATTACATTAATCTATACAAAAAAATAGTATTTTCGTTACATTTTATTTAATATATAAATATATTTACAATTACGTTGCAGTATCACATTTGATTATTAAAATATATTGCGTACGTCTACTAGCTCGTACAAGCTGCGCACGCAAGGAATAACTGGTTTTATATATTTTTTATCAATAAAATCACTAAACAACCATGATTTAAAAAAATATTAATAATACATACATAAGTGTTAAATATATACATACATATTGAGCAAACTATGTATTTGATTATCATAATAAAATAATAAATTTGTATAAAATAGGTTAAATACAAGCACACTTGATTTGTTTGATTGTGAAAAATACTAAGAGATTTTAAGAGTTGAGATTAAATAGATTTTTAATACTCATTACGAGAGAAAAATGTATCTATTATGTATGCAGCCTATTTAATAAAAAAAAATAGCAATCTAGAGCACCACGAAGCATTTAATTTGCATTCTAAAAATTAAAACAATTCCACATCGATATGAAACTAAAAAAATTGCCATATTGTCTGCTCGCACGTTGTTAAACGAAAATAAATATAAATGGACGCATCTTTTACAATAGATAACAACCACAGATAGGTCTTGTTCGACAACTACTTACAATTTACAACAAATTCAAAAGTCACAGAAAGAGAGATGCATCGCTTTAATACTTTAATATAACAATGTAACATATTTGTGAAACAAGACCTTACTGTATATACATGGATTATATACTACACAAATATGAATTGGAATATATAAATGTGTGTCAGTATCCATAATTTAAATAAATATATTTTCCATACAAAAATATTTCAATTCTTGTTCCTACAATGATAACAAAAATAATTTAGATCAATAAAAATACATCACATAAATATCGAATAACATAATTACATTAATTAGTATTATAATTTTAATAAAAAAATATGTATGCGAACGGTGCCAGGAAAAAAAATAACATTTACGTGAAAGTGTAATTAAAAAGTAATTGCAACCCCTACGAAAAACGTTGCAATTTTTACTCCTGGCCGAATCCTTCAGTTTCTTCGATAGCATAGTTTAGTTTTTCTACCAGCTGCTCGTAGCTTTTATAGGGAGGTAAATCGAGGCGGTTGAAGCATGTATGCGAACGCGGAAGCCAAGTATCTTTGCCAACCTACAAACAAACCATCGATCGACATATATAAAATTTTAGACATTATATAACAGATTCTAGAAAAGATTAAATAATTTAATATTCGATCTAATTCATAAAATAATTATTTATTACCTTTTCAATGCAGAACCTTTGAGGTCCATTCGATCCCATCAATTCAGCGAATCCACCCACCGGTACTCTGCACGTTCCGGCTACGAACTGCAATAACCTCGCTCGCTTTTCATTATCAGTTTGTCGTACGAACTGAAATTAAAAAAAATTTAATCAACACCCTATAAACATATTGAAAAATAGAGGATCATACCTGCCAAAACCAAACAACTTGTTTACTCGTACGTGTGTAATGACGATATATAGTATTTCGTTGCCAATCGTCCACTTCGATCTCCTGCATGCCGCACAACATGAGCTCCAATTCTCTCTCGTCGAAATACTTAAGCCACTCCAGAGGCACCACTTCGTTGAACCCGTCCAAGAAAGCTTTAGTCTGATCCTCTATACCCCGCGACATTCTCCAAGCAGTTATTAGCGCCAAATATTCTTCTTTGTTCGTTTGAGTGACTCTCTCGCGGTCACCGTTCGTCTTCAATTCGTGATGAAGCAACTGACCCAACACTTCAAAATCTACACTAAACCACAATTCTAATCCGCATTCGTCTATGTCATTATCTCGGATCCAAATGAGAGAGTTGTAAAATTCGGGATCGATCGACTCGATATCTTTCATAGTCAGCTTCTTGTTCAACATTCTCTTATAAAACGGCATGGTGAAACCGGAATATATGAACCGACCGTGATAAAGGGCCATGGCTATGAACCTGCCGATGAATTTGAAATAAAGCAAATGATCCGGATTTACATAGCTAGCCGGATTGATCTGCAGACTATAATTATTCTTATTCGCATATTCAAACAAGCAGTACATCGGATTGAGAACTTCGTGCGATAAAAGGAAGAACCATTCTCGAGACACGCCACCGTAATCCAAGCCTTCTTCTCCCCTGAATATGACATAGAGCCTTCTTCGGAGTTCGTACGCCGGCAACCTCATGAGTTGGTGATATGAATCTTCAAAAAGTGTTTGCCTAGTGAGAGTGATTTTGATATGACTCTGAAGCGCATTACTCTGACACAGATATCGGAATTGACTAAGCTTCCAGCGGAAAGAGCGCTCGTAGGCACGTGGAACACCGTAAGCGCCTTTAGGACCTTGAGGAGCGCCCGGTCGGGGATCTTGAAAAGTAGTCATGCGAGTGTTATGGTCGACAAAATATCGGCTACCGTCTTCGGTAAATCGTATTTCCCATCCGGGAGGAAGTACATCTTCGCTTGTGTTGACTTCTTGTCCCTGTGGAAACATTTGATGATTATAGATTGTTCTATTAACTTCTTAACCGGGCAGTTTCTTATTACATGATCAAAAATAGTTGATTCTGAACGGGCGGTTAAATTTGTCAAATTAAAATTTAGTCATAAAACAAAATAAAATGCAATGACGATCTTTTGCATCACGTCCGTTATGTATAAAATATAAAGGCGTAATCCCGGTTAAGAGATTAAATAATATTGATAGGTGATAATGATACATACCTGAGTACGTGGATCCTCCCATTGTGTTGTTCGGTTTTTATGGTTTACGAAATACACCCTGCCGTCCGGTTGAACGCGCCTCTCCCACCCGTTAGGCAGATCACCCAACCCACCCTCCTCTGTTTCGTCTGTCGAGCGCACGACTGGTTCGGCGACAGGGCAAGGCGTAGGCACGATCGTACTAGAGCTCGGATTAGATTCAGGTAAAGCATTGCTGGAAGCAGTCGGTCCGCCTGGCTGTAAATTAAAAAAAAAAAACATTGAACAATTTTTTCGTTTCCCACGCACGTCCTCTGATATTATGACATACTTGATTGTATAAGAAGCGCTGGTTTCCTTGTGGGATGACATGACGCCTTTCACCCTGCCAATGCTGGAAGTGTTGTAGTCTTTCAGCGGACGGCCGCTGCCAAGTAGTCGTACGAGTGTTGTGATCGACGTAATACATTCTGCCTCTTTCGTCGCGTCTTATTTCCCAACCGGCCGGTAACGTCATAGGACGCTCCCAAGATGTAGATCGCGAATTATGATCGACATAATATCTACATAAATTAATAAAAATTGAAATGAAAAATATATTGTAAGGTGGATTACTAGAAATAATAGACGTACCTTCTACCGTAAACATCGTATCGCATTTCCCATCCAGCTGGGAGTGGTTCTTCGACCGCAGGAGGTGGAGCGACATGTGACGGTCCGGCTGTTCCGTTAGGCACTACGGTAGCAACTACAGTCCCAGCAGTGGGAGTGACTTCGTTCGACGTTCCGTTGCAAACGACGGGCTGAGGTGGCGGTGCAGCGATGGGTAAAGGCTAAAAAAAAATATTTTTATATAAAAAGCAAATTTAAATCAGTCTGGCTTTCACGGATATTAATTAAGTTTTAAGTTATAAATAAGATCAATACAATAAGATGTAATCGAAAAATCACACTAATTTTAATAAATATAATAATCACCTGTTGAGGTTTTGGAGCAGCCGTTGTGCCATTTTCAGATGTAGAAGTTATCGCAGAAGTCTTGGTTCTAACTCTCCCGCGTACTCCACCATTTAAAACACTATGATTACCTTCACTAGTATTGTTATTGACGCTGTATATGTCACCGGACATATCTAAACCGTTCAAAACGACAACCAGTTCGCCAATCTTAAGATCTATGGCCACTACATCGTTTGACACGTCGCTATTGCGTTTTAAATCTAAAAATTAACATATAATTACTCGTCGAAAGGAATCGTACGATCAAAGTTGACCTAATATTACCTATTGTAAGCTCCAAGTTTTCGCATTTTCCTCCGAAATGCTTCAGAATTTCAAACAGGGTTATTTTTAGCCCGCCGATCACGTTGTCTCTTCGAAATTTATGTTGATCTATCACCTTAAAACCTATCAGCGACCGTTTATCCACGTACAGCGTAAATTCTTCGTTCCATTTGGGATGGGCTGTGTTCTTAGCTAAATCGGTTTTCACCGTGGAATGAGGATAATCGACGCAAATCTCGACATACGTACTCGGTTTAAACAAGCCATTGTGACGAAACGAAGCAGATTCGACTAAAAATAAAGAAATCTGATTGAGTCTGATCGAACAACAAACATGTTGAAAAATAAATATTATCGTATATTATTATAAACTGAGTCATATAAATATTTAAAATTATTGCATGATTAGCGATATGATTATCAAAGATAACGCATCATAATATGTTCAATATTATTAGTAATAAATTGTCAAAAAATGAATAAGTTTGCAATAGGTTAAGTTATGACGTAATATAATGCAAATTATACTTACTCGATACAGATAATGCCTGATATCTCGAGGTGAAGGAGGTCGATGCGGCCATTTTAATAATGTAATGATGAGGATGAATAATTCAAGTCATTAACATTTTGCAAAGATCTTGAAAACTGAAAATTTTACAAAAAATAAATAATTATTACAATTATACATAACAAGAATTATAAATTATATTTAAAGGATACTTTTTCCAAAATATGTTTCTTTCCAATTTATTTTCATTAGAAGTTCAGTATAACAAAAGATATCAATTTTTTTGGTTGTATCTTAACAAATGATTATTTTCTTGCGGTGCCCATATTATTAACAAGTATTTTTGTAATAGATTGTTCTAGTAATTTATAAAACCATTTTATAGCTACTAAATTTGTTTTTTATTAGATGTTTTTAAGAGCACTTTTTAAAAAACTTCATAAAAATCTGATATTGTAAATATTATTAATAGTTAACATGTCACACAAACATTGAGTTATTATTATAAAGTAGAAATAAAATAATAAATTACAAATATTTCGAAATAAATAATATACAAATGCGAGTTATATTGATATATAGCGTACCTCGTATAACTTTAACATTAAATGACAAAGCTTAAATAACAGAATGATGTAACCAGGTCCGGTCAGTGAGTGAAAGATAAGTGTGTGCAATTGCATGCTCTTATATCTCACTCACTCTCGTTACTTAACACACGAGTGAGCAAAAGGGAAAATATCTCTTCGACGGCCATGGATGTAACTGACAATTATAAAATTGATTCAGGAAAATTTGTTAAGAATATGCGATGCATTCCGCTATGATATTCAATTTAACCGTTTGCCGGCCGAGCAAGATGGACCTAATGTATCGCCCTATGCCGCGATATTTTTAGATTTAAAAATAAAATATATGTCAAGTGTCAAGGTACAGATGAATGACCTTTATGCCCCATAACGGCCTCTGGGCGACGTTCCTGGTGCATTTGATGTTCATTCTTGGCAGTTAAAAATCAAAGTGCTAGGGTTGTCACAACGAAACAATTATGAATTATTTTTTTGCTTTATAAGCAAAATAAAAAGTAATAAATAAATTTTATTATAAAGTATCAACAATCAATATAACAATAATAACGTTGATAATAATAATAACCATGTTTATTCCAGTTTAATGGGGCAGGGTCGAACAATTTTATATTACAAACCTAAAACCCGAGAGGCATCCCTACGTTGCAATTTTTTTTATTCGTTAGATCAGTGTTAAAAATTATTGATTTTGATAGCTTATAATATTCACTTTTTATAATTTCTCTAAATTTGTTTAAAATATAAAAAGGAGTAATGATAAGTATATCTGCATCCTGTACTGTAGAGCAAATTGGTGGGGCGTACACTCAAAGCTGTCATCTCTTTTTCACTTATGAATAATGACGAAATGGATATTTTTATTTTTTTTAGTGTACCAGCTCATCAGTGTAACACAATTGAAAATAATCAATAGGTTTTATAGAGTTTGTGGGAACTTGCGCCCAAGATATTTATCACTTGGTATTTATAAGGCACACTGACATTACTAGTTATTATTCTCCAATTTTCCAGGGATGTGGAGTCGGAGCATTGTAAGCGGAGTCGTACAAAATCGACCAAATACGACTTCTCTTTAACCCTTTCCACTCCAATGCCATGCGTTTTAAGCAGGGCTGTGGAGTCGGAGTCGGAGTTGGAGTCGTGGAGTCGTGGTGTTTTGGCCGGAGTTGGAGTCGGAGTCGTGAAAAATGAGCGACTCCGAGCATTTTTTTAAATTATGAAATTTATGAATTTTTAATTGCGTAATAATAAATGTGTATAGCGGATGAATATTAAACGTGTAGAAAAACACCAAAAATACTTGATAAAATTAAACTTTTTTGAGTCGGAGTCGAAGTCGGAGTCGGAGTGGAGTCGTGTTGTTGGTAAATATCGGAATCGGAGTCGGAGTCGTGTTTTTTTTTAACGACTCCACAGCCCTGGTTTTAAGTCGATAATATGAAGTAAACAAAAGTGTTAGAAGCAATATTTGTTTTAAGATGTAATTCGAATATATTAGTGATTAAATTAAGTATGCGAGTAGTCAAAAAATAATTATATAAATAAACTGAATATTTCAAGATTATCTCATTGAAATTTTAAAATTCGGAGTCGGAGTCGCACATAAAATTTCCAACGACTCTACAGCCCTGCAATTTTCTGACGTGGTGCGATTCGTTTGAGGTACCGTCTCTTCGTTGCTATTATTTAAATTGCCTGTATTTCATCTTGGATTCATTAATTTCGAGGTCACTTCATTAGATCATTAGAAGATGAAAAATGAAACATGAAATCCTCCCCATCACTATCATTACAAAACATATTATCATCACAATCACTATATTTAGCCATAGCTTTTTTTTACAATACATTTAAAAAAAAAAAAGTAATTAAAGCAAAATGATCAATCGCTGTATAGTCTTACTTAGACACAAATTACTGTCGAAAACACAACAGTCTTCGGGAGAAAGCTACGGCACACCTGCCTTTAAATTCCGACTTATATATAAATAAATATGATAATTTTAAACACAATTGCGAGAAAATTGTCATTAGTTGATAATATGGCAAAATGGTTTTGTTATTTATATTTACACATTTATTGGGGTGCCCCATTGTTATGGCCAAGATGTACCTAATGTATGAAAGAAGTCAACTGGATTAGAAACAGAAGATGAAATTGTGGTAAAAAAAGTTCATTCAAGGAAAATAGTTATCGTTTCAATATTCCAGGAAAAATCCGACTTTCTAGAATGAAAAAGGAAATATTGTCTTGCAAATGTTAATAATGAAATTTAAATCAAGTTTATAAAGAAATAATATAAGAATCGATACATCGATTTATATCACGCAGTTTTAAAATCAGTACAGTATTTTCCTTGTATCAGAATCGACAACATGACACTATCACATAATGACTAATAACGATTGTGTGCAGATAGTTAAACCTAAGAATATACAGATCCATCTCACCGGCGGTTTAAAATTTTCTACAATATATTGTAAAGGCCGACTTATAACTCGAACGGAAACATCGACATCGACATCGACCGATGCGATTGCGTATCAATTTTTATCTCGATAACAATTACGCGTGACAACGCAGATAAAGACGAAAGGGGTACTTCTCACCTTTCGCCGCATCGTCTACGAAGGTCGAAGGGCATCGATCATTTCGGGGAGAGCCGTCGCTGTCAAGAGAGCGGGCGGAGCTCCGACATTTACGAGAAGCGTTTCGCCCCCCTTCGAAACGACTCCGCGAGTCCGCCGCGTGTAAACCGGGAGACGGGTGACGGGAAACGGGAGATGGATGACGACAGAAGGGCCGAGAATCGAGAATCAGCTCCGAACAACACACGCACCAACACACCCGCACGCACCACCGCCGCACTCTGGCAACACTCGCCGATATCTGACATTTTTTTAATTATACAACCAAGGGCATATCGTAACTATCGGGAAATAGTACATACTCGCGTATCCGCCGTAATCGTTTCGCTATTTTAACAACTATTAGATAATGGTTCAAATTCTTTTCAATTATTTGTTATCGTAGGACGATATCGTGCTATGCATTTTTGTCGTTGTTTATACACGCACACAAACGCATTCCCTACTCAGACCCTAAGACTACACAATATATTTTTTTACTTCAACGGATAACGAAAGAACATTCTCGGTGTCTACAAATTTTTGCACCAAACTTACATCGGCATTGGGGAATAAGTCTCTTACTGCTTTGGTGTTTATTAAATATTATTACATTAAAGCTAGTAAAATAAACTATCTTGTTGACTGTGTGTGATAATAAATCTCTCAAAAATAGAAAATTCGGAATTTTTAAATACAATCATTTTGTACCCGAAACCGATCCGGACCAACAGAACTATTTGAATTTTTTTGAAACATAAGGCATTGTTATCAGCAAAACGAAACATAATATATAAAAAGTTTTCTGCAAAATAATATATATTTGACATATTTTTTATCATGAGAATTAACTATATTAGCTGAATAAATTAATAAAATAATTAAATAAATACCGAAATGTTGATAAATAATGAAAAGTTCTTATAAATTATTTTATAATAAATAGTAATTTAAAATGTAACTGTGAAAAGAACTTACTCAAGATCCAATTCATCGATATCGTTACATTTTTCAGCCGTCGTTTTAAATATTATTTAAGCTAAAGTTAGTTTATATTGAAGTTATTTAACGAAGTAAAAATATTAAAAATAATTGAGAAGCGCAGGAATATTCTGTGCTTCGAGGTAACTCTCCCGACAACAGGTAAACAAATATTCAAACGCGAGCGAATCGAAGCGTGAGGCACCTTGCTCGAGTTCTCTCGCTCGCACCCTATATACTCACCTATCTCTTTCTTGCGAAATTCTCTAACAAAGCGTTTAGTTTTTTAGTTAGTTTTTTTTAAATATAAGTTTCGTAACGTTTATTTCAATATGAATAATAAATTTAAAAGTAACTTTAAAAACACACGTATTACCGGTTTCCAATTATATTTATAGTTAAGACGGGAGTTTTCCTCTCTTTTTATGCAATATGTTTCTAGCGTGGACAATAAACAGGCTTTATGTTAAATTAAATTGTTATTTATTTAAGGAGCAAAATAAAAAAGTTTTTTATTTTAAATATTTAGCAAAAGATATTATTTACATAATTAGTAGGTGATTAAAAAAAATGTTGTTTTAATTTTGATGAAAAAACTTACTTTACACGAGTGAAACCATTGTAATATTAAATAAAATAGTACATGGCCGTTAACAATGACTTTAAGACATTGGCGAGAGTCAGCTGACAGAGAATGTCAGATGTAGAAATGGCTCCCGAAGCTACTGCGCCCCAGGAAGACGAAGAAGAGCAGGAGATTCAACCGGAAGGTATGGGCGATTACAATTCACTGAACTAATCCGATCGTAATCTATATCATAGTATTTTTCTGCTCTTAGAATATGAAGTTCTTAATGCCAAATTGGACGATTTGAACGCAGCTCTAGACGTGATAGAGCAGAAAAACGATCGAATTTACAAGGAATTCTTCCAACTGATGCAGTCCAACAACGAAATCAGGGAGGAACTGCAGAAGGAAATCCAAAAAACGACAGGCAAGGAAGGGAATAATTCTACCGAAAAACAATAATGGATAGGGCGCAGTTTGTTGTTGTTCAAAAATATACATACCATTGTTAAACATTGTTATTCAAATATTTAATCTATGTATAAAACGCATGTATTAGTATTCTTTACGAGATTAATTAGATATAAATTAAGTATACATATAGTCGGTTGGTACATTCCGTATGTCTGTCAGTAATGCGTTCATCTCCTTTGATGTTTATTTTTATCTATGTTAGTGTAGAATATATCATGAATTGAAATAACACATATTTTTTTATTTATTATTTATTTGTGCAAAATTCAATAAAAATAAAATAAATTATAACATTTCTTATTACTGCATTTTGACTAGAACTGGTTGTAAAAATATAAACTTTGTTAATATCACATTAAATATTTTTGTGCTGTTAATTCGTATTTACATTTTTGGAACGTATCATTAAAAGCTTCATTAGTAATAAATTAAATGAAACAAATTACTAATAGGTGTTATTAGTGACCCACGCGCGTTAAATTTAATAGGTAGCGTTAATATCGATCAATTTAGCTCGCAATTAAATTCTTAAGATTCTCTTATTGTCCATTATATAATATTAATCTTGCAAGGGGAACTCCGTAGCTGATAACGAATCGCAATCTACAGAATTACACGACTTCATTATGAATCCAGAATTTTCCATTAGAGCAAAGTCAACATCTTCAGTATCTTTTCCAAACCTGAAATTTTTTTTATAATATACATAATGATAGCGTTGATGAATCATTTTAGTGTAATACTTTACTTATTGCTCGGATCGCCATCGTTACTGCCTTGAAAATCCGATTCATCCGTTGCACTTAATGACATTTGCGATCCTGGTAAAAATATACAATTATTGTATAAACATTGGTAATAAATACTTGAAAAAAACATACCCGAATTGAATATATTATTGGAAAGATATTCCGTCGAAAGATATGGCGGTAAATCTGGATCGGAGAGATCGCCAGCCTCTCCGTCGCCGACTAATTCTTCGACGACGCTCAACCATTGAGCGTTATGACATCGGAAACGTTCAACCTATATATACGTAGATTAATAATCTTGAAATAATTTGTATTTTAAAATTATATTACCTTGATTCGGACAGCCCATTCCGAATTTGTCTGCGTGATCACATCGAGACAAGATTCGCACAATTTTCTTATTTCTAAATTCTTATCTTGGATAAGATCGATCAGATATGCTGGAGCCTCTGCAATATAAAATATGTTATATAGAATATTAACAAGCAAGGTTTAAATTGTTTGTCAGTTACGATTCGGCTGTAACAGAATCATGCTAACATACAAATAAACGAGTATGAAAACTTTTTTTACTTCAAAGCAAATATGATTCGCTCTGAACTTCTATCTAGTATATAGAATTACTAATGAGTCTGTTCTGAAACTCTTTTAATGCACATCAGGACTAAATTAAGAGCTCAACGGTTAAAAGATTTCAGCGGATATTGCTAGAACAGAAGTGTATAGATGTGGATTTAACAAGCATGTAGGAGATTAAGACAATACCGTAAAGCTTACCAGTATTATTGATCAAATAAGATGCAGAAGAAGGATGACGAAGTAGTTGTCGGAAAGCAAATACTATTTGTAGAACCAAGTCGTCGTCTTCTTGTCTTGCACGTAAAAGTTCAACCAGAAGAGCTGGAATTCCACTAGCACACATAGCGGCGGCCGCTGCCTCTTCGCTGGCAATAGAACCGGTAACGACTGCAGCTCCTAAAACTACTTCTTCACTAGCTGCACTCTCTATAATTAACAATGTTCATTCAAAGTAACAAGCTGTATTAAAATATATGAGTATTAATAATACACTTACCTGAATTAAGAATGTTTGTTAAGAAGTTAATAAAGTTGTATTGTTTGACTAAGGCTAGAATGTCGAGATCGGGTTGTAAGATATTTCCTAGAATGCCTAAACATTCGACTACGAAAGCTTCGTCTACCCAAGTGGTAGAAGTGATCGCGTTTGCGATATCTCCGACGAATTCCTGATAAATTAAATTAAATATTTTAAAGTTAAAGCTTAATCGAGAAACATATAATTTCGTTTTCTATAATCTGATGAGCTCAAACGAAACACTCACAATAAAGAGATGCTTATTCTCTTGATGCTGCGAGAGATTACGAATAAGCTTAATAAGTAATAGATCAGTTGCACGAAAGGCGCGAGACGCTAAAGCTGCGAGACGACCAGATCCGGCCATTAAAGCGGCACACCTTGGTTGAAGAGAAAGATTAACGGCAAGCGCTGCCAATTCCGTACGTTGAGTTCCTTCCTTGCTCAACAATACCATATCGGTAACCTAAAAAATAGTTGACATAAATATTTTTCAAACCAATTTACATCACTAATGGAAAGTATTTACTAAAGTTGCGCAATCCGTATGCGCAAACATTGCCTTGACTCTATCGTCCATACTCAAATGATACAAAGCCTTCGTCACAATAGACGTATGCTTATCGTCACCTAGAAAAAATTTAAATCAATCATACTCTCAGATAACAATTTCTTGTAATAAATACGTTCATATTTACTTATATAAGATATCAATTTGGGTAAAAGTCCAATCTTAACCATTCGGTTTCTCAACTTTGTGTCAAAAGTCAAATTGAACAATAGACGAAGAGTAACGTTCAAAAAGTCAGGACTGGCAGCGACCGAATCCAACATTTCCGGTAACTTTTCAATAAAACCGAGATTCACCATTGCATCTTTGTTATCCTTATAAACGGACAATTTTAAAAGAAACGAGATAATCAAAATGGACAAATCGACGTTGGAATGTCTTTGCAACGCTCCAATCAATAACCCGACTATGTTCTTCTTGTGCATTTTTTCCTCGACTTTAATATTATCTGCGATGTTCAATAGTAGATAGAAAGCCACGCGAAGCAGCTGCTCTTGGCGCTTAGTCAAAGCTTTCAACTTCTTTTTCAGTTGTTCTTCGTCATTCTTAACTGAATCGGCAACATTACATAATTCTTCATGGTAACTTTTATTCAAAGATAGATTGCGACCCGCATTCACATCTGCTACTGCCCAAGTTCCTGATTTTGGACGCCTCTTAGGTTCGGGGATTTTGCTTTTAGGTAACTCGGTCTAAAAATATTATAAGTGTATGTAATGTAAAATATATTTTATATGTACGTACGTTGATACTCACTTTAACAATCGGACTAGGCTTAACTTTTCCATCCATCGTCTCTTTCCATTGATCGAACCTCTTCAATTCAAAGTCGATCACGTCCATACATAACGATCCAATTTTATATTGCAATATAATAGGATGGAACTCATTGTAAGTAGAAAAGGAAAAAAATGTGAATACGATGTTCGTACTCAGTTCGATGCTCCTTTTCCATTCTTCGCGTAAAACTCTCGACAGTGCGCTTAATAGTGCTTCTGTTATATTGAAATTTTAATTAGAAATAGTCAATATTAATATATGTATATACATATAAGTAAAAGGAATACCATTTTTGGATAGCTCTATCAAATTATCAGGATTTCTGGCTAGTTGTAAAATTAGAGCCGAACCCTTGATTTTATCTGGAATATCTTCATACAAAAGCTCAATATATTGATCGACTGAGTTTATGGTAGCCGGCGTCGGATCAGTTGGTCCCATATTTAAAGATTTTTCAGTTTTCTTTAATACGGCACTTTTAATACCTATTTGTGAACCTATTAAAATCACATTTTTTAGATTTTTAAATAAGATACAGTTTTAGAATACAGGAGGGATTCAGTAAGTAAGTTATAAATCGAGGTAATGATTAAATGAAAATCCTTTCACATTTAGATAAATTACTTTTCTAAAACAACGAGCAAGGTCGGGGCTATATGGAGGGATACTCAAGGACTCTTACGCTAGAAATTTTGCCAGCATTATTTCCGATATTTTCATTAAAGTTCAACATGAAATATACAAAAAAGTCATGTTCAATTATGAACATGACTTTTTTGTATATTTCATCTAGGCCAGAAAAATTTCACAACAGAGCATTGCTTAGTAATAGTATGCTCGTTTAGAGGCGCCATCATCTTGCAACAGCTGCTATGACGTGTTGCGCTTGCATAGCTTCACAAATTCAGTTTTCTTACTTACTATCTCTCATATTAAAAGGAGAATTGAATTGAATATAGCATAACCCAATTAAAAATAATTTATGTTAAACAAGTAGCTGTAAAACTATGTTTTAATAATCAAGCTTTCTATTTACTCACTATTGTTTTCCTCTCGATTTTTTAAAAATGTTATTAAATGCTCGACCTCTAAAAGTCTCGATGGATGAATTAAATCACATTTTTCAACGACTTCTTTAGCCAAAGCCGAACAATCGGTTTTTGAATTAAGACCTGTGAGCTTGATTACTTTTTGCAACTCCTATAAATAAATAATTTTGTAAAATTATACAATATTCAATATGTACGCCTAGAGTGGTGTGAAACCTTTTTATCGTGGTGGAGCGGATCTCCCGACGGTCGCAACAACTGAGCGTGCAGTTCGTAATTAACTAGAAGCGCCGGTTGCGAAGGATGCACTTCGAGAGAACCGGATTTAACTTTTCTAAAGAGACACAACAAAATCAATAAACGCCCTTGTGCTACATAAGCGTTCGAAAGTAAAACGATCACCTCTTCAGGTACTTGGCATCTTCCGACTGCATATCATTGAGAAACAGGTGTGAAAAAATGCGAACGGAGTAGTGCACGAGCGAAACTGCGAGTAATATAAAAATTAACGCAGCCAAGAAGACAGCTGTCATCGACCAGCAGCTGAACAATGTTACCAATCGCTAGGCCCAAAGCGATCTTTTGTTGAGCATACAAAAAACTTCAATTTATTTTCAAATTATTATAAAAATACTTCTCTGCACCACTAAAAACTACATCTTTTATTTTCAAATTAAATTTCTTAATATTTTTTCATTGATTGATTTAGGAATACATATAATTTAGCTTTGGATCAACCTTAAAGAATAAATTGGCATTCTTATTCTTCCCGTGCAACCTTCACTCGCGAGAAAGCTGTATTAACGAGGCTTCAAAGGACCAGTGAAACACTCGAATTACTATTTAAAATTTTTATTCCGTTTCTCTACATATTTTACAATAGTGTGTGTTTTTTATTTATACAGCATAATGACTACTGAAATGAGTGAACGTGAGTCATTTTGTAACATATTTTGTAAAAAATAAGTTAGAATTATAAAACTGAAAGTGAAATTTATAAACAAAAACAACTTGCTGATTGTATTGTAATAGATAAAAGTAGAGCAAAATGTGATGTATGATAATTAAGAATAAATTTTTATTAATAACACAATTTTGTATTTCTTATTGTAATCTTAAAAAATCTATACTGCAACCCAATTGCGACTCGTAAAAATTTTTTGTGGTGGGGCTGCAACAATAAAAGGTAAAATATTGGTAAAAATATCCTAAATAAAACTGCAGGGGCATATATTTTTTTTATTATGCACAAAACTTGGCAGTATTATGGTAACATTGACGTGTGGCGTCACATTATTTTGGTGGACTACGCCGGATAGGCAACGGTAGCGGAGCCTTGTCCACCGTTCACATTCATATTCTAACACTTTTATACTTTCAATAAAATACTACCGCCGCGGCTCAATCTGTGTCAATTGCCATCTGTCACCAATCTGCCAAAAAACTAAAGTTATTCGTTATTATAAAAATAACGTTTTAGATATTGAATTTATTTTATTTAGCTTTATTACACAAATTAAAGTTATTGGAATTTATAATAGTTTTAATTTGTAAACCCCGCAAAACTATACTTTATTACGTTTTTCTCGCAATATTTAAAAAATATGTAGATTATATACTATAATAAAATGTATATAGTATTTGGTGTATGTATTACGGCTTTCATAAATTATGTACAGGGGTATCAGCGGAATTATGAATCATTTAAACTTTAAAGTTACAGTTACAGGCAGTATACGTTGTTCATGTTTTTGTCGAGGTTCGATATGATTCTTAGCTGTGTGACATGGGAGGGGTTGCGTATCGCGTCTTTTATCTTTCTCATCTCTTTTGCTTTATATACATACATATTTCATTAAGTCTCAAATATCAATATTATAATGAAAATGGTTTTTCATTGCTCTCAATTCTTCAAATAATTCATTGCCAGCTAACCAGTATTTTTAATAATTGTTGTTTATTATTATCATACAAATTATATTCTACTACTGTTCTGGTAGTTACAGATTATAGACGGTAATCTGTATTGTGTTATATCAACCACAATGAATAAAATGACTTAATAATAAAACAAAAACAAATATTAATAAATTATTTTATTATTTATTGCATTCACAATATAAACGATGTTAATATAATAAAACATAATCTACGTGTATTTTACTCACGCCTAACATTACCGTAAACTAAAACGTTCCATAAAAATCATTCTCATGAGCCTACATGTCGATTTTTAACTAATAATATTATCATTCGTGAAAAATTATCTACATTACGCACTTCGATTAAAATTATATATAGATCGAATCAAACTCTACGAGTGAAAGTTTTGTAATCCAGTCTACCAATATCTTATCATGTAGATTATTAATAATTAATTTCTCAATATGTGAAAGTCATAGAATCGAGTAGTCCGCATTCGGCAGCCACTTGTTCTACAGATACTGGATTCATAAATTCTGTGAAAAAAAATACGTAAAATAAAATTGTACTCTATTAAAAATATTTAATAAATTACATTCATACCTGAAGGGTGTTGCTGAAGAATACTGGCTGCAGCGGCTGCCACTTCTTGTTCGAGTGTAGGTTCACTCTTCACCCTTTTCTAAATGATGTATAATAAAAAATATTAGCAAGCGTTATGATAATGCGCGCACACAATATAATATGACTAATCGATTGATCATTAGAGCGTGTCTTTACAAATTAATATTCACGATAAGATATCAATATACATGCATGAAATATACATCAAGCGTTTGATTACAAATACAACGTTTTGCCATGAAAATGTTATATGAATTTAAATGCAAATCATATATTTTACAAAGTAAATATAAATATATATAAACTTATTCATAAATAAAAAGTTGCACAAGAAATAAAGTTTTATAGCTACAACAAAAATGACTACTTAATTATTTGTTGTTTTTATCCATTGAAATACGATACGTAGCATAACTAAGGTACGACAGTATTTTACATAAAACTATCTGAAAAACTACAATAAAACTGTAGAAAATACTATTAATACTCAGTTGTAACCTATCCTTCATCTGTATTCACAAAAAACTTCAACGGTTTCCTGTTGTGTAAAGTTAAGCGTGGATTTCAAACATGTCATCATTTTCCATTTTTATTATTTATTTCACGGCGAAGTTTTACAATCATATATTTTTTTAATATACTAATTACTAAAATATGTCAAAATTAATGATGTCCATTTTTCCCTACAAAGTCTGGTTCATATCTCTAAAATATCCGACACATACCAATAAAACTGGACAAGAAACTGTACGTAGATAGATTAAAGAAAATATTGCCTGTAAAAAATAAATGAAATAAAAGCGGTTTGCCGACCTTCTTGTAAAGTTGATAGTTAAATAGTTAATAAATTTACTTTCTGTCATTATTAATATTTTAAATTACACGCTGGTTGCAAATGGCACGTACAGTTATTTTTAATTTTTTTTAATGTTTTTTAGATGGAGGGAGCAAAAATAGACCAGTCAATGGTCGTTTATTTAATATTTTGATTTTATCAAGATTCGTGGTATTTCAATAAATGACATGCAATTTTCTGGCCAAATTTAAGAAAGAGCACATTCCACCACCTGCCCCCTTCCCCTTCCCCCCCGCCGACCGCGAGGACGTCCGCCCTCCGTAGGACGGACGTTCGCCACCTCTAAAGAAATTTATCCCGTAAAAACAGGTACACCTAGTTTAGCTCGCGCGACGAAACAACCGACGCGCGACGCTCGCCACAAAAACTATAATATCAATTTCAATCGAATAAAAACACCCATTTTTCATTTTCATTTCTTCCTTATTTTCATTTCATTTCATAAAATTCATACACTAATCATATCATAACCTAAAGTATGTTTCAGGAACAACCGGACGTGCTGACGATCCACTAATTAACCCTTGTCGCCCTTTTTTCAGCCAGAGTCTTATACTCCACACAAAAACACGCGTCACTAGTTGACTAATCACGACGACCCATCAGATCATGACGGTTGCACCTCGCCACACAGAACGACGACAGGGGGGGGCTCGCGCTGAAAAGAACGCGCCCTCCCCGACACAAAAAAAATTTGCAAAGTCTGCCCTCAGCAGCAAAAATACCATACACAAGGACGCGACACTTCGCGTCGTCTCAAACACACATCTCTACCAAGAGAGACAAAGCCAGCGGAGCACGACCACCCCGCTGCCTTTTCCCACACCCATAACTTTCCTTCCTCCGTCTCCAACAAAAAATAGTGATGCCGGGAGACCATCAGTAGCTCCGGTCCGGGACACCGGTCGCAGCCGTCCATCGGGACGACTCCGGCCGAGACGTGGAAGCGGACCATCGGCTTGTTCGATGGAAAGCGGTTGTGCTCAGTGCTAGGGTTGCTAAAGAGCCGATAGGTAAGGGCTTATACACAACCTGAGGATGCGGGTGGGAGCACCCGGGAACCCGTCGTTCCCCTTCCCCCAAATGATGTCCCTGTTTAGAATCCACGTCAATAGCAATAAAATCGTGCCGTAGCAGTAGAAAAACTCAGTTATATAGCGTTCATATTAGAACTTTTATAACAATATTATGACGTACAATAAGTAAGAATTAAATGAAGCATATCTAAACCGAATTTTGACCAAGAGTGCAAAAAACAATTATCCCTTCTTAGAAGTCAAAAATCCATGTCAATAGCAATAAAATCGTGCCGTCGCCGTTGCAGTGGGAATGCTCGTTACCGAGCGTTCCCACTGCTACGACGCCGACACGATTTTATTGCTTTTGACTGAGAAGTGATAATTATTTTTGCGCCCTCCTATTGACCAAAATTCGATTTGAATATGTTTTGACCAATAACTCATATCGAAATCCGTAGTAATATCGGTAAGGATAACTAGCATATTTTTAAAACATAGTATAATATCCAAGTGCAGATTAACAATAGAGCAATATGTGAGATGCGACGTCTGTCTATTCTTTATCTTCCGCTTATTTTCCTTTGAGAGATGAGTTGGCTTAGTCCGTATTTTGGACTTTACCTAATGAAAGTCCTAAAACTGTAACTAAATAAACTAAACTATAAAACTATACTAGTTTTGAATTTCATATATATTTGAGAGATATAGATATGTTTTCCCCTGAGAGATGAGTTGGCTTAGTCCAAATCTAACAGAATGAAAGTTCCAAAACTATTATTAGTATTAGAACTTTCATTAGATTGTTAGGTTTGGGTTAGAACAGCAAATGGATGTTTCGCGACTGTCAAATTAAGTTTCATAGACATTATAGAACACCATTTAATATCACTAGCACCTATCAGTTAAATTATATTTTCGCTAGTAAAAATATATATATCTACTGGTGAAAATGTATTTGGACTTCACTAGTGATATGTAATGAAAATGGAAAAAGGTATGTAAACTATTTATTTTAGTTTTTCTTTAAGGTATACAGAATCCATGACGTCACTCTAAATTATTTTTAATATTTCTATTTCATTAAGATTCATAGTATTTAATTAAATGGCATGCATTTTTCTGGACATATTCAAGGGGGGCAAATGCTACCCCTCGCCCCCCACAAATGACGTCCCTGTCCCGCGGCAATCTGTCCTGCTCTATCCCCTTCGGACAAGAAATTCTATGATGCCCTTTTTATTTTTAGTGTCCTCCTTTGATATTTTCAAAATCTGGCCACCTTATCTGAACCTACTGGACCACTTCCCTGTGTGCGCCCCTGATTATACACCTTGGTTGGAAACCCCTAAATTTTAAGGCCCTAAGCTTCCGCCTATAATAGGTAAATCCGGCCCTGGTTATACCGGTAGAGTCCAGTCAGTTTTACGCCGTTTAGGTGAGGCAATTCAAAGAAAACGAGCAGAGTTAAAAGCTAATAACTGTGATTTTACACCACGATAACACATTTTTTCGAATTTTCTGTTCTCTGTGAAAGAAAAATGCTACTGAGTGATCTGAAGAATATAGAAAATATGCAGCAATAAGGGTATTTTATCTAATAGGGATAAATTTGAAGGTAAAATATCAATATTGAACAATATTAATTTTTATTAAGAATGAAGATTGTCGTTATGCTTTTTATGTATAATATAAACATACATGTATAATATAAAAGTAGATATTTTTATTTTTTATGATGCAAAACAGACACGACACCTTTTGTAATAAGTGGCAAGTTTATTTCTGTATATTTTCTCCTTTTCTTATAATACATTTAATTTTGTAGTATTAAGTTGCATGTAATATTGTGAAATTTGAATATTTTCGGAAACAAAACAATTCTTAATAAGCCGTGTAGCGAGATTATTTTCAAGGAAAGAAGAATTTTTAATTACGTGTAGATTGAGAGCATAGTCGAAGGCGTTGCAAGGCGTCGCTACGCCCCATAGGTGTCCTGCGCCCCTCGGTGCCTTTGGCCCCTTGCGAAAATGGGGGTTGATGGACAGGTTGTGCCGCACCGAATTCTTCCACCTGTCGTCGTGGGGCTTGAAAAACGGAAATCGTTCCCTGCAACACAACATGATCCGGCGCGTGCCGAGTACATAAATTGCGCAATAATGCCGATCGATTATTATTACAATAATAGATTGATGCGGGCGAACAAAATCGGTACAACATAATATAGTAGATATATATGGAATTATATCGCGGTTTAGAGGGTCGTTGCAGCGAGGGTTGATCCGCGAGGCTGGCACCGACGTCTCCATTTATTGACCACATTCTTTTCCCTTCGTGTTGAGCACGAATTCAATTTTATGTCTACAATTTTTAGGCGAATTATAGCAACAATATATTCTTTTTAAAATTTAATATTATTTATATCTAATAATATTATTAATACAGAAAGAAAATATCAATCTGATTTCGATGGCCATTAATAGGGATTACTATATATTTATTTTTCATTTGAACTACATTATATAAAACAATCATTTAAGTTGTGATAAATTGTACAGTAATAATTATTACGATTACAAATGAGCTTATTACTTTTTTTTCGATTTGTAAACATATTAGTTTAAATTGGAAAGTACATATGTATTCAAGATTGAGCGATCAATATAATCTCGCAAATAATGATTCTATAGTTTTAAATATCATATAATGTATAAGAAAATAGTGTTCATAAATGTTATTAACTAAATAATAAAGTACTTAGGTAGTATAAGTAAAAAATAGATGAACAATTGGATAAAAATAACATTTAATTAAAAAATAATATTGTACTGAAAACCTCTTCTATATTTAAGACGATGAATACCACAGAGTTGTTGTATGTATTTAGAAACATAATCAAATATGAATATAAAAGGTATGTTAATCATTGTTATAAGAGTAAAAAAATCTTTTCGACACATCCCAATAATGTTCATAAATTAACTAAATACCATTTACTATTTCATATATTTTTTTCAATATAAAATTTTTGTCCCTTGTTTTAACAATTATTTGATTTTCGTTCCTACGCATATGGCCACAAAAGTAAGCAATGTCACTAATCAATGTATTTATTTTACCATTGTAAAGTTAGTTATTGATTACGTTTTATTTAAAACTATTTATGGCATATATATATATATATATATATATATATATATATATATATATATATATATATATATATATATATATATATAATATGTATATAAATTAAAACTAATTTTTCGTTACCTTGGATTAAATATGAATATTTTTTATTTATATGTGAATATACTTTGTTGTTATTGCGAAGACTAATATGCTACATATTCTTAACCAATTTTAACAAATTAAAAACTATATATTTTTCTATAATTAATAGTAAATGTACCGTAGCTCACTTTTAAATATTGCTTTAGCAGTTTCAGAGACATCGATTTTAATGGCAATAGGCCACACCCTACAGGGTCCAAAAATTCTGGTTGAGATGGGGAAAACAGTAGTTATGAAAGATCTAATGAATACTATTTTTTTTAAATAAATTACAGGTATCGAGGTAGAGGTAAATATTTCAGTTGCTAAGTTATAATCGCGAAAATTAAATAAATAAACATATTTCTCACGATATCCATCTGTATATCCCGGAAACGGTGAGCTCTCCTTTATCCCTCAACGCCAACTCGATCAGCTTGGTGTAAGTGAAAGGCGGCTTGTTTTCAGATTGAACGTTGACTCTTGAATCTTCGACTTTTCCATGATCACCCTTGGGAGTGTCTGTGACTTTTTGACTACGTTGCGGGGTTTGGTTCAATATATCGTCCACCTTGAAGTTCATCAACCAAGAGAGATTGGTGCAATCGTCCGAGTCGGTGAACGATTGATCTTCCTGATTGGTGGTGATGTTCTCCTCTGAAACGATGAACTCTTCTTGCACCGGTTGCTCTACGCAAATTTCAGCCAGCAGCTCTCCTTCTTCGCTCCAATTGTTCCTGGCCTCGCTCACGTCTGGGCTATATTCCTGAAATTCAGGCTGCCAACCCTCCACAATAACAGTGTCGTAGCATTCTCCGTCAACCTCCACAATTCCGGGAGTTTCGTCATACCAAAAGTCCTTGTCTTTGTCCTCGCGATCAAAAAATTCCGGAATCAACATTTTGGTGCAACGTTTCCTCTTCATACCAATCACCATATGTTTTCTTAACACTTTTGTCTTATTTTTTATTTAATATTATATTGGAAAACAGTTGAATCGAACGATTAAATCGCGACATTTTCGGAGCAGGTACAAAAACAAACTAACCCGTTAACTGGTAGCGCGTAAATGAAAATATCTGCTATGCGCTGGTACCGCGATAGCTTTTGGTCTGAATCAACCCTATGTCGCAGGGTTAACAAAGCGCACTTAAACATGCTTCACTTTATATTTTTATTATTAAACGCAGAATATTTCCTACGTTTTTAAAAACATACATTTAAAGTGTACAATTAATAAACGGATAATGTTATTATTAAGTCTTTCACTTTAAGCAAATAGAAAAAGCAAAAAGATTTTCCACTTTTGGACTATATTTCTTCATTGTAATCATTTTAAAATAATATATTATAAATAAAGAATGCGGTAATTAATTATTTTTAATAAAACTTTACTAACAATTATAAATGAAATTTTACTTTATAATTAGTATAAATATAAAATACTGGCGTAGAAATATATAAGCGTATATATAATACATTTTAATTTTTATATAATTATATTACACTTTTAATTTAATTAAATAAAACAAAAAAAAATATTCCAGCAAATTTTATCACAAGGTAACATTTTTGAAATATCCAAAGAAATTGAGGGATTAGTAGCATTTCTCAATCTCCTTTCCTATTAATTAATACAAAATTATAAATATCTAATAATCAATAAATATAGTAAGAAGCATTTTATTCTGAGATTGCCTTCCCAAATACATTGACTAGTGATCCCTGATCTATCGCATATCACTCTTTTTTGGTACCCAACGCACGCAGTTTTATTTAGCCTAATCTTTCGAATTTCTAAATTCTTGACAATGTTCATTGAACGATTTTCAAAATATTTTTTTAATGAGTTCGTCGCTGATAACGGATGGCCTTTATCTCTTTTCTTTATCTTGCTATACGTTGTCTGCTAAACTTTAAAACCATGAATAAGCTAGTAATGAATTTCAACAGCAGTTTCTTTTTTCGCACAGTAAAAGTAAAACACTGCATGAACCTAGCACATAGCGAAAATAGGAATTTATACGGTACTATTGAACACATGATGCGTAACGTTACTGCAACCGAGGATCCTAACGGAAGCGGCATTGTTAAATAAATAAATTATATTTATATAAATCTTGCATTTTTTACTTTCATATTAACATTCATATTAGAAATTTGGTGATGGAGAAAATGCTAAATAAGTATTTAATAAATTCGCAGCAAAATTATATAAAAATATGGATTTTGATTATATAACAACAATAACTAAACGTTCCGACTCGTTAATTTTAACAATGACCTCAAGGGTAGAATATTAAATTGTTATAATTAAATATATAAAACTTTGCACTTGTTAATTATATCGGCACCACACCCAGAAACAACTGATTTTTTCTGCTTTTGACTCTAACGCCTGCAAAAGTGGTTAACAACATTTTAGTACATTAATACGTTTTAAAATTTAAAACTTTTTTATCGCCGTGCGCGTGTTTATTACTCAAACATCGGTTAAAAATCTCAATTAACCCTTTATCAGTGTCGTCGATAACACTAAATATACGGTTAATTGCGATTTTTAACCAATGTTTAGGAAATAAACACGCGCACGGCGATATGAGATTTAAAGTAATCGACAAATAGTCATGTATCGTAACTGATAGAGTCAAAGCCATGAAGGAACAAGAAATCGGATTTCGCGGCCTATTGAAACAAAATAGTATTAAATGCCCAACAATACACTGTGTAATTCACTTAATGCTGCGTAATTCGTTACCGAGCGTTCCCACTGCAACGGCGCCGACACGAAAACGTTCTGTGGAAAGTTTTTACGACATGTCAATGTCATGTAAGTAGTTATAAAAATTACCAGCATCATACGAGAAGGTAATAGAGTTTAAACTCATAGTAAGTTTCGTTACTTCTTAAGTAAAGTGGATGCTTCAAGATTTGCTTTTGCATTCCGATATTTGCTGGTTGAGTGTTGTAAAATGCCTGGAGCTCTTTCTTGCCATTCGAAAAGAAATACCCATATTTCTTATAGACAATGTCAAGTCTAATACAAGATAACTTGAAAATCAAATGGGGGATCCCATTGCTTTATTTGATCTTGCATGTATTACTGATATTGCTAACCATTTGAACGAGCTAAATTTAAAATTGCATGGCAAGAGATATAATATTTCCATTTATTTCGGTCATTTGAATATATTTAAAAACAAATTAAAGCTAATGATGTGTTTACATTTTTTCATAGTTGCAAAGAATTTGTATTTTATTATTTAAAATGAACTAATTTGAGCATATAACTCAGATGAAATGTAACCAGTGGCAACACTGACTGTCATATTTGGCGCGTTTTACCGGTGGAAGTCATGGGGCCGATTAGGGACGTAGAAAATCCGACGATAGGCGAAGAATTGAACAGCGCGGCGAATAAGGAACATGAAGAGGTTCAATATTTGAAATTGGTGCAGCGCATTATTGACGTCGGTTAGTGTACTTTGAGTACTGCTTTGAAATAAATAATTTTGAATGTAATCGTATATTGTACAATATATTGATCGCAGGGGTGGAGAGGTCCGATAGAACCGGAGTAGGCACCCTGTCGTTGTTCGGTACGCAGAGTCGCTGGAATTTAGAGGATGGAGTATTGCCTTTGTTAACCACAAAAAGGGTGTTCTTGCGCGGAGTGATCGAAGAGTTGCTGTGGATTATCAGTGGAAGCACTAATGCCAACATACTGAAAGAGAAGGGAATTCACATTTGGGACGGCAATAGCTCCAGAGAATTTTTGGATAGTCTGGGATTCACAGATAGAGAGGAAGGTGTGTATTGATTTATGATAGGGACAGATATTATTTTTCTTATCAAACTTTTTGTATCTCATAATAAGTCTAATATGGATTTTACTTTTATTTTTAAAATTCCATCGGATATTTTTGAGTCTATTTTGTAAGCAGAAAAAATAGAGAGAAACACGGTTCAGTTTATTTAACTTAATTTTAGTGGTCGTGGAGCATTTGTTATTGAGATATTATTTATCTTCTGCTATATAGCTAACATTCCAGCTTTTTATAGTTTTACAATTTTTAACTAGTGAAAAACAACAATACTTTCAGACCGTGATAGTAAATAATACTAATTTATTAATTAATTTAGGTGATTTGGGTCCAGTTTACGGTTTTCAATGGCGACACTTTGGTGCCAAATATGTCAATATGGAAACTGATTACACAGGACAAGGCGAAGATCAGCTTCTAAATATCATCAACACCATAAAGTAATTAAAGATGTTACTCATTGCAATACATTCAATTCATTCTTATAATTTTTTCATCATCCAAGACGTCGACCAGAGGATCGGCGCATGGTATTGTGTTCTTGGGACGCTAGCCAGCTATCTGCCATGGCTCTACCGCCTTGTCATTGTTTGGCACAATTCTACGTAGCCAACGGTAAACTTTCTTGCCAGCTCTATCAGAGGAGTGCCGATTTAGGATTAGGAGTTCCGTTCAATATTGCGTCTTACTCGATCCTCACTCATATGATAGCACGCGTAACAGGATTGAAGGTTCGTTACTATCGTCCCAATAAATACAATCTTATCTCTGACTGTAAACATTTTTTTATAGCCCGGTGAATTTGTACATACTCTCGGCGATGCTCATCTATATTTGAATCACATCGACGCTCTGAAAGAACAGTTGACTAGGGAGCCCCGTCCTTTCCCCACGTTGGCTTTCTCTCCGGACGCTCCCACCGAAGACATCACTGCGTTCAAATTTGAACATTTTACCGTATTGGACTATAAGCCGCATCCGAGAATCAATATGGAGATGGCTGTGTAAATATACTTACTATATTAATCTAAAGATAAATATTATCAACGTACCAAAAGTTCCACTGAAACTAACATATTATAATCTCAGTATTTGTGATGTAATATTATTATAATCTATATTTGTATCGATGCGCTATTTGCAATAATGAGGTGAAGGTTTTTACATGTGTATAATTTAATAATAAAAAATGTGAAATACAATTACAAATTTATTTTACAATTGTAACGAACCCCCGTTATACAGTTTAATTTAGAACAATAAAAATATATTATGAAAACCATACGAACGGCAAAATTATTAAAATAAAAATCAATACAATGTAACACTCGGACCGAACGAGCCGGGTTTTAAAATATGTGTACTACTAAAGTGACTGTAAAACTATGTAATTTGGTATAAAATAAATGCTTATAATAAATGAATTAGTTTTTTTAAGTAACATCAATCATCAATTTAAGAAATATATAATAAGAAAACAAAATGAGATAAAAGTAAAGAATAAGTTATTTATCTCAAAGATGCGCAATAAGACGCTCAAAAGTGGTGTTTTGCTTTTTTTAATATACGTTTCGAGTATATTGTATATTTAATAAAACTTATATCTCACGTGTAAAATATTGCGACAATAACTTGCAAAAGTATTATACAAACGATTTAAAATAACTTATCATTTATCACACACAAAATGATAATATAATAATTACAACAATTTAGAATGAAACATTTTAGATTGTACTAATTATTGATTGCATTCCGTCTTTTGATAGTTTCGGTAAACATTTTTATTTTTAATAAACAATAAATATTTTTATACTTCATAAAAAAGGCAATGACTTCATTGTACAATTATTCACAGTCTGACGTGTGTTTTGTTCGACGATTGATTCTATCAACACATGTTGTAGTCGGCTATCGTATCCTGAGGCTGGAAAGAAAAATATAACTCGACTGTTAAGTATGTGAGGCTATTGATCTAGCGATCTCTCGTAATAAATTATATTTATAGTATAATTGTAGAAGACGATTAAAACAAATTTACCTGTTGATTATGTTCAGGCTCGACGATAACCGATATCCACAAAGCATCTGAAAAACAATACATATGATTTTCCTTAGCATACAAGAGCATATTTTTCGCAACTCACCTCCAAATGGTAAACCTTGCGGAGTGCACAGTCTAATTTCTTGACATTGTAAACCAGTTAAGGGTGGTGTCACAAAATTCACGGCTAATTTGCCGATACCGCCCGGATTTAACGATATCACAGGCTTGGGCGCAACGTCGAACACCTTAGAGAGGCCGTTAGTACTGAGTGCGCATCCGTCCGGCCAGGAATTGTCACCATTGTTCATAACACACCACACAAATTCTAAACTGTTGATAAGAAATAAATTAGATTAACTATGCTCTTGTGTAATAAAGCTTAAAATTGTTATGCTCACTTCACTCCTGGTGGAATTTTGACTATTTCGTCAGATTCGAGGAGCCGCATGCGAGGCCCGAAAGTGGGCGAGCCAGATTCGGGCGTCACGCAAAGAGCGGACGACTGCGTCGGCGGCAGCGGTATCATATCGGGCGGCGGCGTGCATCGTAAATCTAAATAACAACCAATTGCTGCTTGCAAATTCCTGAAACAATAATAATTAAATAATTCACCTAGTTATATTGTAAATATAATTATACATAATATTCTGGCATCCATAGTACTTGGACAACATATAAATAAATCAATAGTGTACTCACAGGACTGTATTTTTTACATATTGCAAAGAAAACAAAAGCCATAGAACAACATAATTTATAACAAAAAATCTCAATGCCTCTATATCCACAATCCAAAGTCCTAAAAAACTATTATTAAAAGCTTTAATCAGAAAGGTTTATAGCTCCTATCCAGCATGTTATTTTAATGGATTTATTCAATTACTGATAGTTTAGGAAAATATTAAATATATTAAATATTTCATTTTAATTCCGAGAGCTCCGATAGATTCTCTGAAATGGACATTAAATGTATAGGAGAGCTCCAACACGTGCTTTCAAATTCAATTTTACAATCACCTTTTTTGTGAGTTTATTTAGTAGTATTAAATTTTGTCGACAGATATTACCGATACTGCCCAATTGCTGCTGTTTATTCGAGGGGTCAATATTGAGTTTGAGGTGACTAAAGAATAGTCCGCATGGAACAACTGCAAGCGAAGATATCTTCAAGGAAGTCAAAAAACGCTAACCAGTACAATTTGCAATAGAATCAGTTAAAATGTGTCACAACTGATAGTGGTAAAATAAGCGTGGAACGGGGAAAGGATTAGTTGGACAAATTTAGAACAAAGACTTGTAAAGTAGCTAAATGTTCAAAACCTCAATCTGTCATATATTATGGAAGCAGTTGTGTCGTCGACTTGTTTCAACTCGATCAGCGTTTGCTTCTTTATGTGTTGTATTACTTTATAGAAATCCTTTAAAAATAGTGGAAAGAATAACGTAAAATATAGCATAACTTTGAAATCAGGAACCAGGAACCAGCAGATTGACAACAAAGAATCCTTTGTTATCTCTGAACAAAGATTTGTAATATTTTTATTTGTTTTTACGTATGCAAAGAACGTCGACTCTCGCTCAGCGAGCGAAGTGCGCTAAGCGAGAGTCGCAATAGACAAATAGAAACGTTACCAGTCATTCATGTCGAGGTAAAAGGCGGCCGCTTCGGGACAAAGGGTGCACCCCAAGGCGTCTTTCATCTTGTTGATGAGCTCGCTCTTGTCCGCGACCCCCATCCGACAGAACTCTCGCTCGAGCGCCTCCGGACCGGAGCCCCCCTCGGCGCCCCCTCCGGTCGCGAAACCTTCTTCGGTCTCCATTACCAACTACCACCGTGACATACCACTGTGTCAATATTAAATGTTAATATTATTAAACGGTCTTAAAGAATCGACAACTTCACTGCAGAACTTTAACGCAGACTAGAAGCGATCAGGAGATGACAAATAAATAGTAACCATAGACAAAACGCTATGCGTCATATGGTCGAATGAACGACTTTCGCGTCCATCTCTTTCATCGCACATTTATTTTTATATATTTTCCTAATTAAAATAAAATCGATTGTGCTGTACAAATAGTTTATAATTACAAAAATTCATGTAAATTATTTACTGAGATTGATTTTAGTCACAAATTTTACTGTTACTTGTCATTATTTGTAAATAATAAATATATAAGCATAGCAATATTACACCTTAATAAGTTAAGAAACCTGAATACTTTTTTTAATACCAATACACGTTTTTTTGTTACAAGATCTGGTAAAATTTATTTGAGCTTAATTAAATAGTCGCCAAATAAAATAACCAGGATATTCGTCTCCGTGTTCTCATAAACTGAAATCTCATTAATTACCCCAAAATGGAGTAACGTTCCGATACTCCTTTTTCATCACTGATTATAACAAATCTAAGAATTATTTTCTGAGAAACTTATTTTCAGTACACATATTATTTATAATATAATTAGGTTATAATATATCAAGCTCATTACATTTTAGCCATTTTCAGAAAGCAGAACACAGCAATAATAACAAAAAGAGTTTAAACAATGCACTGATTGCCAGAGGAAGCAAAAAGACACATATAAAACTGCTACTTTTTTAATGGCTCTTACTCTAATCTAAGCTTTAGAGCAATCAATGTACTCAAGCATTGGCTTTTTTTGTAGAGTTAAGTCATGAACCTGGATCTTATTTTTACTGGAATTTTATATTGGTTTGATTTTAAAATTACTATTTAATTCAATACACCACTGTGTGATTATACTCCTAGTGCAGGAAAGTCAGTATATAAGTAGTTTCCCACTACTTTGCCACAATTGAGTCTGATTTGAATTTGAATTACAATTACCGGTTTTTCTGACATTCTACATGATATTTTTCATCACTTCCGAAAGAGATCAGACCTTCTACTAAAAATGTCATGGCTTTTAGTTATATTTGTTCTATGCTTACATCGGTAAAAGCATCTGCGAAATAAAAGTACATTTATTTAAAAAAATACCAATGATAACTAGCGTTGTTCTGTTTTATTTGCGACATGCCTAGCAAAACTTTGGTAATACACAATATGCTTAAACAAACCTGAGCGTGAATTTACCGCTTCTTTATATACCGTTAATGTCCGAGACGTGAGCTTATTTGCTGTTAAACGCGTAGAAAATATTCAAACATCAATCGATGTGTTTCGCTGGTCCTTCAAAGCCCTAGTAAGCCGCAATTCTACAAGGGTCAGGTTCGCACGTTGTTGATTATCGGGATACGTGAACTGGTTTGTACTGAGGTCTGAATCCAAAAACGTATATTTGTGTTTAACTATTTATTAAATTTGGCACATTCCGACCATCCCGTAAGGACGGTTGGAGCTGATTAACAGTCAAACCTTAAACATTTTCTATCGCCGTAAGACGGTGTTCGCGAACGAACACAACATGCGAAACGGGTGTCAATACACGCAAATAAAAAAATAGACAGTAAAATAAAACAAACGTATTTTGTTATATAGCATTATTTTAATAATAAAAAATACTTTAAGCAAAGTTTATAGTTTTATTAATGCCCATAAATATTATACAGTAACTATAAATGTATAAATTGACTCAAAATTCCCAATAATATCAACCATATCGATTTCTCACAAAAGGCGAATTTTTACTAACACATCAATAAAGAAAAAAGCCTTTTCCATTCTACAATTATTCTTCTTGGAAATGTTTATCGAACATATAGACTCCAAGTCCATCGCCGACCCTTTTTAGGTTCGTAACATGATCTCCAATTTCTTTCATAGAATCCACCTGTTCTTCCAAGAACTCCTCTATGAAATCGCAAAGATTCGCGTCTCCGTGTTCCCCTCCAATGAAATGAATTTTTAGAAGACTCTACAACGAAAAAGCATTATAAAAATTTGCAATTTAAAAATAGCGAATAAATAAAATAATTTCACCTTATTGACTTTCTTTTCTAAATTGAGAGCTTCTTCCATCGCTTCTAACGGCGTACCCCAATCAGCCTTTATTGGTGCTATTATGTCTTTATATATAATTAGACCACCTCTTTTATTCTGATATTTCATTAGTTTCATTGCGTGTTCTTTTTCTTCAGATGAAGCTTTTAAAAAGTATTTGTGCAATCCTGGCAATGCGATGTCAACTCTATCCATGTAATATGCCTGGAAGTTTCAAAAACTATATATATAGAAGATAATTTTGTTAATAAAACATAGACATGTTTTGGGTACTAAAGATTTTGATATTTAGTGTTGAATCGATAAATGAAGAAGAGGGTTTTTAATTTTATATGTTTAAGACAGTGAAAAATGTTTGGTAAATTAATGTTAATGCGATAATAGTTTTTCAATACATACATAATAGGGTTAATAGTAATAATACACAATGTAAATAAAGTATATATTTACAGGCAATGAAAAAGTGACTCACCAAATCAGACAAATTTTTTTATAACATAAATATCAAACAACAACAATTACATGAAACATGAATTTAAAAAAGCAACGTCATTGTTTTTATATATCACGCAATAGTTTTCGCATGGTGTTCTTAATAACTTGCGACAATTGAGATAAACAATCTTGTCGTTAAAATTAAACGTGACACATGTAGTAAAAAACGTAAAATATTTAATAAGGCTCAATTGTACGGATAGGTTTTTTATTTTATAACTTAATGTTTGAATTCGTCTAATCACGGAATCGTCTAATCACGGGTAGATTCTATAAATAAAAACATTGTTTTCAAAACAATCAGAAATACAGATCCGCATTTACCATTAGTTTATAATTTTAGTCCCCCGGTTAGTTTCTTGAGATAATAATAATATAGAAAAACCATATAGGCGCTGTTGTAAAAGTTTATTTGTCAGTAAAATTTAGAAAATATTTTAACTGCGCGACCAAGTTTAATTTTGATAAAACAGAAACTTACGAGTAAAATATCCGAAAAATTCACGATGCGCGTTTAAATGTTCATTTACACTTTTTATATAAACTCAAATGTAAATGCTTCTTCATTTATTATCGTATTTTGACATTTTCATTGCGCCTCATTTCACAAATTTAGATAAACAGATCGGGTTTTTTTATTTATGAGGTAATTTTTTTCCTGTTTGTAGTATATATGCGTTATTTTAAATAAATACACTTGTTATTATTATTATATTATAATAAAATATGTTAATATTATAAATAAAAATAATATTTCTTTCTAGAACTTTTTTATCTGATGAAGTTATGTGGGTCGGGATAGATTGTCGTTTTAATTTGGGCAACGGTGCTAAAAAATTTTGGTAGCGCTAATTTAGTGCAGGCGTCGAAGCACTTATTAAAAATCAATGAATATTTGTTATAATCGATGCATTGCTATAATATTAATATGTCTTGAAAAATCATTAAAATATTTACATTGTAACAAAAAAAACGAAGTAAGAAATGTTAAATTCGCGCATATTTGCGATCAAGTGCCACACAAACCATCCGCCGATAAAATGTTTATGTTTATATCATAGTGATCTTTTGAATGTCTATTTTGGTGAATTTCCAGTCGCCTATGCGGCAAACAAACATGTACTTAAGTAATTACCTGAAGTTAAGAATAGGTCTCTATGTTTTTACAATATAATACGCGAAACATCGATTTATAATCTTTTTTTAAATCCATAGATCCTGATTGTCGTTGTTTAAATTCTGACACGCTAATTTAGTTTGAAATGTATACTCCTGATGAACATGCAGCAAATTAAAAAAACACGAGAGCAATTGTCCGTGAGAGCAATAGTCCCTGAGTGCAATTGTCCTGAGAGCAAGTGTCCTTGAAAGCAACTGTCCTGAGAGCACTTGTCGTAGGAGCAATTGTCCCGAGAGCAAATGTCCATTTACCATCTAAAACATCCATGGCCATAACAACTGATAGCCGACAAAGAAAATTATGAAAAAAACTTTGTAATTGCCGAAATTTCAGATATTACTCATATTTTTAAGTTTATATTTAGCATCTGTAGACTTTATCAATTTTTATTTATCTTTTTTAAATCAAAACTAATAAATTTAAATCTATAATACTTTTAGCATACTGAGTTATAGTTTTTTGGCAGCAGGAAAAATTATAATGAAACTTCCTACTTAGTTAATAAAGTCAGAGCTTTACTAACAGTATATCAAAAAGTTATTGAATGTTTATGACAAATTTATTGACCATTTATAATTATTAACTGACCGTATATTAATACCATAACTGACCATTAAGTTTGATACCGATTTTAAATCACATCTCTAGTCTAAACTATATGTTAAAGGAAAATTAATTTATGAATCATTTTCAGAATGCGGAACCAATTAAATAGCTATATAATATATAATAGCTGTTATACATACACAACATATTTTTTCGTTTTGTGAGTTAATGTTTGAAAAATAAAAATAAATATTATTGCATATAAATTTATTTTAAGATGCATTAAGTCTCTACAAAATAAATTTTCAATATGCTTCTCAGACTTCAATAAATACTTAAATGTATACGAATACTACGAATGTTATTCTATTTTATGATAACTATAGGGTATCAAAGTGTTGATAAAAGCTTTTCAGATATAACTTGTATATACATAAGTTTCTTTAAAACCAAGTGAACTACTTTTTTTGCAAAATAGTGAACATTAACGTCACCTAACTTGTTTTAATCAAAAACTGATAATATATATGAACCATAAAACAAATGAAAATTCAAAATCTAACTGCTTTTTCTGAGACTATGCAAGTGATGATTTAATTTTCAACTCAAATTATTAATTGTAATTGTTTTGGGATATTGCTCAAATTAAGACGAATTTGCGCAACACTTTTAAATTTATATATGCGCAGTTTTACGACTCATAATATAATATTAATACATAAAAGAATAATATCATAATTTATTTACCATCGACAAATAGGTGTAGCTGGCAAACAATTCCATATTGATTTGGCTGTTGATAGCGTTCTCGCAGTTTTCGTGAAAATTCTGACGCACTTGACTCATCGTGGAAGCTTGCAATTGCGCTGAAATCAGTAACTTTCGTGAAAATCCAAGTAGACTCGACGATAGGCGATTCATGTTTTAGTATTTCGGCTCTAAACAAAAGCGAGCTATGTACGTTGTGTTAAAAGGTACAATATTTACGTTACGAATGGACAATACGTACTGTAGCTACGTGTTCGATTCGAAACGAGTGAAGTACGTATGCGGTGTATAGCTATATTCGCGCCTGCGTGTTCACCGAAAGAATTACAATATGACTTATGCAGGCATATCAAACTTTCGGACTGTTATTACTATATATCTTTAAACATATGCTAGTTTAATCGATTTGTTTCGTCGTTTAGATACACTGCTATTTTACGTAAAAAAATATTGATGTTCACTTGGCCGCGTAATGAAATATTTTAAAATTAAATTCCTTATTGGTATATAAATATGTCACTTATATGTTTGTATAAAATAAATGTGAATATTTTTACGCATTAAAATAGTTATAAACATTTCCACTGATAAACTTAAAAAAATGTAAAATGATTGACGTATTTTAAAATAAATATTTTATTTTTTCTCCAAGACATAAAGAAAATAAAACAATTGTAGAAGTATAAATATTTATACATTATATTAATGTTTTACTTTATTTATTATGCTTTATAAATAAGAAAAAAAAATTCCATATGGCAAAAATAATTATTTTATTATTTCAAATTTTTATTTTTGGCGTAAAGGTGAATGCCCTGAAGTTTTGACAAATAAACTACCAAATACTAATAAACTAAATTAGATCGTAATGCATTACGAAAATATGCGTCATAGGGAAATACATTGTATGAATAATATATTTTAAATTGGGTTATTTAATTTATTTAATAGTAAAGTGTAAAATAATCTAATATACTGATGGGGAAAAAATAACTCTACGTAAAATTAGAGTTATTAATAATAAATTTATTATTGACTAATTTAAACCCAATATATTCAATAACTGCCTCTATGCCACATTTATTTTACTAGTGATGTAAAATTTCACATTAATGGTGATTCTGTGATATTAATTAAATCTCTCATATCCTACATTCAAACAATGGCTAATAATAAGTAATATTCAGTCAGAAACATTCGTTTTCTTGGTTTGTGGTTCAGTAAAACGTAATATTTTTTGGCGTACTTTATCTTGTTCGGTAGTAGTAAATTGCTTAATATTTATGTTTAGATCACACAATTCAGTTATATATATACAGTAGACCAGTGAGCGTCACATCTTTCACTTTTTATCCAAAACACACAAACGCTGAAATTAGCACGATGATTCTGTAGGAGTTGACAACCAGTTACTGTGATATTACATATATATATATATATATTTTTTTATTTATTTGGTGCGAAATATTTTTTTTATTGCCGGAAGTGACACAGACTAAAAACCTTGAAATGAGCATTGCCGCTTCAACAAGAGAAGCGAGAATGTATCGCTTCTCAACCAAAGATGATTTTGACTTACCCTTTTCACAATTGCATAACTTTACTCTAGTTTTTTCGACACCTGCATTTTACTGTACATAAATCGGTATAAATTATATATCTGTGTGCATTAAACTGTATATGAAACAGCTCTTTCGGCATGTAACTGGCTAAAAAGTTGACACAGTTTTATCCCTTCCTATAAAATTTGCAATTATGAGTTTATGTAAAATTACGTATCAAAGTATTTCTAGAAGTGCGAGTGATGAAGATAGGTTTAAAATGTGTAATATAATAGATACAGCTGTCTAATGTAAGGTGACCAGATTTTGAAAATATCAAAGGATACTAAATAAAGGTTGTCTCAGAAATGTTCGAGGACAAAGGAGGACAACATTTTTGAGGAGAACGTCTTGTCAACTTATTTTATGCTATGAAGATTTGACTAGATTGTACTAATTTGTATCACACTAAAATAATATGACACTCCAAAGAACATATACTACGCAGGGTTTTGATATGAGCGAAGAAATGATTCAGTTACTTAGTACTTAAAAATATTATTTACTCAAATACCTTTAAGCGCGTTAATTTACACAATGGCCACCCGATGGTTCATTATAAATATAGTCGAGCAGGAAGGAGACTTTGGCGCATGAGACGCTGCTGGTGTTCCTTGACCGTTGGCTGTTGCAAATATATTGGCTATTTTCTAAATAAATCAGAATATATCCTAAATTAACAAATATTAATTGAATACTGTAATTTTCGTTTTAAAATATGTAATTTTACTTTGCTTTTCTGTTTTATACACGTGTTTATGTATACTTTTATATTTTATGTACATTAAAATTATTACTCATATTTATATCTTCTCTGGGACAAAATAATGTTTAAAATGTTTTATTTAATAATCGATTATTTGAAGCGAGGTTCTCCCGAGATTTGAAGTGAACGGTGAACGAGGCTCTACAGCCGTTGTCCATCCGTCGAAGACCACCAAAAAATGTGCCGCCCTCCGCTGCCGTCACGTCAGTGTTACCAGAATGCCACCAAGTTTTTTCTAAAATAAAATAAATACATAAACATAGCCTCCCTCCAGGAGTTTTATCCCTTTGAGTATAAAATAAAACCAAGACCCTCAAATGGGAGAAATGACATACGCCTGGTTCTTAAAAAATATAATCTTGGTTTCGAAAACATTTGCAAGATCGTATTACTTTTTTTATTTTTTATTATATAAAATAATGTTTAGCTCTATTTTTAAATTTAAAAAACATGTATTGAAAAAATATTTTGTAGTAGCAACACTGAACACCAACTGTCAGTTTTGTTTTCAACACGAATGGCGGGCGCTGATTGTAGACTTTCTTGTTGATATTTCAATTATTAAACAAATGTACGAAAATTTGATAACACATACTTAACTATTTAAGATCTAATAAAAAATGAGCGCCCCCGAAAGAGATCCTTTAGCCGGTGAACGCGCTGGAGCCGTAAGAGAGGTGGGACTTCACGCTATATGGACGCTATCTTCATGCAAGCCAGGTATTGACTAACAATTTAAAAATATATTTTAAATATCTAAAGTTTATTTCCCTTTAGGTTTCGGTATCGATCAGCTGAGAGACGATTGCATGGACACCTATTGGCAATCGGACGGTCAGCTGCCGCACTTAGTAAACATACAGTTTCAACGAAAAACTGTAATAAATCAAATATATATTTACACCGACTATAAACTGGACGAGAGTTACACTCCTAGTAGAATATCGATAAGAGCCGGTACGCATTTTAACGATTTACAAGAAGTCGAGGTTATAGAATTAAGTGAGCCTACAGGTAAGGATCTTTTTAAATAAATTAAAATACCTATACTTAATATATATTAACACTTCAATTTATATGTTTATGCAAATTTAATAATAAACTTTCATTGTTTATTGAGTCATATCTTAATAAAAGTAAATGTGCCAGGAAACACCAACATTGTATACGTGGTTGCCACATTTTATAACTATAATGGAACAAAACATCGCTTGTAGTTGGTTATCAGTGGATTTTTTAAGCAATTTTGTGTTTCTATATTTAATCAATTAAAAAATAATACTTTAATAATGACTTGTATTTAATTATTTTTTAGGTTGGGTGTTGATTCCTATTAAAGATATACACGAAAGGCCGATTAGGACATTCATGATACAGATAGCAGTAGTTAGCAATCATCAAAACGGAAGAGATACACACATGCGACAAATAAAAATACATTCTCCGTGCGAGGGAAGAGGATTAGCAATGGACGACTTTGGAACATCGACATCTTTTCAGTTTCAAAAATTCAGTACTATCAGATAATTTGTATAAAATAAATTAATTATTATTACCAATGTAATATTATAAAATAAACAATTAAATGTATAATAAATTGATCCATTGATATTAATCCAAGAACAACACTACAAATAATCTCTTTGGCACAAAAACGAATTGACAGTATTCAAGTATTGTGTGAAATTACACTCAGCTGGATATTTATGAAAAAATACTAAGAGTTTTTGTGGCAAAATATCTATGTTTTTGCAGAGGTGTGTAGTTTTTAAAATTTGTCATGAATGTTTATTGGAAAGCTTGGGATTACACAATTATTCAATAATTTAATTCATATATACACTGATTTAATCTTTTATCGATGATTTTATTAAATGTAAGCACTAGAACTGATAATTTTCACTGGAAAGACTAAGATTTTACTACTTTTGAGGATTGAGAATTACTTCTCAGAAGTAAAAAATTCACGTCAAAAGCAATAAAACTCATCGTATTTTTAGTGGAAACGCTGCTATAACTAAAAAATCGACTAGAACAATAATATTATATATGTACGTTAGCAAAAATGTAATAACGGCAGCAAATTGAATTTCCCTACAATAACAAAATTGATTAGTTTTGTAAAAAAAATTGTAACCCCTGAAATTTGTTTGTATATTATAATAGAAAAAATAAACTATATCTAAAAATGAGACCTTAAGGCAAAAAATAATGATATATTTAAAATCAGCCCATAATTTATATATAAATCAGGTTATATAATCTATGTGGCAAATTAAATTACGTATTTATGTTGGTGCCAGTATCTGGAAATATTAAAATAAAAACGTGTTATGGAAATATTGTGCAATCTTTCCATATGCCTAGAAAAAATGTTCATAAAAATAGTTTTTTAATATCAAAAAATACTTTTTTTATGTAAAAAAATTCATGAAAAAATCGATTATATCCTTAAAAAACTATACATAGAATACATTAATTCATCAATGTTTATCTAAAAATAATTAAATTATTAATTGGACATTCTCCAGTTTTTTTTTATAATTGCAACATTTTCGCAGTATTGCCAAATATGACATTATACGGTAGTTTTAAAATATCTATGGAACAATAAATATTTTTATATAATAATATAGCAATTCTACATAATGATCAATTTAAATGTAAATGTTAATAGTGTAATTTTGTTTATTTTAATATATTCAATGTGTTGTGTTGAATCGTCGATTATAAACAGTGAGATTGATAGAACAGCCAAAAGATTAACACTTAATTTTTATGTGAATTTACAAAACAGATATGTTTTAAATAAAGGTAATAGTTTACATTTATACAATATTTTGAAAAATACTTAGTAATATAATATAATATATTGTTATTGTTATAGTTAGTAACTCGGATACAAAAGCAATACAAGACAAGGTTAAAAAATTTAGGGAAACAACGTTAAGACGGTTGCGTGACGTGAAGAATCATTACAATTACCATTATACCACATATGGTAGAAATTTACATCAGTTAGCTGAAGCAGGTGAGAAAGTAAATTAAAACATACTAGAGCAAGGAGAACAAGGTATCGAAAAGTGAAAGGTGTATTGTATCATATATGGTTTAAAACATGGCTTATGCAATAAAATATTTGTATTGCACTATTCTTTATCACTTTTTATGTTCGGCCATTCACTCCAAAATAGTCTATAAATATATAACTGCAATTGTGTTCCTCCAAATATTTATAAAATTTTCCCATGTCCATGTGATAACTGTTGCCGGACTGAAACGAGATCTCCTCAAAACACTCGAATTTTCGATCAAAGATCTCGTTCGGAGGCGTTTCTTCTTTCTTCTTTACGCCAATTTTTTTCCAATTCATTCCTTTAATGTAAGACCACCATTCTTCGCAAGCTGACAGCTCTCCCTCGACGCAAACGATACCCGGCTTACCGGCGAGCATGAAACCAGTTAAATCGAATTGTCCGGCTAATGATAGAATATCGCTCCGTTTCGATTTATTATAAATGTGGTGCGATAAAATCCATAGTCGTCCATATTGTTTGATGTCGTTCTTTTCTTTTTTCACTTCTTCACTTTTCGTAATGAAATATTGCTCGGCGTTGTCTTGCAGCCACGTTATGATGGTGTAAATGCAAGGTTCGCCGCGATCCAACGATTCAACATACTTGTTTAAATTGTCGTTCAATTGTCGTTGAACTGTCCTGTGCAACGAATCGGAGCGTACGAATACGTCCGGAGGAGCTATCGGGTAATCCGGATTGAGTTCGGCGCTCAACTCTGCCGTCGCGGATCCAATGCTCAATTTGAATTGTAAATAAACATTAGAATCAATGGAGTTGTCTATGTGCAATTCTCCCGGTCCGGGAAACATGGCTCTCAACACTTCCAGCTCGTCTTGCTTCTGACAGAATAAGTCTTCGGCCAAATCGGACATATTCACGTGTACAATCGCTATATACTGTTTGACATGTTGTTTGACGTTTAGTAGCCCCTGTGAGAATAAACATAACACCTAAAACATTGACCATTGACAATTTTATGTATCTTATAATTAATTATATTTATTACAGATGTATACCGCTTTGAAAGATTTGACCAAATTGGAATGTTAAAAACGCAAAAATTAAGGGATATTACGATATTTTCGCACAATATTATCGAAGGGATGTTAAATCAAACATACTTGTACTCGGCTATCATATTACACGATTACCAGAGCGATGGAAATACATTAGCTATATATCAATTTCTTCCAAAAGTAATTTGTTAAGTATAATATGTTTATAATTTTATATATATATTTTAAAAATATTATAAATACCTCTGGAATATAATAGAGCTGCGTTTGTGAATACATGCGCATGGTCTAACAATTTAACGCCAGTGCGCTCTACATATAATAGACTACAGTGGCGGTTCGTCCATATGGGCTGTGGGGTTGCAGCCCTCCCACTATAAAATCAATGTTCCTGTTTATGTATATAACTTAATTAAGGCAATTATTATTGTCTAGTATAATATCTTACATAGTACAAATTTAACTTTTGTTAAAGATATTTTATTCAATATTTTAACTTTTTTGCTGCAGCCCCTCCACTAGAAACTCTTACGAACTACCACTATCTTATAACTAAAGACAAAAAACTAAATGTTTTAATTTACAACAAAGTTAAATAAATCAATACATTTTAAATCATTGCCGATTAAAAATATCTCGAACTCTCTGTATTAAATATGAAAAATATCTATCTCTGCAAAAAAATTTAGTAATAAGATTACTCTTTTTAAATGCGAATTTCACCCTTTATTTTGTTGATGATGCTTCTTGTTGACTCGACGGATAGTAAACGACTGGCACCAGACCACATTCCCGCATTTTAATTTCACAAATATGCGTTGAAACAATGTGCAAAATCACAACTCATGAAACGTATTACAAGACAAAAAACAAGTTATTATCGTATAGGGCAGAAGTCTTATTTTATGGTAAGCTACCCTTCATCTGTAGCAGGCTCGACGAGAGGAGATGGGGACCAGCCGATATTAATAACTAGGGCCCGGTTAAATTTTTATTAAGTGAAAAAATTTAAAAAAAAATTTAATTCTGGCGATCGGACTATATATTTTATTTTTTATCGAGTATTGGATCTCCATTTCTTTATCTATTATATATAAGCACCGGGGTCTGATTTTTCTCTCGGCGGCCCTGATCCATAGTAACAAACAGCGCAGGATTTTTCGCACTTTAAGCAACTTCCTAGCCGAGTTGCACATTGACTGCGTGCGCGAATCCAAGCTATACTTAACTTCCTACCTAGGCTTTCGTTAGAGACAATCGCACTAATTAAAACCCAGCACGAATTTATCGATGGCCCTCAGTATCTTAAAGAAATGTCTACTTACATAATTATTTGTGTGCTCTAAGATAAACTAGCTAGAAAAATGAAAAATATACTACATATTTAGTTTCGTGTTCAGCTACAAACATCTTTTTTTGTGTCTATTGTTCTATATTTTAATGTGTCATATTCAATTTAAACACATTGTCAATATGCCTCCTATAATAAAGAAAAACATATAAGAATTTAACATTTTTTTTTATATTGTGTTTTTATCTTATTTACCTCTTATCTTGTGTTGCATTGAAAATAACTTATTTTCTATAATATATTAAGTATCATCAGTTTTATTGTTTTTTACTAAATAAAAGCCCAATGTTTTGTTGTCATGATAATATAAAATAGTAGAATAAAAACTATATCGGATAGAATAAACATAATAATAGTTCCATTCAATGTAAAATACAATAATATTTACTTTTTTAATGTACATATTTTTTTAGATGAATACATGGAACTTGTTAAAAACTGAAGAAATTCCTAGATCTTATAAAGTACGGTCTCTAGCGGTGCCCGACGGAACTTTACTAGTTATTGCGATTAGTATTTTAAAAGCTTCCGCTAATATCTGTAACGGAATGATTGTGTTTCAATTAAATGACAATAATAAACTATTTAACATCCAAACGTTAAAGACTAGCTTTTTTACAGAGATTGCTCTATGGTAATAATTTTTCTTTGAAATTAAATTAATATATTTTTCATGTTGTTTATAGTAAGTTATTTTAGGAAAAGTCAGCATAACATATATCTAATGGCAGCCATCGATCACGAAAATCAAGGCACGAAAATAATATACGAATCTAAGAATCCAATATATTGTTGGAAAGGAAAACATTTCGACCTTCTTCAGAACATACCATCAAAAAATGCTAGAAAAATCATGCCATTTCAGATTGGATCGTCGGATTTTATTGGCATTGCTTTTCATAATGACAACTATGGTAATAATTCTTAAAAATATTATTTCTATTTTATAATTATTAATTAAACGAATTTAGGAGAAGAGAAGATATATTCAGAAATCTTTAAGTATGAAGTCCATCAACAGGAATTCGTTTCGTTTCAAAAGCTAGCAACGAAAGCCGCAATCGATATAGCATTTTTTGGATTCAAATCAAGCACGTCAACGGAAGCTTTTATTATTATAGTCAATGAATATAGAGCAAAAATAGAAACAGATACATATTTTATTTCTATTATATATAAATATGAAAATGGCATATTTATGCCGTTTCAGAATCTACCTGCGAACGATATCAAAAGATGGCTTCCTTTTATTGTACGTATTATACAGATGCAGCAGAGAATCCAGACAATAAAAAAAAAACCATTATTACAATGGTGCTAAAATCTCCAGTTTGTCCCATCTTAGACTAGTCCTCTTCCATGAAAGCTATTCCTTGACCTTTTCCATAACGGTCCCAATTTTCAATCCGCTTCTAGTGACACTCTTTACAAAGTCTGATATTGAGTTTATGAGTTATCGCTTCCAGTACTACATTAAATACCATAGTGGACAGTACATCTCCTTGCCAACTGACTACTTCATTTTTTGCTAATAGATTTATGCGTGTAACTTATTATGCTTCTTTAATAGTTCTGTTGATAAAGTTTGTTCTGAATGCATTCCTTATACTTCTCTTTCTTCATAGTTTGATTTTTCCCTTGCTATTACTGCGATTTAGAAGTATGTTGGTAAAATAATTACTGTTCTTAAAATGGTATTAAATACACAGCCAAATGAAGCACACATATTTCATTTATTCCTTCGTCTGACCGAATACATAATGTCCTAAAAATGTCTTGTTTCTCTGTCACGTTCTATACAATACATTTTAAATTTAAATTAATAATACTTTAGACTTTCTATTTAATAGGGAAAATATGGCGAATTTATATTGATTGGAATATCGAAATATAACGAAATTAGATTATTTCAATATAATGGATGGCTTTTTGTTGAAATTGAGTCTGGATTTAGCAGCGGTTCTACGCTAGAAAATAAAATAATTAATAGTTTTATGTTTTATGATGATCCTATAATGGGTAAGTAGCTAAGTACATTTTTTAATATTATTGAAATTATTTTGAATTAAATTATAGTTTTCATTTAACAGCAATAACACACAGCATTGAAGGAGAATCAATTTGCTATTTTTATACACCGATATTTAGATTTACACAGCCCGTGCAACAAATTAAAAGCCATGTATACAATTGGTGTAAAAGCGTGCAAGAAATGTTGACGTGCTTAGATTATCAATATTTTAAATCAAATGAAGTTTTAGCTGACATAAATAAACGGTTGGATGATTATTATACAAAGATGAAGATTGACTATAAGAAAAATAATACGATACATTTGGAAAATGTTGTTATAAGTAGAATCGAAACTATGGCGGTGCATAAAATATTAGGTTACTTATATCCGTATATAATTTACATATTAATTAGGATTTTTATTTTTTAGATTTATTCAAATGATTTTGAATTTAACAAAAATTCAGTTGAAAATATTAACTATTTAATGGAATCGTTTAATTCACAAATTAAATCAACAAAATCATTAAATGAGATAATGTCCAATGCGATTTCTAATGAGGGTGATATTGTTGTCGATTCACTTCATATCAAAGAGTTGAAATTAAACTGTGATCCAGAAAAGTGCCAATTTAAAAACATTAATTTGACTACGTTGAACGGAAAGGACTTTAAAAAGTTTCAAAGCGAAGCTGTATACATAAACGACGGAATGGCGCAATATAAAAAGATTGTTATAGACAATTTGATTGTTAAAAATAAATTAAATGTCAGAAAAATAAATAATAGAACGATAAGTACTATTGAAAAAATGTTACTCAATGCTGCTGAAAATAATGGTGTTGTTGTAAAAGGTACAGTTTATATGGAAAAGGGATTTTCATTATCAGGCCGATTGATGAATGTAAGTATTTTATTTGATTCTTTACAAATATAAAATTGAATGTATGCTTACTCTGCGCCTTTTGATTGATCTAAATTATATTTTGCATAGTTACTCTATAGGACCGTGTTCAAAAAATAAAAAGCCATATTCTAAAGATCTTACAATTTTCTTTAATGTACAGAGTTAAGAACAAAGCGAAATCGCTCTGAAAGCAAAAAAATCTCTATAAGAGAAATTTTGTTTCTAGTAAATTTTTGTATTAAAAAAATATTCATATTTTTGCTTGACAGCTTGTCAATGTATACTTATTTTAAATTTTTCAATCTTATACTAATAAGTAAAAATATTTGTAGATTCAATTCAATGATGAATCCATCCTCCTGAAAACTGGAAATCAACATCTAAAAGGTCACTTCGTAATTCCTATCATGAAATCTTCTATATTAGAGGCAGCTAAAATAAACGATATAGTCGTAGAAGATTTTAAGAGGAGTATCAATAGTGAAAACAAAACGACTGATTTTGCTTTTAATTTAGAAAAATTAACTGTCGACGATATATTTATTGCAAAGACTGTAAATAACATAAATTTTAACAACCTGAACGATCGTTTATTGCGATTGGTTGGCGATCAAGATGTACGAGGAAAATTTAAAGTCGGAACATTGAACACTAGGAAAATTGCCATAAATAATGTAAACTCTAAAAACAATTTCAATCAGATTGTGAAAATAAACGGAGGAGAGTATATAATTGAGCAAGATATACATTTTGAAAAGATGATTACCAACAATTTAAATATAACATCTCGTCTCAATAATATAGAAGTTAAAAATGGAAGATTAGACGTATTACTTTTGAATTCTGAAGAAGAACAAAGAGTCACCGGCGATAAGTTGTTCAGAAACGTCGAGCTGATGGGTCCGATTAATTTGTTAGGTAAAATTGATCAGGGTATTTTGGAAAAGAAGAATCCTATCACGATGATCGAAGAACCGTTGAATCTCATAGGTATTATTGTAATCAGTGGTGGCCGGTAAAACATTGTGTCTTAGTCGCACGATCGCAAAAACACTGTGCAACTTAGACATAATGTTTCACCGGCCATCACTGATTGTAATGTTAATAATGCAATTTTGTTGTAAATAATATTTTAATGTGTTTTAGGTGATTTTATAATTGTTGGTAATGTTTCAATTGAAAATATGCTAACTTGCGAAAATCTTATGAACGAAGAATTGGACTTTTCTGTTAAACGTCTTCAGCAAAGAGGTTTACGATTGACGGATAGCGAAATCGATGTTCCATTTATATTTCTGCAACCGATAGAAGTAGGTTGAATTTGTAATATAATATGAGTTATAATTCCCAACTTTTGATAATCATTTTTACTGTAAAAACCTGATATACATAGACTTGCTACCATTATTAGATTAATTACTACCCCTTTCTTTAAAATAACAATCAATAACATTAAATATATCCTCACTTCTTGTATTTTCTGTTAGAGGATGATAAAACAAAAAGCTTCATTGTCTTTCAAATACCTTACAATAATAATATTAATATCTCTGCTTTCATCAACCTAAACAGCAAAATTTTTACTATTTTTAATTCTACCTATTACTGTCACTTCAACATCGTCAAATATGTCCAGAATTCTTCAATAAGTATTAACGTTCAAAGAAATGTAGCAAGTATAGATAGTGTCTATTTTCTACATGTATTTTTTTCCACACCAACGCTGAATGTTATATTTTATGCAGAGAGAAGTTAAACCCTATTATTATTTCGCGTACTACAGCTTTAAATAAGATCATTACGTACAATGTATAATATCTATTATAATCAATAATAGACATGCAATTAAAAATGATGTTTAATAAAATTGTCAAAATTGAATAATGATCAATAAAACTACAGACTAAAGACTAAACCAATAATATTTAAGGTACGTCATCTCGTAGCTGACAATTTAAATGGAATAAACCCTTCCTCTTGGATAATGGCTAATACACCTGAAACTAGAGAAATTACTGGGAAAAAAACGTTTAATAACGATCTCAACATAAATGGTGATTGCTCTATTCAAAGGACAATCAATGGAGTCAATATTACAGAATTTGATAACATTTTAAGAACTGTGGGAGATCAAGAGATTAGTGCAAAAATGTTTATAGAAAATTTAACAGCAACAGCGTAAGTCTCAATTTAGATATAACTATATAAATCTATATTTAATTGTGTTTTATTTTATTTAGTATAAATTGTGATGATGTGACATTTGGTAATAAATCGTGGAAGTCTCTAATATTTTCCAATGATAACATAGAAATCAACGAAGCAGTTATAAGTTCTCATGCATTGGTGTATGATTATATGCATTCAGATAGTATCCATATAAACGGTACAATCAATGGATTCAATATCAGCCATATCATCAATGATTCCGTGGTAAAAAATGAGTCTAACATTAAATTATACGGACATATGACATTTAACGAGTTTACTATTGAGAACTTACCGGATGAATCGTTAATTGCAAAACTAGGCATACCAAAAGTGGACCTAAAAACGTTAAATTATTCCAAGTATATACACATTGAAGGTGATTTATTTTTGGATTCACTTCCGAATATTAAAAATGTCTTCTTCGAACACTCAATTTCTGGAATATCGGCTCGTGACTTTGGAAACAATTGGATGCTTTCGACTGGAGATCAAGTGATTCACGGACATTTAACTATCAATAATTTTGAATGCATGAATGGGATTGAGATCGAAAACGGTTTTATAAATGATGTTAACGTGTCGCAGTTGTTCAATAACGTTGTTTGGATTAACGAAGATGCTAAATTGGGTGATGTGATTTTCAAAAAGCCACCCATCATAATGAATCAACTGATTCTAGACGGAGTTATTAATGATGGTATAATACCGACTGATTTCGTGCTGAAAGGAGAATATCCTTATCGGATTAGTGGACATAAAATATTAAAGAAAAACTTGTACGTTGACAAGAATATTGTGACACCATCTGTTTCTAGTGTTAATTTAAATGATTATTGCCAGGTTTTGGAGTTTGATGAAAATTATAAGAGTAGCTGGACTATCACTGGTAATATAATGTAGAGTGGGGCAAAAGTGTGCACTTAAAATTTTGTACCATGTACGAGGGTGAGTCAAATGAAAACCTTTAATTGGTTTTATCTTGTGATTTATTGAACGAAAAAGGTAAAAATGAAAATCATTTTCCACGTAGTACCAAAAATGCACAACACAATGTTTTCAACACTTAGATAGAGCATGGATACTTGGTAAGTGAGTTAGTGCGTGTTGTAAGTGAATTTTCGTCAAGCCAGTGAGTGGTGATAACCAAGTGTCAGGTCCTTTACACTGGTCTTTGGATGAAACCTGGACAAATAGGACAGTAAACTAATTTAAGACCAATAGCATTATTGTTTAGCTCTGCCTCAAGTACATCCCTTAGTGGAAACCTAACTTAAATGTTATTAAAATGGTTATTGATTTAAAGTGCCTACTTTTATCCCACTCCAGAATATTAAATTAATGTAAATTAATTTATTAATTATTGTTATTATTGATTTTTAGGTGATTTATATTTGGAATATGAGCCACAAGTTAATTTCTTGGGTGAATATGCAATGTCAGATTTGATGAACAATTTGTGGTTCACTGATACTCCATATAGAACTAAAAACAACTATAATTTCAATCAAATAATATTTAAAAATGATGTTACACTCAAAGTGAGTTTTATAAATATGTAGTGAAAATGTAAGATTTTTATCCTCCTTAATTTACAGGGCTATTTAAACAACATCGATTTGAACATTTTACCTCATACATACTTCAGTCTTACTACTGATCAAGAATTGGCAAATTCATATTATTTTTATGAAATTTATGCTGATTTCATAACAGCTCCTGAGGCTATAGTCGAAGGATACTTTCAAGGACTAAAACTTGAAGATTTTTATTTGAACGCTTTACGTACGGAAGGCGATCAAGTGATTCGTATTCCGTTACGATTTGAAACAATTTCGGGCAATATAAGTATAGATGGAGCTATAAACGGTAAAAATTTAGCAAAGGATATGATGCTAATAGATAAACCTAATTATGTACCAGGACGTAAAATATACATAGGAGATGTTACAGCTAATAATTTGTATATAAATTATGTACAAGGTATTGATATAGAATATTGGATGAACAATATAATCCGAAAATGGAATAATTCCAATAATGTCATCGGAGGAGTTAAAAGGATTAGATTTGCTAACATCAAAAATTTAAAGTAAGTAAATATAATTTATTATATAGTATTCGATCTAACTAATCCTTATTATTTTAGCATATTGGATACTTTGAATGACAAACCTCCAAATTTTATTTATAAAAATTATAATGGTATACAAATATTTCCAAACAGTATTACATTCCGTAATAATACATATTTTAAAAATATATTTACAAAAGGAAGAATCAATGATATTGATATAACATCGATGTTTGAGAATCTAGTTAGTTGGAAATATTTTTAATACAATATATCAACAAGTAAATAACATTATTTCTAACAATTTAGATCTATAAAAATGCTAAAAATCAAGTGATTCAATCGCCAAAGATTATATCAACAATGAGTACTCGCAATGTTTATATTCAAGGGCTTTTCCAAGGATACGATTTTAAAACATTACTTGATGAATTGACTCATGGTGGAGATTATGATTTTTTTTTAAGAGAATTTCAGAAATTAGCAAATCGTTCCTTTGTATTAGTTGAACAATATGATAAACGTAATATTAATACAATAAAATGAATTATATGACATACACATATATTATTATTTGTATATATAAATTTCAGTTTTATTCAAAGATCTCGACGATACTGAAACAATCACAACAATACCGGGTAATATAGAAGCAGTTACATCTATGAAGATTGTATTATTAAACACCAATTATATAGCTATCGGAATAAGAAATATCGATCATTCCGATATATATTTCTATAAATGGGATGAATCAATCAAAAACTTCGTATTTGACAAAGGTAACCCAAATTATTTTATTTAAAATTATTATTGATTAACCTAACTTATATTTTTAGATATACCACCACTAAATGTCAACGATGTTATATTAAACTTAGTGTCTATAGAAAATGAGAAACAATCCGCTCTTTATATTGTGACCGTTAACAACAAAACTCATGAGCACACCAATTACTTATTTGTATTTATGGTACTTCAAGGTTTTGTGAAAATGCAGCAGTTCTTAAGCGGCACAGTAACAGCTTTAGTACCGCTTAAAAAAGATCTACTAAGCTGTGTTCTTTCAATACATTTATATGAAACTGCAAAGTTATATTGTCTAGGAGAGCAAAACATTCTCGTTCTGCATCAAACGGTTAATATTATGAACAGTGCCTTATTAAAGATAGTCGAATCAGGAAGTGACACATATCTAGTCGTTGCAAAACACGAAGGTGTTTCAATATTAAGCTGGATCGGTCCTGATCTTAAATTGATTCAAACTTTACCTATATCAAATAATATTGATGCTACTGAATGGAACGACGACCTTTTTATTGTAACTGCAAATAATAAAGCAGTGGCAATTTACAGGTATTTTTTATAAGCTTTATATATAACACATCATTCAATAATTGTTAAATTAAACTTTCAGATATCATCTTAAAACTAGACGTTTGCAAGAGACGAAAACTATAATGTATCAACAACGCGTCAAACGTGTCAATTTAATCCGCTTCGGAAATGAACAACTATTTATGAGCGTATTGGTAGAAGAAAGTTCGAATTATAATAAGTTAATATTTAACAAATACCATCATTTGTCGGGCTTTAAATATAAATTTGCACATTACATTTATACAACTAATGTGAAAGCTGTACATAAATTACATAATTATAATGAATTATTTATTATTATTGAATCATCAAATCAAGTTGTTATATTAAGATCATATTTTCTTAATTAATTAATATAATTTAATTATTGTTATATTGTAGAATTTATTATAAATTGTTAATTGTTGAAAGTTTTTTTTATTTACCTGTGTGGTCATTTTGAAGATCAAGTTTAACTCTCAGAAGTTCAAAGTAATTGCTAGGCTGGACCAGATCGGATAATTGAAACGGCTGCTATTCTGGCTCGAAGGTTGTTTGTGCTGATTTAGCGAAAGCTCCTGCTGGATTAAAGTTTGGGCTATCATGTATTTCTAGTCGAAAGCAAAGTTCTGATGAAAGTGACTTTCTATGTGTTATAGATAATATACAACTAGAGAAAGAGGGAGATCAACAACCTTACTCTCCTATTTCTTAACTAATCTGTATGGCTTAAGGCAGAATTGTTATTTGTTTTTTAATTACCTAATTAATCTTTTAAGTTGTTTGTAATTATCCATTTGTTCTGAATTGTGTAAGTTCGATAATAAGAAAATTGTAAGGTATTTGGTTGGCCATATTTTGGTGTCCGGTTATCATATAAAATTAAATCAGCCATAATTTTTTCTTTTTAGAAAATTTTTGGCGGTGGAAGTTTTTGTATAAAAAACTCAATTTATTAAAAATAATATTTTTAATAATCAATTTAAAATTTTTTAGCAAATAATAACTTGGTATTTTTTTATAAATCGCACATATGCTAAAAGTAAGGCTTCATTTCCTTGCAAAGTTGACTTATCAAGCTGTATAGAAAGCCTAAATTAGATCTTAAATACTCACACAGTGAGTTGAACACTTTGGAGCCATTTCATATGCATATATTCTTGCCAATGCATACTGTACTTCCAGACATGTTCACTTTCCAATATCTGCAGGTTAAAATCTCAGTATATTTGACCGCCCCTCAGTTTGTTATATAGCAAACGAAATTATAAAACAAGTATGAAAGACTTTTCATAAATTTCAGTCTTTTTTCTTAATGCCACAGGATCGTTCTATTGCCTGCAATTGCGCTCAAACCTGCTACCGCCCCCCTGGATTGCTCCACCACCCAGAGGGCAGTAATGCCCACTTTGGGAATCACTGATCAATTACATAGTTGTCATCTTCATTCTTACAATTGGTCACGTTTCAAAACGTATTATTGAATACAGTGGTACTTTGATTTTCGTCGTGTTTTTATGCTAAAAATTTCGTCTGTTTTCATTGGTTGCCTCGGATTGCATCGGCATACGCGACGTACGCGCTGCGCAGTGTTGCGTTGTTTCTAGTGTGAGCATCTAGCCCGCCCGTCTAGCCAAACAATTCCATTGCTTGCCAGTGTTAAGTGTTTTTGTGCTTTTTTTTTTATTGATTATGAGCGTTAATACATACTACAAATAATTGCCTCGGTTTCAGATTTGAAAGATTGTTTTCGGACAGATTATCGACGAAAACCGAGGTACCACTGTAAATAGCATAAAATGTATTTGTTTGAAACTCGCAAAATAGAAAGTATAGACAAATGAAACGACCAACAAAATAGACAACCTGCGAACTACTTAATGTTTCAAAATTTCATTCAACACTATTTCGCATAATAAAAAAATAAACCCTCAGTGAAGGTCTCAAAAATATGTTTATTTTTTAAAGTTAAAAATACTAATTGAATTTTTACAAGTGGAAAGGGTTACGTGATGATTAAAGAAACAACAGTAAACTTTTTAAATATTTAATATAAAAGTTATTCTTGGTTGGCGTCAACATTTTCTGTTTGTAAGCCTTTAAGAGTGGGCACAGGCACGTATGTAACCAAAGTGAACAGTTTGTTAGCTGAATCTTCATCGTCGTTGCGGCGTCTCGACAGCCTAACGCGAACTCTGAAGGGAACATTTCTGAAAAATCAAAAAAAAAAACACGTCAATGACCCAAAAGTAGCATATACAAACTTATGAAACATGTGTTTATATAATATCAGACCCGTCAAAATCATATCTAAATATTACCATTTGAATCACCTATTATCCTATCATATGTAACAAAACGAAGTTATGTTTGTTACGAAAACAAATAAATAATTCACCGTGTTGCCATATCACAAACTGTCAAAATTATATTTCATGAAGTTGGTATCACGTGTTTATATTCAAATTATACACTTGTCACAATATTAGAACTTTGAATACTGGTAATAAATACATATCAGCCATACCACACCAACTACTTCACTAAGAGTCAACGTCATTGCACAATCGAAAGCCACTAAGGTACTGACCGACTTTAAGGTTATGTTAGTTGTCAACGATTCGAAAACATACCTGATTCCCTTGGACCAGAGGAACTTGTTTAGTCTGGTGTCGACGCGCACGTCGGGGGTGCCCATTTGTTTCTCGGCGAATTTGCGGATCTCCTTGATTGCCCTGGGGGCCCTCTTTTTGAGGCCGACGCCGTGTAACCTCTTGTGGAGGTTAACGGTGTACTCGCGGGTGACCACCTCGCTCATCGCCGACTTGCTCTTCTTTTCGCCCTTCGTCTTCACCATGGCTGGTCGGGGGGTTTCGCTTCTGTCTATACAGCGACTTTCGAGTCGTCAAAGGCCCTCTACGACGAGGATGCCTTCGGATTATCGCGCTGACGGCCGGCCGCGGGACGTCAAAACGTAAAGGAACGCAGGGTGGCCAACTGCGTTGACACTTGCGGTCGTAGCGAAAATTCGCGGCCATGACCACCTCTATTGCACAAACTATAAATTAAAATTATAAAAATAACATTCACTAGGAAGGGTATAAAATGTTTATATTACTATTTAAATAATTATTTATGAATTAAATTTAAAGTACAAATTAATTTAATTATTTCATTAGATACACATATGAGTAGCGTAGCGAGAGTTAAGTTCGATTTCTTGCAAAATTAAATACCAGAGAATATTAGAATTGTTACAAACAAATTTATAATTTAATTTAAAAAATTAACAATATTAATAAAATATATGAGAAAAATATAAATAAAAACGAGGAATTTCAAAAAGTATTGATTTCATACACGAAAATAACCTTAATAATTGTTAATATCCAAAGCGTACGCATGGTCAGGTAATTCTAGGTTCGCTACAGCAATGGATGGCTTAAAAAATATATTAAACATAATGAAGTAAATGACGTCAGGGTGACTACTGATGCTGATACTACAAACACAATAGCATTGTTATTAGCAATTTAAAATTGCGTTTGAATAAAGAAACCTTTATATTAATCTTTATAAAGGACCCTAAGAAGTATTACTTACGAACAGGTCCGTTCGGTGAGATATTTTCCCTTTGGCTCACTTGCGTGCTAAGTGGTGAGAGTGAGTGAGAGATAAGAGCATGCAATTGCACGCTCTTATTTCTTAACTCATTCTCATTTAATATTCTCACCGACCGAGCATGCTTACGAAGAATATTTAGAAGCGCGACCAAAGATAATAAAAAGCTTTTTTGAAAAGAAAATAATCTTTTTAAAGCTATTAAAAATATATATACAACCTGTTATGAAATTACAATAAAAAAAGCAAAAAATAATTTAATTTGGTTCATCTTTATATATTATATTCTGTGTGAGGTAAATCAGCTAAGGATCCGATGGAGTAGGTCTTTTCTGTGGTACGCGCTTACGATTTGCTTCAACGAAGACTAAGCTATCACTATCTCTTGGCTCTCGCTTATCCAACTTCCGTCTCCAGTCGATAAGTGATGCCTGAGACCTCAATAGATCCCGCACCACCCAATGACCAATTCTGCCATCATGAATTATTTTCATATTCCTATATAAAACAATGTATTATTTATGTTGATTAACTAATATCATGATGTGTAGTTGTAGATATGCGTCTACAAATATTATCATTTATTATTTCGGTCCACAATAATAATTTTAAGGTGTCATATAATATTAAAAGACGCCAAAATCCTATCTACGACTTTGCATATTTAAATGAGCCCAAATTCATAAAATCTAACTATTACCATAATAGATTTTATTTTGATGCACGTTTCCATGGTATTATCGATTATTCTATGTATATCAAGAATACAACTTTCTTACAATGGAGATTGATTTAGCTTATACTGACTATACCGTGATAGGTTTAACACATTCAAATACATTAAAATCGCTATATCAGTCAGATGTAAAATATTTAAAGGTTTGTATTGTAGCAGCATGTTCCAACATCAAACGCATATTTTTAATGTAATACTGTTTATAAGATTGCTGTTGGCGATCAAGATGGTATACTACAAGTTCTTTCAATTAAAAACGACGATATACAATTAAGTTTTAAAACTTTACCAAGTGAACCTATCACATCCCTAGATGTTGGAATGTCTCAAGGTATTTATTTTTATAATAATCATTTTACTTTTTGTTTACTAGAGACACATTTCAGGAGGTGGAGTTTTTGATAAAATATTTGTATCATCTGGAACGGAAATCAGAGGCTATACCAAAAAAGGAAAATTGTTTTTGTGCATTGAAACAAATTTATCAGAACCGATTATTGCGATGTAAATAATTTGTATTAAAATATATATATACATACATTTAATATGTTTATATATAAATATATTAAATTTTAGGAAAGTTTTTGAAACAGATCTATTAGTCGCAGGTTCTCATTGCATGACGCACTATAGGGACTGCAAAGATATAGGCAGTTACATAAGCGGAGATACAATTGTGGATATATCAGCAATTCAAATACAAAATGTATTGATATTACATTACTTTTTATCCTATCTTGAATTATAAACGCTGATTCTATACATGTATTTAAGAGCAATCGTGTCATCGGTATTGTAGCATGCCGCGGAGGAACAGTTCATGCGATTGAAAGAGGCAGAGTATTAGCAATCGTCAGATTGCCGGCAAACCCATCTATTTTATTTTCACCTGCAAATCTAGCCAGCGTCGATTATGTATTCTGTGGTGCAATAGATGGTTCTCTATTTAATCTTTCTCTAGATAGGTATGCATATAAATTAATATTAAATTATTATACAAATAAAAACTGATTTTATTCTAATAGAGAACACGGAAGTATAGACGTTCATACATATTCGGATATAAAAAGAATCGGGAGTGTAAGTGCAGCAGGATGGTGGAATGGTTTTTCAGCTTTCCCGAATCCGTTACTATTACTCGGATATTCGAATGGTTGTATTCAGATATATAATGTGCAACATGACGCTTCTCAAAAATCAATGCGTTTATTATATAACTATGTAATATATTTTAAAATATGTTACGTCTGCCTATATGGATTATAATGATCTTTGATTTTAGAACAGCGACGAGAGTATCACTTCTGTAGCTGGATGGAATAAAGGTATAGTCGTAGCGACGTGTTCAGGCAGAATATTCGGTTTATTGACCGCAGTAGATACAAATACATCAGCTATTAAAATCAACAAATTAAGGTATTAAATAACATGCTTAATATATATTTTATACTTATATACCTTTTTTTATTGACAATTAGGGAAGAAGTACAAGAATTGGAACAACAAGTAGAACGTGAAAGATCTCATTATCATGTAGCGACACAGCCTTTATCCCAAGGCTTATCCGCTATTCCAGCATTGCATATTAACGAAATGGTTAATTCAGAGTTTAAGTTTTGAGCTTTATATGAGATATTTTAAATTATGAATTTTAACAGTGGGGGCAAGTCGAAGGAGATGGAGCTCGTAAATTATTAATTTCACTAGGAGCACCACTGGATATTTTACTATTGCAAAGTACAACTCCTTTAAGATTATTCGACACGGCTCCGAATACAGCTTTATTAACAAGAGCATTTCAAATGAAGGTAATAAAATATACTATTGTGGCATAATAAATATTCAAGAAAAACTATTATAAAAATTGGCTCAACGAAAAATAACTATTTCATCTTTGAGACATTAGAACAAACTTATTTACAATCTATAATACATTTTATTGCAATACTTTAATAAGTCATCATCTTTTTATTTGCTATTTCTTAACGTCTAATTTTTTTCAACATCTTAAAAGAGATTTTATTTAAGTATAAGATTTTTTCCTTTCATATGCGTTTATATTATGCTGGTCTTTATAGATAACCTGGATAAGTTCTAGAAGATGCTTAAATGTTTGTAGACAAAGCAAAGGGTGTATTGTAAAGAATTAATGGTGAACCATCTTGTACTTGGTAACAATTTTTTAATAGTCAATTTTATACAAACTCTTCTGATTGTGAATATGGCAATCCTTAAATATGTAACGATATTTTTCAGCAGGTTCTTTCACATAAAGTTGAACAAATAAGGAAAATGATTTGATATTATTGACAATCTCCGCCTCTAATGAAGCTAGAGTATCTTTTGGGTGGCCCCCTATAAGCGAAATCATTGTGGTTGCTTCCCAATAGCCATAAAAAATCACAAATAACAAAGTGTGTTTGTGAAGTGCCTTAATTTAAATAACGCTTTCTCAAAATGTTGTTAAACATTAGAGAACCAAAATCATTATCCTATGTTTCTGCTGCCTTTTGTCATTACATCTTACACCTTGCGTTAATGTGTTATCATAATTTTCTTCTTTGATAGTATTATATTTGAAACCTACCTATTTGTAAGAAAGTTGTTTTCTGTGTAACATACTTTAAAAACTGAAAGCGTGTATCGATTCGGCAAAAATAAGGGTTCGATATATCCTCTTATTGTTATTGGATCTACAGTAATCACTACGACTGGAAAATGATTTGCCCACTTCTTAACATACCCCATGTTTGATTCATCTTCCATAGATGAGTCAATATTATTGTGATTTTCAGCTGTATAAGTTTCTCGATGATGCTTATTATTACTATATTTTTTTTAATGTTAATAACTCATTTTTCTCAAAACATTACATGGATTACTACATTCTTTTCTCTTCTAATTTATCGATTATTTTGTGAAATTTGGTTATGTTGCAGGGAAATAATGCTCTTTTAGCAACGTATCGTTGCCAAGCAAACACTCAACAGTTGGAAATGAGAATTGGTATATGGATGGAAAGTGTTGCTTCCGGTGGAGATTTATGTATTTACGTGACTCCATTACTGCAACCAAAATGTAGTCAATTCCTTAAGTATTATATTCATCCGCTTTTATGGCATGTGCCGATTGAGGAACAGGAATTTGAAGAGTAAGTAGATCGTTTTTATTACTGAAAAAATTTTATTAGTATATAAATGGATTTACAAAACTAGTATATGTATAATATATTGTAAAGTTCAAGTCTAACATACTTCATTATTATTATGAGTCTTACTTTAAGTGTGATTCAGAGTAACATTAAAAAAATAAAAGGATTATTGTCATATATTTTATTAAAAGCTTTTCATAGTTTTCAAAATAAAATGCATAGACAAAATTTCAAATCTATCTTGAAAAATGTATGAAGCTTACCAAGTTGCAGAATCACACTGAACTTATGGTAATAACGATAAAAATCTTACTTCCAAGAAATTAGTCGCTAAAAATAATTTTATAAACTAGGAACTTCCACATCACGTATTTCTGAATATTTACTATAAATATATATATATATCGTTTTACAGAGATGTTAATTCGCTATCAGTCTTGGGCTCATTCAGTAAATCTGAAATACATGCGTGGCTCAGTCGTCTGTTGCCGGAAATGGCACCACGTCCTCTTTCAAACAGTACGACTATCACGTATCGCTCAGTAATCGCAAATACTGTACTTAAATGCACATATCAGTGAGTTATTATTTTTATAATTATAAGCAATTCAGTCAATCAAAATATTAAAATTCATATTTACAGAAAAGGAGAGGCAGAGTTTAAATCGGATAATATATCAACAATATCAATCATAAAAGACTTTTTATCGGAAGAGGCCACGAAGAAGAAAGTGAGATTGGAAATATCGTGCAGTGAGTATTATATTAGACTTTATTATAATAACATAATCGTAAAATATTTTTTTTATTGCGTATAGATGTTATTAACTCAACATTTCTGAATACTGTTAAAAAAATTCATCCAAAAATATTTGTTCTATTTAATAAAGCAAAAGAATCTAAAATAATCAATGCATTAAGTGAGTTACAAATCGACAGTGAAGCACAAGACATGATTTGTAAAGAATATCTAGAGTTGTTAAATAAACAACCAGAAGAGGAACACGAAAAACATTTGGATTTAGAGCAATTTTATGGTATTTTTATTTAAATTATAATATTCAACATGTTTTTTAATTTGAACATTACTTTTTAGATATCATAATCAATTTATTCATCGATTTGAATAAATTGAAAGGTTTCAACGTGAAGAATAAAGTTCCTGAGTTAAAATCTATATTAGAAGATTATAATATCGAAGCTGTCACATCTTTCATTGAAAACAACATGAAATAAATATTTTATCAATTGAAATTATTTTTTCTTCAATATGACACACCAATTTCCCTGTTCGTAAAACGATTCTTCAACATCGACGCCTTCTATGGTTTGACAAATGCGTTCCAGTTCGCCTTCTTCAAAGAGGTGATAAAATCTCATGAAAGTGTTTTTCTTATCGTTAGGATTTTGGGTCTCGCTCCACAAAATTTTTTTCTTCCAAGGAACCAACATATCGTTATGAACAAAACCTGTTCTATTCACGTGGATGGGCAATTCAATATCGATGGATTGTCCCTGTTTATCCGTTAATACTTCAGTATCTGTTTTAATATCGACGTCATCATCGTCATTTCTGTTTTTTTTACTCTGTTTCAAATAGTTTGTCTTGACTTTATCCCTAGATTGATCTTTAGCCCAAACTGTTATCAAGGCCCTTCCGTCAGATCGTAATATTCTAACTGCTTCGCGTATAGCATTTATTCTTCTTTCCTATAACAATTTTTTTTTTTTTAATATTTTCTCAATATAATTAAAACATTTTTAGTAGTTATAAAATATTTGTATTTTAATATGGGAAATAAAATAAAGGAAACAATAGCCGATCTATCTAGTTTAAATACCTCAGTAACAAAATGATGGAAAACTGCTACTGACAAAGCAGCGTCGAAACTTTCTGATAAATATGGTAATATAAGACAATCCCCTCTAACGCAATCAATGATCCTGCGTTTTCTAAAATCATGACTCATTAGTAATGCATCGCTATAATCTAAGCCGATCTGAAATTTAAAAACAAAGGATTTAATTAGATTTAATTTATTTTAAGAAGATATGTCTATATATTCTAACCGTTTGTACGTCATAACGAATGTGAAAATGTTTTCCATTGCCGCAGCCGAGATCGGCCATAATGGATCCGACTGGTAAACTATGAATAAACTTGCTAGCACACGGCCAGACCTTCATTCGTGTCTCACTAAAATGATCAGCGATCTCTTCGTACACCTAAAGTAAAATAATATCCTTTATTATTTATTCATCATCGTAATCATCATACAACTTACATCATGAACATGTTTATCTTCAATAAGTGACGCATATTTTTCAAATGGTTTCTCCAATTCTAATGCGGCTTTTTTGAATGTGTCGCATTGTTGATGATAATGGCAACTGCATTTACCGTCTGGTCTCACCCAACGAAATGTAAGCGACGTTCTTTGAGTTCGTTCTACGACTTTACCTTTTATGATATCGTACGTTTTCGGAGAGATACCATGAGACCATTCATATCTAAAATATGTTATTTTAGTAATAAGCAGCTTTTATTGTTATTTATTTTTAATTTACCTGGAAGATCCATCTAAAATCATCAACGAACGAGGTGGCAGTGTAAGATAATAACGTTCACTTATTCTTTTAAAATCCATTACAACTGCCCCACCAAGTGATAAAACAATCAATGGAGATAAAAAGGCACTGTGAGTATCAACGTGTGATGGTATACCTTAAATAAATAAATTTCAAGAAATATTATCAGGAAGCGACCACAATGGTTTCATTTTAAAAGGGTTACCCGACATATACTTTTGCTTCATTACAGGGGATGGTCAATTTAATTATTTATAAGCCTATTTTAAACACATAAAATGCTCGACATTTGCTCACAACCAAGCTGACTAGCGGAGACTTGCGCATTTCAATAGGCACCAATGAGAACTTTTTTAGGGACTCTTGTTACATCTACTGCAAGGACTATTTAATATCAATTCTGACCGTCTGCTTCAGCCTGGACTATTCCACATTCTAAACCACCGCTCAATGTCGACACCTGGTCATCTAACTAGCTGAATCATTCACACCACTCGGCATCAAAACCTCAAATTTACATATTACTAAAACATTACTTTGAAAAATTGGGTTTATGTTTATCATAATTTATGTAATGCTAAGAATTAAATCTTTATAGCGAAATTTAAGTATACACACCATGGCCTGGATCGTATTGATTTATTGTGAGCTGATCTGGCTGCTTTTCATACTTGTGTCCCTCTTTTTCTAACTTTTCCCATAAAAAGTTACAACATTCCGGAACAGACTGCTCGAGCGGTTTATTCACATCGACATTATTCACATCGTAAAGGAATTCATAGCCGTAATGTTTGACTTTACGATTTTTCATAGCTCCTTTTACTTCCATTTCGTCAAATTTGACAGACATCAATAGCATTTCTTCCTCTTCGGCGCTGATGAAATCTTCTATTAAAAGCAAACCGTCAGGTTTTTTGATGTTTTCTTTAGGTACGTTCAGCGGAACTGTAAGTTAAATATGACATTAATAAACGTTCATATATAAAACACATTTGTTTACATATATACTAACGCCACGGAAGGAATGAAAGATATAACTTGTGTCCGTGTTGAGTTAACTTTCTGGAACCGTGTAAATTTGCATGAGCTCTCTTAGCCGATATGGCATCTTCGTAGGAAACGACGCAGAATGATTTATCAGGAACTAATACGTATTCGTCCACAGCTCCGTATGGAGAGAATTCCGTCGCTAAATCGACTTCGCGCAATCCGGTAGATAGACCGGCGTTACACAAAACTACATGCTAAAAGTTTATTAGTTTTACAAGTCAAAATATAGCAAAAAACAGGACATAACCTAAAATATATTAAGTTTTCACCCTATGAGGTTCGTCAGTGGGCAATGCGCCCCATTGGCGCTCCACAGCGTGCTGCAATCGTCGAAGTTTTCGCACATCGATATCCTTCTTCGCCATTTTTAATCAGCGTGCTGTTTGTACAAATGTTGCCATATGGTAAAATTACTTATACCAACAGAAATATATAATTTCGAATATGTTATTTTCGTCATAAAAGCCCAAAAGCTGTGAACGCCTACGAATCGACAATTCCGGGTCTTAAGTCACACTTTCATTTACAGCAGCAATATTCTTGGCTAAACGGGCGCCACGGTGATGCATAGATCTTAATCTATCTCCAACGCTTTCAGTCTTATCATTTTTTTACTACGTTGCGAATTGTTCGATCAGTGGACGATGAAATAGTCTGCATAATCTTCTCATAAATTTCGATATACAGTTAGTACAGAATTCGCGTTAAGCGACCCATTTCGTAAATATGTAGTTGTAAACCAACTTTGAACATGTGTGATTATTGACAGCTGTCCGATTTACAGTGTTGTCAACATAGGAAACTCGAAATGGATCATCTTGTACTACTGTAGAGAGTACAATATAATTACTCAGTAGAAAGCAACCGTCGAACAAAGGTGCTTTGTCACAAAAAAAGGAGAAAACTCATAATTTCTGATTTACATGAAACAGAATTTAAAGAACTACTAAACTCACGATAGCTGCACAGATTTATGAATGGTGCGATTTACCAGGGAATTATTTTAATATATATATATATTATATTATATGTGCATTTAAATAAATACTTTGTTCCATAAAACGAATTGTTTGTGTATTTATGTAAGGAAAATCTTCAGAAAATAATTCGTTGCAGAGCTACTTCATAAGGTATTCATTATTCTGACCAATACTCGCTCGCACCTAATTTATCCAACAGTAATATACAAGCAATTCATTTTATGAAATAATTATTTTACATATTGCTCATTTAAATTGTCTTCATTCTTGTAAACCAATAAGAGTTAATTACTATATTCAAAACTACTTAACCACATTAAATATTTGTACAATTTATTTTTGATCTTCGAGACACGTCGAACAATATCCGTTATCTTCACATGAGATAGTATTGCTACTCGAAACCATTAAGGCACACAGTGAGCGATCGCAATAATTTCGCCCAAAATGTATCAGACTGAATACTTCTTTAATTTGAGAGATTTGTACACAGGTGGGGTTAAACAATACAGCCGTTGGTTTAAATAAGCATTTTATCCCATTAGTCCAAATTACTAAAAATACCACACTTATTCAGATCAGCATTCGAAGAGAACCAACCGACTCGACTCCGGCCAGCGCTACGTTAAATAAGAGACCAGAGATACTCAACACATTCCCTTTCTCATTCGACGTGGTCGCCCGATACTGGCACCTTCATTTTATCTGTATATTGGTATAATTCATATTTTTGTAGTTAAACTGTGTACAATATAGCTAATCCGGGTTCTTTATTTAACTCCGTTAAACCTCATTATCCCTGGTCTCTAAAAGCTTATGTAATAATGTTATCAATAATTGTAATTCTTTCAATGCATTTGTAACTGATATTGAGCAAAAAATATTTAATATCTGTGTGTGATTTTGGTGTATAAAATGGATTTTTCTTGTTAACAAATAGTAGGTTTACTATTATCAACTTTGACGGAAATTATACATTCATATATATATATATATATATATATATATATATATATATAGTTATGTGAGATGGGATTTTAAAGATATTTTAACAACATTTTAATTTTACGCCTTTTAATTTCAAATTTCAATACATTCATTCATTTTATGGTAAAATACTGTATGATGATCATTATAAACCATTAGAAAACAAATACATATTATGTTCAGATTGATTGAAACATTTATTTTATGATAAATTAATTTATAATATATCATATAAATCTAGTAATTTGTAAGATTTTTTTACTTTACATTAACTAAATTAAATGTAAAAAAAATATTTTTATTGTACATTTAAAAGAAATTGTACTAGGATTTTAAAACTATGAAATAGTGACAAAATAATCGCAAATTTTTTTTCCAGTATTGTAAAAGTATCGTTTCGTCTTCTCTGTAGCATAATCATCTTCGCAATTTTGCTTCATGGGATCTAGTTCTAGTGCACAGGAATTAAGGAAAATATTTAATAGTAATTAAATAATATTATAAAAATATTATTATGTTTTAAAAGGATATTGTTTATCACGTGAATCTTGCCTCTCATGTGATCTATCTCTATATGGTGATTTTTCCTGAATAATACAATAAAAATAATTACAAATTACAATCATTAGTAAAAAAAATAAAATAAAAACAATTACTCTTTTGTGATGATGCTTTTCTATATGATGTTCATCAGGCTCTCCGTTTTGATGACCTAAATTAATGTAAAAAATAATAAAATATTTACTGCTAAGCAGATATACAAAATGTACATACATATATAAATTTTATTTACCTTTAGGTTCGTCTCTTCGCCGTTTTTCCAACAAGATCGGTTCCTCAATTCTATCCTAAACGTTACAGGTCAACATTATATTTCATTTCTGTACTAATAAAGGTATTTTTATGAAAAAATAAATATAAAACATTCGTATAGAACTAATGATACCCTTTTCCGTCCGAGCTTTCGTTCTTTTCGTGTCTCTCGATCTTCAGGAGCTCGCAGTTTAGCGTTTCCTGTACTTCTTCCTGTGCTAGTTTTGCTGCTTCCTCGTGCTCGCTTCTCAGAAGGTGAAGTATCACGTTCTCGATCTTTATTAACCTACATAAACTCGTTGTTTAGTAATACGCATATAAAACCGCCCACAATTTCCATATGAAATAATTAACATTTTTTTCCTAGTACAATATTACACACACATCGCATATATCTATAAGTATATAATCCATAGATTGTATATTATATAAATATATTTATACAATATTAATATTTATATAAAATTAATGTTAAACAATTACCTAATAAACACATAATCAATCAAGGAGTAATAGATAGTTTTCTAAAGACGATACAAACTTCCGTGTTATTTCAAAGTTAATTTAAAATTTCACATCCGTAATTTTAGTATAATTATTTGCACTAAGGCGAAGCAAACACTATTCGAGTAGTATCATACTTACAAGATGAAGCTTTATAGGCAATATGGAAGAAGATTGGGCTGGGAGGGTTTAATATTTAAATATAATGGTTATCTTTCCATATTGACATTTATTATTAATTTGAGCATTGATCATTTAAAAACTCACTTTTTAATGGTATTGTCTTTACTTCTTGTAATTAATCCAAATTGTCCAGGGAGCATCTTTGTGGATATTCTTCGCGTTTTTGTTATAGTATATTTGTACATCGGGTTAATTTTTAGTGTAGTTTTAATAATTCTCCATCGTATGAATAAATCCAAAATATTTTTTTTATTCATTAATATTGAATATCTGTAGTTATCGCACTAGTTAATTTTCTTCAAATTCTTAGCATATTCATTTTATAATTCTCACAGTATCGGAAACTGATTGTGATTAAAAATTTATAATTGATCTAAAAGATACGACTGTACTCTTCATATATTGTGGATTATTCTAATTGTAAGTAAGTTCTTTTGTATTTCATCTGTATTGAATGGTTTTCTTCATCAACTTCAAGTAGATTCATGTTGGAGTTTGCAGTTTAGTCTTCGGCATCCAAATATATTTTGTCTTGGGTATTTTTTTGTATTCTTCTTTTACATCAGAGCGCAAGTTTTTTGTAGTTGTGGATTTCGGTCGAGATCTTCAAAATTCACCATCTTGAGTAGAAATTTCCAGTTAGTATTATTGTCGGTTCAAAATAGAAAAATGTATATATTTTATTCTCGATTATTTTCTCAGAAATCCAAAATAACATTTTTCTTTATCCTGGTGTTGGCAAGGTTCTTAATTATCCAAATCAGACATTTGAATGCCATTTCTGTTTCACCATTGTAGAATTTATTGTCAATAAGCAGTGACGTTTTCCAACATAAAAATTATATCCTCGCTGATTGCAATTAATATTAAAATAAAATGGTCATTTATTTTTGCTAGTCTTCAAAGTATCGAATGTAGATTTGCAGTTATTCTTCCTCAAATGCAAATCCTTTTGGAACTCTTTTTAATATTGAAAAGTTTTATATGATCAAAAAATAGCATGATTTTGATAAAATTGCCATTGCAGTAACTCAGCAACATTTTTTTAGTAAGTATTTCTTCGGAATAATTTCATATTATTTCCATATAGCTGTAAAGCAAATTGAGTCCTCTTGAGAAATTTGTGGTAGCAATGAACAATTCCAGCATTGATTCTTCTTATTTTGTACATTGATTATTGAGTTTCTTGAAACATCCACTTAATGATGACACATTTTATTACATACAACACAATTTTAAATATTCCTCTTTGTGAAACCAAAGCATAACTCAGTATAGTTTTTAACGTAAGCGTTCAGCAATCTTCTTTTCAGTCCTCAAGTTGAAGAGTGTACCGGTAGTACGAAGCACAATATTTTTTATGACACGTTATTTTAAATCAGCTTTACTTCAGATTCAGCCCAATCTCCAAACCAAATGCTGGCGCCGCGCGGCACATACAGCTGATACTAACCTTGAATGGTAGTGGTTCTTCCATTCTTCTTCTTTTCAATTCTATAAATTTAAAAAAACGTGTGATAATTGAAATACAGTTTATTTTTAAGAGTACTTTTAACGAAAACAACCTCGATCAGAAGCATCTTGTCGAGATCCGTTACTATTACTGGTTGGAACATTGTGGATTTCTTCGGGCATGTCAAATGGAGAAATATATGAGGGGGATGCTTCATCTGCATAGCGTTGCTCATCCTAAAATATACAGATTGTAAAAAAGAAAATCACATAACACAAAATTAAATCAATTCATCAATCAAAAAACTCACTTTATAACTTCTATCATTTGATAGTCTTTTGCGTCGCGACAAATCCTCATCTCGTCCGCTACTTTTACTACTAGGTTTATTCTCCCATAGTACTTCAACAGAATGCCTTTCCACATATTTCACTCTGTCGTTTAATTTAATACATTATTATTAAATAATTTTATTTTTAATATAAAAAATGGACTTACGCCTGACTGCTTTCTTTCTTTTGATCTTTCTCTGATGGTTCATTTCTGATGGACTTTGAACGATCCTTTCCAGATTCTTTTTTGCCATCTTTGTCTTTAAAAAAATACGTATTATTAGAATAAGATTTAATCTTAATAAATATAAAATATATTTACCTGCAGTATTATCTCCATTAGAAGTTGGCTCCGATGTATTCGTGTTTGGTTTAGTGTTTTCACTAACATGATGGAATTCGCTCTCGGACATCATCAACGATGAACGAGCCTTCAACTGTCCACAGTAACTAGTAGCCAAAATATATATGTCTTGACGGTGATTTTTTTCCATTTCACAAACCTAATTTTAATCAGTTTTAATAAAAATACACAAACCAAGAGATTAGTAATATATTTGTTTTAAAGCAATACCTTATCAATTCTGCGCAAGATAATCTGACTGACTTTAGCCTGCAGTGGGAAATGTGGTAAAATCTGTATTAAAACTATAAGTGAATTTCGTATTTGGACATAGTCTCGAGAGTCCAAACATACTAGCATAGCCTTTGTCATTTTATAATGCCATTTATGACAAACGTGCCTAAAATTTATTCATATTATCATATTTAAAGACAAATCATTAAAACGCGTTGATTTCTAAAATACCTGTAGTTTTCATAACCGACGTGATCGTTGGCATCAGAAAATCTGTTTGACATGCGGAACTTTGTCACAAAACCGGGTGATTGACTGCATTCCTTTTGGAAAATCTTTGGATCTGACCTCCAATGCATTGCAGTGGCGAGAACACCTTCCAAAAATTTACCATAACGAGTAGCTTCGCCCTCGGTTAAGCATGTAACCGTGTAAGTGATATCGCAAAATAACTAGAGATAAAAAAATATGTTGAAAAGAAGAACAAGTTGAAGTATGACAAAATAAACTTACTCGATCGTAGCACAGTAAAGTTGGAAAATTTGCACATTTATAAGAATGCAAAATATGTAAAAAGTGAGCGCAGTATAGAGCATCTGTAGCTGTGAAGAGACACCGAGGAAAGAGGCACAACTGTATGAACTGCGTGACAGTTTCGTTCTTAGCCGATCTCGAAGACCGCGAAAGAAACCACGAGTCTTTTTCTTGCTGTAAACGGTAAAGCACTCTTTCGACATGGTCTTGCTGTTTACGTTTCTCGTCCTGCATTCATACATAAAATATTTATATAAAAAATTAAATATATCGATTATTTAGTGATTAAAACTGACAATCAATTTTTCCATAAGAGTGTTGTATCTATCATGCTCTTTTCGTCCTTTATTTGCTGAACTATTGCTATCGGAGCTATTGGCTTGTATTGCCAGCTCTCTGAATCGGTCGACTTCTTGTTGATATCTCGCTTCAGGTACGCGCAAGTCATATAACGTTAGCGACCAGAATGTAACGTAAAATTCAGGAGATATATCATCCCAAACCTAGAACATACAAAGTTTTTAAAGCATAAATATTTTTTAGTAAAACACGGGGCTAGATATGATATATAACCTTTGACGGTAAAGTAGTTAAAATGGTTTTAACAATTGGACTCATCGCTATCGTGGCAGCTTCTACGTAACGCTGTTGTTTAAAAGCTTGAGTTCGCTTGCTATCGGAATTTTCTCTTCGTAGTTTCTCATAATGAGCTGCTACACTCCACGAGATAGCAGGACGTGCCAAGAAAAACGCTACATCGGCTCCCAGATGATAATCACTGAGCATCGTCTAAAAAGGCACAGTATTTGATAATTTGTATTCATTTAAACAATTGGTTTAAATGAATGTATTTACTTCAATCGAAGGGATTCGTGCCACGTATTCTTCATGAGTGTGCGCAGCGGCTAAGAATACTCCGAATTGAACGAGAGCATCTTGACACTGATCGATCAATCGTCCGACAAGCTTGAGATGAGGACGTTGAGCTCCTTCGATTCCACCTTCGCGATATGCGCAGCAGTGCCGTTGTTGGGCAGCCAGTATACAAAGAGCGGCATCCAATCCCTCTCCACCGCCAATCAGAGCTTCTTTGAGACGTTGAGATGACTTTTTAGTGTTGCGTACTTGACTGAAATAACCGGCTTCGGCTCGCAACAACTCTCCTCCGGACATTGCGTCCAGTTGATCGGGAGTCATCTCTTCGGCGGCTTCGATGCCTGCCATTTTTTGTACAATTTCTTTTAGAATAAGCAAATCCAAGCTAAAAGTTTAACAATACAAATTTTAATCTATCAGTCGTTTTTATCAACCGTCAGTTTTGAAAAAAGTATACGAACCTTTTCTTGGCTTTCAACTGATTAGCTACAAATTGCAGCATTGCAGTCAGATCGATGGCGTATTTCTTACAAGCGGCACCGCAGAACGCCGCTAAACCTTGAAGCCAAGGGGCGGCACTGGAGCCGTCGAGTTGAACGCGTTCACGACGGCCTCCACCGAGAGCTTCGACTAAGCAATACCCCAACATGTCGTACGACAAAGACGTTAAATATTTAAGAGACTCGACTACGGGTCCTATAAATTAAATACATTTTAAATAAGCTTTCATGATCATAGTAGAAGTAGTATTATTAAATCCAATTAAAATATCAATTATTCACACCTATTAGATTGTCATATATCTGTATTTGCATAATAACATAATCGAAGAAAAATCCAGGTGCTGCATGACTCAGTTTGCCAATTAGTCGACCTTGCGGTTTAACGTTTTCTTTACTGACCCTCTTCATAATGCCTTTGATCTGCTTTTGAGCATCAGCTCTGCGTCGTAAAAGAGTTGCATGTCTAAGCGGTGCTTCGTTTTTCCAACGGGCATATAAACAATATCTATAAAACATAAAACACATTTAAAAATACAATAAATATATTATTACAAATTTTAAATACCTGTGTTGATAAGGATACAATTTCAAAAGACTGTATACTTCTTCTGCCACACAACAATTGCAATCCATATAAGATAAAGCTGGCAAAATAGCCGAATCCAAAATAGTTAATATGTCATACTTTAAAGGATCTCCTTTTACAGAACGTGCCGATTTACAAATACGTATTATCTGTTTTTTTAAATAAAAATAATTAAAAACGATAGTAGTTAGTCGATAATCTTATTAAAAATAAATAGTTATTTTACTTTGTAAATTAAAACTGCATCAGAATGAAGAGCAGGACCGAGCGAAGCCAACGCAGGAATGACTACTTCTTTTAAATCGGTCAGTTCTTTTACTGGCGCAACTGCCAATCTATTCTTCAGTTCTGCTACCGGTTTAGTTTTGATATTTGGAGCGATCGGGCAATATCTATATATATATATATAGAAAAAATGTGCAAAATATAATAATTGAAAATTAAAATTAATAATTAAAGACAAAAATAAAATTGACCTTGTGTATATAGGATGTATAATTGAATGGATCATTAGACACAAATTTTTGGTCGCCAGAGGGTAGCTGGCTGCATAATATTCTGGTAACTTTGACGCTAAAGAGCTGAAGACGCTCCAGCATCCGACTTCCAACAGAGCCGCTCCTAGTTGCAATTTTTGATTACCTAAATCTATTACACGTTCCTGAAAATGTATGATTTATCACAATCAATATAAAAAACCCAATAATTAAAAATATATACCTGAGACACTTCGATAACTTCTTGTTCCTCCCCCGGCTGTTTGTTTGTGCTAATGATATTCATGCGACGCACATACTCATGCGCTTCTTGCATTTCTTGTTCACATTCTTTCCACATAATTGAATCATACGGCCGTAACTAAAATACGATAGATATAAAGCATAAATAGAGATATAAAGCGATTACAAAATAAGAGCATTGTGGACTTACCCATGAATATATATCATCTAAAGATATAATTTCATACTGTAATAACAGTGCCGTTATAACGTATAAACCATGCGGAGCGTTACTGGTCAAATACGATATATACTTAAAACCGAGTACTTCGCAAACTATGCGAGAATCGCTCATGTACGATTTAATCAATGGAATAAATAAATCTTCCAAATCGTATCTTAACTCGAACGACTCTAATATTATGTCTAGGACTCTATTTGGATCCAAATTAAAGCGACCTGAAATATTTTAAGTAATAAATACATTTTAATCGTTATTACAAATAAAATTTCTCTATTACCTATCAACGATTTGATAATCTCCAGAATACTCTTAGGATCGACGTCGTCTGAAAATTCTTGATTCAATTCTACGATGAGTTTTGCATAACCTTCGGATTCTTCCCGAAACAAATTAAACTTTCTCTGCTTATAACTAGTGAAAAATTTAAATAATTAACGTCGAGTAAGAAGTATGTTGATAAATAATAAAATTTTACTTACTACAACTTGGTCTTGACTTTGATAAACTTTGTATAGAAATTCTTATTGACGAGCGTGCCTACGTCTTGTAAGGTGTCGATTTCCAGTCTTTCTTTAAGCAGTTTTTCCGATAGAACGGATTCAGCTTCTTTCAACAAACGACACAAATCTGCCCGTTCTTCCGGAGTTTCAGCGGCAGCATCTAAGACGCATGCCACATCCATCAGCGTCGCCGGTAGCTCTGGATGAAGATGAACGATCGCAGCGAGCGTATCGGGAGGGGCGCCGCGAGCTTGAAGCAGCAATGCGGCAGCCTCTTCTCCCAGACTGGTATTATTTTTTTGTTCAGCATTTTGAACTAGTTTTTTTATATTTTGCACCCTAAAATGGACAATATATATATATATATTGCTAGAAAAGTACAAAGATACGACAAACATTTAATAAATATTAGTATTAATAAAAAGGTATACTTTAAAAATAAACAATTTTATGTCAACTACATACATCAATTCGTCTAACAACAATTTCTAAAGCTTCTTTTGCAGCAGCTGCAGGTAATTTCATATGCATATTAATATAATATTTATTACAATCTGCCGAAGTAACAGTGGCTTCAGACTCGTCTATAACGTTCACCAAATTTAATCGATTTGATGGATCCACCAGCAAATTTCTAGCAGAAAATTTAATTTTTGAAAATACTTCTTCAATTTATTGGATGCATCATTGGCGAATACGGTGGTCGAAAAATTCGTGTATGATTTGTGTGTTCAACAAGCTGAAGCGCTTTCTGGGTATGGTGAATGGATCCATCAAAATGAATAAATTTGGTAGATGCTATAAAAGAGTCTGTAGTCATTATTACTTCGGCAAATTGTAATAAATATTATATGAAAATACCTGCAGCTGCTTTAAAAGATTAAATTTGAAATTAAAAACCTGTATACAAAAATGAAAGAACTCTAAATATGTCGCACGAAACTGATATAAATTTTAATTTACGTATAGGGATGGCAATACATTTATAATTGTTTTGTATTTCAAAACGTTTAAATATCTATGTATGTACATTTAAAATTTCGACTTCTTCAAAAATATGTCTATAGACATGCATATGTCTAAAATCATGTTTATTGCGATGTTAAAAAAATCTGATTCTTATGCAGCCGTGGATGATAAGAAAATCAGGAAATACAGCAGAATATCGATGATTTTATAATGTATTTTGAGAGTAGCTACAGTGATAAAATCATAGATGTTATGAGGTGTGAACCTCGAGTGGCTGCAATTAACACATGGAATACACGAGCGAGGAAACTAAAGAATTATGGGAGGACCAAGAATGAGATTGAAGGGTTTCGAACTCAATTTCCAAATTTATAGAATTTTTAAAAATCCTACAAGATCTCCCAGCTGAAACCGAGATCTTTGTGGAGGAATAAATGTTTTTTTAGAAACTTATCTTAAATGCATAACTTATAATTTTCAGTTTTAAAATAGTTGGCCTTGTTTCTAAAATAATGTATTTTTAATACATAGGAAAATTCTAGTTATTAATTTGTTAAATAGTTGATTTATATTCTAATAGTTAAATTATAAACTACTTAGTTTTTATTTTAAAAAGTAATTATTTTGTTAAATTTTTATACAGCATTTTTTTTATAAATATAAAATATACTTATGACATTCACTTTATTTATTTTTAAGTTTTGTCTTTGATGTTTATGTTTTATATTTATTATTGTTTTATTTTCAACTAATAAAATTTATTTGAAATCAAAAAATTTGCAATTTTTACTTTTGTACAGGTATATATATATAAATGTTAACATTTTGTAGGAGAGCCTTATGTCGCGTTAAAGTTTAGTTATTAACATGATGTCGGTTAGCGTTTTGTCATGTAATCAAAAGAAAACCTGCACGTGATCTGTCAGAGTTGCTGGAGATTACCATATAAAGAGCTTTGATACTTGAACTCGGGCTTCAAACGGCTCCTTAATTGGTACTTCACTTGATCAGATTCAGACCACTGGGAAAATGTTGAAGATGAACGTTGCCAACAAACAAGCAAATTTTGAAGATGTTATAAAAATTGTAGTTTTATTTAATTATTACGTTCTTTTAAGATGAAAACACAGTGCTTTTAATTAAATGTGGAATTACTTTTTAGAGCTAAAGCCAGATATAAATATAAGTTGCAGTTTTAAAAATTGGTAGTGTATCTACTGTGTGACTGCAAACACTAGAGCTAACTTCAGCGGATTCTCTGTCGAGTAGTTTAATCTCGGAAACATTCGAAAACTTACTGAAGAGTAAAAGTGAGACTACTTTTTCAAATTAGCTAAAGGATTGGTCTCTCTTCATTTGCAACTTCTATAAGGAAATTCAAAATAAGAATATCAAAGAAAAATGTTTCAGATTGTAAGATTGAATAACGAATCATATTGTACATAATAAAATGATTTGCATTTAAAAAAAATTGATTATACATTTTACTGTATGTCAAAAGATTGTATTCGTTTTTCTGAACTGTTAAATATAAACTATTAAACTGATTATTAAAAAGATTTAATAATATATGATATATTTTCAATAATAAAAACACAGTACATAGTCGCCAAATCATATATTAGGACCAAAATTTCATAACAAGAATAAATTGATGCATTATCGCGCATGTATCGAAATAAGCAAACTGGCTATTATTTAGTATGAAAGAAACGCACAAACGTCTATAATTGTCGTACAATCGATAAGGTATCGTTCACGGTCAGAATATGGGTGTTAAAATGCGTATTTTGATTTCCGATGCGAAATCGGCTAGGTGGCTCTCGAATGTCAACATTGAAAATTAGTGAAAATAAAGACTTACAGATCTTGGTCTCGGCGCGTCGCCATCTCAGGCTAGACGTGAGCCTCAGAAGAAGTCGGCTGTCAGAGAACAGCGAACAGGTAGCGCCAACGAGCGCGCTTCGCCACCGGCTGGTTCCGAAATCAGACGCGATACGCAACGGGATTCGCGAACACCCGGTAGCATTTTCCCTAACAAGTTTCCCTATACTGTGAGGAAATTTTAATCACTCTAAAATTGATTTTTGCGTTGAGAATATTAACCACTTGGAATTTATAAATATCTTTTAATATATCATAAACTGAATGAATAGGTAGGTAGCAACGCCAGCAGAACATGTGCAAATAAGCATCCTTGACTAATGAGGGTTGCTTTATTTTTTTAATAATTTGACACACTTTTGTTACTATATTGCCCCATACTTCTTTGAATTTATAAAACGCAAAATGTTTTCGTATAAATGTGTCCTCAAAATAAAGATATCTTTATTCCATTACGTCCGTTGTTTATTATTGGGTTTATTCCATTATTTATTATTGCTTGCGTTTGTTTTAGAAATGGTGGAGAAAATATTTATAGCTACAGGATATCACATACTGTTGAAAATAAAAATAATAAACTGGAAAAAGGTTGAGAAAAATACATATCGTCAGTTTGTTTAGTATTATATATAGTGTATAGTTCGTTCCAATATACACGTATAAATTATTTGTAGTTTCATTAAATATATTTTTTGAATGTATAAGGATGTAAAAAAATAATAATAATACTTATTATTTTACATCTGTGCTAGCAAAAAATCTTTCTAGCAAATTTCCCAATAATAATGTGAATAATAATAATAATTATAATAATAATAATAGTTTTCTTAAATCTAAGTTTTTTTTTTAAAAGTCACAAAAGATTTGAAAATTCATTCGTTTTTAATTTTTTTTATGTGAATGTAATTTTTTGGATATATAATATAATTTAAAAAAATATATTTTGCAAAAAAATATTATTTTTTTATTTTTCCCATTTAAATGTAATAATTTACTATTATAATTTACAATATAAAAATATGATTTTCTTGGAACACTTTTCAAAAAGAAACCCGCATGTTGAGTGGTTAAGAGCGAACTCAACAAAATCATATTTTAAGATAATCGACTTTCATCTTTTGAATAAGTTAGAAGTTTACTAATAAAACATGCTTTTTTTTATCAATATTTATATGTGTTGAATGAATGTATTCTTATACATATGTACATAAATAAAAGGCTATTGCAGCGGCTCAATCTGTGACTAATTGCCAACTGTGCACAATAGAGTGAAAAGGCGCAGAGAGTAAAATATATGTTCTGTGTGTAATTGCCATCGTCTTCCAAAATACCATTAAATTTCAGTGCAATCCTATTTTAATAAATGTAATTTGGCCGATGGGTGGTGACGGATGGCAATTACACCCAGTTGTCTCACCGTTGAGGTCCGCCACGTGTTGCTCTCTGCCGCTGTTACGTCAGTGTTACCAGAGTGCCGCCAAGTTTTGGCCATAATGAATGAATAAATAAATAGATAAATAAGCCTCCACAGTAAAATTATTATATTTATATAATTAAATAGTTAATATCATATATTGCAGTTTTAAATATAAATATAATCAACTCATATTTAGGACTCAGGAACATTTTATCGAAAAAAAAAATTATAAGTAATTTACAATGTGTGTTATATCACATATAAGCTTAAATAAATAAAGGTTATTAGTTCTACAGAATAACATTGAATAGTCTCTGGTCGTGTCGTCGTGTGCATGCACTTCTTAGTAACACTGTTTGAATATTTTTGAAGGTAACGGTTACGCTTTTATTTCGATTATTTGTTGCGCTAGTGGACTGACGTCCCAAGCGACCGCCTGTATATATTTCAGTAACAAACATGTAAATTCTATAAACTTTTAATAAAAATACTACTGTAGCGTTAAATCTACATATGTGTAATTGCCACCCGTCTGCAAAAAATATATAAATCAAGGCTATTTTTCTTCACTGTCCTCCTTTTTCACAGTTCTATTCTTTCGTGCTACTTTTTATCATGTTCTATTTATTCTGGTTACAGTAATCATTATTGCATATTAAGTTAACGCTTTGAAGAGTATCGTCGTACATGTATGATGGTCTATCGTTTACTGTGTACTCCAGATAGTTATAAATATACTTATAAGTGAAGAAAGTCTACAAAAGTCGAATAATATATAATAAATTAACGAAATATAATAATAGAAAAGTGTTTGTGTATGTTGTGTATTAAATTAAAACAATAAAACGTTGAGAATCACAGACTTTTTCTATAATTTACTATAAATGCAATATTAATAAATAAATAACAGCAGAAATAATTATGGAAAACTACGTAAAATTAACTGACTCCCAAGTATATTTTAACAAATTTACAAATGCGTTTAAATTAACTCGCATCTCAAAGATTAAAACGTCCTCTTTAAATATTCTCCGTTTTAACTACACATGTGTAATAATGATGCTAAACATACATATAATAATTTCATGGTTGTTTAACAGATGTCGTCCATGGCATAAACTAAATTTAAGGTAAATAAAATAACTACATTTTGCATGCTTATGAGATTTATTGAAATTTTGCTATTGCAAAATTACAGTAAAGATCTATAATCAGTGGTGTAGTGGGGTTGGAACGTGCCTCAATGTTGTTTCGGTACATTTTCTAGGATTGAAACGCGTTCTGGTAGGATTTTTTATAAGGTTAAAATTTCTTTGGGTTTAATTTAATAGTCATCGACAACTACTATATAACAATCAAAATAATCAGGGTAATCATTTCTGGGTTCACATTAACTGAAATTTTATTAATCAACCTAAGGGAGAGTACCGTTCCGGTAATTATTTGTTTAGAACTACACCATTGTGTCTATGAGGTATTATATCCGAATACTTTTGATACATTTATGTTTGTACTTACGTAAAATCTGGTTGTCCTAAGAATGTATTACTGAGCACGCACTCTTATGCCTTTCATACCCTTACTAAAATATTATTATTTTATTTTATTTCATTGGTGAAAGGGAATTATAAGACATGGAGCACCCGACACATGCTTGTGACTGATCAATTTACTGTATTTACATAAATGGTAGTCATAGATTAACCAGTATATTTTTTCAATTAAAATGCATATATATTTTTCATATTTTTTATTTAATATAATACAGTGGCATTTTTATTTTTTTAAACAAACTCACATAATTAACTACAAAGTATATGATTTTTATTACAAAAATCCTGTTTCCTCAGCAATACGCGCTTATGGATAGTGTCACAACATTCGCTAAATATATACTAAATTTGGTTACCAAGTATTTAAAAATATGGCTATGCCCAAGCATCTTTTTGCGAATTATACAGCGTTTTATACATCGTATCAGTATAATTTTATTATTAGAAAAACTATTATAGACTAGAGAATTTGTCGCAAAAATGTGACATAAAAAAGTACACACTTAATGTTTATCATTAAACTATTAAGACTTAAATATACAAATAAATTAGTTCGGGCATCAATATGGAAAATATATATATATATATATATATATATATATATATATATATATATATATATATATATATATATATATATATATATATATATATATATATATATATATATATATATATATATATAAATCATTTCATGTGTTTAATTATGGAGGCAAACTCATAAGATGTATATTTTTAAATGCAATTGTCGGATTCACTATAAATAAATATTTGTTCATTTCTATAAAATTAACTAATACTGTTATGTTTTGTCTTATAAAAATAACTCAACAAGTGTGGTAATCGTTTTCATATTGAAGTAGTTAATGTCTCATTTTATAATAATTAGATTACCGTAGAAAAACAAGCCTTCATTTTTGTTTTGCCTTTGTACATATTTGTATATTTTACATTGGAATTTCACTAAAAAAATTTACTATCAATCTTATTTCAAATATATTATACAATAGAGATCTTCATTATGAGCGTTAATACATATTAAAAAATATGAGATCAACTTCTGAACACTATACAAGTATTACTAATTATCAGCTTATTAATATTTTTTATGTTAATGTCTATACATGTAGAATAAATTAAATATAATAACAATTTTAATATTAAATTATCTACATCTAATGGAACGCAATAACATATAATTAAGGAGTTAGACGTGATCTTATAAATGCACATAATGGAACTTAAATAATAGCGATAGACAATAGAAAAAATTGAGAAGCTGTAGTATAAAAAAATGGTAATTTCTTACGTTGGCAGAGTGAACATGTTTAAAACTATAAGGGCTGATTTACACGCTGCCAGTTGGAAGTTGACTGGCAGGTCACTGGTATGACTGGCATTCCAGTCCACTGGCGCCTTACCGTTTGCACAGTGCCAGCAAATGAAAGAAAAAGCGCCACTCACCTTGCGCCAGTACGGTAGTGTGGTTAAAGAGGGAGCTGGCGTGCCAGTAAAACAAAAATATTTGTTCTGCTGACGTGCCAGTGGCGCATTGGCTTTTCCAGTGCAACTGGCAACCACGATTGGCATTGTGCAAATCAGCCTTAACTGGCGTACATTTGGTTAATTGAACGCTGTCTTCTTTTATAAATAGAGCTACAATATGCAACGATTAATTACAAAATTTGAACTACTTAACAAATAATATTTTCAAATAAACGTAACACTAAGACTAACATGGAACGGAAGCAAAGCTTCATTTACTTTTTTTTCTATTATAAAGAGATCATTTTATAATTTTACTAATATAATATTGAGTTAACGATAATAGCTTTTTTTTAGGTACACGCTTTTGGTCAAAAGTGCACGTCGTGGACGTGCGTCGGTGTGTGAGGCGAAGGCGCTTCGGCGGTGGTGATGGGAGACATGGGTTTTGCCATGGGGGGTTGAGGAGTGACGGCCGCGGCCGATTCTCTCGCCACGAGTAGCTCCACGTGTCCGACTGCTCTGCGTAGATTAACGGGGCAGAGGGAAGTTATTGCGGCTGCGGCGGCTCCAAGTTCAGCGGCGGCTGCTGCGCCTCCGAGCATCCTAGACATTCCTTGGGCTGCACTAATTACGCAGGCTACTGCGGTTAAAGATGGTCGCATTCTCATGAATTCAGTTTCTGAAATAATAATATGAAAATATCATAAGTAATGTAATCATTAATACATTACACCAAGTATACAATAATTATAATAAATAGTATGTTAAAGTTGAAATCGTATAATTTTACTAGCATTTGTCAGATAAATTATATTTTCACCGATAAAAATATATATCTACTAGTGAAAATGTATTCCGATATGATTTCACTGAAATGACATATGATCAAGGGAACATTTATGAACAAAGGACGTAATTTAAGTTTTTTTCAGTGTGTGAGGGGGGGGGAGGGATTTTGCATAACAGTTTTAGTTTTTTTAATATTTCGATTTCGTTAAGATTCATGGTATTTCATTAAGTAAGGTAAAACATGCATTTTCTGGGCAAATTCAAGAAAGGGGGGGGGGGGCTGATAACGTTTCTGTATATTATATAAAACTTACTTTTTTTTATGCATATACTGTATCAACCAGTGTTTCTCAATCTTTAAGACAGCTTTATAAAATAATTGTGAATACTAGAGATCGCTTTTGCTTAGTACTGTTTACCTTTCAAGTATAGAAATGATTTATTTATTTAGTTGAATAGCGCACATTCTAGGCGTAAACAATTTTTTATAGTAGGTACACCAGAGCATTGCATTATTTTGGACCTTTTCCAACACCTGAACAAACTTGTTCATATATCGCAACCATTGGCAGAGCCGGTCGGAAGCCATAAAGAAAGAAACACAGGTAAAATTATGACGATCCTCGGTCCAGATGCTGTGCAGGACAGGTGATGATCGAGAGCGCAGCGCTTCTCAAAATAAGACCAACTTTTGTGCACGTTTTTGAGCTTTGATAGCTATTTTTGAGGCATTAAGCAATAAAATTATATGTTTATAAATTTAATTTGATTGTCTTTTATGTAATTTTAAAGATAATACTATAAGAGTTGAGGGCCAGTAAGTTATGTTTTTTTAATTTCGATGCGCGGCGTTAATATTCAAGAGGCGCGTGCAAGTGTAATTTGTATGTAAAAAATGGAAATGGAAGGCGAAGGTTAAGAACATCGAAAGGTGATAGGAGCGATCGGAGCAAGACGGAGCGATAATGGGACTCGCGGGGCGGGTGCCCCGGGCCGCAGCTGTCGCGTTGCACCTGCCGCAGATCGGACGGGGCTCGCCGACTTCCGAAGGAAGCGGACCAAGGAGACGTATCTGAGTGGAACACAATACATGCCGAAACGAGTCGTTTTTACGTTACTACGATGTGTTAAACATAAACATGCAAAACACATAAACAAATATGCTCATTTTAAATAAATATTTGAACAGCCCTGATTGAAGAAAAGGCATTTCATTCGTAATCAAAATGATTGAAATACGATCACATGCCGAGTTGCGAAGTGACTCAAATTAATGGAATGCATAAATATCGAGCATTTTAAAAAATAATATACTATTAATTGACTACGCCTGCGATTTAGATATCACTGAAATTAAATTTGTTACGCAGTATGGCGTCTTGTCTTTGACAGTAAAGTTAAAGAAATCACGTTGCGAGAAGAAAAATAGTTGATTTAGAAATATGTGCAACTTTCATGACAGAACGCTCTGCTGCAAGTTTTTAAGCCAGATGAAGATATGTACCAAGATTTAAATTACAAAAATAAAGATGCAATACCTAAAGTCCATCCGCTACAAATTTTGTTATTACAAGTTAGTAAAAGTCATCAAAAAATCAATAGTGTAGCACTCAATGGCACGCTTAAACACACATAAACTCAAGTGGATTACCACAGCACTTGTTGGTATTATTATATATTATTTTTCTGAAGAATTTGGATCGACCAAAACTATGCAATGGAACGAGTTGCATGTAAAGGCAAATGAGTTAAAGATTTTGTCTGGTAAATTCAAAAGCGAAAATGTGTTTTCTTAAAAGAAATATTTGCTTTGCCTTCACGAAGACAATAAATATACAAGTTGAAAGAAGTCATTGAATGTGACAAAAGTTACTTGAGAGTTTAACTCGAAATTCATATGGTCAAGAGTTGAAGGATACGATACAACTGAGAGTACAAAAGCTAGTAATTATATAATAAAAATATGTAGTTTGCGTGTATGGAAATCAAGTTAAAAAAGAGATAACATCTGTTTGCAATTGTACATAAAAAAACTTTCGTATAATATGTTTATGATATTACGTATTTTACTAGAGCATACAACACAAATCTCAATAGGTAATGAATTCATGAGCAATGAATCAACTATATTATTAGGTCATATGGATTCAGACATAAAAAACTGCATTAGGTATATCTAGAAGATTCCGATTTACTGGTTCCTCGAATAAATAACAACAGATGTTCAGTACAATAACGGGAACAGAAGACATTCATGGAATCACTGTTTCAATAAAATATATTCTGATATCACTGCTATTTCTCTATTTCTTAGAAATATAGATATAGGGAAAATCATTGGCACAGTTTTCACTGGATAATGTTAAAATAATAATAAAAAACATTGATTATTACTTTACGTTTACACGGAATACAATAATCATTATTTTTTTATCTAGGAACAAGTACATAAGCAATTAAATAACGAACCGCGACAGTTAGGTCAATTGACCGTAGACACGGGGGCGACTTTTCCTTGACGTCTTCAACGGACACCATGTCGGTTTTCAGTTAACTGTTTTAAAGAATAGGGGTGAGCCGCTAGAAGGACGTTGAACTTCAAGAACGTTCATTTAGTAAACATATATTATACGACAACATACACACAACATTATGCACGCGACATTTGAAAAAGTTCTTCCTTCAGCTACTAGTTTTTTCACAGGATTAATTATGCATTCGGCGCGGTGACAATAATTTAAATGATTTACTGTTGTAAAACGAGCATTATGTTATAAAGCATAACGGCGCACCATAACGGGGTGGTGTAGAATTTTAACAAGACATAAAATTAGCTCTGGTGGTGTACAGAAGCGTCCCTTTTGAAATCCTTGTTAGGAGCAGTGGCTATACAAAGAAAAGGGAACGAACGGGTCTGGATTCGTCAAATTTTCATAGAAAACTAGTTTATATAATAGATGCGACATACATGCATACAATGTTTGCGTATGATAGCTTTTATATACATAATAAATTACCATCTCTTAATATTTAATACTTGTATTTTTTTTAGAAACAGCACAGCCATGAAAGTCAGATTCTGGATGCAATATTTCGAATAATCAACGAGCTTTACATAGAGTAACTGATAAGTCTTGGCATATCGAAGCTAAGTATTAATATACGAAGCTCGACATTAGGGTTAATGTAATATAATATAACTAGATGGTTTTCAAAGTCCAAACAATTGGCAGAATGACAGGAAATTAAAAATCAGGTATTATTTTTAATTTTTTCGCAATACGAAAAAATTCTGTGATTATGAATATGTTTCAGTCTTAGCTATTTGTGTGGCGACCACACGTGCCACTAAAACAAGGAGGAGATAAAAGCTGTTTTCAAGATAGGTTGAATTGTGTCTCCTTCGGCAAATCACACTAGACTCCGAATGTGGTGACAGATCGACGTAATATACGTCACTGTGCTTGTAACGAGTTTTTTTACCGAATATTTTACTAAAATCAGTACATGATAATTTATAAATAACGCTTTTTTCAATATTGTATATTTTGTACAAAATAAAATAAAAAAATATACTAATTTATCTTTGAAACGAATCGAAGCAGAATTATTTCGCAATTTTATGTGTGCAAAAATATGTATTAGAGATTAAGATTATCAATTATATAAAAAAAAAAAATGAATAAATCATTAAATGTATTATTATTTAATTACAATAATCTACAAAGTGTCATTTTATTTTAAGTAAATTAATATACTTCAATTTATCATTCATTTTTATTTTGTTATATATTGTAATCATATGTGCTTAAAACATAAATTGTTAGAGAATTTCCAAAAATAGTAGATATTTTACGTTGAAATTAATTCCAATAAATATTTATAATCATTGCTCGATTTGCATCAGAACACATTTAAAAGTGTAGTGTCAGTGACTATGTAATTAAACTCAAAGGAATTTTAACAAATGTTAAAAAAAATGGAAAACATACCACTACACCGCCGTTTATTTTTTGTAATTTTAGTGCTCAATGTTTTTTTCATCGCACGTTACAATACGATCGAGAAATGAGATTTTTTATTATATTTGCAAGCGTTGTTCTGGCGTAATTCATGGTGAAATGACAAACCAAACTGAGCACAAATCAGCTGTCAGTTGTCAAATTGGCTGTCGCTGGAAAAGTGTTTAATACCGTTAGCTTAAAATATTGTCAAATCAATAATATTATAAACTAGTTTCTATATAGCAGTTGTAGGTTTTCGCTCTGAGTGTTCTGAAACATGTATTTTACAAACCCTTCATAGAAAATCTGCTTCAAGACGACCCCCCTGATTAGACATATGGATTTGACTTCAACGGAAAATCGGTTGATATTTCCAGAACTTTGTTAACGTTCGCGCAACAGTTTTAAATGTGTTCATGTAGCATAATATAAACAAAGATGTTGATGCGATAAAGGGAAAAGCGGTTGGTCATAGTAGTACTACGTACATATATATGTATGTACAACATATGGCGTCAAATACGACCTGTTACTCGTTACAGAATTAAATTATAAAAGCACGCAGGGCAGAATGGGTTAACGGACTAAAGCAAATGTCCTGAAATCGAATAGGAAATCCTGACACGCACATATCCGGCCCGGGTGTTGTCGAAAGTTTGCACTGCTGACGTTCAAGAAGAAGACATTTATTTAGGGGATGAATTGTCTGCCGAATCGAAGATTTTCGTTGCGAAACATTTGACACCGAGGGTAGAAGGAGGGGAAGCCAGGTGCGCAACCCCCGAGGAAAGTCTCCTTTTCTTCACGGATCCGGAGACGCATTGTGCGTTTTTAAGGCATTGTATTCAGCCCTCCGCGGCGCGATCCGCCAGGGCTAATCGCAAGGGTGTGTTTTTTTTACATACATGCCTACTGCGACATCGGAATAATGGGGTCGCGCACAATCGGCCTCCTCCAGATGCCGGCGCAGAAGGTACGAATTTTCTCGGGTAGACAATGGCTCGGGCGAACCGGTAACGATCACCGTTCTCTCTCGCTAGTCTCGCCCATTAATCTTTGGGATAAGTCGATTGTAATTCACCCTCTTGTCGATTTTCGCGGAGTGCAGCGGCAATCTCGGCGAGGGCAGCGGCAGCTGCTGCATCTCGCAACTTTGACAATAGGCGGAAGACGAACGCAACGGACGAATTTCTCGTTGTACCCGATCGATTGGGAATAATTGGAGTATTCTTCAGTCGAGACCCCTCCACGATTGGCGATAAATTTCGATCGAAGAAACGATTCAAGTGGGTCAAACATCTGCGAGGAGGTCGTTGTGAATCGTTGATTTGGTTTTGTCGCCCCAGACACGAATAAAATAATGAAAACGGCAATTTAACGGTTACGTTTGGACATTTAAAAGTATGATGAAAAAATGGAAATCTGCACATGTTTGTAGAACGCAACAATAATAAGTTAACATATTCGGTTGACTCTTGAATTCGATAAATAATATTACGTATAAATATCTCTCTGAGTGATTCAAACGAAAGCATTAAAAAAACCGCGATAGAAAACCTTGATCTAAAGCAGCACAGCTGATGAGCCAATATAAAGATGGCCGTCAGACCACTCGAGACATCTTTTGAGCAATGAAGGGGTGACTCTCATTGACCGGATCAGGTATGTAGTGTAGTTGAACATTCAACGTTTCAGCATAGTTGTAATGGTGATTAGATTAACGAATTATGTTAGGCTGATTTATATATTATTTCTGCCTAGGCTCTCCAAAACGTAGCCGAGAGGCTATCACTAAGTTTTTTATTATTCTTGATTCTTCATAGCTTTGCGATTATTTTAACGTTTACTATTCAATATTATAATAGTTGTCGATAACTAATATCTGGGTTCGAACCCCAGATAGTATATGAACCCTAGTGTTTTTTTTTTATTTAATCGGATCTGGCAGATATATGTATCTGTGATGATCGATCGGAATTATATAATTAAAATTCCAATTTTAAAGAACATTGTAATTACATAGGTATATTATGTAGGATGAGAAATATGTAATATCATATAAGTATAAATACAAAAAATTCTACAATAGCATTATATTATATTGCCCCACTTTAACTTTTGTGCAACGATATTATATATGCTTAATAAATAAGATATGACGATGTTGCAAAAATTAAAAAGTAGGGCAATGAGAGTAGTTTTAAATAAAAATAGATTTACTAGTTGTAGAAGTATGATTGAAATGGTTGGATATCCAATAAATATTGAAGATGAATGTTTTAGTACTTATATATTAGTTAGAAAATAATATGTAACCAGAGGATTTTAAGAAGTATTAAATAAGAAATAAAGAGGAACATTTCATAATTTAATGATAGATATGTATAAGAAAACGAGCCAGGGGAATATTGTACGAAGGTGTGAATTTGTGTAATAATATTGGGTTTTTACAATGGAATAATGAAACACCTAGGCTTTTTTATGATCTGATTATGTTTATGTTATATTTTATATGCACGTATGTATTGATTATATTTGTTTAGTGTATAAACAATAAGCTATATTAGCTAAATAAATAAATCACAGATTTTTCTGATCTGATTCAGCTGATAGTTTATATTACACATCTAAAAGTACAATAAATTCGTGTAATTTATGAGGATATATATAGTAATATTTATATAAAAATGTAATTATATATTTTTTAATAATTAAAAAAAAAGTTTTTCAATGAAAGAGTTGAGTGGCACTCACGTTGATAATGATAATGAAGCAGATTTCGTATGAAATAGCTGTGTGCACTATCGTTAGCGCTAGAGGATAATGTTAAAACATTGATAGGGTGGAATGACCCGTGCCGCCTGCCCTGCCTCCGATTAGAGTACCACCTTTAATTCCTACGAATGGGGAGCAATAACGCACAATGCTACGCAATGCTTATGAACAATGACATCCACAGCGTAATGTAACGAGGCCGGCTGAATATTGACATTGTAATTTAAAATAGGCTGTGGTGGTGGCCGAGGATATTTTGTCATATGGTCACCGCCCGAAAGCTGGTTGGTGTTGTTGGGCGAACGAGGGGCGGGCAGGTGTATATATAGGTGTACGCCGGGGTGACTCTGGCACCCCAAAAAACATTCCGACGAGGAGGTCCCGACAGATGCGATGGAACTTGAATCGGACGGAGCGACACTGATAAGACCGGTTGATCCCGAAATTTCGCTTTCGAGTTATCTACTTTATAATTATAACATAAGCAACGTAAACGCGATGGGTTCGACTTTAAAAAAAAAAGTAAGTCAGGTGGTAGGTGTACGAAATAGCGATGTAATAAAATATTTTTGGGCTGATTTGAGAGGGGTTCGAACTGCGAAGTCAACGGGAGGGACGCATTAATGCGTGCTTATACACGCGATACAGAACAATCGTTAACCAATGTCCAATTTGAGTCCTTCATCGGAGGAATGCGCCGAAGCAATAAAAATCGAATTAGGCACGCGGTATTGCCTTTAAGAGCAATGAAATGTGCGAGGATATACAATAATGCAAAATCCGGTTGTGTGGCAATTCTTCGTTCTTGTAGGGTACTTTTCAAAGCTCTCATATATTTTAAAAAAAATTTGCATGTGTGTGGAACGCTAAAATGATACATCCTTAGGGTCGAGGATATTCATATAAGAAACACCCAAAGGACAACAATTTTGTTTAGATATTTTGCAATGCTGTTATTTTTTATATATTTTTTTGCATAATCTGTTTTTATAAAATACAACAATATTTGAGTAGTAGATATATATTAAATTTAATTATGTATTATGAGTAACTTGTATGTATGTTTAATGATACAATTCGATGACTTTCTCTCATAAAAATCGCCGTACACTCCAATATTTTATTGCTTGCGTGCCGCTACGCACTGGATGTCATAAGTGGTGGTCTATGGTCATTGGGGTGGGTGTAAAAATCGAATATTTATCTCACCTGTGTAGCATAGGGCGGCGAGGGTGTGCGCGTGCCTCCGCAGCAAGGTACGTGCAGGACCGCGGACGATGCGTGCCAACACGTGCTCGACCAGATCGTAAGCTGTCACGGCAGATATTTGCCATTCCAGCCGCTGCAACAACAGCAACTCCCAAGTCTGCAATAAAGATTAACGATATATAAAACACTGTATATAAACTTATTCCTTGGTACGCGTACGAATTAGTGTCGTTTTCTGGGTAAACCTGTTATTAATGCCATAATAATATAATACGACACCTAAATTAACACCTCCATGCTCCCAAATTAACCTTTCACACCAGAAAGCGACACCACTGTTTCGAACTGTGACCCTACTGGGCGACCTTTGTGCGTGTCACCAAACAAAGATGCGGATATTATAATTATCGCCGAGCAATCCTATTGCCCCGTCCGTTTCCTGTGACCTGAAGGGGTACAAGAACGAGACCTCAAGATTTCCGGAGGGACGGTGTAGCCACAAAACCGAGTTCTTCGACAATTTTGTTAAATTAACATGCAAGACCTTTGCGACCCTCCAGACGTCACGCTTCTGTCGCACGTTAAAAAAATATAACAACATACTCACCTAAGATCCTACGACTGCAAAGCAGCGTGCAAAAAATATGTTTCATTAATATAGTATAAATACGTAATTTGATAATTGCGCGCATGAAACGAACCCTTCTTCGAGTTGCGCTCGATTTAGTACAAGAATATGTAGCACAAAAGAAAAAGGTTGAGGTCGTTCATTAGACACAGGTCGAGCGTATCCTTTTAACCATTTTAATAAGGCATTCCCATCGAATAGCATAAATAATTCATACTTTTGCATCGAAAATATGATAAAAAGGACGACATTTGCCGAGACCGCTGAGGTCACGCTCGCTTGCCCTGAGAAACGAGGGTCCTTTCGGCGACTTTCGTCTATCGCGGCATCTATGTACGGCATATGGCAGCGATCAGAGGGAGATACGTTTATCCCTTAAGCGAAAAAATGATAAGCAGTCGTGGGAAATGCGGTCCTAACCCAACTCCTTTCCCAAGGTTCGTCAAAAGAACGATGCGCCCATTCCGGAATTGGGAGTACAAAAGGGATGAATAGCGCGCCTTCCGGATCACAAAAAAAAGGATCCGGAATTGAATGGAGTCATATTATATGATCCAATATTACGACAATTATTACTAGACCGCAAGGTGCGACTCGGTCATTAATTTAATTAAACTCGCAGGATATGGTTGCGAACGAGTGAAAATTGTGTGAACGCTAGAAGCGACGCACCTGTCGCGTCGGGGTTGTTTTAGGTGCTCTAATTAGGCTGGTGCTTCCTAAAGAACGAGGCGATTAGGATCTTTAAGAATCGGCTGGAGGAAGAGACAGTTTTCATGAAGGAAGGGACACGCGTCGGCCTGCTCACACACCTTGAATCCGCCCAAGAGTGGTAATAATCCTCAAAGTATGCTTCTTATATGAGTACTTGGGTGACATACGAGGTGTAGAATTGAGAAGCTCGATGCGGAAACTCATTGTCTAGAAGGCAATTAGGCGCACGTAAGAGGTGAGGGTCCCTCGCCGGACATGCGGGCAGGAAACACTACCTTGCTGTGTCACATAAAAATTGATAGCTACCGCTGATAACCGACGATTTCGAGTATCTTTTGTATTGTATATCAGTAATGTTTAAAGTTTTTACAAAATGGAAGAGACTTTATCGAATATCAGGTAAAGAAAGAAACTCTGCTTGTTTTATAGTTTTCTTATTACCTTAGTATAACACAGATCGTTTTCGTAAAAATCGTACCAATTAGCACGTTAACGTAGGAGAACGCATATACGCGTCATTTATTATTTTATTTTAGCTATAACCCTAAAGATTACAGTTATATTAAAGTATATCATTATATTTTAATTTATTAAAAAAAAAATTTTTTTTCGATTTTTCTTAAATTATATTTTTCGTATTGCTGTCGTACAAATAATTTCTCAAATTATTACTCGTACATTGCTTTATTTATTTTTTCAAAATTTATTTTTTTAAATAGTTATGCCCTATAAAAATGATTGATGTAGTTTATATTATATCTTCATTGTTTTATTTATTTATTGCCATTTTTGCTACAGCATTTCGCGGAACATAGTTTGAGAAGCAATGATAATTAATGAAAATAAATTAAATTATGCAAATACACCACAATTTTTTTTTTAAAAAACCTAAAAATAAATATAAAATTGCGCAAATCTGTCATACAATAGCATTATTTTAACTCATATTAAAAATTAATTGTTAAAAACTGAGGCATATTTTGCAAAATTTATGGATATTCTACTTTAAATTGTAGTTTTTATGAAATAAACCCTCGAGGTTTAATTGACCGCACAGTACTTTTTTTTATTTTTCTAATAAGTTACGGTTCTATTAACAATTTTATTAATGAAAAAAAAATCTGGACAGTTTCTTATGTTGGCAGCACTGTAAATCAGACAGCTGTCAATAATCACGCGTGTTCAAAGTGTCAAATGTTAGTTTGCAACAACACATTTATGAAATGGCTCGCTTAACCACCGCTCAACGCGTTCAAAATTGTTCTAAAAAAATAATTCTGTACAAACTGTTTATCGAAATTTACGGAAAGATTATGGTTAATTTCATCGTTCTACTGAGCGAACAATTCGAAACGTAGTGAAAAATATTTGAAGAGACTGGTAGCGTTCAAGATAGGGTAAGATCTGTGCATCACCGTGGCGCCAGTTCAGCCGAAAATATATCTGCTGTGAGTGAAAGTGTGGCCGAAAACCTGAAAATATCAGCTTTTGGGCTTTTCTTATGGCTACTTTTAGGTGCATTTTGCATCTGGACTTACACCCTCACCCGTATAAAATTCAGATCGGATGTTTAAGCGGCAGGAAGTTTATGCTAATTTTTCAAAGAAAATTTTCTGAACCTGATGAAGCACATCGCCATATGAGTTAATAAGTAAAATTGCCGCATATGCGGCGAAGAAAATCCTCATGTGATTCATGAGAGACCATTACATGCCCAAAAACGTGACTGTTTGGTGCGCATTGTGGTCAGGCTGCGTCAATGGGCCTTACTTTTTTGAAAACGATGAAGGCCGGACTGGAACAGTACACGGTGTAACGGTACAAATATTTTAAAATATTGATGTGGAAAACAAGTGGTTCAGTTAGCAAAATAGTTTCATATTATTTTATGAATAACATAACCATATATGATAATGTACATTTTATTGTTTTCGCTGATGACCTTCAAATTTGTAAACGATTGTCTTCAAAAAAATTGAAATCAACTGTTATTGGAAACTTATCATTGATTAATGTCAAATAATCAGATTCTTCAATATAAATAAAGCAATTATTTTTAATTTGATTATGTTAATTATAAAATGAAATAATTTAATACATTACATTATATTACTAATATCAATTATCCAACATTTAAAAATATTGTCACACTAAAAATAAACTATCATTAAATATTATTCAACTTCTTTAATACATGTATATTGTATTAAAATAATTACTCTAATTTACACTTTAAATACGTATTTATATATGTATTAACACAATAACGATTATTTGGACTTTGTTAAATACTTGTATTTGTTAAAGTATTATATATTTTTTTAAATAATTTAAGATAAATTTATAAATAAATAGGGCCTCAGATTTAATTATATATAATAGAACAAAAAGAGCAAGTAAAAAATGACAATGTAAAATTATATACACGTGTAAAGCAATTGTGAGATGATGCAATTCGGTCCATAACAGTCTCTGGTCCAGACTTATCGGTGTCCGTCCGATTTCATCTATTGTCATTTTCAATAAGCAGGAAAAGTAATTTCAAACTGTATGTATATTATTCCTGTTTATGCTACATTTGAAATTCCAGACGGCATAAACGGGTCATTATATATGTACACGTTTATGCATAACAGTATATTCAATACAACTGCATTTAGATCAGCAAAAAAATTACAACAACACTGGAAAGAACAAGAATGTGCTCATTTTCTAGGAATTAATATGACGTGGGGAACATGACTCCGAAAGAGACATATAATATGATATGGCACTATCAGCGTGTGAATATATTAATGTATCGACTTTAATGTATTTATTTCACAAATCGACCGGATGAACTGGGGTGATGATATAGGTGTAATTGAACTCACCCTTAGCTCGTCCGGGGTGATGCTGTTGTCGGTGTAAGCGCAGAGCAGGAGCACAGGTAGAGGTATGCACTGCCGCACCTTGGATGCCACCAGGAGGGCAGCGGACGCCAACAGCTGCAGCTGGTTCCTCGGGACAGCGCGGCTGCACAAGAACCTGTCCAGGTAGTTCACCGACAGGGGGAACACTTGCTCTTCGCAGTTCTGTTCTTCGCACACCTGAGCAACGTAAACAACACATGGAATTGGAACGCCGGATGTGATTTTAACAACAATAATAATTGTGCGTTTAATCTAAGATCGATCGCATCTTGAAACTATGATTTTTATGGAAAGAAAATATTTTTTTATATGAGGGTGTATTTTGTAATCTATAATAAATCCAAGACTAGCTATTGTGATATACATAAATCGGCTATTCTCATTCGATACACCATACCTTTTTATAAAAATATAAACAAAAGGGTTTGTGTATCTAATTTGTTTCACTTTGTTTTTTTCAAGCGATACAGATACCTAGTGTAGGTATATAAAATCGTAATGAATTAATTATTTAATCATTATCATCAACTATTAAAAAAATGAACTTTTCGTGTCAATTTGCACAAAGTGGACGCGCGAATTGATGATAAAATGTTAAAATCACGCGCAATTACAAATTGCCTAGTACGAAAGAAGCAGTGATAAAATAAGATGTTGTCCTCCTTTTATCTTTCTTTTTTGATATATTCAAAATGTGGTCACCTTATCCTTGCGCATGCGCCAAAAGTGGCGAATGCACAACTATGAATGGTAAATGACGTTTATATGGCGCATGTTTATATCTAGCAACTCTGTAACCATGTGATGTGTGATTGTTTGATAATTACAACGAAAAATAATATTGAGTATTAATTAAACGAGACGAAGGAATTCAACTCGCGAGTCGCGACATTACACGATGACGTCACATCCTGTCTCGACACTATTTAATTGTGCTACTTTTATTTTTAATATATTTTCCGTTACAACAAACAAAACTGGGTGCAAACATAATTAAAAAATCATTTGATTTATTGAATCGTGCAAGTGTTGCCATTATGAAAAAATAAATAAATAAAAACAAAAGTCGGCAAGTGGGTAGCTGTCAAAGTAAAGTTTCGACCGGAAGTATAAGCACCTCTAGCATCCACGTGGTGACGACTTTCCTCATGAAGGGCAGCAGATCGTCCTGCACGTGCACGAAATAGTCGCACTGAGGTACGGTGCTCATCTCGAGCAGCAGCAGGTTCTGCAGCACCCTCGGGTCGGCGGTCATCCCCCTGTCTTCGGGGGCCAACAGCGTGGCGTCCGGAGGTCGCTCCGAATAGGGGCCGGAGCCCGAATTCATCGCCAGGTCGAACAACTCGGAACACTCGAGATCCATCATTTTTATAAACGTAGACTCGCGCAATTTCGTTCGCGAAATTCGCAACGCGTCCGCGGCGCGCAACAACTCGCCGCAGACTGACACTCGGGGATCCCTTCGCGACCGATTCACCACCTGGACGTGTTTTCAACCTACGGCCATAGTTACCTGACTTCTATCATTACAAGGGAGCCGGTAAGGTTGCGTATTGGACCAATGCACTTTTAACAAGGCTGATAAATTAAAACAAATATTTAGTAACGTGGGCATAATATCGGTATTTTTTCGAATTAAATTGTACAAAAATAGACAATGCATCATTTTCGATTTAATTATTAATATGTGGAAAATCCTTGAATATGAAGAAGATTGTCGTAGCCGTCTTTCTTCGGTTGATTCAGTTGAATTTGAAACGAGCACAATTCGATATCTTCTACAAAAGTTAGTAATCCATCAGCTTTATACAGCTGGGAAAATAAAACGAACTTAATGAAATATCCCTTCACGAAGTTTGTTCTGCCTTTTTTTTACGCAGTAGAAGTTGATGAGTTGGGCTATGGAATATTGCGTCATTTCGCCAACAACTTGTGTAAGCATTTCGGCAACTTCTTAAAAGATCATCAAAACCAAGAGACTGCCGAAAGTGCGTTTAGAGATCTTATTAACTTCAGAAATCAAATAATTTTATATAATAAAATAATTTCTTTCAGAATAAATGATCTTATAATATTTTTTTTTAATTTTATTATTTTGAAAAAAATATTATGGTAATTTTGTTAAGCAGTATTAAATATACTAAGTGATCACCATTAATTACTCGGGTACCCGATTTTTGCATAATACTTTTTAGAAGAATGATAATAAATATTAATTACGTTATCAAATCCTAGGCTACAAGCAAAATCTCGCAAAATTGTACGCCGTTATTGAGCACTAGACCCATTGTTAAATTAATCCAGCAAACAAATGCGTACTTATATTTTTATAAATGCTCGAGGATGCTTGCTTATCGAAATAGAATTATCTTATCGTTATAAAACTTACATTATGAAACAATACTTTCGAACTGCTAAATAGGAATTCCTTGTCCCTTTTCGATACACCGTTCTCACTACTTGGTCTAAATTAGAGTCTCCAATTCGAGTAATCGATACTCGAGTATACTCGACTTTTTTTCAAGTACTCGATAATCGAGTATTTTGAAAATTACTCCATTAATACTCGAAATTCGAAAATTTTGAAATATTTTAGAAACAACAATAACTTTATTAACGTCTTGTTTTTATTTGGCGTTTATGCCCGAAGTCCCGAGTTAGAGCGGTTATTATCAGGTAATCATTTTTTCACATAGTTTCGGTCGTCGGCTATGCTAGTGGGTACGACGGAGAAATTTATTTTGTGTATTGTGTCCGACATCCCGACTTATCTAATTTATGGCAACGAACAATATGAAATATCAAAAAAATATATATTTTAGGTTTTATGACTCTGTAGTTGTAGCGTGAAGTGTTGAAAACTGTTTATACCGATCCCTCAGTTAAAAATATAAACCAAAACAATTGTGTAGTTTAAAGGCATTTAAAGTAAAACCAGTTCTTTGAAAACCGTTTAGCTACAGAGGGAAGGGGATTCACCCAAATACATCATTGAAAAATATAGATTTAAACTCTTCGCAAGTATCAGAAGGAGTAGAAGATTGTATATTGTTAGAAAAAAAATGTATTCAAGAAGAATTACATTTTATTAATAATTATTCTATATTATGATATTTTTTGTACATAAATTACAATAATAAGGGAAAAGCAAAGAAGGATAAGAAAGAAGGGAACATAAAAAGAGAGTTAAAAAAATTTGATATCTATAAAAAGCGAACAAATAAATAGGAAGCATTATTGTTGATGAAAATAATACAACATCAACAGCAACGGAAAGGGTTTTTCCCACAACGGGAATAATAAAAACAAAACTTCGCAGTTATATTTAATTAGAGAAATTTAATGCATTACTGTTCTTAAAAAATATGTTCTTAAAGTTAAAATAAATGTAAAAATTAGCACCTGTCCTTTATTTATTTATATGTGCACAAATTTGAATAATAGCTATTTTGGTACATTTGGTAAATACTCGAAAGTACTCGAGTATTTTAAAATTCGATACTCGAGTAGTGGATGATTCGAGTAATTGGAGACTAGTCTAAATACAGCTATAAATTCAGTGGACTTTTTGGAAGCACCGAATATCGCTGCGGGGAAGGATTCACTTAATCTCTAAATGGGTTTTGCGAGATAAAAGAATATCCGGAGAATTTTTCATTTTGAAAAATTGAGAAATCATGTTTTATATTGATATTAAAATCGTTTTTTCTAAAATGTTCCGGTTGTACCTAGGTCGGAAGGCCTACATGTAGTGGGTTCTGTTCCGGAGGATTTTTTTATTGCCGGAAGTCGGGATTGAAAATTCAATAGAATCCCGGGAGTGCCCGGGGACTATGAATTTACGTATTTTTATTGAAAAAAAACACTATGATCATTTATTTTTTAAAAAAATAAATCAAAAGACATTAAACTAAAACAAATGATCTTCACTTTCTAAAAAAATATGTTGTTGTTATTATAGACACATGACATAATAATCCACATTGCACACTGAATATGATCGATTATGTCAAATACATGCAATCGTTTTTAAACAATGGTATACAAATTGTAGAGCCCTTTAGACACAATTGCTAAACACAAACGCATGTTATATTTCGCAATGTTTTCGTTGAGAAAAAAAAGTAATAATATATCTAATACAATTAAATACAAATTTATCCAGGTTAAATGCTACACCTTAGCGCGCCCGCGTAAAGGTATTTTATATTTAATATATTATAAAATCAAAAACATCTGCCGTTCGGGTGCATTTTTCCACAATGGCGTAGTAAAAAGTCCCGCTGCACTATAATGGACTTCACGCACACTATTGCAGTTTGTTTATATGTAGTACAAACACGTGCGCTCTGCGATAAGCAACTTATTTATTTATTTAATAAAAAAAACAACAAAAACACTTGCAGCAATGGCCGAAATTGGATAGCTCTTAGGATCGCTAAGTATAATAAATCTGTTGAAAAACGACAGAGTTGCTATTATTAAAAAATGTATTAATTGCTTTGCTGTTTTTTAAAATTATTATTTATGTTCCGATGATTGATCTTTGTTGTCTGTTTTTTAAAAATATTTGACGCTTTCACTGGTATTGTGTGCAGTTTTTCGTTTTTTTTTTAACAATTCACCGTTGCTTCAATTACATCTTCCATTACCATACATAACTTAAAGTTATGTATACGGTATTGAAACGTAAATAAATAAGATTCAAGCAGTTTACAGTTATTTAGTCTATTCAGTTTCTTATGTTAAAAATCCACAGGATTTAGTTTAAGCTTATAATTTTAAAGAAAAAATGTGTAATGATTCTAATGTATTCATGAATTATCATAATAATTTGGTATACGACACAACAATGCACCACGTGAAAGCATAATGACATTCAAATTATAGAAAGTTCATATTTACAAAGGGATTTTTTGTACATTAACAAAAGCAAATATTCGATAAATTTGTAAGTATAATAAAATAATTTAATATTAATGGATGTTTTTAGGAAAATATTTCAGTTGATTTTTGATGTGCAATAATTGATATTTAGGTTTGTAGAGGTATTATGATGTAAGTTTCAGGATAAATTGAAGAAAAAATTCAGGTGTTCGCATTTATATTATTATTTTAGCAGTGATTTCCTTCTTCATATGGATATAAAATGGTTTTCCAGGGGTAAACTCAAGAGTGAAAGAAAAAATGTCTTCCATTGCCAAATTAGTTACATAACGAAACGCAATTATTAAATAAAGCTTTGATGAAAATATTGAGAACAATTTATCAAATGTATTCGCGAATTGAAAACAAGTAGTGGTTTTAATACAATAAATTTACAGCTGAATTAAAAACGTTGCTAATATGTTACAGAAATTATAAGTGTAGATTTGTTTATATTGTTATATACATACGTATGTAACAAGTTAATAAATAACTATAAGTGAATACTTAATAAACACCATAATTTTTAAGAGTTTCGGTTGTTAAATATGTTTAATATCACCACTAATTGTGTGTACTGTTATACAATCTATTAAAAATATATTTTAGATGCGCATCTAAAACTACCTGTTGAACGAAATGGTTTTGCGGTGGACGGGGGTGGAACGAATGAGGGTGTTTGTAGGGTGGACCGCAGCAGCCGCTGATTGCTATTTAATTACAACGATTATTCACATTACCCATTGTGCATGTGCACACGACCATGGGAATTTGTGCATTTTTTTGGAAAAAATAACCAAAACATGACAGCATTATGTACAGGTTCGTCATATTTATTTTAGGGGGCGAATGACAATTTGAAATATGCCTTTTTATACTTTATCAATTTATATCATTATTTGTAATTTATAAACGTTAATGTGTATGTAGATATGGATAAGTTCGAGTAAAGCAATTTTATTGTAATTGCAAGAATGCACTTCATTGCTATATATTATAGTTTATTGGTAAATTAAATATATCCATTTTATTAGTGAGACATTTTAATTGAGTGCCTTAAATGGAAAAAGTAATCTGGGAAAGTTATTGGGTTTTGAAAAATAAAATGAATTTTTAATCTTAAGAGGTGTAATAATAAAATAACGTGAATTTATCGATATTTAAAATTTGCAACGCGTGTGATGAAAATACATGGCAAACATTCTCACCAAGATCTATCAACATTTATTGTGCAGGGAGTGGTAGATAAGTCGAATTGGCAAGACAGTTTGGGAGTAATTGTCGAGCGATTCATGATCGATTAATGTTGTAACCAAATATTTTAAAGTTTAAATGAATATGAGAGAATGCCAATTTATAACCAATCGCATTATTGTTTAGCTCCACTTCCGATGTGTCCCTATAATGAAAGCGTGACTTTCAAAGTAAGCATTTGAAGGCGACCGTCCGATAATTATAAGGACTATGTACAACGATGCTTATAATATATGATGCGAGGCCACGAATTATTTTTTTTTCTAGATGAGTTTATCGAACTTTTGAAAAACTATTAAAATAGTTTTTGAGTTGTGGTAATTGATTATATTTATTGCTTTCAAAATTCTGACGTGAGTATTGTGCAATTCTTAGGTGTTCCAAAATGTCTATTTTAATTTATAAATGGCCATTTTTTAGCCCCCAGAGAATAATCGAAAAGTCGTACTGCATGCCAATTATGATGTATGATTTTCTAGTGTTATGTAATTCTCGAGATTCCGGGAAAAATAAAACCAGGATTTCAGTTTTTTTAAGAATGACTGTTTAGGATGAATTTTCTTAAAAAAATAAGGGGGTTAAAAATAAACAAGTTAATTAGCATTACTAAAATTTAGTACAAATATTTATGCTACACATATTTTATTTTAAATTGATTTATAATATTTTTTTTACATAAAATGACATTTAAGCTTAGCAATAATACCTATTGTATATTTATTCAGCCTTAGATTAAATTATTATATACTAGTTTATTTTTTACTTTTTTTTACAATATTTTCAGCAGCAACTCTTTATGATATGCTTAACATACCCAAATTCCAGAATGTCGATTTTTATAGATGTACCTATATATGTATATTTTTAATTAGATAGGCTAAATCTTACCCCGTGTGATATCACTAAGGTTCTAAGGTTTTTTACATATTTTTCGATTTTGTAGGAAATTCAGGACATGAATTTCACAAAAGCAATAAAATCATGTAAGCGCCCACTGCAACGGTGCCTACATGATTTTATTGCTTTTGTCGTGGATTTTTGACTTCTGAGAAGGGATAATTGTTTATTGCGCTCTCCTATTGGTAACAATTCGGTTTAGATATGCTTCATTCAATTGTCACTTATTGTAAGTCGTAATATTGTCATAAAAAGTCTTAATATGAACGCTAGATAATCGAACGTATCTATCTTGAGGAAATCGAAATATTAAAAAACATCCGCCTTGAGCCTGAAATTACAGAGCAGAACAGAAGTGTTGAGTTATATGGTAAAGGCTAACACTAAAGATTGTCAAAGAATAAAATAGGTAACATATATAAACTGCTTCTTCTTCAATAGAAAATGGCATCATGAAACGAGACTGATCTTGTCCAGTGAGAAAAGAAGACATTGAGTCTGTATGTGATCTATGGATGACATTTTCATAACAATAAACGATTTTTTACAATTTTTTTTGTTAATGATTTTATTTTGGATTTAAAAATTGAGGTATGTATAATAGAAAATTTCTAGATAAAAGAGTATATTATCATATTTATATTATGCTACAATTAAATATAGTGCTTTTATGTTTTGAAGGGCCCTTAGCCCGCATTGCGCCGCTGATGGTCTCCCTGACCTGCGACAAGAAACAAATAGCCGATGACCACTGTCAATATGTTTTGGCAATATCCATCGATGATGGCGATTACGGAATATATGTGTTTTCTTGGAGCCCGTGGATATTGCAGCTGTCGTCCACCTGGCTGGTCAGCCAGTCAACTCGACGGATATCGCCTCCTCGCTATGCGAGTAATTATCAGAATGTTTCGTTGTTTTTCTGCGATGCAGTGGTCGTTGTTTCACATGACATCCATATTTCACACGATCAACCCCCTTGCGTTGGCGCTAGGAGGTAATATGAGGGCATTTTGATTCCATCTACCCTCGGGAATTGCGTCATGTCATATCAAAATTTGGCGATGCATTGAAATAGTTTGGGAAGGCGATTCGATCAAAGAAATGTTTTTTTGGGACAGTACTCCCCCTCTGGGAAGATTTATCGTTATTTAGAACTTTAATTTGTAAGTAAAATATGTACATAGTATGTACATATAACATAAAAGAACAACTAATGTGAACTATGACGAAAATAATTTAACTTTCTTAGAAATTGTGACCTCATTTACAAGATAGGAATATGTTTTCAATCATTTATGCTCTTGTACCGCAGACGATTAAAAAAATAATAAAAAATATAAATTTATCATATTACTACTACTCAACACGATTTGACATATTACTACATATTACTTATAATATTACTACTTTATTTGATATTTTATTATATTTATATTTTATTAGACATATTATTTATCATATTACTATTCAACACAATTTGACTTAGAGTTTTGTAATTTGTTGTAATTTCTGGACTTGTATATTTCGAAACGTTGAGCAAAGTTATATTTAGCTATACATATAATTATTTAGCAATACTATGTTTAGTAAAGAAAAAAAATATTGTGAATCTGAATGTTATTTAAACGACATCTCTTGTAGATATAATATTATTTATTTTAATGGTTCAAACATTGGATAATAGTAATACATATCTTTAGAAGATGTCATTACTACCATTAAATATAATCTTTAGCACTACTAAAAAATATTTTATTCTTGACTTTATGTATAATATATAATTATATTAATTTTGATTTAAAAACATCTTTTATATATATTTTCTATACATTAGATTATTTCAATAATTATATGAACATCCAAAATTAATAAATAATTCATCCCTTATTAATGACTTGGCGTGTACAACCCTTGATAAATATAGCTCTGCCAGATAAGAGGTTAAGCGCAAGATTCTCCAAGATCTTCGGCCGGTTAATGTGCAAGGGCTTTCCGGGCTGATGGGCGACGCTTTATCAAAGTCGTCACCGAAATGACCCCTATTTGTAAGACCCGGGGCTAACTCGCCGGGGGCTTCGCCCCGCCGACAGTTTACCTTTAAGTTCTGACGGAGCGCGAACATTAAAATAATCCGATTGGAAGCCCTCACCTGTTCCCCAACGACTGACTTCCCGATTAAAATTACATGCAAAACATCTTGATGATAGGCGCAATGGCCCTAATTTATCAGAGGGTATCAGAAATTGTTGCTTGCGTGCGTTTATGGGATGCGTAAGATTTAACGATTTAAACTTAAAGCTGTTGGAACGTTTTTGACCCTTTTGTGTTGTTACAAATTTTCTGTCAGGATTATATATGTGGAAAACTATGGCGAGGACATTGCTTTCCTGCTTTCCGACGTGAGATGAAAAACGATGCATCGTTAAGAGAACAACTTTGAGTATTTTTCATTGTTGCCAATCTTGTAGTCGAGACACGCAATGTTTTACTGACGCGTATTCGTCAACATTAAAAGAAAGCGCTAGGTAATTTGTTTTTGGAGATTTTCAATTCATATTTAATTTAATTCATATTTGTTAATAAAGTACTTGTTTTTAGTTTATAATAAATATATACTATAACTAATTTTTTTATAGAAAATATCTCATTATTGCATAAAAACAATTAAATTTAACAGTTTCATTAAAGATAAACTTTTAAAGACAGTTTATTAGTTTTGTCGATTTCAACAGAGATACTACTTATTGCAGAGATATATCATGTCATCTAAAAATATAATTATTTTAGTTTTTTCGACTATCACCATAAGATTCCAAAATCACCATCTAAACTAGCTTTCAGATACATAAAGAAATAATATCCAAGCAATAAAACTAAACCTTCCAAAACATTAACAAAACAAAATAAATACATACTTACCTCTGTAGGGGATACTACACATTCCTCATCAGAAAGCGCCAATTAAAGCGCTTTACGAACAAGTCCAAGAGCTAGACGTAATAACCAAAGATTTTCAAGAACCATCACCAATAATTACTATTGTATTTATTGTGTTGTACTCGTCAAAACATAAGCGTTGTTTTGCCTAACAAATAGTTAATCTTATTCGGGGTTTTTATACCCATCGGGATGCAACCACAACGGCTTAGTTTATAAAGAGCCACCGGGACACAAACTCATGCTTAATTAGAGGACGCATGCATTAGCGAGACGGACGATATAGCTTAATTGGTTTTAGGGACGTGATGGAGGAGGGGGGGGGGGTAGATGGGGAATTTGCCCCCCGTTGATTTTAGTCTGAAAAATGCATTTAATCAAATACTATGAAACTTAATTAAATCAAAATATTAAAAAAAAACGACTAGAGACTGGTCAACTTCTGCCCCCCCCCACACATGGAAACAGCTGAAATTACGTATATGTATCAGGTTTGTTTATAAAAAAAAACATAAAATTGTATATACTTTATGGCCTGGGGCGTCATTTGGAGGAGGGGGGGGGGGGGCACAACAAAACATGCAGTTTTAATCTTTAGAGTTGTATTCTTTTTTCTGTTTGACAGATATATATGTTCCACATATGTAACAAAAACTGCTAACCACGGTCATGGTCAGGTATTGTTATGCAAGTTACAAAAAAAGTTGAAAAATGTTGGTTAGTGTTATCTTCGAGAAAGATTATAATGGTTGATGATGCTGAGATTATGTTAAAAGTGTTCTTTGTTCTTTGAACGGCTTAGAGGCAATAAAAGGTAAAAAGTTGTAGCAGGTTGTGCTCAAGTTTTTCAAGCTGGTAAAACACGCCATGGAGTCTAGAAAAATATAAATTTCGTACCGTTTTTGTGCAATAAATAATATGTAAGGTGCTTCATTAAAAATTAGTTAAACGTAAATTTATAAGATTTAGTTACCTAAATAACATTATGATAATTAAAACACCACAACACGCGATGTTTATCTCTCGGCTTTGAAATCAAATCACTGAAAGAAAACATCTTTCACACCTTAAACGAACGACCGAGCAAACACTTGATTTGCATACATACTAAATTTAACACTAAGCGTATGCATAATGCGTGTGGCATTATCATAAATTTAATAATTTGGGCCGCGGTCAGCTCGCGCCATAACAGAGAAGGAAGCTGTGCGATACACCTCGTCGCGGAGCCCCCGGGGGCGAGAGACCACGGCCAGGGGGTGGTCCACCCTCGCTCGGCTGTTTGAAGAACTAATGAGCGACCACCCCCCGCACCTACCCTTCGTCTTGCCATCGCCGAAGTCGTCTCACCCCCAACCCGCATTCCAAATTGCAATATTTAAAGTCCAACTTTGCAGCGCTCTCCACTTTTTATCTCCTCTTGTTCTTTTTTGTATTTCACGACCGCCACGTTTGAAGAGAAAAAGACAAATTAGCCGAGTAGAGTAAACTTGGCCGCACAATAACAAACTGAAACAAGAAAAGTGTATAATTGCGTTTAAATATGTACGAGTTGATAATGATTCGACGGATAGGGGTCGTCGCTGAAGGTAATTCAGTCAATGGATTGGTTTGAGTTTGCTCAAGAGGAAATTCGTGCCACAGCTGCGATATGACGCTATAAAACTATTCGGTATTGAATTGAATCTTTACTTTTCGATATGCGAGTTTAAAAATACATATATATGTATATACAATATATCTACACAACATTCTGATTCGCTATCATTAACAAGTTTACAATTAATATTTAGAAAAGTAAATCAAATAGAGCACAAAGAGTTCCACTAATAAATTATTATAAGTAAAATTATATAAAAAAAAAATTAATATTTTTTGTGCTCTTTGTAGGAGATAAATACAGTGAATTATGCAAGCGGTACTTGGATTATTTTTTCAGTAAATTAATTAAAATAATAATAAAAATAATGTTAATACGCTTTGCATTAACGATTTCGGAAGTTCAACCTATAGTTTAATTTTAAGGCCTGAACATATTTCATTGGCTGAATATGCAAGCGATGCAATTGGACCACCAACATCTGCATCTGTGATACACAGAGACGCTTCGAATCAAAGATTCGTTGATCAAGCGATTAGAGAAAAAAATATTAAACGCATTGAGACTAGATGATCACACGATTCAAAAAGATACAATAAATCAACTAATAAGATAGCAGACAACCAGACAGATCGAATACAAACAACAACAACAAACACGAGAGATAAACATTCAGTGAATCATTCAGAGGACATCATTTCACCAGCAAACAGTCTACGAAATAAAAATGGAACAACACTATTCTTTTATGGTAAATTTTACTTAATAACAATAAACTGTTACCAGATTTTTCCAAAGTTTATTTTGGCTGCAAAGTCATGCCTCAAAATCCGAAATAAAAAAATCATAATTCTATTGAAGATTGTTCTTTTCAACGATCATCTGTTCATCAATAATATAAAGATATCTACAATAATATACTGTATTATTATAATCACATAATACTATATATTATTTTTTATCTAGAAAAATTTCTCGAAAAAATCGAGAATGAGAATTCTAATTTCTCGAGATATGAAATACATCGAGAAACCAAAATTCATAGATAGAAACCATTGTTAAAAAGTGCAAATACGCCTTAAATCTAAAAAATGCGTAATAAAGAAAAATATTAATAGTCTTTAATACTCACCGCATAGCTGTGACTAGATTCCGAGAGATTAGCATCCTCAAATGCACCAATAACGACCGTTATTTACCTTTACAAATACAAAATAATGTGTGGCATCAAAAATTGCTGAAAACCGGCGGTGAAATGATTCACATTGCAGTGTTGCCAAATCTCCATCTGTTCAAACAGTCAAGCAACGATTCTTATAAGAAAGACTATGGAAATTACAAATTCAATTTCTTCCTTATTAAAATCGTCCCAATTGGTGATGCATCAAGCGTATATAAGCGCATATTCGCACTCGAATTTCACACCCAACAGGCACCTTTATCAAGAATTTCCACAAGATACTCTAGAATTGGAATACATGAGAGTAGCAAAACTAGCGCCAAGCGAAACTACGCCGAAGTATCGAGCGAGACTTAAAATATCGATAAAGCAGTTGCTTCCCTCTTCACGTTAACCCCTGTCCGATTATGCAGTCCGAAATTCAGAGTTCAACGCGATCTTCGGAGACGACCAGATTATAATACAAGACGGAAAAAAAGTATATGAAAACATCACGTATTTATAGTAATTTCACAAATTGTGTGTGATTTTTGTGGTTGATTAAATATTTTAGATATTACTTTTAAGCGGACAGTATCAATATTGAATAATAAATTAATACTTTATTTTAAAAATAAAAACTGTTGTTTTTTATCCCACTTCGTGTGCTGTACCTATAACACGATATACGTATTTTAAATAGTAAGAGTCGTAATTTTGTTTAATTAAGAAAGTAATACGTGTGTATTAACATTTATTTTAACGAATGTATTTCTACATATACACGCGTAATAGTTTCAGATACCGACCTCGTTAAAGCGTAGTACGTCGAAAATCTGGCGTGTGCTCTATGAGAGTTTCTTTGTTTTTTTCCTCCTCCTCGATTATTTCGTAGGTAGTATCCAGAGAGTGAGGATACAAAAGGAGACGTATGGAGGTTTTAGTTGAATTCGGGATAGAAATCGGGTGGGTTGTTAGAGAGAACACAAGAGGTCGGTCGGAGGGTGTGGGGTGGCTCGGCGGAGGACATAATCCGTTTAGCCGAGGGACGGTCGCCGCTAGTTCCAATGTTTACTTGAAATGTCCTATCTTGGAATTGTACACAATGACTCGGCTTTTCGGGTTGAACCGTTGCGAAATGTAGAAGAAATCATTATTTTAAAAATAGGAAACCAGGAACCCAGGATACGCACACGAGCATGTTTATTGTGCTTGAATAATGTGCACATATTCTTGTTATTGAGTTACTAGCACTGTATCCGTAGAAAAATAAACAACGAAAGTTATAAATTATCAACTAGCTTATTTCTGTTTTTATTTTAAGGTAAAAATTTCTTAAGCATAATTATAAATACTCTCTTGACGTTAAGATTATTTTTGTGTTTATATTATTATTATATTACTAATATTTGATTTATTAGTTGAAATCAAATATTAGCCTTATTATCAATTTCCTTTTTAGAATATTAAATATTTGCATAAAAAGATTAATAGCTTTAAGTTTGAAGGAACCAATATTTGCTTTCTAGTAATATATTGTACCCCTAGTTTATATGCATTAAAACTTATTTCATTAGAAATACATAAAATAGCTTATTGAAACGAAATACGTATCTGTTTTAAAGTGAACAATATTTCTAGACTTCATTCTGGTGGTTTAAAACACCAAGGCGTTGATTGTTATTTGGTTGTCATGCTTACAAAATAATATTAGAAAATAAAAAAATGATATGAATATATAATAATAACATTTAAATATTATACATATATGTATACAGATATTTCGTTTATGCAATTTTTATTACCGTATACTTACATAGTTGACATCTGAACAAACGTTTTCTGTTGTTGTCATTTTCCTTGTGAATCATTTCGTCCTTAGGGATGCTTAATCGTGTGATTTTTGAACGTATAATTTCGGTCGGCAATTACAGTTTTTCGAAGTGTGTCCGCGTGCAAGTGTACTCGAGCGACACGTGGCTTGGCACGTGTCACCCCCGGCATGCTAATGTAATCACAGAATTGTGGGATAATGTCTTTTGTTGTTTTCGATACCGGGAACGCACAAGTGTACGATGACACGAGACAGCGGATAACAAATATATAAATATACAGGGACACGTCGATGGTTAATGGCAATCAAGACCTAGGGATGGTAAATATTTTTTTTTGTCAATTGAAAATTAATATTAATTTTATTTTGGTAATTATTTATTTTGTCATATTTATTAAAATGATGTAATATTACGAGGTTAATTTAGAAAAATAGAAGCGATATGTTTTACTTGGCCTATTTCAGCTGTCAATATTTGGCTAATCGGAAATTTTGCTATTACCCATGAGCTAAATTTAAATATTAAGCACATTTTTTTGTTAATTAGTTCACGAAATGCTAGGAGGAACTAATTTGTAATAATTGATCGGAATATTATTTGTAATAATTAATAATTTCGCCCTCTAGACATAAATAAAAATTCAATACTGTATTTAGATTGACAGGGGAGTCGAACTAGGGATTAAAATATCGGTAATACCGGTATTTGGATAAAATGTTGGTACTACCGGTATCACAAAATGAAATACAGGTATTACCGAAAATTTTTTTTGGTAAATTCGTACATTTTATTTGTTTCAAATTATTTTCTCCAAGGCTTAGTCCTATAAAAACGATGATTTCCTTACTGTTTGAAAGCAAAAGCGTATAATAAAATAATGTTCATTGTAAGTAGTGTTATCAGCGTAGGTATCAATGTAAAAAATATTAATATTATTCAATTACATAAACTTTTATAGCTAAAGTTAATTTATGTTACTTTTAATATGAGTAGAACTCATATTAAAAGTAACAAATATAGTCTCATTTTATGGCATTTTCCACTTTAAATGTTTAAGTTTACTACTTCATTGTTTGTGGTTTATCAATTAGTACTTAAATCTCACTAATTTACTATAATAACGGCATTGTGAATTTGAACATTTGGGTAATTATATTGTCATTTGCTGATTTTTTCTAGCGTTAGGAATTTTCAGCTAGAAATAAGGTCTTCCAATAAACTTTTTTTAATTGAATGCTTTGCTTTCTGCCTTAAATTGAATGGCAAGTAACTGACAAACATATGCTTCTAAAAACATAAAATTAGTTAGAATAAGTATTATATATATGATTTCGTTGTAATGATGTTTGCTTTTAACCTAAGAACAGTAGACCTTATTTTTATAAGATCTAAAGACTTTATTATCATTGTACTTAATACATTTATAAGCAATCAAATTTTAAGATTTTTAACAGAAACTTTTAATAATTAAAATAAAATATCGACTAACAAACCCTTCCACTTATTATATTTTCATAAACAGGTTGGACCTTACTACTATTTAAAATTAAGATATTTTTTTCAAGGTATATATTATTTTATTTTCAATTATATTTTTAGTACAATACGCATATTTGAATTGGTTCAGCTTTTCTAAAAACAAGGGTCTATCAGTCTGGTGATACCAAAAAAATATTAAACGTGTACGAAGTAGCGTCAATTAAGAAACAAGTACATTTATAGTTTGTGATTTTTGATATAGAGAAAAATTTCCAAAACTTTTGCATTGTTATTTTTTGTGTTCTACTGATATCATGGCTCTAGATTTTTGTAGATACCTTCAAAAGAGCAAGTGTTTGTTAATAAGCTTCGTTATTCTTTTCATAAACTGAAGAACATTATTCGTGAGAAATTTGAGTTACATTTTACATGCAGTTGTAGAGAGCGTCATATATAGAGCTCACATTTGTGAAGATAAAAATGAATGTCACAAGTTTATATATTTTTTATATCTATAGCCGAACAAAATCTTATGTTATATAAAATATCATGTAGTATATAAATACAAATAATAATAAAAATTAAAAAAAGAATATAGATTTTAATGGTAACGTGACTTTTGGCCTAAATCAATTAAAAGCTATTTGGCTCAAGGTTGGAGTCATGAAGATCTTCGACACGACTCTGCACATATGTATGTATTCATTTCAAACGTATTTTTCGAACATGGAAAAACCAATCGAGCTGATGGGCCCCTCCTTCCACCCCTAGTTGGTCGCATTTGCAGCCCCAGTTGTCCACCGTACCAAAGGGTGTAACTGAGAATATGCCAAAGGTAATAAAACGAAGAAAACGTTTTTATGGGAACCAAATTGTAGTCACTTCATATGATAACCCCAGGTATGATTCTACATAGTTGTAAAATAAAATAAAAAAAGCAAGTAACGATTTTTTTTGTATAATAAATAAAAGATTAAAATATATATTTTTAATAGAAAAAGTAATATAAAAATGTATAGAGTTTGAAAGCAGATCGTTTCGGCAATACATTATGGCTCAGGTGGCACGTCAGTCAATGCTGACGTCTTTCACACTCCGACGATAAGGGCGTAGGACATCTAGGAAAACAATTTCTTTAACTTACTGATAGGTTTTCCATACATCAATAAATAATTAGGTCCATTACATATTTTACGATCATAACGTTGAAAATAGGTTTTTTAAAAGATTTTATAAAAATGTTATATTCAAGTATATGTGTGTGTATGTACTAGTCCTATTTTTCCCGGTAATGTTGATTGTCGCCGGAATTTATTAAAAATTAATGTTCGGAATTGAGCTGAACGTTGGTTGACTGTCTCAGGGGACGAGCGGGGTTACAAATCGGACTCCTGCTGTTTATATGTCCCCTTTTTCAATACAATGTTCCATGTATATACAAGAATAATACATAGACATGTAAAAAAAATCATTATATATTATATATAAAAAAAAATTCAAGGAAAAATATTAATAATTCAAAAGACGATTCTCTACATTAAATGATTATTATATACATTTTACTTGCTTTTTATTTATCAATAATTGACATATAATTATATACTTATTCCAAAACGATTATCTTTTGTGAATGAAATTTATAATTAAATTTATCATAAAGTCATATAAAGAACGAAGAAAAAAGTTTTATTGAAGGCACTATTAAAATACTGTTTACATCATAAGGACTTATTTTAGTCTGTAATAATACTCAAATAGAAAAATGTAGATTAATATTCCCTTTGGCTCGCTCACACATAAAGTAACGGGTACCCAAATAGCATGTCCCCAATTTACCTTGTTGTTGGGGGATCTACTGTATTCTGAAAAAACGATCATGAAAAATAATTATATTTTGTGCAGGATCTAGATGTAAAATTTTTGCTGCACTTTGTATATTCTTGACAATAGCTCTTGGATGTAAAGATTTCGCTAGTATTAAAAAAGTAGTATATTATACATACAACAAACTACCAAACAGGCAACAAAATTTTCTTTTAGAATAATTTCGATTTCATGAAACGTTTAATTTTGATCCAACTTTTGTGCATATTGCTTTTTGTAAGGAATCATCGTATGTTTCAATACGATCGTTTCAGTTAAGTAAGAAAAGCGTAGATTTTTTGGTTTTTGTTCAATTTGTGCAGCACCCATTTATCAAGCCAATTTTATTTTTCCAGCTCTGTGATTCAACTAACACCCTAAGTTGCTTGTTATTAAGTTTCCTTATTAAAGTAATTTTTAACTATTCGAATATCTAATATTAGACGAAAAACTATTTGAAAAGTCGGAAAATACTATTTTAATAAGAAATTCATAAATATATGTTATAAAATATATCAAGATAATTTATTTTAATTTTTATATATAATAAAGCATTAAGGTTTTTAAATCTTAATTAGTACTAAGTTTCATTTTATTTTGCCTAAAAATTCTCAAAAAATTATTACCATAATAAATTATTTTAGACAATTAAAATTAATAAAAAACTTAATACCGGCCTTTGAAAATCAGCTGCACAATATTGTCTCAGAAATGTGAGTAATTTCTGCAATTAAAAAGTGTTTTTTCTTCTTTATTATTCTCTTTGTTGGCTATTGGTTAATTTAGCTATGGCTTGTAAAAATTACATAAGTTATAAGACAAATTTCGCAAAATAAAAAAAAGGAACATTTGGGCTATAGAAAAACGTGACTACCTGCGTTGTTGTAATATACAAAAACTTGGAATATACAAAATCATATCAACGTCTGTATATATAACAGACGTTAATATGATTTTAATTTTAAAATATTTTGCAATTATATTAGTAATTTACATTGGTATACACTTACATTTCCTATAATTGCACATTTTTTTACTTAAAAATAAAGAAAAATATAAAGCAATCGTAATTAAAAGTAAAATATAATTGACATTAAAACAATAATCAAAGTTTAGAATTTTCGCTTTGTGGAATTTTTGTGTGCGCAATAATCTGGTCACTATTTAAAAACAAATATTAGATAAATTCGAGACTTTTTTTAGATTTTCTTTGAGGGATATCCAATTAATTTTTGGTTTAGAATTAGGGACGTCTTTTTAGGTTTTTCCAGGGAGTTGGAGCAAAAGTTGGTCAGTCAGGGGTCGTTTTTTTAATATTTCGTTTTCATTAAAATTCATAGTATTTCATTAAATGACATGCATTTTTTTGGTCTGGGGGTCCCCCCAAAAAATTGTCCCATCCTGCTCTTCCCTAATTGACGTCCCTGTATTGAACAACTCTCCAATAATATTGAAGATAGATTGGAATGGTTAAGTGCTTAAGAAATATTGAAGATTAATGTTTTAGTATGTATCAGTTAGAAAATATTATTTTACTAGAGTATTTTTATAAGTACTTTATATATTGTAGATGTACATCTTAATATTAGAACTAGAGATAATTAAGGATAGTTAGATATAAGAAAAGAAGTACGGCCAGGGGAATTATGTATGGAGGCGTGAATTTGTATAATAATATTTCTAGGGCAATTCGCAAAAATGAAAATGTAGCGGGTTTCCTAAATGAAATAAAGGAACACCTTCAAGCATAAAGAAATAAAATATAATATCAAGTATTTTTTTATTTTCTGTTTATGTTTTATATGTATGCTTAAAAAATAATAAAATAATTAAATAATAAGAACAGGTATTAGACTTTTTATTTATCTGTTTTCATCCAGGTATTCGCAGCTGGTGACGCATTGTGTCTAACCATTACTATATTTAATTAAATCCAATTGTTTCTGTAAATATTAATTTATTGTATTGTTTTTTACTGAATTGGCGTAAGTCTATGCTCTGCATAATTTTATTATTTAAATCAAATAAATATATATGTATCTATGACGTTGATTTAAAATATTTTTTTTTTGTAATTTAATTTGATTCATATGTTTATATATTATTTAATGACAGTTCTCACTTAAATCATTATTTCGTGAGAAAAACACGAGAAGACCGTCATCGCCATGAAATACAATATATTCCGAATTAGGGTCGTCGACGTTACTCTGAACCGCCCTGGGAGTTAGGGGTGAAACGACAGTTTAACGCGTCTCATAGGAATAGACCGCGTGAGAACCGCTCATCTGCACAACCCTACTTTAAAAATCTCAAAAAAAAACAAAAAAAATCCATTCCACTTCGACTCTAATTAGAACGAATTTTCCGACTGTCCACTGCGTGAAAACGTCGCACATCCGTCCAAAGGTGCCACGGTCTCGAAACAGACTAACATAGAAAGAGTGGGGGGTGAGTTTCGACCAATGGGAGCAAAGGGAGGCACGCCATTGGCCCGCGTCTCCAGGCTTCGCATTTAGCGCCGCCCACCCCCACCCTCGGCCCTTATTGAATTAGGCTTATCATTTGATTGCGAGTCGGGGCGGCGCGCGGACCTGTGCGTGATCGTAATAGGGAAATGTGTCGGTGGTAGCGGTCGACAGACTTCAAAATTTTGTCGTGGGGAGCTTGCGACGGGGCCGCGATGGAGTACTCGTACGGGGTGCTGAGCCCCGCCGGCTTCGAAGGCGGCGACTTGGCCGGGTGCGGGTACGGTGAGCTGGCGTCGTGTGCTCAAGTGTCGCAGGCGTACAGGTACTCGAGGGGCTATCCGCAACCTGCGCCCGCGCATGCACCGCCGCACACGCATGCGCACTGCGCCAGGGGTCTCTCCGACACGCACCGGGGGCCCATTTTTCCGCCCATCAACTTACAACGTGAGTATCTTTTTTTGTGATTTTTGTAGATCTATAATTTTAGAGCCCTTTTCTTGATCATATACGAATTAATGATCTATTGGTCAATAACACACAAATCTATCTGCATTTAGTTAAATTCTCAGACAAGTCGAAAACAACATTTAAGATTTTTTAGTCAAAAGTCAATTGTTGTTGTTTTAACAGATTATCTAGGAAAATGAGTTAATATAGATTTATGGAGGATTTTCCGTTCATTCTGAATAAATCTATATTTAAAAATATTTGTGTTTTATTACTCTATATTATTTTATCAAGATGAAGTTAGAATATGTATTTATGAAAATGTACATATATCACAATGACTTTGACCGTTTAGTTAACAAAAAAATTTACCTATAGAAACCGTATACAGAATATAATATTAATATATGCGACAGCAAAAAATTAGATCTTTGTATGAAATATTGAATAAATATATCTCTAATAATACGTTGATTGGATTGCTTAAGCTTAGGACAGATTTAAAAGTGTATTTGATTTCCAAATATGTTTCTAAACAAGGGAATTCCAAGCATATAGTATATACATATACTAGGTAGCTTATTATTTATAAATCATGGTTATTAAGTAGAAAGTCGTGGATTAAAATCACATACCTACTAACACACTACATTTTATAATTTCTGTCGTATCTGATGAAGTTTTCCTAGCTTTTTTTTACTACACGGACAAGTATCGAGATGATTTATATTTTTTTATTCCAAAAATATTTAATATAAAAAAATAAAAATACATTTTTTATTATTATTAATTCGTAGAAGACAATTGAAAAAAATATTACGTTGTAATCTAAAAAAGTTATGGAACTCTAAGAAGAATAATAATATTAGGGTTAATTTAACAAGCCATTATTATTTTCATATAAATACCGACAGAAATATTTCAGATAATATTATGTAACAAATTCGCAAACATTTTAATACAGTTTCTTAGACTATCATTAGAAGACATTAAGAAACCTTTAATCACATATTTGAATATATGCAGGTTAATCAGATTTCCACATTTTTCCATCAAAAATTGACTTTATATAAATATCTTGGTTAAGTTCGTTAGTTATTCTGATTCGCTATCTTGTTTCAAAATTGCGGATATTAAAAATATAAAAAATACTAACTTTTAAAAAATAAAAATATATAAAGAATTTCTATAAAAAGCAAAAAACACTGTTTTTATGATATTTTTACGATATAAAACGGTTTTTAAGTGCAATAGTTAAAATCAGCTTTTCATAAAACTTTTGCATTTTGCATTATTATATAGTTTCGTTAAAATCGAATATGAAATATTTTCTACAAAAGTCATATATAATCCTTTGGATCTCATTATAAATTATCTCAGCTAACTTTTTTTCGTTTTAAAATAATGATTCTACAGAAAACAAATTGGTAACTCCTTATTATATTAAAACTTGAGTCTTTCAACTTTTTATTGTTTCATAATAATATTACTTACTCCGCCAAGAATAATATAGTATAAAGCTGACTTTAGAATATATCTATAGAAGTGCACTAAATAATACATTACACTGAACTGCTATTCCAGATGAATACGTAAAATTTATCAAAATTCAAAAGAAAAAATAGTTATAAGCTCGAAATTAAATGTGTGATTTCACTCTGTTGTTGGTAATACCCATGACCTTATATTTAAAAAACTCGATCTAGAAACATGAATATTCACCCTTAATATGGTCATCCCCTCATCTGGTACAATCATTTTATTAGGCAACTTAGGTTTATCTTGTGATTTCGCAGAAACTAACTAAAATATTTACTTCAAATTTATGATAGTAACTAGTATTGTAGTTATGTATTTGTATTACATTATTTAATGTTACTTTGTTTCTATTGCAAAGATATATTCTAGGAAATTTGCCAATTTCATTGTAGCTTTAAAATGTCTAAAAATAATTATACAATTTTTACAAACCTGTCAAAATATGAATCGAAAAAAACAGTAGATCTTACTAATAGTTGATTTCAATAAAAGCAAACACCATAATTTTTGTCTTTCCTATAAATTTGCCATTTAGGAAGTAGGCCAATTATTTTCATCGATAAATTGTAAAAATATAATAACTTTTGTATTTTTTTTTGTTATGATTATTGTGCTAAATAGCTACTGGTACAACTGAGTCAGATAAAGAAATGTTAAGCATAAATATTTTTAGCATCGTTACAGTTTTTTTTATTATTAGTAACTTTAAACTAATTATTTTGAAATAAACATAACAAATTTATTTTAAATGCTTATATATTACAATCAAACCAATGAGTTGCTAAATTCCATATTTCGAAAAAAATCAATAAAAACCTAGTGTTTTGAATTCCACGAGTTTTAATATATTATTATTTAAAATATTTAGGATTTAAAATTGTAACTTTGAAAAAACACGTTTAAAAAAAATATTTAGAGTTTTTTAAGCTAATCAAATGATATGGTGGATAATTTATTGTTTTTTAATTTTATCAAAGTTTTGATAACAGTATTTTCTAGTCATCTGTAAATATGTACAATATCTATTATATTATATTGACAGATTTTTTACGTATAGAATTAGCAATAAAATTCAATTAATATTATATTTTGCTAATATAAATAACTTTTAAAGTAGTAAAATAAATTATGACTATAATTTAAACGCATATAAATATTGAAGCACGTTTTGATAAAACTATATTTTGCAAATTTAATTTATGGATTTATTAGAATAGTTTTATAAATACCGTCGGCTAAATTCAACCTGATTAAATTTATCCTTAGCTAATATATACAATATATTAAAAATAATATTAATTTTAAAATTAACAATTAGCTACAATAAGTTTCATTGTTACATAAATATAATCAGTTAAATTAAAATACAATTGCAAAAGTTATTGTTAGATTTCCACGCGTTAAATTGAAATGAAAATTTCAATTTTCCCGGAAGTTTTATTGCACGTTACCGCTTCTGAACCTCCGTGTAATAATTTTAGCCATTCTAAACGTGTAGGGGACAAAACGTTGCGCCAAGACCCTCGTTCCTTAGAACTCCAGTCACCCTCCGGCACCTTGCAGCAAATTCATTTCGTAAGTGACGCGATTACTGCTAGCGAACAAGAAATGTGAGGTAGTTTGGATAATTGATACCTACTTGCTACGTATTTGCCAGAAATCTGAAATCATTTACTTTAAACTTATTAAACAAAATTATTAAATTGTAACTATGGAATAATCAATTAATTTAGATAAACTTTTTTATTGCATGAAGTAGTTTTAATTATTTTATAACATTTTTTTACTTTATTGTGTAAGTATATTTTTCATTAGTTTTTTTTTCAAAAATATACTTTTATCTTTGAAAGAGATTAACGTTTAGATCTTGACCTTAAATTTGTTAAGAAAATCATTGCAAAATATATAAATATGTAAGATGAATAATGATACAAATAACCAGCAGATATAAGTCAGTGATTAATACTTGAAAAATCTAAGTTTTAATCCCATATGGAACCTAGCGTTTTTAAATTTCTATCGTGTCTGTAAAATGAGAATTATTAATTATTATATATTTACAATCGATAATCACGGATTAGGTTCTCCAAGATAAGAATATTCTAATGAATAGTTAAAATAAAATTAAGCTGGGTCGTGCATAGTAACATATATTGATTGTAGGCATTTTAATTTCTCGAGAAATTTTGATAAATAAAAAAAATATGTGATTATTATAATATAGTATATTATTGTAAATATATTTGAATGCAGATAATAATAATATATTAATAGTTATTATTGACCTAAATAATCGAAGGACCAAAACAAATCGACGTACTTTGATTAATTACAGAACATCGAGTTATAAGGAAATTTCAGGTTCCCGTATTTATCAATAAAATCTGTTGCTATTTTCCATTTTACAGATAAAAAAAACATAAGTGATTATTAAATAATGAGACACAAGCAAGCAAATTTTATAGCGTAACTCTATAGAAAGCCCCCATACATTTTTGAAATCTGCTAATTCTTAGCGGTTTTTTATCTGATTATTAATGTAGTTCTTAAATTACCAAAGCATAGATAAGTCCGATTACAGTAGTTGAGAAAATCCTGAATAATTTTTGCCCTTCTTTATTTTAAACTATAATATGTTTTTTTCAATAATATAAGCAATATAACAGACATACTAATTCTATATAATATACATGCTACTGGTTTAAAACCATTTTCATGTTTACAATTATTTATTAGCTTAATTTAATAAAAAATAAGAATATAAGATAAAACGTTTGTGATTATAATTTCGACCTTTAGGATTGCATATTATAAAACATCTGGCACGGACCCACCCGTTTATGCATCGGTATAAAAAATGCAGCGGTTGTAAAACATTTAAAAATATTGGTACAAATTTAATTTTTAACAAAATAAAAAGCTAATAATTATAATATTTTTTAATAATGAATATTACCAATTTTTATATTTAAAAAAAACGTTAATTTTTAAATTACTAACAGCATATATTGTGTATTTGTATGAGTTACAATGAGCTATGTATTAGTTAAGTTTTGATATAATGTATACAAGTTGTTGTTAGATTTGATTATTTATTACGATATTCATTAAACAATTAGAAGAGCCTAGGATAATCTAATCTGTGATGATCGTTTGAAATTATAATTTGTATAATCACCAATTCTAGACACGATAGAAAATTGTAAAACATTAGGGGTTTTGAGGGAATTAAAAACGATTCAGTTTCGTTTTGGTAAACCATTAAATTTTATAAGAATAGCATAAAAGTAAATCAATCAAAATTTACAACTCTGCTCGAATTCAATCTTCACCTTCCGCAAAAATTATCACCAATTTCGAATACACATTTCCAATCGATTGCCCGAGTGCGTCGACGAAAGTGCATCTAAGTAATTGAAAGGAGCGCGCAAGGGAGGTGGAGACCAAAAGGAAGAGGAAGAGGACACGCCAGGGGGCGGGAGTGGGGGCTCTGTCGGAGGGCAGAGTACCTCCGAGGGTACGGGCGCAGGCGGGGGAAACAAAAGGCTGGCAAGATGTCCCCCTCGCCCCCGCCCACGTGAGCGATTGCGGCTCTAATTGGGTCTGACGGCCGCTCGAATCTTACGCGCCCCCCACCACCACCCTCCTACGAGCCAGAGAGGGAGAGGGACACCCTTCAGAGGGTGTACGTACACATACATGCATGTCTATATGTATGTACCCGCAAAAACATTTTCTTCCTACTCCGTAGCGAATGAAAGGATCTGCGTTCTTTTATTTTTGTTATTGCATCATTACAATGTAGCTTAATTAATTATATTGTGTTATTTCATATAAAACAATTGATGATAGATAATATATTCTAATTAGGTAATTTATAAATTTACTACATTGCAATACAATTACTAACGCCAGTGCAACGTTAGTCTTAATTTTAAAATATACCTAAAGCAGCTCAAAATTCATAAATTGAATTATTGGTTAATTTTATTTTATTATTATTGATTGTAAATAACAAGCATTAGCCCAATGCGCTACAACGAAGTAAACACAATCAATAACTAAGAAATTGGCGAGACCTCAGATTGAAATTAAAGTTTGTAAATCGTTGACATTAAATTTAATTATTAAAGATTAGTATCAATAGATGTCTATTTATGACCTAGCTTAATTTAAATTGAATTATTAATTACTGTTTTCATCCGTAAGATTAGAAGGAAATCCAAAGGATTATTTGTGATTTTTTATAATAATAATTCACATACGATTTTAATGAAATCATTTATTAGTGCATTATGTTAGATAGCAACGCTATTAATATTCAGTCAAAATACAATAAGCTATTTCATTTAGAAACATAATATTTACTAATGAAAAAGGCATTTTAGATATAGAATATTTTATTATAAATCATAATTGTCTATTAAAAATAATTTTCATTTTTTAAGGACGGAATAGCGTAGTCCATTACGTCTCAGGCTAGTAACTCTGAGGTTACGGGCTCGAGCCCCGGCAGCGGCATTCAAATTTTTATTTTATAAAAATGCGCTATTATTAAAAAAACTGGCCCCAGCTGCAGTGACATCTATTGTTTATAAATTGTATAGCACAAAATAATTTATAATTTATAATATACATAAAAGTCACCGATTCCCAGACTTACAGTCTGGTGGTTAATACGTACTTGTAGGTATTCATTATCTGATTGCCTTACTCAATTGGTACAGATTTGCCCATGTAACAGATTGGGCTTACGCCTGTCAGATTACAACGAAAGATTTAATATTTTTTTTTATAAATCTTCATTTTTCAATTTTTTTTATAAATTTTCTATAGCAGCTACGAACTTTTTTATTAGATATTTGTAAACAGGACGACTTAAAACTATAATTATTTTTAGAATAAATTTCATGTCGATATAATTTAAACTATGATAGTAATCTCGTCCTTAATAAATTGATGTCACTGATTTACAAATTTCGTTTTAGGTCTGGTCTTTCACCTCTTACTTATGTGTTTACTCTATTGTAGCGCATTGGGCTCACGCCTATCAATTACAATGGATGATATTATTTTGATTTTTATTTTAAATTTATATTTTTGTAACAAGTTCTGCTGTGTACAAAGTCTACTTTTTAGTTTGATAGCTGTCTAGTTAAACAGTGTCTTCAAAAACCGTTATATCCCGTATAAATTACGTAAAAAAACATTGTTTTTTAAAAATTTTAATATACAATGTTTTTGTATAATAAAAAATATTTTTACTATAATATTATAAGTACTACACAATTAATAACAAATAGTATGCACGTTAAAATAATAAAAATCCAGATCCATATGTAATTCACGTAGTATATAATTAAAACAATTTACTTATATGTAGATCTATACATAGTACCATACTAGCTGATTACATAAAATACAACAATATTATTCTTACGTGTGTATTGCGTGGATTTTAAGCAATCTGTTTCTTTATATTAAATTCGAACAGTTTATGAATACTTTTCAAAACGAATTATGTGTTATGTAGAAATAATATATTACTAATTTTTTTTAATCGTCGAAGAGCAAAACTGGTTTTTATGAGGAATTACGTATGTAAAACGTATAATTTATTTAGAAAAATCTAGTTCTGAATCTTAGCTAAGAAACATATATACAGTTTTTATTATGATTTTTGATTCACTTTTAAGTTAAAAATAAATTATATATAATAGCTTTATATTATATTATATACTTTTTAGATCACATAAATTTGAAAATTATCTAATTTACATTCATTTATTTTTTGATTTACTCAAATCAAGCTTTGAATATACATAAAAAAATGAACGATTGTTCAAGTTTAGCGTAGATTTTTTTAAATTACTACTATACACGTTCGTCATTCATAGTAAATCGCGTTACGCAAATGAAACATTTTATCAGTTCAACAATTTCTGGCGACCGGTTCAATGGACTGTAAAATACGACGGGAAAAAGTGATATAAAACGGCCCTTTGCCCACCCACCTTTTACGCGGCCCGCAGACTAAGGTAAAAACAAAATACATAATCATCTGTACCATCCGCCATAACAGGAAATAATATAATACTTTTGGTAAACATCCCACCTATACGAATGTTCATTCGCGAATGCGCTAAACGGCTTTTTTCTTATAACATAATATATTTATTCACGCCGTAAAAATCTAGACTTGATACAATAAACGCTATAAATTTTTATGATTTTTTTACTTCTTTGAAAACTTTTTTCTGGGAAACTCGTACGCGCTTTCTCAATTCTTTTTATCGCGAATGTTTGTTATTGCCCATACATGCATTCGTTTTACGATCGCGTCTAGTGGAATAGTTGGGAAATAGTCGTAAAACTACCATTCTCGCCCTAGCCGATGACGAAAATTTATCGACATATAAGCGGATTCTTTATGCCTTAACTTTATATTTTTATACAATGTTATAGCTGAGTTATTCGAATGTCGCGTCTCGTTTTGAACAACAACGCGAAAAATGGGGGTCACATCAACCCCCGTCCACCCTATCATGGCTTAATGCAATAAAATATGTTTTATAATATTCTACTGTAAGAATGTGTTATAGAGATGCAAAGTTATATTATTTAATAAAGCATTATAGATAAGCATCATAAAAACAGGTGTGTTTGTAACAAAACAAATGTTCGCCAATTCTCTATGTAAATCTCTACCAACTATTGTAAATGTCGGCGCCATATTTCCCCTGACCATTCCCATAATATGGCCCATTAATAACGGATATTCTTACGGGAGAAGAGCATTCGTTGTGAACACAATATTACACTGTTCTGTTTATTTTATATATATTAAATTTAATATTTAAATATATTTAATATATTAGCAATAGCCCTAAGAATAAATTTCAATTTCAATATAAAAAGAAAATCTTACTTTTATTATTACATGATTTAATTTATATTTTATCGACCCCCCTAGTAAAAAAATGCTAAGCTTCATTATAAGCAGATAATCTTACTTATATTATTAAGTGATTTAATTTACATTTTAGACCACTGCTATAAATTGAAAAATATTGTTTAAAAAATGGTATTGTTTCATTGATTTTGGAAACTACATGTATTAATACACGCCAGCAAAATCAATTTAAAATATGCCCCTAAAATATAAATTTAAGTTAAGAATTATTATAACTTTAATTAGATTAAAATTTAAATAGCTTTTTATTCACAATTTTATTTTTAATACATTTAATACGTTTGATGAATTATTATCGAGATATATAGATAAAATAAAAACTCAAACACATCGTGTATCGTGTGAAACGGTCGTTTCGAGAGTAATAAACGACTTTCAGCCCGTAGGGTGGCTGAAACCATACCGTACTAAGTCCAGCCACTTTATCATCCATCGTTTGACAGTACGGATGTGGTGTGTAGACTATGACAGGCGTTAAGAAACGACTTCGCTCGATATAACACCCTTAAGTGATAGTAAAACGATTGCCTTGTTTATAAAACAATTGGGCGGAGATAAGAATAATGACCTAAGATATCATATAAAATATAAATCAATTGGGTAGGCTTACAAAATAAATTTAATACAGGTTGATCCAAAAGTATATTATATTTTTGAAAATCATAAAAAGCATATCTAATCGTTGAATTATAATCATTATATCATTGTTTTAATTCAGATAGTTAATTTAAAAAATCAGCACTATAAATCAGTGTTGGTTCTCTGGTATTTACAACGCCATTTATTCTTAAAGTTTGTGTGATTTACTGTTCAACGTGATTTGAATTTGGCTAGCGTTTAATGTTTTTAAAAAAAAATAAAAAAATAGTTTTTAACATATTTTTTATTTTAATATCTTCATTCAATGGTAAACCTCTGAGATAAAACAAACTTCACTTAAAAAAATAAGCTCCATAAAGTAATTTAGATTTATTTGAAAGCAGTTTCAATTTGATTCCAAAAAACGTCGTTATCTCATGAAGCGCAGCAACTGCTGCCATAGTTGTTTAAATTTAAAATAATATTATTGATAAACTTCTGTATTTGAATATACTTATGCTTAGTTAAAGACATTAAATGTAGCTGACTATAAAATACTGGACTTATTTGCTCTATGTATTTGACTTTTAAAGAAATTATTGAAAATGGACATGTCTGATTTCGATTCTAGACTTCAATTCAATATTATATTGTTTATAGTTTATTCATAAAAAACATAGACAATAAATAGATTTGATATTTGATTCTGTACTTCAATCATAAATTATCGTTTAAAAAAACATATTTTCGAAAATAAGCTATGCTATCAATTAGAACAGGGTTCAAAAGACTTCAAAATATGAAAAACAAACAAGAATAGCACAACCACTTAAATATTATCGAGAGCCGTAAATATATTTTTAAGTTCAGCTTTTTATTTTAATCAAAGCTAAATTTTTTAAGTTCATTTTCTAAATTAAAATAAAATTAGGTTTATTTTTTAGATATTTTGTTCTCAAACTATTATTTAAGAAAAAGATTTAGACTGCTCAGCGCAAATTATTTTGCTATTTTTTAGCATTATTTTTACAAAACAGCGAGGCGGTAATTCTAATTTTTTGTTTAAAATTGTTGGATAGCATTAGGAAGGTGATATAAATATTTAACTACAACTTATTGGATACATCTACAAAAATTGTTTTTATTATAACCGAAAATCTGCAGGTTAAATTCTTAAAAGTACGTAGTTTAAAAGCCGCATCCAACTCGCATTTTATCGAAACCGATTGTTTTACAAAATATAGAAGATAAAATTAGAATTAGGACTAAAAGTGAAAAAAATACTCTGCTTGAAAGCAATTATAAAATAAAGCTTTTTAGATAACCAATATTAAGATTGATTTCTAGAAACTAATTTATGCATTTACACCAAAATAACTTTCAACGTTTCAATTCAGAATATTTACGAAAACTTTTCATGATCTCTACAAAATTAAATACAAACATAATGCACGAATAATAGTTAATAATATATCATACTGACCGATTTTTTTGTTTGTATCATGCGAAATTCAGGCAGAAATGGTATGTTCCATTCTCAACTTTTGTATCATTTTACGAATTAAAAATGCTGCTCTTTTCACCATAAAACGTATTATTTTAAAACCAGAAGTGTTTTGGAAAATTCTGGCTTTTTTCACCCTTGGGTAGAGAATGTTACCTGCACTTTTCTATGGGAGCTTCGTCTATAATTTACAGTAAGAACGTGTTAAACTACAAAGCTAGCATATTTTAACAAAAATGAATCTTGGACATTTGACTTCGTATATTAGTGTTTTTAATTTCTATATTGACGAAATTTATTTAAAAAATTTAACGAATTATTAGGTTATATGCATGATTTTTATAAAAATATCTTTAGCTATTTCTAATAAAATATGGACATAATAATTAAATAAATTCTCGAAATGCCTTCACATATCATTGAACAGATAATTTTATAAAGTTTTTCAGCTGTAGTTTTAAAATACCTAGTTATTCATAGTTTTGTTATCAAAATTTAAATACATTGAATTTACTAACTTTTCTATATTTACCATTGTCTATCCGTCTCTTTTTTTCTAAATTTAATTACTTGTTTCATATTTAAATGTACACAATCTTCGTTCACCCAATTTTCTCTCAGCAAGAAATATCGCTGAGAGTTCTGGCAAGAAACACACATTCGCGCGTTGGTTAATTGGGTTGCGGTATAGTACGCACAAACCGAATTCGGTGGCATTTAATCCTATACTCTATTAGTTTCCATAATCCGAAGCGTTTAACAATTGCGGTTTTCCGAGCTCGGGGTTGTAAGTTGTTAGTCTGAGGCGTGCGGTCTGCGCGCCATTAATATTCACGCAAGAACCGCTTCCGAGCCATTAGCCATTCACCATGCCGGTTCGCCATAAACCATTCATGGTTGTGTCAACACCGAAGACCGATATCACCGCAAAACAACGACGCCGTGATACAATGCTTCGTTATCGCGTGCATGACAACGATCGTGGTTCGATTAATCGACGATGGGTGTTTAATTAATATACATAAGTGACGGGTATTAACAAGGCCTCGAAAATTTGCGCAATTTGTAAATATGAGAAATAAAGATGCTGTTAAATAACAGGGAAATTAAAAATATTAATAATTGGCAATGGAATTATTTATATTGATTTTGAGATAGCAAAGCGAATTAAATAAAACGTGAGCATTAAATGTTGTTCTGTAAATTATTTATCATTCTATATGTACACAGAAAAAACAGACCAAAAAAATATTTATGTTGTTTCTAGAGAGCAAAAATAGAACACTTAAGTTCATATTATATATAGTAATATAATACGTGTGTAGATGCTTAAGTACATTGTATATACAATGTACTCATACGCAGGGTAAACTAAATATAGGATTGTCAAATTGTGTTATTCATTTTTATTTAAAATAAAATGTCAATTCTTTCTTTTCAGAACATTAAACAAATAATTCTTAAAATATGATTATATATTTAATGTTTAACATAATTTATAAATTAATCTAATCATTTTATTAATTAAATATAATTTTTAATTTGATTTATATTTTGCTAAACGGTAATTTTATTTGATATTTTTTTTTGGGATATTGAATAGTGGACAGATTGAGCATCGCTCGACCGGGACGTTCTCGGGAAGTGACTATCGTGTCACACAGAAGGGGATAAGAAGCAAGTGGCGCTGGTAAGGTCAGGGGGATGGGGGATGGTAGTAGATCGATATAAGGAGATTCCCTTCCCCTACACTTCCGGTGTGTCACTACGAGGACATTCTTCTAACGGGAGTGAAAAAATATGGCTACACAAAATGGTCGAATCAAAATGGCGGAATTCCCTATTTCACATGCCACTGATGCATTCTATAAATTAATATTTTTTTCTAAGAAACCGCATTTTTATATATATTATAAATATACGTGGTATTTGATCAATATCATATAGATACTTAATATTTATTTGAAGCCCATATACAGGTAATAGAAGTCGCTATGAAAAAAAGTCGTATATGCTATCAAACAACAATTGGTTTGGTAGCATAAAATAATATATATATTTCCACAAACTTTTTCTGCAATGGAAAACTTGTAAATCCTAATATTTTAACGGAACACCTTGATATGTAAAATTTATTTTTTATTTAGGAATTACTTAAAATAAATAATTTAAAATATATTTGTCTGTGAATACCATATTATTAAATAAGTCACATGGTATTTAATTATCTCATTATCGGTGATAGTTTATTTTAATTTTTTAAAGGTTTGCTATATTATTAAATAATCATGTGTGATTATTAAATATTTTCATTAATAATTAAAGTAAAAAATAATTTTTATAAAAGTGATATTATATGGATAATAATAAATATGTTTTAAATAATAGTACACATTAATATTCTAAAAAATATGGAAATTCAATTCATTATTTCCTTTATAAAATATCTTGCAATGTGCCACTAAATGTATATGCCATAAAAATATGATTTATTAAGCAGTGCAGCTCAAAATTCATAAATTGTATTATTGGTTAGTTTTATTTTAATATTATTTGCTGTTAATTTTCCATTGCAATATGACAGGCATTTGCTCAAAGCGTTACAACGGGGTAAACAATCAACAACTACGTAAGTAGTGAGAAATCAGACTGAAATAAGTACCATACTTTTATTACTTATAAACTATTATAAGAGATTTTCGCTATGCATGACTTAGCTCGATTTTAATTTAATTATACTGCTGAGAGATCTAACACAATTTGCGATGATCGATCAGAATTATATTCAGATGATAATAATCACTAATTCCGATCCCATAGACACGATATAAATGTTTTTTGCTCGGGAATCGCATTTTCCTGATAACAAGTTATATTTATATAGATAAGTAGGGTAGTTTTTTTTCATTAATTTGTAAGTTATGTAGTTTTTTGTTATAAATTTTTTTTTTCAAATGAATTTTATTTTTTATGCAAATAAATCTAGTTTAATTACCTTTCATAAAAATAAGTAGACTAGTTAAGCGTTTAAAAAAATGGTCAGATTAATTTATAGTAATACTAACTATCAATTTATATAATAGATTAGTTCCGATAAAAAATGAATTAAATAGTGATTTATTAAAATGTGGTTTCAAAAAAAAGATTATAATTCGGTATGTAAAAATTTACTATAAATATTGACTTGATACTACTATATTTATTTATTCTAATTGCTCTTCTAATAACATTTCCTTAATAATATATAATCATATATGATATTAGATATTGTTTTTATTCTTATTCAGTTATTTGAGATGAGCACGTTAAAATCTATAAATGCATGATTAAACAACTCTTTAGCCACTTCTATGTCGTCATTTAATAAGTCAGTATAGGAAATATCAAATCATTACCATCATTTCATTGAAATATCAGAAACATTCCCATTATTTACATTAAACTATATTAGTCAAATCAATAATTAAGAAAAGTTCTATACGCCTTAGAAGTAAAAATAATGTACTGGTTTAGGGTTTGATTAAACGATTATATTCGGTTTTAAGTATAATTTAAGGTTTTTATGACATGCTTTAAATAAATAAAAGTTAAAAATGAGACATTCAAAGAACCAGTCCTTCAATATAGGGATATCAAAAATATAAGTTAGATTAATATTTTTTTTATCCCTTTATATAAGTTCAATATAACTCATTTAATACTACTTTAGGGGCACTATCCAGGTGTAAAAATATGTTTTTTTTACTTTTATAAATATACATCTATTCAGAGGTAAATATGGACAATTAGAGGTTATTATTAGATTAGATATTGGCAGTAGTTTCTTTCGAGAAATGATGAAACACAGTTTTTTGCGTTGTGTACTTGTTCGTTTTTGATCAATTTCAGCTAATAAATTACTAATAATAATTTCTGGAGGGTAATAATATTTATTTTTGGATATAATCAAATGTCAAAATTTTCTCAATATCTCAAAAAACTCAAGCCATGACTTTTCCTGTCGATGGATTAACTTTGAATTTCTTTAACCCTTTCCGCTCGTATGGTGCGTGAGACGCACCAGTACTTGGGTCTATATTACTCGTAAGGCGCGTCAGAAACACCATTCCAATTAATGAAATATAACGTTGATTTTTGGGTATTTCCTGTGCATGTTTTGAATGGCGTTTTTGCAGTGTTGTAGACAAGAGTTTCAAGAGTCATACCTTATCAAAAAAATATCATTTTTACCTGAATCAAGCCGGGGAGAGCTTATTTATCGGGATAAGTCGGGGTTTTTTTGATGACTAAATTTAACGGCAGATTTGCCGTAGCTTCTCCCAAAGGCAACAGTTGGCGATCGCCTTTCGGTTGACACGCGTCGGTGACGTTTTTATTACCTATTCTGTTTTCGACAGTGGCTCGGTTGTCCGTAATTTGCGTCTAAGTGAAACTATATATAGTGACTGATAATTTTGTTTAATTACTTATTTTGTAATTTTATTGTGAAGTTGTTGTAAAGTTATTTTTTAAATATTATTGTGAAAAAATAGTGCTATGGCTAAATATAGTGGTTGTGAAGATATGTTTTGTAATGATAGTGTATAATCTTATATTGGGCGACAGTCAAATAGGCGATTCAAAGTGGGCGACAGACTTACGGGCGATGGTCTTTTGGGAGATACAATAATAATGCTTTACAAATAAATGTGATGCAAATGATGATCTTATAATTAATTAAATAATTAACGTAATTAAATACATACGAAAATATAAGTAATATTTTTTAGAAAAGAATTAAAAGATGAAAACATTCGGTCTAAACAAAATATAATATACCTACATAAGATATATGTATATTTACTTATCATTTGTGCATATTTAATCATAAAATTAATCACTTAAACAGTTTGATTTTTTTATTCAAGAATTTAAGAGAGTTACCCGATATTATAAAACACTTAGGCTAAAGTCGGTAATTTTATTATAAATACCTACCAAAAAAATGTCTATAGTGGGCCCTTACGCGAATTTTTTTTATGTTTTGAGCCTTGGAAACTACTGTGAGAACAAACTTTTGGAATTCCCCAAAATCGAATATTTTACAGTTATCTATTTTAAATTAGATAGGATTGTTATATATAAATATAATAACACAGAACTAGCGCTGATAAGTGTTTATCGTGGATTTCGCCCTTTACGCGATTTTTTTATATTTTGAGACTTATAAATTACTGTGAGAACAATCTGATGAAGATGTCCTTTCTTAGTCCATAATTTCTACTGTTGGCTTTGCTTGGTTAATGTCGAATCATTGATAATACATCATTTTTATTACGATTTATTATGGCTTAACAATTCTTTAAAATCTAATATTGTTTGCGTTTTTTGTCAAATTTTCGAAATTACATTTTAAATTATATATACATTTCATACAGTAACTGATGTTAAAAGCTTTTCATTCGGGGATTCCTATTCCATAGATGTTCTGCCTTTTCTAAATTCAGCAGTTATTTTTTCCACTACGGTATAGGCAGGGTATAAATTGTCGTTTAAAAAATTGAGTAGCATTCATAACACTTAAAACCAAAAATTAAATAGTTGCATGATAATTTATCCATTTTGTATAAATAGTCAAATACATCTTTGGTAAACAACTGTCATACCAAAGTAGGATATGGTACGTGATAAAATTTTGACAAAACAAAATTCTTAAATAAAAACACAAGATACAGATATACTACGATCTTTTAAAACATTTGTATAAATTACATATAGATGGTATTGTAATAAGTTACCATGAACATAAATTTGTAAATAAGTCTCATTTAATACTTTTCACATATGAATTTAAAGACCGATTCATCGTCTTTATTTTTATTTTACTTCATTTTTTTTAGATTAAATTAAGACCATCGTGGCCTAACAGGTTACCCCAATGCACCACGATGGTCGAAAACAATTTAGATTTAAAATTTAGATGCATTACCTCAAAAAAGTATATTACTTTATCTCTTGCGACTTTCTGTATATTTTTATATACTAGCTTATATCTCGTATTGCTATAATCTCATATTTTTAATACTAAACTATACTAATACTCATGTATTTTGTCTTGAATAGCTTATTTTTATCCCATCGATTTTCAAATGCACTTTTGCAGCCTCTCAAAGTGCGTTGCAAGTCAAGTTCATACGAATTAAATTCCGATCGATCGACCGTAACCCAAAACTGTCATCGCGACCGGCTCTCACGTACACAACCCCGTAATTGCGTAATCAAGTTTGTCGGGGGCGTCGCACCCTACGCGGGTACCCAGCCCCTTCCGCCCTCACCTCACCCCTTCCGGTCTGAGCGGCAGCCGCCAAAGGCGGGAATCCGTCCGCCATAAGTTACGCTCCATCTTGGCTAATTAATTGCCATTGTTAATTCCCTTCCTACTTCGGATTTCGGGGACGTTTAATTCTCTAAATTGATGTTCTGCGAGTGAATAATTTACGGGCGGCTGGCTGGCTGGCTGGCTGCCTCCGAGCTGTGCGCTCTTCGGAAGCAACTTTGCAAGAGGTGCGACGGTGGGGTTGGGGGGAAATGCCACCCCCGCACCTCCGCCGATAACCTTTCGTATCATAATGTCTGAATTTATTTGATTTTAATCAATTTATTTAACGCGCTTTGTTACAAAAATCGGTATCTCACTGCTTTTAACACGGGTTCTATCAAATTAGATAGTACGTACTATATTTTAGTTTCATGTACAACTTTAATTGTATTATTTAATAACACTTTTCATTCCTTAATCATATATATATATCTATGTAAACACTGTTATAAGTTACACTTGACTCTTATAAGCTCTTTGTAATTATTTAATTTGCATGTATCCTCCGTAACTAGCTCTCGTAATAGAGTATGTGTCGCAGATAATGAATTAAGTAACACCATTCCATCACACAGTGCTTAGTATATTTATTTTGTATGTAGTATTCATTGCTATAAGCCACGTTTCATATGTCAAGCTCTTTCACTTTTAATAAATCTTGTTATTTGACAGGGTCGATTTGATTACTGCGATATTCTCTCTCAGCAATGTTATCTTTTTCCCTTTGTTATCATAGAGTTTTATTTAGGTTTGTTTCATTTTCTAATTAGTAAGAAATTATTTCATTTTCTAAAGTTTTGCTTTTATTAGCTTAATTTAAAACATTGCGATATTTACGTATATCTCTTAAGTCAATTCCAGTCAATTGAGCAACTGTATTTGTGACTTATTTATTTATTTTTCATAGCAGAGCGCATTGGGAATTGAAGCCGCTTAAAGCCAAACGTAAATCATTCTGAATCAAGAAGATTTGGGGTCTTTTTCATTTGAAAATATTTTGTAGATTTAAATTCTTAAACTGCATTATAAGTAGCATTACTAGCTTTGAGGGTTAGTTTATTACTTGAGTTGCTGAGCTTAAGGTGTAGATATTTTCGGCTCTGTCCGCCCTTTTTTAGTGTAAATTACATAAAACGATAAACTTAATACAATTACTAAAAATTTCATTTTTTAAATGATATTTAAAACGACAATTTTTTGCACATTTTATCTAGTCAAAAAAATCAGTAAAACCAGAGAGACGAAGTAATAATTTTGATTATACTCACAATTGCTATTTTTTATAAATTAAAAATTTAAAACTTTCACTACGCAGTCAAATAACGCACATCGGTAAAAAAGCTCTTGAAAAAAATTCGTAATTTCTAGCTGAACGAGTAAATAAACTATGACAGTGTAAATATTAAAGATTTTAAGAAATTTTATAAAATTTCACACTATTCGCTTCAATAAATCGCAATGTTTTCCTTTCAGTAAAAATTAATGATTGTCTCAATACGCTGCACTTTAATAAAATAAAAAGCTAAAACTAATCCATTAGAATTTAGAAAATTATTTCTATTATTTAATCGATTTGGTTAAAGAAACGCTATGCAATTGTTATAATTTTCTGAATTAAGAAACTGGCAAATATAAATATGAACTATGACAAAAATGTTATACTACTTATACATAATATGCATGAATGATAATTTGTGACGTAGAATACATATAATAAAATATTGTATGAGAAGTTTAGATGCAATAAATCATCTGTAAAGAAAAATCGAACTTTGAAATAATCAATTCAATTTTAAATAACTTGAAAAGCTTGATATTACATGTATATTATCAATATTATATGTATAATATTATATGTATAATATAAATTAGTTTGATGCAAAAAGTTACTAACTGTCTATTAAACAAAAAAATCACATTTGCTAAAAAAATTTAATTTCTTACTATAAATAAAAGATACATATATACGTAAAGTTATTGATATTTTCTATTGGAATGTTGTTATATACGTTCTAACTACTTCATTTTTATTCCGACACTTGCAGCGTACGTCTGATTGTTATCGCTGCATATACGTAAATGATAACAATTGATAAAATATAGTAACATAACAAATTTATCTAAATTCGTTTAAAATATAGGCATGAGTAATAATAAATATTTCGAACGTATATCTGCATCTTGTACTTTGGAACAATTTGGTGGGAGCGTACAACCAAAGTTGTCATCTCTTTTTCACATATGAATAATGACAAAAGGATTGACCGCAAAGTGACTCTGTTAAAAGAAACGGAGTATAAGACTATGTCCAATTTTGTTAAAATATGTTATGTCTGTTACCAAAATATACTTATACGAACCGCACAATTATTTAGTTTATGTTAAAAGTGAAAGTATATTTTATATTTGCATTCTTAAAAAATATTATCATTATTTTATTATGCAGTTTTTTTTTATCCCAAATTGTGTAATAATTATAATATCAAACGTTTTTTACATTACAGCTGGTCTTCCTTATAAAATGTACGGAGGACACGAAGCCTTATCCGAGAAACGTAAACAAAGAAGGATCAGGACCACATTCACCTCAGCGCAGCTTAAAGAATTAGAAAGAGCTTTTCAAGAAACACACTACCCTGATATTTATACGAGAGAAGAAATAGCAATGAAGATAGATTTAACTGAAGCCCGAGTTCAGGTAATTGATTTTTATTACATATATATGTTTTTACCATATATCTGTTGCAATTATTTTTATAAAGCAACAACATAGAATGTGTCATTTTTAAGCTATATATAAATATATATAAAAAATGTTTATCACACGTCACGAGTTTGAAACGTATTTATGTCTTGTTAGTGTTATTTTTTTGACAGGTAGTAAGTCCGGGAAAAAGTGCTAATTTTATAATAGGCCTTTATTTTTATGTCAGTGCGGCGTGCGGCCTATGGGTTTGAATGTTTAATGTTACATGGCCGAAACGCGGCTAAAAAACCCCAACCCCCTTACGAGCCACCCCTCGTTCGCACTCACTTTTCAGCATCTCGAGAAACCCCTGTGCAAACTTACAGACGTCCCCAGATTTGCATATTTATATTTCAGGACCTTTTTCGCGCGAGACGCTCACGTGGCGATATTCTAGTAAACAAACGTGTTTGGTCTCGGTGCTAATTTGAAGGTTGGGAGAGGTGGAATTTATTTATGAGAACACACGCTACGTGTTTACGTGAGTTTTTGTGAAAAATAAATTAAAAGCATTCTTGTGATAAATTATTAATTTATATCTGCGATTATCTTTGTCAAAAACAGTTTGTAAGCATATAGATTATTTATCTAACCTCCGCTAATGGAGATGATAATTAAAAATTGAAATTATGAGCGCTATTTTTTTTAGATCACTTTTGACCAGCTGTGTATGGTTGGGATTTTATTTTATTAATTGTGATAAAGGTTTTTAATTAATTATACTCCAGAAACCATTGACGTGAAAGCCATTTTACCGAATCGATACGGTTAACCCCATTGGTCGATTTTTTCGTCCCCGGTCCAAAAATAAAATCCGAAGCAAAGGTGAAAGTTGATTGGTCGGCGTGGGTGTGGTCGTAACTCAGCATTACACCCCCCTTGATAATTAAAATTCGCCGTTAGATCCGGCGGCGGTCCGCGTCCTCCACATATCACAATTAGCGGACCAAAACCACCCCCCGAACACAAAATATGCTCGACAACGATGCTGCTGCTGTTGCCGTTGCTGTTCATGCCGCTATTGGTGTTTTTGAATACTTTTTTACACACCGGTATTAATTTAGCAACGTGTGTGTGTTTGTAAAATTTATGACTTAATGAATTCCGGGGGAGTAATTCATCTGGTGTGAAATAATTTACGTGTTTCGGGTATACCTACATACCTAACGTTAGTTAAGTTTATGGTTAAAGCTGTATAGATTTCAATTTTTATATTTACTTTTTTAAATTAAAAAGCGGCTCTCAAACGTTTATAACACCATTCATGAAATGGTATGGTGTCTACGTCTAAATTACGTAAGTGACTTCCATACACTTTTCCGAGATTGGAGGCGAAAATATCGACAGGCTCTGATTTCATTTCAGCTGGTATTTTTAAAAATGCAGGATCTTATCGCACATCCGTTGTTGTTTGTTTTCAACTTATCATTGAAAACATATAATTAATGTATAAAAAAATATTTAATTTGCTTTCATACATAAACAGGCAGATGTCGATTTTATCTGCATTAGCCAAAGAATTTAAAATCATATTTAATATGCATGCTAAAAACAATATCGAAGGATACTTGCTTAATCAACATCATAGTTATCGTATATAGAGATCAGTAGCAACGAATATGGTCTGTTTTTCCAACTTTGTGTCGAAAAATCTCGATATAGACAATCAAGTACATGTCATCTACGATCATTTTAAAAAGTCTTTTGATAAAGTTTGTCATGCCTTGATTATTAAAAAATTGATAAGTTTGGGATTTGCTGCATAATGAAGTTTTTGAATCTCACCTTTCAAATCATCGTCAATGTGTTCAATATGGGTAATATGTACAAGTCGTCCGAATTCATTATCACATCAGAATTTCCTAATAGTTCTAATCTCACCACATTTTTATTTATTTGTAATTCTAAATTCTTATTTTTCCAATAACCTTAAATTCTTTAAAATAGATTTATTTGATGTTTGTAAAAAAACATCAATCTTATGTTGAAAATTTATATTTGTGGTCATAGGTTACTATTTAGCATTTCATTACCTATTCGATAGCACCACCTAAATATGATTTTAAAATATGTTGTCAGTACATCATTGTTCAGCTCAACATTCAACATTACAGTTGAAAGTTGAAAATAGTACAGTTGCATAAGAAGTGGTAGCCAGAATGACATGTGCAAATTTCACGTTGCTACTGTTCACCGTTTGGGAAAAGTTCTTTCTAAAGACATAAACACATGTAATTTTCTGCTTTATAATATAGATTCAATCTAATTTTTATGCATTTTGTTATTATTTGTTGTTCTATTTTCTATGCAGGGTGAACTGGCGTTAAGCTGTTACGCCTTTCATATGTATTTAAATAAATAAATAATAATAATACTTTATTTATAGAAATGCGTTGAGAAATTAACGAATAATATTAAATCAGTGAAAAAACATATTATTATATTCTTGTTAATATGATATAATTTTAAAATGAATTATTCAGTTAGTGTTTTGATAACAGCCAACTTAGTTTTATTATTAATTTGGCTTTAAATTAGGATATTTAATTAAATATGCAAAATAAGGAAATTCGGGGATTTTTTTATGTGAGCGTAAACTAATCAATGTCTTTGTTGTAAGACAAATAAAAACTTATACTGGTGATCGATTCAATATTAATAAGGTCATGGGAGTCCATTTTCAGTTGATAACGATCAACCGAAGTCGTTAGTTGAATCAGAACCATACACAACAATTCGAGATTTTGCAAAAAGTTAGGCATTATTAATTTTAAAATTCTGAGATTATTTATTACTTAAAACAGCCAGAAAAAGATTTGATAATTGGGTCTGCTGGATAAAAACAAAAAACCTATTACAAAGTTTATTTTGCGCTTGTCTGATCTCTGCAGTAGTTAATCGAAAAGGTCCAATTTTTTTGCACAACAATGTGTGACCACACATCATTCAATTGACCATCCAAAAGTTAAATAAGTTAGGTTATCAAGTATTGCTTGCTTATAGATTATCACATTTTTAATCATTTTTAAAAGTATCAAACTGCTGCCAAATTAAGCTTGAAATTAATTGCCAAAAATGTTAAAAAATAATTTAAATGTTATATTGTAGTTAGCTATTAGGTAAAAATAATCTCTGTGGATTTAAAAGTCATAATCCGCATTTATTTCCCAAGCAACCTTATTTATAATAATATTTTTTTTAATTTTTTAATTTATTTTTAATATAAAAATAAATTTAAAAATGTATGTATTATAAATAAACTATATTCATATAAATAAATCTATGATTAATATATTTTTATTATTTTTATCATAGTTAATCGGCTATAATATGATTAAAAAAATATTAAAATTACTAAATTTAAAAAGGCTCGATGATTTTACTCACACTCCCCCCCCCCCAATTTAATAAATTGTCCACCTCTCAATCAATTTTTTTAATTCCATTAGCATACAAAGTTGAAGGTTTTGATCCAAAATAATACGATAGACCCCATTTTACATCATCTGCATTTTGATTTATGTTCTTTTAGAAAGCGTTGCATGAATCTAAATGAACGGTAGTTAGAAAGAGCAAGGTCTGGAGAATAACGTGGATGAGATAAAACCTTCCAGTCAAGTTTCTTGATTTCATCGAGAGTCAATTTTTTTTCAAGAGAGTTTTGCTACTTTACTTTTGGATAACCACTGCTTTCTACGACGATTATTGTTGTACGATACCATTTTCTCATCTCTGGTTATCAACTGATTGGGAAAAAAGTGACCCAGCTTCAAGATCCAGAAGCTCTTGGGATATGCGGATACTCACTGTCATGCTTTCTTCGCTCAATTCGTGTGGAACCGATACATTTTGTCTTTAAGCATAAGCCCAATATTCTTTACGTGTCTATGCACTGTTGAATCGTACTGATTTTGTTTCTCTGCTAGATTATGGATAGTTTAAGTAGGATTTGCTTTCATTTCTGCATATAGGACATAATCGTCTATCTTTGCAGTTCTACCAAATCGAGGACTATTCTTGATATCATAATTTTCCGTTCTAGCTTTCTTTAATGACATTTCCGGATGAATAGTACCACTTCACAAACGTTCTTAGATTGATATAATTAGTATACAATAAATGCACAAGTAAAATAAAATTACATTTTTAGTTTCACATATTTATCAAAATGGGAGTATGTCGTCATTGATTATATTTCTCTTATAAAGTAGTATACATATTTTTATATGATTATTTTAAATATTTTGACCTCAAACAACGAAATTAATTTAACTTAATCGCAGTGTTGCTTCACTGTCGTTCGGAGACGACAGTAAATATGGTGTGTAGCTTTACGTTCGCTCTTCAGCGGCAGTTATCGGGGAAACTCGCACTAAAAATTATTTTAAGCACCCTAAAAATTAACACCGGGGCATAAAATTTTAATCAACCGCAGCAAGGGTTGCGAGCAACCCTTTCAGCCTCGCGGCGTTTGCCCATTAACCCCCAAAACACGCGCACACATTCGCACTTCATTAACTCTTTACGCGATCATTACATAAACAATTAACGCGTTCACGCACGTCGTTTAAATCATATTATTATAAACAATAATAACAGTGATTATTAACGTTTAGAGTTTCTAATTAGGAATAAGAAAATAAGTACATATTAATAAATAAATAAAATTGTATTTTAAGGAATCAGAATTTTTAAAGTACATTATTATAAATTTATCGTTGTAATATAACAGGCGTGAACTCAATTAGATAATTACATGTATTATAATACACTTATACAAATACAATAGATAAAGCAGAATTCCAATAGAATAACATTTTATTACCGATAAATGCAACTTTAAAATGTATTCGTGTACATTTGTAGCATTTTAAAAGTAATATTATGCTTGAAGTTGTATCGAGCCCGTTGATAAATTAACTCGAATATACACCTAGTTGTATTTTATAAATTCAGACAGTGTGTTATAAAATATTTATACATATATAATATATAACTACTATCGATATACGATTAAAATTTTTTTAAGCATTTAGTATTGAAGATATTAGGATACAACTCAACAAAATGATGTCCAATGATCGATTTTAAAGCTTGTTAAGTAATTTAAATTAGAGGAATCTAATCAGTGATAATTTATTTAATAATATTTTAAATTATCCTGCGTAGGTACTGTACTCTACAATGTCAAAGTATTTCTTAATTCATGACTTTGGAATGTTTATATAAATCGTGGGTATCCCATTACAGGTTTCTAACTCAAAAAATTTACTAAAACTTAGCGCAAATGAATCTTGAATATGCGGATGATATTGCATTATTATTAAATTGTCATAATAATACAATAATAAGCATTTATTAAAATTACTTGGATCAAACTTATAGTCACGGATCCTTTGTTCGGAAGTTGCATAAAGTGCAAAAGTTTTAGTATGTCAGTGTATGGAGTAATACAATAAAAGTAGAAAATTTTATAAGCATACAGTATAAAAGTATGCCTTAAGATTAATCTCTCTAAAACATTCTCATTAAAATTATCATTTATCCAAATTAGTTTTATATCGTACATATACAAAACGCTCCAACAATATATAAACCTATTTTTTACCCAAGAATGAAGTCAAAAAAAAATAACAGGAAAAAGCACAGGACGGTAATTAACATTATGTAGGTGCACCATCAATCTTGGCGGAGTTGTGTTCAAATATATTTTTTTAGAGTCGGATCGCTAGCGTTCGGCGCCCCCACCGATGCCCGGGCCGGGGGCCGCGCCCCTCGGCCTGTGCCCCCCTCGGGGGAGGCCCCGCCGCAACTTGATGGATTAAATTGCCCCATCCCTATGACAACGAAAACGGAGGGAAAAACAAGTTCCATATTAAACACCACCTGGTAATTTTTCAAGCATTCTTTTTATTTTTCAGTCTCCGACAGCCGACACCCCTACCTGGGAACGCCCCAAATTTAGATTCACACACCCCCATGACATATGTTAAGGGTGCTAATAACCAGGGTTTAATTGATATTTTTATAATTAAAAATATTATTAAAATTTTAATATTAATATATATATAAATATAAGCATTCGTATTATTACAGTACAGCACGCGGCTCTTTCTTTACCGTATTTTCATTTATTAAAATTTAGTATATTATGTACATATTATACTATACATTTTTATACATATTTTTGTATAACAATTAACAATTAATATCGATATATGTATTACTTGTAAATCAGAGATTTTAAACTTCTGGCATGCATTTCCTTAGAAAAAACTCTTTGTTTATAAAAAAATCATATCATATTTTAAATATGATATTTATAATAATAACTTATTAGTATTAATTATTGAACTTAATAAATGCTTATTTTGAGATTATTGACTACAAAGCTTTACCTTGTATTCAAAAACATTAGTTTGATTTTTTTAAATATATAAGTGCTAATTTATATTAATTATAAATAATTAGCGATTTGATTTAACATTATGCTAAACAAGCGTTGCTGTGAAAAGTATAACCCATATTTCTTAGTTATATTTTATCTTAAACAATCATGCACTAATATATAAATTTAAAAACAACAGTATAAGCTATGTATTTAAAATATTAATAAAAAAAATTAAAAATCAAAGTTTGGACACTACGTGTAAAAACACGTAACTATACGTTTGTATAAAATGTATATGTATATATCTTTAATCACTTACTCTGGTGCTAACTTGATAATATTTGAAAGCGTCAGCGTAAAATTTGATGTCACATTTTACTAGTTCACAAAATCTAATGCCTTTTCTAAAAATTCTATATATGATATACTATTTTTTAATTTAAAGTTATAAAAAATTCAAATAACTCATTGATTAAAAAAACAACATTAAAACTTGAAATTTTATGTAAAGCTTTTATTTTACTACCCGACTGGATTAAAATATGATCAAATATTTTTTATGTTATGTTACTTAATATGCGTATTGTATTTTATAATTAAATGCATATTTTAAAGCTTAATAAATGAAGATATGAAAGCATATCTCACCGTACAATATTTTCTGCTGCTTCAACAAACAGGTTTTCTATTTTAGATTAATATTACTAAATGTTAAATATATGTATTATTATTTTATAAAATCTTACATCCAAGAATATTAAAATATAGAACTTCCCCTTTACGAGAATACTTATATAATACGACCTTCAAAAAGCCTCGCTCGTAATTTAACGTATATTTACGAGCAATATTCGAGCGTGCATTTTTACGGTCACGTTCCGTTAGTTAAAATCGTGCATGTGCATTTTTATAGAGGCACGAAGCGTTCGCCATCTGCGAAGACAATATTCGAAGTAATTTCCCGTAAAGCAAGCACTAAAATATTTTCATTCACCATGAAAGCTTCCAGGAAAATCGCGTTAAGTTTCCCGGAAAACGTTCGTGATTCGCTACACAGCGAGCTGGCTCGGAGCTACTGTACAAACACATTCCTTGTACTAGATACATGTACTTATTCGTATTAATAATTTATTTTATTATTTATTCCATATTTATTAAATTAAAAATATTATTTTAAATTTATGGTATATAATATATTGAATGCTGTAGTTTCCATTCAGAATTACGTAATATCCATTGAGTCAAATCAGCGTAAACCTAGAGAGGTGATTGACTGCAACGCCGTTTAGAGGCAAACAGCCACTTCCATCTTAGTTAGTCGCGAATGTGTCTCCTGTGGATACTTGTTAGTGGAATACCTCACACGGGGCGTTGGGTGGGTGGTTCGCTACCCCTGAAAACCCACCTTAGCCGAACTACTCCAGACGGTTCGTTCCTTGTATATCCGTTGGCGCGAGACGGTAACCTCTTTCCACCCCCTTGAATCTCAATTTTAATAAAGCATGTTTAATTTAGTTTTTAATCTTATTAAAAGTTGGCATTAAATGATTTGCTATTATATAAATTTTATTTATTTAATTTTCATATTGATATTATATGTAAAGTATGTAAAGTTTTAAACTACGATAGACGGCACTAACAAGTTCTATCGATCACCAGATTTGCTTTATCTATTGTCAAAGAAAAACAGAAACATGAATTGCTTAGCAATGGTTAGTCTAATAAAATAATCCAATGCAAAAACAACAACATAAAATAATTAAGAATCTGACATATCAAAGTGTCAAATCGGATGCACAAAAGAGCAATCGCTTATATCGCATTATTGCGCCCATAGAAACATAATCAACCCGCGACAGTTACACGTGTCGCCCGACAAAGGGCCGATACGGCTGATTAGCAGGGCCATCTAGGGGTGCGATAATCGACCGGTTATTGCGGGGGCCGTGAAAAAAATCAACCATCCTAATGCTCATGGGGATGCCGGCCGACACGTGGCTACTTGACGGGAACAAATCGCGATATGGCCGGATTATGTGATAAGGAGGGTGCATCATTGATGTATGTCGCTGCTAAGTTCTCACAACACCGCCCGTCGAACGCAGTATCGGATGTCGAAAATAATATAGGATGTATTAGGGTGCTTTATGTTGGAAGCAAGTATAATATATAATATTTTCAAGTTTTCGATGTATACATTTTATTTTTATCGCTTTTTATTATTGCTAATACTATAACAGATAATCATATAAATAATGCAGTATTGCAATTTTAATAGTATAAATGACGCCACTAGTAAATGTAGCATTTAGATGCAATTTGAGAAGTGTAAATGTCAATTTGATAAAATCGTTCACCCCTAAATATAAAAGTGTTGAAATTTCATGTTTGGCTATGAAAATTTCGTGGAAGTATTAATGAAACAAGAGCTGTGAATAAGTGTGCTTTGACTCACTACAAAGAATGTTTCAGCGTTTTCAACTTATAGAGTTGAATATGAGACAAGATTATGACGTATCTAACAGTTTGTTAATGATATGTTATTGATGTGAAAATTAGTTGAGCAACTACAGTACACCTATCGGTTGATCGGTACCTATAAAAGAAGTGTCTAAACTGGATTTTCTTGAATTTTTGGAGCTCAGTTAATAATGAATAGACATTTTCATTTCTGATTTTTAATCGAATGGTGATAAGAAATTAGTTCTGAAATCTAAAATTAACCGTCGCAAAAATGGATTTAACCGCAGTGAAACATCTTCACAGCCTTGTGTTGTTCACTTTTTGAATATTTGCTGTTAGCAATAACATATCCATAAGGAACTGTATTGCCAAAAATTGCTAAAAAAGGTTATCAAAAAGGCTCATACGGTACATGACGCACTTCAAAAACAGAAGCAATCCTGAGAAATCCATTTTTCTGATCTGGTGCCATCAGATTATTATTTAAAAAACTATATTGATGTGTAGTTGTTTATCTCAAACGATTATATCTTGATGGTGCCTTATTCATTATTTATCTAAGAATTCTGTAAATAATACTAATTTGGATTAAATTGAGTTTTGGGCTATGTACTGTATTTTTTAAAAGTATTAGTACTATTAAAAATCGATCCAAAAAATATTTTTTGTTATTCTAGTAATAAACAGTTTTTTGCTTTTATGTGAATTTCCTTTGGTATATAGTCATTTTTATCATTTTTTACAGTTAAATATAACGTTTTATTTCAGTGGAATTTAATGCAATTACTGTTCTCTGTACACATATATTTTATTAGCCAATTTATATGTGAAATTATAATCTATTTTTTAAGCTGATATTACTTTTTTTGTTATAGTTGACTTCATAATCTATTTATGAAAAAAAAATCTTTTATAGATTATCTACATCACTGTGATATCAGATAGCATTTTTTGTATCGATTTTTATACGTACAATTTTACTTTATCCACCTTAAATATCCTTATGTATAAGTTCTAATTTTACATTTACATTAAGAATTTTTACTTCTGTGGCATTCAAAGATGCAAATTTTTTATGAAGTGTACTTTAAAGGTTTCAATTTAATTGTTAATTAAACCTAATTTTCAAATTCATTAAAAAAAATCACTAATGTGTTTGCTAAGAATTGTAGTAGAGTTGTTATTGAAAATATTTTAATATCAAATTTTCAAAATTGTTTCCATATTATTCTAACCCGAATGTCACTACCGGTCGGGGTGACATGACATAGGCGCGTGTTTGTAAGCATGCAAATTTGCACGGTTCAAATGGCACGCCTGCGGTGTGAATCGTTTATACGTGACACAAATTAGCTCCTGACTTAATCAGGCGTACTTAGTGATGACCGAAGGGTGGCTGCAATCACAGCGTCATCGCCCCCACGTGGGAAACGGACGTTACTACTGACGTTTCAATCGGAATAAATGATTCAATTATGCATGCGTTTCCAACTAAATTTTCAACGGTGATAGTTTATCTAATGCGAATGTGCTAATTATTTAACGCGAGTATCGAAAGTGGCTCGTCAAATGCGCTGAAGGAATGCAGCACTAGAAAATAAAATATTGGGTTGAGGGTTTATATTATAATTAGTGGATATGTTGTCAGTGCTGCGCTACCTTAATTGATTCATTACATTAGAATTGAATCAAAACGGTATAAAATTTTGAGTGATACTTGAGAATTTGAGATTTGTTTAAGACACAGTTTATTCGCCCATAAGAATGATGACTTTGTGCTGAATTTATAAAAAACGATCTTGATCGTGATTTAAAGTGGTGTGTCAGAAAAGGCGCTCATATGGTTTTTGCTCAAATTTATTAATAATATGGTATGAAACGGCTTTCAATTAGGCTGATTGCCTTTAATGCGGAGTCAAAGTACATTAGACGGCTGTGGAGGGATGTTAGAAGGGAATGATGCGTGAGGAGGATGCTGTGCCTGCCATTCTGGCGTCTGGCAATCGGTACCACGTCACACGAGCGCAGATGCTCAAACGTTTAACGCCAAGGGATAATTCGAGACTAGAAAGGACTTGCTAAATTGGACCGGAATAAAACGAGACAGTGCCGAATTAGATTAGAATTTATCGATTAGTTCTTCTCAGTGATACATTTTACGATTAAAATTGTCTCCCATTTATTGCCTAAAATAGGAAGGAGTTAAATGAAAATGTAATTTGAAGATTAGAAAAATATTAAAGCATAGTCTGTTCTATTATATGTTGGGAAAAGCAAGGAACGGGTTAAACCTATATATTTTATTTTAAAAATATGTTTCATGTCTGATATGTGGTTATTATATAAGAAAGTATAATATTAAATTAGTATTTTTGCGATAGATTATCTTTGACCGAGTAGAAGTAGGGCAGTATTACAATAATAAATTAGGTTTTACAAACAATATTTGTCACTAGTTGATAAACATATTAGGTAATCCCGAAATTTAAATTTACGTTTTAAGGCAGTCGTGCTTTGACCGTTGATACCTGAGTACGTATTTTGTTATATCTGTGTTACTGCACATCTGAAATAAGCATTACAATAATAGGTTCCAAAATTTACGGTCACAGAATTTTTATCAAATAAACAATTTTTTCGAAATTGCAAGTTATATGAATTTCTTTAAAAAAACGGCAACATTTGTGAAATGGCACGTGATTCAATATATATCCGTAGATCAAAGATGATTTAAAAAAATCGAATGGTAATTATAATATCATGAATAGTCCTGGATGTAAAAATCGAAGCAAATCTTTCTCAAACTGTCCATCAGCTGATTGAGGTGCTAAACCAGTCCAATTCAACAGTGCATAGACAACTCAATAAGATTGGGAAGGCTTGGAGAAATGGTGTGAGGGTGAATAGTATCGCTTGAACCAGTAGGCTATTAAACGAACCGTACAAGGCAAGGTATATGGATTCCATATTAATTGAACGAATAAAATAAGTCCGCATATTCCAAGAGCTTCTGGATCTTAAAGCTGAACCACTTTTTCTCGATTATTTGATAATCAGAAATGATAAATGAGCGTTGTATGATAACAATTGCCGTAGAGGACAGTGGTTATAAAAAGAGCAGATATAAAAAAACTCGACTAGAAAAACTACATTGAAGCCTGGGCTCACTGTAAAAAAAGTTATTTTGTGTTAATTGTGGAATTACAAAAGGATTGTGCGTTACGAAATTTTTAAAACTGTCCAAAATAAAAGCAACAGAAATTGAATAATTATACAACTCGTCAATGACATGTGGTGAAATTAACTCTTGATAAAATCAAGGAATTTGGCTGAAAGATTTTATGGTATCCATCTTATTCTCTAGACAGTCTAGATCTTGTTTTTTCTGATTACTATTTATTTCTATTGACGCAGAACTTCTAATGGGAATATTGAAATATTTTAAAACAAAGCCTCTAACATTTTATGCTTATGGAATTAAATAAGAATGTTATATCTTTATAATAAAATTATACTTTGAATCATTAAAATCAACATAAAGATGTATTAGTGATTTTTTAGTTTCTAAAAGAATACGATATTTATTTCGGGATTACCTAATATTGATATATAATTTTATTATGTTCAAGATTGATTTATCTTTACAAAGTTTTTAACATTACTTATAGTTATAACGAAATCTGCCAGTAAAAAAATGTATTGTATATTGTTCAGTGAATTGTTCCCTTAAACTTGTCAGTTGACCAGATATTTTGGTATTTCGAAGCCACGATTTCTTGCCTATTTCGGGTTAGCAATTTTATTGGAATTCGCTGATAATAATTACATATTATTTTATTGTTACTTTGGCAACAGTTGGAGTCTTACTTAGAAAAATTATTCATATAAAAATACAAATTGACAGGATAAACTATTCCAACAGAGAATAATTATTTTGTGTTATCGCTGTCACATATAAAACTTAAATTTGTTAATAAATGTCCAGAACTCAAATTTACCTATTTTTTCTAATTATTAACAAATATCGTGGTGATTGTGATTAGTATGTTAAAAATTAATATATATTAAATTATATGTATCTTCATTTTAAATATACATTTGCGCACTGCAGATTATTTCACAGCTAATCAAAACTATTCTTTATCGTTTAAAATAGCATTTAAATAAATAAATGTATTTCATACTTAGCTCATCCATAGATTTGTATGAATCTGTGAATTAGAACAATAGTTTTTCGCCTCCCAAGGTTAATTTAAAAATGAAAAAAAAATTCATAAGCCTACAAATCAAAATATCAAAAAAACATGTCAAGAACGAGTTAAATATTTGGTTCCTATTAAATTATGATTCCTACTTTTTAAGCAATTCGGAATTTATTTGAACACACATACGAAATCTATGTATGTCTAGTAAATATTATAATACATTTTCAACAATAGCTTGTTTGCTTTTGAGTCCTTTATTTTAATTTTCAATGTATCTAACTGATGATAAGCTTTGATCCTACATGCAAATTTTTATTTTATTAGGTAGTTAACTTGCAACACTATTTTGAATATTGTCATTAGGTATAAAATATTTCTGTGCATACTGTCCTATATTACATAAATTTAGTTTTTAATGACAATAACTATATAATAACTTTTTTATATAACCAGCTTCAATGATTGCCTTAGTGTCGATAAACGTTACACATGCTATGTTACATTTTCGAAACACTCCTGTGAAACTTGCCCAAATTGCCAGTTTAAATAACTTTTTAAATCTTTATCAGCTTGTTTTAATAAAAGTTTGAGAATCCCCTGCTCAAGAAAGGCAATAACGAAAGAACGGTCGGGGAGCGAGCGCTAAGTGGCAGTTGTTCGGTAACGGCTCCGTTTCGTGCTCTTTTTGCGCCGTTTTCAGCTGTTTTTTCAACGCTTTTCATATCCTCGCCTATTCGTTACGTTTCATTAAGATTTACAGATAGTGCTACTTACCGCTGCAAAACCGTCCCAAATCGTGCCGATTGAAAAAAAATATAGCACACCGTTCGCCTCTCGATTAAGGGGCGCTAAGCGATAAACATCGCCCCTGACAATAAATTTATTTAGACAATAATTATAGCAGAGAGATATATATCGGCAGGGATGCGCGTGTTTCATCTCCAGTGTCACTGCTGGAGTTCTCACGGGGTGAGGTCCCACGGGGGTTCAGATCCTAACCCTTAAAAATAAAATTGTGTGACATTGATCTTCAATTACGATTATTAATCTATATGTTTTATTTTAAATCTGGCAATTTTATATACGTATACACAATAATAATATCGAGATTATTAGGATGCCAGATCACGTTCAAGGAAATAGCGAAGAATCAATCAGAGTCCGGAGGCTGTAAAGATTGATTTTCCGCAGAAGAAGTCAATCGGGGTTCAATCAGTGCAGCGTCGATACCCTAAGGGTAAATACACTCCGCGCTTTGAATAACCAATGAGGAACGAATCTTTTGGTTAGAGTTTAAAAGTGGTCCTTATGCATTTAATAATATAAATTAACACATTAATAATATTATTATTTTTGATAATAAATATTGTTGTATTTTATATAAATAGATATACGTATGTATACACATACATTTTTATATTGTGTTTACCAAGAGTAGCAGTAAACTTCATTAGTGGATATTAAAAAAAAACACTTCAAAACGGTTTATTTATTTTTATTTATTCGTTATCAAAGCATTAAAGGATAAATTTACCCAAAAATTTTATATATTTAATACCCATAGTAATATTATTAATTTAATTTAAAGCATATATATAATTTAAAATAAGAGTAAAGAATTTAATAAATTATATGCTGCTTAAAATCCATAGAATCGATTCAAATGAGTGAGAATAATATTGTTGTATCTTATAAATTTAAACGATGTTATTATTTATTGTTTACATTTTTATAAAAATGTGTGTTATATCACTCGTAACTAACTTAATGCGTAAAGTATTTGTGAATTTATTATATTAATAGTACTATTAAGATTTTTTTCGCGTTTTGCGCTTGTCCTTTCGCACGTTTATTCCAATCATTACCATTCAGCATTTTCGGTTGCTTAAAATGTTCTTCTGCAACTCAATCAACGTTCATCAACATATACACGCCCCCGTTATATAAGCCGGCGCTGCGATATATTAACTTCTTCACCCACCAGTAATGGCAAATATAATCGAACTTTTTGTATTTCATGAAATCTTAATAATGTTGTAAGTCATCATTGTTCTTTTCACGATAGGGAATATTGTAATACATTTTTTAATGTTGCATTATTCTAAATATGTAGTATACAATTTGGGGCTCACTAGGCCTTTTAAAGATCACCTGATTTAAAGCTGTAAATATCACCTATTTTTCAAATAAAATATAAAAAACAGTACAACAAATTCAAGTTGAGGAAATTATAGCTATAATAATAGCAATAAAGCAATTCAAAGTATAATATATGTTTACATCGATGTGTAAATTGTTGTAGTATCTGATTTTTCAAGAGCATGAGTTTGTATTTCGTTTACGCTCAATCTAGAAAACATATAAAAGTCATTGCAGTAAATTTCAATCGATTCGTTTAGAGTCGTCGATTGAAAATAAACACAATGGCTGTGGAGATTCACTTTAATCGCGAATAAATAACAAACGATCTAATGCGGGTTAATCAGCGAAATTAACTTCGCATTTATTGCTTTTGACCCCGCCTCGTTCGTGGCACGTGGAGCAGGAGCCGAATCCGCAGAGCCACTTAACTGATTTAGTTCCCGGGGACGAATTAACGGGATGAAGCGGTCTAGTGATGCTGTCAGATGTGTCAGAAGATACCATCCCCCTGCAGCCGGACAGCAATCATTTTATGGCGTCCCGCTGTGGACCACTAACGCTAATTAATAAATCCGGACGTTAATTTCCCAATGCGCTCGTTTATTGTTTTTACTGTACCATAGCGTTTGTACGTATTATATCAAACTTAAATTTATATTAAAAAAATCGGATTTGAAACCTTGAATGAAAAAAACTGTAGTGAATATATGTTAGTCCTTTTTGATATTTTTAGATAGATTATATTAATTACATTTATTTAAAAACATGAATTCTTAAATAAAATAATTTTTATTAAATTTTATTTATAGTAGGAATATATTATCTGTTGCATGTGTATAAAATTTAACTAATTTTACTCGATTTAATGGACCAAAACATTATAATAAAACAACCAGTGGATGATTTTGATACATCTACTACATACATAGAAAAGTTAGGGTTATTTAAAAAATTAAAATTTTTACTTTTCACCGATAATCTTAAAGTTTTTCAATTTTAGGACAAAAATATTACTTTATTATTATTAATATAGAATTAATAATAACGTGCTTCATCGCACATAAATGTTAATCAATTTAAATGTTCTATTTAAAGAGGACTACGGTTCCTTTAGCATATGCAATAAAGTATTGAAGGTGCTAAAATTTGTCTCACGATACAATTGAGCAGCTCAAGGGTTCAATTACTTAGCAAATAGTATTCGACTCACATTTAATAAAAAAAGTTCTTAGAAATCTGTACATAGGGAATTTATATATTAAACATTTTTAAAATCCGCAAAATTACTACAAATTATTCTGAGATAAGTGTACTTTGGAAAGTACTTATCTGAGCTACCGGTAGAGATTATACATAATTAGGAAATTATGGTAAACTTTCGTTGTTTTTTTTAAACACATAAGCTATTCTGAATATTAACCCTTTGCGCTCGTAAGTCGACTATGTGTCGACATCGTATTTCAAGCGTTGTACTCGAACGTCGACAATATGTCGACAAAACTTTGAATGCATTTATTGGCTTTGTGTTCAAGCAAATTTTGAAAATTTAAATTTATTAATAGTAAAAAGACTTCTGTTAAACACATTTCAGTAATATTGAATTTTTAACTTATGCAAATAACTCAATAATCTTAAATTTACAAGTGTAAGTTTATTGTAAAATTTTTCATCGGAACATGGTCAAAGCGCGCGCTGTTAGGACGGCATCGCGCTAGACTTGACAGATTTAGGTTGTCAATTATTGCCTTACAACTGATTTTTTCCTTCTAAGGGCATCTATATTTTTATGATATGGGATGAAACGGGATCATATGCTCTAATTGTGCATAATTATTACTTTATATTGTGTGTCTGTTATGAAATAAAAATAAAATTTTTAAGACGGAAAAAAGAGCGAGATGCCGTTATGCTAGCAGAGCTCGCTTACTCGCTCGCACTAATAAAATGAGCGATTGACAACTATCGACCTGGGTACTCAACTCAAACGATAATATTAGTCTCGACACATTTAATATATTTTCGAGCTAGTAAATAGCTAAATTATGTAAAACAGAATTAGTAATCTGTGTTAATTATTTATAAATACATATATTGATTTTCTTTTAAAAATTATCCATATAATTACGAATGACGATATAATATTGATTTTTTAAGGACGTGACGATGAATTCGATAATAACCGTGATATTATTACTGTGACAGTAATAGTATGCGTTTATGCTAAGACTATTTTTACCAATTTTAAATCTGGTACAAGTATTTAAAGTTCAAAAATAAAGCCACGAGGCCAAACTACGCTGGTTCGCTCTAGGTGTAAAAACGCCTACCAATCCAAAACAGATCCCCACAAAAAAAACAATGTAATATTTATCATTTCTGCCTCAAATGGGCAAATACATACAAAAAACTTGTAGAATATTTGTCTAAATATAAAATTTGATCATTTTCACAAAATATAATAAAACTTTACCAGCCCCACCTATTTGTTTTTATGTACGAAAAAATTAGGTGGGGCCTGGTCCCAATTGCATTTATATTATCACCACAGCTGATATTTTTGAGCGCCATTTCGAAATTTGTTAATATGTGGGGGCACCTATTCATGCCATATTTTTAAAAATATTATGGTTCAAATAATTGATTTACAGCCTTAAATTATACTAAAAAGCCATTTTATTAGGCTCAAATGCTTACGCCACCTTTAAATGTCTAATGAGTACTGGCGATTTTCTTGATGACACCTATAGAAGTCATCCGCGGTGAAAGGGTTAAAAGTCTTGTAAAACATATTTTTTTCAGTGAGTTTTAGGATTGTATTACACTTATATAAATTTATCCATATTTAGCACTCTAAAGGTGGATGACTCAAATATGCGTCATTGAAAAACTATTGGTAAAAGTCGTTTATGCACAACATAATCAACACTTAAAATTTAAAACACAGTTTGTAAATTAGTGATATCTATTATATATTAACTATAATTACAGCTTACAATCAATAGATGTCGCTTAGCAGTTAGGGCTTAATTTTAATAAAAGCGCATTCTTAATATTAAAATGTTTAGTTTGCTGCGGGGACCTGAACCGATAGTCTCTAGGATATCAGTTCAACGCCTTAAGGACTACGACATTCCGGTTATACGAGACAATCTAAATATAAAGTTGTAAAATCGCCATGACGCGCTTTGAATGTCTCTCTGTAAAACATATGACTGAAGAATATAGACAAGGTTATTTTGCTCGTGTAACACCATAGACCAGGGGTCGGCAAACCTTTTTTGTGAAGGACCAGATTGTAAATATTTTAAGCTCAGCGGGCCAGAAAGCAAAATTAAAATGAGCTTTATCATTTCTCTCAAATATTCAAATGTATTGCAAAAGGCGTTACGTGGGCACTGAAGATGCTTTCAAATTTAAAGTGCATAACGTCACGGTGAAATACAAAGCAATAGGAGCACCTTATAATGTGATACCTAGCTAGCTCCTTAACTCGACGGTTGGCCGCTCTATTATAGCACATACTTTGATTTTTTTATACGTAAAATCTAACAATTACTTGTAGCCCGGATTAAAATAAGCAGAGGGCTGGATTTGGCCGTAATTTTCTGACCTCTGCCATAGACAGTGAATATATTAAAAAATATCTAATTTAATTTGGCCTTCTTTTTCGTATTTTAAATATTCCTATCCTAAGTGCATGTAAACGCAGGACAAATACCCCCTGGATAGATATATCTCCCATCAAAACTCCCCTGGACATTAACCCCCTGTACAAATAATCCCCTGTGCAAATAACCCCCTGACAAATAGCCCCCTGAAAATTAACCCCCCGTGTAAATAACCCCCCTGACGATTAACCCCCGCCACGTATAGAGATAAGTATTTTATATAAGTTGTTATTATTTATAATAAATGGTCATTATTTTAATAAAATAATGTTTAATACGAATAATCAGTATCAATACTAATTTATTTCATTCAGCAAAATACAGAATTTTTAAAATATCAATAAAACTAACACATTTACGAGGAAAATATACGTATTGTATATTTTGTACCGGTGACCGGTGCGAGCAAAATTGTTATAAAGAGTATTAAAAAAAATAAAAAATATTATTAGGCTAGATACATATGTATGTATAAACAGCTAAACTTTGGTAATGGCGTCAGTATATGTTTTATTAAGTATAATAGAGCGTCACGAGACGTGTTAAGTAATATCTGTATTATCTTTATACGTGGCGGGGGTTAATTGTCAGGGGGATTATTTGCATGGTGGGTTAATTGTCAGGGGGTTATTAGCACGGGGGGTCAATGTCCAGGGGGGTTTTGACGGGGGGTTATTGTCCAAGGGGTATATTTCCTAATCTAGATTCTCCTTTATATATGGACCTTCGCTTTAATTTATTTGGAATTTCATTATCGGCAACTTAGCGTCAAAAGTGTTAAATTTTGCTTTTAAAAATCATTGGTTATATCGTCAAAATGTATCCTTTTGCTTAAAACATATGTGCTGATGTGCATATTGTTTGTGTTTTATTTATTGTAAGGTGCATAACAATTTTTCGTATTAAATGTGTTTTTAAACGTTATTATATGTTGATATATGTTTTATTTAACTAACAGTATATTTTTTTATTTTTTATAATACGTTTATTGTAATCTGATTTTCTATAAAGTCTAAAACTTGTTAATGGGAATATATTAACTATTTACCAAGAAAAAACAACAATTAAAAAAACTAAAAACTAAGGTTTTACTAAGAAAAAAAAACAACAAGTAAAAAACTTGTGCTCTTTGTAATTTTAATCTAGATTAAATTTTATTGTAACCATTATTTTTTTGTATGAACGCAAATTGTTGATCGATGTTATGAGCGCTAAATGCTATAGAACGAGCGCGATGCGCAAGATAATAAGCGCATTGCGCAAGATAATAAACGATAGGTGCAAAAAAAATACAAACAGTCCAATATTTTAATTATTCAGAATTCATATGACATCTAGCTATTTACAAATTTCTTAATGGTTATAAACCCCTGCCGCTACAGCACTCAGCTGTTTTTTTAAATAATTCATTTATTTGTTTTACCGCGCATTTGATTGCGATGGACGAAAAATCATCTAAAAACATCATTACATTTACCTTCCTATACTATGTATACCTAATACTATGTCATTTATTTTTGGTGAATAGTAAGTACAATTCTTCGTGAACACATTTTAATAAATTATTCTTTTCTAAGTTTCATGGTTAACGTTTTACAAATTATTTAAAAAAGTACAATAAAAAAAGTTATTTTCCGATTAAAGTATTTAAATTATAATATATTTTAAATATTTAATTAATTTTTTTTTAACTAAAATACTGACAAACTATCAATCTTTCGCTGTATTAATTTTAATTTGTAAAAAGATTAATCAAAACATGTTTTATTTCATTTTTACTTCCAAAAATTGAACATAAAAAAAGTCTCGAAATTAAATACGAGCTGGCGCTACCCCAACCAAAAAAAAAATACGAGTGCAAAGGGTTAACTAAAGTAGCTCATGATTAGTTAATTTTAAATACCTAATATATACGACGTAGCTCGATTTTAATTAATCATCGCGATATTTATCCGCTGGATTAGGAAAATATAATTAAACCTAATTTTTGGTTTCAATCGGAATTATAATTATGTAATTATTACACGACACGATTAATGATTTTGAGAGTAATTAATTAAAATAATTATTATTAACCAATATTTTTTTTTATTTAATAATATTTTACAGGCACTTAATTTATTTTTTCCACTAATTGGTTAAATAAAAATTATTTGTAAACACCGAGAAAAAAATTACGAATTTTCGAATACTTCATACATTTTTATTCAATATTCGAATAGTTGAAACATACATATTATTGAGAACCCTAGTATATATGCTTGAGGAACTCCAGCTAAAAAAAATTTAGGCAAAACAACAGTTATGAGCGAATTATGTGAATAAGGTACTTGGGATTTTACTTTGAATATTTCATATGTTAGTCGTGTCACACCATAACGATAGTTTTTCTTCATATTAAAATTGACATATATGCGCTCATATTCACACGCTTGTCGCTCGTAAGGAGGCAACCATATTAACAAATTTCACATACTACGAATAATTAACGTGTTTTGACGTTTTATTATTACTGGCCGGAACCGCACAAAGCAATGCAAAAATTAGCTTTTAAGTAATGCATGCACAAAGTCGAGAGGAAGCGAGTTAGTATGAATTAGACGGGGATATTTGGGTCTGATCCCATTACGGACCTGCATAAAACGGTCGACTGCATTACGCCTAATTATTATTCTCTGACTTGTTGGCCGCAACTTCGCCGCGCCCGCGAAACTTTGCTCGCTGTCAAATTAAAATTTCAGTAACCTGGTTTGAGCCGTCATAATGAGTTGCCTTTTGGCTAATTCGCCAAATAAATTAACACGGCCGCTGCCTTCCTGCTTCAATTTTTAATAAGCAGCCTTTTTCCAGGAATGATTAACCAAATTAGGACGACGAGTCTTTGTTGATGTTCTTATTTTATACAATTCTCCAACATGTTTCTATTATACAATTTTATAACATTTTAAATGACTATATTAGCTTTAGAAATTCGATAAGGACTTTTCGGACATTTATAATTAACTAAAAATATTTTTAAGTTATTGCAACTGATTTCTAAAGTGGCAACTTATATTAATGCTCTAGGATGTAAACAATTGATATAAATTGGACGACTATTAATGCAAGTCACACTGTGACAACTCAATTTTTCCCCTTCGCTCCTTTTGGCTGTAAGTCAAACGCGTGTTTATTTTTCACCTATGACCCATTTTTTGTTCGAAAAATAAAAATTCACTTGCCGCACGCGACAAGTGGTGTGATGCCAGTGTGCGGATACGTCACGTGGCGTGATGAATGGAGTGTCCTCTCCGCTTCGCCATGATGCGAGTGCAAATGGCCGCGGGTAATGGCGCGCAAGGGCGGCCATCTGTCGCTATGCTTCTGTTTTGATTCAGCTTCTGTTATTAATATTTATTTCGCGATTCCTTCACGCTGCACTTACTGACTAAACACAGTGTGTCACTTTTATGGGTTTTCGTCACATGCTTGAAATACTTACTATATATATATATATATATATATATATATATATATATATGTATCAGATTTAATACTATGTTCACACCAACGCTCAGTAATAAGCAGAGGGGCAATTAAAATTACATTTTAAACTATATATAACCAGCTTTACACTAAATGTAAAGCTTAAGCGTGCAAACAATACAATTGAAAGACAGTTAGCATACAGCTAGGAGTGAAACATGACGCGAAAAAACCGTGTAATTCAGCTTACGCCACAGCTTCCACTTTTTATCCAGAAAACACGCACATTATACTAATACAATCGTACTGTAGGAGTTGAAAACCAGCTACTGTGATATTAAATATTATTTTTTTTATTTTGCCGAAATATTTATATTTATTGCTGGATGTGGCCCAGACGAAAAACCTTGAAACGAGCATTGCCGCTTCACGAACAAGCGAGACAACCAAATATCTTAGAAAAATGCATTGATTGAATTATCGTGCGAGTTAACTTTTAAAATAATATTTGGAAATTAATGATTGAATGTTTTTTGGATCAAAATGAGTGATAATGAGGAATATACTCAATTGAGTGAAAGAGCTATTAAATGATTGCTGTTATTCCAAACAACCTATATTTGTGAATAAACATTCTCGAAAATGGTGTCAATAAAAACCAAAAATAGAATTCAATCGCATTCAATAAGAGACACCTCTTCGAATTGCATCATCTACAATTATGCCTAAGATTGACGAACTAGTTATTAATGATAAAATAATGTATCTGATGTGTAAAAAATATATTGATTCATTGATTGATTTGCAAAACATTTAAAAACATTCGAATAAATGTAATTTAAAATTATAAGTTTTAAAATATTTATCACATACACATGATAGTTCATCTTTTCAAATCATTAAAGTTTTTGCTTTGAAATAATTTTTGCATATTGCTACATTTTTGAGAGCCACACGATGAGAGGAATTGTACCTAATTGCACATTTATTTTATTATAATATTCATATATAATACCATAAGGTTTTGTCATATTTCTTTTGAATACACTTGGGAATATTAAATTTTTGACGTAAGCTTAAAAAATTGACAAGTAATTAATTATTCATTTTCATATAATATTCTGTTATAATATCATGAAGTTTAGACATATTTCTTTTAGATTAATTTGTGAATAAAATTATTATAGTAATTAATTAAATGTTTTAAATATAAGCTGATTATTGTACTAAGACTAACCTTTATGAATTTAATTGTTAAGTTCAACAAGAGTTAGGACAGGTATATAAAGCTCTTTGATATATTTGTAAAAATCAAAATAACTAAATCTCAATTATTTGATGGAAACAGATTCTGATAATAAATATATCGGAAAAACTATTATTAATGGCAATGCTAAAAACGAAACAAAAAAATGTATATGCAATGAAAACGATAAAATCATGTCCAATCAATAAAATAAAATAAGTTCTTTTTTCAAAATCATATTTACTAAAAGATATTTAATTTTTTTTTTTATTATTTTTATTTAGTTTGTACGTCAAAAATTTTAATTATACGTCAAAAATTTAGTATTCCTAAGTGTATTTAAAATAAATATGATAAAACCTTTATATAAATAGGAATAGATATTTTTTACTGCTTTTTTGTGAAAATTTTTAAGCTGTTTTCAATTTCAACTTTATTCTTAAAATATGATTTTTCTAAAATCATTTAATTCAAGATATGTAATGTAATAGTTGAAATTAAAATAATTTGTAAATAAATATAGCACACAAAGGTTTTGTTGTCGCAACAATAATAAAACTGAATATTTATTTTATACTTATTTAGGAAAATTTCCACATTTTTAATTTTACAAAATATTAAAAATAAAAAGTTTTTAATTAAAATTTTCTTCCTATTTATTATAGAATATGTTACGTTGTATAATTTAAATTGATTTAAATCTCAATTTTTAGATTTAAAAATGTAAAAATTGAGCTTAAAAAATAAATTAGTACATATTGTTTTAAAAATTATCGTTGCAGCTATATATTTTTAACTAGAACTTCCACCATTTTTATTTTTTCCAACATGTGTTATATACATGTAGTATTATCCTAATAGAAAGGAGTGAAAAAATAAGTATGAGCAAATATTTATAAATCAATAAATACTTGCACTTACACATACACATATGTTACATACATGTAAGTGCAAAGGTGTATGTCTGTTGAAAGTTTCACAGATTGCAACTCACCCTTTAAATATATATACACGTGTCACGCTAATAAAAACAATCCCCTAAATATAAACCAATGATGAAAGTGATTATCCATTTCAGTGTAATTTTTTTAAATGTAAAAATATACATTTAGTCGAGACTGTTGGTACAATAAAATCAAATCAAAATATTAACATTTAATATTTCGCAAATTGAAAGAAAATATTTAGAAACGAAAGCGAAACACCGTCCCCGTTGTTGGTTTACAATTAGCCATTGTTTGGCCTTGTCGGCAATTTTCGTTCGTTTCTCACCAATCAACTTTGGTAATGTAAGTTAATATTTGTCATTGGTTCTTTCTGTTTTGCTTTGATTATATTACACAAAAAAATATACAATTGCCATTAAGCGATGCTTTATGGTGTTACTGCACAACATTGGCACCATGTGTTGAGATCGTTTATAACAAATAGGTTCTGTATATAAAAAGGTCAACTCGGGACACGGGACACCTATCGACGGATGACAAAAAAGCGGTCCAGTCAATTGAATTAGTATTAGCCCCTACGGGTATGACGGGGGAAGGGCCATTGTAAGTCGAGTTAATCAAACAGTCTGTAGGTGGCGAGCAATGTGGCCGTCCTTCCGCTTCCGTGAACACCCCAACAGGCCCCTAGGGGTAGGGTTGTCGTATATGGCGAATGCATGTTTGCGTTTTGTCTTTCATATGGTTATAAATAACATGGCATACATAAAGATGTTAGATTTCATTATAAACATTTTATTTATTTATTTACTGGCTTATATATTATATATTCATTTACATATGTATAATATATAGTATTTTTTCCTTCACAAAAGTCTACATATTTTTTTATATATAAAGTGTGATTTAAAAATAACTATGACTATTATTTTTTATCTGATGATATTAATTTATTTTGTAATACTAATATTTTCTTCTTCGGGATTTTTTCTATGATTTTGTTCAGATATCCTATATGATCGTTAAATATTTTTATTTAAATGTTCTTTATATTTACTTGAACAAAAAATAGTAGCAGCGTTCATATCTGATAAATACAGTGGCTGCAGAATAAAGAAGGTGTCGTTTTTAGAAAAAAATGTACAAATTGGTAGTTAAATTTATCCCGTTGCAAAATAAAATAGTTTTAATCTAAAATTCTAGATATTTTTTCGAATTTTTTGCCCTTGGTTGCGCTAGACATTTTCATTGAGATAAGTATATATTTATTTGTGACAGAATTTCACTAATGAATCTAAGATTTATTGAAATAATTCTGAGTCATCAGCTACTTTTTTAAAAATTGCCCAGCAAGTTATTTACTCTGCTGTTTATTATAAGAAATTTAAGTTTTAGAACAAATCTGGCTATTATTAATTTAATTTATGTCAAAATTTATTTGCATGAACCACGCGAGATATAATCTTAAACAGTCTCTCCTAGTGATTTGGCAAATACTAAGAACAAGTTAATTAATTTCATTGCCAGATTAATGTGAACTTGATTTTAATTAAATTTTATACTATGTATCTTATTGAAATATAAATATTAAAAAATTTTAATTGACATCCCTGATTCTAAACCAGAAATTCTCAGATTATCCCTAAATGAAATTATAAAAAAAACAGTTTCAAATCTATCCCGAAAATATTTTTTTAAATATTTCATTTCAGTAAAATCATATCGGAGTACATTTTTACCGGTGAAAATATAATTTATCTGGCAGGTGCTAGTAAAATTAGATGATTTTAAATTTTTCATATGTAGTAATATATACATTTACATACCCATCATTATTTATTTATATGCAGTGTAAACATGTTACAGTGAATGTGTATTTTTCAGTAAAGCTATTTTATTACTAGTGAAGTTCAAATACATTTTCACCAGTAGATATTTATTTCTACTAGCGAAAATATAATTTAAATAATAGGCGGTAGTAAATTATAGGCTGTCTATAATGATATCATGTATATTTTTAAGTAATTTAATCATGTGTCTTTCTTCACTTAATTCTTATTTTTTCACTTATAAATACTAACATAAATTGCTTGGTTAATCATTTAAAGCAATATATTTAATTCAGAATCGTATGTTAACTATATTAAAGGTTATCAATTTTTAGTTTTTATACTGTATAATATATGTACGTATTTAGAAATTGTAGTTACATTATACTCTCGTATAAAACGGTTTATTTTATACAATTATGTTATAATTTATATATTGTATATTTGACATAGCCCTATTCAGGATTAAATAGGCATAAACACGCTATTGAGTTGTCTCAACACTATTTAACTTATCCTGTATTTAACTAACTACGCTCTACCCTCCCCCAATTGATCCGATCGCACATCAAAAACAGGGGTAGATGTTACATTCATCGCATAAAAATACATCTAGATACATTTTTAATGATTTAAATCTGCAAAGCAATATTCCTTAAGATTGATCAATGCATCTGGGTGCATCCATCATATTCTTTCAGCGAGTGTTTACTCACAAAACGCAGCATGCTCGCGTCACAAAAGACTTGCCGGGTCATGAATATATAATGGAGTTGTCACCCCAGCGAATACGCATTTATATTTTTTCCGACAACAGGCGTTAAATCAAACATCTCCGGCTCCCCGAACAATCGGCCGCCCCATGTTTTTTCTATTAAGGGTGTATAGTATGGTAGTGTCGGGGATGAGGTGATGAATGGTCGGGACCGCCTGACACTCTGCTGCTGTCGTCATCCTTCACACATCGCACTTCGCATTATATATCCATACTTCATGGGCAATTTATACCCCGAAGCCGGCGCTGGCGCAGGGAAACTCCGAACGAACGCGTGACTGATGAAACTTGTAATGCGACCGAATAGCAACAGGATGTGGGCGGAAAATTCACGTTGCTGGTGCCGGCTCTTTTTTCTTAGATTTTTAATATTTTAAAATTTTATATTGAATATTAAAATTACTCGTTATATGTATATACTACGTAAAAGCGACTTTAAGCCAAAATATGAAAACTATTTATGTTTGGTTAATGAAAACTTTGAAACTCACACATGTCAGGAAAATATGTGAAGCTTACGTGCTAAGCATGGGGTCGTCAACTTTAAAATTATTTTAATTATTAAATACATTTTTATTATTAGGTTTAGCCACATGTCAATAATTGCTAGAATGCATATGTCACATTAGCAGCTGTATATCTATAATATTAGTGTTAATTTTTATCCAAAAATGAAAATAATGTCATTTGAATGTGTAATGCAATCCAGTGATATATTAAATTTTCTAATTGGATAATCTTAAATGTCCATTGGCTTAGGGTAACAGTAGTTTTAACCCTTTGAACGCGGAAATCGACTAAAGTCGCCTAATTGATTTTTTATCTCTTTACGCAAAAATCAGTAAAAAAATGCTTTTCAAGAAAAAACTTTTTTTTGTGAATAAACATAAAATATCATTTTAAATAAATAAAAATTAAAAAATCAGAACATTTAAACACAGTATCAAGATAAAATTTAATTAAAAAAAAAACAATTAAATATTATTTTTGATTAACGCGTCTAAAGGGTTAAGCAATCTGACAGTCAACTCTGCTGTCAGAACCATTTATTATATAATAGTTATTGAGCTCAATTAATCTTACAGATTCTGTAGCATTAAGGATTCTGCATCACAAGTTAAGTTCTCAGACAGGAAACCCAATGGCTACGGGTTCGAATGACGGCAACAGACTCGAATTTATTTTTTAATGCGTTGTTATTAAAAACTGGCCTCAGCTGCAAATTGACATATATTGATTAATAAATTATAATATACATATTAATATATAATTATTTATATATGTCACCGATTCCCAAACCTTTAGTATGTTAGGTTCAATATCTACTTACTTGTATTCATTATGACTCATCTCTCAGGGCAAAAATAAGCTGAAGAATAATTACAGATAGGCTCGCATCTCATATATTGCTCCATAGTTTATCTGCAATTTTATATTACATTACATTTAAAAAATATGATAGCTATCCTTACCGATATTACTATGGACTTCGTGCCGTTGCCGTCGTAGTGGGGACCTTCGTTACCGAGCGTTCTCACTGCGACGGTACCGACACGATTTTATTGCTTTTGACGTGAATTTTTGACTTCTGAAAACTGATAATTGTTTTTTGCACTCTCTTAATGGTCGAAATTCGGTTTAGATGTGCTTTATTCGATTCTCATTCGTAATATTGTTATAAAAAGTCTAAATATAAACAATTGATAATCGAGCGTTTTCAGCTCGATGGCACGACTTAATTGCTTTTGACTTAGACTTGAAATTCATTATATGGCAACACTGAGCACCGAAGAAAACGCTACTAATTATCAGATAAATATTATGAGTAGATATTTTGAATAATTTTTAATGCCTAATTAAAATATTTCAGAAAATATGTCGCAACGGTGGCAAATTTTTATATTTATTTATAGCATATAAAGGGTTATATCGTACCTATTATTATTTATTCAAGAAATTATATTACGATGTTAAAAAATATATAAAATGCCATTTTTGTCATGAGGTTCGGAATCATTGTTTTTCCAGGGTCTAGGTTCGCTCTCAGCGGTCCTGACTATAACTAAATGAAAGAGAAATGATTCATGGATTTCGTGAATACATTCTCGAAAAGATCAGAAAAACTGTTGCGTTTTATATGGTTTCTGAATACCGTTCCGCGTGAACGCAGATTTTTGCAAATTAATCTAATTGCTACCCCAACAAGAGCTTCGTTGAAGGCAAAGATTATTTTAGCACTTTTATTTTATCGGACCATCTCTAGTACTTTCCGGTTCTTCAATGTACGTTGATCTATCCCTGTTAACTCTTTCAACGCCAGCGACTTTTTAGTGAGTCACGTGTTATTTCTCTTCACGGGTCAGTATCTCTTTCTAAAGTTAAATATAAAATACTTAGTTTACTGATACATTAAGCTAGTATAATAAACTTTAATTATTAAAAAAATATTATTAGTAAATAATTTGTTTTGAAAAAATAATTTGTAAAAAAAATAATCAGCAAAAAACGCACCAGTGAGTCGCTGGCGTTTAAGTTGTTAATCAGAGGATGAAGGAGTCGATAAAATTTATCGAACGAGAATTGGACAATTCTTATAATTTTCTTAAAATACAATATTTTTATTTTTATTTTCTAACTTAAAAAGTAGTTTTTACTCTACTCGTCTAATATTTTTTTATAACAAATCGAGAACGATATACTTGTAAGTAAATTCAACTACTAGTAGTTTAATTTAAAAAAAATATACGTTAGTACTTTATTATATATTAAATATAAAAATTGCGCTCACATATCGCTAGTTTAATACCTCTGCCCTCGTGTAAGCATGTTGATAACAGGTGGCAGCACTGTTGTGTTTGCTCGCTTGCTCGCTCGGGCCGCCTCGACAAACAGTACCGAGCGCTATTTATTTATACAGCACGCAGGACTTCTGGCAACATTTATTCTAATAGAATAAGTAGCGAAGCAAATAAGCGAACCTGCCACCCCTAATCCCTTTCGCAACCCCCACGTCGTGACCATACGGTAGCGCTAAAAATATCGAAGAAACGTCTAATTTATAATGAATTTTGATTAATAAAACACATTATATCAATGAATTATGACACTCAACTAAAAAACAAATGTTAGAGCGTTTATCTTACACGTTTACAAGATGAACGTAATTTATAGAATGTCAGAAAAAATATAGCGCCTGCCAGAACATATATTTTTTGTTTCATTTACACGATAGTATAGTTAATATAAAACGAATATCCAATGAATAATGCATGGGATTAGGTCCTTATTACGTCGGTTCAGGGGCGGTTTTGTTTATTTCGCCGATGCGGTGATTCTTGTTATATCCCTTCGATAAACGTCGAATTTCAACTTGTAACACCCCTATTGTGCCCTCTGTTAAAAAAGGGGTTAAGCGCACCTATTCACAATTCGTTAGGCAAATGTTTTGCTCATTGCATGGAAAGGGGGAGGATCAACGAGTACTTATATTTTTTGCTTAAAAATTATGGAGTGACAATTACAACGTTTTTAATAGAACCTCTTTTTTTCATTAAATATTTATATTACAGATTTTTTTTTTATTATCAATGAGATCAATTGATCCATATAATAGTGATAAATTGTTTTATCACAATTATGTACTATTTTTATTATTAAGATAGGGCGATATTAGTATATCCGTATTTTTTAATTATTAAAGAATATACTGTATATAGTGTTTTTATATTGAAAATAATAAGATATAATAATGCTTTTAATACGCTTTATTTATATTTATATATTTTTAAATATAGTATTACAATTACATTATACATAGGCAGAATTGTTTGATAAACGAACGACGCATCATTTTTATGATCTATATATTCGTGGAAAATTTACTGTGTGGTCTATTTTAGAAGAAACATATCGTAAAAACAATTTTTATGAATAAAGGCCAAATTATCATCGTTATTCAAATCCAAAAAAACGTTTGTTTTGTACGTATGCCAATTTTATGGTTAATATTTGAATGCTTACTTTTTATTCCTGAAAAATTATCATGTAAATGGGGTGTGGGGGTAAATTACATCGCATGTAAAAACCACTCTGTTTATATATGCATATATACATACATAGCAATGTATACGATGGTGGAGAAACATAGCTTAAAGCTCCTCTAGAACGTAGAACGAGTTTGCGCAGTGCGAGTAGCCGGTTTGATTGGGCTCCAATTAGCTCGCAGACAGCTGTTTGCCGACCACTGGAGCGTGCTCTTGAGCTTAACGAATTTTTCTGCATTTTATGAAAGAAAAACTCTTCTATCTCGGAGAAAATACTTCAATACAATTGGCTTGCGTTCTTTTTTTTATTTTACCTTACGACAATCAACGGGCAAAATTCGTTCGATGAAATATTTCAGCGTGAAAATTTCTAAATTTCACTTTGGCCTGCTGACAACCGAGTGGGCAATAATGGTTACAATTACGAATCAGTGTCTGGGTCGTTAGATTTGGATTCTTTGTATTTCGAAATTGTTATTATACATATACACGACGTTAATATTTTGATGCCAATTAGCGGGCAAAATCGGCCTTGCTTTGTGTCAAATCGACCGCAGCGAAACGGATGGGCGGTTTTAGAATGATACAGCAAAATAACGCGTTTTTAGATACAGATCACCGTCTAAGCATCTGTATTCTTGGCTTTGTTCACAATGTAAGAAAAAATTGTAAGAAAGCAAATAATTTAATATTTCTTTAGATATACTTATTAACTGATTTTTCAGTCAGAGTTGAATGGTCTCTAGTCAAATCTAATATTTCTAACGTTGAGATAGTCCAACTAATTAATAGTGCTTTGCTGTTGAAAGGATCAGCGAAAATGACTTTGACAATGGATTCGTCTCTTGAATTTATTGTTCTTGGCGAAACTAAATGTTCAAGAACAAAAATGCGTCAAAATCATATATTAGTCGTTCAAAATTCGTTACGTTTGATGTGGAATTTGACTAAGCATAATATATTAATTTGCGGTGACACGAAAAATGTCGGGTTAAATTTATGTCATTGCTGTAAAAAAACGATTAAAAAGCACTTTTTATTGTAATTAAAATTTTTACAAGTTAGTTTGCGGTAAAATATGAGTGATCAAATAAGATATTTTAACGGTTCAAAATTTTAGCTTTTATGCAATAAAGAAAAGTAATCGACTGTAATAAAATATAAAAAGCACATTACGATTGACATATTTTTATATTTTTGAGTAAAATAGTATAAAAATATCTAAAATTTAACTTATCGTGATTCAAAATATATTCAAATGTAAATGTCTGATATTAATTCTACATATATATGATTATAGTCTATTTGGCTTACCTTCTAAAAGAAATTTACAATAACATTACTTGGGAAAATATTATAAAATTACTGTCTTTGATTTATCTCCCAAAAGTAAAATTTGGTTTTTGCATACAATAATTATTTTATTGTGAGATTAAAAAGTCTACAAAATATATTTAAGCGTAATTTTTGAAATTATACAATAATTTCGATATTCACTAATACAATTTTTAAGATAATATAATAATATTAAAATTTCGGGATTCATTTTGGATAAAAATCTATCTACGTTTAGACATGGGTCTATACTATTTTCAGATTTAATTTAAAAATGAATAAAACTAGTATTGTATATGTAAAGTAATATACATTATTATTTAATCCAGGAAAATTTAATCTTATCATAATTTGCATAATCACTTTATGTTTTATTTTAAAAATCATGCAGTTAATCTGTAGATATTTTGAAATATCGATTTGAAAAAAGGATATTTAATTTCACACAAAATTATTTGATTTTTAAACGGTTTTAATAACAATTTATATTTTAATAAGACATATATTAAACATTTTGGAATTCAGAGCTATATTGAGGATATATTATATGTATATATGAAACCCGCATTTAATAGCTTTATATGTAACATATTTTAGGGTGTAGTTTATATTGGATATTTTTACAGAAAATTTTACACAACAAAAACTATAAATTGTTATAAAAATCCAAATATCGCTGTCAAAATGTTCACACGACAAAACGTTCACTGACAAAATGTTCATGCGACAGAATTTTCACCTACAAAACGTACAAGCAAAAGAATATTCATTCACAAAACGTCCAAACGTGGTGATAAAGAATTGCACATTTTTTCATTGAATTTTTGAACGTAAAAAAATTGTTTTCGAACATTATGTTGCGTGATAGTTTTGCCGTATGAACGTTTTGTCGTGTGAATATTTTGTCCGCGACCGTTTTGTCGCGTGAACCGTCTGTTGTGTTTTGTCCATGAAGTTTTGACGTTGAACCGTTTTAAACATATCGACTTGAAATTTTTTTTTAAATCGATTTATATACAATAGTTAACTTTTCTTATCCACCATATTTTTACAAAATGTCGGCTATACAAAATATAAATATGTCCATTAAAAATATTTTTATAATATTAATTAAAATAAATCATTTTACACATTTTTTGTAATGAAATCCATATTATTCTTTTAGCCTTTATCGGACGGATTTTTTTTTTCATTTTGGAAAATCTTTATTATATACAATGAAGATGAGGATGTATGAGTTATTTCTTATATGATTTGCACACAATTTATTCCCCTAAGCTATGTCAATTTATGCATATTAACCGTACATTAAAATGAGTTTGGATCCTAAAAAAATTATAAAATACGCCGCGTTTGGTCATCGGTGACTGATGCCCCAAATAGTATTAAAAAAATATAATTTATTATACTTATATATACATAGAAAAAAAAATACGTAGCACTATTCGAGTTAACAAAGTAGCATTTATTATTTTGCATTATATAGTTTTCGCTGTAGATTAAAGCTTATATCAACCAGCTTTATAACTCGCAGCTGGTATATATAATAGTTAAACTAAACACATTTTAATAATCGGAGGTCCTCGTTTGACATGAAAATATTGCTTGTAAATTATAAAGAAAGCTCTTTTACTTTGGAGATGCTTATTTTATTTTTTCTCTCTACTTACATTGACAGATGCAAGGCTAACATCGAATTCATCCTTTTTCTGGCTAATAATTGAATGATGAGTCACATTATAAAATACGTAGGAAGGACGACGCTTCAACAATAATAATCGAGGCAAAGCACTCTCTTTTTTTTAGAATGACAGTCTAACACAAATACTATTTAGCGATGTATATATTATATTATAACTTACAACCTTATTCTCAACTGACGGTATACAATAAAAATAAGTTTATAAAAAATTGTTATTGAATTTACCCTAATTTTAAAATATTAATCTTGAAATTTATTTGCTTTCAATCACACAACAACTTACTAAAAAACAATAAGCAATTGGGCAAAAAGCACAACAGGGACACTAATGGGGCATAATTTAAAATATCCGTCATTGCGATATTTAATAAGCGATCAAACGGTAATCCGCACCACCGAGGGTCGGTAAATCAACGGACTGCCCTATATATTATCGTTGTATTGTGTCGCCATACACCAAAACGCACTTTTGCAAATTAACTGCGCGAAATTGCAATCAGGGCCGGCGCTGGGGATAATTGCGCTCGGGGTTCAGTTTTTCGCGTAATCGGAATTACTGGCGCGCAGTCGCCAATATAACAAAGTGCAATTGCGCTTTATTGCCCTGCTGCAGTTCGATTTGCTAATGCATTTTCATGACTTTCGAATCGGCGCACACGTAATCTATGGGACAATCCAATTTTGATAGCGAGCACTATATAGTATGCGAATTTGCGATAAATGGGGAGAGTGGAAACAATGTATTAAGTATTGGTTTTTGATTATTGTCATAGCTCATTTATTAATTTTATAAGACTGTGTAAATAAATGTTAAATTAAGTAGACTAGTTTACACCTATGCAACTTTTTTTGTGGCATATATATTAATTAGATTAATTATAATTCAGTAACTATTACTCAAAAGAATTATGTTTAAATATCATATAGACTCCAGAGCTTTTTTCTCTATTTTGTCTGTTAGATCAGAATTAATAAATATTATATAAACGTAATTTATAGATCGATTCCTAGATTTTCCTTATCTCATGGAAAAATATTATGATTAATAATAATAATAAATTTTAGCTTAATCGTGCATAGTTACATATATTGATTTAAAGCTGTAATAATAGTTTATAATTGATAAAATATATGTCACCGATTTTCAGTATTTGATTTTAATCTTGTGTCTCACTACTTGCTAACTAGTTGTTGATTGTGTTTATGTTGCAATAGAAGATTTCAAATAAATAAATTACTCTTAACTAAAATTGACTGAAACCGTGACATCATGTTACAGAAACAACATCTTTAGTATTAATTTAATTAAAATAAAAAATCGCATAGTTTCTATGTTCAATTTTTTTATTGCAATAAAATGATAATTTCTTAGTAGTCTAACTAAAAATATATCATTCATGGAAAAGATCTAATTACAGCATTAGGATATTTGTATTACTACAATATATATTAATCATGTAGATAATAGGAAAAAATTCTTAAAGATCAAAAAAGAATGAATTTGATCGAAAAAATGTTTTGATAGTGAATAGTGTAACGTTGATTCAGTGCTGATCAAGTATGTGACGATTTTTTATTTAAAATTAAATTAAATAATATTATTAATAAAATTCAGCTTTAATTAAAATCTTAATAAGGCACTTTTATACGCGATTTTTTATTTGGTGTGATAATAAAAATTATATATATATTTTTTTTAAATCAGCAAATATTTATAAATGCAAATGTAATATTAGAAAAAATCTTTTTCAATCGAATTGAATCAGCAAGACCGGAATAAATATTTGTATGACGCAAAAGTGACAGTCATACCCACGCTTTCAGTCGCGATGACCGAAAGAAGACGCGGAAGATAATCAATGAAACGTTATCTAAAATTACATCAAAACTCCGTTTAGTAAAAAATACAGATTTCAATATATGTATTAAATAATAAAATTACAGTCGGTTCCACGCTCTATAAACAAGGTCGTTTATAAACAAACGACTCGACTTAATCCAATCTACAGCTAAATTTAAGATCATATTTATAGATCAGTAAAACAGTAGGTATGAATTTTGCTGGCACAAATATGACAACTTTGTGATTTACTATCCGTACAAATTGTATCACCTGCGTTCGCCTAATTGACTAATCCGATGCATGTACCAAATATGTCCGAATCTAAAACGCGAATTTATCATGGACCGATTTAAATGTCGTAAATCCAAAAAGTGCTCTAGAAATAAATAGAAATAGTGGGGAGGAGGTAAGCTACGTTAGTTGTTAGTAACGGTTAAATATAGCCGCGGTAGGCGTATAGAAACGTGTGGATGTAGGATTATCATAGTTGAGAGAGCCGATGATATGTGAAGTTCACGAGTGCCAAGAAATATAACTCATGTGAAATAATCTAATGAGATTCTTTACACCTCCACAAATGGGCAGCTATTATTGTGTGGTATAGACCAAATTTACGCCACTTTGATTAATTACTCGATGCTCTTGAATCGTTACTTATATAATATTAATAATAACTATTATTAATAAAGTAGATTTGGTACACGATTTCACTGGCGTTTTGCTATTAATTAGCACATAGACTGTGGTTATCGTTAAATTATTTTAATTTGTCCGCATTAATATTGTGACATAAAAATGTCCATAAGAGCAGTAATCATATCTTAAGTAAATTTATATTACATTGATTAAGTTATTTAATGCTATTTCTCTCTACTGCCTTCATAACCAAATTCGTTTTATTGCAATTCGCATATCTAAATATCTCGTCAGAAAAATGTGACTACCAACATTAAGACTTTGCGCTGTAGATTCAAGAAATATTACAACTTAACTTATAACAAGGACATTCTGTAAACATCATATCGATAAAGCTTTTTGTAAACTTAATTTGAATTCTATTCGCGAATCGTGAGTTTTTTTATATGTTTGATGGCCAATAGCGATTTAATTTTTATTTTTTTGACCAATTATTTCAAAGAAAATAATCAGCATCTTTTGGTGCGCTCCTCGAGCTGCGCATTTACCTTTTGTAAGCTATATTACTTATGTTATTTTGTGTGCTATTTTAGGGGTGGTCAGCCATAATGATTTAGTAATCATGAATAATCATATTATTGTTATTTAACTAGAAGCCGAAGGGGTGTAATATTGAATTTAAATAGACGCTGAAAAGCTAGTAACAGTTTATTCTATAAACATATAATTAACACATATATAGAAAAACGCTAATACCGCTATTCAGGAATCAAAAGGTGGAGTTGAAATGGCAGATCTTGCAATTTCGATAATCTTCGCAGGCGTGTTTACGATGTCCGTGGAGCAGTGGGATTCGTCATGAATATGGCTTATGAAAGTATATTTTTGTCAGCTGTGATTCTATGGAGCCGCAGATCTCCTGGCTCATCTCTGCTGCGGTGACTTCGTCCTTCTGTGACCTAGTGTAACATATTTTATATTGATGGTTTTAGCAAGATCTGGTGAATCGCATATAAAGGTGTTTGTGCGCCTATTGCATCGCTTCTTGGACGTACAAGGTAGAATGTATTATTTAGCGCGCGTCTTTTCCAAACAAATAGTAGTGTTTTTTTAGTTCTAACGGATAATTAACGTTTCGTGACGGATGTAAGTTCTCTCTTACATAGTTTTGTGAATATATTGTTTGTGATCTAACTTGAAAGACGGGTGATCTTTCTTTTCGTTTTTATCAAACACTTGCACAACTTGTGCATGTATTTGAAACCATTATACACATAAATTGTGCTCAGGTCCGTATGAAAGCATTGGCAAAGGAACATTTGCCAAGGGCGTGAAATCCTGAGGGGCGCTCAGAGCGTGAAGTAAAACTTTCTTACGACGAAATCGTGAATTTTGTTAAAACAAAAAGAAGCCGAAATCCGACGATAGTTTTTTACGCAAATTCAACCTATTTCTTATGAAAGTGGTAAGATAATTTATATATGTTCTTTGCAAATTACCGTTTCTAATAAATTCATTTCGGAAAATTGCAATGGTTTTTTGCAGTTAAATAACTTATTTGGAACGATGGATATTTAATATTTAATTGCATTTTTGGACAAATTTCGTTATTTTTTTAACTAAATTATACTAAATAAAAAACTATTTTTTTAAATAAATTCTAATAATCGTATAAATTAACGATTCCATTATGTGTGCGTATTCAGGATCTGCCATATTGTCTCCGAGTGAATATAAAAATAAATTAAGCAGTAAATTGAAATCTATATGTAAATAAAATAATTTGATTAAATAAGCATTTACGAGATATACGCATCTGAAATATATAATTTTAAACATGGGAATTTCAACACTTAAGTTAATATATTGAGGATTATCTCAAAATATACATATATTTTTCGCGCATTATTTGCTTGTAAATCTTAATAAATTAAATTTCGAAAAATAAAGTTAAATTTTGGTGAGTGAAACTAGTATTCACTTAAGAATATGCAAACAAATTTAGAATCAAAAATCAAAATTTATTGTAATATATATTAATACATAACATAATATATTTTATTTAAATATTTATTAAGATACCCATGTCATCAAAGAAAAGGAGCGGGCATCAAGATCGAATAGAGAAGCTAAAAAAGCAACAAAGTAACCAATCAAATTTAATTTTTTTACAAAACTGGCTTTAACAAAATTGTCACCAGAAATTCGCGTAGAACCAGAAACTCGCGTATCTTGTACAGAATACAAAGAAAATATAAATATTATCAAGACTAGTGTAGCCTCTAATGCATTTGGTGAAAACCAAATCGAAAATTCATTGATCACAGTGATCATGTTAATAACTCCAAAGAAAAATAATTACAATATGTTACCGATATTTTGGAAACTTTTGAAGATATTACGAGATATAAGATGAAAATAGAAAATGGATCAAGGGAAGAAAATTCACAATTGAATATGCAATATAAACCAACCACATAAAATATTAACTCTGAAAAAAATAAATCATATTTAGTAAGTCACGACCTGGAACATGCAGTTTTAAAATCATATACAATTACTAATGGTCGGTGTTGCAATAATAAATGGAAACATAAAAATATAGATTTTTAGAAGGTATAAAAAATGGTTGTTTTATTCTTCTAAAACTAAGAAGTTATTTAGTAATTTGGATGGATATAAAAATTGGAAATAATTGAACGCAAATATTTTTCATGAGAACACAAATAATTTCACAACTTGGAAAATATTTGAGAAGGGACTTAGAAAAGATGGTTCAGTTGATGATGTTTTTCAAACCGTATTAAGTAGCGAGATAAAAAACTGGAGACATATTTTAACCACTACTTTGAAATGCATTTTATTTTGCGCTAAAAACATTTGCCATCATGTATTATCATGTAGTCATAATAATAATAATAGAAATAATTGTGGAATAAGTAAATGGAATTTAAAAATATCTTATTCAAGTATTGTACATGTTATACGCATATTTCTGCCAATGCCAATGACAATAGCCACAGCCAAAAAAAGTTTTAATAAATTAAAAATAATCAAAAAATATTTGAGATCATACTTCAGATTTATCGATTAATTGAAAATCAGTGAGTAATTTGAACTTCGATGATGTTATAAATGATTTCGAAAGTTAAAAAACGAGGAAAATAAAACTTAAGAAGTGTTTTTTTATTGCAAATTTAAGTATAAATTTGTACCACAAATAAATGTAATGTTTTATTATAAATTTGTGTTTTAAATTTTCAAACTTTATTTTGTACAAACTAATTTTCTTACAATAAAAAAAGTTCATAATAAAATTAATTCCGTAATTACATTTTTGCCATTAAAAAAATATGACATAAAGTGGCGCCATATTTTATATTTTCCATGAGCGCCAAAATCATTGCTACTGCTCTGATTATGCTATTTAATTAATCCAACTTTTGATGTTAAATTGGTCCTGCAACGATAACATGATTCGTATCGGATCTAGTATTCATTTGCAGAGTTTCTAAATTCTAAAATATTCCAGAACGTAGTATATATGAAATTTAATTCGTACTATTTTCTACTATGAAAAAGTCAGTTTTCAGACCCAAATATTGTCATGAAATGTCATTATATACACTCCAGCAATTTGTTATTTCATATAATTTTCTATGAATAATATTTATCAGCAATATACATTAACTTTCAATTAAAATCACCGTATTACTATAATATCATTAATGAAGAGAAAGAAATATTAATTGGCCGATATTATATATAATACTTCAGGAGCATATGCATATGTATTATATTACACCCCTATATTTATTTACATTTATTCGAACGCCCCTAACGAACTAGAGGTCCTTTTCGTTTATCTAAATATCTACCCACATACGTACAAACCACATTGTGCAAAGGTTTCATCCAGCTAGAGTTCGGGTCCATTTCCTTTAGGGCGTTGGTGTTTGACTTGTAAAAACGTACAGTTTGCGTAAGCGCATGAGCGATCAGGCTCGGCGAGGGAGAGAGCGAGAGAGAGATTGGGGATTGGAAGAAGACATTGTGAGTCCCGGTCCACGGTTCGGTATAATTTAAACTAAATAAACCGAATAAACAAAGCCTTCATTAGTTGGACCTGGGCCGAGCTGCCTCTGATCTTTCCGTTGGCAACCCCCGGCGGGGTCCCAATCATTTTATTTATTTTTCGTCCGCGGTCAGCCAACCCTGATTGCTGCCATGGATCACCGGTCTAAATTTACATCGGAAAAATATATACCTTTGTGACCCTAAACAGGGATTCTTAAACTTTCTATATACTGTAGCGAAAAATTAATTTATGTAAAATAACATTGAGCATATTGACTAATTAACTTTTCATTTGATTTTCGGTGATTTAAAATAACGATTTTTAGGGATGTGATTTGAGAATGAAAATTCGAATATATATTTAGGGAAAATTGTGTCAATATAAATACTTTTAATATTATGGTGAAGAATCGAAAATAAATTTGATAGTATTTTTTTTAGTAGTCCAATGAAATTATTGCCGAGAAAACATTTCAAGTGTTTATAGAAATAAACATATAAAAAACATTAATGTTATAAAATATGTATTCTGATAAACGATTGTGACATATGTATATAGTATTTTTTATGAATAAACTTTGTATGGAGTAGATTTTCAATATTTTTTTCTGTGACCTCGTTTATATTGTCCTCATTCCAAATTGTCGTGAAAATATTATTATATATATTTTACTTTATACAAAATAAAATAATTATCGTTGATTAGTTAAACTGTTTTATTAAAGAGCTTTTATTAAAATAGTGATACATTAACAATATTATTAAAAAACTTTAAAAATATCCTCTTGCAAAAATGACTGATCAGACATTTCTTTATTTCATAAAACATACCCTAATTGTTAAATCATTAAAATCGATTTTTACCATTTTCAAGTAGTTTTAATGTGTTTTTCTATTAAATAAGTTATTTAAAATTGCATGTAAAGTCTCGTAATGAATCAATTAATAATTATAAATTAGGTAAAATATTTATTTGCAATTTTTATAAAGTCTACTCAGTAGTATTTTAATATATCCGCACGTCACACCCTAAATCTGCCTTTTTTTATATTGTTTGATAAATCCGAACTTTGCATTTAAAAACCGTACATGATGTACGGTTCTCGTACTCGCTTCTAAAGCCTAAAAAACCAGGCACGTACGGTGCGATTCATTTCCTTTCGCTCGCTCGCGTGTTAAGTGACGAGAGTGAATGAAAGATAAGGACGTGCGTTATATTGCGTTCCACAGGCCCACTTCTTCTCACTCGCTCTCGTCAGTTAACACGCAAGCGAGCGAAACGGAATGTATCTCACCGTACGCGCAGTTATTAAATTTTTGATAGACCCATATAATGCCTATGTTACAGTGGCAAAGTAGACTGCTGAATTTATTCGTAGTGATTAAAAGGCAGAACATTCATTATATATGCTACCTGTTGTAACAAGCTTTTAACCTCAGTTTATGCAGAAAATGTTAGTTATGTGAAATTGCAGAATTTCAGAAAACTCAAAATTTTCTCAATGCTACTTTTTTACCATAAACGCACATGATATAAAATTAAAAATGGTTGTTTATCAAGGATTATGGTTGTGATCTCTGATTCGCCATTACCAACCAGAGCTCTAAAATTGATGAAAACAATGAATTAAAATAGGAGAGAGGCCAGCAAATAAATCACATGTCAGGAATAATCCTTGCTTATTTTTTTAGAAATATTTAATTTGTGTAATAATTCGATAAGGGGATAATAATGAACAGTAATTTTTTGATAATCTACAAAGCACTATTGAGGAAAAACGAAACAGAACTAAATGTAATCCTGTACCTTAACCACTACCCTCTGGTTTATTCGTAGTTATAAACAATCGAGAAAAAACCACTCTTTTGGCCTCCAATTAATTTTCTATGCTCCGTTTTGAGAAAATTTGGTGACCTCTGACGTCTATCTGTTCTCAAATATAAAAATATTCATTGAATGTAATAAAATTAAATGAGATTATGTGGAGAAATAAAATAATATTAATTAATTCTAGGAACTTTTTAATATCATTTTGTAGTTGATTGGGTAGATTGTGGTTTCCTTTATTGTTTTGTGATTTTCGTACTTCCATGTATTGATTCTGATAATGTGTATTTAAGTAAGCTAATCTTTCTCAATTCATAAATTTGTATAGCACTGACATAGTCTAAAGATCAAAGTTTAAAATTTCCATAGCAAATTTAACGTGATTTAAAAATCATATATATAATTAATTTACTCTATAAATAAACGGTAAATCCACAATCCAACGTGTTTCGAATATCCTTGAGTTATTATTAAAATTCAAACAGGAAAAACTTTTAACTGATTTAATACGGAAAATAAAAAATTGTCATAGTTTGTTGAACGCGGTCGCGCCGCAGCCGTGTGCACGCACCCTTATAATCGTGTTACGATCAATTGCGATTTGCGCTCATTTGCCTGTACGTTTGCATTGAAAATTGCGCGATCGGCGGCAAAAATTCCGGTCGGATGGGTTCCCATTAGAGCCGGAGTCCGTCCTTGACCAATCAACGGCCGTGCCGACATTAATTGCAATGCACTGCAATCGTTTTTTGCACTCGTTCATTCCATGCAAACGAATATCCATTCGACAAACATTTGATGACCGGGCGCGACAAGCATACCGGATCAGTGCACTTTGTGACGTTTTTCGCTAACTTTGTTTAGTGCAAAAGCGAAACATTTTATTGTAGAATTGTCTGCGAATCTCCATATACGTTATTTGTAGAGTAACATAAATGTGGCAAGTAACATGGTTGACTTACTCAGTACAAATTCACCACGTTGTAACGCATTAGGGTTACGCCTGTCAGGTTACAATGAAAGATTTAATAAAATAAATAAATAAATTATAAACTCTGAATACTAAAAACTAATTTAGTACAAATTTATGTGTATGTATGTGATGTTTAAATCCTCTTCTTTCATTCAGTAAAAAACTCCTATAAAATATGTCAATAAAATTTAACTACTTTGCGTCAAACGTATTGTTTAACAAATCCAATTAATTTATAAACTTCCATTGAGGTTGATAAACAGAAACAGAAACAATCTTCTTTACATCAATGATATTTTTATATTTTTCTGTTGCAAATTTCTTCATATAAGTATTTTTATTTAATTGCTTCATTTTAATTTGTTTCATATCAAAATTTCAGATTTGTGTCTGAGCAGTTACAGCACATATATTTCAACACTTTTTATATCGCAAATTAATTGGATGAAAGTATTTTCGTTCAAAGCTGAAATAGATTAATTGGCGATTATTTTATTCGTTCTAAAATAAAATCTTTTTCTTTAAGATCGGAAAACTTATAGCATTCTAAAAAAGTTTATTTTAGTGTTTCTTTTTTTGTAATACGGTGTACAAGTTAAAAAACAACCATTTTTATTATTTTAAAGCACAAAAAAGTTTGGAATGTATTTGTTAAAGATTTATGACCCTTAAACTTTTTTTTTCTCACTGGTTATTGTCCTTCTTATATTTGGTCTCGTGGTCTCAATTTTATTATCACTGTTTTACATCTTCATAATTAAAAATTAGGTTTTTATTATTGTATATAATAATATCATAATAAAATACTAATCAAAATTTATAGTTTTGTAATATTTAACTTATTTTTTTCATTTGGATGTTAGGGTCGAAATAGCGTAATTTAGAAGCCCAGAAGCCGTGGGTTCGAGTCACGGCAGCAGACTCAAATTTTTATTTATAAAAATGTGGTATTTATAAAAAACTGCTTCAGCTGCAAACTGACATTTACTGATTATAAATTATATTATACGGATTAACTTAACTTTTTGTGGATTAACATAACCAGTAGGTACAGATTAAAACAAATAATGAAATATCTGTTTTATAAATAAAGCTTAACAATTTATTATAATCGAATAACATCTTCAAAAAAAATCAGTTTGCAGCCAAATATGCATTATAGTTTACATGAGGTGGTAAAGGATAGCGCAAGAAAAAAATATTGGAAAATTTATCGCTGCACGGCTAAATAAACTCAATATTTTAAGCGATTTTAAATAACCTTGCATATTTTTTTTCAATTATCTGTTTAAATATTTTCAGCGTAACAAATTAAAAATGCGTAGATTATGTTAATCTACTACGTCTACATAGTTTTTCCTGCCATTATGTGACACCAACTATCGCCTGTAAATAAAATTGCTTTAAAAATATCAAAAAACAGTTTTTAATGCGATCTAATCACATAGGCAAGCAAATTACTATTTTTAAAATAATTTTGCTCAGACCATAAAGAAAAGCAAGATACACCCATTTTCCTATACCAGCACTTATTTTAAAGGATTACACCGTAAAAACTAGCACACTTATTTTTTTTAAATTAATTTTCAACAAATAATTACATTTGTTTTATTTCCTGTATTATATAAAATAATGTTTTACTTATATACTTTTTTTTATAAACAATCACCTTCTGATATGTGTATGTACATATGTATATATTGTGCTTCTTCTCAAACATATGTCTAGAAAAATGCAAAATGATGATTTTTATTATTCAATAAATTTAAAAATTTCTCGAGGATTCTCATAAAATATTTTTAATAAATGAAAAATACGAATATTTTTAAATATGCTATAACCGCTTTAATTTGTAAGACAAATTATAATTCAAATATACTAAATTCACAGCTATATTCAGAGCAGGTAGTGATAAAAGAGACAGGGATTTCAACGACGTGTTAAAACCGACCCTAGAAACTATAATTACTTTTTTAAATCATTTATTTTTAACTTTCGCAAACATTTGTCGGTCAATTAAACATTAAGAATCCAAGAATCAATGACTTATGATTAAATTAAGTATAAGGCAAAAATTTGTTTGCCAGCTAAATTTAACAAGAGTAAATGCTGTATAAATAATACGATGTTGCCACTTTTTTGCATAATACTAGGAAAATGTCATGTGATTATCAATTAAACATTCAATAAATATTTTAGTCAGAAGTATAATCATATCACATATAAGAATTTAAAATAAATTAGTAATTGTATAATTATGCATGTTTAAATAAATGCTGCAACATTCTTCGTGTTCTTTAGTATTTTCATTATTAATCATAATATAATTTACATGCATAAAAATTTATTAAATTGCTGTAAATGTAATCGCTTAAAAAAATTTATAATAACACAAATTTAATACATTACTGATTTTTTTGGTCAAATAATTCAGATCAATTTCTCATTTCTCGAGAAATGAGAAACACTATGTACATATATTTAACAAAAAAAGTCCTCTAATTACAGGTTTATTTGCATACAATTTTAAATACGGGCAACGCTAGTAATAATAAAAAGAAAAAGAGTAGTGTTAGTTTATAAAAAAAAATTGAGCAGCTGTCTACTAGTAAAAACATTTTTTTAATAACAACAAACAATGTTAGCTTTATTAATCGATTTCCAAGAATACATAACGCGTGAAAAATATTTACACATCCACGACCTTCGCGATTCATTGGAACGCGTCGATTTTAGCCCAAAACATTGTCGAGTCTAAAGCGAAGAGTCTAAAATATAGGCGCTGACACCCTTGACACATATTATTTCACGCTTCGGAATCGTTTCGCTGTGTAAACACGCAAATCGACTCAACCGAACTAACGATAGAACAATATATTTTTTCAGGTATGGTTCCAAAACCGGCGAGCCAAGTTCCGCAAGCAGGAGAGGCTGGCCCAGCAGAAGGTCTCAATTGGGGGCGGAGGCACTCCCGGAGACGGGGGCAAAGGCGAGCCAGCGACGGGGGCCGTGGGGGGCGGCGGCGCCAACGCAGGCCCTAGGGCGGGCGAACCGCGTCCCGCATCACCCCCGGCGGCCGCGTGTCCCACGCCAGGGTCCACGGCCAGCCTGTCTTCCCATCACTCTTCAAGCGGAGATATAAAACCGCTGAATGGAGGAGGTAATTGTTTTTTTTATAGATATGAGTAGTGATAGTGACGATCGAATCCTTTGTGCTATAATTTAAAACCCTAATTTATTATTATTGCTACCTATCTCCAATTATAAATATCTCCTTTCTCTGTAAATATATTCAGTGACATCGAAAGCTTCCCAAAACTATCACAGAAAAATGTAGTAAAAAAACTTTAATATATTAAAAATTATATAAAACTAATTTATATTAAATTACCCTCTACAATAAGTCGACAAATATTGCTATAAATTATACAACAAAAATTACGGAAAACTATCATCATAAAACAATATTTAGAAATCATGAATTTTATTGTCACTCTGATTTTTATGTATTCTACAATGCATTAATATGAATATGTAAATGTAAAACTGTAATATATCAGCTTCTCAAACGGTCTTATTAGATTTTTTTGGGTTACTTAAGTCGCCGCCGACAATATGTGATATATGGCAATCGTTGCTCCGATAAGTATTTCGCTCATTTTGGAGTACAACAGTGGCAATTAATAACTCGAAACATTTATTATATGCTGGTGACCTGAAAGTATTAGTACAAATTTAGATTCATTCTTTTTACAAAAAGACCTGGACTACCTTACAGTGACAATCGACTTCCTTTCAGCATTGACAAGTGTCACGTTGTTACTTTTCCCAGATTCCATTGCTCGGCGTAATTCTTTTACAGTTTAAGCGGAGGTCCTTCAAGCAGAAATACTTCCGTCGCTGACTTGGGAGTGACGTTCAAGCAGGAATGTCCCATCGAGGATGCGGGGCTCGTGTCACTTAAATAATTTATTGGCGATAAGCGTTCTGTATGATACGCTAGTTTGTAACGCCCTCGATTATAGCTCTATTGTCTAGAATCTAAGTAAAGTACTCCTTGTTATTCAATTTAAAAAATCCAACATTTCTTTATAAGAGGAAGTATGGATCGTATCCGTATTTGTTTCCTGCCTTTTTGCTAAGAGCGTTAGGATACAATTCGTTGCATTCTTGGCGTAGCATCTAGCTAAGGAACAGTCTTGACAACCCGTCAATGCTTGGAGATTTTCGGATGCGAGTTTTAGAGTGCATTGAAGAGTCATGACCGTCTCCCTTATTCTTCCCCGTTGCGGCCAGGATGTCAGCGCTTGAGAACGCTTCTCTTGCATGAGCCATCCAGCTTCTCAATCCGCATATGTTTTACGTGTGCACCATTACTGTTTTTTTTTAATTGTATTATTATTATTATTTGTATAATGAACACACGACGCATTGGAGAAACTTGTCATGTAATAAAAAATAATATTATTTACGCAAATACAAAGATTTTCTGTTAACACTTAAATCAGCTTTAATTTGTATTTTAAAACGGGAAGTTTTAATTTGTATTAATACATTAATATAAAATAATATTTATAAATGCCTTTTAGATAAATAGTAGTGAAAGACAAATATTAAATAAAATATCAATTAGTTTACCATCACTTATACAGATACTACTTTACTTCAATTTTATAAGGTATAATTACCTCTACTAGATTTTTTTGCCTTTCCATGCTATCCATTCATCAATAGAACTCGTGACTTGTGAGTGGTCAAGCAATACATTATTAGATTAAATAGATTATTAATAGCAATATTACCATTTAAGGAGAAATGCTTTCATTGAATTTGTTGTATTACAGCTAAGTCGATATAAATAATTAGAATAATGCATTTTTTGCCGCTATTTTAAATATTAGCATTTTGAATCAATCATTCTGATCTATACAAATATATATAAATGTAGAATCTAGTCTCTTCTCATGTATGTATTATGTATTATACAATAAATTTATTTTTTTATGCGTTTATGCACAGTTGATACTTTAAGAAAGTGGAAAAAAATTAAGATATCTCATTCTGATTAATGGAAATAGTATTTCGTTATCTATTATTTAATTTATATTTTTATATTCATGAACGCTATCAAAAATAGTTTGAATACCTGCGCATTTATTTAACTTTATTGTTTATTTAGTCGTTTGTGAAGTTTTTAATACATTATTTTAAGAATAACTTAAAATTTTTCGTCACTAAACAATAATAGGAGAGTCAAAAATACCATCTTCATTAATTTGCGTCACTGGTGAATTGCAACTGAAACATTAATTTTAATTTAACGCGCTCACCTATTATTTATAAAGTGAAAAATTCGAGTGGGCTGCGTATGTATAGATAGATACATAAATATGGTCTCTATGTTCAAATTCGGAAAAGTCTAGAGATCCTGGCCGCAAGCCAGGTGTAAGAAATACCCGTCGTTGTACAATGTGAAATTCTTAACAAATTGTCGCGTCATATACGTCCATCATGCCAAAGGTTATTTTTTATAATCATGTCCAAAATTCGGCTATTTATAATAAGCAAACGCGCTCGCTTTTAATACACCTGTCTTCGATGATAATATTTTTACGATTTGGCGAGAACATACATTAATCGCGTTGCGATTCTCGGAAATCGCACCGTTTTACTAGTTAAATCGGATAAGCCTGCGTTTACGAATCTCACGTCACAGATTCCATTGACGCAGATTCCATTTCTAGATGTTTATGATTTTCGTCTGTGTACCGTTTCGATGTAAATAATCGCAATAATGACTTTGATTAATTATTTTCAGGCTTCGATCCTCTATTTGCCAAGATGCCCTACAGGGGCACAATCTCGCCACTTTTTCCAAGTTAGTCCCTTATTTTATTAATAATTATTTTTGTAAACAAAATTGCGATGTTCCTTTATATATAAAAATATATGTATATATAAATAAAATGCATTCGATTTCTAAAAAATGGCGTGATAAATCGCGAAGGAATGCATAGGAGTTGGAAAAGAAAAAAAAACACAAAATATATGTATATCTGGAGAAGATCTAAATTTATACGAAGTCGTCATTAGCCGTATGCTCGGTCTCCTTCAAAACATATCGTAATATTACACCCGTCTTCTTGTCGACGATTGATAGTAATTATCGACGTGTTTATATCGCAAAAGTTTTCCGGTAGAACGTGTGATGGATGATTTTGAAGCTCATTTTTCACGCCCACCTAACAAGGAATATACACTGACTTCCTGAAAGCTGAGGGATTAATGTTCGATTTTCAGTTTATACCAATTATATGCCACATAAACATACAAAATATTCATTGCATACCATTTTGGCTCGTTACGATCAAAAGCCACAGCGTTCCGATATTTTTGGATTAATGTTTGATGTTAATTTTATATTAAATTTGTTTACTTAGTGGTATGTTAGAATTATATGTTTTTGTGGTTTAAAAGTGTTACAAGGTCGATTATGCCTAAAACGATCAGAGTCCTTAGCGTCAACTATTTTAAATGGTGACTTTGATACGTATATTTTAAAAAATCGAAGTTATTTCTGATAATATGTGGATATATTTTATTCTGTAAAATATTTGTTGAGTAAGAATTCACAAAATCAAAAATTATGTCTTACCTTATTTATAATAAATCTATGTTATGTTGATTGAATACTTTATTTAGTGAGGCGTTGAGAATATTAGAGGCAGATTCAATAATATATATTTTTATTATATCATAATAATGTTTCCTTAATCTCAAAGATTGTGCAGTAAAAATAATGATTCTAGATGATTTAACTACAGCAGGAAGCCATGAACGATAAAGCATTTGAGCTTTTTTAATAATTGAACCATTATTACGGAAAATAAAAGAAGAAATATGTTATTGACTGATTAAATAAAACACGGATATTAATAATTGTCCTAGTTTTATAATATAAAAAAATAAACATAATAATTAAGTGAATTCAGGATTAAATTGTTAGTATGTATTATACCATAAAGAAAATAAATAATAAAACATATATTATATATTATATTAATATTTACATATATTAATTAGATATAAAAATAAAATAAATATATAATATAAAGCGTAGTCCATAACGTCTCAGACTAATAATTCTGAGGTTACGAGTTCGAGCCCCAGCAGCGGAATTTAAATTTTTGTTTTAAAAAATTGCGCTATTAATAAAAAACGGGCCTTAGCAACAGTGCATCTATTGGATATACATTATATTATGCATAATAATTTATAGTTAATAATATAGTCATCGATTCTTAGACTTTGTCTGGTTGTTAATACTTGTAGGTATTACACGACAAGGGTAGGTAGGTTCTATTATTTTTTTAAAGTCATATCAATACTTAGTCATAAACATGTCATCTTTAGAGATTCCAAAAAGTATCGAAAGAATTGCTTTATGTTGTATGGTCTATTCGCACGTGTGTTTCAAAGCGTGTGGATGCACCTCAAACCAAATTGCATACCAACTGCTTGTATAATTTATCGCTCAGTAAATATTAATTCCGAATTCACCTGTATATAACTGTTATGTATGTTGTACGATTACAGTGAAATTGGGCGACGACTCCCCGCTGAGCACAAACAACAACAAATGGGGGTGCGGTGGAATGGGAGTGAGCGGCGGAGGGCTGTCGGCCCACCACGCCGCCTTCTCGAGCTTGCTGGCCGCCGGGCCGCCTTACTTGCTCGCCGACCAGGTCCCCAGCCTGCCCAACTTGCCGAATCTATCAAACCTGCCAAAACACAACCATCTCTTCTAAGACGACGTTACAGCCCTGAATATATTCTAGTACATGCGTACCAACCGTTTGTTTCACGTTGTTCGGAAAGTAATGACCGTTTATGACTTTGTATTAGTCGTAGAATGACGCGTCTGTGCACGTTACTAATACGCGTCATCCTACGAATATCATTAAAAACAAATATGTGACCTATATAATGTATAGATATATAAAAATAATGAATATTAAACTCTGGTTGATCTAATAATGTATTTCTAACAAGGAATTTCTGTATCCCATATTTTAATTACATTTTTTTGCTATTATATATTTTCATGTTTCAAACCAGATGAGATAAGTACCTCTTTGGATAATTGAAAAACGAGATTTCGCCGACAGGCAAATTTTATTGAGTAAATATGTGGGAAGCCCCCATGCATTTTTTCAGTCTGCCGATTCCCACGCGGAGCAGTTTCTACTTATCTGATTAATATTGATAATAATTTTTGCAATTCTAATAAAAGCATACATATTTTCAAACATCTGTATAAAAAAATCAGATTTAATTTTTAATAAAAGAAGGCTCTATGAACTCTTTTTTTTTAATTTCTTGAAAAATGCAAATTCTCGATTTAATATTTTTCACAAATAGAAACACTAATTATGATATGTTTGTTATGCAAGGTCAATTTTAGAACGAAATATTTGTCATAAGTGATACATTCTTTGATTAACCAGAGTTTACCGCTATTACCCACACAAAATTTGGTTAAAATTTTGTTAATGAAAAATAGTATCTAATTCAGTTTTTTTGTTATTTGATTTTAAACCATAGTTTTGTGAATTTTTGCTCATAAACTGCTATTTCTCTAAAATTAAATGTCCAAGTTATTTGGCTGCTAATATTTTGAATATGTCCTTTCATAAATTACTATTTAAGTTAATATAATTGACATTTGATTTATTGTAAACTATGAGCCTTGAAACGAATTTCAACTTTATTAATTATTATCAGCTGGCTATTGATATTTACACTGTAATAATTTACATTTGTGTTAAAATAATAATTAACATACTCATGAAAATTGAGTTAGTAAAATTTTCTTTGAAATATTTATGCATGAAAATTATTTTTAATATTTAATAAAAAAGTATATGTTTTTTTTTCTTTTCATACGTTAACTATAATTGTTATAGATAAAAACATATGATTAAAAAATATAAATAGAAGCAGTTTGTCAACAAAATTGTGGTTTTTGCTATAAGACAAGATCATCGAATTTATTTTACGCTGTATTATTATTATTACAATTTATTTTATTGTGTTAAAATAGTGACAAACTGATGGATATTGATCTTTGCTCATGTTTAACTTTTTGCCTTAAAATAATTTGCTTGTAAAAATTATGATGATACAATATTTTTTAGTAATAAGAAATGCTTATTAATATAAAACAGTTTCATTTAATTTATTATGAGTTATTTTTAAATATAAAAATAAAACACGGAGCATTTTAGTCTATTAACTATATTTAATCTGCATTCCAATGTAGAACTAATTTGCTTAATGTCATCAGTGTTTTTTTACAAATTTTCTTAAAAACGAATCGAAATTAATCAATAAAAATTAAATTTAAAAAATACATGTGTCGTAATTGGTCCAATATTTTCCGAACAACTACCTTTATTTATTTTAAATTGCTGTGTTATTAATTTATTTATTTCAATCATTCCCATTTAATTACCTGTGTGTATGTTCAACGAATAAAAACGTGTAATTTCCCGTCCAATACACTTATGTTGTTTTAACAAACTTATCTCTGAATTATTATTCGCGAGTGTAGTTAAAATTATTAAATAAAATTTTATGTGCCAAATATTTATATAAAATACGGTAGGGTGTATAGTTTCTATTTTCCAATTGGACTATTTGATATGAATTATTTATTATTTAATTAAATTATACGATTTGTAAACGTTAAGTGATGTGAATTTTCTATTGAAAATAATTGTACGATAATAAAGAATCGCGAAATGTTCAATATTATAACAGAAATCAATAATACATGAAAATATCGACAGCGAAAGCGCGTTTTAAACGCGCCACTATTATTATTAATATAAAAAATGCCATGTCCGTATAAGGGATGAATGTGATGTTAAAATGGAAGAATAAAAAAAAACAACACAATATTTTTGTAATGAATAAAAATGACAAATATATGATTAACATTCCGTAGGAAAAGTAATATTCCTGTAAATATAAATGTTGAATTTTGCCAGTTGTGTTGAATTGTGATTTTTATTTGATACTATTTTTATTTTTATTGTGTTATTATAGATTCAACATAAATACGTATATAGATGAAATAGTAATATAGAACAACGCATCTTGTAAATAGTTGATAAGTCGATAAGTCCACGTGTGTATATATTTTGTCCCTCCTTATAAAGTATTATATAAATTTCTAGTCGTCAAATAATATTATTATAAAAAAATAGTTAATATTTAAATGAATAAAAAAAGCTCTGATTGTTTAGGAGATTGTATAAAGTTTCGTTTTATATGTGTTACGAGTTCTTAACCGTCGAATATACATATTATTATTAAATATAGTAATCGTTGGTTTCGTTGTGATTTTTTTAAGAAATCTCGTAACAAGCTGAGCTGAATTTAATGTTTTTGTGAACTGATCGCGATGATGAAACAATAAAATCGAATTTTCAATTATTTTCTTGTTTTATTGATATGATCTATATTTGAAGGTCGACCCTCTTTGTTTTAAGGTCGAAACCTTGCGCGTGTGCCATTTCAAAATTGCGGCCATGCACTCAAACGTTATATTATAAATGGGTCATTATTGCATTGGGGAACGCGGCTAAGTATGTTTGTTTCAGGAACGTGGATGATGTGCGTGTTTGTGACGCGTCAGGAATGGCAGGAATTACGGAATCCCGAAAGTCGTCGGTCACACGTAAAACGGCACGGTGATTCACGCACCAGCTTCGTGTCCATGGTCCACAGAACACTCCGGAAAATCTTCGTGAAAAATAGTTCTGCGATATACACACATTCAAGAATATTATCACTATATTTAGGATTGTTGGATGTGGCGCGTGGGCGAGGATGCCAGTGGTGAATCTTGGATGAGAAAATTTATTTTACAGAAAATAATAATAGCTAGTCTAAGTAACTAAATCCAAATAAATGCATAACATAAATGGTGAGCATTGCCTCTCACGCCAAACTTTCGAATTATGTGAACACACGTAAGATTTAAAAAATGCTGGAAAAGTTCTCGGCTATCCCCTATATAGTTCCGACCTAGCTCATAGAGACTTTAATTCCCCACCTTCAACATAACAACATATTTGAAGAAGCGCTTTTCCGACTACGAACGAAGACATACCTTTTGGAAAATAATTTGCATTCAATGACATGTTCATATTCATCCTCAAGACTTTGAGGACGACTTACTGCAGGAATACAAGTTCAGTGAGATCTAGTTCCTTCCTCCCAACACCACTCCATTACTCCAGACCTTGGATCAGCAGATAATTTCGAACTTAAAAAAGCTTTATACCAAATTACTATATCAGCGATGTAACCGAAGGAACGAATCTGACCCTTGAGCTATCTCAAGATCATCCATAAAGCATGAGGTGTAGTTACATAAAGTAACACTCAAATCTGCTTGGAAAAATCTGTTACTTTATTGCGTTGACAGGTTTGCGTATTAACAAAAGCCAATAATTCTTGATTGTGTTCTTGTGGAATAACATGGGATTGGAAGTGAGTGAAGACGATATTCAAGAATTACTGGAGAAACATGGTTAGGAGCTGACCATCGAAGAAAACTAATAGAACTGCATCGCGAGCAACAGCACAACACTAAAGAGGCTGGAAAACCCCTAACTTAAAATGGGAATAGGGATATCTGCAATATGAAAAGCACCACCTGTGAAAGGCTGTAGTAGTGCGCGTCATAAATCAATTTAATGACAATGTAATGTCACTTTTTTTCCAAATCCTTGAAAAGAGGCAAAAGCAAGTATCATTGGATAGGTTCCCAGATAAAGCTTTACGAAAAAAATGAGACATCAGTAATTCTGATATGAATAATTATTTTATAATAAATTAAAAAAAATAAAAATATTAAAACTATACGTGTATTTTGTAAGAAGAAATTTGCTTTGACATACGAGTGTTTTGAAATACGAGTACGTTTCCGTATCAAATTATGCTCGTAAATCAAGGTTCCATTGTATAATAGTTGTAAAATATGCATTATAAGGGTAATAAAAACGCTAATGATTATGTGTTCCTTGGATTTATAAAGAGTCAGAATGGTCTTCCGAAACCAAGCATAGATGCATCTTTTTGTCGAAAGCAATTGTGCCGACGCTCTTTAAGAACCATACCCCAAAATATCATCTCTGAGCAAGCAGGTATGGTATCAGATTACTGAAAAAATCTCAATTGAAATATGCCTGCTCTAACTACTTAAATAATTTTATATGAAAAGATAGTTTTCGTAATTGTATGGCCTTCTTATAGTGTCCATAAATGCCATAATATGGCATTTTCCCGGTTTCATTCATCATCATAATTTTTTTTAATTTTCAGTTGGAACGTTTTGTCAAAAGAAACTTTTAGTAAATATCTCTGAATCACTTTCAAGAATAAGTGGAAATTTAATCTGCGCATAAACGACATCTGCGAAAAATCTTCCAATATGCTTTGTTATAAGGAACGCGTTTCACTTTGACAATCTATCAGTTATTTGGATCCTATATGGTACTTTCGTTTACAGCATTATTGAATCAATATAATATATTAAGTCCCTGAGTAACCAAATAATCCCTCTTAAACAAAAAAATCCGAAATGGTTGCTGGGATTCCTTTATTTGTTCTTGTACCCCAAATCTTTTCTTTTAGGAGCACTGAAATACGATTCGCTGAGTACTAGCAGAAAGGTTTTTGTCACTTTTTTGTGATTTGAGGTAAAACTAAAATTTCTGTATTTATCTAATAATATCTTCTGAAGTGTACACATTATTTTGTAATTTGTACCGTTCACAATATATTCCGTACGCTGTTTCGCTTTTTGCTAGGGCGATATAATGCCATTTTTTTTTTGTACAAGCATATTACAATAAATCCGCTAGTATTTATTTATGATTTTCTTAAAATCAATATAATTTTAATTATCCTTTGATTTTCAAGTGATTCTAGATTTAAAAGATACACAAAATAACAACTTTTTTGAACTGTAATATGTAATATAATGACATATTTGCAACTATTTTCTTATAAACATTTTTAGGAATCTAACAATACGTGTAAAAAAATAATTTATTTATTTATGTAAATCTTTCAAGACGTTTTTAATTTATTATATACAAATAATTTATAATGTACTATATCATAATGTCTATGTTTATATATGTATATAGTAAAACTAATAATATATACATATTGATTCCAAATATATGTTTCTCAGTAGTATCTCAACATTTGAAGGTATATTGTTTGTATACTATTAGTTTCAGTTTTTCAGTGTTTTCTATATGAATATATTGAGTTTTGTCTTCAGTATATTCTCTCAATATATTATATAATATATTGAGAGAATCTCCTTCTCATATTCAATACAAGTTCTTTGACTTATTTTTAAAAATATAGAAAATCAATAACATGATTTGTACAATACATTAATGATATAAATCGGTGAATTAGAATCTCGTATCAAATGTTTTTAAATTTATATTGTGTCTGGAAGATATAAAAATAGTGATTCTTATTTAATTATAATAATTCCGATCGATCGTCACAGATTTGGTTTTCCTAGATTTTCTTAATTTAGCGGATGAATAATCAAAATAAAATCTAGCTCGGTCGTGTATAGTGACATATATTGATTGTAAGCTGAAATAATAATTTATATTTAATTTAATAGATTATTTACTTACTTATTTACTTGGTAGTTGTTGATTGTGTTGACCTCGTTTTAAAGCATTGTAACGCAAAAGAAGATTTACATAAATAAATTAAAATAGAAATATTATTTTAAATGTTATTTATTGTTTTATATTCATGACTCTAAATAACTGAAACGACTGGCGAATATATTTACTATCAGTTGTGGTTGTTGAGTCTCTTGAGTATTATATAAAATATTAAGAGAATTTATATTAGATTATATTATATTTAACAAAAATAATTCGACATTTTTAGCTTTTAAAAAATAACTCTTTGTGCATGGAATTTTATTATACAATATGCACTAAAAAAAGTCTACGATATCCTTGATTGAAACAAAATTTCTTAATAGAAAAATGATTATGATTTACAAAAATCTGTTGCTAATGTTAAATTTAAAACATTAAGTCTGAAGCTTCGATAGTTACAAAGCATTTAAACTGAAACTATGCTTGACGTTCTATCGAATAATTCAGTCATATCAAAACGCCAATTTTGAACAAGAATTTCTATAAGCCAATATCTTCAAATACATATATTAAAATCTATAAAAGTCTAACTATAATAATTGTTTTTATTTATATATATAATAATCTGATCATGAATTTTTAACAATATGAACAAATATTTTTTGGTGGATTACACCCATGGTCGCTGAGAAGCTGCGAGGGAAGCTCGCCGGCAGGTGGGTGGGTGGGGTCGGGTATTTCCCATTGGAGTGGCGTGGGTATGGCAAAACTCGGGTGGGGTACTATAAAATCTAGAGCAACCGCCGTATCCTCAGTTCAAATCCAGCCACAACTCAAGCTTCACACAAGCTTACCAAACAAGCGAACAAGATGTCTCTGGAACGCCAAGTCAGGGCCAAGGTAAACATACAAAAATATCTTTCAACGCATACTTAAAATAATATTATATTATATAACGTTTATATTGTACAATTGCAGTTGGCTGGAAAGCGCGATGTCAACATGGAGAAGGAAGCCCAAGAATGGATTGAAACCGTTCTCGGCGCTAAATTCCCACCTGGCGAATTATATGAAGATGTTCTTAAGGACGGAACAGTCTTGTGCCAATTGATGAACAAAATTTCCCCTGGATCAATTGCCAAGATCAACACCAGTGGAGGGCAATTCAAGATGATGGAGAACATCAACAAGTATGTGTTTGATTTATACATATTAGATTAAAGGAGAGAGTTTTTTCTTATATTTTTTATATCGATTTAGCTTCCAACTGGCAATCAAGAGCTACGGAGTTGCCGACATTGACGTTTTCCAAACAGTTGACCTCTGGGACAAGAAGGACATCTCTCAAATCACAAGTACCTTGTTCGCACTCGGCAGACAGGTATATATTTCCTCAATCTATATTAGAAGATGCATATAAATATTTTATATTAAAATATATTTTATAGACTTACAGGCACTCGGAATGGAGTGGACCTTTCCTCGGCCCCAAACCATCTGAAGAATGCAAGAGGGACTTTTCTGAGGAGCAATTGGCCGCTGGAAAGACAATCATCGGTCTCCAAGCTGGTTCCAACAAGGGTGCTACCCAAGCCGGTTCTAACATGGGCGCTGGACGCAAAATCTTGCTTGGCAAGTAAAGGACCAATCTGCGAACACTTCACAACATAACATCTCAACATTTATAATGCGACAAAATGTGATGTCACGTTAATATGCAACATATTAACTATATTGTAAATATTTTTATTTTACTATATTGTTAAATTTAATATAATTTTATATAATAAATCTACGTGTGTTATGTTATACAAATTTTATACGGAATAATAATATGTGATAAAGAATAAATATATATATTATATAAAACATATAGACTTTACTTTATTAGACTATAAAATTCAAGAATTATTATATATTGCATGAAAAATATTTATTGTCATGACTAGAGCCGAGCCCAGTAGAATATTTCGGTTCAGATTTTAAGTGTGTTATTGATGCGACTTCAAAATAAGCATACAACTTTAGAAGCAGTTGATTGATGACCAGCGCTCGTTTCGACTCAAGTAAACTAAGAAATATGTTAAATTTGACTAAAATATGTTTCAATAGTATATTATTAAATAATTGCTCGCTGTATTTTCAAGTATAAATATAGCTGAATGTTTATTCGATATTAAGTAAATATTTATATTAAAGTGGTCTGCTTTATTAAACATGATTTAGATGTTTAGAAAATTCTAAAAATAGATGGTTGTTTATTGGTTCTTAAATAAAAATTTTACTTTGCAGCTTTACGTAATTTTCCAATATAATATTTTATCTACGTATTATACGTTATTTATAACGTTACAGACATATTTAAATGTTAACAATGATTTTATATTTATTAGTAATGATTTAAAAACTCCTTTTTATATTTTAATTAAAAGCTCTTCTATTCAATCAAAAATAAATTAATTTAAAAATAAAACACATTTTAAAAATGGTCAAGAGATGTCCTCTTAATTTTATAAAATTAATTATTAAATTTAGTCACAGATGTCATATTTTAATATAATAGAATAATTATATATAAAATATTAAACTTATACAAATTTACTACATATAAATATAATTATAATCGTATAAACTGATCTTTTTCACAAACATGCTACATAATTTAGCTCAAAGTCGAAAGATGTCACCCGAAAGCTCTTTGGAGCTTTTCTTTATTTATTTTATATATTTATAATTCGATCTATTTAAATCGTTCTAATTAGAGAAGCTCAGATCTAATGAATGAATAAAGTTAAATTTTTGCTTAATCGCGTTGATACAGTTATTGTTTTTGCCATTAAATTATTCACAGCTTTGGTTTGTAAAATAGCAATAATACATTATGTGTGATATAAATTATATTTTGGGGTAATCTTTATAAATGTTTTAATGGTGCCGTTTTATTGGTTTTACAGCTCGTTTACAATCTTACTAACAAATTTACGGACAGTCGCTGCCAAAAATTAAGCTATTAAGTAGAAAACAAATTGTATGGCTCTAAAGATTTTATAACTAAATTTTAAATAATATTATTTATATTAAAATTATGTTTTAATTGTGTTTTTCAGGATAGCTTTTTCTCAAAAATGAGATAAGATCAAATCATACCAGGAACAAAATTACTGACTTCGAAATGAATTGATAAATCATCTTAAAATCAGTAAATACACCTTTTAACTGATCTTTTTTTTTATTAATACATATGAAAATGTAGCTCTATATTATAGAATTTTTAATAGCAATAAATATATCGATTTAAATTAATTGTCACGATAGAAATTAAAAAAACATTCATATGGGACTCAAAGTTTATTCTTTAAAGTAAAAAAGCTCGAAATTTTGTACTTGTTTGGACTTGGTCTAAATGTCAAATAAAATTTTATAGTCAGTACTAATTTTAGTTTATCAATATTGCACTACCACTATTAAAAAATCCATTTTTTTTACATATATAACATACATCTGTGAGCTTTAATTATAAGCTACAAAATGTAATAAATAGCTAGTTGTCAAATTGTGACATGTTTTCATTGCAGCTCAAATATTTTGAGTTCATATAAAGGTAATTAAAATATAAACTCGATTTTTATCAACATTAAATATGTATGATCTGACTTTAGAAGTCAGATCATACGTTTTTAATTTAACATTTAACGTTTTTAAAGTTTAATTTTAAGATTGTGCAAATATGCAAAAACGTCATTTCATACTTGGAGAATTCAAAGAAGATTAAGACTAAATATGTTCTCGATTTTATAGTACACATATATTGGCGAAAGTACTTTTTTAAAGATAAAATTCATAAAATTCAATCGATGTTCATTGACCATGAATCACATTCACGTTTATTACAATTGGCACTACAAGCATCAAAGTAGACATAGAATGTTAGAGCTTATAAATGAATACGAAGTACGCACTATTAAAATTAAATAATAATCATAAACATATGTATCTTGTCTACTGTTTATAAGTTTATTGCTAAATTGAAGAAGCATTCGCCAAACTTAGTGCTATAACTATAATATTCGAATGTCTGTACCATATTTAATATTTTCGACGTAGCCGTATGATAAATATTTTAATGCGTTTCGTGACTTTTTTAGTATTTTAAACTCTACCAAGCTAAATAAATTAAGCACTGATTACATTTCCTACAGGTATTAAAAAAATATAACGACGGAAAGTTTATTGCTAGGGCTTACAAAATCGGCCATATGAATTCGATATATTTTAAAGTATTTTTTATTATCTGTATTGGTTGCAATTCTTTAATTTTAAGGTTTTTAGAATCTTGGGATTCGAGATTTTTACTCTTGATCTTTTATTTCTAAATTTATCAGAGGGTAACTATAATGCAAAATGTGTTGATCTTTTAACTAATATATATAAAAATATATGTATTTTTATGAATATTAATAATTAATATTATTTTTATAAAACATACAATTATTTAATATTCATAAATTATTAACAGTATAAAGAATATTGTTTGGTTTTACAATTTGCTTTATTAATGGTTTTTTTTATTTATTTACTATTATTAAAAAATTCAAGAAAATAATGCATTAAGTATCTAAGACACTATCTACTTTCTTTAATAAATATCTTAATATTGAAATACATGTTAGTTAGTCAATAGATGCTGGTTTGATCGTTATTATTATTTTATGCCAAAGCCTTCAAAACATCAGCTCTTTATTATTACTATTTAAATTAATATTTACACCAGAAGAGCTTTTTTTTTACAAACATATAACAAATATTTGCTTACGTTTTTATGTAAATTAAGGTCTTACAATTTAATACATCGGACTAATTTTGGGACGAATTACTTTCTTTGCTGCACAAGCTTGCATAATAATGTCTTCGAATACCATTTTTAAAAATAAATATGCGCTTTTAATTAACGTTTATGAGATATAGAGTCACTTGAGCGTTATATAGCTATTTGTTTAGTGGATCCCGTCGGCAGCTTGTCTTAAAATTTCGTTACTTTTTGATGCAATAAATTTTATATCTTCGTTGGCGGTCTTTTCGTTTGCATATTATTAATAAAAACTTATGTTATATTTCACATTATTTTTTTATAAATGCTTCATAAGACATCATTGCAGCATCTTTATAACTAATAACAATGATTGAACTGGTATTCAATAAGAAATATTATTTTTATCCCATTTATTTCTCATAATAATAATTATATATAGAATAAAATCTCAAATCTTGATGCTTTTATTTAAAAGATATACTTGAATTTTAAACTGTTTTTTTTACTGAGATCTCCCAGGAAATCTCGGGAAAAAATCTCTAGTGATGGGCCTTGGAAAATTATTACAAAATATCTGATCCGTTGCTATGTGAAAGGCGTTTATTTTCATAATTTTTGTGATAACTCAAATGTTCAGATAATATAATTTTATTCTTTTGTTGAATAATATAAACATACAATAATCGTGCATAATTTTCACATTTCGCCTTATTTCTTCTGCAATAAAGAATCCATTAATACACCGACCTGGAGATCAAAAGAGCGTGGGCAAACACCAGAGCAGCTGCTGATGATCACTCGTGCCGCAAAAACATCACAACTTTTGAGGTATTTTAATTATGAAAACCTAAATTTTGCACGCACCACCATCCGTGTGATTCCTTCTTTTTGAAATATAAAAAAAGTTTATTCATCCATAATATACGGTAGATCGTCAGCTGAAAGCTAAATTGTGTTTTTGTATGCACATGCAATAAAATTGGCATCGGCAGCCTTTTGCCGCTGTGACATCTAAATTGCCAACGCCATTAGAATATTTATGATCGTTTATATATAGTAAATGTTAATAGACTTTCTAGTGCCATTAATCATACCGAACAGGGATCGTCTAATTTTTCAACTTAATAAAAAATATATATATTCTAATAATTTAAAATATACAATATTATATGTCTTTACAAACCAGAGCTCAGATTTTTTATTTAATGACTCATTCTAAACTTTGCAATAATCAAGTTCAAGTCCTACTAATTTAATAAACAAAATACATGCATATATCATCAGTTTATTTATTTGATATCCTAGCAAGGACACGTCGATATGCGCTAAAGTGCAGCTTTGGCTCGTGCTCTTCAATGTCGAGGGTGCTCCGCTGACCCACTGACATTTTTGTCACGTCCATCGCGAATTCGCCTAAACTAAAGGTACATTATGGAGTGTTTCGTCAGCAGCCCTGTCCCAAGTCGGGTGTATATTTATAGTTTTGATATCGAGGACGCTGGCCGACGCCATATCGCGTTCCCACTTCCATTCCAATTATATTCCAAGGAGTGTGTCATCGACCGGCTTCGTTCGGCTTCTTCTACTTTGGGAGAATTCGGCAGTTTGGGAAGACGGAGAGTCTTCTTCCTGGACACGTGCGAAGATGACATGATGACACCCGACAGCTGTGTCCAATCGAAACTACTTGATACTTGAATTGTCTTTTGACTACCGCGATGAAAGTCGACGCCAACTATGAGTAATAGCTTACAAAGTTTAATAGTAAAATGGTATTTTTAAATAAATTTGACAGAGAAATTAAATTTTAAAATATATATTTTATCATATAAAATATATTTTCCGCATATTTGTCTGTCAAAACTTATGAAGACGTATTACATACATATGTACATACCATTATTTTTATTTTAGAGAATTGTAATCATATGCTACAAATTCTTAATAACTAATGAAACTAGATTATCTAAAGAAAGCATTAGAATAAGGAACAAATAGTTGAAAATGCAATGGATAATTTGAAAAAATATTCATTGTTTTTTATTGTGGTTTTGGGTTTTAATGCCGAGTAGCGTGAAACGTTTGATGCATCTGTCTGGTAATCATATATTTTTATTAAAAATTAATATATGTATATAATGTGAATCAGGTGTCAGTGTCGGACGGCGATGTCGAATAAGGGAGGGTGTCCAGATGAATCGAAATTGTATATTAGGTCATCGAGTCAGTATTCCGAAATCATGGAGCATATATGTTGAAGTACTTCTTGAATGTGTAGGCGGGTCTTGTCCAAGTGCATGCGAATATATTGATTGTAAGGCGTGAAAGTGATAGTAACTAGCAATACACTAACCTAGTGTATTTTTTCGAGAAAAATATAAAATGATGATTTCTCGATAATTCTTATAAATGTTCTTTATTGTGAAAATTAAATTCATACGAATATTCTCAAATGTTTATAAATGCTGCAATTTTTCAAATAAGCAGTGATAGAAATCTAAATCTAACTTGAATTTCCAGCTGCATTCAGAGCAGGTAGTGAAAAAAATGTCAGAGATTTCTGATTAACATTCTAAATACATTGCTAAATAATTTAAGTTTTATGACCGACTCTAGGAATTACGATTAGCAAACATTTTGTTCCGACTTCCTCGAACAACTGCGAGTTAAGTAAAAAAAATAGGAATGTATCGATTAATGACTTTAAAATAATTATATATCTAAATCTTTGACCGTTATTTAAACATGCATTACAAAATTCAGTCATATGATAATATGATAATGATATAAACGTATGTTTAAATAAATGTTTTACACATATTTCCCGTTCCTCGATATTTTAATTATTATTTATTATATAATATAGTTTACATACATATTTATTGACCCAAATTGTTGCAAATAAAATCAGTAAAAAGATATTGTTAGATATATTTTTTCATTTGTCAAAATTATTTAAGAATTCTCACAAAATTAATTTATGGTAAAATTTATTAAGAATTTTCAAGAAATATAGATCAATTTAACATTTATCGAGAAAAGACAAAAACTACACTCACCCCTGTACAGCATTTAGCAAACATTGTGCATCCACAATATTTAAAAAAAATCGTTTTGTAGCTATTAAAAACAATTATCAAAAGTACATCTAGAATTTGTTAGACTTAAAAATTAAAGACATCGAATTTTTTCTTAAATCTATATTTAACCCTTAAGTAGTGAATACGTTTTTGACTGCTATATAGTAAAAAATTAGGAAAGCATTAAACATGTTTTTAAAATATATAATAATATATTTATATATAAGAGTAGAACCATACTATTGCCAATGCAGCGTTTTATTATTTTTTGCAATATTTATTATTAAAAAAATATTTTTTATTACTGGTAATATAATTAAATTATTGCTAAAAATTACGGTAGATGTTACATTAGTATATCATTTAAAATAATATTTTTTTACCATATTTATTGTAATTAAACATATTTTTTGCGTTTCACAGTGAAAGTCAACCCTGCCAATGCTCAAATTTTCCAGTTATATTATAATCTTGAAAAATTTGTTTATATGGTTGACACAATATATTTATTTTTAGAATCTGATTGTTTCCTGACGATCTTTCTTTTTGCTTCAATCTTCTTCTATTCTTTAATCGTCTTGCCTAAGCCATGATGATAAATATTTTTCATGAATAATCGCTCAGTGAGACAGAAAATTACTTAAGATAGATACTTTTCCGTCGCCTATTTATTGTTACAGTGTCATAAATGGATTATCTAAAATACCTTCTAAATATCATCATATACTATATGCTGGCAGCAGAAAAAATAAACAAAAAACGCGTTCCTTAAATAAAAGGATTCAATATAAGCAACAACTGAAGTCTGAAAACGATAGTTAATTTAATCCAAGTAGCTAAGACAGTTTTATTGTCGCTGATATTTGTTTCTAAATTTAAACAATACAAGTTCATTAGTCTTTACGTATATTTAAATAATATAGGAAGTATCTTCAAATAAAAGTGTTATTTATAGTGAAATATTGTATTTCAATATTTGTTGATAGTGTAGATATTTTGCCTATTTTTATTTTAAGAGTCGTAATAATACTTTTTCGCAATCTATTATATTACCTAAATATGCTTAACTACATTATTATGTGTCATTATCTTACTTTTATGTAAAGCTAAGTCAACATAAGCTTCCTTCACACCCAAGCCAAAATATGAATTCATTTTTTTACTTTGATATATTTATTCTTCATGAATGCTCCCTCCAAAGAGATGAGTTCTGAACATTCCTTTTAGCCAATCCGCTAAAACGCCGTTTCTTTTCAAATTATTATTGTAACGTTTCTTATGTAATTTCATTTCAATGCGTCGATTATGTGTGATAACACAAACAAGTAATATAATACAAAAGCATTTTTTCTTTGGGACCTTTACCGGGCCGCAGACAGTTGTTTTAAAACACTGTCCTATGTGATAATCTCGCAGAAAAGCAAGAGAAGCGCTTGTGTAGCGGACCTTTTACTGGCGTTTGGAGCTTAATATTAAATTTATTATTGTACAAAAATATTTAGAACAAAGATTGAATCCTCAAGTAATTTAATACGTCACAAAAAATATTTTTATTTATAAAAGAAACATACGACTGCGCTGCTTGATTTTTATTAAGTTATTCTTGTTGAAATATTAATAAATATATAATAATTTATTCATTTTATGTATAAATATTTTATTATTAAAGCGATGACTTAGATTTCCAATAACGACGTGTAACAGTCCGACATAAGTGACTGTTAGACGAAGTTTATTTTGATTCGCCGAGTTTTGTGGTTCGTTTTGAGTGTCGGTCACATTCAAAATCTAGTGTCGCCTAATTACCGACAAAAATACACCGGCAACCTGGGGGCTTCGCTCCCAAATTTGATGATTAATTGATGAGTTGTTTGCCGTAGAGTTAGGGCGTTACAAAATACGCGCGGAAATTGTTTTTTTATAACAACAAACTTTTTTTAGTTAAGGAAATGGTTAGTCATTTGTAAAATTTCTCGTTTCGAGGCTTAGTTGGATATATCGATTCAAGGAAATATATGAATAATGCAGTTATACCAATACTATTCATTTACATGTATTTATTTAAATTTAATTAAAACCATCGTAAAATATAATACAAGTAGGATAAAAAAATAATACATAGTTAGAAAGAAAAATATCATAAAACATAAAATTTAAATGATGCGAACCGTGATTAAAAGATTGCATAAATATAATTCAACCATCAACACAGAAAAACTTATCTAAAAACCGAAATCTATATTTTTTTAGTATAATTAAGAATTTTAGAGAAAAAAAAATGCAAATTACATTGTCTGGGGTGATCATGACTACTTGGCAATTACAGTGTCACTTTTAGATCAAACCTTATGTTGTAAAAAATGCATATTAAAATATAAAAAATCTTTAATTGTTTTTTTTCTATATTTTTCATAGTGAAGTCATTTATGAGTTCATCAAAATTTGTTTGTCTAAGTTTAACAGTTTCATTGCACAAAATGCGTAGTGCAGACAATATCTTTAACTTATTTTTAATTCGAGTAAGTTTTGAAAAATACATTTTTCCTGAACAGTTAGTAGCCATTAAGCTAAGAAAAAGCCGCAAGATTGTTTCCCCATTGGGTAAAGCCATCTTATATTTTTCTTGTATATTATTTGATAAAGGTCTGTAAGAGATAGAAAATATTTGTGGGCTGTAGCTTTGTCTCCCATGTATATAAGAGTGCAAAAATTGATCAGTAGTTTTAGCTTAAAATGTTGTTGTGATCCTTCTATCAATAGTTCAACGTCTAACTTCAATAATGTCAAATTGGTAAGAAAAGAAAACGTGTTTGCAACATCAATATACACAGCACCTTGTTTTCTTAAATTAATTTAAAGATAATCTAGTATACTAATAAAGGATTTAATCCTAAACTTATCGCTTGAAGAAAGTTCATCTAAAGCATCTGGACCAGCAATGCACTTCCGTCTATCCCTTACTGTTTCCTTAATATTTTTATCCTTCGGATAGGACTGTAATCAACAATTGGCAAGGTGGTATTTGTTTGTTTCTCAAGCTTTTTAAAATCTTTTCTGATCTTCTGTAAAAATTTTAAAGTGACATGTTAAAACTTTCACAAGTACTCGATAACAAAACTGATTTCTGAATGACTTGTTTAACCTTGTGAAAGTTTTTGATGACATCAGTGATAGCACTGTAATTTTACAAAATAGCCTTCGTGGATTTTGCTTGTGCCTCCTACCTACCTAAAGTCATAAAAAATTTTAAAATGTAATTTAACTTGTTCGATATTTCGTGACGTGTCAAAATAAAAGGAATACATTTGCTTTATCTCAGGCAAGTCTAACGGTACCTAGCAGTTATGTAGTATCAGGAATAATGTTGTGTAACAGAGAAATGACCGCATCGCAGCGACCTGCCGGCCCATTTTTTTCTGATAGGGATCGCTGGCGAAGTGAAAATAAAACCAGGTATCGCATACACGAAATTCTTTCTACTGTTTATACATTTTTTGTCTCCATTCAGGCATATTTTTACCCAAATAGTTCACTAAACATATGTGTTAAATATTAGCAATCAGTCTCAATAAATATATAAATATGAAAAGTATGATTTATATATTTTTTTATAGTTGCAACAACTAAATTTTATACTCAAAAAAGTTGCAAATTTTTAATATTTTATTAATTTATTTGAAAAAATGCAAATCAATGATTTTCAAAAAATGCATATGTTAAGCCAAATTGTTTGGGACTAAAAGAGTTATGCAGAATTCACGTATTTTTATTTATTGAAATAAATTAGCATGTAGTTCTCTGGTCTCTAATATAAAAATTTAGAAGTCACCCAGAAGCGGTCAATCAAAGACGATATATTGTCCTAGATGTATTGTTCCAGAAGAAAAATAATTTGCACCCGAATATATTTTTTTATATTTAATGAAAGTATTTTAATTAAAATAGTTTGTAATTAAAATATTTGTTGTATCGAAATAATATTAATAAAGGCAATATCGGTAATACCGGTATTGTTGCAATCCCTAGCTATATGTTACAAACTATCTACGATCACACAAATAACTTAGGAATAACCGAGTTAAATTATCTGAGCAACCGAGGTCCGACATTTTTTTAATAATAACCCATGACAAACCTTGTTGAAGGTCTTTTCAAAATCCATGAAAGACAGAAGGTTAGTAACACTGAAACTGGTGAAACGAAAGCCATGCTGTTAGTCTAATGAAAATTTTATGTTTAAAAGAGTTCGTGTAGTTATTTTTAAAATACTATCTAACTAATCATTTCCATGGGTATTATAATATAATTAAATAATACAAAATTAGTGACATACTAAATCAAGTGACGCTTAACATAAATATTTATTTTTATAAATGCTTTCTTACATGTTTTACGACACTCAACTTGAGCCACGCCTTTTTAATTAGCTAAAATGATTTAATATAGACATTTGAGTGCCACTTAACTTTTTCATTGGTAAATCAAAATTTATATTGTGGAATTTAAAATATCAATATTTTAAATTTAAAAGTAGAAATTAATATCTTTTAATTCTTACCTTTATTAAAATTAAAGCTGTCTTTTTTATAAAGCATGTAGTATTTATTAGGTCGGCTTCCGAAGGTAGCGATATTAGTTTTAAAGCGCAATAAAATAAATTTTATTAGTTTTTACGATCACCAAAGCTTTTGTCTGACTATTTCTATTGTGGTTGTACGCATCTCAGTCTGAAATTTCGAGGGATTAGCTAAAAGCCGTTCATCGCTTGTATGCTGCAATTTTAATGTTTATACTGTATAATGTCCATCATGATGCACTTGAAAAACCTGTCAAGTTATGATTATCTGATTTGTAATTCAAAATAAAAATCTGTCAGCGGAGGTATGCAATAACCATATCGATTATATTTGACACCGACCGTATCTTTTGTTCAATTTTTTTTTTGAAAGTTTAAAAAAATAAAGATTTTTTTATAGGCTTGTAGAAGTAACTATAATAAAATTACTGAACATCTATTTAAATAAAGCTACATGGTATACAAAATACAAAAACTACTATAAATAAAAATGCAGATAGCAAAAAATTAGAGCAGAATTAAAAGTTATCGTATTGTAACAAGAAAATTTGATTTTTTTATAATGTCTTTGACATATAAAAAATATATATATTTACTTAAAAAATAAATTATAGTAGTGTTAAACCGTAGATTTTATACATATTTTTGCTGAAAATTCAAAAAGATCATTAATAAAATTTTAATTAATAAAACGAGACCCTACCGAAAAATATAATAATACAGCTGAAATCAGGAAGTCTATGTGCTTTGTTTTGGTTGATATAAAAAATAGCTTTAAACTTTTGAAAAGCCTAATATTATTACTAGCTATTATATTTATATTCAGTATTATAAAATATACGCATATGAATTGATAATTCCTTAACTTACTTAAACTTGTATTCCTTATCATTGATTCAAATTAACGGCACGAGATTTATTTAATCTCATGCAAACATCCTTAATAAATAAATCGGTAATCATTGCAAAGTATTCAATAATTACGGACGAACCAGTAATAGTAGAAAATAAAAATGTGTGCCCCTTTCAATAAATAAATTAAGTCTGGTATTCCTACACATTTCATTTACATATATTATTACTCATAAAAAAACCATCCGCGCTAAAGCAGTGTCACACAGGTATGTTCTGTGGTTCTCCCACGGTCATCAGGCCAGAAAGCTCAGGTGTGAAAGAGTGAAAATATCCGGACTTCTGGAGGGGGCCGTAACTCAATACCTACTACTTGGCCAAACCAAATTGAGATAGTGACGTCACAAGCAGTCTTTTTAGGATTCCAACGAATGCACCATTGTAAATCAGATGTGTGTTTCATGACGATAAAGTAAACACTCAAAGGTTTTCTGAGTTGTATCGAAAGCAATAAAGCTGACTGCTTTGATGATTTAACTTCATGGTGTGTTATTTCAGATATGTGTGCGCTTTTGCAGCTGCTTTGCTGGAAGAACTTTTCCATGGTATCGTCGTCCCCTCGCTGTATCGTATTCGAAACTATTTTCATCCACCATTTAATGATCCAACTGCTAAGAATAGCGTGGATGTGAAAATGTGTGCCCACCTCTAGTCTTTCAAACACGTGTCACTGGACTGAGATGTTGGTTATTATGAAAACGTAAGGGAATCCGAAAAAAAAATATTTTTAGAATCAGTTCCTATCCGAGATATGAGCAAGCAAACTTGTGTTCCAACGTAAACTGTAATACTAAATTTGAACTAATGCTAATAAAATGTTGTCATTTGCAATAATAATCGTATTTTAATGAATTGTTAATAGCTTGTATATATTATATTTATAGTCTTAATAAGAGATGTATTGTAGTATTAATTTTAATTAAAGAGCTTTTAAGCAAAATTTTATGCTAGACAAATGTTCTAGAAATCCGCGTATTTCTAGAACATAATAATCCATTATCAAAATTAATCTCGAAATGTTTTCTTTTTGCGAGAACATATTATGACATCAACCAAAATACATTGTGCGAATATAGAACACTATTTTGGTAACAGAATCGTGAAAGTATCGGCGTATTAGAATGATAATAAATTGAGAATCACACCGAAGAAAAGTATCTAGAAGAAATTCTATAAAAATACTGTACAGAGTGTAACAAAAATATATATTTTATACTGTATCGTTTAAACTATTATTGCTAGAAGCAATTTAATCTTTTTGTAATATTTATTAAATAATACTCTTATTTTATTAATTTCCTCCTCTATTAATTTCCTTACCTTAGCTCTTTATATTTATTTATTTTAATAACATTATATTTTCCATTCTTATCGTAGAAAAAATCAGACTTAAAAAAATATACTTATAATATTAATACCGGTAAAAGTTCTAGTTATTTATTTAATTTAATTAAATGCTAAAATAATTAACAAATATTATATTGCCTAACATTGATTATTAATCTATAGTGTTGATATACAACGCTGTTAACGCCTATGTTACAGATGTATATTTACAAAAATAAATAGACATATCAAACGTTAAAGCAAAATAAAAATAAACGCTGGAATAGTATACATAAAAAATACTCTAGTCAAAAAATTGGTATTATTTATTATATGAATCAAAATATACTTGGTATTTTGGTCCACTGTGTATTTTTACTGCTTTATAATAAATAAAATATTTATTCACTTAATATAGAAATTTCTTAATATAACAACACGTATCTCACTTCTTGAGTGATTGTTAGATTGGTAGATAAATTCTGGCCATAACTATCAATGTCGAGCGCTTGCTATTCTGACTGTACGATTTATTATTGCACCTGGCAATATTCTATTATATAAAAATATGCTGTTGAGTAACGTTTGCTCTTGTGAAACATATACTAAGATTATTCCCGCTGTTCACTTTTCATTGTTGCATATCTTATAACATATTATAATGTACACGTAAACCAATGTAAAAAATAGATTCGCATGAAAAAAGTTATTTTTCACAATAGATATTATAATTAATCTTGTTAGAAAAGTGCGAGAATCTTCCGAATCTATTCCACCTGTGTGAATCCAGGGTTGGCAAGCTTCCCAATGTTTTCATCTTTGGGTTTATGACTAAGACGGCAACAATGAGATTGGTCGTGTGGGTTTGAAGGAATGGCACGTGTGAAAAACGTCGAGAAAACCTTGGAAAAACTTCGATTCGAAATCGGTTAATCACTGATTTAGACAGTATTTATAAAATATAAATAAAACCAAAGCGATGGCAGTAAAACGCTCTGTTTACTGTTTTGTTTGCACCCAACCGAGACCATCTGGCTTTTATCGAGGAATTGGGAGACTATTGAAGCGGATCGATTATGTTTGTGTTAATGAAAATTTATTAGTCTAATATGCTATGAAATATCCCCATATTTTTTTATTATAATAATTAAAATTTATTTTATACAAATAATCTGTATTAAAATATTAATTATTTTTATGGATAAAAATATATTTTATTAATATCTCGTTATTAGAACTACTTAATTTCATATGACAACAACTTTTCTAATTCATCTCAAAGCGCATAGCTAGGCTCGCCTTTTCGCGACAATGAAGCGTCTCGCACATGCCACTTTTTCCGCGTAAATTTGACATAACAACTGGCATTCATAACCTATCCTACGAAACAGTCGATGGAAACCGAAATAGTTCATTACTCATATTAACAGCATAGGTTGCCAGCTGTGGCAAGGAGTGGCACAGATATAGAATTATACGTCAAGGAATGTCTAAAAGTGGTTGCGCTTGATGAATCGCATCTAGCTAACGCTCTTCGATATGAAATGGGGTGTTAATGTCGGGATTGTATGCTGACGAAACTTACATACATATATGATTCAGGTATACGCCAATTTATCAATGGCACTGAAAGTTTTATAGAATTGATCCTTAAAGCATTTTTAGAAGCAGTATATCTAGTTGTACATGTGTTGTAATAGCAAACTATAACGATATTTATTCACATTAAATCTGCAGTATGGAGACTGATGAATAATATTATTCTCCTTTTAGTGCCTTATCCATTATTGGATGCTGTAAATTCGTCTAGATTACTGTATCGAAGTGCTTTTTCAAAACCATTGTTTGATATTTTTCAACCAGGATGTTCTTATTCTTCTTTGTATCTTTCCTTGAATGATATTTTTTGAAATGGACCTATGGTGATGAATTATGTGGGTGTGAAGGTTCTTGAGGGGCCCCGAAAATTTATAGCAAGAATATATTTATAAAAAAAATAAAAACAGACCTCAAATAACGAATCTGTAGTTGTTTGAGATGTATGTACTGATGTATTTCAGGTATAAGTTCCTTTAAATCTTTTTTTATAAATACAAGAAATAAAATAGCGGAACATTGCTTTCAAAAGCACACACTTTCTAGGTAGTACTTTTACAATAAGCATTATTATTTAGCGAGTCAGATCATTCCATAGTTTGTCTGCATATCGATATTACACCATGTTTTAAAAATATAATAGCTATATTTACCTATATTTCTATGGACTTTTAATATATTTAATATAGTTGTTTTTATTGTTCATTAATGACAGAAACAGCAATAGAGCATTCAGATTTTTTATTATATGCAGATGACTTGAAAATTTACAAGAAAATGCATTCGATTTCTGATTCCCTCGACCTACAGGAGGATCTCAACTCTATATGGAAATGGGCTTGCTATAACCAATTGCCTTTCAGTGTAAAGAAATGTCACACAATTTCATTTTCAAGGTCGTTAACGCCGGCAAAATATTCATACCATCTAGGCGGATATTTTCTGGAAAGGTTTTCTTCAACTAAGGATTTAGGAGTGACTTTCGAAGAACGTTGGAAATTTAGCCAGCACATTGCAGAGACAGAGAAATTCGCGACTTCAGGAATACTTTAGTATTGCGCACTTTTTATGATACTCTAGTCCGCAGCATACTAGAAACTAGCTACATCATTTGGATCCCAGGCGTAATGAATCAATGTAATGAATTGAAGCTGGAAAAAGTACAACGTAAATTTCTTCGATATTTATACTTGAAGGAATACGGGTATTATCCGTTCTTGTTTCCCAGTGCTTTTATTTTAGGAGCCCTGGGATACGTTTCTTTGTCGACTCGCAGAAGTGCTTATGTAATTAAACACTTCTGGAAATTGCTCAAGGGCTTCGTAGACAATCCTTCAGTGCTCGAGCAGCTTCAAATGTGGGCTCCTGAAGGTGGTTATAGTTCTCGGTCGCGTCCACTATTCTTGCCTGTAAAGTCTAGAACTGGAGCACTTACCAACTCTTCTCTGGCTAAGGCTATTCATCTGCTCAATTCTGTCCATAGAAATATTGACATTTTCTCTTGCACATATGGAGTTTTGGTTCAGTTCGTATGGGACAATGCACAACTGTTGAGGTGATTTGTGTCTGTTATTTTATCTTGTTTTTTATGTTTTTACTTATATGCTTTGAGTGTGTGTGTAATTATACGTATATGAAATTGTATGTATGCATACTATATATTTATATGTATTATGATATATTTATACTTTTGACTATCGTGACGCATTAAGTTTACCTGTCAGGTCACGATGCTTATAATTTTAATAAATAAATAAAATAAATAAGTAGGCTGATCAAAGTATATTCAAACCGAATTTTGGTCAAAAGGCGACGGCATGATTTTATTGCTTTCGACGTCGAATTTTGTCAGAAATATTTTTTGAATGAACGACGTGTCAGAAATATTTTTTTGAATGAATGTTAAAAATCAAAGGGGATAAAATAAAACATTGTTTTTCCCCTCGCTATATATCGAGAGTTTTATATATAATATGTGTATATTCATATATATGTACATATTATATATAGACGATACGTGGCTCACTCTCTTTGTTAACAGTACAAATTCGTATTAATTCGAAGATCGTCATTGTCTATTTCTATGTTCATTAGTTTCTTTTAATTAGGCTTTGTCAATAGCCTTTTTTACTTCTCTTAGTATAAATATTCTTGCCTGATAATCGCGTCATATTAAATGAAGATGCATATTTATCTGTATACTATTGTGCAACAAAAAGTTATACGATTAATTAATAAATTAATAAATTCATTGATTTTCTAAAATTATTTGACTAAGTAAAGCACGATGTGCTGATGAAAATGACGTAGAAAATACGGACCTCTTACGGAATACGGATAAAAGCATTTATATTCAGGAAAGTTATTATTAAAAAAAGCAAAATGAATCATACGCAAACGATTCCAATTATACATTACACCAAGTACAAATCGGGCTGATATTAAAAGATGGAAAGAATACTAAATTATTACTCCATATTATTATCTGAAAACTGGCAACTATTCGTCAATTTGCCTTCAAAGTTTGAGATCTAGAATTGTGCACGTAAAGAAATCTTTGCGGTATTTTTGGGCGATTTGCCAAGGATATGAAAAATGTGTATTTTCTGGTTAAGTGTGATGAGCTAATTACCAATTATTATTATTTTTATTATAAATGTGCAAATTTTAAATAAAAATGATTCGTTAAAAGAGATCGTTTTAAGAAACGTATGTCTTCTGCAATAACAAGGCTCGACATAAATTAATAAGTAAAAATCTAAACATACATTGTGTTTATGAATTTCAAGAGTTGGCAATTTGTTTACTTGCTTCTCAGAAAATATGTAACTGATTAATAAAAATATAACTGGTTGAATAATTAAAGAGAAAAAATATATAAAATGACATAATTAACTTTTATTTATTGCCAATCACGTTGACAATGAGCACCTAAAAATAGTTACTATAATATTTAATCATATCATTAATTTAATTGACATAAATATAATAAATTTTGTTTTTAATCTCATTACTATCAACAACAGAATAATCAATAACTATTCTACTGCACTTACATTAAAATAAAAGTAGAATTATTGCAAATACAATATTTAAATGTATGCATCAAAGATTTTTATTAAATAAATTTTAATGACTGTATAACAATATGAAGCCATACTCATGACGAATAATGTATTATGTAAAACTAGTGATTATTTATTATTTTTATACGTATAACAAACTATATGAATCACACATGAAGACATAAACACATGCAGTGGACCACCTACATGCATTTTGCACATTACACTCATGTCCAAATATTATTTTTGTTTATCCTAATGAAATGTTATTAAACACAAAACTGCTTTGATCTTATTTTTACTCTAGAGTAATTTAGTGAGAGTTATTAAGGTAGTAACATAAGAATTTAGGAAGTACATACGATTCTTCAAATAAAATATAAAATTAAATAATCATTTCAAACATATCAAATTATACAATTATTTATAAATTGATCAATCATTTTACTTTAAAATTAAAAGATAACACACGTAAGACACTATAGTAAATGCTTTGGAACGAAGCCACAAAGGTGTGCGCATTTTTATTAGTATCTCACATCTGCCATTTTCTATGTATTTATAGGTTATTATTAAACATTTATTTATGTACTATGAACAATATAAATTATTGTTCTAATCATCATCTATTATTAAATTAAATAATAATAGAATAAAATTTTAATACTTATTTTATAAATGTTCATTATATATATGTACATTTAATCTCATTTCATTATAAAAATATAAAGCTTAATTTCGATGAAGGTTATTGAATTTACAGCATAAACACATTACGTCTTGGCTTCACTAGATTGTTCTTCGGGAATCAGAGTTATACATTTAGAACGTAAACAATTTCCAAATGTTATATATAGTCCGAATGTAGCTTGTATAACACCATTGCCAAAATATATCATGACTCTGTTTTCTATTACATTCAAGCTATATTAAGATTTGTCAATGTGTCAAAATTGTTACTTCATATAATCATCTATATATTTTAAAAATTAAAATACCATTCAAATATCTGTTTGAATTAAATTATAGATGAGTATTTAAAACTTATCTTAAAATTAATATTCGTTAATCAGATAAATGTAAAAAAAACGTCATTATAAAATTAAGTTTATTTACCAATAATAAAATCGACTATGATGAACAAATAGAGAGTAATTGATTGAGAATTTTCTTACCAGCACCACTTAAGGTTTCGAAACAGAATGAATATGAAACCTATCATGAATTAGGCAAACAACATGCATAATATGCAGAAGTGCTTTATTTCAATTATAACGTTTGCAGCATTTTAGGAAAACAAAAAGAATAATTAAAAATATGTTTCGAAATGACTTTCTGAAGAATTCTAGTTTATGTTTTTTAATAAATTTTTTAAACACAAGTTTTTTAATATTCTTTTAAGTATACTTCTATTTAAGTTATTGTATTAATAAATGCTCATAATATAAACAATTAAAGAGGACAGTCACCCCTTAGAGATAAACTGTCTATTTGACTCCCGTCCAACCAATTTTTCCTTGTTAACGGCCAAGTAATTGTTAGCAAGCTTTATGAATAGCGTATTAAATAATATACTTAAATTGTTTACGTAACTAAATACGTAGTAAAATATCATTCAGTTAACTTGCATTCATTAATACACAAAATAAAATGTAAATCAGTTATAAATAATAACGTAAATATAAAAAAAATACTGTCAACACAAAATATCTCTAAATATTAAAATTGTGAATTATATCAAATATGATTATATTTATATACTACTACATCAAATAGTTCATAACTTATAATTAAAATATATTTCTTAATATTTTTGCTAAAATTAATAAATAAAATGTACAGGATAACTTAAAAACGATTAAAGCTATAAGTAAAATAAAATATAATCAATAAAAACATTTGCTATTGATTTATATTAATCAACTCATTTATAAATGGCTACCTTATAAAAACAAGGATCGAATTTTTCGGGTCAGAATTTCAGTACGGTTGTGGTCAAAATTTATATTACATTGGTCAGAATATAAGCGGCCAGAATATTTATTATATATATTAGGTCGGAATTTATATTAAATGGTTTGAATTTAAATTGGACCGTTCAGATTTTTTATAAAATGATAACATTATTTTTGACAGATGGTCAAAATCATTTTTTTTAGTCAGTATTTATAAAGAATAGCCAGTATTTATATAAATGATTTAAACTCAATGTAAATTTCATAGAAGAACAGATGGTCAGCATAATAATACACTGTCATTAATAATGTGTTTTAGTGTTAATTTGTTTAGTTAGGGTTGCACATTTTCAGATGTCAACACAATAAGGCAAGCGTGTTCTCCGCTGCCGCTCTGTCATTATTCCCGCTTCGTTCATTGCTTTGAATACCTTTACGTCCTATATATAATTAAATAAATTTGTTAAAGATTCGTTACAAATCATTCATGAAGTGTTGACTGTTCTGACCAACCTATCCAACAGTTAAGACGCAAGCGAGATATTTTATAAGATATTTCTAAAATAAATAATTTATTGCCCATTTATATTTATGAATATTATAATATTTTTTAATTCACATATTCGTCTTATATTTTTCTTTTGATCGTATACTATTTTTATTCAAATAATTTTATATTTATTCTGATTCTGAATAATATAATTATGACTGTTATTAAAATTCTGACTATTTAATTTGTTGCCTAAAAACAAAAACGATTCGTTAGAAGAGCATTCAGCCTAATTGGTCAAAATAAATACTTTCACTATTTATTAAATATGTTCGTAGGGAACATATACACTGGTTTGCAAGAACTCGTCTTGCAACATATTCGAACAGCAATGAAACATCAGTTATCAAGGACTTTGCCACTTCCATCTATAATACTCTTCTGCATTTGACACTGCCGCCCGATACTGACACCTAATACATCATATATATCTAAATATTGGTATACATATAGTATATTAATTATGCTACAATATATGTATTATACATATCCACAAAGCGTCACACTTGCTGACAAAGTGACAGAAAAACCAACCATTATTATTAAAGTTAAAATAGTTAATTTTAATCATTTTTGTATTAAACATTATGAAGTTATAGACAAATATAAAAATCAAATTATCAAAAAATAGATAAGCTATATGTTATGTGTAAATACAAAAAATATTTTTACAATAGAATTATGTATCATACATTGCCCTTATTTTAACTATTGATCAAATATATTTTTTATACTCAAGGAAACACATGAAAAATATTGTAATTTTTACAAAATAAGATGTGAGTAGTATTAAATAAGCTATGTATTTATTAAGAAATTAACACTGCTAAGAAAATATTGAAGATAAGTGTGGATTTATATACCAAGAATACAAAAAAATGGAGATTAAATGAACCTTTAAATTTTAATTATATTTTAATTTTATATATCTGCTTTTTATTATTTTATACTTAGATATTAACTGATATAAATTAACAAAGCTGTTTATGTTTACAAAATACGTTTATATTTTGAAGTGAAGCGTCTATTATTGAGCTCAGAGTTTTCTAGAATATTCTTTGACCACCAAGAAATCAGCATTGTATACATAGTTTGAATGATTCTAGTCAACCAGAATGTTCTCTGGTTTTGTAAATATTCTAAAATTCTACACGGTATAGTTCAGATGTTTTATAACTAAAATATTATTACCTCACATATGTTTAAGTTATTGCAGCTTACACGTAACATTTTAATCGATCGAGGCCGATACAAGTGGATCTCTATCAACCTTTCCTTATATAGTAACAATTTACACTTGACCACATGGCGCTACACAGCTCCAATTCTAGAACTCGGTCATCAAGTCTAAAGTTCATAGCTATTCGCATACAATGTTTTGATTCCGTCTCTACGATGCACCCGGATGAATGTCTCCTAGTGTTAATGTAGCGTAAAATCTAAATTATCAACCTAATTAATCTTCAGAATTGGACTAAGAACACTAATAGCGTTTTGTACTCACCGCAGGCAAATAAACGAATCATCTAATTATTTTAAAATTTTGATACGATGCCAGGCACTCTTAAAATGTCACTACAGTTACTAGAACATACCGGGAAATCGTACTAAATAAAGCTATATTCGAATATGGATGAAATGATTTTATTATTAAATATTTATATTAAGTATATAATTAGAAATGTATTATTTTAATTAAAGCATTCGTCATTTTGACGGATGAACGCAATATTACATAGTTAGCTTAGTGAAAACGCGAAGAAAATGCATTTCGGTAGCTGTCTCGAGTCTCTCGTGTTGAATTTCCGGCATTCCTATGCTATTTATGGCCCCCCAACTGCCAAGATGTGGAGTTTCAGACAAAAACACTTTCCCCGAGCATAATCCAATAATAAACAACACCTACGGAGAAGAGAAACGTGCAGTCTCACAAACAAACCTAGCGACTTCCTGGAACCACATTCTAACAATTCAGAATGTCGTTAATATGAGTAGTTAATATTTCCAATGAGTTTACATATATGTATATACTATATAATAAAGATAAAAAATAAAGTATTTAAAAACATCGTTATTATCAACAAAATATAAATAAATATGCAAGATGATCCGCAATATTATATATAAATAAAATATTTATTAATATAATTCCTATAAAGTAATACTATCGAGCATTTGTAGATGTAATATATAAAAATTCGGTTAATTTATAAAACTTATATGTTTTTTTCCTGTTTTATTTAATTCGTACAATACTATCGTAGTTACATAATAGGAACTATATAAGTTATTGTATATAAACTATATTCATCAGTTAAAAAAATAGTGAGTGGGTGAATAATATACTAGAACGTTTCATTTCGTACACGTATGAAAAGCGAACACTGAGAAAGATTTTCAAAAGAAGCTTTATGAAAAATAATATACAGACAAACGTGGGTGAGCGTATTCACGTTTTGAAGGTCAATTACATTAAAGATAAAGCTCTCATAAATTTATATCACGTTATAAAAAAAGTGTTTTAAAATTACCCTAAGATATATTAATATAATCGTTCAAGGCGTTTAGTAAATTACTATAAAAATACATTTTACTTTAATAAGCTGGCAATTATGAAGAAGAGTTAAATTAAAAGCAAATTAAAATTTTATTTAAAAACTTGGATTGCATAATCAATTTTGATATATGTATATACATATATATGCTCAGTCATGTACTACATCAGAATTATAAGTATGTAATTAAATAAGTAAATGCGATTGTATGATGCATTATATGTTCAGTGCAGAAGTATCTTAAAATTATAAAATTATAAAAAAATAAACATATAATATTCGTCTTTCTTTTAAGAGCAATATAATTAAAGTTTTCATTTGTGAAATTTTAATTCAATTTTATTTTTTGTTAGCATTGCTTTGTGTTGAAATTAATTTGTTTACCATTTTAATCAATGAATCAATTGAGTAGTCTTAAATTATTACCACAAGTGCGCTGTATTAAAATATGAGCGCATAGCGCAATGTTTACAGTTGCCTTCAAGCTTAATTGGGATGTAAAGGTAAATTGTATATTAAACTTTGATGAAATGTTTTAAACAGACAGTCAAAAAAAATAATCATCAATGAAATGTATTAAAAGCTTAAAAATAGTCTAGCATTCTAATAAACTAAGCTTATTGACACGTATAAACAAAATACATGGCAACTGTTGACAGCACTGCCGTTTCCGATGGAGTCTGCGTAACGTGCAGTTTTTTTCTCACCTCAGTCGTAGCTAAGTTGTGTTTGCAGTATGTTTATTATGATCGTTGCTGGCTCAGCAGTTTTAGATCATGAGCAACTACAACCCTAGCTGTAACACTGCTGAACTGAGGATAAGCCCGACCTCCTACCTGGTCTGTAGCAAGTGATTATTGGTCGATGGTATTCATTATCACTAAACAATTCGATGTAATATAAAAATTACCGAATCAATTCGTAATCTATACGATTATCTGATTCTTTTTGTTTCTGTATATTCAACTTTAAAAAGAACGTTTAAATCAATTTACTTCGATATACAAATCTTAATATTAAATACAGCCTTTATCAAAAAATAGCAAACAAAAAAATACTTAACAATCTCTTTATTTAACATAATATTATTTACAGGTGCAATTGATATAAAATTAAATTTAAGACAATTGATTTGAATACAATCACTAATGGCAGATTTTCAGTTAAATAATTTTATGGTCATAATAATTTAAATATATACAATAAATTATCAAAATATAGATTTAAATATGTATTTAAAATAACTATTTAAAGATTTTTTTAATTAACGTTCATCTTTAAATATTTTAAGTGTGTTGTTTATCGTTGTTCATTCATAATCTTTTATTTATTAATATTAGTAGATTTTTCTTTAAGTACAAACATATTTAACAGTTAATAAAATAAAATACTTAAGGAATGTTTTCTGGACTTTGCATCTTTATCAGAGCTGTGGAATCATAGTTGGATTAGTGATTTATGCTATAATAAATAGAGTTGAAGTTGGAGTAATAGTTTTGTTCGAATTTTATGAAAACTTTTATAAAAATCAACCTTATCAACATGCCTTGATTAAAGTTGCTAGCTTGTCTGATCTGTTAGGTTTATTGTTTAAAAATAGCGGTCATTTAAAAAAAATAGTAAAATCATAACTTTGTTAAAAAAAAATAAAGAGGTCAAAAATATTTTATGATAGAAATTAAAATACAATAAAATAAAAACTTTAAATTTTTTGTCATGTGTAAGTTTGTAAATCAGTTTGATCCGTCATCTTGTTATAAAATAAATTTAAAAAATGTATATATGTTTAATAAAACATCCTCGAAATAAATTTGATATTAGATTATGAAATTTAAAAATTTAAATACATTTTTTATACAAAAATCTATATAATTCTTGCTGTCTTTGCCGCAAAAATATATTATTTACATATATATTATTAGCCCGATTAATTAATTTTAATAAAGTTTAAAAATAAGACTGAAGTTTTTTAATTGTTATTATTGGAGACAGAGTCGATTGATTTTTAAACAAATATACAACCGTGATTTTTACTAAAAAATCCCTTGTATTTCGTTAACGTTTATATTATTGTGCTTATCACAAAACAATTCCTCACTTATAATAAAGTTATATTTTGTCGTTAATAATTACATTTAGAACAACATAAAGGGTTTAAGACACTTGCTGATGATTCATGATTTTTTACATGTTATAGGAGTTTTTTAAAACAATTAAATGTTGGAGTGAGAGATAAATAAAAAGTTTTTCAAAGCTGGTAAACAAAATGTCGGCCGCGCTTTTCCGATTGCAAATGGCGTCTCGCATAGACAACAGCGCCTCTGGCGGCGGCCACCGCTACGATTCGGGCCGTGTGCACCGCGCTATGACTACCGGCAGCCAAAGGCCGAAGCTCACACTCGCCACCCGACTTCACCGCCGGCACCTCCTTCTCCGATCAGGTGCGAACGCAGTGATGCAGTGATCTGTGACTTGTGACCTATCGAACCGTGACATAAATACGATAATCGAAAAAGTGTTATTATCCTCCACCCCCCCGCCGTTGTGATTTATTTCAATTGTTACTTATAATAATAATTAATAATTCACTAACTATAATAAAAAATTAATAAACATAATTTCAATATTTAATAATAATTATTAAAAATTATAATTAATAAAATAACAAAAGGGGGAAACTATCGAACTGCAGGTGTTGTGCAATTCGGGTTAGTAACCGAACTCGCGTTCGGTTACTTTTTCGTGCTCACCGGTAGCGGCGGGGCGGGCGGAAAAGCGGCGGGGAGCGGGGGTGCGCGTAACTCTATCGGCCGCAGCGGCCCAAATACGGGGCGTCCTTAAATAGACTACGGCCTATGGATATAAATACGCCGTTAAATAATATTACATTACAGTGTGTTTATTGGAGTTTCTTTATTTTACTTGTTTAACCCCCCTCTTTCGCGTCGGGTATCATCGAACAAATAATAATTAATTAAACTTTCATTTATTATGTTTGTTTTATTTTTTTCGTTTCGTTTTTTTAGGCCAAATTAACTTGATACAAAATGCCTTTCAAGCCAGCAGACAACCCCAAGTGCCCGAAATGCGGAAAATCCGTATACGCGGCGGAAGAGAGGCTTGCCGGTGGACTCAAATGGCACAAGTCGTGCTTCAAGTGTGGTGAGTTTTTTGTTTTATTATTGTTTTAAAAATAGTTTGCGACGTCTGGAAACAACTGGCAGTTAAAATAACAACTTTACGAAATGAACCATTGTTGCAATTCGTGCGGATGCCGATTGGAATGGTGCCAACATAACAAGCAGATCAATGGCGTGCACTTCGATACAAAAAATAATTGTATTTAAAAATAAAACCATCACAACATTGCAAACAACTTTTTATGCATTTATAAAAAGTGCCGTAGAGTTGGTTTTAATTTTATTTATTTTGGTTTTACCGAAGTTATTCTCATATTGGAAAACATGTAACATAAAAATAATTTATATGCAAAAAATAGCGATATTTAAAAATTAAATCGTTCGAAAATTAGATATAGTTGTATGAATTTATTAATAATATTTTTTTAGCTTTTACATATAAAAATAAACAAATAATTGCACAAAATCATGTAAGAACTCGTATTGTTGCATTTTACATCAGAAATGTTTTTTGATGATCAGTTTTTACTGATATCAACCGTATTCAAACATTGCTGATCTTGTTCAAAAATAATTTCGTTTATAAACAATTTAAAAAAAAATTATAACAAATTCAAGATTTAAAATAAACAGAATCTACTAAATTCTTAATCGTCTCAGTAATTTTTTTTAATAATCGTGTTTTTACTTCAGCAATATAAAAATATTGTTAAATATTTCAACAAAAACTTTAGTTGAAGCATCTAAAATATATTAAATGGATTACTATAAACACAAAAGTTTGATTACAACAAACTTTGACTACAAATATAGATAAATTTTAATTCAGCCCTGTTTCGCAACGCAGTGTAAATATTTTTAGTAATTCACTTGAACCTCAATTTACCGAAAAGAAAATATCGAGATAAACGCGTAGCGTAAATCTTTTCAATATTTTTATTGTAAGTATCATTTTTTTCTAAAATAAAATGCCAATATTTTTTTTTAATAAACGCGATTTTTTTAATAAACAGTTTAAAGGTTTCTAGCATACTTTTAATAATTCACTGTCTTATTAAAGAAGTATCGAATGATTTTTTTTGTTATTTAATTCTTACGGTCTATTTTATTTCAAGACAACTTTTATTTTTAATTGTTAAGTCAGTAAAAATATTTTTTCATAAATTTACTTATGAAAATTGAGTTTGTAATAACTATAAAATAAGAATTAAATTATGTCACGCAGTTTGATTTTTTCTTTATTTTACTCTAAATTTAATTTTTTTTAAAGAAAACTTTTTGTTTTAGAATGTTTTTATGAATTTTATTAATGAAAATTAAGTTTAGTCTTAAGGAAAACTACGATATCACAATTGAATTTTACCCCACAGCTTAATTTTTTTATTTATTTTACTTTTATTTGAAATTTTTAGCTCTATGAGAATATCTGTTTTATAAATTTTACTAATAAAAATTAGTTCAGTGGTCGGAAAAACTAGGAAAGTAGAATTGAGTTTATTTCAATAATATGATTTTGCAAGCATTCTATTATATGCAACAAATGCTACTTATGTATAACCATTTTCATGTTTAAAATTATTTATAAGTTACAATATATAATAAATAAAAAGAATAATTAATAAAGCGATGGTAGTTATGTAAGGGAAAAAAATAAAAATCTTTTACAATTTGGAGAAAATTTGATAATTGTTTCTGAAAGCAATACTAAAAACTAAACACAAAACACTATATGTAAATGATCTGATGATATTGTTTCTATACATACCTGAAAAAAATACATCTAGAAGATCTAACTTTTGCCTCATTCCAATAAATTTAAGTACACCACACAGTTTTTGTTATTCATGTAAAGATGATAATTATGGAGTTGAGCGATTAATACTTGAGTGAAAAATACACTAAATATATATACCAATATTATATGGAGCTACACGTTTTGGTACTATAGTAAAAAATATATTCCAATGACGATGTCTTCGAATCTTCTGGAACATAAGATGTACTAATATAGAAATCTATCTAAACGTTTTTTTCTTGTTTTCTCTCCGGCGTCTTGGCAAGCTAAGTCATGTTTTTTTCATTGAGAAAACCACTGCCAGAACCACACCGTTAAAATACTATAAATAATTACTTCCGTGTGATTACACTTTTTGTTAACAATAAATAAATCGAATGTCGATACTCAATCGGAAGTTCTTTAAACACATTTTTCTCTGAAATAATAACCACTAATGAATTCTCTCTACAGGATTGTGCAGCAAGATGCTCGACTCGACCAACTGCTCTGAGCATGAAGGAGAACTGTACTGCAAGATTTGCCACGCGCGCAAGTACGGACCTAAGGGCTACGGCTTCGGCGGTGGCGCTGGATGCCTCTCCATGGACACCGGAGCTCATCTGGCCGGAGAGGAAGGAGCGTAAGTATCCACCATTGAGTGATTATACCTTATTTTCTTCAAAAACGGAAACAAAAAATGTGATTCGCTACTTTGATCGTTCGGTTGGCGATGGGATACTTTCCTTATCTATTGTTCATTCATCTTGTGTATATACAATTATTATTATATGCATATATGTGTATGTATTATTTATATGATATATACGTATACAGTCGAACTCGGTTATAACGAGCGTTGCGATATAACTCACACTTAAGGATCATCTTCATTCGAAATATATTAAGTTCAAAAATTGAGATTCTTATAACATGTTTATTGACATGTTCGATTCAGTACTGTTCGTATAACAATTACCTTATAATATAAACTTCTTAGTCGTATGATGACACGTATTGTTGATACGCTATAAAAACGATTAAAATCGCGTCATCCTACGACTAGTCAGACAAAATAACAACTCAGCGTTTTAGTGCAGAACTTTCGCGTTTAAAAGATACATATCAGAGCGTCGAGTAATGAAGTGAATAGAAAGTAAACTTCAATATTTTAAGTGTCACGTAATGATATATCGGTAAACTATTGTTGATTTGGCCGAATACTCAAATATTTTATTATATATTCTTTAGTCAAATATAAAACAAAAACATTTTTAACATTTAAACAATTTGAGTAAAATAATAAACAAAAAAAAATTTAGAGTAATGGAAAGTCCTTCGCCCTACTCGTTCTCGATCGTCTGACCAATGCGATGGTTATGGGGTGCAAACAGATTATTTGTTATTTTCTAATACATATATAGTCAGACTATATTTTGCGTAACAGCGATGATTAAAAATTCGCTTGAATTGGCAATGATGTAATTCTATTAAATGTATAACCACGAGAGTTCAGTACACGCGGCGGATATATGCAGACCATTTGACTTTATATTTGCAAGTGCTTTCAACCCGTTTAATGGATATCTGCTTTGCACGCGATTGTTTTAAATAACGGCACAAAAAAACTTTGTTCTTAGAAAGTTACAAATATATCAATTAGTTTTAAAAGTCATTAGACTTAACAATGATGCAATGCGAGTCTAAACCCTTTGGCTTTGCATTGGAGCTGAAAATTCGACTTACATGTAATGAATTATACAAGTACATACTTCTCACAAATTTCATACTAAGAAAGTCACAAATAGAAAAAGCAATTAGATTTTATACGTTTTTAACAAGTCCAAGCAATATATTTTATCGCAGTAATAACAGAGTAATCTTGAGAAATATAATATTTTTAGTTAAATTCAGGTAACGTACTTTACAAATACCTTAAATTTGTATTATTATTGTAACTAAATATATAAGCACTTTAAAATTAAGCGATATATCGGCCAATCGACATAAAATCGATAATTCAGGAGATCAGTTGTAGCACGTTCATTTTCACTTTAATTTTTGATTCTTAACCTTTTGCATAGAGAGTTTTTTTTTATTTTATGCTTACGTTTTTTTTCTCATATTTATTATTATTATTTTACACTGAAAAAAACAGTGGTTTTAAACAGTATATTTCGTTAAATCTATTTAAACACTTTTTTATTATTAAATTTCATTTTTACTACCTTTTATATCATCATTTATCTCTCATTGTATTTATTTACTAAATCAGAGATTCTCAATATTTTTTATAATATGAATATAATATATTTATTGCTCTGTTTATTTATTTCATACTCCTTGTTTTATTGGTATTTTTTCTTTAGATAAAAATTACAGTAAAATATATTCAGTGACTCCCAACATTTTTCAATGTGAATCTAATGTGTTATTTATTATTATTTTAAATTTTATATATAAGTATAGAACTAGCTAGAGTACCTTAAAACAGTGAAAAATCGACTGCCGTACATGTACGGCCAAATGATTAAGGATGATCATATTTAATCGGTTCAATTCTCAATATCCTTTGCCTTTGCTGTGATAATATAATACATAAGTCAAAAGGAGAATCGTTGATTTGACAGAATGCTCCTCTAACTATTTGAATACATTTGTAGTATACTTAAGATATATCCTTACGTGGCAGAAAAGGTTAAAAAAATGTTACTATTCTCTGTTTACATTATCGCTCTAGTATGTCTTACTTAATTAAGGGCCTTTCTTAATCCTTATCGTTAAACGCTCGTTATGATCGTGATCCAAAAGAATGTTTGTGAATTAATCCGCTCGCTACATCCGTGCTCACAATAACCGAGTTTGACTGTATTTATATGTATATCCACACGTTTTGTATACATAATTATACATATAAATATTTTTTGTTTTTTCGCAATTTATTTGCTGCTTAGTTCCATTCACCCGTCGGTCTGAGATTCATCTTTTTTTTTGTAAAAGCGCTAGAGTCACTTTTTGTCACTACCTTAGCATTAACACGTTTGATGATTAACCGCTGTCGTTCGAGAAATGTAAATACTAGATGCCATGACGAGTGGTGTTTTGACGCAGCATGACATAGTTCGTTTGTTCGCAACAGGCAACAGTAAGTGGCAACGAAGGCGGCCCAAGCAGCAGCCCGCAGCCGGCGCCTCCGCCCCCTCAGATCATCCCGACGGTATTGCGCCATTCCGTTAGCGATCCCTCGGTGCTAAGAACATCCACCGAAACACACACATTCACACGCACGTCTGTTGAAAAATAATAATAAAAAAAAACATCCGGGTGATTTTATTTTTAGTTAGTCCTGTTGTTTTTATATTACACGCAAAACACCCACATTTTTTAATTTATTTATTAATCTCAAAAATCTATGTTTTTACCGTGTTGTAAAAGAGAATGATTTATTTTGAATAAACATACATGATATAAATACACAAAAAAAAGTAGTTTGTTCTGTGATCTGTGATTAAATATAGTTGGAATGATGTTTATTTAATGGTACGTGCCCGTTGGCATGGTAGCGTTATGTCATCTATTCGAGTCCACTTTGTGCACCTTTGGGTACAAGGAGTTCCGTTTTTCATCAATCGAATATGTTGAAAATATAGAGGAAGGTGATGGGATGTTTACTTCATTATCTGGTAACTGCAATCATTCGTCACTTTTCTACATATTTATAACATCTTCATATGTGTAAAATGCAACTCTTCATGCCAATTTACAAAAAGCGGACGCGCGAATAGATAATAAAGCGCTATTATGCTATCCGTTTTCATCAAATACGCGAACGTCAACGCTAACTCCTCAGTACGTTAAAAACTATTAGTATAAGAATATAAATATTCTCATATAATTGAAGACAACAAAGAAAGAGAGGATAAATCACATTTCTATCTAGAAGGTTTAACTTTTCATAGAATAAATAAATTGAATTGCTCCACTTTGAAGTGAAAATGCCATTAGAATACTTCCACTATTCCGATACACATTTATGCATAATGTTAAATTGTTCGCGGACAAAGTTACATATTTTCTCTTGTCGTTTTTAATTTATGATATGCTATTTAACTATATATGATGGCCAAATATCATAGCTAAACATAAGGGTTGGCGTTGGCGTTTGCTTGTTCGACAATGACGCGTATATGCATACCTAATGATATGTGTCGGTTCGGCGCTTTAGCAGCGGCCGCGACTATAGACAAAACCCCAAAAACCCTCGTTCCTTGTCACTCCCGAATTGGACGTCTTCAGCAGTCACCAGGAAGGACACGGTGAGCACACTTTTACAGTGGCTGGCATGGCTTCGCGCTTATCACATCACTCTGTCCATCCTACGTAGCACACTGACCGTTCGCAGCATGATAACCATTTTTATAAAGTAACAACTGGCTTGCGGCCTTTATATCTGAGCCCGCACTAACAAAACCATGTCGCGTGATGGGATAAGGAAAGTGTCCTTAAAACACCGAAGGGGCGGCGGACGCGAGCTGCGGGAGCTTCTTGCCTTCTCCCATTACTCGCAAACTTCATATTATTATCTAATCTCACTCGAATCGTATTATTCACACCAACAATACACACGTTTAACGCATCGACACACGCCGCATCGCAGCCGATAGGATTTACGATTATATTTGGTATTTTTACTTGAACAGCTTTATTTGATTAACACATCTTGACGCTGCGAAGTTGACTGACGAAAGGTGGTGGCATCGCATTAACGAAGTAGAGCTGTATAACAGAAGCTTTTTGTAGAGGCGTGAGTGTCGGGAGGTGTTTTTCGTGTTTCAAGGGCCATCCATACAGAATCTCTTGTTACAGGCGCACCAACGGAGCCTGCATGGAGCCGAGAACCATCGCCCAAGCGCCCCCTGGCCAAGGATGCCCACGCTGCGGAGGATTCGTCTACGCTGCGGAGCAGATGTTGGCTAGAGGACGTGTAAGTATTGCGATACTATGACTACGACTGATAACTGTTTGTACCAGCTAGCTGCAATGTCAAACCGTAGCAAGCCACCAATAGTTATCTTTTGATATTTTGTAAGATTTTACGAAACAAAAATACGGATAGATCGATAGCCAAACGACCTTTGATTGAATTTGTAACAATTAAGCTTGTTAATATTTGGATATAGCTCAAAATAATATTTTAGAGATAAAACTATCTACTTCTTTATTGTTACCAATGATATAAAGTGATGGCTTCTCTACTATAAATATATTTAGAAAGCAATTAAGCATTTGTAAAACTAGTCTAATTGTCCTCAAATTTAACAACAATATTATTTATAAAAAAATTTAAGATCTTTTCAGCTTTATGAGCCATATACTATTTTGAATAGGCTGATTTTTATATATTGATATTACAAACATTGCCATTTTATCTGAAGATAGCGCAGTATTTTATATTTTTTAGACATGTTCTCGAAATAGTCATCGCAATTGATTCTCGCATTTTTTAAAATAAAATGCTATTTATTTAATTAAATAAAATAATAAATCAGGGTGCGTAACAAATATTTTTATACAGTGGAACCTCGACTTACAAGTGACGACTTTTTTTAATTTGACTTGACGTACGAGCAATGTCTCGACATACGAGCAAATAAAACGTATTGCAAAACTTAAAAAAAACTTTTGGCAGTCAAACGAATAGGACATTTTTGATGACATCATATTTTTGTCCATAAAGACTAAATTAATGCATAATAAAATCTCAGATTTGTAAAAAAAAGGACATACTTAAGCTAACTCCGAATGGTATTCATTAAAATTCAAAATGTATTACTTATATCTTATAAATACCACATGACATGAGTTTACCATTCAAAAGAAGTCTTTATCTATCTAAAATATTTCGATTTAGTTCTGCTTTTAAGGTCCCTGATTCTAAACCAGAAATTCTCGGGTTATCTCTCAAAGAAAATCAAAAAATAGTATCTATCTCGAAAATATTTTTTAAATATGTCATTTCAGTGAAATAATATCAATATACATTTACACCGGTAGACATGTATTTTTACTAGTGAAAATATAATTTATCTGGCAGGTGCTAGTACAATACAACTATATGATTACCTCTTTTTCATACGTAGTAATATAATATATACATTTTTCAGTGAAGGTATATTTTTACTAGTGAAGTCCAAATATAATACATTTTCACTAGTAGATATACATTTTTACTAGCGAAAATATAATTTTACTGATAGGCGCTAGTGGAGTAATATGCTGCTTTAAAACGCCTATGAAACTCAATTTGACAGTTGTCTATTTGCTGTTCAAACCCAAGCCTAACCTACACGAATTACCCAAACCCAACTTGACCTAATGAAAATTAGGTCAAGTTGGTTCAAGATACAAACCAAGATACATACAAGATACAAACCAAGATACAAGTCCAAGATACAAACTAAGCCAACTCATCTCTCAGGGGGAAATAAGCGAAGATGTTAAAATATGTTTTAAAAATATGATACCGATATTACTACGGATTTCTGATATGAGAGTATTGGTCAAAGTATATTCAAACCGAATTTTAATCAATATTTTAAAAATATGATTGCTCTTCTTAGCAATATTACTATTGACTTTTGATATGAACGCTCGTTAACGAGCGTTCCCACTGTGACGTCACGATTTTATTGCTTTTGACGTGAATTTTTGACTTCTGAGAAGAGATAATTGTTTTTTGCGCTCTTCTATTGCTTTAGATATGCTTCATTCGATTCTCACTTATTGCAAGCCGTAATATTATTATAAAAAATCTTAATATGAACATTAAATAACAGAGCGTTTCCACTGCGACCTCTTCCCCTCAAGAAAAGCTGAAATAACGTCCCTGATTTTTAAAAGTATAGTTTTTTAATAAACCCTTCGAAAAATTCATGAAACACAGGTCTGAATTAGTATTAAAAAATATACAAATTTAATATTTTTCAATAATCAATTTAAATACCCCAAAATATTAAATTCAGAAAACTTAAACTAAATTTAAGAATCTTATGATTTATTACTACATTTAAAATATATTACGTAATATCTATCAACAAAATAATGAAAAAGATAACTAATGATGCAAAATGATATTTTTTTATTCTACTTGAAAATAAGTAAATATGGTTTATCTATATTTACAATGATTAAAAATTTAGAAAATATAGATATTATTTACTTTTTTTAAAAATAATGGAAAAATAAGAGAAACATTTACAGTATGAACAGTTAGTGGTCTTGTACTTATACTATATAAGATAAATTTATTTACAAAATATGTAAGTTATTGTTGAGATTTTTAGAAAAACTTTCCTTTGTATTCTACAAAGATTTCTGTTGACTATTATTGGCAATATTGGACGCATCGCATATGAATGTTTCTTTTTGTTGTTGTTACTACAGTAAAAACACACCATTGTCCATTGTCTTAACTCACATTTAATTTATCGATGAAAAAACTACATTTTCATGTTTTGAACTGCAGGGTTATCATAGGCGATGCTTCAAGTGTTTGAATTGCAACAGAACTCTTGACTCAACAATGCATTGTGACGGACCAGATTTGAATATTTATTGTAGAGGTATAACGTCCAAAGGCTTATTTATTATATGAAATGTGCCTGTGGTTCAGTCCCGACATGTGTCATTTAATTTTTTTCATTTTATCAAGTAAAAACACGGCATGGATCCGTATACCGACACTTCCACAATGAATCCACTTGATTTTTTTATGTCTATTTATGTTGAGTGGAGCACGTCCATTTTGCATGTTTACTGTATTAGATTTGAATCAGACAGTACTGAACTTACTTTTTAAAGGGCTGGCACAAGGAGTGCTTCAAATGTGGCGAATGTGCAAAGGGACTCGACTCGGTGAACTGTTGCGAGGGTCCTGATAAAAATATCTACTGTAAAGGTAAGTTTGTTTGTTAAAACTTGTGTTGTGAATACTTCAGTTAAGTAACTGAGAATATTATAGGATAAAAATACAATTTAGGTTGTACTACATGAATAATCACATTATAATAATAGATTTTTATGAAATATTATGAGAACCAATAGCTTATTTTTCTTTTGATTGACTGGGTTTGATTTGCACTGCAGAATATAATTTTACCGGCATGTGGTCTTGCATTATCATGCTGCTGTACAACTGTTGCGGCAGCTACATGGAGAAACTTTGATTATTCCCAAGCATTTTCTTCTTTAACTCATCCGTTCATTGACTTTAATGCTGGTTAATGCTGCCAATCTAATCAGTTGATCCAATGTTACATGGTGCTTTTCGATTCAGCAAAATAACCAAAAACAGGCCACAAATGGTATACGATTTATCTTGATATCGCTCTTTCACAAACGGAAAATAACTGTTCTTTGTGAATTAACTAGATACTTCTTCCATGGTATTCAAATTATCTCTACTTTGAAGAAGCATATCTAGCAAACTAAATGGCTGTTATCCACAATTGATGCGCATTTGTAACGTCTGCGCATGCCATTTGACAAGAAAACAAAATTCCAAGAACTTTGTAAACATTCTAGTAGCTAAGAAATTATATAACTAGAATCTGTTCATGTAGTTCACCTAATGTATGAATAATTAATCCTGTATTAAGTATACGTCAGTGATGTTCCTTTCACATTTAATTATATTCATCTCATTTAATATGATCATATGTTTGTGTTCTTTGGATGCTTTGTTGTTTACTCGTTTGTTTTACTCTCATAGTGTGTTATGGAAAGAAATTCGGACCGAAAGGATACGGATACGGACAAGGAGGCGGTGCTCTGCAGAGCGATTGCTTTGCCAATGGGTGAGTCTATTAAAACGATAATTGTCCACATGCTTTATCGACTGCACAACGAAAGTTTTTTTATTTATTTTACTTATAAATTAATTAAAAAGCTTTATAAATATGCAACTTAACCAAGACATGTTTTATTTTATTCGTAGTTAACGAACAGGTGTGCACTACATAGTCGATCTCAAAGTGTGTGCATGTCCTCTAACGCAGCTTATGTATATTATTTGCTTTCTGCTTCGTCACACAGGATGCTATGCTCAACGGTATGGCCCTCGTGGCATTGGCCACTCTGGGATGTCTTCCCTGGGGCTCATGTGCGATATAATGGACGCTGAATGGCAGAGGTACTGCACGTAGAACTGATATACGTATTCCTCTGTATCATGGCAAATTATGTTTGATCCGTTATTAAACAATAGGTGTTATGATATGTGTAAATGTCCACTCGGTATACGCTTTAGAGTTTTTAACAATGGGGTATTCGGACGGTGTTTAAAAACATTTATGTGTTGTTGAAAATTTCCTAAAGAATAGGAATATGATTATTAAATATCAGAATAATAAACACTTTGTATGGAAACAATTAAAATTGATGAATAGAGTGTATAAAGTTACTATCACAAAAATTGTGACAGCATGTTGTGATTGTGATGTAAAATTAAATAGATTATAATATATACTAAACACATTAAAAAGCTTTCTATGCTATCTACTTTAATTAACATGTTTAACATGAATTAGTATTATATGTTCAATAAAATATATGACAGTCTAGATATATATGTTATTAAATAAAACTATTTCACGCAGTGATCAAGCACCAAAGACTACGTTGATCGACACCACCAGTATCAAGGCTCCTCCTGGTCAGGGATGCCCCCGTTGCGGCGGAGTGGTATTCGCCGCCGAGCAAGTTTTAGCCAAAGGTCACGAATGGCATCGCAAGTGCTTCAAATGCCGCGACTGCACCAAAACACTCGACTCTATCATCGCGTGCGACGGACCCAACGGAGAAGTATACTGCAAGACATGCTACGGAAAGAAATGGGGACCTCACGGTTACGGCTTCGCTTGCGGATCTGGCTTCCTTCAAACCGACGGTTTGACCGAAGAGGAAATTTCCAAGAGCAGACCGTTCTACAACCCAGATACGACATCGATCAAGGCTCCTAAGGGTCAAGGTTGCCCACGCTGCGGAGGCATGGTGTTTGCCGCTGAACAACAACTTGCAAAGGGAACTGTGAGTACATTCGCATAAACTTTAATATATTGCCAATTCCATCCTCTAATACAGCGGTTCTTAAATTGGGGTTTACGAAATCATTTTTGCAATATGATTATTTTTAGTGGATATGCAATTCAAACTGAACGATTTTTCTTGATTAGCCAAGGTTGCTTACTTGATTGATATTTTTACTTATTTGAATGAATTGGATTCGAGCCTTCAAGGTGCAGCTGCAAATATATTTAAAGTAGAAGATAAAATGAAACAATTACAAAAAATCTACTTGGGAACAATATTCCATTCAGCACAATATATTTACGTAAACAGGCTTTTTCGATATTGTTATATATGAAATCAAAGTATAGAAACAAACTCAACGTAGACCTCAGAATAAAACTTTCCAACGTCGAGCCCGACATAGCAGTTCTAGTTTCAAGGAAACAACTACCCATCTCATACAGTAAAAATTATTTTTAGAAAATATTAATAAACCAAGAAATGTTTTGTACGAGTTTTATGTATTATATTTTGTAGCTTCTTTTTATTACTTTTACTACTATTTTTATTAATTTTATGTTTTTATTATGCTAATAAAAATAATACGCAAGACTATTTATTCAAATAACCAGCGATACATTTTTAGTGCTTATGAGATTATTAAGCCAAAAATTGTCTCATAAAATGGTTTAGGTTGGGATGGGGTCCGCAAAAAAAATGTTGTTTAAGAAGGGGTCCACGAACTACATATGCTTAAGAACCGCTGCTCTAATAAATTATACTTTGGCAACAACATAAAACACTGTATTAAATTTTTGTTTCAAAGCTTTCACAAAAGATTCAGTGGATTATATGAATAAATTTTAAATCACTTTCATTTACACCCTAATGTGTTATCGGTGAAATGTTAATACCATAATTTTGTTTGAATAAATCACTCAAATAATAATAGATTTTATTTGATTTTAGATGTGGCACAAGAAGTGTTTCAACTGTGCCGAATGTCACCGTCCTTTGGATTCGATGCTCGCTTGCGACGGTCCCGACAAGGAAATCCATTGCCGCGCCTGTTACGGCAAGCTCTTCGGACCGAAGGGTTTCGGATTCGGTCACGCCCCTACTCTCGTATGCGCTGACTCTATACCTAATGTTAACTTGTAAGTATTTATTTATAAATATGTTAATTTAAGACAAAGATTTAATATGGATTTATAACATTTTAGCACCGATCCGAGCCCGTTCACTGGATCTAAAGCCACCGATGGTAACGGATGCCCACGTTGCGGATTCCCCGTGTACGCTGCCGAACAAATGATTTCCAAGAACAAAATCTGGCACAGACGATGCTTCTCGTGCTCAGATTGCCACAGATCATTGGTAAGATATTTTATTAATAAAAAGCATTCGATAGTTGGCCGGTCAAACTTGGGAAAAATTAATAGTTAGCCTATCCGACTCGAAAGTTCAAGAGTAATGGAAAATTCACGCACCCAAATATTTACTCATTAACCCATTATCTGCCAGATTTATTTTCAATTAAGTCTTGAATGAATTTATACTCCGCTGCGAACATATTTTGGATAACTTTCTTCTTATATCTTTAATATATTATTTGGAGATGAGAATTTTTGACGAATCAACTAAATGAACACTTCGGAGATCTAAAGCGAAATGCATAAAAAAAGTTATTAAAAGTTAAAAGGTTTATCAGGCATCGAAAGGAATGTAGTCTTGTGACTGGACATCTCTAACAAGCGATCGGAAGTATATTTTTGTTTGCAATTACAAATTTTTACATCAAAAATAGAGATGGGCAGATAATTAATCAGCCAACCGCCTACAATTACAAAAATTGACATTAAAAAATGAATAAAAAGCAAAATATAAAAAACAAAAATTTATTATAGATAATCGATATTACATTTGATCATATATGTATATTACTTAAATCACAAATTTTCTTATATTCGATTGGTTCGTAAGTAGTCTCTATCGACTTCTTCCTCCTCCTTTACTAAATGCGTGTTTAAAAATTCGACTATGGAATCCGTGTTCCACTTCTCGATAGCCACTACTTGTTTAACGCTTCCGTCTTTGTCCATCAGCTTAATGGCGGGATCCAAACCGGGTCCATAGCGTATTTGAAGATTTGAAAACATAGCTGGCCTGTCGCTCTTGATGAACGCTTGTATCTGAGGATAGGCCGCGAATTTGCACGTGCAAACTTCCAGCACAGCCTTGGCAAGCTTCCCGCCGTCGTTGGACTCCTCGCGCTGACAACACTCTTTACAATGCCCGTGCAAAGATTCCAGACCGAACTCTTTCAAATGGTCACACGTCGAACATAGTAATTTGGCTTTATTGAATCCGAGGGTCCAACAATCTTCGGAGGAAAATTCGCAAGACACTTGCGCTAATACCGCCACTAGGACGATACACGTCAGACCGAACCCGTGGAGCTTCATGGCGGTCACGTCAGTTTGACAGCCGGTCGAACTAGAGATGTTCCATGTCGATCGGTTTTTATAACTGAAATTATTTTTCTAATAAACGAGGACTTGTTTATTTGGGTATTATTTTTATTAGCATAAAAAAAACATAAAATTACCTATTTACCCGTTTAGTAAATTTCTAGCGATTTATTAACACTATGTGCTCGTATATTGTCTGTCAATATGAAATGAAGCTGAAGTTATATATATATAATAATATATAAATTAAATTTTACAGTATTTTTTAAATTAGTAAACTCTTATTATATTAAAAATTATTCGACTCCAGTTTCCAAATTCTTTTTATAAAAAAACAAAACTTTTAAGATATGTTCGGATTTTTTTATTAATCTAACATTTCATGTATTACATTTAATATAAAAAATACACCAATTAAATGGTCACTTCTAGACCTTATGCAACAGCCGATTCTGACTTGTTCGTACATTTCGGGCGGTAGCTAAGCTATAATTTGGCGGATGTTGTTAATGGTTCGGGTTTATCAAAACGTTAAATAATGCGACCTGTGAACTTTTCACGCAAAACATTCAAAGTTACACCCTAATCGGTTTTCGTTGACTGTTACAGTTCGACCTTCATCGTTTTCAAACAAGTAAGGCACAATGACGCCGCTTGACCACAATGGCACCAAACAGTCACTTTTTGGGCATGTAATGTAATGGTCTCTCGTGAAGCACATGAAGATTTTCCTCGCCCCATGTGCGGCAATTTTGCTAACATACTCGGAAAGGTGGAAATGTGCCTCATCGGTTGAATAAACACCATGATGACGCACTTAGCACATTGCCCTATCCCCATCGCTTCCAGTCTCTTCAAATTGTTTCTCTACATTGCGAATTTTTCGCTCAGTAGAACAATAAAATTGACCATAATCTTCCCGTAAATTTTGATACATAGTTCGTACAGAATTTATATTTCTGTAGAACAATTGAAAAATTTTAACGCGTTAATCAGTTTTAGCTCAAAAGAAGTGAAAACCACTCAGAGATTTTATATTCCTGTATAAATCCTTATCGAGCGGTAGATATGACTAAAAAAATAGTTTTTCTGTAAAAGCGTCGCAGTAATGTTTACTTACAAAAGGAAAAAAAACAACCAAAAAATGTATATTTAAACCTATGATAAACCTCTAGATTAGCAAAATACATAGATTTCGCATAAGATTGTTAACTATTGTGTAAATCTCATAAAACTAAGCCTTCAAAAAAAAGAATTGAATATTAAAAATAAATTATTAATTAAAAAATTTAAAATATGATCTGCATTTTAAAATGCTTCTTCGGTTTTGGGATATATAAGTACCCAATCAAACTAAAAGTTCAGCAAGATATTTTATTAAGAAACTTTAATATTTGTGAGAAATTAATTTGTAACCAACGATGTACCACAAAAAATTCTCAGGTCTTACGAAATGATAAACCATAAAAATGTACAATTATTTCGAACAAAAAACACTTCTTAATTGAAATTAAATAATTAAGTATAACAGAAAAGACGGATATAAAAGGTCAGAAATCAAAATCAACAGAACTAAAGCTGCCGCTGGACACAACTCACGATTCAAGTCATTAAATCACGACTGCAATAAAACTATATATATTATTTGGTGAATAATACATATTTTTTATGTCATTGCTTATTGATTAGAATGTGATTTATATATAAAGAATTGTAAATTTGTTTTACATTAAAATTTTGTTAAAAATATTATGATGTTACTAGTTAATAAAAGTTTTTAACTTTATCAATTTAATTCAGAAAAATTAAAAAAATTAATTATTATTAATACGAATGTTTTATTTTTTTAGGACTCTACCAACTTGTGCGACGCTCCCAATGGAAACATTTACTGCAGAGGTTGCTACGGCAGAAACTTTGGCCCCAAAGGAGTCGGTTTCGGCATCGGCGCTGGTACACTGACAATGGCTTGAAAATCCAACATCTAAAAATAACTTTAATATCCACAAAGTGGCGAGATGACTGAATGAATTTAACTTAAGCTTTAAACTTTGTCACTGAACCGCCTCTGTGATTCATCACGGAATAATCTATTTTATTCCGTTTGAAACTGGCGGAGGTCTGTGATGAAGTTTCAAATCGAATCGCGAAAATATCAAAATTTGTTTTATTTATGAAGTAATGCATACTAAAAGTTTACGAGATAAATGCACGCTAAAATAATTCATAGTGTGTACAATAAATATTTTTTTAGTGAGAAAATATGAAATATTACGGTATTAGCTTTCATTTGACACACTTATAACATTAATATTGATCATAGATTTTATTTTTTTGTCAATCAAACAGGGTAGATTGATTGAGTTGATATAATGAATGTCTAACGACGATCTAAATAATACAAAGCGGAGGTGTAAATAAATCAAATGAAGGCCTGTGTATTAATATTCCAATCTTGTTTTTAAAAAAAGAAGAATCATTTGACGATTAGCTAATCAACGATCGACCAGGTCATCTAACCTGAAGAAATATATTTTTAATCTTTTATTTTTCTATGTTATTATTGTTCAGTGATATGTTTATTATTTAACGCGACACAATTGTGCCTCAACATATGATCATCACAAAATGCTTGCAAGCTAAAATTATACTATTTACATTATTATATGTATTATCATAATCTTAATGCTTTTAGGGCAGCTTATATTTTAGTTAAGTTCTATTTTTAAAATATTCATATGTGCCGATTATTTTCAATAAAATATATATTTAAAGATATAATAATGTTTTATTATACAACAAAAGTATTAAAATTACATGACAAAAAAGATTAAAGAATAAAAAACATTTATACTGAAATTATTAATCCGAATCGTTTTTCTTCTTTAAAGTTTTATTTTGTTCATTCGACTTAGTGCTGCCGGATGTTTCAGGTAAATTGAAATCATATCGTGCTTGTAATCTTTCGCGAATTAGAAGTCCGCGAATCAATTTTCTCCAATTACCGTACACCCTTTTATCGATTTTCTCCCTTGCTCGTACCTCTGCATCAATTTGCTCCTAAAAATACAGTAGTAAATAAAGTCACAATATGAAAATAAGTTCATTAAACTACAAACATATAATTAACTGTTGTGGATATACAAAGTTACATACATATTTTCATGACAAAATAATCATACTAATTTTTACTCTACCATGTACATATTATTCTTCACAAAAAAAGATTATTGCATGAAATTTATTAAACATATAAATATATGTAAAATAAAAAGCTTTTGAAGATTTTAAGGTATAAATTGTAGTATTCTCTTTTCATGAAATTGGTCCTAAGAACTCGCTAAAATCTTATAAAACTAGTGGCTTTGTGAATTATTATTTTCTCGTAGGCATTATACAATTGTATCAAATAAAGCCTCCAGACAATGTAAAAATATTTGCAAAAAGGACCTGAACAAAACCAAATGGTTGGTGTCAATTACAATGACAAAACATCGCCAAACAAGTACCCTATTGCCTTAACAGGAATTACATCATTGTTAATTAAACCGATTTTTGAATCATTGTAAACAAATAGTCTAACTAGATGTCTTTAGGCAATATTAAATAGTCTGTTTTCGCCCTGAATCATCACGTTGGCCAGACAATCGAGAACTAGGAGGGCATTAGACTTCCCTTAGTTCTTAAAGGTTATATAAGCTCGAACACGGCTGTGTTAGGAATATACTTCCTTCAGACACTTCAGTTAATCTAGACACTTCTACCACTTTACTTCCGACTTGGAATAAACTAAAGTAGCAACCAAGACGACCTTTAGAAGCTTGAAAAATTAGTCGCAAGAAATCACAAGAGTTTAACCTGATCTTTTAAACAACTTGTAAACAATTACAGCAAGATCAAATTGGTACATATACCCTTTATTCTAAGCACTCAGGGTAACGCACACAGCTATGCAACAATAATTTGCATGGCAACTGAGTGCGATAAAACAAACTCTAAAATTATTTATTTGTTTTTTTTTAATCATCTGTTGTAAGCAGGCGTAAGCATAATAGGTTACAATGGGGTAAATCTGTGCTAATTCAGACAAACAATTATTACCCACAAGACAGTCTGGAAATCGGTGACATCTATATTAATAATTATAAATTATTAAGTGTAAGATTTCGTAGACAACACAATCGCTTTGTGAATCGAAATTCAAACATCTAAAAAAATATAAAGACCATCATCCTTTTTATGATTCTGATATTTTAAATATGGATCATGTAACACAATACATGCGAAGAATATGAACTATGTTCTGAAGGTTTTAATTGTAATTATTCATTTAGGTAATTTTAAAAATATTTTGTCTTGATTTCATGCTATAGTTAATTACATGTATATTATTTAACGTGTAGCGACGATGAATGGAATATAAAACTAGGTGTAGTAATGTAAATTATTAAAAATATATATAAAAACCTGTTCCCATGCAGCCACTATTGTTTCCTGGAACTCTTCACAAATTACGTAGCCATCATAGACAGGGTGCGACCCACCAGAGTGATAGTCAAAACCGACCATGGCCGGAGCACAATCGATTCCTAATTTTTTAGCAACTCGATTCAATCCCGGTACTGAAGCACACATATAAATGAATCAATAAATATATTTTTTATATACTTAAAAGCATACAACACACAACTTACAAACTAAATGCACCGTTCCTCCTGGTAACATGCACGATTTAAACAATTCAACGTTGCCATAAGGATTGCGAGGAACTTTCCCATCTTCGGCTGTTGGAGGCACATAATCGTCGACTTGCCAAGGACCGAATATTTCAAGCGGAATGTCAGTTATCATCTTTCCTGATAACTAAAATAATATTAAAAAAATTAATAAAGTTGTTTAGTGATACTAATGTTATTTATAAAAATATTACTCGATCGTATTTAGGTCTCGCTTTCACAATTTTGTACGGTTCCTCTCCAAGTCTCACAACTTTGGCTTCCTTCACCCAAGTTTCTCGAGAGCGACACGTAAGCACACACTCTCTAGCGTAAACGGGTTCATTCCTAATGAAACCTAAAGTAACTGAGTCGGGTGGATATATAACTTCGAACTTGAGAAGATGGCGCGGTAAAGCATATAAAGGATGATTTTTGTACCTAAAAATTATGTATGATTATTAAAAGGGAAACATTTACTCTTGTAAATATATGTATAATACATACTCAGAAACTGTTTTTGGTAAAGGAGCATCGAACTGCATCCTATCTAATTGTTCGTCTTCCATTTTATCCCTTAAATGCGAAGGAGCCATCCAAGGTTTTAAGGCAGTATCATACCATGGCGATTGTACTCTCAATTTACGCGTTGTGGTGTTCCAATTTGAAGCATATCGGCGAGTCACGTCTTTCAGATATCCAGCATTATCCCATGATACAACATAACATAAAGGATGACTTGCTCTCGACTAAAATTAAATTTTAGAAAAAAATAATGAATACAGTGCATATAAGAAACGACTTTTTCTAAAAAATCTAATAACAGTTAATGATAAATTGTATTCAATACAATTGATACGATTTTGTACAATAAGAAAAAATAAGGTAGAAGACTTATAATTATCATTGGAAGTAATGTATCTATAGATGTTATTTTAAGGCAGCAAAGCATAAGTTTTAATTAAGTTTAAAAACATTCTAAACAAACTACATACATAAATCTGATTGACGCAATGAACTTGTCCTCTGATCGCATCGACGGATATCCATTGTTCTTCCTCTTCAACGTATATTTCACACCAGACATCTACACCTTTTTTCTTTTTATCGGATTGCTCGTCGTCGGTAGATAAAACACGTCGGTCAATCTTGTCAGTGGTGTTCTTTTTCTTGATGTTTCTGATCTTTTTACTAAGCTTAAAATCAGCATCGCTAGTATCGGACTTTTTCCGTTTTCTCGGTTTAACTATTTTCTCTTCTACATCGTCTTCTTCTATTTCTATTTTTACTTTCGGTTCATTTTTTTTAACAGTAGTTCTTCTGCTTGATCTTTTATCAGATGATTCCATTTTTGAAGTACTAGGCTTTGTTTCAGTAGATTTCTGTATTTTAGAAGTACTGGGCGATTGTTCCAAACTTTCAAAATATTTGCTGGTACTCGGATTCTTCTTAGATATTATTTCATTGGACGCTTTTCTTAAATTATGTTTAGAACCATTTTTCGGTGTGATAGATTTTTTGGAGTTTTCAAAATATTTGCTAGTACTCGGTTTTTTTTTAGATATTTTCTTGTCAGATACTTTTTTTAAATTAAGTTTAGAATCATTTTTCGGTGTAACAGATTCATTTTTCATATTCAATTTAGACAAATTTGTTTCCTTTTTCAACAAATTATTGCTTTCTTTACTCGTTTTTTTGATGTTTTCACTTTTATTTATCTCAGTTTTGACATTTTTTTTATCAGAATTATTACTTTCTTTGATCTTTTTTACACTTTCGCTCTTTTTTGTCACAGCTTTGTTGTTTTTCTTATTATCATTAGTTGAAGTAGAAGCTTTTTCCGATACTTTTGTCTCAACTTTAACCGTGGGTTTAACATTTTGAGTTGATTTAGATCGCAAATCTCTATGACTAATCCTTTTATCGTCATCTTTAGGAATTAATCCATCGGTTATTTTATCCCAATGACTAAGAGACGTCTCTAGAGATACTTTTTCAACAGCATTAGTTTTTTTCACATTCGCCAATTTCGAAAGCTTCTTACTGATCGTTTTACCTTTCTTCTTAGAAATTAAGTCATCGTCAGCTCCATCGAGCTGCAGAATAGTATCTGTTAGCCTTATATCTTTATTGCTTTTCTTTGTTATACTTTTGCCTTTGACATTGGCCTCTCTTTTCGTCGATATAGAACAAAGTTCGTCAGAAGGCGGTCTAAGAGGAACAGTTTTAAAAGATAATACAAGTCTACATTTAACCCCTAAAGATCTCAAAAGGGTCACAAAAATCAAAACCTTATTTTTATTAGATGTTGCAATTTTATTTTTAATTTGCTCCAAAAGTTGGGCAACCAAATGTGGTTTTTTAGTTCTTAAACTAAATTTAGACTTGTCTTCTTTTACTTGAATCCAATCGCTGTACCATTCTGTGATTTGTTCTATGTATTTGATATTCACTCTATTTTTAGGGTAGCAATGTTCAGACGGAATCAAAGACAGAGCAGGACCCATTAAATTAACATTATTTAAAATGTCATTCACGTAATTTCCATGAGCCAGCCATGCCAATATGTGAACTTTGTGCATATACACTTGATACTCTTTCTTGATTCTGTTGATCCTTCGTTTTAATATCATTTCAATATCCGGTGCTTTTGATTTGCCTTTTACTTTACCTGGCATTTCAACCACAACTTGAATGTCGCCCTTTTGTGGCACAGCTTTAGTTTCTTTTACTTCTTCAAACTCTGAATCACTCGACTCGATGTTTTGTGTTTCTTTAATATCAAAAGATGTCTTCGCTTCTCCTAAAGCTAATAGTCTACCGACATCGGAAGGTTTTTCTGCCACTGAACTATGCCTTTTATTATATAAATCCAATGTTTTCTTAGCATCCTCTAATCTTTCATTGTGTTTTTGAAGATTGCTAAAATTAAGTTTTCCAGGAAAATTTGTATCATCCACAGGTTTTTCCTGAAAAATAATCAATGAGTATGTTTAAAAGACATATACAACTAATATTATATATAAGATAAATGAATAAAATTACTGATTCATCACAATCAATCATATCGTTATCATTATCTGAACCACTCAATCGTTCTATTTTATCCTCATGCATAATTTTGCTTTTTAATGTACTTTGTTGTGATCCTTCTGCGTACTTTTCAACAAAATTCTCAAATTCTAGTGAAGTTACACAATGTTTCTTTGAATCGCCGTCTTCATCGTCTGTATCTGAAAATCATTAAATACAAACATGTTGAATAAATTTTAAATAAAATTCATACACCGGCTACTTACCACTTTCAGAAAGATTGAGGAAATCCGGCAAAAGTTTTTGTTGTTCAGTCAAATCCTTCACTGAAAAATTAGAATCGTTGGAATCTTCTTTGACGACATCGATCGCATTTTTTAGTTGATCTTTCAGTTTGTTCATCTTTATAATGGGTTTAGATTGAGTTTTACGGTATTTTTTTTCAATTACTGGTACTTCTACCTTGAACTTGGTAGACTTGTTCAATTGTGTGAATTCTTCACTCGAACTTTGGTCGTCGCTGTCTTCGTTTAGCGATATAGAAGCTTCGGACCCCGAATCTTGGAAATCATGATCGCTCTCGCCGCTATCGTGATCTTTATAACGAGCTGGTATTTTTGCAGCTGCTTTTCTCCTAGGCCTCATATTTCTGCTAAATAAAATATAATCAACATTACAACACAAATAAAAACTAGCAACAGTAAATAACAATATTTGAAAAAAATAAAATAGATAATGAATAAATTTTAACGGTTAACATTTTGTATATTATGTGATTATATATTATTACAAATAATATTTGAATGTAAATGTCAATTGCAAGTAGTATCCTGTTCATAATCATAAGCACAATACATTACATATTTACATATTTCTAACCTATATGTATTATAATACTTACAATTTGTATAAGGAAAATCAATGAAAATCGGCAACTAATATTGTTTTTACGTTTTAGGCGGCAGAATTGTAGCTGTTTGCATGAGATATTGATCATAACAATAGATAATACGACCATTATACAACTGTCATAAAAATGTAAATAATACCTATATAACAAAAATAATTAAAAGTTCTAACAATAAACAAAAACAGAGATTGGCTAAAAATAAATTGTATTTATTTAATATCCCCACAGCGTTTCCCGTGATTTTTGTTAAATATTTATCCGCTTTGCATCCATTCAAATAATTACGTCTATAAAACTTCAAAAATTATTTTGTGGGGATCTAATAATGTATTTATTTCATTATGGCCAAAACTTCGCGGCATTCTGGTAACACTAATGTGACAGCGGCGGAGGGCAGCAGCATTTATTTGGGTGAACCTCGACGGAAAACAACAATCGATCTTGTCTCGTTCATCATTCATTCGTAAAAAAATAAATAAACTATATATTCTCAATAACTACTACTGCAGCGGCTCAATCTGCGTCTAATGGCCACCCATCACCATCTATCCGCCAAAATTGAATCTGACAATATTTTTATAACTTAAATACAATTATATTACCAAATCCCTTTCATCATAATGTATGTACATTAAATAAATTTGCATTTAATGTACATACATTATGATATTAATTTTAAGAAATAATGAAATCCTTAACAAAAATAATACTGAAAATCCGATTTAAGATAATGTAATTATTAAAGTAATATTTTACTTAAAATAATTATAAATGTACGTGTCACAACTATTTACAAATATATTGAATTAATAATGGATGAACTAACTTCAGTTTCCACAAAAATTTAAGGATATCTTTGGATTTTTTTTATTAGTCGAACATTTATTGTATTTCATTATTAAAAAATAATATTTATTAAATAGCCGCCTTTGAAACTTATGCAGCAGCTGATCCATTCGTTGACCTTTTTCTATATTTCGGGCGGTATCTCGGCTATAACTTGGCGGATATTGATTTTCAGGTACTCCAACGTTTCGGGTTTGTCGGCGTAGATACGACTTGGCGTAATACACAAAATAATCCAACGCAGTAAAATTGCATCTTGACGGCTAGTGGACGTCACCATGACGTGAAATAATACGACCTGGAAGCTTTTCACTCAAAAAATCTAAAGTTGCACAGTCTTGTTGGAACCACGTATGTTTCACCTTTTTATCTTCGATTTCGTGTCAAAATTATTCGATTATCATGTATCTATAGCACTGACCATTGACTGATGACTGTTACAGTTCGACCTTCATTGTTTTAAAAAAAGTAATGCCTAATGATGCCGCCTGATCAAAATGCGCACCAAACAGTCACATTTTGGACATGTAATGCTCTCTCGTAAATCACGCGAGTATTTCCCTCGCCTCATATGCGCCAATTTTGCTTTTTTAGATTTTCAGAGAGGTGGTGGAAATGTACCTCATAAAAGAAAAGGATTTTCTTTGAAAAATCAGCATCAACTTATTGCTGCTGTAACATGCAATCTACGTAAATTCTTCGCTGTCCGTTTTCTCTGTGCTTTAGTTTTTGTATTATCTGAATTTTATACGGGTGCAACTTCAAATGAAAAATGCGCCAAACGGAGCCATAAGAAACGCCCAAAATTGACAATTCCGTGTTTTTGGCCACACTTTCATTTACAGCAGCAATATTCTCGGCGAACGGGCGCCACGGTGATTCACAGGTCTTACCTTATCTCCAACGTTTTCAGTCTCTTCAATTTTTTGCCCTACGTTGCAAATTGTTAATTCAGTAAGATGATTAAATTGACTATAATATTCCTATAAATTTCGATACACAGTTCGTACAGAATTGTTATTTCTGTAGAACAATTGAACAAATCTAACGTGTTGAGCAGTGTGATCTATTTCGTCAATGTTTTGTTGCAAGCTAACATTTGACACTTTGAATACACGTGTTTATTGACGGCTGTCTTATTTACAGTGCTGCCAACATAGGAAACTTAAATTAGACCACTTTATATTATTGCTGCATTAAAAATACATTTTAGTTGTCTGATTTTCATATAGCAAGCAAATTCTTCAAACAAATAAATAGTTCATCTTTGACCTAATTTAAATTTATTATCGTCTTTAAATAGCGCTAAATATCGATCTTAGTATTTGATAAACTAATTGAAATGATCAGTTTCGTTCTTTATGTGAAGTTGACAATTATCTACTCATATCTTAGATTATAACCACGGAGAAAATAAATAAAATTCAAATTTTTTTAATAAAAATATTTAAAAATGTTATGTGTAATGAAATTTTAATTTTCCAAATAAAACAAGCACCTATTTTACAATTATACATTTGTATTTTTTTTATTATGTATTACAATTATATTATGAATTATGGTCGAAAATGTAATTGTTAGGATTGCTGTTTCGCGTCCTGTCGTTCGTTTTGACATTTCTGGTGAAGATCGTTCACGAGCATATCGATAGTGTATTTCTCTCTATAAGCCTTTAAATTCGGCTTCAAAATGGGTAAAAAACAACACCAAAAAGACAAAATGTAAGTATAACGTTATAATAACCAAAAAATAGTAGTTTATTGAAAATTAGATGATGGACTACATATAAGCAAATAAATATTTATTTTAATTTTTCAACAATTTATAGGTACATCACGTATACTGAATGGTCAACATTATACGGAGGAAAGAGACCTGGCGCACCTAGTGCCGAAGAAATTACTTTCAAAAGGCTTCCGTTCGATCACTGCAGTCTGAGCTTCCAACCTTTCGTATATCCATATTGTGATAAGCATGGTAACATATTTGAACTGCAAGCGATCATTGATTTTATCAAAAAATATAAAATCAATCCTATCACTGGAAAGGTAGTTACTAAATTTATTTTTATAATAAAAATGATTATATTACTTTATATTATTTATTATTGTTTCAGCAACTCGACGTTAAGTCGTTGATCAAGCTAAACTTTCACAAAAACGCTGATAATCAATTTCATTGTCCAGTACTGTTCAAACTTTTCACTAAAAACTCGCATATTGTGACGAATGCCAAATCTGGTAATGTATTTTCATTCGAAGCTATAGATCAGTTGAATGTCAAAGGAAAAAATTGGAAAGATTTGATAACAGACGAGCCGTTCGATAGGACTGATTTGATCACTATACAAGATCCGAGTCACTTAGAAAAATTTAATATATCGAGTTTTCATCATGTAAAAAATAATCTAAAGGTTGAAACAGAAGGTAATACATTACAATATGTGTTATATGTGCTTTTTTCAGATATTTCAATTTTATTATATACATTTAGATGAGATTGCTTATAAGAAAGATCCAAATGCACGTCTCAAAACAATTTCGTCTGAAACTAAAGAGATATTATCTGAATTGGAGAGAGACTATAAAGCACCAGAGACACAGACTGTAGTCAAAGTGTCTGCTGATAAATTTAACGCTGCACATTATTCGACTGGAGCTGTAGCTGCTAGTTTTACTTCGACTGCAATGCTTCCGGAAACAAAGCACGAAGCTGCTATTATTGACGAAGACGAAGTTCGGTATGATAGAATTAAGAAGAAAGGATACGTGAGAATGGTTACAAATCTAGGTCCTCTAAACTTGGAAGTGCATTGCGATCTTGTACCCAAAACTGGCGAGAATTTCATTAAGCATTGTGCTAACGGATATTATAACGGAATAAAGTTTCATAGATCGATAAGAAACTTCATGGTAATTTGATTTAAGTCTTATTAATAAAAGTTATATATAATTATTTGAAGTGCAATTAAATTTTAGGTACAAGGGGGAGATCCGACTGGAGCAGGCTTAGGGGGAGAATCGATTTGGAAAAAGAAATTTCCTGATGAGATAAAACCAAATTTACATCATGCTGGAAGAGGCATTTTATCGATGGCCAATTCAGGACCCAATTCTAACGGATCACAATTGTATAATTATTAATTATATTATTCATTTTCGAAATTTTTTATATGTAATGAAACGTTTTTATATATTTTAGTTTCATAACTTATCGATCTTGCAAACATTTGGATGGAAAGCATACCATCTTCGGAAAATTAGTGGGCGGATTAGATACTTTGACAGCAATGGAAAGAATCGAGGTCGATAATAAAGATCGTCCAATTGAAGATATTATTATTCAAGCTACTCAAGTTTTTGTCGATCCATATCAGGAAGCTGATGAAGAAGTATTTTTTCATATATGTTATATTTGTTGCTTTTGATAATGTTATAATTAATATTGCGATATATATTTATCCGTAGTTAATTAAAGAAAGAGCTGAAGATCTCAAGCAAAGGATGGAAGAAGAAGCCAAAAAGAAATCTGCCAAAAACTCGACGAGCGAATTGAAAGTGTTTCGAAAAGGCGTCGGAAAGTATTTGGATATTTCGAATAATAAATCAAAACCCACGATATCTAACGATGAACCTCTGACAAAAAAGAAAAAGCAGACTTCCTATAATTTTGGAAACTTCACCTCGTGGTAGTTAATGGAAATATTTTTTTACCATGTTTTTTTGTAAATAATTGTACCAGTTTTATGTAACTATTTTTAAAAATTAATAAAATAATTTGAATAACATTTTGTGTACCTTTTATGTAAAATTATGCAAGAATTCCGTTAATTTTAAACAAACTGTTTTTTATCTGTTCGTCTGTTACTCCAAATATTTTAAACTATCAGCTTATGGAATTGGTGTACAGTTTAACATGACTGAAGTAATATTTGTATTTTCTGTTACATCCGGGCTCTCATGAGAAGCCATAATAACAGTGTAATCAGCAAAAGTCGTAACAGTAGATATATTCGTTATTGATAAGTGCACATCAAGTATAACTTTTCCCCATCGAGATTGATTAACGGTATCAATAATGCAAAACAAAAGAATTCACACTAAAACTGTTGAGCTGTCACCACCAGATATCGCCGCCGAGCAGGCAGCATGGTTCCCCGAGTCTAGCTACCTGTTTGCATCCACTGTTACAATGAGGCAAAAAGTCTAATAAAAAAATCAAAAATTCTAGTTAAACCCCAAATGGATAAATGTGCTTCATCGCACAGAACTGGTAACCCGTTAGGGTGTGCCATTTCAAGAGGACTACATATTTTAATAGTATATAGAAAACATACGCAATAAAGCCTATAAAATGTTAGGATTTGTTTTGCGATATTCACATCAATAGAGGAGCCGAGGCGCACTGCTTTGTATAATCCCTTAATGTGCAGTACCATTGAGAATGTTCAGGGCCGGCACTAGCTTATTTAACGTCCCGGAAAAAAACTAAATTGCTCCCCCCCCACATATTATCAACATAATACATTTAAAACATGAGCTGAAATACAATAAAAAATACACCAATATTACTTTAACATAATTTATCTTTCGCAAATAATTTATAGTAAATCAAAATAGCTACATAGTGGTTATTTATTGTATTATATTTATTTGATAAATTAACGGCTTAAGACCAAAAAATAGTAGACCAACTCTGAAAAACAGAAACAAAAACAACTGTATGTTAATTACAGATCAAAGAATATAATATAAGCTAACCAAATTGTGCTTTTAAGAGCGACGAGGTGCAGATGGTAAAATATATGGTTATCATGGTTCGGTGATTTTCAACAGCTAAATTTTAATCATAGATGATCACTATACACATATATGTATGTTTAGGAATCCGTTAATATATGTATATAAAAAAAATAATTTACATTTCTATTAATAATTTACATTACTGTGATACACTCACATTTCCTATAACTACACAAGTTTGTAGTAGAAAAGTAAAATATTATGGGAGCCGAATTTAGATTTGTTATGGCCAAAACTGGTCGGCGCTGTAGTACCATCCCGTGACCGTTTACTCATTCTACCGGCAAGCCCGCAAGGGTTCGGACGTGTGCCGTCGCGCGCGCGCCCTTTACAATGTAAACAACTGTAACCGTCGATAAATATATTACTGCAGCGGCTCAATCTGTGTCTCATTGCCACCCGCCATCAGTAACCACCCCTAAATTGGTAACCTGCGACGTGATCCTGAGCACGCACATGGAGTCAGACGCAAAATGGCAGACACAGACGCCGCTGCAGTGCAAAAAGCCAAGCCACTGCAAACCCATTTGCTGCCACCCCGCCGGAGCTTCCCTGGATCCGGACTTGAGCTGGCGGACCACCAAGACGATGGGCCTGCGCCTCCGACCATGAGCCGCCATCGTCAGCCACCGTCGCCGCTGCCAGCCGCCGCCGCCGACCACGTGACACAGGAAGCACCCGGCTCCTACAGCGAGAAGCCACCGAAGTGCTGCCGTAGACCAGGCTCGAGTGAACCACGCGTGACCCATCACGCATCTGTAGGGCTACGCCCCCGCGACTCCGAGCTCGAACCGCATGTTCGGAGCCCGTCACGCGTGCGCCCTGTGTAGCTGCACCGACGCACCACAGGGCCCCGAAAGGTGCTCCCGGACATGCCCGTTCTTCTCGCGCCCCCTGGAGCCCTACGCGCCGCCCGGGTCTACGTGTGTTCCACTCGGCTTGGAGCGAAGCACGCCGCGCGTCACTGGAGGCCGCGCCCTCGCGCCACATGGAGCCCTACACGCGCTCCCAGAAGCGGCGCCGCCACACCATACGTCACGGCTTTACTACTTTTGTGCCACCAGCAGTTAATCATCAGCAGTGCCAAGGCTCCCATTCTCTCGCTCTAGTTGAATATCGCGATTGTAAATCGCTAGGGCGGGAGTTATATGGGAGCCGAATTTAGATTTGTTATGGCCAAAACTGGTCGGCGCTGTAGTACCATCCCGTGACCGTTCTCTCTCTACCGGCAAGCCCGCAAGGGTTCGGACGTGTGCCGTCGCGCGCGCGCCCCTTACAATGTAAACAACTGTAACCGTCAATAAATATATTACTGCAGCGGCTCAATATGTGTCTCATTGCCACCCGCCATCAGCAACCACCCCTAAAATATATTTGATAATCAAACAATCACCTGTGTCCAGAATTTTCGGGTGCGCAATTTTAATCATAGAGCTATTCTACTATGAGGGGAACTAAAAAATAGTTCTTAACCCTTTGCTATGCTAATACTAAAAATATAACATTAAATTTCAGTGCCATCTCTTTTTAATAAACGTAAAATTATTATCTATATATTTTGAAGTTTTAAACAATAATAAATCTGGTGATTTTAGAACCCCAGTGCGATTTACATATTTTTGAACAACATTGTTTGAAAATTTTTGAAAAACAAATCTGCATTGATGTAAGGCAGGGGTGGCCAACCCAAATGACATTGCGGGCTACTTTGGAAATGCATCATAACTCCGCGGGCCACATATGAAATTTTATATTCCCATATTAAATTAAGATACACTATAAACATTGGCCATTTTAAAATAAATATATTTTGTAAAAGTGTGATGATGTGATGGTTGGCAACCCCTGATGTAAGGTATAACTTTAAAATGATTTTTATAAAAAGTAATTTTAAAATTGATCTAAATTGTTAAAATACAATAATTGTACATTTTTAGAAAGTAAATATAATATTTGAATTTTGAAAATGTTATATGAAATATTTATTTGTTTTTTTCTTAATTCAGTGAAAAAATACAAACTGGCGAAAACGGTCGATTACGCGCACGAGAGCAATGAACTTTCGAACCATAGACAATTTTCAAATTCGGCGGAAGCGTAGACTTATTCCGGCATTATCCGAGATAAGGAAGGGCCTGCTTATCAGGTCAGCTTTTAAAAATTACCTCCGCGCTTTCTGCAGCTGATTCGACTTTTAAACGCAACGCCATCCATTCACTCCATTCTCACCGGAATCCAAGTTTGACAGGTGGCCGTTAAATTGTTCAAGGTCACCAATATTTTTCGCTTTTTTTCTTCCCGAAACGACTCAATGTAGGTATCGACTAAATATCGAAGGACTACGCATTAAGACGCATATACACACTCACCGCCGCATCCCTTTGCATGTAACCATTCGATTTTATTACCATTGAGAAAAAATGGCGATCATGCAATTTTATTTCATACACTTATATTTTTATAGATTTCACGATAATAATTGCACATGAACAATAAACATCGACACTTGAATTATTAACAAGTTATTGGCTATAGAATGAATTAATTTTGTGTATAAAATACCCGCCGCCAGAAAATAGGGGAGGTGCCATTTTATTTTCATGTCGTCCATCTTGGTTTCTCTTATTGCATGCAAGGTGCAAAATGTTATACTTTTTCCATTTAAAAACAATTATAATGGTAAATACAATAAGAGTGAGTCCTCTACTTTAATTTGCAGTTAATTCGGATAGTTAATAAGTGTTGTATTAATTTCATTTTTTGTCCTCAGAATAAATTTATACCAAATCTAACAAGTTCGAGAGATGACGAAACAAGAGGGATCACTAGAAACCGACAATGCTGATTCTAGAGCCAGTAAAAAGCAAAGTCACATCTGTAACTACGACTGTGAACAGTTGCAGCAAAGCTGCTTAAACTATTACGCATAAGGAGTGGTGAATTAGGCCTTCGAGTGAGTTTGTCACCCTTGACGATATGTTAAGGAGATACAACTTTTAACTTGTATTTATACTGAATTTCAGAAGATAAATTTTGGAGAGATTATCATTCGAACGAAGAAACTATAGAATATGATTCAAAGAATCCAACAGCAATGTTTGTTAGTGGACCCATCATCCCTGAAGAAGGTATACCACCTAAAATAATTATTATATTCTTAGTTACGAGCAGTATTCATCCTTATACAGTTGATTCTGCTTAATAGGGACATGTTGGGCCCAAATTAGTCAAATTTATGGTCAAATTACAGATTAAATGCATCTCCTAAACTTTATAAAATTCCTGAACAAAGATTAATTTTTTACAGAAAAATACTATGTAATTATAAGAAATTAACCATTAACCTGAAATAAAAATAATGATACATGCACAATTATATAATAATTTTAATAAGTTTAACTCGGCGATGCCTCCAAAGCTAGTCACGGGAACACGTGGATCTTCATGATCACTGTTGTTGTTGTCTTCGATTAATCTTTGATGTTCTGATTAAATGACAATTGCATTCACAGTTTTCATTTTCATCGTATCATGTACATGCTAAATTGATATTTATTCTTGGAAATTCATAATAATTAACAATTGGAACTGGTATTTAAGCGACTGCCCCGATTAAAAAGAATCGAAGATAGTGAAATTTTAGAATAGAAAAGAAATTCAGAACAAAACTGGGTAAACAATCAAGTTCATAAAACTTAAATACTGATTTGTCATCCACCTGCTTAAAAATGTTGGTCATATTTTCCCGAAAACAAGAATTTGGTGGAGGTTTTTTAAATTTCTCCATCGTATGATATTTTCCCCTAAGTAAAGGTCATCCGTGCAAGTGTAACGCTGTTAATTTTACTTAACTATTTTTATAATATTCCTTTTTATTTTTTTTATATACTTATATCATGCATTTGTAAAAGAAAACGTCACTAAAAAATAGTCACGAAAGATTAAAAAAATACATATAGTGCCTTTTTAAATCGCATTGTTTAAATAATTGGTTTCTCCACTGTTGTGCTCAAGTTTTAATATAAAATAAACCTTATTAAAGGTAAAAATGATATAGGTTACTATTGTTATCTGCACGACCTTCAATGTCTCAAAAGTGGGTGTGACCAACCAAAGGTAATCATAGTCTATCCAAAATTTGGCCTGTCTCGAATTTTGTGCGAGTCGCTACTGTGTATAATTTTGAATTTTACATGTAGAAAATTTCTTAAATGATATGTTATAATTTTTTGTAATATAATTAAAAACATAAGCAACATGAATTCTATTGCTAATTTTATTATCCCATTACCTAGAAAATTTTGCATTATATCTTAGTCACGTTGAATGCTCATCAAATATGCAAAAACTAAAATTTATTTTAGTTTTTGTATATTAGATGAGCATTAGAGAGTATATTGTATTTCTCTTTTTTACTGTATTAACTTTATTGTATTATTTCAGTATCGACCATTGCAATGCCACTGATGTCTCGGAGAGGACCTCCACTGCTCTCACAATACACATATAAATGAGTATCCAAAGATTATATTTATATAATCGACACCACCACCACTTTGCAAAATAACTCGATTATTCAGTGTAATTATATACAAATATAATAAATATTAAGGAAGTAATAACAATAAAGAATAAATTAAATTATGCTAATGCATCAGAGCAATATTTATCAACCTTTTTTGCTCCATGCACCTTTCCACCCCCCCCCCCCTTTCATATGTAATAGTGTCATTATCTCCTTTTAATTTTTCAAGTTATCTAGGGAAAATTATTGTAAATATTGGTATAGTTGGGTTACAACATAATTATCCTACAACAGTATTTATTTACTTCAGTTAACTCATTGCAGAACAAAGTGTATCGAATTAAGTGGAGCATTTGATATATATATATATTCAGGAACAGTTAAATTCCCCTCCTAAAATCCCCAACCCCTCATTTAAACAACATAAAGCATGTCAATGCTTTACATGTTACCAATGCTGAACAGCGGGATAAGTCTTTTTATTACCTTTGTCACGGTTTTTTAAGTACAAATCAGGATGGATATTTATTTTAATTTGTAGTGATTAAGATTTCATCGTTTTAACTACTACTAACATTTTTACACAATTTCGGCGAATCATCGAAAATGATTTTGAATGCATTTTTAACTAATTAACAGTATTTACAATTATACCAATAAATGAGCTCGCACGAAAATGTCTACATGGCATTTTTGGTTCAATTTTGAATGCCGGAACTAGCGGCGGACGATTCCTGGGCGGATTTTAAATAGAAAATTTGACGCCTCCACTTTCTCCGGGGACTTGCAGATATTACAGCAGTAAACACCTGAATGCAGATAATTAAACTTCTCGGGCGGTTCGTTTCTTAATACATGTATAGGTAAGGTGATCAGACGTCCTCCTTTGAGGATTGTCATAAAAAATGTTGTCCTTTGAACAAATTTCCGAAATGACCCTTTTCTTTCTTTTTTAACTCATAGAAATCTGTCCTTTATCCTCCTCAAGTAAAAACTCCCGAGATGGTTTTTGAACAAAAATTTCTATTAAATTACCTTTTCTTAGCTCTCGTAACAATTTGTCCTTCCTTGTCCCCCTCGAATAAAAATTTCCTTTTTTTATGAATATTAAAACTGGTTTTTATAACTAACATTTAATTTTACTATATATTTTAAACATTATTTTCACCCATTGGAGCTTAACAGTTTCCTGTTCTACACTACATAATCACTAATAGTAAATGAGTTCCAGTAATGATAACTAGACCGGTTCGAAGTGCTTAGTCCTTTTCAGCCATCTTTTTGAGGTGTCCACATTAAGGAGTTTGTTGCCTCGATGTTGACGTACCGTTGGAGCCTCGTTTCATGTTGAGCCGCAAAACGTTTTATAGCACTGGCGACGTCTTCGATACAGGTCACGATGTATGTCTTTATCGCGAACACTTGAATTTTTTTAATCATTTTAATATGGCATTGTTTGGCATATCCCCGGAGCCAAATGCTTGGCATATGCCGTAGACCCAAACTAGTCTTAGCAGTTGATTGTATATCTTTATTTTGTTGTATATTTATAGTTTGGTGCTAATTCCCATAAGCCAATATAGCTTTCTATATTTTATTTCAAGTTCTTCTTTTTTCTTTTTTATATGTTCCTTTCACCGCATATTGGTGTCCAAGGTCATGCCAAGATATTTAGCTGTGTTTCCAAATGGGATAGTGTTGCCGTTTATGAAAATTTGTGATTGAATAGTTATATTTTAATTCATTCAACTCTTAATTGGTGATCCTATCAGCGGCTTCTTGAAGTTTTTCGGTAGTATTCGCTATTTATTTCCCCACTGTCATGATTGCTGTATCATCTGCGAATGTTGCAATTGTGACATTCTCTATTTGTGGTAAATCATACGCGTACAACAAATATAATATCGGCGTTAGGACACTTCCTTGTGGAACTCCAGCTCTTGTTTCTTTTAATTCACAATATTCGTTATTTTGTTTAATTCTAAGTAATCTGCTGAAATTGCTTCGGTAGTATACTGTTTAATTTTTTTAATTAATCCTCTGTGCCTTACTTTATCAAAAGAGCGACATTTAAGAAAATAGACGATTTTTTTTATATTTTCAATATGGCCTTTTTATTTTTAGTGTCTTTCTTTGATATTTTCAAATTCTGGTTGCCTTAGAATAGGTAGCTTATGCTTACATCCCGTGACGGCCGATGAAACATTGTGTATCAGCCGCACAATCACAAAAACAGAGCAAGCATACGCACGCGTCAGCACGGTTATTTATGATTGTGCGACTGAGACGCAATTTTTCACCGGCCGCCACTACTTATTACTGAACGGAAAGTTATTAAGGTTGTATTTGGAGAGATAAGTGGTATTTATCTTTCTGCATTTTAAAATCTTGTAGAGGGCAAATGTCTTACTATGACAAGAGTCCTTTATTATCTCTAAACGTCCACTTGGCAAGTGAAGTTCCTTTACGTTATTTTTAGGGTGGGCAAATAAGGCGATTATCAAGCACTTGTTTTGCAAAATACCTATTTTGTAGAAGGAGCTATGGGATATGCTGGACTTATATAACAATAGTTTAATTTTGCTACCGAGACCGCTTATTATTCGAAAAATTGGAGTAATTGCTGAAATGGCTGAGAATAATTTTTTACTTATTGCTTCAACTTATTTTCTCCAATTTAGACGACAATTCAAGCCAACCCGGGGTGTAACTGAATTTTCATAGGAAATTGCCTCGCCGTTCATTTTTATTCGTCACAGGAGAGTCTCTCTTGTTTTACGAGAGAACATGAGTCTATTTTACCGCAATTTATTTTTTTCTTCCACTTGCTATATAAGTTGCCCAGTTGCTGCAGTCCGTTTTCTAGTCCTTTGGCGAGCATTTTCCTGCTTGATGAGCAGGTATAGATCGCTAAATAATCCGCATATAGCCAACACGCCGAACAAGTAGTATATACATTCTATAGAAATAATTTTATCATGTGAGAACACAAAATCTGATTTGATTCTTCATTATGCATTTAAAACTTATCTGTTTATTATTAATAGATATTTTAAACAAATAACTGATTTTCAAAATCTCGTTACTTTTATTTCCTATGTGTACTTGTTTCATTAATATCGTAAATTTTGCTTTAGAATATTTACGGCAAAATTGTTTGTTATATAAATTAATTTTATTTCGTTTTATATCCACTAGTACCAATGAAAACAAATTTTCAAATTGCCAAAAATGTGACACATCTGCACAAAACGAATTTTTTTTAAATGGCATTATTACGCGTACAGACTTTTCTATCGGAATAATTTGAAAACACAATGTCTAGGCTGACTTTAAGTATACAATCTCTAAAAATATAATCGTAAATTACGAATTGTTTTTTTAGCAATTATGCAAATAATTGTCAAAAAACGATATCCATCTTGTACTTTCAAAAAAATAATATATCCGAAAGTTCTCCAAATATTAACAGAAAAAGTGAGTTAATTTGTTACTTCTACCTCCTTATAATTGCTATAAAAATGGTCTTAAGGTGCTATAAAACATTAGCAGCTATGCTATCTGCGACTACATAGGAATTATTCGAAAATCACACTTAGGTGTAGTACGAAAAGTGTGAAATCTAAGCCCCTAACGATGACTAGAAGCTATGAATGCATAATATAGAATCGAACCCAAATTTGTGTTCTAACAAATTAAAATTATTTCTAAAACACGAATACATTCAATTAATTGTTCGACGTTTATTTAATTCATATTTTTTTAGTTTATTTTTAAATTTTGTACTATAAACCATGTTTTAATAGGCATAATTTTAATTTTAATTTTCGGTACATAATTATAGATTGTATTTTTTTAATTTACCATTTTTTAACATGTTATGCTTTTGGTAGCCTTTATTTATTTTTAATTATGTATAAAATTTGTGTTTAATATTATACTACATTTTTTCTATAACTATAAGATGTTTTAACGAACATTTTTCTATGCTTTTATCTGTTTTTTTTTGTCTGTGCTATTAGTTGTGTTTTAATCGTCTGTTGTTACATGTGAATATAACTAATGAAAGTCTACTTTGATTCACACAAGAGCGAGAACAACTACTTCTAGGACTGCGCACCCTAAAGTGTTATATTTAATAGAGTGTTGTGATTAATAGTGTTTTATGTCTTATAGTGTTATATTTTATACAGTGTTATATTATATACAGTGTAATATTATATAGTGTTCTATTATTCAAAGTGTTTAAATATATATAGTGTTATATTTTATATAGTGTTATGTCGACCACACAGATAGGTCTACATTTTGATGCAGCCTATTCAACAAACGGCCATCACGTGGCAGACGCTGAGACAACAAGCAATGGCACAGACGGTGAGAGACACCAAGAAGAAAGATGCGCGTATGACTTGTGGTTCCTGTGAGTGGCTCCTTGTGGAGCCACTCAGAGTAACCACAAGTCATTCTAGCCCTCGTCGACAGACATGAAGACTAGTCCTGGATCTCCCAAACCACCAGCTGCATGAAGAATTTGTCCTGACACTAGAAGCGCGCAGGCACAAAAGCCCTGAGGATATTCTACCGGCATTACAACTTGCACTTCTTTAACCAAGTTGAAAGAAACGTCACGCCGTTAATCGTCTGTTGTCACATGTGAATATAACTAATGAAAGTCTACTTGGATTTACACAAGAGCGAGATCAACTAGTCCTAGGACTGTGACCCTAAAGTGTTATATTTAATAGAGTGTTGTGTTTAATACAGTGCTTTGTGTTATATAGTGTTATATTTTATACAGTGTTATATTATATACAGTGTAATATTATATGATGTTCTATTATTCAAAGTGTTTAAATATATATAGTGTTATATTTTATATAGTGTTGTGTCGACCACACAGATAGGTCTACATTTCGATGCAGCCTATTCAACACAGCCATCTCGTGGCAGACGCTGAGACAACAAGCAATGGCACAGACGGTGAGAGACACCAAGAAGAATTATGCGCGTTTGACTTGTGGTTCCTGTGAGTGGCTCCTTGTGGAGCCACTCAGAGTAACCACAAGTCATTCTAGCCCTCGTCGACAGACATGAAGACTAGTCCTGGATCTCCCAAACCACCAGCTGCACAAGGAATTTGTCCTGACACTAAAAGCGCGCAGCTACAAGAGCCTTGAGGATATTCTACCGGCATAACAACTTGCACTCCTTTAACCGAAGTTGTAAGAAACGTCACGCCGTTAATCGTCTGTTGTCACATGTGAATATAACTAATAAAAGTCTACTTGGCTTTACACAAGAGCGAGATCAACTAGCTTAGGACTGTGACCCTAAAGTGTTATATTTAAGAGTGTTGTGTTTAATAAAGTGCTTTGTGTTATATAGTGTTATATTTTATACAGTGTTATATTATATACAGTGTAATATTATATAGTGTTCTATTATTCAAAGTGTTTAAATATATATAGTGTTATATTTTATATAGTGTTGTGGCGACCACACAGATAAGTCTACATTTCGATGCAGCCTATTCAACAGACAGCGATCTCGTGGCAGACGCTGAGACAACAAGCAATGGCACAGACGGTGAGAGACACCAAGAAGAAAGATGCGCGTATGACTTGTGGTTCCTGTGAGTGGCTCCTTGTGGAGCCACTCAGAGTAACCACAAGATATTTTAGTCCTCGTCAACAAACATGAAGACTAGTCCTGGATCTCCCAAACCACCAGCTGCACGAAGAATTTGTTCTGACACTAGGAGCGCGCAGCTACAAGAGCCCTGAGGATATTCTACGAGCATTACAACTTGCACTTCTTTAACCAAGTTGAAAGAAACGTCACGCCGTTAATCGTCTGTTGTCACATGTGAATATAACTAATGAAAGTCTACTTGGATTTACACAAGAGCGAGATCAACTAGTCCTAGGACTGTGACCCTAAAGTGTTATATTTAATAGAGTGTTGTGTTTAATACAGTGCTTTGTGTTATATAGTGTTATATTTTATACAGTGTTATATTATATACAGTGTAATATTATATAGTGTTCTATTATTCAATGTGTTTAAATATATATAGTGTTATATTTTGTACAGTGTTGTGGCGACCACACAGATAGGTCTGCATTTCGATGCAGCCTATTCAACAGACAGCCATCTCGTGGCAGACGCTGAGACAACAAGCCATGGCACAGACGGTGAGAGACACCAAGAAGAAAGATGCGCGTATGAATTGTGGTTCCTGTGAGTGGCTCCTTGTGGAGCCACTCAGAGTAACCACAAGTCATTCTAGCCCTCGTCGACAGACATGAAGACTAGTCCTGGATCTCCCAAACCACCAGCTGCACAAGGAATTTGTCCTGACACTAGGAGCGCGCAGCTACAAGAGCCTTGAGGATATTCTACCGGCATAACAACTTGCACTCCTTTAACCGAAGTTGTAAGAAACGTCACGCCGTTAATCGTCTGTTGTCACATGTGAATATAACTAATGAAAGTCTACTTGGCTTTACACAAGAGCGAGATCAACTAGCTTAGGACTGTGACCCTAAAGTGTTATATTTAAGAGTGTTGTGTTTAATAAAGTGCTTTGTGTTATATAGTGTTATATTTTATACAGTGTTATATTATATACAGTTTAATATTATATAGTGTTCTATTATTCAAAGTGTTTAAATATATATAGTGTTATATTTTATATAGTGTTGTGTCGACCACACAGATAGGTCTACATTTTGATGCAGCCTATTCAACAAACAGCCATCTCGTGGCAGACGCTGAGACAACAAGCAATGGCACAGACAGTGAGAGACACCAAGAAGAAAGATGCGCGTATGACTTGTGGTTCCTGTGAGTGGCTCCTTGTGGAGCCACTCAGAGTAACCACAAGTCATTCTAGCCCTCGTCGACAGACATGAAGACTAGTCCTGGATCTCCTTAACCACCAGCTGCACGAAGAATTTGTCCTGACACTAAGAGCGCGCAGCTACAAGAGCACTGAGGATATTCTACTGGCATTACAACTTGCACTTCTTTAACCGAAGTTGAAAGAAACGTCACGCCGATAATCGTCTGTTGTCACATGTGAATATAACAAATGAAAGTCTACTTTGATTCACACAAGAGCGAGATCAACTACTCCTAGGACTGCGCACCCTAAAGTGTTATATTTGATAGAGTGTTGTGTTTAATTCAGTGCTTTATGTAATATAGTGTTATATTTTATACAGTGTTATATTATATACAGTGTAATATTATATAGTGTTCTATTATTCAAAGTGTTTAAATATATATAGTGTTATATTTTATATAGTGTTGTGTCGACCACACAGATAGGTCTACATTTCGATGCAGCCTATTCAACACAGCCATCTCGTGGCAGACGCTGAGACAACAAGCAATGGCACAGACGGTGAGAGACACCAAGAAGAATGATGCGCGTATGACTTGTGGTTCCTGTGAGTGGCTCCTTGTGGAGCCACTCAGAGTAACCACAAGTCATTCTAGCCCTCGTCGACAGACATGAAGACTAGTCCTGGATCTCCCAAACCACCAGCTGCACGAAGAATTTGTTCTGACACTAGGAGCGCGCAGCTACAAGAGCCCTGAGGATATTCTACGAGCATTACAACTTGCACTTCTTTAACCGAAGTTGAAAGAAACGTCGCGCCGATAATCGTCTGTTGTTACATGTGAATATAACTAATGAAAGTCTACTTTGATTCACACAAGAGCAAAATCAACTACTTCTAGGACTGCGCACCCTAAAGTGTTATATTTAAAAGAGTGTTGTGATTAATAGTGTTTTATGTTGTATAGTGTTATATTTTATACAGTGTAATATTATATACAGTGTAATATTATATAGTGTTCTATTATTCAAAGTGTTTAAATATATATAGTGTTATATTTTATATAGTGTTGTGGCGACCACACAGATAGGTCTACATTTCGATGCAGCCTATTCAACAGACAGCCATCTCGTGGCAGACGCTGAGACAACAAGCCATGGCACAGACGGTGAGAGACACCAAGAAGAAAGATGCGCGTATGACTTGTGGTTCCTGTGAGTGGCTCCTTGTGGAGCCACTCAGAGTAACCACAAGTCATTCTAGCCCTCGTCGACAGACATGAAGACTAGTCCTGGATCTCCCAAACCACCAGCTGCATGAAGAATTTGTCCTGACACTAGAAGCGCGCAGGCACAAAAGCCCTGAGGATATTCTACCGGCATTACAACTTGCACTTCTTTAACCAAATTGAAAGAAACGTCACGCCGTTAATCGTCTGTTGTCACATGTGAATATAACTAATGAAAGTCTACTTGGATTTACACAAGAGCGAGATCAACTACTCCTAGGACTGGGACCCTAAAGTGTTATATTTAATAGAGTGTTGTGTTTAATACAGTGCTTTGTGTTATATAGTGTTATATTTTATACAGTGTTATATTATATACAGTGTAATATTATATGATGTTCTATTATTCAAAGTGTTTAAATATATATAGTGTTATATTTTATATAGTGTTGTGTCGACCACACAGATAGGTCTACATTTCGATGCAGCCTATTCAACACAGCCATCTCGTGGCAGACGCTGAGACAACAAGCAATGGCACAGACGGTGAGAGACACCAAGAAGAATTATGCGCGTATGACTTGTGGTTCCTGTGAGTGGCTCCTTGTGGAGCCACTCAGAGTAACCACAAGTCATTCTAGCCCTCGTCGACAGACATGAAGACTAGTCCTGGATCTCCCAAACCACCAGCTGCACAAGGAATTTGTCCTGACACTAGGAGCGCGCAGCTACAAGAGCCTTGAGGATATTCTACCGGCATAACAACTTGCACTCCTTTAACCGAAGTTGTAAGAAACGTCACGCCGTTAATCGTCTGTTGTCACATGTGAATATAACTAATAAAAGTCTACTTGGCTTTACACAAGAGCGAGATCAACTAGCTTAGGACTGTGACCCTAAAGTGTTATATTTAAGAGTGTTGTGTTTAATAAAGTGCTTTGTGTTATATAGTGTTTAATTTTATACAGTGTTATATTATATACAGTGTAATATTATATAGTGTTCTATTATTCAAAGTGTTTAAATATATATAGTGTTATATTTTATATAGTGTTGTGGCGACCACACAGATAAGTCTACATTTCGATGCAGCCTATTCAACAGACAGCGATCTCGTGGCAGACGCTGAGACAACAAGCAATGGCACAGACGGTGAGAGACACCAAGAAGAAAGATGCGCGTATGACTTGTGGTTCCTGTGAGTGGCTCCTTGTGGAGCCACTCAGAGTAACCACAAGTCATTTTAGTCCTCGTCGACAAACATGAAGACTAGTCCTGGATCTCCCAAACCACCAGCTGCACGAAGAATTTGTTCTGACACTAGGAGCGCGCAGCTACAAGAGCCCTGAGGATATTCTACGAGCATTACAACTTGCACTTCTTTAACCGAAGTTGAAAGAAACGTCACGCCGTTAATCGTCTGTTGTCACATGTGAATATAACTAATGAAAGTCTACTTGGATTTACACAAGAGCGAGATCAACTAGTCCTAGGACTGTGACCCTAAAGTGTTATATTTAATAGAGTGTTGTGTTTAATACAGTGCTTTGTGTTATATAGTGTTATATTTTATACAGTGTTATATTATATACAGTGTAATATTATATAGTGTTCTATTATTCAATGTGTTTAAATATATATAGTGTTATATTTTGTACAGTGTTGTGGCGACCACACAGATAGGTCTGCATTTCGATGCAGCCTATTCAACAGACAGCCATCTCGTGGCAGACGCTGAGACAACAAGCCATGGCACAGACGGTGAGAGACACCAAGAAGAAAGATGCGCGTATGACTTGTGGTTCCTGTGAGTGGCTCCTTGTGGAGCCACTCAGAGTAACCACAAGTCATTCTAGCCCTCGTCGACAGACATGAAGACTAGTCCTGGATCTCCCAAACCACCAGCTGCACAAGGAATTTGTCCTGACACTAGGAGCGCGCAGCTACAAGAGCCTTGAGGATATTCTACCGGCATAACAACTTGCACTCCTTTAACCGAAGTTGTAAGAAACGTCACGCCGTTAATCGTCTGTTGTCACATGTGAATATAACTAATGAAAGTCTACTTGGCTTTACACAAGAGCGAGATCAACTAGCTTAGGACTGTGACCCTAAAGTGTTATATTTAAGAGTGTTGTGTTTAATAAAGTGCTTTGTGTTATATAGTGTTATATTTTATACAGTGTTATATTATATACAGTGTAATATTATATAGTGTTCTATTATTCAAAGTGCTTAAATATATATAGTGTTATATTTTATATAGTGTTGTGGCGACCACACAGATAAGTCTACATTTCGATGCAGCCTATTCAACAGACAGCGATCTCGTGGCAGACGCTGAGACAACAAGCAATGGCACAGACGGTGAGAGACACCAAGAAGAAAGATGCGCGTATGACTTGTGGTTCCTGTGAGTGGCTCCTTGTGGAGCCACTCAGAGTAACCACAAGTCATTTTAGTTCTCGTCGACAAACATGAAGACTAGTCCTGGATCTCCCAAACCACCAGCTGCACTAAGAATTTGTTCTGACACTAGGAGCGCGCAGCTACAAGAGCCCTGAGGATATTCTACGAGCATTACAACTTGCACTTCTTTAACCAAAGTTGAAAGAAACGTCACGCCGTTAATCGTCTGTTGTCACATGTGAATATAACTAATGAAAGTCTACTTGGATTTACACAAGAGCGAGATCAACTAGTCCTAGGACTGTGACCCTAAAGTGTTATATTTAATAGAGTGTTGTGTTTAATACAGTGCTTTGTGTTATATAGTGTTATATTTTATACAGTGTTATATTATATACAGTGTAATATTATATAGTGTTATATTATTCAATGTGTTTAAATATATATAGTGTTATATTTTGTACAGTGTTGTGGCGACCACACAGATAGGTCTGCATTTCGATGCAGCCTATTCAACAGACAGCCATCTCGTGGCAGACGCTGAGACAACAAGCCATGGCACAGACGGTGAGAGACACCAAGAAGAATGATGCGCGTATGACTTGTGGTTCCTGTGAGTGACTCCTTGTGGAGCCACTCAGAGTAACCACAAGTCATTCTAGCCCTCGTCGACAGACATGTAGACTAGTCCTGGATCTCCCAAACCACCAGCTGCACGAAGCATTTGTTTTGACACTAGGAGCGCGCAGCTACAAGAGCCCTGAGGATATTCTACCGGCATTACAACTTGCACTTCTTTAACCGAAGTTGAAAGAAACGTCACGCCGTTAATCGTCTGTTGTCACATGTGAATATAACTAATAATAGTCTACTTTGATTCACACAAGAGCGAGATCAACTACTCCTAGGACTGTGACCCTAAAGTGTTATATTTGATAGAGTGTTGTGTTTATTACAGTGCTTTATGTAATATAGTGCTATATTCTATACAGTGTTATATTATATACAGTGTAATATTATATAGTGTTCTATTATTCAAAGTGTTTAAATATATATAGTGTTATATTTTATATAGTGTTGTGGAGACCACATAGATAGGTCTGCATTTCGATGCAGCCTATTCAACAGACAGCCATCTCGTGGCAGACGCTGAGACAACAAGCCATGGCACAGACGGTGAGAGACACCAAGAAGAAAGATGCGCGTATGACTTGTGGTTCCTGTGAGTGGCTCCTTGTGGAGCCACTCAGAGTAACCACAAGTCATTCTAACCCTCGTCGACAGACATGAAAACTAGTCCTGGATCTCCCAAACCACCAGCTGCACGAAGAATTTGTCCTGACACTAGGAGCGCGCAGCTACAAGAGCCCTAAGGATATTCTACGAGCATTACAACTTGCACTTGTTTAACCGAAGTTGAAAGAAACGTCACGCCGTTAATCGTCTGTTGTCACATGTGAATATAACTAATGAAAGTCTACTTGGATTTACACAAGAGCGAGATCAACTACTCCTAGGACTGGGACCCTAAAGTGTTATATTTGATAGAGTGTTGTGTTTAATACAGTGCTTTATGTGATATAGTGTTATATTTTATACAGTGTTATATTATATACAGTGTAATATTATATAGTGTTCTATTATTCAAAGTGTTTAAATATATATAGTGTTATATTTTATATAGTGTTGTGTCGACCACACAGATAGGTCTACATTTCGATAAAGCCTATTCAACAGACAGCCATCTCGTGGCAGACGCTGAGACAACAAGCAATGGCACAGACGGTGAGAGACACCAAGAAGAAAGATGCGCGTATGACTTGTGGTTCCTGTGAGTGGCTCCTTGTGGAGCCACTCAGAGTAACCACAAGTCATTCTAGCCCTCGTCGACAGACATGAAGACTAGTCCTGGATCTCCCAAACCACCAGCTGCACGAGGAATTTGTTCTGACACTAGGAGCGCGCAGCTACAAGAGCCCTGAGGATATTCTACGAGCATTACAACTTGCACTTCTTTAACCGAAGTTGAAAGAAACGTCACGCTGATAATCGTCTGTTGTCACATGTGAATATAACTACTGAAAGTCTACTTTGATTCACACAAGAGCGAGATCAACTACTCCTAGGATTGCGCACCCTAAAGTGTTATATTTAATAGAGTGTTGTGTTTAATACAGTGCTTTATGTAATATAGTGTTATATTTTATACAGTGTTATATTATATACAGTGTAATATTATATAGTGTTCTATTATTCAAAGTGTTTAAATATATATAGTGTTATATTTTATATAGTGTTGTGGCGACCACACAGATAGGTCTACATTTCGATGCAGCCTATTCAACAGACAGCCATCTCGTGGCAGACGCTGAGACAACAAGCCATGGCACAGACGGTGAAAGACACCAAGAAGAAAGATGCGCGTATGACTTGTGGTTCCTGTGAGTGGCTCCTTGTGGAGCCACTCAGAGTAACCACAAGTCATTCTAGCCCTCGTCGACAGACATGAAGACTAGTCCTGGATCTCCCAAACCACCAGCTGCACGAAGAATTTGTCCTGACACTAGAAGCGCGCAGCCACAAAAGCCCTGAGGATATTCTACCGGCATTACAACTTGCACTTCTTTAACCAAGTTGAATGAAACGTCACGCCGTTAATCGTCTGTTGTCACATGTGAATATAACTAATAAAAGTTTACTTGGATTTACACAAGAGCGAGATCAACTAGTCCTAGGACTGTGACCCTAAAGTGTTATATTTAATAGAGTGTTGTGTTTAATACAGTGCTTTGTGTTATATAGTGTTATATTTTATACAGTGTTATATTATATACAGTGTAATATTATATAGTGTTCTATTATTCAATGTGTTTAAATATATATAGTGTTATATTTTGTACAGTGTTGTGGCGACCACACAGATAGGTCTGCATTTCGATGCAGCCTATTCAACAGACAGCCATCTCGTGGCAGACGCTGAGACAACAAGCCATGGCACAGACGGTAAGAGACACCAAGAAGAAAGATGCGCGTATGACTTGTGGTTCCTGTGAGTGGCTCCTTGTGGAGCCACTCAGAGTAACCACAAGTCATACTAGCCGTCATCGACAGACATGAAGACTAGTCCTGGATCTCCTAAACCTCCAGCTGCACGAAGTATTTGTCCTGACACTAGGAGCACGCAGCCACAAGAACCCTGAGGATATTCTACCGGCATTACAACTTGCACTTCTTTAACCGAAGTTGAAAGAAACGTCACGCCGTTAATCATCTGTTGTCACATGTAAATATAACTAATGTAAGTCTACTTGGATTTACACAAGAACGAGATCAACTACTTCTAGGACTGTGACCCTAAAGTGTTATATTTAATAGAGTGTTGTGTTTAATACAATGCTTTGTGTTATATAGTGTTATATTTTATTCAGTGTTATAATATATACAGTGTAATATTATATAGTGTTCTATTATTCAAAGTGTTTAAATATATATAGTGTTGTGGCGACCACACAGATAGGTCTACATTTCGATGCAGCCTATTCAACAGACAGCCATCTCGTGGCTGACGCTGAGACAACAAGCCATGGAACAGACGGTGAGAGACACCAAGAAGAAAGATGCGCGTATGACTTGTGGTTCCTGTGAGTGGCTCCTTGTGGAGCCACTCAGAGTAACCACAAGTCATTCTAGCCCTCGTCGACAGACATGAAGACTAGTCCTGGATCTCCCAAACCACCAGCTGCATGAAGAATTTGTCCTGACACTAGAAGCGCGCAGCCACAAAAGCCCTGAGGATATTCTACCGGCATTACAACTTGCACTTCTTTACCCGAAGTTGAAAGAAACGTCACGCCGATAATCGTCTGTTGTCACATGTAAATATAACTAATGAAAGTCTACTTTGATTCACACAAGAGCGAGATCAACTACTCATAGGACTGTGACCCTAAAGTGTTATATTTGATAGAGTGTTGTGTTTAATACAGTGCTTTATGTAATATAGTGTTATATTTTATACAGTGTTATATTATATACAGTGTAATATTATATAGTGTTCTATTATTCAAAGTGTTTAAATATATATAGTGTTATATTTTATATAGTGTTGTGGAGACCACACAGATAGGTCTGCATTTCGATGCAGCCTATTCAACAGACAGCCATCTCGTGGCAGACGCTGAGACAACAAGCCATGGCACAGACGGTGAGAGACACCAAGAAGAAAGATGCGCGTATGACTTGTGGTTCCTGTGAGTGGCTCCTTGTGGAGCCACTCAGAGTAACCACAAGTCATTCTAGCCCTCGTCGACAGACATGAAGACTAGTCCTGGATCTCCTAAACCACCAGCTGCACGAAGAATTTGTCCTGACACTAAGAGCGCGCAGCTACAAGAGCACTGAGGATATTCTACTGGCATTACAACTTGCACTTCTTTAACCGAAGTTGAAAGAAACGTCACGCCGATAATCGTCTGTTGTCACATGTGAATATAACAAATGAAAGTCTACTTTGATTCACACAAGAGCGAGATCAACTACTCCTAGGACTGCGCACCCTTAAGTGTTATATTTGATAGAGTGTTGTGTTTAATACAGTGCTTTATGTAATATAGTGTTATATTTTATACAGTGTTATATTATATACAGTGTAATATTATATAGTGTTCTATTATTCAAAGTGTTTAAATATATATAGTGTTATATTTTATATAGTTTTGTGTCGACCACACAGATAGGTCTACATTTCGATGCAGCCTATTCAACACAGCCATCTCGTGGCAGACGCTGAGACAACAAGCAATGGCACAGACGGTGAGAGACACCAAGAAGAATTATGCGCGTATGACTTGTGGTTCCTGTGAGTGGCTCCTTGTGGAGCCACTCAGAGTAACCACAAGTCATTCTAGCCCTCGTCGACAGACATGAAGACTAGTCCTGGATCTCCCAAACCACCAGCTGCACGAAGAATTTGTTCTGACACTAGGAGCGCGCAGCTACAAGAGCCCTGAGGATATTCTACGAGCATTACAACTTGCACTTCTTTAACTGAAGTTGAAAGAAACGTCACGCCGTTAATCGTCTGTTGTCACATGTGAATATAACTAATGAAAGTCTACTTTGATTTACACAAGAGCGAGATCAACTAGTCCTAGGACTGTGACCCTAAAGTGTTATATTTAATAGAGTGTTGTGTTTAATACAGTGCTTTGTGTTATATAGTGTTATATTTTATACAGTGTTATATTATATACAGTGTAATATTATATAGTGTTCTATTATTCAATGTGTTTAAATATATATAGTGTTATATTTTGTACAGTGTTGTGGCGACCACACAGATAGGTCTGCATTTCGATGCAGCCTATTCAACAGACAGCCATCTCGTGGCAGACGCTGAGACAACAAGCCATGGCACAGACGGTGAGAGACACCAAGAAGAAAGATGCGCGTATGACTTGTGGTTCCTGTGAGTGGCTCCTTGTGGAGCCACTCAGAGTAACCACAAGTCATACTAGCCGTCATCGACAGACATGAAGACTAGTCCTGGATCTCCTAAACCTCCAGCTGCACGAAGTATTTGTCCTGACACTAGGAGCACGCAGCCACAAGAACCCTGAGGATATTCTACCGGCATTACAACTTGCACTTCTTTAACCGAAGTTGAAAGAAACGTCACGCCGTTAATCATCTGTTGTCACATGTAAATATAACTAATGTAAGTCTACTTGGATTTACACAAGAACGAGATCAACTACTTCTAGGACTGTGACCCTAAAGTGTTATATTTAATAAAGTGTTGTGTTTAATACAATGCTTTGTGTTATATAGTGTTATATTTTATTCAGTGTTATAATATATACAGTGTAATATTATATAGTGTTCTATTATTCAAAGTGTTTAAATATATATAGTGTTGTGGCGACCACACAGATAGGTCTTCATTTCGATGCAGCCTATTCAACAGACAGCCATCTCGTGGCTGACGCTGAGACAACAAGCCATGGAACAGACGGTGAGAGACACCAAAAAGAAAGATGCGCGTATGACTTGTGGTTCCTGTGAGTGGCTCCTTGTGGAGCCACTCAGAGTAACCACAAGTCATTCTAGCCCTCGTCGACAGACATGAAGACTAGTCCTGGATCTCCCAAACCACCAGCTGCATGAAGAATTTGTCCTGACACTAGAAGCGCGCAGCCACAAAACCCTGAGGATATTCTACCGGCATTACAACTTGCACTTCTTTACCCGAAGTTGAAAGAAACGTCACGCCGATAATCGTCTGTTGTCACATGTAAATATAACTAATGAAAGTCTACTTTGATTCACACAAGAGCGAGATCAACTACTCCTAGGACTGTGACCCTAAAGTGTTATATTTGATAGAGTGTTGTGTTTAATACAGTGCTTTATGTAATATAGTGTTATATTTTATACAGTGTTATTTTATATACAGTGTAATATTATATAGTGTTCTATTATTCAAAGTGTTTTAATATATATAGTGTTATATTTTATATAGTGTTGTGGAGACCACACAGATAGGTCTGCATTTCGATGCAGCCTATTCAACAGACAGCCATCTCGTGGCAGACGCTGAGACAACAAGCCATGGCACAGACGGTTAGAGACACCAAGAAGAAAGATGCGCGTATGACTTGTGGTTCCTGTGAGTGGCTCCTTGTGGAGCCACTCAGAGTAACCACAAGTCATTCTAACCCTCGTCGACAGACATGAAGACTAGTCCTGGATCTCCCAAACCACCAGCTGCACGAAGAATTTGTCCTGACACTAGAAGCGCGCAGCCACAAAAGCCCTGAGGATATTCTACCGGCATTACAACTTGCACTTCTTTAACGAAGTTGAAAGAAACGTCACGCCGTTAATCGTCTGTTGTCACATGTGAATATTAGGTAATCCCGGAATTAATGTCGTTTTTTTAATAGGCAACTTTGGCTTAGTATTTTTGGCTCCGATGAGCAGTGAATACGTGCGTTGTAATTTTTTTCTTTTCTGTGATCCTTTGCCTTTCTTTTAAACAAAAAAAAACTTTTCTACCCCATTTACAAACAATGGCAGAGACGTGTCCTTCGGAAACACATTTAAGAAACTGTATGCTGTTTTTGTTTCATTCAAAAAAAACTGCGACAGAAGCAACAGAATGCATTTATGACATTTACGATGATATACTGGACAAAAGAAAGTGCCAAAGTGGGTTCAAAAAATTTCCAACGGGCAATCTCGATTTGAAGGACGAGCTTCGAAGTGGACGGCCCAGTCTAGTGGATAGTCCAGCTCTAAAGGCGGAAATCGAAGCAAATCCGATTATGACCATTGATGAATTATCGAAGAAAGTCGGCACATCACGGTCGAACACCCATCGTTATCTTGAGAAACTGCGAAAAGTTAAAAAATAAGGTATCTCGGTTCCTCACGCGCTCTCCGACGCAACAAAGCTCAACGCCTCAACATATGCAAAATACTGCAAGAAAAGCAACATTTTACCCCGTTTCTCCATGACTTTATCACCAGAGACGAAAAATGGGTTCTTTATCATGATATAAAAAAATAGAAACAATGGTTAAATCGAGGTCAAACCCCAATTCCAACACCAAAACCAGGACTACATCCTCGGAAAGCATTATTGTGTGTGTGGTGGGATTCGAAAGGTGTAATTTATTATGATGTTTTAAAACAAGGGCAAACTGTTACTGCAGCCCTCTATTGTGAACAGATGGACAAATTAAATACGACGTTACAAAAAATTAGACCTGCTCTTGTGAATAAAAGTAATGTCATTCTTCAACATGATAACGCCCAGCCGCATGTTGCCGATATTACCCGTAAAAAAATCCAGGACCTTAGCTGGGATGTTTTATTGCACCCACCCTATTCTCTGGACTTGGTACCGAGCAACTTTCACTTATTTCGCTTTTTAGAAACGCAATTAGGGAACAAAAAATTCGACAATTCGACAAAAACTGAAATCGGGTCTTTCGGAGTTCTTCGAATCTAAACCAAAAGCCTTTTATGAATAAGGAATTTTAGATCTAGTAACAAGATGGCAAAGAGTCGTAGATAACACTAGAAATTACTTTGTATTAAAAAAATATTAAATAATTGAAAAAAAAAAATAAGTTTGAGTTTTAATAAAAAACGACATTAATTCCGGGATTACCTAATATAACTAATGAAAGTCTACTTGGATTTACACAAGAGCGAGATCAACTAGTCCTAGGACTGTGACCCTAAGGTGTTATATAGTGTTATATTTTATACAGTGTTATATTATATACAGTGTAATATTATATGGTGTACTATTATTCAAAGTGTTTAAATATATATAGTGTTATATTTTATATAGTGTTGTGGCGACCACATAGATAGGTCTGCATTTCGATGCAGCCTATTCAACAGACAGCCATCTCGTGGCAGACGCTGAGACAACAAGCCATGGCACAGACGGTGAGAGACACCAAGAAGAAAGATGCGCGTATGACTTGTGGTTCCTGTGAGTGGCTCCTTGTGGAGCCACTCAGAGTAACCACAAGTCATTCTAGCCCTCGTCGACAGACATGAAGACTAGTCCTGGATCTCCCAAACCACCAGCTGCACGAAGAATTTGTCCTGACACTAAGAGCGCGCAGCTACAAGAGCACTGAGGATATTCTACTGGCATTACAACTTGCACTTCTTTAACCGAAGTTGAAAGAAACGTCACGCCGATAATCGTCTGTTGTCACATTTGAATATAACAAATGAAAGTCTACTTTGATTCACACAAGAGCGAGATCAACTACTCCTAGGACTGCGCACCCTTAAGTGTTATATTTGATAGAGTGTTGTGTTTAATACAGTGCTTTATGTAATATAGTGTTATATTTTATACAGTGTTATATTATATACAGTGTAATATTATATAGTGTTCTATTATTCAAAGTGTTTAAATATATATAGTGTTATATTTTATATAGTGTTGTGTCGACCACACAGATAGGTCTACATTTCGATGCAGCCTATTCAACACAGCCATCTCGTGGCAGACGCTGAGACAACAAGCAATGGCACAGACGGTGAGAGACACCAAGAAGAATGATGCGCGTATGACTTGTGGTTCCTGTGAGTGGCTCCTTGTGGAGCCACTCAGAGTAACCACAAGTCATTCTAGCCCTCGTCGACAGACATAAAGACTAGTCCTGGATCTCCCAAACCACCAGCTGCACGAAGAATTTGTTCTGACACTAGGAGCGCGCAGCTACAAGAGCCCTGAGGATATTCTACGAGCATTACAACTTGCACTTCTTTAACCGAAGTTGAAAGAAACGTCACGCCGTTAATCGTCTGTTGTCACATGTGAATATAACTAATGAAAGTCTACTTTGATTTACACAAGAGCGAGATCAACTAGTCCTAGGACTGTGACCCTAAAGTGTTATATTTAATATAGTGTTGTGTTTAATACAGTGCTTTGTGTTATATAGTGTTATATTTTATACAGTGTTATAATATATACAGTATAATATTATATAGTGTTCTATTATTCAAAGTGTTTAAATATATATAGTGTTGTGGCGACCACACAGATAGGTCTACATTTCGATGCAGCCTATTCAACAGACAGCCATCTCGTGGCTGACGCTGAGACAACAAGCCATGAAACAGACGGTGAGAGACACCAAGAAGAAAGATGCGCGTATGACTTGTGGTTTCTGTGAGTGGCTCCTTGTGGAGCCACTCAGAGTAACCACAAGTCATTCTAGCCCTCGTCGACAGACATGAAGACTAGTCCTGGATCTCCCAAACCACCGGCTGCACGAAGAATTTGTTCTGACACTAAGAGCGCGCAGCTACAAGAGCCCTAAGGATATTCTACGAGCATTACAACTTGCACTTGTTTGACCGATGTTGAAAGAAACGTCACGCCGTTAATCGTCTGTTGTCACATGTGAATATAACTAATGAAAGTCTACTTGGATTTACACAAGAGCGTGATCAACTACTCCTAGGACTGTGACCCTAAAGTGTTATATTTAATAGAGTGTTGTGTTTAATACAGTGCTTTGTGTTATATAGTGTTATATTTTATACAGTGTTATATTATATACAGTGTAATATTATATGATGTTCTATTATTCAAAGTGTTTAAATATATATAGTGTTATATTTTATATAGTGTTGTGTCGACCACACAGATAGGTCTACATTTCGATGCAGCCTATTCAACACAGCCATCTCGTGGCAGACGCTGAGACAACAAGCAATGGCACAGACGGTGAGAGACACCAAGAAGAATGATACGCGTATGACTTGTGGTTCCTGTGAGTGGCTCCTTGTGGAGCCACTCAGAGTAACCACAAGTCATTCTAGCCCTCGTCGACAGACATGAAGACTAGTCCTGGATCTCCCAAACCACCAGCTGCACGAAGAATTTGGAATGACACTAAAAGCGCGCAGCTACAAGAGCCCTGAGGATATTCTACGAGCATTACAACTTGCACTTCTTTAACCGAAGTTGAAAGAAACGTCACGCCGATAATCGTCTGTTGTCACATGTGAATATAACTAATGAAAGTCTACTTTGATTCACACAAGAGCGAGATCAACTACTCCTAGGACTGTGACCCTAAGGTGTTATATTTAATAGAGTGTTGTGTTTAATACAATGCTTTGTGTTATATAGTGGTATATTTTATACAGTGTTATATTATATACAGTGTAATATTATATAGTGTTCTATTATTCAAAGTGTTTAAATATATATAGTGTTGTGGCGACCACACAGATAGGTCTACATTTCGATGCAGCCTATTTAACAGACAGCCATCTCGTGGCTGACGCTGAGACAACAAGCCATGGAACAGACGGTGAGAGACACCAAGAAGAAAGATGCGCGTATGACTTGTGGTTCCTGTGAGTGGCTCCTTGTGGAGCCACTCAGAGTAACCACAAGTCATTCTAGCCCTCGTCGACAGACATGAAGACTAGTCCTGGATCTCCCAAGCCACCAGCTGCACGAAGAATTTGTCCTGACACTAGAAGCGTGCAGCCACAAAAGCCCCGAGGATATTCTACCGGCATTACAACTTGCACTTCTTTAACCAAGTTGAAAGAAACGTCACGCCGTTAATCGTCTGTTGTCACATGTGAATATAAGTAATGAAAGTCTACTAGGATTTACACAAGAGCGAGATCAACTAGTCCTAGGACTGTGACCCTAAAGTGTTATATTTAATAGAGTGTTGTGTTTAATACAATGCTTTGTGTTATATAGTGGTATATTTTATACAGTGTTATATTATATACAGTGTAATATTATATAGTGTTCTATTATTCAAAGTGTTTAAATATATATAGTGTTATATTTTATATAGTGTTGTGTCGACCACACAGATAGGTCTACATTTCGATGCAGCCTATTCAACACAGCCATCTCGTGGCAGACGCTGAGACAACAAGCAATGGCACAGACGGTGAGAGACACCAAGAAGAATGATGCGCGTATGACTTGTGGTTCCTGTGAGTGGCTCCTTGTGGAGCCACTCAGAGTAACCACAAGTCATTCTAGCCCTCGTCGACAGACATGAAGACTAGTCCTGGATCTCCCAAACCACCAGCTGCACGAAGAATTTGTCCTGACACTAAAAGCGCGCAGCTACAAGAGCCCTGAGGATATTCTACGAGCATTACAACTTGCACTTCTTTAACCGAAGTTGAAAGAAACGTCACGCCGATAATCGTCTGTTGTCACATGTGAATATAACTAATGAAAGTCTACTTTGATTCACACAAGAGCGAGATCAACTACTCCTAGGACTGCGCACCCTAAAGTGTTATATTTGATAGAGTGTTGTGTTTCATACAGTGCTTTATGTAATATAGTGTTAAATTTTATACAGTGTTATATTATATACAGTGTAATATTATATAGTGTTCTATTATTCAAAGTGTTTAAATATATATGGTGTTATATTTTATATAGTGTTGTGTCGACCCCACAGATAGGTCTACATTTCGATGAAGCCTATTCAACAGACAGCCATCTCGTGGCAGACGCTGAGACATCAAGCAATGGCACAGGCGGTGAGAGACACCAAGAAGAAAGATGCGCGTATGACTTGTGGTTCCTGTGAGTGGCTCCTTGTGGAGCCACTCAGAGTAACCACAAGTCATTCTAGCCCTCGTCGACAGACATGAAGACTAGTCCTGGATCTCCTAAACCACCAGCTGCACGAAGAATTTGTCCTGACACTAAGAGCGCGCAGCTACAAGAGCCCTGAGGATATTCTACTGGCATTACAACTTGCACTTCTTTAACCGAAGTTGAAAGAAACGTCACGCCGATAATCGTCTGTTGTCACATGTGAATATAACAAATGAAAGTCTACTTTGATTCACACAAGAGCGAGATCAACTACTCCTAGGACTGCGCACCCTTAAGTGTTATATTTGATAGAGTGTTGTGTTTAATACAGTGCTTTATGTGATATAGTGTTATATTTTATACAGTGTTATATTATATACAGTGTAATATTATATAGTGTTCTATTATTCAAAGTGTTTAAATATATATAGTGTTATATTTTATATAGTGTTGTGTCGACCACACAGATAGGTCTACATTTCGATGCAGCCTATTCAACACAGCCATCTCGTGGCAGACGCTGAGACAACAAGCAATGGCACAGACGGTGAGAGACACCAAGAAGAATGATGCGCGTATGACTTGTGGTTCCTGTGAGTGGCTCCTTGTGGAGCCACTCAGAGTAACCACAAGTCATTCTAGCCCTCGTCGACAGACATGAAGACTAGTCCTAGATCTCCCAAGCCACCACCTGCACGAAGAATTTGTCCTGACACTAGAAGCGTGCAGCCACAAAAGCCCTGAGGATATTCTACCGGCATTACAACTTGCACTTCTTTAACCAAGTTGAAAGAAACGTCACGCCGTTAATCGTCTGTTGTCACATGTGAATATAACTAATGAAAGTCTACTTGGATTTACACAAGAGCGAGATCAACTAGTCCTAGGACTGTGACCCTAAAGTGTTATATTTAATAGAGTGTTGTGTTTAATACAGTGCTTTGTGTTATATAGTGTTATATTTTATACAGTGTTATATTATATACAGTGTAATATTATATGGTGTACTATTATTCAAAGTGTTTAAATATATATAGTGTTATATTTTATATAGTGTTGTGGCGACCACACAGATAGGTCTGCATTTCGATGCAGCCTATTCAACAGACAGCCATCTCGTGGCAGACGCTGAGACAACAAGCCATGGCACAGACGGTGAGAGACACCAAGAAGAAAGATGCGAGTATGACTTGTGGTTCCTGTGAGTGGCTCCTTGTGGAGCCACTCAGAGTAACCACAAGTCATACTAGCCGTCATCGACAGACATGAAGACTAGTCCTGGATCTCCTAAACCTCCAGCTGTACGAAGTATTTGTCCTGACACTAGGAGCACGCAGCCACAAGAACCCTGAGGATATTCTACCGGCATTACAACTTGCACTTCTTTAACCGAAGTTGAAAGAAACGTCACGCCGTTAATCGTCTGTTGTCACATGTGAATATAACTAATGTAAGTCTACTTGGATTTACACAAGAGCGAGATCAATTACTCCTAGGACTGTGACCCTGAAGTGTTATATTTAATAGAGTGTTGTGTTTAATACAGTGCTTTGTGTTATATAGTGTTATATTTTATACAGTGTTATAATATATACAGTATAATATTATATAGTGTTCTATTATTCAAAGTGTTTAAATATATATAGTGTTGTGGCGACCACACAGATAGGTCTACATTTCGATGCAGCCTATTCAACAGACAGCCATCTCGTGGCTGACGCTGAGACAACAAGCCATGGAACAGACGGTGAGAGACACCAAGAAGAAAAATGCGCGTATGACTTGTGGTTCCTGTGAGTGGCTCCTTGTGGAGCCACTCAGAGTAACCACAAGTCATTCTAGCCCTCGTCGACAGACATGAAGACTAGTCCTAGATCTCCCAAGCCACCAGCTGCACGAAGAATTTGTCCTGACACTAGAAGCGTGCAGCCACAAAAGCCCTGAGGATATTCTACGAGCATTACAACTTGCACTTCTTTAACCAAGTTGAAAGAAACGTCACGCCGTTAATCGTCTGTTGTCACATGTGAATATAACTAATGAAAGTCTACTTGGATTTACACAAGAGCGAGATCAACTAGTCCTAGGACTGTGACCCTAAAGTGTTATATTTGATAGAGTGTTGTGTTTAATACAGTGCTTTGTGTTATATAGTGTTATATTTTATACAGTGTTATATTATATACAGTGTAATATTATATGGTGTACTATTATTCAAAGTGTTTAAATATATATAGTGTTATATTTTATATAGTGTTGTGGCGACCACACAGATAGGTCTGCATTTCGATGCAGCCTATTCAACAGACAGCCATCTCGTGGCAGACGCTGAGACAACAAGCCATGGCACAGAGGGTGAGAGACACCAAGAAGAAAGATGCGAGTATGACTTGTGGTTCCTGTGAGTGGCTCCTTGTGGAGCCACTCAGAGTAACCACAAGTCATTCTAGCCCTCGTCGACAGACATGAAGACTAGTCCTGGATCTCCCAAACCACCAGCTGCACGAAGAATTTGTCCTGACACTAAGAGCGCGCAGCTACAAGAGCCCTGAGGATATTCTACGAGCATTACAACTTGTACTTCTTTACCCGAAGTTGAAAGAAACGTCACGCCGTTAATCGTCTGTTGTCACATGTGAATATAACTAATGAAAGTCTACTTGGATTTACACAAGAGCGAGATCAACTACTCCTAGGACTGGGACCCTAAAGTGTTATATTTGATAGAGTGTTGTGTTTAATACAGTGCTTTATGTGATATAGTGTTATATTTTATACAGTGTTATATTATATACAGTGTAATATTATATAGTGTTCTATTATTCAAAGTGTTTAAATATATATAGTGTTATATTTTATATAGTGTTGTGTCGACCACACAGATAGGTCTACATTTCGATGAAGCCTATTCAACAGACAGCCATCTCGTGGCAGACGCTGAGACAACAAGCAATGGCACAGACGGTGAGAGACACCAAGAAGAAAGATGCGCGTATGACTTGTGGTTCCTGTGAGTGGCTCCTTGTGGAGCCACTCAGAGTAACCACAAGTCATTCTAGCCCTCGTCGACAGACATGAAGACTAGTCCTGGATCTCCCAAACCACCAGCTGCACGAAGAATTTGTCCTGACACTAGAAGCCTGCAGCCACAAAAGCCCTGAGGATATTCTACCGGCATTACAACTTGCACTTCTTTAACCAAGTTGAAAGAAACGTCACGCCGTTAATCGTCTGTCGTCACATGTGAATATAACTAATGAAAGTCTACTAGGATTTACACAAGAGCGAGATCAACTAGTCCTAGGACTGTGACCCTAAAGTGTTATATTTAATAGAGTGTTGTGTTTAATACAGTGCTTTGTGTTATATAGTGTTATATTTTATACAGTGTTATATTATATACAGTGTAATATTATATGATGTTCTATTATTCAAAGTGTTTAAATATATATAGTGTTATATTTTATATAGTGTTGTGGCGACCACACAGATAGGTCTGCATTTCGATGCAGCCTATTCAACAGACAGCCATCTCGTGGCAGACGCTGAGACAACAAGCCATGGCACAGACGGTGAGAGACACCAAGAAGAAAGATGCGCGTATGACTTGTGGTTCCTGTGAGTGGCTCCTTGTGGAGCCACTCAGAGTAACCACAAGTCATTCTAGCCCTCGTCGACAGACATGAAGACTAGTCCTGGATCTCCCAAGCCACCAGCTGCACGAAGAATTTGTCCTGACACTAAAAGCGCGCAGCTACAAGAGCCCTGAGGATATTCTACGAGCATTACAACTTGCACTTCTTTAACCGAAGTTGAAAGAAACGTCACGCCGATAATTGTCTGTTGTCACATGTGAATATAACTAATGAAAGTCTACTTTGATTCACACAAGAGCGAGATCAACTACTCCTAGGACTGCGCACCCTAAAGTGTTATATTTGATAGAGTGTTGTGTTTAATACAGTGCTTTATGTAATATAGTGTTAAATTTTATACAGTGTTATATTATATACAGTGTTATATTATATAGTGTTCTATTATTCAAAGTGTTTAAATATATATAGTGTTATATTTTATATAGTGTTCTATTATTCAAAGTGTTTAAATATATATAGTGTTATATTTTATATAGTGTTGTGTCGACCACACAGATAGGTCTACATTTCGATGAAGCCTATTCAACAGACAGCCATCTCGTGGCAGACGCTGAGACAACAAGCAATGGCACAGACGGTGAGAGACACCAAGAAGAAAGATGCGCGTATGACTTGTGGTTCCTGTGAGTAGCTCCTTGTGGAGCCACTCAGAGTAACCACAAGTCATTCTAGCCCTCGTCGACAGACATGAAGACTAGTACTGGATATCCCAAACTTACTACTTTTTATCTTATATAGCGTTATAGTGTGTAAAGTGTTCTATTTTATATAATGTTATATTATATACAGTGTTATTTTTTATAATGATATAATTATTTGTAGTGTACTATTTTATATAGTGTACTACGTTTATTTAAATCATATTTTTTTATTTTATTTTTTAATTTTGTGCTATCAATTTTGTTTCATTAGGCATATTTTCAATTTTCTGTACACAATCATCGTTTTTATTTTTAATTTACTATTTTATAACATGTTCTGATTTTGCGCTACTATTGTTTATTTTAAATATGTATATAATTTGTGTTTTATATTATTCTATATATTTCTATAGCTATAAGATGTTTTGTCACACTTTTGCTCTGATTATATGATATTTTAAATTATGTACTATAAATTTTGTTTTATATTATGCCACATTTTTTCTATTTATATGATGACTTGACACACTTTTTGCTCTGCTAATATAATATTTTTAATTATGTACTATATATTGTGTTTAATATTATGCAAAATTATGCTATTTATAAGATGTCTTCACACTGTTTTTGCTCTGCTTTAATCTGTTTTTTTTTTATAACTTTGTGTTATTACTTGTGTTTGAATAATATGCCATATGTTTTTATCTATTTATAATATGCTATGCTTTTGTCTATTATATATATTGTGTTTTATTGTACATAGTGTCCTATTTTAAACAGTGTTATTTTTTATAAAGTGTTCTATTCTAATACAGTGATTTATGTTATATGGTGTTGTATTTTATACAGTGTTATATTATATACAGTGTAATATTATACAGTGTTCTATTTTTTAAAGTGTTTAAATATAAATAGTGTTATATTTTATAAAGTGTTGTGGCGACCACACAGATAGGTCTACATCACGATGCAGCCTATTCAACAGACAGCCATCTCGTGGCAGACGCTGAGACAACAAGCCATGGCACAGACGGTGAGAGACACCAAGAAGAAAGATGCGCGTATGACTTGTGGTTCCTGTAAGTGGCTCCTTGTGGAGCCACTCAGAGTAACCACAAGTCATACTCGCCCTCGTCGACAGACATCAAGACAAGTCCTGGATCTCCGAAACCACCAGCCGCACAAAGAATTTGTCCTGACAGTAGGAGCGCGCAGCCACAAGAGCCATGAGGATATTCTACGGGCATTACAACTTGCACTTTTTTAACCGAAGTTGAAAGAAACGTCACGCCGTTAATCGTCTGTTGTCACATGTGAATATAACTAATGAAAGTCTACTTGGATTTACACAAGAGCGAGATCAACTACTCCTAGGACTGCGCACCCTAAAGTGTTATATTTAATAGTGTTGTGTTTAATACAGTGCTTTATGTTATATAGTGTTATATTTTATACAGTGTTATATTATATACAGTGTAATATTATATAGTGTTCTATTATTCAAAGTGTTTAAATATATATAGTGTTATATTTTATATAGTGTTGTGTCGACCACACAGATAGGTCTACATTTCGATGCAGCCTATTCAACAGACAGCCATCTCGTGGCAGACGCTGAGACAACAAGCAATGGCACAGACGGTGAGAGACACCAAGAAGAAAGATGCGCGTATGACTTGTGGTTCCTGTGAGTGGCTCCTTGTGGAGCCACTCAGAGTAACCACAAGTCATGCTAGCCCTCGTCGACAGACATGAAGACTAGTCCTGGATCTCCCAAACTACCAGCTGCACGAATAATTTGTCCTGACACTAGGAACGCGCAGCCACAAGTGCCCTGAGGATATTCTACGGGCATTACAAGAAACGTCACGCCGTTAATCGTCTGTTGTCACATGTGAATATAACTAATGAAAGTCTACTTTGATTCACATAAGAGCGAGATCAACTAATCCTAGGACTGTGCACCCTAAAGTGTTATATTTAATAGAGTGTTGTGTTTAATACAGTGTTTTATGTTATATAGTGTTATATTTTATAGTGTTATATTATATACAGTGTAATATTATACAGTGTTTTATTTTTTAAAGTGTTTAAATATATATAGTGTTATATTTTATAAAGTGTTGTGGAGACCACACAGATAAGACTACATTTAGAGGCACGCTATCAAACAGGCAGAGATATGCGTATGACTTGTGATTCCTGTGAGTGGATTTGTGTTTTATATTATTCTATAACTATAAGACGATTGACAAACTTTTGCTCTGTTTTTTTTAATTCTTTGCAATTAATTGTGATTTTTTTATTATGCTTTGTTTTTTTCAATTTATAAGATGCTATGATTTTATCCCTATATTAAATTATGTACTATGAATTGTGCTTTATGTTATGCTACATTTTTTTTTCAATTTATTGATAACTTAGTTACTTTTTGCACAACTTTTATCCATGTTTTACTTATAAACTATGAATTAAAAATGAAATTATGTTTATCAAAATACAATTATTAAGAAAAAAATTTAAATTTTTTTTAACAAAATAAATGCAGAACAAATAGTTGAATATATTCTTTCTGTAGAAATAATTTTATCATGTTAGAACCAAAATCTTGTTTGATTCTTTATTATGCGTTTAAAACTTATAAAGTCATTTATTGGAGCTTAGATTGCACTCTTTTCGTACATAACCATAGTGAGATTTTCAAAAAAGTCCATCGTTAACACCATAGATTCTGATCATTATGTAAATAGCACCTTGTAGATCATATTTCTAGCACGTTTTGACTTACTATCGCTCTTTTTTGTTTTACGTAAATGCTTATTATAAATAGATATTTAAAGCCAACTACTGATTTTTAAAATCTCGTTACTTTTATTTCCTACGTGTACTTGTGTCATTATTATCGTAGATTTTGCTTTAGAATATTTACAGCAAAATTGTTTGTTTTTAACAGTTTTTTGTTGATTATTTAACCGCAAACCAATTATTAACATTTCGCAGTGCAACTATTTCTTTAATTGTTATAGAAATACGTGTATTTTATTTTTCAGTAGTTTTTTTCTTATTGGTAACATATAAAATGAAACACGTTTATTTGAGTTATTTATAAACTTATTTATTTTATTTTAAAGAATAAATTTATATATATACGATTATTGGGGTCAGCTTTTGAAGTCATCAATTATAGAATTTTTATTTTTTTTTAATTTTGCTAAAATTCTTTGTGTCGAGAACTTACTACCCGCTGGTGTTTCAGGTATAACTTGACACATGTTTTTGCTCTGCTTTAATCTATTTTTAAATATGTACTGTTGATTGTGTTTTATATTATGCCACATTTTTTTTCTACAATTGTAGGACATGATACGATTTGTGCTCTGCTTTTGTTAATTTAAAAGTTTTGTACTATTAATTTTGTTTTATATTATGATACATGTTTTCTTTAACTACTCTGTTTTGACACACTTTTTGCTCTGCTTTTATATTTTAAATTATGTACTATAAATTGTGTTTTATATTATGCCACATTTTTTCTATAACTATAAGATGACTCGACACACATTTTTCTATTTTGAAGTGTGTACTATTGATTGTGATTTATATTATGTTACATTTTATTCTAACAAAACAAATAGAACCAGCCAATGCTAATACAACATTCAACCGAGAACCAACCAACGTGTGTACAAAATGTTAGAAATGACGCTACCCAACTGATCGAAAGATTAGAAGAAAGCAAGGACTTATCCGAAATAAAAAAATTGATACTGCATTTTGATCAAGAAAATAGCTCCCACCAAGCAAGATCTTCTCAAAACCAACGACTAAATGATATGAAAGAGGAAGAAAATACGCCCATATTATGAATCACATGTTTTAAATGAGCATTGAGAGTAGTTTTATCTGGACCTGGGTGTCAAATTAGTTTGGACATTTTGCAGCATACCTCCTTGAAATGTTGGCAATGAGTGCAGGAAAACAATACAGCAATATTGGCGGTGCACCAAGCTTTATAGTATTTCAGATACATGTTCGTTTATGCTTAACGTTCACATGTTCGTAAGTATTCTTATGAACATGTGAACGTTATTGAATCCCGACAGTTATGCTTTATTTATGTGTTGTTAAGAGTTAAGGTAATCTAAGCCGTCAGTTTTTTTAAGTTAGCGGCCGCCCAAGATTCAGACAAAGAGTTGTGTAACAACACCGAACACCGCAGAGAAGATGTCAAGTCCTAATAATCCATTTTTGAGTCCATGAAACGTTTAAAGTGAGAGTACGAAGATTTGACCGCATACAAATTTGAAAACTTAGTTATGAGCGTCGATAGCTTCCAGTGGACTGAAATTCTAATGCTAGCGAGAGCACGCCTAAAGATTTGGAAAATATTAAAGGACACTAAAAATAAAAAAATAATCTAGAAAATTTTTGTTTATAGGGATGCTGTGGGAGCTAAAAAGGTTACCTCGGGCATTTTTGTTCAAGGAGGACAAAGAAAAGCAAACATTTTGTCCGGTGACCACTGGTTACGAGCATTTCCGAGCTGACAAGAATACCGCACTGTACGTACCGCCTTCTGTAAATCTTAATGCTATACGCGAAGAATGAAATCCCAGCCTCGGCGATCTTTTTCATGTTATGACGCTGTCAATTCTGACTCAGTGTTACTACATGACAAAATTATTTGGACGGAATGCAAAAATGTCTAATGCTATTTACTTGACTTGATTTAAAAATACAAAGTTCGGGTTTCTGGTCACGATTAGAGTTGATAATCGGCGATTAATAATAATTGGAGACGGAACCAGGAGCAGAAGTATCGGATAACTTCACAATGACATCTGTCGGATAGTAGGTATTAGTAAAAGTCACCACTTTCAATTCAACTGTCCAACATATTCCAGCCAATCAGTAGCAAGAATCTCCAAGAAATCAACCCAATCTTCGGAAGGACTAGGAACTAGGAAACATAGCATCACTATCACCTAGGGTTTATAAAAAAAAAATAATTACATACTATTTAATGCCACAATATTGTAGCAATACGTCAAATTAAATTTCTAAAAATAATTTAGAAATTTAATTTGCCCTTAGGTTTTATATCATTTAAATAAATATGTTTATATAATGTTATTTTTATTATTTATAAATATTATTTTTAGTAACATTGTTGTATTTTTTCAATTTTAGTTCACCCTTTCTGGAATGTCAGATGACAACAAACAAGTATTGGTCTCAACAGCACCGGTCTCGTCCATACACAGTTAGCGCGGTAGAACGGTGTTTATTGGCCCCTCGTGGGTTTCGCCCCCTGACTTATGATCACCTTGCAGTCAGCTCGGAAGTGATTGTTTTCTTCAATTTCACCGGAGAATTGCAAGATGGACGATCTAGGTGAGTCGCTGTTTCCAATATTAAACTGTCACTTGACATTTGACGTTTACACGTGTCAAACGTCAACACGATGAATATTCTTACATAACAAATACATCAAATGTTTTGATACAATATAAAAATAATCGTTTTGCAATTTATATACGTTTATAACCTATAATTTGATTTTAATAACGAGCACCATGTATGTCAAAGATTGTCATGCACATATTATCTATATACCGACTAAAAGTAATGTAAAGTTACCCAATTTATCTATCTATATATATGAATAGATATGTTTTTTCTGTATATAAATTTGTGACAGTGTGGTATTTAAGAAAAACTCGTTTAAACTTATGATTTTATTCAATTTTAAATATTTGTTTATTTTATCCTTCCTTATTTAAATCTCAATATTATTATATTTGGTTTAAAGCTTTGCTATAGTATTAGCGATTTATATGACATGGAGTTATACAAAACATAATTTGTTATATTATTATTAAATATATAGAAAGATTTATTTGTTGGATGTTAATAACTTTTTTGACACATTTTGTTACTACAATTCGCCTAAAGTTCCTATAGACGATCACAATTGTGCAATACAATATTTATACTGACCATCTAATAATTATTATATCGTTTGATTTTATTACTACGTAGATATGTAGATTAACATTGAGATGGTAATGAAAAAAATGTATTGAATTTCTTCAAAATAATATTTTTTGATAAACTAGCGTGAAAATAATGGCAAGGATACCTGTATATTGAAAGCATTTTCAAATTTATATTGTTTCTTTTATGGGTGCATTTAACAGCCATCGTTGTCATATTGGCCTCTATGTCCCTTTAAGATATTGCTAATAAAATCTCTTACAGCTACGATCACATAAAATATTTATACATATACTTCCCACTTGATTTTTAGTTAAGTTTAAAATTTCCACAATCATATATAATATTATTCATTATTGCACCAATACGGAATGTACACATTCACCTGCCACCTAACGCAACCCAATGAGCAACTGAATCACACTTTATATTTACAATTATTGTATGTTTTTATACCACTAGTTCATTCGTGCATGATAATCGTTTAGTGCATAATAATGGATGAACTTATGCGTCATGAAGTTGACGTTTTGACCGTTATCTATGTCAATACGTCTCGACCGTGACAACAAAGACCTTGTGTCTCCTTTGGCATTCGTTCAATCCTCACTTCGGAATCGATTTACTAAAAATACATAGGTCTTGTGTATACGCATAAAACATAATGTAATACACTATAAAATGTATGTATATTTTTATTACATATTTCGTTCGCATTCAATATTCATTTTGTAAAATATTTTTATATACTATATACAAGTGTATGCACATATGTACATATATACAAAAAGTTTTTTAATTATTTCTGGACCATATGAACAGTTATTATTAAAAAACTATTAAATAGATTTTACATAAGAACCTATTTTTTGCGGTTACATATTACTATTTTATTTTTTGGACATCAATGGTGGTAAGGAATTGATTAAATTGTAAGAATAGTGGTCATTATCCTAGACGGATTGACCACTGGGGCAATCGAGCAAGTCCATAAAACCCTGGACTAGGGACCGTAATGCGCCGAATTATATCTGTCAATTACAATGGCAATGACTAAAACCTTCATAGAATATTTTTATCTTTAGCACTTTACATAAAAGGCTGCATTGTTTGTGTGAAGCTGAAAAAATCTAACTTTTCATAACAAAAACTATTCACACTTATGGTAGTTGTTTGTATTTTCTCTGTTTTCTCGCTTTTATGATTTGACTCGTCTTAATTATTTTAGCTTTTCATTTTTTGACCAAAACTGAACCAAGTGAAACCAACTTAATTTCAAGTAATAGTCTATGAATCCAAAGATATTATCAACCCTTGTTTGTAAGTGCGCTCAAACGATGGATCTCAATTCGCTCCCAGTTATTAATATATTTATTAATTAACAAGATTAATATACTGATAGCAGTATTTAGTATTTACTGATATCTAACCAGGCAATTTCATCGTCTGTAAGTCATTTTAAACGCACGTGTTCATCTCATCCGAGGTTTTCCTCGTGGGCTTTTGTACGTACGAAGTTTGTAAGTACGATTTTTTTGCATTTCATGCGCCAATTTCTTCAAGCTCAAGTTCAGATATTCTATAGTAACTTTGTAATTGCAATGTTCTCTGCTGCACGGTAAAAGAAAAAACTCATTATCACTGAAGTGCAGTACGCTACTTCTAACCATGCAATACGTTACTTTTGGTGCATGCGCCATAATTTGAACAAGTCATCGCTTCTATAGATGCTATTAATCTATAACACTATTTTAAAAACTCCTGCGATCATACAGGAACCTGTCCCAAGTATGACCCAATAATGTTTCGAAATATTATTTATTGTGAAGTTTTATTGTCAACATGACATTACCAAAACTTTACAACAGGATCAACACCTACAAGTAATATGACACCAGAAATCAGTCTATAGATTAGTAGCATTTATTTTATTATCTTTACAATCAATAGATGCCACTATGCACTAACTAGCTCGATTTTATTTCAATTATTCATCCGTGAGAATAGGAAAATCTAAGAAAACCCAATCTGTATTGATTGATAGGAATTATAATTATATAATAATCACTAATTTCGATCTACCAGACATGATAGAAATACTAGGATTCATATGTATTTTAGGTATTAGGCGCAGTCTATTGTGTCAGTTAATAAACTTAAAGCTAATCTATTTTATAAATAATGCTTTTTTCCCTGTTTAAATACAAAACGTGATACCGTTATATTGTAGTACACTTACTATTTTTTGTTAAAAAGTAAGTCGCATAACACATAGATGATGCACCCTACGGAAAAATTTTATAATCTTGGAAACTTATATTTTTAATATTCATTGTTTTGCATTCAGTTTATTGTTAAAATGTTTATTTAAGACTGCATATCCAATATATAATAAAAAAACTGTTTGTGAAAAATGCAACTATACCCTATTTGCGTTATCACAGTCAGTTCGAGAGCTATCCGTTTCGTCATTATTCATAATTGAAAAAGAGATGGGATGTTTGGGTTTACGCCCCCCTACTAGGTATTAGCTCTGAAGCACACGATACGGATATACGTTCGATATACTTATCATTACTCCTGTTTATATTTTGAACAAATTTATAGAAATTAAAATCATCACTATATTTTTTTTATATTTATCAATCAATCGGAGTAATGATACGTATATCAAACGTATATTCTTATCGCTCGCTTTAGAGCTAGGGGCGTAAACCCAAACTTGCCATCTCTCTCTCAATTATGAATAATGATGAAATGGATAGCTCTCGAACTGACTGTGCTTAACGCAAATAGAATATGTATAGTAGAAATTCTGTCTGATTTTATAAAATACAATAACATTATTCTCTCGTTTAATGATTAATACTTTTATGTTATCTCCATAGATTTTGCAATTAATATTTGTTTTACCATCGTGACAAAACTCTAGCACAATTTTAATTGATAGTTTTCGATATACATATACACACATAAGTTATATAACAATATAGGGTGATCTAGGAAAAGCTTGCTGTGGTGTTCGATTTGATTTGAATTTTAGATTTTAATTTCGGTAATCTTGCTTATTATCGTCTTAAATTTGTTATGTTTATTTTCTAATTAGATGCATTTTTTAAATAACAACAAAACCAGTTCGTTGAAGGCCGTTTGAAAAGCAGTCATAAATTTCGCGTTGCATCACCAACAATTATGACATAAGCAATCGTATTTTTCAATTGAGATTCTGTCAGTGTGCGACAGTAGAACGAAAATTAAGTTATGTTATTAAAAAACGTATTTCTTATCTTTCGTGTGACGAGTTTTATATTTGTATATCAAAACTACAATCTCAGTTCACGAATTGCCGCAGAGCTAATAATATCGATCGTTAACGTGTTTTATGTCACCGAAAAAAGAACGGGAAATTGCAAGTTTGACGTTTTTTATATACATAATAATGACCCCTTTGATATATGACTATCGAGAGAGATACCTGTTTTTTTTTATAATGTCTACAAAACATAGATAAAATTTTCTTCGACTGTTTAAATGTGTGTTTGTGCATATTTGGCTTTAGGGTGGATATGATAATGCATTGGTGTAATTTAGACGTTTCATGTTACAGGTGTAATGCGCTGTAAAAATAAAACACGATACTGATATCGGAATGTTTAGGGAGGATTAAGCTAAATTTAGAATATTGTTTGAGGCTTCGTAGTGTTTAATTATATTCTCTTTTAAATGTCTTTTAATTCAAGTAACATATTGGATTGGTTATATTATTGACGGAACTCGGGACGAATTCGTGGAATTATTACAGCTTTTGAACCATGTGCAATATCGTGTGGTTAATTCTGAAAATTTAACCATTGATCCCTAAAGCGCTCGCTCGTTCAACATAATTAAATAAATATTAACTACATTAGAAAGGATACAACTAAAATTATCATTCTAAACTTTCTTGCTTTGAAACGTTGCTTCCTAATAATAATTACATACATAAATGTTTTTTAACTAGAGAATTATAACATTTAAAATATCTAAGTAATTTAAATTTCAGTCCTTTTTAGTCTTTCGAACGAATTAATTATTTTTAAATATCTAGGATTCTGGGAGAATAATTTTTGAAATTGTCTAAAGTTGATTAATTCAGTTACAATGTTTTCATTTTTATTTTAAAACGCTTGTGCCCTATTCACTATTTTGTGTAGGATTCTTTTAACGGAGTTGTATTTTTTTAGCTACTGCTATTTTGAAACAAGATAGCGGAACAAGCTGCCTAACTGAACCAAAATATTTACAAAGTCTATTCTTTAGAATAATTTAATAGTAATCTGATTTAAATTACAGTAGTTATCGTGTTCTCAAAAACCGTATTAACCCGTATAAAAGACACTTTTTAAAAATAACATTATTATTTTATTTCTATTACACCTTTTTATTTTTTATCTTTTACGAAATTTCCATTTTTCTGAATAACCGCCATTTTTAAATAAAATGGCAAATCAGGCGGGTTAACACACCTAGCTAAGATAATAAAAGGTCTAATTTATAAGAAAAAATTCACGGCGATATGATTAAAATTATTGCAGTTATCGTGTACTCAAAAGCCCTTATATCCTGTAAGAATAACCAAGAACAGTTTTTATTTATTTAAATATATAAAACATTTTTGACTTTCTTACAGGAAGTTAGTTTTGTAACAGTTCATTCACTTCATATCTAGTTATAAAATACTTCAGGAAGAATAATCTCATAATTCACCGCTATTAACACAAATCATCTGTAACAATGAGTAGTATTCAGAAAGAAAAGAATACACAGTTCAGAAAATTATTTTAAAGCGTTTTAGGCTAAAATTTTATTATTCTCTATTAATTTTCTAATGTTCTTCATTTATTTTCCTGATTCCAACGTCATAAGAGTCACCCATCGCGTAGAGTTCATAAAGAACAATTCTTGAAACTTTTTTTTAACAAGTTCATCAGTAACAACGGTTGGCCATTTACTTATTTTTTATTATTATTGTTACTTATCCATGCCTTAAATGTACGATATAACGATTAACCACTGAACGAAAGTCGCTCTCAGATATTAGGAATTGGCACGACCATTTTAAACAAATGCGTTACAATAAATACATATGCAGTATGTGTTTTTTTTGCATGAAGTTTTAATGACGAAACACACATAATATTCAATGACCCGATTTACTTAGTACATATTTTTATACATATGTTCTTAATCACTCATTTGCCTCATTGCGTGAAAGTTACACTTCCCAGAGTTCGTTTCTCGTTCAAATCGAATTTTTAGTTATTTTTTTTCGTCATCATCGAAGTTTGTTTGTTTGCTTCCCGGCCGCACCATCGAGTGGGCGAGCTTTTTTCTTATTTGCTTCTTCTCTGTTATTATTTTCGTGATTTTCGTCGTCTTCGTGGTCGTCGACGGTCGGCGTCGCAAAATAGAATGGGAGCACAGGAATTCATCCTGGAATTCTCCCTCGTCTTTTTTCCCCTCCAGTTAGACTAAGTTTCCAACAACTCACCTAGGGTAGGCTGGCGCCGGTCATATAATACTCGTAACGTTGTATCCAGTAGCTCTTCACTGACTGCTGTCTCCAGTCAATTTATTTAATCCGCCCATATGCGTGTACGTTTTTTAACTGCTTGATCACTCCAATTTGGCTTGATGGATTATAAAGTGTCCTGTCAGTCATGGGGGAGATAGCAGAGTTTATTATTTTGGGCAACTAATAAAATATTTAATTTAATTAATTCTGATAAATTATTCTTGTTATCAATCACCGGGCAATATACGAACTATAAAATAACACTAATGCCTACATAGACAAATAACCTAAGAATATCTATTATATGATAGATTAGTAGTACATATATGATTATTAATACCTAAAATACCATGGTTTAAATCCCACATAAAGCTTAATCTTTTTCAATTTCTATCATGATTGGAAGATTCCGATCCATCATCACTAGGTTTTCCTAGATTTTCATAATCTCACAGATAAATATTGTGATGAATAATTAGAATCGAGCTAGGTCATGCATATATGATATACAAAAAATCTAATAATTCAGCTTATAGTAAATATATAAGATCCATTTTTAAAAGATAAGCAAACGCGTAGTTATATATCTACTAGTATTTGCTTTACACAATTCGATATTATAAATTTAAAAGGTGTTTTGTTTTTAATATTTATTATATTTGCCTATATCTCAATTTAGTGAAACCAAATTATTTGTTATATATGCTATTTGAATAATCAACGTTGTAGTTTATGAATAATATGTTAATGTAAGAAAATTATAATTAAACTTAAACAGTACTTATTAAGTAAAAATGACCGAAGCACGTCCCAAGAGTTATATTTATTTGATAGAATAAAATGAATTAATTACAGCTTTAGCGGTTTCTTAATTTTTTCTGCACACTTAAGTATACTTATTAAAATGCAGATATTTTATGGTAGTGATTTTATCGAAACATATGAAACACTTAGATCAGTATATACCGCAGGAAGTTAGTTACGAGTAAAACACATTATCAGTTAATTAATTAAAAATGCTATATTTCAAATATTTTTATACTTCTGACATTCAACGATGTAATTATGACGTCATAAAGATGTTTTTATCATAGTTGAGCGTCGTAAATGGATTTTCTATACCGAAAATTGATAGTAAACAGATGTAGATATAAATATTGTACACATAGGCTGGTCTTGTAATAAGGGTGTGGTCTCTATGTTTAGATGATTGATTATCTATCTGATATGTAAAACGAAAGCTTGTTATATTAAGTATTTTTTCAATGAAAAATGAGTTAACGACCTTGCTAAAAAAATCAATAATTTGCTACTATTTAATTCTGTTGATGGTAAGCGTTATGTTCTTAAATTTATAACCAGTCTATTGACAATATTTTTTATACTTTTTATACTCGAACTAATGTATAAATTACTCAAATTAGAATTGTGCGTCTAAATTAAGCACGATGATATCATACCTTATATGGCTTGGCATTTGAAAGGTTATATTAAATATAAAAACAACAACTTCTATACAAACGCATATAGGATTTTTTTATGTAAACCATTGTATAATACATACATATCATTTTCTTTACAATAAATTATTGATAGTCAAGTTTTATAGTTTAATTTACTATTGTATAAACATTTAAATGTAGCACTTAAATTTTAATTATAAATAATGCATTTAATCAGTTAAAAGCTTGCCCACTAAAATGCAAAATACTCAATTATAACATTTAATTAATAGTATATTTTAATGTTTCTGCCCTAGTAGCTCAGTACCTCGAAAAATGTCATGTGCGCCCCCCGTTTATTGTGCTTTTAATTTCTGATATAAATAAAAATAGTTAAAATTAAGTTATTGTCAGGTTATTAATAAATTGTTAAAAAAACAGAAATCATCATTTGATTTGCTGTTTTTTTACAATTTACTGCAATATGTAAATGGAGTCTTTTCTGAAATATGCATACGATTGAAGATTTTTTGCGATTCTTAATTATTTTGCAAGTTTATTTTTCTTGTCAATAAAGCACTTAAACCAGTGGTTTTAGCTATTAGATGTTCTATAATATGATACACACCTAATAGAGATTCCACATAAATTGTTACAGCTCATCGTAGCTATCACTGAAAACTTCTTTGTATCTGGCTTGTTTTCGGCAAGACAAAGAAATCTTTGCAAGAACATAAACAATTTTAAGTCGCCGCTGTAATTGTAACGAATGCAATTCGGCCCATAACAGTCACTGGTCCAGAATTTTCGGATCTCAACTGACTTTTTTGTATTATTATTTACTTATCTAAATTAATTTATTGATATATACTACACGCAGATACCAATAATCTTATCCTACTTCTTATCATCGCAATGATAAGAAGCTTGTTTTTCTATGCACATAGCCAAGTTAATTTTAGAAACAGTTCTAAGGGCGCTTCGTTCGTCGTGTGGGTCTTCGATCGCGGACCGCGACCCTCACTCGCTACACCCCTGCACCAGTCCAAAGCCGGGCCGCGCCAACCTAGGGCCCGCGACTGTCTCTCTCGCCACTGTCCCGAACTCACGTGTTCGTTGACAACTGCTATCCTAGTGTTTACCGCCAGACGCGCGTGTTTTCAAAAAGTGGGCGTGCTTGTGTATGTATGTGACATGATGCGATAAACCACTTTCTTCGCCAACAACCCCTCGATAGCAGCAATGGACAGGACCATGTACGGCAAGGTCCTTCCCGGGACTTATTCTCCCTTCAGGTGCACCATGAAGGAGAACGGGATATCGCCTGGATGTGAGTTGATATAAAATATTTAGCAATTGGGTGTTACCGTTCGATATGTTAATTTGACAGCACAAACAACTTTGCTGTCAATTAATTCATGAAATCACGACTTGCGACTATTTCGAAATATTAGATCATTTGTATACGAAAGGCGTGATGTGTATTTCTTAGATTTCTTAGACATGTTTATGTTATGTGATTATTTGACTAGATAAAAGGTTCATGGTTGTTCACTGTGAATGTTTGTTACAAACGTGTTTTATCAATTTTTAATTACACATTTGATGATAGCAAATAGTACGTCAATTAATTATCTTCAATTCGCATATATTTTATCGTTGAACATGATACATTAAAAATGTTCAAAAATTGTCTATTGTTCAGAAGCAAAAGCAGTTCAAAGTGTGTATTTTTTTTAAACACGAAAATGCTTATATATAAAAAAATATTTAGAAAAACCTATATATCATTATACACCAAAATATAAGTTTAGCAGCTTTCTGAATAGATAAATAATATCAAATTTTTTAATTTGATTAGATCATAATAAATACATATAACAAATAAATCCAGAGCAAATGCTATTTTTGAGGCCCTTCAAAAATATTTTCTTTCTAGTTTTTAAAACTTAATTTTAATTCATGTAATTTATTTTTATTTATGCTAATTGTTTCCCCAAAAAATAATCAAAAATATAAAACATTCTTTGATTGAAAATCCAATTCGTTAAATTTACCACTATTAAACAATGTTATATGTTCCTTATGAGATAAATCTAGACTTGCATCAGCAATAACTCAAAAATATTTTAACCTCATCAATGATTTAGTTTTTTACAAATGAGCATCGAATATTAATAAACTTATTATGTATTTTCGTTGAAAGATAATGAACCTGCATTATATTATTATTTTCTTGTTGAAACTCTTGAGACAATGTCGGATCATATTTACTTTAAAGTTCACCTAAACCAAAAAGTTACCGTAACATGTCATGAAGAGAGAAAATATAATTCTGGTGTTGTTTTTTTTAATTTCTATTTTTTTAAATCATTGGAATTAATTATTATTATATAATTATAATTCCGATCGAACATCACAAATTAAGTTTCCCAGATTTTCCTAATCTCGTAAATAAATATTAATATGAATATTTAAAACAAAATCAAGATAGGTCATGCATAGTGACATATATTGATTGTTAGCTGAAGTTTATAATCAATAAAATATATGCCACTGATTTACATATTTTGCTTTTAGTCTGGTGTTTTACTACTTAGTAGTTATTAATCGCGTTTACTCCATTCTAACGCATTGGGCTAATGCCTGCAATGTTGCAACTGATTAAAAATAAATAAATAAATATTTAAATAGTGCTATAAAAGCTTACTCCTATTTTTTTGTTAGGTCGTTGATTTCATTTATAAATTTCAATTCATCGACTAGCTACAAAACTTTTTCATTTAATTTTTTCAAAAAAATATTCTACGTGTGCGAAATAGATAATTGCTGAAATACGGTAATTATTACAGTAATATAATATTGAAGGTGATATACTTTACATAATATTTTTAATGACAAAATTTTAGTGACATGTATTTGTTAAATTAAATAGGTAATTTGGATTCCAAATATACTCAATATCTAAAAACAATTAAGATTAGACTAGAATTTTTTTATGGTTTATTCACTTTTATTATGCAAAAATTTAGAGCGAATTAACAATACTCATAATATTAAAAGGAACGTTAATTAAAATGGGACATGTTTCATAAAAATGTATATAAAATTCAGAGAAATAAAAGCAACCAATCAAGAGAGTAGCGTTTGGTCACTTGATCGACAATAACTTAATGGCTTGGTTGTTTCTACGACGCCACTGGTTGTTATATCAATTGTTTTATATTTTTTTCTAGTCTAAATAAAACAAGAGTAAAATTAGTATTTTCAGATATATACAGGCATAGTTTTATGGCAAACGGAGATAATATACATAAATATATATTTATCATATACAAAACTAAATTCATGAAAGTTTTTTGTATTGTCCTCAAAAATAAGTAACTGTAAACTAGTAAACAAAATTGATTCTAGACGTCACATTAACAAAAAATATTGCTACTATTCAACTTATGATATCTAAAAATATAACGAAGTTTTTAGAAGACAAATACATATTAAAAAAATGATATGAAAAATCGGTAACGGTTCGCTGAACGATCGATGAAGTTAATTTTACAGTTTATTTTTAACATTGTCTTATACTGTTAATAATAATATTATTTTCTTGTATAACAGAATATGTTCACTATACCATATACCATACAATATAAACACTGGTCGAAGCTTATATAAAACCTATATGAAAATAAACAGAGACGGACATTGGCGCGATACGCACAATATTTAAATTAAATTCCATCGATTGAGAGTGACTGGTTTATATATTTGCTTATTTCGAGTGGTTATCTCATTTATATATAGTAATATTTGTATAGAAGAAAATGGCTAAATTATTTTCTACCAGAAAATCAATATTTACAAGTGCGTGAGAAACGAACTTTTAACCATGACATGTCGTTTATAAGTTAACGTGATGAGCATTGTCACGTGTATTTTTCCCCACTCGTCTTTGTTAATTACGTTTTCACGTTAATTAAATGTCAGTGCTTTATGGCCTTATTAGAGAGAGTGCTTTGCGTTTTGATTTGGTTCGCTGAGAGCGAAATTACCGCCATATGGCGTGTATGTGTAACTACGGGCAAGGTTGTGTGTGATATTGTCGATATATCCCATGGGTTGTGATAATATCATCTACGTTTTTTTCCGTTTTGTTTCCATGTATGGTAAAACGGGCCAAATGGCCATTGTGCGACCATAAAAAAATGCGTGTCGTAATATTTGAAATGAATACAGTAATCTAACCGTGTACATATGTACGTTCATACGCATGTCATGTTTATATTCGCGTACGTTCATATGAATTATGCGCAATTTCAATATTGTAATTTGTAAAACTTGTCACCTCACGAGATATGTGCGGAGCTCATAGATATGGAAGTATTGTGTGCAAATGTGAAGCAAATATTTGCATAAATGAATAGTTTTATTAGAATATATTGTATGTACTTGCATTTTGAACTAGTATCGTAATCATAAAAAGGACTGATTGAACTGCCTGTTTATTTTCAACCGAAACTTTCCTGAGATTATTTAAATACAAAATTAATATTTAATCATGTAACTTCTTCTAGTGCCTTATCCGTTACACGATGTTGACAATTATGAAGACTAAATTTATCTTAAGCACTGTTGTATAAGGAGGGGGGGGGGGGGTAGCCCTCTTCGCAAACCACGTAAGTTCTTCAGTTAAGACGCCCTTCTTTTTCCTGATCGTCTTATTATCTGTATTGATTCGCGATCTTTTTTATCTGTTTTATCATTTCCACTTCTTACACTTAGATACAGAACATGCGTCTGTAAATCCACGTTTCGAAAGCTCTAGACGTATAATTGCCTTATATATGAGTGTCCAAGCTTCTACTCTGTACAGAAGGACAGAACACATAACACGTCATTTTTAAAAGCAAACTCATAACTCAAGTATCTTCTTCATCCGTGTTATTGTTGTCCTGACTTTCTTGAATCGACATTTTATCTCTATTGTGTGGTCACAGTCTGCATCTAAAGTGTATCCAAAATATGCATATTTTGTTGTACTTTCTATTGCACCTTCTTCGTGTCGCCTGTCTTGTGTCGCTCATAAGTTTCGTTTGATCGACGTAGCTCTACTTGGTGCGAGTAGTTTCCGTCATTATCTTCAAGAAACTATATTTTATAGCAATATAATCAACATATTTTTTATATTGTTGGCAAAAATACGCGATTTCATTTTGGTACCCCTAGTATTATATAATAATATCAATTTATGTGTCAGCGTGTGAACAAACTGTTTTCAAATTCAAGATATTTAAACGCAAAGTAGTTATACGTGTATTATGATGAATAGAGCGATATAAATCTCTACAGGGTCGAAATATCCAAATATAAATCGGTAAATAATCTAGGAGACCACCGGTAGCCATCGGCCAGGTATAAAATCGAAGAAAATAAAACCTATTGAAATTTACGCATTGACCGTGAGAAAAAAAAACTTGTCGCAATACGTGTTAAAAGTGCTGTTGTTAAGCCAACAAGTAGATTTTGTACGTGACAATTGAAAAGCTCTCTTGCAGCTCTTCAGTCCACTTTTAAAGATAAAGTTCTGACTTCAAGTGATTTTCAATTTCGATCCATTTTAAAAATGTTTATCTTAAAATGTGTTCCATGGATCTGAAAAGGTAATAGTCGGGTGGAGCGAGGTCTAGTGAATATAGAGGGTTTGGTTAAACCAGTTTAACCTCAGAATTTTTTTACTGGTCACTTTCGCTTTTTTGTGTTCATTGTCATTATGAAGGATTAACCCCTTTCTGTTGAATAAACTTGAACACCCATCCTTCACTTACTGCAATAACCGTTTCACCTAGTTTTAATAATTCATAATGAATTTAACTCGGGCTTAAGGGTTGGAATACTTATTTGATTATGCGGTTTTTTATTGTTTGAGAAATTTATCTTCTTATATTTAACTTATTTTTGACATCCATGATCAAGTTAAAAACTGTTAAACAAGCAATCGCATACAAAATAATAAAAATAAAAATCTGTTTGAAATTGCCGAAATTACTCATATCTTAGAACTAATATTATACAGCTGTGGACTGTCTCAATGTCGCGTATGTAGTTTATTGAAATTGCTGACAATAAGTCAAAAATCAACAGCAACCAAATGAGTCTTTTCTCAGCAAGAGTAATTAAAATAAAATTTTGTACTGATTTAAAGCTCTATTATTTTTTAAATTATAATAGATAGTTTAGATACTTTTTATTGTTAACATAAATATGTATGTATGAATCTGTATTCATTATCCAAACTGTATTTTTTAATTCTTCGATTATTTTATCGTTTACTCTTCGATATTCGAATAGTTAAAAATAACGAATATTTGAATTTTTTTTTAATTGGTGCATTATTTTATTGAACGATATTAGCAGCAATCATCTCCATCTGAAGGGTGTGTGCAAAGCAACCCATAGCGGGGAAGTCGGTCATATGTCTAGCGTATTGTCTCAAGTTGCATGGTGAATTATCGATTTAATATCAAATTTCCGACCAGTTTAACAAGCTTCTCTGTTAAATAAGATTCATGTTGGCATCATTGGAGCTATGATCGGTTTATCACTGCTGAAAAAAATCCTAATAAAATATGAATGGCTATGTCAATGTAACTTAAAAATAACAAAATGCTTTCAGAAGAATTTAGACCTTTCTTTCCATTCCCTGCCCTCTATCCAGGTTATGTTTTTGTCGCTAGTATAATAGTTAGTCTAATCATAAGCTTTGACAACAATACGTACAATCAATATATATATTTATATATATATTTTTATATTTATATATATATTTTTTAATATACAACTAATATCTAACGAAAAATACGGAATAAGATTTTTATTATTGTTTCCAACTATTATGGGTTCGAATCCGCATTCTAAGGCCGTCTAGTAGATCGGTATAAATAATCATAATTAGTATTATTTAAATTATAATTTCGATGAATCTTAAATAGGTTCTCTGAGTTTTAACAGTATAATCAACTTAAAATCACGTTGGGTACGGTAATTTGAGTGTCCTAATGAAATATCTGTATATATTTACATACATATGTATGTAAAAAATATAAAATATTTTTATTTGAAATCAACTGTAGCTATATATATAATAATATAGTCTTATTTCATAAAATACAATATTATCCTCACGCACAATTTCATCGGAGAAGTAATTAGTAAAAATATACTGGATTGAATTAATACTTTATTAAATTCATTTATGTATTATGACAAAATCATATTTTTCATAGTAGTATAATTAATAATATTTTTTCAGTGTTGTTTTGTAACTTGAAAATCGCTAATTTTACGCTCATTCTTATCGCAACTAGAGTCTCCAATTCGAGTAATCGAGTACTCGATACTCGAGTATTTTTGTCTATTTTTCAAGTACTTGATATCAGAGTATTTTGAAAATTACTCGATTAATACTCGAAATTAAAAAAATTTGAAATATTTCAGAAACAAAAATAACTTTAACTCGGTCCGGTAAAGATTAACGTCTTGCTTTTATTTGGCGTTTATGCCCGAAGTCCCGAGTTAGAGCGGTTACTATCAGGTATAATTTTTTCATAGTTCCATAGTTGCATAGTTCCGGTTGTCGGCTATGTTAGTGGGTACGACGGAGAAATTTCTTTTGTGTTTTCTGTTCGACAGTCCCGACTTATCTAATTTATGGCAATGAACAATATGAAATATCAACAAAAAAAATTTTAGGTTTTATGACTATGCAGTTGTAGCGTAAAGTGTTGTAAATTGTTTATACTGATCCCTCAGCTTAAAATATAAATCAAAACAATTGTGTGTTTTAAAGGCATTTAAAGTAAAGTCAGTTCTTTGCGAACCGTTTAGCTCTAGAGTGAAAGGGATTCACCCAAATACATCTTCGAAGGATATAGATTTAAATTCTTCGCAATAATCAGAAGGAGTAGAATATTGTATATTGTTAAGAAAAAAAATCTATTCAAGAAGAATTACAAAATGCTATTTTGTCAATAGTCGAAGGAAATAAGAGAAAAGCAGAGAAGGGAATGAAAGAAGAGAACATAAAAAAAGAGTTCAAAAAATTTTATATCTATAAAAAGCGAACAGATATAAATTAGAAGCCTTATCCAACGCGTTAATGACAATAAGACCAACATCAACAGCAACGGAAAGGGTTTTTTCCATAACGGGAATAATAAAAACAAAGGTTAGCAGTAATATTAAATTCGAGACACTTTTTGCATTATTGTTTTTAAAAAGTATGTTCGTGAAGTTAAAATAATTGTAAAAATGAACATACTAAGTATTTTATTTATTTATTTATATGTGCAAGAATTTGAATAATAGCTATATTGGTACATTTGGTAAATACTCGAAAGTACTCGAGTACTCGAGTATTTTAAAATTTTAATATTCGATACTCGAGTAGTTGATGGTTCGAGTAATTGGAGACTCTAATCGCAACGAAGTTTCGCGATATATAATATTATAGCTAATTTTTTTTAAATATATTTCTAACGTTTCATATTGTAGTAGGCGAGAAAATAAACAGTGTAAACGTCGGTAAATATGATTTTTAAAAGAGGATACATTTATAATACAACATAGTTAATTATTTGAGTTAAAAATATATATTAGAGAGCATTAATAATTCATCTCTGTCGGCGCCAACTTCAGAATCAGGACGTAATCTTTTAAATTTTGTTGTAAAATCGTCTTTTTTTAAATTTATTTATATAATAGACTATTATTATTATGTCAGAAGCTTCAATTGGAACTAATCTAGCTAAATATTCTCGTATCATCGTTTATAACAGCGATTGTTAGTTGAATTCGCACTTGAGTTAAATGCGAATTGTCCACATCCTCTGTTTATTCGTCAGGTTGAATTAACTATTCGACAAGATTGTGTAAGAGGAGTAATTTATTTATTTTTATCTTAAGAAAGTAAACTTGTCGTTATTATACTTTTTATTGCTTTACATAATTGGCGAAAGACAGTTTTATATGTTCCATCTGTTGGAATCAAGTTTTTAAATTTTATGATTCGGCTTTTTTTACGCACGATTTTCGTTATAATTGTATTATTTTATACGAGGACGAGGACATGGCGAAGTACCATCAAATGTTGCACACCACAAATAGATGTGTATCATTCCATACAAATTAAGCACTGACGTTCCTGCCACGACGATCAAGATTAAAGGATGTAATCGCGACTCCGCCGTTAAAAAGCGCCACGCATTGTCGACATCATCCCCTCAGAAAAACGTGATTACTCAATACTCAATATATTAATTGTACACCGTGTCGCATTGATATTTTCGATACGCACGTGTCCAAATGTCACATCGTGTCCCAGTAATTTTTGCCATTGAACTACTTCACTTTGGCGCCGTTGCGTTGTTTATATTTTCCACCACTGAGCGCCCGTGCCAATTGTGTAACAACTTTTCTGAATACGTTTACTTCTTTCTGTGTGGTTCAGTAGTACTATTATATTATTAGATTTTTTCTAAGCGGCACTTCCGTTCATTAGGGCGTCCATTTTAAAAATAAACCCTTCCGCGTCTCTATCTATGTTTTCTATGTGTGTGTTGTATCCACCGGTGTCTGTTTATTTTCGACTTTCAGCTATACTTCCATCCATCATTATATACAGTATTCAATCGTTTAACTTTAATTTTTCTTCCAAACATGGCGTTAATGCGACCGATGGCCTTTCCGCTACGATCAGCCATGACCCAGTGAACTTTACGCTTTGAAGTTTACGTGATTTTCGCCTGGGGGTTGTTGCACAATTTAGTTGTTGAGCGAAAATATTGAGATAGTATATAGACGATTAGATTTCTAAATTTGGAATTACTGCTTTTTATACAAAAAGGCATTTCAGCATATGAGAAAGTATTCATATCGCTATTAAATTGATGGGAAACTATTCAAGATATGTTCGCATCGCTTATTAAGTATCATATATCACTTCTCTGTGTTTTATGATCATTTGATCATGTTTTCCGAAAGCTCTTGCACACTATTTTCAATCCTAAAAATTAAATTAAATTTAATTATATTGCTTTAAAACAATGCAATATAAATAGTATATGCGTACATGCAGTGAATGATATCAATGTTTTATTCATACCGGATTTCACTTAAATATTTGGTCTTGGAACTCGTAAGTTATTTTATACACATAATTAAGAACTCAAAGATATTCTATCGCTTCCGGGATTTAATTTAGCCATCTTTATACATTATATCAATTGATCACCTATCAAGTATCATCTCTGTTTTTGTTATTGTTATTTTTATTATACACATGTACATATATATAAAACGATTCGGTGATCATTGCTCACATGGCAATTGGTCATGCGGATTATTGCTCACACGAACATTGGTCACAAGACAACTTCTAACTAAAATTGGTCACAAATCGATCGCAAAATTAACAAGACACAAATTAAAAACAAAATCAATTGATTTAAAAAAATATTCATACACTATTTTTTAAATAATATTATTATTTCCTTAATAATATACATATTAAGTTATTTCATTTTAATATTAACAGGACACAAAGTGAAAAAAATCAATTGATTGAAATAAGCTATTAATAAATAGTTATACACTATTTTTAAAATAATTTTATCCGATTTTACAAGAATAATATCCGGGTTAAATAATAATGTAGCAATTAGATATTTTTTATTTAAAAATCAAAAGCATATGGAGATTCATTGATATATTTAACAAAAGCTGCCTTTTGTTAAATATATCAATGAACGGTGATAAATATATACATAATTAAATAATAGCTGATCGTTTAAAAATAAATAGAACTAAATTAATGCAATGCATTTAAATATTCTATAGGAAATATGTTTTTTTTAACTCCCGTCATAATTCACAACTACAAAAAGTGTCTTGTGAGCAATCGATTTGTGACCAATTTTTGTGTGAGAAATAATCCGCGTGACCAGTTCCCATGTGAGCAATAGTCCGTTCACCATTAACCACAGGTAAACTATGGTTGTTCTAAGAATGCATTAACACAAACTAACAAACGGCTCTTACGTCCATCATTATGACTGCATTATATTAGTTTAATGTTTTTATATTACTATTTTATTTTCGTGCATACTGTCTATATAAACAGTAGATGTTTGATAAGAACTTGAAATAACAAGCCGTACGAGCCGATGAAATAGAATGACCGACTCGTGACATGCGAGTGGTCAATTTACTGTGGTGATTACCCAGAGTATACATATTTTAACCACTTACTATGTACGGTGTGTTTTATTGAATTATTTTCATATGTTTTGGATGCTACGCTCGTGACACTGCAGCTTAAATTTACCATAATAAAAGCATTAATATATTAAAGGAAATCGTTAGGAATCAGTGCGATTATCAGTATAAATATTTCGGGTTTTTGTTTATGTACTGAAAATCTTTCGGTGCAATATGACATACGTTTAACCAATGCGTTTTTACGGAGTAAATTTTAATAAGTGTACCTTATAACAGTGTTACAGCTTACAATCAATAAATGTTACTATGCATGTCCTAGCTCGATTTTAATTTGATAATTCATCACGATATTCATCCAAAAGAATAGGAGAATCTAAGAAAACCTGATATGTGATGATCGATCAGAATTATAACAATATAATAATCATTAATTCTGATCTTCTAGACACGATGGGATTCGAACCCATGTATTTTAAGATATTAGTCACTAACTTCTCTATTGTGCTTATTCTGTTCAATTACTGTTTTATTATACAAACAATTGTATCGATTTACAATTTGATCCAAAAAGTTTGTAGCAGGTCGATATAGAGTCCTCCCAGTGGCGATGTTGAGAAGTCTCTCTGGTCTCTGATCTCTTCTAGTTATCTCGCGGCGCTGGCCTGAGCCAATCGCTCTACTCTCTTTAAGTATGCGAGTCACGATAGAGTGCTGATAAAAGTAAGTGTAATATATATAAGTAAGTGTGTTTTATACGCTTATTTTAATGAAGTTTGAACGATTGAGAGAGAAGACCTATTTAGACCAATGGCTACTGTACTGTTTAATTTCGTAAATCAATGTACAATTCCTCTAATAAAGCAAGAGTATGTATTTTGGGTGATCCTTTAAAAGTGAAACCATTGTGGTCGTTTCCCGAATATAAATTATTCCAATTATTTTCTGTTATTGTAAGGTCATATAGTTTTTGTTACGGTAATAATGCTTATTTTTCATGGTTGCGTAGTCATTTTAAGTTTAGTCGTCCTTAAAATTTTCCGGTGTTCAGAAATGATGAATTCTCGTGTGTTTTTGATTGGCAAAATACTATTGTTTGATTATCGTTTATTAAGCGATTAGAAAGGATTCACTGCAAATACATTATTGTCAGGCCCGTCGCCTCAATCACATGTGTCCAATGCCTTCATTACATTCATTACGTTACATTGATAAGTTTTGTAGATCAAATTCCTCAGCAGCGAAAAAAGGTTACCATACATCCTAACTTATTCAATAATTAATATTCAAATAAATTTTTTGTCCATTAGCATTTGAATTGTGTGAAATAAAAGTGCTACAACTGGTATAATTTTCACAGAAATATGAACATGTGTGTAGATATTTATGATTATTTAATAAAGTATTGAAGATTATGTGTTTGTATAGTTCGTTACTATCGTTATATTAGTACCTATGTTACTTTGGAAAAATATACATTTTCACCAATAGATATACATTTCTACCAGTGAAAGTATGATTTATCTAACAGGTGATTGTGCAACTATATGCTGTTCTAAACTGTTATTTTACAGGATTGAAACATGTAAAAATAGTGACGTAAGTGGTGGTCTTCAATTGATAGTTGTGTACCCTATACGCCACCAGCGAATTTCGGTTCAAAAAATACTTGTATGGCGACAAATTTCTGTTTCTGTTCAAACCTGAACAGAAACAGAAATTTGTTACATTAAAGTTATTTATTATGAATAGCAAGTGGATGTTATCCAATATTCCAATTGATTGACATTTTAGAGCAGTATTTAATTTCACTAGAGATTCAGTTAAATTATATTTTCGCTAGTAGAATTATATATCTACCAGTGAAATTGTTGGTAAAATTATATTTGTCCTATTGAAAATATTACTTGACTGTAACATATACAATCTTTAAAACCATACATGTCCTTAATCTTATCAGAAATTCGATCTCCCAAACACGATATGTTAAATATTATATATATATTGACTTGATCTTGATTTTGTTCATTATAACTAATTTAACGCTAACTGTATTTCTACTAGATCTAGATGGAAACTAACGAATTGATTTAGTAGTTAGTTAATTTAAAATTTTACCGCTCGTCATCCAGCTGTCATTTCTAGAAATAGAACCCCTTCACAACCAGAAAACGCATATTCGAAACGGGTTTCGTTGTCTAAAACGACAATAATTACGCAAGACGAATTTGTGGATCGGTGCAGTCAGTGCACTTGTCGTCCCACGCATCCAGAAATTATGGTGTCACTACACCTGCGGCTCTAATTTGAGTACCCAAGTTCCATTGCTTAAACATGTGCCGGACCTTGGAAATGTTACGTTCTTTGTTAAATTTATTATATAAATATAAGGAAAGGTATTTATAGAAATTATTTAAGACATAATCTTAAAATATATATACTTGTATTACGGTGGAACGAATATAAAAAAAAACTATACGCTATTATTTCGTAGATTCGAAATAGAAACTAGCGCCACGTGCTTAGAGAACTAACTATATAATAAACTTCTGCAGACGTTTTGTAGAGATGGCGTTTGGCTCGTTCGGGCTCCAAAGATTTTAAAATATTTTTTTGATTTATAATATAATAATAATATTAATATGTCAATCAATTTATATAAAATTTCATATTTTTTTAATAAATTTTAATTTGCCACACATAAAAAAATATTGCTACTCATGCATTATTTAAAATTCGTTTCACGTTTACGATTGTTAGTCCGTTACTGTGAAATTCAGAATACTTAATATTAGTACAAACTACAAACAGTACACATGTGCTTTTTTATATTTGTTTAGCATAATCATTATTATAATGAGCAGATATTTTTATGTATTTGTTCATTTCATTTTTATATCCAAACGTTACAATATTATTGGTTTAACACTTTACACTCGCGATTAAAATAAATCAAATTTACGTGTAATATATTTTTTTATAATATAGTGTGATGATAATATAATCAGATAACTTATTTATACTAAGTGTTGATTGTCTGAATTATTTTTTCTGATATATTAATTTGAAAATTTTCTGAACCGGACATGGATTGACAATCCATCCCTAAGTATGGTCATCTTTAGGTCAGATTAATATTTATTCTACCTGATAGATGTTGTAGCTGATATTATATAATGGAAACAGTTTATGATATCAGAAGCCTCGTACGAAGCTGTGCTTTCACATAAAAATTCTACACACGTGTACGAATCGAAACGGAATCGTTACACTTGTCGGCCGATAGAAACGCATTTGGAAATTGCCATTTTACCGTTTTCTTCATATAAGGATCGGATTTAGACTTTCTCCAGCCATATGTTCGACTCTCAAAGAATCGCATTCTTTCCGTGCACTACCCATGTAAGTACTTGCCAGTCGTGATGTCGACCGTGATAATTAAATCTGGCGCGCTCGTTAGAAACGCTCTTTCATCGGATCTTTTATGAGAATCGCGAAAAAAACACATACATAATTACATGTTACGAAACGTGTTTGGTCTCTTTGACATTAGAATATAAAATTGTCGCGGGAATTCCGTGCCATTCCGCAAAATCGATAACGTTACACAATTTTATATTTTATTTTATGTCCGTTCAGAATGATTTTATGGCGATGCTCTCATGGTATTTTTATGGCCTTTTGACAGGTTTTACGTCCGCTTCGGCTTCTAGGATTGTGTCGAAATTATCTTCGGCGATCTCCACCGAAATAGACGAGCTAGACTGCAAAGTTGGCACTGAAGATTTTTTCTCTATTCATAAACAAAACACCCAGTAATAATACCCATGAGATGAATCAGAGCCGACGCTGGCGCTTTGTTCTTAAATCTCACACCTGTACAAATCTGATATTCGACTCTAATTAGAGAAGCCGTTTCCTAACGAGTGCTACATCTGTCGAACTATTGTAAGGTTTCAATAACACCAAAAATATGCATTCTTTACCTAAAACTACAATAGATTAAATTTCTTGTGTTGTGTTTCTCATTTATGATCCTTTTTATGATGCTGTTATATAAGACCTGAGCTATTTTCAAGATTAATATATTGTAGATTCAATCAAATTTACATAAAAAACAAAAGCTACATATGTTCATATATGTAAAAAAAGGATTATGCTAAAATTTTCGCGCAGCTAGTAAATCATATTTTCATTCAAGCTTTCGGGTTTTGAGGTCGAAGGGGTGTAACTTTACACCTAAAATAGACGCCAGAAAAGCTGGTAACAGTTTATTTTATAAACATATACTATATGTGGTAATTTATTGGAAATCTACTTATAAAAAAGTCACTAATTACATCTTAATCTTATAGATACTATAGAATTATAGAATATTATGTGGGATTCGAAAACAGGACTTTCATGTACTAGTTATTTACTCAACCACTGCTCTGTACTGTTTTATATTATCTAAAAATTATGAGAAGGATCGATTTATATAGTTAAATAATTATTTTTATTTCAATAGAATAATTATTCTTGTGCACTGTCTCCGAATGTTACCGTAAAACCGACAAATAAAGTTTCGCTACCTGTTCTATGATATGGTTTTCGCTAGATTTTTTTGCATTTGCGCAAAACAGTCGATTATCTAAAAACAACGCATTCATACATATGGCCGAAAAATGAGCTATTTCATACATCAATAATCGTAAAAATTAAAGAAGAAAAAATTACCGAGAGGCATACTTGGAACTTATTAAAAATGTGATCGCCAACGTCTGTAATCTAACATGACACCAATAGAATAAGACGTTTACATAGTACACAATACACCCAGTTTAGAAGCGTTAATTGCGCCGCTAGGAAAATTTTAGCGTCATATTTTTAGTCGATTCAAAATACGTGCGTACGTTATTTTATGTCTTGCCGCATTTTGTACAACATTACGCGACAAGCTGTTCGCTACGAACTGATTTAAATTTAATACTTTTTCGATTTTTTCTAATAAAATTAAGCCTCTCAGATAAAAATAAAAACATTATGAAAGTCAATAGTTTTATAAAAAGCGGAAAATTCTCATTACGTTGGCCAAATGAAAACTCGTTAGTTTTGTATAAGTATCTTATTTTTTACAAGATAATTTTTCGCAACACGACTAAACGAACCTTATCAGTTATGTAAGATTGGGGCTTATGAGAAAAAGATGCCAAACAAATTGAGTCATATTCTAAAATATAAGGTGTTATTTAAATATTTGTAGATAATCTTGGATATATTTACATATCATTAGACATCACAAATTAATTATTCCATCACCCACCTTAGTCCAGAACTATTTAATATGCATTTCAATATTGTAATATAATATTGATGTATGTATTTATAAAAACCCATTAAATAAAATAAAACGTTTTTAAATTTTTATCACGACTGGGGGATCGGAATTACTAATTTTTATAAATACAGTTTCGATTAGGTTTTCCTAAATACGCGGATAAATATCGAGGTGATTAAATAAACTTCACACCTTAAAAATTTTTTGAATGAACTTTTGAATACTACTTGAATACAGCTTGACGATTGGGTAAAATGTTTATTTATTTAGATTAAATTGATCATCGTGACTTAACAGGTTACCCCAATGCGTCACGATGGTCGTATAATGTATCCAGTACATATACAGTATATAATGTATCCGGTACCATTTTCACCTCCTCGAATGTGAAAATCAGGATCTGTTTCAAATATCAATAGTTTTGAGTTCATGTGTTGCGTAATAACTTTTATCAAACTCAAAAAGCAAGCAGTGTCTAATATGTCGTATTTTTTTCGTTCATTAAAAAAACTAAGCGTCTTCACGTGCCAAATTCCTGGTCGAAACTGAATAATATGTATGTGAAAATAAATCAGTTAAAACTGATGTTATGGGTTGTTTCTAGAAGAAGGAAACACCGTTAACTTTATGATTATATGATATTACATAAACAGGCCGTGTATCGAAAAAATAACTATAAGCATTCCTTGCTAAGATTTCCTATTCTAAATTCCAGCAACACACTGGTTGTAAATCGCTGCTATAGGTGCTAATTGGCTTTGCCTTAAACGATGTCTTCACATTTAAATTAAATCTTATACACGTTACAAATACATGTTGCAGATACATAATTTTTGTAAATTCCACTAACGTATAGTCGTAGGTGTCTCTTCTCAGGCATGTCAAGTTTTCAATGTCACGGTTACGTCACTACAACTCATTTTTGGATATGTCTTATGGAAGAGATCCCTGCGATAAACCCACGTGGTTTAAACCAGCTATACGATAATACCTATGTTGAGCCTTGATTAACATGCAAATCTTGCTCACGTTGCTCAATATTGTGGGTCAAGTGTTCAATTGGCCGTGATTGACGAGTGTTTATCTCGCCGTCTTGATGACGTTTTAATGATAAATTTTCCAAGGGTTTCAATTAAGATTAGTTCCATATGGTAGACGATGAGGTATTATTGCATATCTGCGGTACACTCAGGTGCCCTTTGCGCAATATATTATAAATAACGTCTCGGAAGATGACAGTGACCAGAGTCTGGTGAACGACGCGTTTTAATCGGCATGGACGTATTCCCAGTCTTCGTTTCAGTATACAGTAATAATGACAGTCTACACTAGCCAGTGGCGCAACGGATCAATTTGCTATAGACCAATTTATTTGACTGGGCTTGTCAAATTAATGCTACACGCACTAGGTGTATTCCTGTTTGGTCCTTGTGGCAATTGCCAAGAAAAGTGTATCAACATTGTATAATTTTATTTGCAATGATCGAAATAAATGTCCCATCTCACCGGTTACTGGACTGAAGCAATTATTTAATCAACTAATGAAAATCATATGTATAATTATTATACATATGATACTATAATACCTATCAAACGATAGACAAGTGTGTACAACATATATATATATATATATATATATATATATATATATATATATATATATATATATATATATATATATATATATATATATATATATATATATATATATATATGTATTAATCACACCATTTCCTGGATCTAGAATTCACATAAATTTAAGCTGCACCAGGGTATAAAATAATATATTAATTAATAAATATATGACTAGTTAGATCAGCCTCTAAGTTGTCACTTAAACATGCATTCATTTTCAATGAATACGATCTTAGTACGTTATATACATACTTATAGCAGAGTAACAGAGAAATTAACTGAAAAAATCTGTATTTATTACCCAAAATATAGTTTATGTATTGTATAATCTAATACAGTGGTGCCTTGATTTACGTACTTAATCCGTTCCGTGACGGAGCTCGTAACTTAAATTACTTGTATGTCAAATCAATTTTCCACGTTGAAATGAATTGAAATGCCATTAATCCATTTCAATGTAAATATTATACATACTACCGAAATGAATAATAAATTTTGTTCTTTTGCTCGTATGTCAAGACATTTCTCGTAGATTGATTCCATTTTAAAAAAATGACCCATAGCATCTGTGGTACAAAAATGACCCATAGCATCTCGTAAAATCAAAATTATAATATAATTATGGTGACTGTTTGGTGTCTGCGCTCAGTTTTGATCACTATATTTTTTAATCCTGCCGAAACCATTACAAGCTGAGAGCTATTGTCAAACAAGCGACACAATGCATCAATAACTGCACTGTTCAATCGAAAAGGTTCAATTTTATTGCACGACAATGCCCAATTATATACCGCACGATTAACCTTCCAAAAGTTGAATGATTTGGGCTATGAAATATTGTCTCATCCACCATCCATTAGAAATCAAGCCAACAGATTATCACTTAATTAAACATTTTCACAACTTCTTACAGGGTAAGGTCTTAAACAGCAAAACTACTGCTGAAACTGCATTTCTAGATTTTATCAACCATAAAACACTAAAATTTTATACCACTAAAATTAATTAATTTGTGGAAAATTATCAGAAATTCCATTTTTAAATACACGGTAAGCATCGTATCGTCTAAAAGCAAAGTTAACTATGTCCATTTATTTAATACATATGTCTGTTGATGTATTATGTACATCGTAGATGAATTTATTACATCGATATATTATCGCACACCGATCGCTTGTTCGCTAACCAATCAATTGCTCTTTATCAATCAACCGCACTCGATCAGGTTCGAAATCGCAGCACTCAATGATACCAATGACCATTATGTTTGTAGTACATTCGTCTGACATGTCATCCTAACAATCGAATCTCTCGCTCCTTCGTGCGTGTCTCATATACGTTTATTATAGGTGCGGCGTCCCGCTAATGACGGCCCATGTCTATAACTGTTTGTTCTATAAAAGGAAAAGTCGACCTTCGCAGATATGCGTCCTCTTCTTCTTATTCTGAACTAGTACTACTTGTGCTATGATACAATCTGAGATCTGACAGTCGCTTGCACGACGCGCGTCGGTCAGCACGACGCGTGCTATCTTTCGCAACAGCGCGAAATTTGAACCGCTGCCAAGTATCGCGCACGTGGGCATTCTGTTTTTTGCTCTTAACCCGCGACCCCCCCCCCAGATTTTTTGAATTGGCATAAATACCCTAATTTTATATTATAACAGGATTCGCCGCGCCACTTATTTATTATTAATCGATATGAATATTTATTTCGATGAGTAAGCACTATTACAATACCGGCTCTTCAATTATGCTATGTTTTTCAATGTGACCCATATGCGTATAAGTGTTTTATAAAATAAATAAAAAACATGTGTGTGGTGAGAAATATGTGAAGGTTCCAAAGAAACAAGAGGCTAATTACTAAATTTTATTTAAAAAATACAATACCGTTTATAATAAAACTTGTAATTAATATAAATTAATAAATTAAATAATACACATAAAAAGTCAAAGGGTAAAATACTTAATTGCCGATTTTTTTCACAGTATTTGCAATTTCCTTGACTGCAATTGATTTTGCATTAAAATTGCAATTTAAAAAAAAATGTTTCAACTCCTTCACTCTCCTCTGTAAAAATAGTATATTATTTGTTGATTTTTAAACGTCTGTTAAAATACAACAATATTATTCTTATGCCTTATAATTAAGATTCCAATCCTAGTATTTGAATATTCCAATTCAGACTATATTTGCCCGTTTCTTAAAAATTAGATATTCGAATATTTATTAAACTGTTCGCTAATTATTCGTTGATTTATGTAGTGATTTTTTATTTCTAAAACATTAAAACCCACCAACTCTAAAAACACAGTTGTGTATTATTTATTAACGCTGCGTTATCTACAACCCAGTTGTACCCCTTTTTATTTGGTGTTATTATTATTAATAAGAGCCATGGTCGTTACAACTACATAATAATAAATAAAAAACACTTTATTATTGCCGAAATTCCAGAAGTCACTTATATTTCCAAGTTAATATTGTGCAGCTGTGGACTTTCTTAGAGACTGGTCTTGAATTTTCTCTTTAAATCAATATTTTTGATCATACCAAATTGTAGGATTTTTGGCAGCAGGTATAACTAAAATACAACTTCTTACTGATTGAATGTATATAATACACATTTTTTAAATTAAATAAATATCACACATACACGTTATACCCGTACCTATTATTCAAATTTTATTTATTGATTCTTCATAACCTTACGAATATTTTATTATTAAATTTTCGATATTCGAATAGTTTACCATAATGAATATTTAGAAACTCTACTTATAAAATACAACACGCTTTCGAGTGTTCATAAAAATTGGGATCAGTATAATATTTTTAAAATTTAATTATGCATTATAAATTAATTATATTATACATATGTATGTATATTAAAAAATAACTACTATTTTGAGTTGTTGCTTTGGTACGATACTAGTTTTATAAATTTACCATTTTAGATGTCTTATAACAGGCATATGTGTAGTGTATATGTGTACATATGTAACTTATGCTTCTCGTTTTACGAAAAATAATCAATTGTATTAGTAAGATAAAGTTCCTTGTTGTGCCATCAGTCGATTAAATCGGCCAATGGCAAATATTTAGCATTTTTGATTTACAAAATGTGATTTTATTTTTGCTTAACAAAATATATTTTTTCACAATTTAAAATGTCAATCAATAGTTATATAGGTAACTATTATTTATATCAAAATTAATATAATTTTAGTACATATTAATATATTAGGTAATCCCGGAATTAATGTCGTTTTTTTAATAGGCAACTTTGGCTTAGTATTTTTGGGTCCGATGAGCAGTGAAGACGTGCGCTGTAATTTTTTTCTTCTCTGTGATCCTTTGCCTTTCTTTTAAACAAAAAAAATCTTTTCTACCCCATTTACAAACAATGGCAGAGACGTGTTCCTCGGAAACACATTTAAGAAGCTGTATGCTGTTTTCGTTTCATTAAAAAAAAACTGCGACAGAAGCAACAGAATGCATTTATGACATTTACGATGATATACTGGACAAAAGAAAGTGCCAAAGTTGGTTCAAAAAATTTCCAACGGGCAATCTCGATTTGAAGGACGAGCTTCGAAGTGGACGGCCCAGTCTAGTGGATAGTCCAGCTCTAAAGGCGGAAATCGAAGCAAATCCGATTATGACCATTGATGAATTATCGAAGAAAGTCGGCACATCACGGTTGAACACCCATCGTTATCTTGAGAAACTGCGAAAAGTTAAAAAATAAGGTATCTCGGTTCCTCGCGCGCTCACCGACGCAACAAAGCTCAACGCCTCAACACATGCAAAATACTGCAAGAAAAGCAACATTTTACCCCGTTTCTCCATAACCTTATCACCAGAGACGAAAAATGGGTTCTTTATCATGATATATAAAAATAGAAACAATGGTTAAATCGAAGTCAAACCCCAATTCCAACACCAAAACCAGGACTACATCCTCGGAAAGCATTATTGTGTGTGTGGTGGGATTCGAAAGGTGTAATTTATTATGATGTTTTAAAACAAGGGCAAACTGTTACTGCAGCCCTCTATTGTGAACAGATGGACAAATTAAATACGACGTTACAAAAAATTAGACCTGCTCTTGTGAATAAAAGTAATGTCATTCTTCAACATGATAACGCCCAGCCGCATGTTGCCGATATTACCCGTAAAAAAATCCAGGACCTTAGCTGGAATGTTTTATTGCATCCACCCTATTCTCTGGACTTGGTACCGAGCAACTTTCACTTATTTCGCTTTTTAGAAACGCAATTAGGGAACAAAAAATTCGACAATTCGACAAAAACTGAAATCGGGTCTTTCGGAGTTCTTCGAATCTAAACCAAAAGCCTTTTATGAGAAAGGAATTTTAGATCTAGTAACAAAATGGCAAAGAGTCGTAGATAACACTAGAAATTACTTTGTATTAAAAAAATATTAAATAATTGAAAAAAAAAATAAGTTTGAGTTTTAATAAAAAACGACATTAATTCCGGGATTACCTAATATTAAATAAACAATATGAACGCTTAAATTACATATTATTTAAAATAATATGACACTTATTAACAAATAGGATAATATGATAGTCTTCTCTAAGATTTTTACAAGTGAAAATTGACGTTTCCGGTGGGTGTTTTCTGTTAGTTTTTCTTTTCACAGCCATATTTCATTTCAAACGATTATTTTTTAATGTTATATATTTCTCAATATTTACCAACCTTGTTCCACCTATAAAACAACTTTACTACGAACATCGTTACAATGGGATGACGCACTTTAGCCACTCCCACCGATTTGTTGTTATTATTCGTACAAAATCAAGGTCGATTTTGATGTCGAATTTTATGTATATAAAATATTATAAGTCACTTTGTGTCAAAGGAACGTGTTTCTTTAATGATGTCGTGATGTAAAGAAAGAATGATGTTTTTTGTAAGTTCGAGAATAATTCTATAAAAAACATGCAATAAAATTTATAACCTATGAATAAATTAAATAAATATAAAAATGGCATATCAATAACATAAATCATATTTGATTATATTTATATCCCATTTAACTAGCATATGTTCTTAATGATTGTGTTTTAATGTATTATATTGTATTGCAAATGTTACATCATTATATATGAAGAACGGCTTTATTTATTAGTCAGTTAATATTTGTATGAATAAAAGATGAATGTCAAAACATAAATTGGAGTACAACACTTATTATAAATTGACAAAAGTGTCACATTTGTACCTTTTTGGTAATATACCATTAATCTATGTACAGTAAAATCCTACGCTAAAAATTCTGTACACCTACGTTATATTATTATAAAATAAAATATTGAACTTGTATCTGATACGAACTAAATCAATAAATATTAGAACTAGTACCCGGTTATATTTACATATTTATACATATATGTCAGATTCTCGTTGTTTTTATTATATAATAAATAATTATTAAAAAATTATTGCCAATTTATTTACAACAAATAAATGTTATACCAGTACGGATTTAAAGACTTAAAGTGACATATACTGTACAGTAGAGAAAAGTAATTTTATCTATTGTAGTAACTATAATAATCTACTTGCCTTATAATATAGTATGTACTATGTATATAATTTTAAGAACACTCGGCGTTGAAAGTGTTAACAATAACTAAACGCCTTTTGAACCTTATAATTTTCGTCAATCTACACGATCGAGCGTGTCAAATGTTGATTGTTAACTTTCTAGCTAATTTTTCCGCTTTCTATTCCGTACTGTAAAAAGGACGCCATTGTTACTATTTTCTAGCGATTTATGTTACTCCTAACCTTGACTCGTTTCTGAACGTTTCGCAGTGGGACGCTTGGAACGCGATTGTTCTAGAAATAATTGGATCAATGAATCTATCTGGTTCTAATAATTTTCCACCGACTAGCTAACGTAGTGATAAATCTTTTCGTCCTACCAGATGGAGACGAATTGTAGACGTCTGAATGAATCGAAACGCGTGGTGTTTCGCAATAATTCTAGGCATGATTCTTAGATCGTTCATACGTGCATTGAATGTTAATTGTGTATAATAAATAAATAAATGAGATAAAATGCGTCGGTATCTTTTTTGATCGCAAAACTTGGAGTACTATATTATTATAGCGCAGCTATTAATATTGCTATTGCGTGTTTTGAAATTATAATTATTATAAGTCAATGTTTAAAAAAATATAATTACGAGGAACTCATTTTCGCAGAAATAATATCATTATAATTAGACCACGGATATATTACAATTTAAAATCACGTCGCCCTCTCTCGTTATATATAGTATATCGTTATTCGTCCCAATTATTATTATTTATTTCACTAAAAAATCAACGATAAAATGAGTGCTAGAAAAAAAATATTGCACTGTTACAAACGGATACATGGGAACTCTTATAGAAGTTTCATGTTGCTTAGGAGTTTCAGTCTATTAGCATCTTCGGTCCTTATCTATCTGACTTTCGCTTCAGCATACTGCGCATACTCGACTGTCTGTTGCGCAAAATTATCGACAGTATACACGTCACTAATCAATTTTATAAATCGGATATGGGATACCAAGATAGTGGTCAAATCATTCTTACCGATAGATCGAAACAATATCATTAAACGTTTCATCTTTTGAGTATAAATACTAATGCTGAAAAAAATGGAACAACTTTTCCACAACTATATCCCAAAAAAATAAACAACTCTTAAAATGATTGTGTCAATTTATGTATGTATTCTAATCTAGTCAAGTGCAAACTACGTTCAATGGTCTAATTATTTTGTGCGAAATTAAATGCCAGATAGTTTTTGTTTTTTTTTACAATCCCGCAATGAACAAGTTCCATTTAAAGCGAGAAGGAATGACGTTATATATTAAAAAAGGAAGTGGAACTTATACAAAACAATGATAATAAGTGTCCAGAATCGTTATTCATGAAACAGAAACAGCCGAAAGAATAGGCTGAAATTGTGCACTTTTAGTGCTGTAAAAAGAACAGTTGCGAGACTTTACTTTAAATTCGTTCACATGTTTAAAGATCTATGTTGCGTTTTTGTACGTATATACATATGTATATATATAATATAAATATATATAATACATATGCACTAAAATATCTATAGGAAAGCAGTCTCTAGTCATTTGATAAATCTGTTCAACTTTTATTCATACGAAAAAATAATTTACAGACGTTATGGATAGAAAAATATTAAAACCGCTGTCGTGCATTTAAACAGAAGTAAGTAATGCTTATATTTAAGAGAGGAGTAAAGGGTTTTGCGCTGTCACTGATGAACCTATTCATCATTCGATGAATTTCACTCTGTATTAATGTTGAAAAACACATTTTGGGCTGTATCTTTAAACTCCTAATATTCTTTGTATTTTGTATAGTTTATCGTGAATAGTTATTTGCCTATTTATTGCTATTTCTGTGTTGAACAATACACGTTGTATTTTATTATTATTGTGAAATAATTTGATTTTTATTTAGTTAATAAAAATTATTGCTATCATTCTAAGTTGTAAACGGTCGACCTTAAGATTTGCGGTTTGAGACATTATTCTTACAATACGTATTATGGACATGACTACCTCACGCATACTCGTGTATATACATAACATAATGCATAGTAAACAGCATTGAGAAAATGGCGTTTTTCTATTCTCGCGGCCCTTTCCCGCCCACCGAGTTTCCTTTGATTAACGTCCGTCAAAGTCAAACTCTTCCCACAGATGTCTCATACTCGTTAGATATTAAACAACGGTGGCACTGCAAAACTCTCAACTCACGACCGGTGATTCTTGAAGTTTGTAAGTAAAAAATCGACATCGTAGGTCGTACAAAAAATTGTAATAAATCTTCCATGCAACCATTAGCCCAATGCGTTACAACGGTGTAAACACAATGAACGCCAGAATAAAATCAAAGTCTATAAATCAGTGACGTATATTTTATTTATTAAAAAATGAATTTGTGAAATTAGGAAAATCTAGATAAATATATTCTTTGATGATCGATCGGAATCATAATTGTATAATAAATAATAGGGTTCATATGGGATTGTATTAACCTTAAGTACACGAACGTAATGACTTTTTGGATTTTCAATAGAGTACTTAATATTATAAGAATTACAAATCATTATGTGGAAGTTAGCCATTTTAATTTTAATAGTATGCTTGAAGTAAATTTATGACGTCATTTATTACTATTAATGAGCTTTCATTTTTTGTTCTATAAATTAATTTTAATAATATAATTACTTACATCTATGTCATAAATACGTTTCGTACCATTAAATAGTTATTTATTATATATGAGTATCCGGCTATTCCGCACATGCCAAGTGCAGGTGTATCTAGCATTAAAATATTGCTCAAGAGAGCATGTCGATTGCTCTTGACAAAAAATCAACCTGCAGCTTTCACGTTGTACTTAATTGCATTTTTAATTGCTTGAGATTCTTAGAATAATTTTTTTATATATAATGTTATAATTATGTACACTTAACCTAAGGTTATGATTATTTTGCTAATAGTAGATATTATAGTCCTATATCTTACCTCCACAATATAACAAGTGGCGTTAATAGTAGAAGTATCCCACAGACAATGATTTGTATTGCCACAGTTTTTTTATAAATATCGATAACCTTAAATGTAAATCGAATTACTCCACTTTTGTCAAATTTTAAAGTTGACAAGATATGGAGTTTTCTATTTATCTTTAATAATTTATATATAATCGATATATTTATTTATATTTACTATTATTATTTAATTAGGCTACGTACTTTTTAAAAACCAAGTTTTTTTAAAAGCTTTTCATTTAATGAATATTTTTAGACATATGCTAGTTTGTGAAGGTTTTTCGATTGTATTTTTCCTCAAATTTTATTTGAAGAATGATTAGGAAAATGAAAGTTTTGCTGCATTTTTGCATTTTTGATTAAATCAAAATTTTAAATAGATCGATTTGTTTTAAAAAAATAATATAAAACATCTTCACGTCCATATTAAAACATTGATATTTCTTTACTAATTTCTTTCTTTGTTTTACCGCTGACTTATGTTGTTTTGGCTTAGCTTATGAAGAATCCTTGCACTATTCTTGCACTGGACTTTTCTCATTGAATACAGATGATGAACACTCTTAGCGGCGAACATATGCTAATTTCTGTATTGTTAATAAAAACTTCTAAACGCTATGATAAAATTTATCGGACGTCTAGATCTAGCACCGTCACGTAAGCTGAATCACATTCTTTAAAACGATTCTTTCTGTATAAAATCAATGTCAGCTCTTGCAAGAAGCACTATATGTGTGTGTAATAGCATTACTGTCACTAATAGAGAAGAATATGCCTAAAAAATATGTTTTGTCAATGTACATCTCTATTATATTTGTACGTAGAATGCAATGAATAAAAAATACATAGTGGAAATTAAGTGAAGAACAAAATCTACAAAATTATGTATTCACAAATAACAAAAAAATGCTAAAAATGAAACATAGCAAAAAATTCGCACGAACCTATTGGATAATCTAATATAACGCCATTCTTATACATTCTAGTTTTGCAATCATCGGACAGTGCATAAAAGTAGTCGAAATTATACATAAATAATTTTTAATAGCATTAACTCAACCTAAATATATATGTATTGTATATACTATTAATATGTAATTAAAATATTTTTCAACTTTTACATGCATAAATGCATGTTATTATATAATGGAATTAATTTATAAACATTAATAAAGCATATATTATTTGACTTGCAGCTAACTTCACGCGTTACACTTGATTTTTTTTTAATTTATGCCAATTAGTCATCTATCACTCGCGATCAAAGACACCTGCCCGACGATCGATCATTTAAGTTCTTAACCCAGCAGTGCCTCCAAACATCCCAGGTGATTTCCGATTCACATTTCGGTGTCCAATTAGCCTCGGCGACCGTTTCTCTAGTCCGTCTATAAATATTCGGCTGGCCGGTGCCGCCAGGTGACGATAAGACACTGTACACACGAGAGCGGTGCGAATCGTCAGTCAGTAGTGAGTCAGTGGTGATGGCGTCGACTGTGCGCGCGCGCACTTCGTCCCCCAAGTCCGTATCCTTCTCGCCCGTGCTGACAAGGAAGTTTCCCAGCAACAGATCGTCGCCTAGCAATGCGACGTCGCCAGTGCCCCATCACTATCACTTTGAGTGGCGCGATCACTACTCGGACTTTAACACTTACCTGGGTGAGTATATGTTGTGATTGCTGCTTTGAAAAACTGGAAAATTGGTGAAAATAATGAAATTCACAAAGATTGTGCTGTATTGTTGTGATTGGTGATATTAAAATGCTTGAATATACGTCATCGGTATTTTAAGAATATTGGTGAAATAGTATACATATTAGTTGTGTGTATGATATAAGGTTGCCAACTGTTGCGAATTAACCGGGATAATCCCGGTTTGGATTCCAGATAGATCATATCCAGGATAGGGTTACCAAATCATAAAGTAAAAAGTCTAATTTCACGGACTCATGCTAGGTCCGACATATTCCAGCTAATCTAATACCCTAACAAAGTATTTTCTAACTAAATTTAAGAAAAAAATATTAGATAGATCAACCTGCGTATAACAATATTTTTTTCAAATCACCATAAATTACGATGGAAATTATTGCTTTTTACGCAATTTTTAACTTCCGAGAAGTGCGAGTATAGAGTACTTAATATTTTTTGCAGTTCCTATATCATAATCTCTTTCCTGCTTAAATAATTTTGGTCTATGTTTATATTGATTCAATTTGACCTAAATTAACTAATTATTATTGACATAAGTTTTATATTAACAACGGTGGAACTTCGACTTACGATTAACTTGACTAACGAGTATTTTAAAATACGAGTAAGTTTCTTTTTAATTTTTTGCCTTGACATACGAACAATGTCTCGACACACGAGCAAAAAAACGTATTGCGTAACTTGAAAAAACTTTTCGCCATTGAAATAGATTAATGGCATTTCAATTAATTTCAATGTGGAATATTGATTTGAAATACGAGTAATTTGAGTTGCATGCTTGTGGCGTTTTGAATCGACCGCATATATGGATGGCACGCCACTGATAAGCACCATTCAGCAATATTTTTCCAGCTCCCTATAGCTATCGCCAAAAATATATTGTGTTTGGTAAACTCATTGAGAAGCTGGATGGCTCGTGTGAGATGTTTGTTTTCAATCGCTGATTTTCTTACCGCAACTGGCAAGAATAAGGGACGTAATCGCGATTATCTAGGGCACTCTAAAACTCAATTGAAAGTCGCCGGGCATTGATGAATTGTCGCTACTACCCTTTATCAACTTTAAAAATGCTTTATTAAGTATACGCCACATCAAGAATGCGTGAAAATATATACATATGTACGTGTGTACATAACTTTATTTGTTTTTTTATGATTTTTTATAACGTATTAAAAGATTTTCACCAGAAAACTTGATAAACACAATAGGAATGCATATAGTATGTATATGGATTAGAATAGAATATGTATTATAATAAAAATGAGATATAATTAAATATAAACTTATTAACACACGAACATTTTTATGTCTATTTGATTACCGATTGTAAAATTTTATTATTAACAAAGCATGCAAATTAATGTTAAAATTATTTTTTTGTCGTATACAAGAACAACGTGTTTTTTACTTTTAAAATAATATGTGTATTCATAAAATATTTTTTTAAATGTACAATGTACATACGTATTTCAACGTATTATAGAAATATAATATAAATCAAATAATATATTTTATTGCTTTACTTTTTATTTTGCTACTGAGAACAGTAATGTGTGGACATTTGAGGTTTATAATAACAAAAAAATGTGTTTCATTATGAATATAGTATATTATAGACACATGTAAATAGCAGTAAAAAATACAATAATCGAAATCAGTTTTCTAAAAAATAATAATGCATGTTACTGAATTACATGAATTTTTCATAACTTCTTAATTATTACACCCTGAAAAGTATAAGTAACGCTAAACAAAATGGCTGTGTATCTAAAACAATATATTAAATATAGACACATATTTATGTAATAACTATACAACGATATAGTTGCTTAATGCTCCAAATATGACGGACTAATTATGTTGTATTGCTCGTTTTCTGAAACCTGAGAGAATGTCAAAAATTCGCGTATTTCCTAATGTTTACTTCAAAGTAGACTAGAAAATATCTTGAAACAGTTTTCCTTATCAGATGAATGTTCTACTTGATAGTGGAGTATGTGCATCTTGATCATACAGCGTATTATGAGTTTTAAGATATTTTGAAAAACTTTTTTTTCGTTGTATATAAGCCTTATTGGATAATATATATCTACAATATTTTTTTTAGTATTTAATATTATTTTTCCAAATTTCATTACAAAAATATTTTTATTACTTGTAACTAACACAATTCGCTTGCATTTTAGAATATCTATGTATATGTCTGACAGAATACAATTATGGACTCCTTAAGAAATTAACCTCATTATAAGCAATGTATTTTAACCCAATGACTATTTCGATATAAATAGATGTACTCGATTTTAGATATACAGTATATAAATGTTATGCATATGAACAGAAGAACCATTAGGTTACATTATTGATGTCTTAGTATATATCTAAATAATAACTTCTTCTGTTATTTGGCAATAGTTTAAAGGTATGTTATTTCCTAAGCGATTGACAACTTTTAATTGTACGTTGCAATAAATGTGTATTGTTCAATAAAGTTATATTTTCATTTGTATTAATATAATTGCACTAACTGTTTGAGTGAAATCACATCCGACTACATTTTTATCGGTGAAGAAGGTTTTAAAACCAATTTAGGCTATTTTTAGAGTTTAGGTTTGGGTTTTAACATCAATTGGTTTCGCATTTATCAAATTAAGTTTTATAGACATTTTAGAGCAGCATATAATTCCATTAGTACATGTGAGTTATATATTTATATTTTCGCTAATATAAATATATATCTACCGGTAAAAATGTACTCTGATACGATTTTTCTGAAATGCCAGTGAAAATATACTTTCTCTTGTAATACACATTCAGTGAAACATTTATTAATTGCATGTGAATGTTTTTAAAATAAATGTTGCTTTATTTATATGTGCAACTGAATTTTTAATTATATTCTTGCTAGTATAAAAAACAATCAAATTACAAGTATAAATAATATGTTCCTGTTTACAGCATATATTATATAATATATATTAATTTTAATTAATTGCTTATAAATTAAAGTTTATATTATAATAATACCCCTACTTTAAAAAACTGTATCCACTGAAATTAATCTTTATTAAAAGTATAATTTTGATAGATTTGATTTTTCTAATTATACTAAACAATTTTTAATGTGGGTGGTGTCTTACTAATAATAATTAAAAAACAATATTTTTTATTTATTTTAATTCCCATTAAGTTAATCGTTCATTTTTTCAATCACAAACTAATCTTAGTGTTTTTTTTTTACTAAATACAATTAAACGGTCATCAACGAATATAAATATATAAAAATAATTGAGGTTCACTCATTCATCTATAGGTCATCCCCATTATCGTTATTTAATGCTCCTGCGCATTAGTAATGCCCAATTAATAGTTATTCTCCAATCTATACATCTTGTTTCGAAACAATTTTCAGACAAATTTTCCCGAATCGCTTGTCAGATTAGCTTCGTATTTTTTACCGATCGTTAACTTGAGTTTTATCGCTTTTTTAACATCCAAAAGAATTTTCCGGTACGTGTCCCGCGATCTGTCAGCCGAGGTTATAAGTTGTCATCTGGCGACATGGTTTTCTTTAAATGTCTAAATAAAAATAATATATATTGCCACTGCCAAGGGTTTGCAACACAATATCCAATTAGTGTTTTTTTAATTACATTATTTTTTTTCTTAGGCCGTGTAACTGTTGTTGCACATCTGTGGGTGTGATCCATAATTTCGTTTTCCACTTTAAGCATCGATTTTTTTTATCGTGCGGGCGTATGTGTCGGCTCTTGTCCGTATCTGAGATTCTCAAAATGTAATATAAAAAAACTTAATACCAAAATTGAGGCAAAAGCCCATAAACAACGCAAGCCCAATTTTGTAATTTGGCTTAACGCGTCAATGGTTCAGTGCCTATTGTCATTAATCAATTGTGTTTAAGTGGAACGAAATTGATTTCAGATTATTCAATTGTCCTTAGTATCAATTATTTTACGACACATTCTTCCAACAAAAAGAACATGTCAACTCTAACCATGCATTATTCAAATAAAAATCATTATCGTTGATATTTGCAGATTCTGTCAAAGCAAGTCTTCTAGCGCTTTCTCAATTACTGACTGTTAGAAAAATATAGAGCGTTTGATCCGTTCTGGAGTCTGTCACAGAACTTTCGAAAATTCTTTCTCCACCTGTACACATGTCGAATTACAGGAGAGCAATATTTTCTGATTATTTTTTATAAGATTTACACTTTCTTGCTCAACAAACAAATAAAGAAACGATGCATTTTTTTAGCATACATTTATAGTGGAAATACTTATCAACGCAAAAGTGCAGAACACTATCCATGTCATCGTTAAATTTTCGACTTATTTCATGGTTCTTCTTATTTATATGAATTGTGTGCTTACTTAACCGTCACAAGTTTATGTTTACAGAAGCAAATGTATGGTAATTTTAATTATCGTTTAACTCCTCCCCTTGAGGAGAAGTCTGTATTTTTCTTTCTGACCCACGTGTAAAGGCCGTATTATCGAGAATCATAGCGAAACACTTATATTGCTTAGAATATTTTATTATTCCTATTTTTAATTGTTTGACAACAAATAGGCCCCCACGACCGTACATCACGGAAGCCAGCGGTATAAAACCAGGCGGGATTTTCCCAATTGGGTTGATCCAAGTATTTCGGCTATAACAATATTTTTAGTGAGCATGTCCCAAAAATTTAATTTTTCAAATACGTATAATTTGTGTAATTACTTATAGCTACGTGTTACGCTCGTAGCATTGTCTGCGTCTCGTAGAATCCAGTCGTTTTAGAAAATCCAGTTGGACTTCGTTGCTGGACCAGAATTGACGTGAACTAAGAAGCGGCTACTTCCTCGATCTTTCAAGTCTCAGTCGAAGCTCGATGAGTTGCGAGTTGGGAATCTGCTTGAAGTTCTTGATGAAAATGTCTAAAGTGTATTCCGAATTGTCGAGATAAAGGAGGTTATTTTATATTGCCTACTCTCGACGTTGTACTAATTACTACAATTTGGAGATAGAATTAGATTCTTTTCTGTATTTTTTGCGTAACTGTTGTAATTTTAACAGCTGGAAACTCGGCACTTATAATCCCGAGTAGCGCATTACATCGACACTTGTCAATACGATAATATAATAATATAGTACCGAACAGTCTTTGTTTATCCATTTGAACATGCATTCACATAATTCGCCCGAATCTCCGATTATCAAGTACGTCAGCATAACAAATGCACTTGAGTGGGAAGTCGTCAAGACTAAAATTCGTATATTTCATTATTTTCTCAATAGAATGAAAAATTGTAATGACTTAGAAAACATTTTATATGGAAGCCAAATATATTATTTATGACAAGAATGTGTTAAATTACAGTAGACCACCCAATAACACGATAAATAGGGAATTTCCTATTTGGGTGCGTGTTGTTGGGGAACTAGAAAATACTCGTGCAATTTTTCGCAATACGTACATATGAATCAGGCGCGTATCTATTGTATTTATTTACCACGTTGGCGGGGGTCTATTGTATTTATTTACCACGTTCTTGCCATTACTGTGTTTTAATATTTATCTTTATATATGCACATATTTTCAAAATTCCTTCAGGAGTAGAAAAAAAGTAATAAGAACATTTACACAAAAATATTCGAATCTAGGCTTAACGGCTGTTTCGCTTTATGCACTTGTGATATCGCGCTTTGCGCTCAAAATACTGGGGTTTTTAGTGGAACTAACAACACCTCATTGCTTAACTAAATTATATTTATTTATTAGTGAACTTTTGAGGCGTTTTTAGAAATACATCTTTATGAGATAATAATCTCCGTGCTTCGTACTTCGGTCTTCGTGTTTCGTACATTTTATAATATTATTATTAGATATGAACCCAACCTTTAATTAATTTATATTTCCCTATCTCCAAATTCATTGGGCAAAGAAGCTTCTTTGAATATTTTAAATATACTCCGAGCACTCGCGGATCTCAAATGTAGTCAATATTATTTATATAAATATTAAAATTATGTATTATTTGGCTGCATAGCAAACTTTTTTTTTATATTTTCCTAAACAATATTATTTTCTTTTTTTCTATTTTATTGTAAGAAAATTTATGAATATATAAAGTGACATTTTTTGGGTACATATAATACATATATGTGAAACGAACCTGAATATTAAGTGAATTTGATTTATAATCATTTATGGTTAAGGGTGTGAATGTGTACTTGATCGAGCAATACGAAATTTTGAAATTTAATGAAATAAAAAGTTACTATTAACTTTTGCATATTTGGGTAAATTTAATATTTGCCTTAATTTGATCTCTTATCTATATATGTATGTATGTACATATGTATATGCATATTTATACTATATCCATTCATACAGATATAAGACCCAATTGAATTTTTAGTTAATCGTCCTATAGAATATAAACAATTATATAATACTACACAATATTATAAGCATTATTATTATTTTATAATTTTATATATAAATTTATTATATTATCGAAAATGGAAAAGTTTGCAAATTTATTACATACCTACCCATAACAAGCGTAAGATTTATTAATTTAAATGGAAAGATCACCAAAACAACTTGATTAAACCTATATTTTTTTGGGTGTTGTCATAGATCTTTTATGATAATTTTTGAAACGTTTAAAACTCCAAAAATGTCTGTTGAGAAACGCTCCGAGCAACAGAAGAAGAAGGCGCTTAGAAGTTATTCGCCCACTTGACTTGCAAAAGGCAAGTTTCTATTTGAATACAAAAAATCTTCTAATAATCACATTGTATCTTTTTGTTGTCCATATATGCCCGCATGGGAAACGCGTTTGAGAATCAATTACGCTAAATTAAATATTGAACCTAAGCCAATATCCTTCTTGTTTTCGTTCTGTATACCTTTTCTCAGTGCGTTAATTCAATAAGCAAACTTTTAAGTTATTACTTATTTTATTAAATAAATTAAATTTTGGGCCTAATAATCTTTTGTCTTGATTGTCTTAGATTTATAACCATTTGGAACGAATGACGATTAATTTGTAAAGCTTCTCAAATTGTATTTTTACATCCCGCATACGAAATATAGAGGTTCAATTTAATAGTTTATTTTTTATCTTGAACTAGAAATTAATGCGGTTCTCGGAAGTAAAAATATATTTAGTATTTTTATAGTGGATCGTCATTTCTCGTCGCGTTTCGGAAGATCTGTTGATGTTCTTTAGCGTGGAAACGCCTCTCTAGCACCAGAAATAATCACGTCCCATATAATCGAAAAGAATATGAGAGAGGAAATGGTCTTCGCGACTTGTGCAATTAACGAGCTGCCTACAATTTATGAGGTCGCTTTGATGTGTAAATGTTTCGACGTGATAATTTTCGTGAAAATTCTACCCAGATTTTCCAGCAATTAATAAAATTTAAATGTCGCGTGACTATTGATTACGCCTCAAATACATATGTAAATTTTACATAATTAGGGTAAAATATTTTAATTTAAAATAATCATTTTCCGGAAAACTTTATAAATGGTTTGAAAATTAACTAAAATATTTTTTTTAATAATTTGATCCAAGTTTCAAACCCGAAAAGTTTCCATTATTTGATTCAGATGTCATTTTAAGTATTTCAACTATAAAACTTTTATAACAGGATATTTGTATTTATTAGTTAAATATGAATAGCGATAAGCTAAATTATACATATTTACCATAACCATAGTTTAATAAGCTTTTGTATCTGCTCTTGGTAAATATTTCTTATTTTCGAACCCAAAGTACACATAATAATAAATTTGTTTTTTTGAATAATAAATATTTTTTTATTAAATTGAAAGTGCCATTTATTTATATAAATTACATATTTAAATGTGTTTTTTTTCCTGTGTGGTCTAACCGTATATGTTTGTGGTTTATTTTAATCTTTCTTAAAACACTTTTATCAGCAATTATAGTTAAAAGTAAATTTCCAGTGATTTTATACAAAAATAGTCAATGTATTTCAGTGAACACATAATGGGTTATATAAATATAACATATTTTTAAAATCGATAATACCATAAACTTGTATGACTTCTTGATAAGATATACATCTTGACAGTTATTCATAGTAGCATATCGAACTTATATTGTAACTTCTACTACCAAGATATGGTACTCATTTCCAATATATGTTTTATATATGAATTTTGAACGCGACTTATATTTTTTACTTTTGTGTGTTTAATTTTACTCTTTTTTTTCTTACGCATTATCAATAAAAAAATATTAAAACGCCATTAGCACATGGCATCTGACAGGCTTTAATCAAAAATAAAGATTTACATTTAACATATCCTATTTCACACACTAGCTTACCAAATCATCTGTCAGTATGAACCAGAGGTATTGTAATGATTTTGAGTTATTACTACATATATATTTATTATTATCCATATGTACAAATATATATGTACCTTTAAGATATATAGTATATAAGGTGAACAGATTTTGAAAATATCACAGGAAGAATTTCTTGTTCGAAGAAAAAAAAATGTTACATCTGACATTTTTATTCAAGGAAGACAAAATTATTAAGAAGGACAATCCTCAATGGAAGACGTCTGGTCACCTTAGTATATATCTTGCTATACTACGTCTATAAAAGCTATGCTAGCTCCGCTTCCCCTCTTGTATATCCTGATTTATATAAATAATTTGATAACATTTTAAATATTTTATCAACATTAACATATATATAGATATAGACTAGTCAATTTAATTTTTTATTTCTATCGAGTAATATTAGTACAACCGCTTTTCTCACATGCGATGGCATGAGCGAGTTTGCTTGCTCCAGCAATCGGGAGCGGTCTTGCGGACAAAAGTGAAGCACAGCATTGTAAATAAATTAAATTAAATAAACTTTGTTCGATTTAATTGCTTCAACTGGAGCTACCATGAATTATTGAAATACTTAAAACAATAAATTAAGTTTAACAATATTTAAAATTTAATTCACGACTTATCTAGACCACAATTACATATAAGAATAGTAACTTATTGTGCAATACTTAAATTACTGCCATCAACATACTAATATGATAACACTAATGTCGACTATTTTGCTTATGTTTTGATTTTACCTTTGTATTAAAAGTTTTCTGCTTTTTACTATTTACTGGCTTAAGACCATAGCAACTCGTAAATATGGCTGTTGTTAGCGCACACTAAAAGTGTTTTTTGTTACATTTTGGATATAATTAGTACTGTAGGTAATCCTATATAATTTCCCAAGGTAAATCGCCATTTTACAAAAGCCCGAGATAAATCGTTTGAATTTTAAAACAAAAACATTCAGACACGTCTGTAAAACTTTCCAACATTATGCTGTCTGTAATAAATAGCTATTAACGCGCCCAAAATAATATATATATATATATATATATATATATATATATATATATATATATATATATATATATATATATATATATATATAATAATATACTCATTTAAATGTGTAGGTAAGACTAATTTATAGAAGCAGACAATACAATTATTTATGGTGGCCACCCCTAAGAACATTGAGCAATATGCTCTTGCGACATAATGCATAAATAATCTTTCTCTTTTAGCCGAACTCACAATTTTTGTTTAAAAATGTGAAGCGCAATCGTTACATTGAGTAATACATTTAGAAATCCATTATCCATGATTTCTAAATATGACTGCCTTTCGTGTTTAATTTAAAATTTGCTTTGTATACAAGCTTCAGCAATATGATACTATTTTACAATTTCTTCACTTATATTATTTTCCAATATAACTTTTAAAGTACATATATTTTTCTGAACATTAAATTTCATAATAAATTATAAGTAGAAGAAATGGCTTAAAATCTACGTATAAATTTTTCAAATGTTTTCTATCCGGAGATGTTCGGTTTATTATCGGCGACTTATTTAATATTTTAGACGAGAATTAACTTGTAAGTGTTCTTATGTTGTTTATCATATATTTTCAATCGTCTTATTTTCTACATCTAATATCGCTTTGCGAAATTTGATAATGAGACTCGCCATGAGACCGTCAGCGGGAAACTCCTGCTCAGATTAGTCCGAGCATCTTGCCAAAATAACGAACCACAACATAAAAAGTCCTTAAAACCTTCATGGATGAGCTTTGAATCACGCGCCTAGGTAATATATTCATGCCTTCGCATCGATTAAGCATTGTAGCTTGTATCATTTGCCTCTATCGATGGTCATCCACAAATGGCCACATAAAAATCACGCTTTAACCAAGGGTTGTACATGAAACGGAGTTAAATTATAACTCGATTGGTCATGAAATGGCATTATCTCCCATTTGCCCAAGCTTTGGTCGAATGACTAGTATAAATGACTTGACTCGTAATCACAGCCTCACTCACTGACGATACGAGTTCCACGAGGAACCAGAGACCAGAGAGATCCGATTTTTCCAACTGTAAGATTTCACGACTCATGCTCGTTCGGCACCACCGTCCGAAACTAAATAACATCGGCATTTTCTGTACACCTTTTATACAAAAACCGGTATATTAAGATGAGGTGGTAATATATACCGGATGTTGTGCCCGCCGTAAATCAACGCAAGAGTTCAAATTTTTTTATTCGTTGATCAATTCAATCGTACTGGCGCGATTTTCGAACGTCTTATCTAACCGGATTCCCTCGTCTCGTTATCAGGCCGTTCGCCGGCTTTCGGAGGGGCACCGCCGGTCTTCTGCGGCCAACCGGTCGCCAGTTTATTTATAAGGAGTGATGTCATTGTGTCATATTGCATCGAGCGCGCCGCACGCCGCCTCCGCTGTTCTGTGTTTTGCACTTTTTTCGCATAACAGTGCACTTTCTGCAACATGGCCGACTTCGTCGACGTGGACTGCGACCTGTACAGTACCATAGTCAGGAAGGACCCTTCTCTGCTGCCCAAGAAGAAGCAGACTTTCGACATCTACGAGGACTCGAGCGGCTTGGGTGGGTTTCGTATTATCCTCGATCGCGAAAGTTCAAAGTGAAAAAAAGTGAGCAAGCATACCGATCCTGACTACCGATCATTCTTGCATATTTGCAGATGCATTTTCAAGGACGTCTGCGGACCGATCTCGGGTCAATGCGATCTGCTTTGCGAGCGTGGGTGTCGTCAAAAATGCATTTGTGCATGTGATTTTTTACCTCTCACAGTGTGTAGAGATGATTCATTAAATTTAAACTAGTGAATCTTAAAAATAATACTATTTTGGCAGTGCATTTACCTCATGAGTCTAGTCAAAATCTATTTACGTATCCTCAGTACCAAATATAATTGAGGTATTGTTTTACAAAATAATCTTTACGCCCGTAACTCGAGAAAGAACTAATTAACAATTAAAACAATGTCATGAGTGACAATTAAATTCGTCTCCATTATGATGAATTTGACGGCTATATTTAGAATGATGAACTAAGAAAAAACATTTAATTTCGTTTTTATACACGAACTAGCCAAATACAGGAAACTCTCGATTATCCTGGTGCGAATGTTTGAAGCTTGAAAATTTTTTCGTTGAAATTGTCTCAACAATGCATGTATGTTTCTTAAGTTTTCAGCTTTAGCTTTAAATTATAACCTCAACTGCTTACAATATTTAGTAAACGCAAGAAAGTTGTACTTACTATAAAATAAAAATAACGTTAATTTAAGGATTCGAAAGTAGCGAATCTACATAATCAGAGCTTGCCAATAAATATGGGGTTGATTTCCAATCTGTTCGCCATATAATTAAAAATAATACGAAGTTGATTTCACAATAGATTGTAATACATGTCCTTCCAAATATCATCATACATCGACAAAAGATAATTAAAATGTTGCAATGTAATATAGCTCTTCGAAAATTCATACTGATACTGAAAAATTAAAAGTTCGGATTATTCTTGATTTTTGATCATTGAAAATAAAATATTAGATCATTTAGTCGAAAATCAGTATTTATGTATTTGGCTATTATTATAATATGCTCAATGTTTATTCTTTTTATTAAAAATTCGCACATGTTATCATTTCAGCGGTATGAAATGTTTACAGAACGTTTCGCTGCGAATTTCTAGGTCAATGCATCTTTTTTTTAAATAGTATTCTGTAGTTACTTTAATTGTTAAAAAAAAATTAGTGTTGGTTCAGTAACAGACCTTCAAAACACATTACATAATTTTCATTATTTTCTCTTCGACAATAAACATTCCAAAAGTATTTATGTACCTATAGCAAATGGTTTTTTTCTTGATTCAATATACGATAATAGTTGCAGTACCTTCATTTCGAGGACAATTCAAATGAACAATATATAAAATAATTGTTCTATAAAACGAATTGTTGTGCATTACTGTTGGACAAATCAGATGCAAGTGTGAACAGCTTATGAATAACTCGAATCCTTTTCCGAAAAAAAATCAAAGATTTACCTTACGTTATTGCACAAATAATTAGTTTTAAGGAACAAAGTATTTATTAATTTAGTTATAATTTAGATTTTTTAAATATATTCATAAATATTCAATTATTTTAAAAATTATGACGAAAAAGTTGACATCATCATCTGTTGGATATTATGTACATACATAGTATGTGTGTGTCATTAAATTTTATATCCTTGTGGCGTAAAAACTACGTAACCTAATTTAATAAGTTTTTTCCAATAAAATTTATAAAAATGTAATAGAATACCTTCCGATTTTTTTGGTATAAATTGAACCAGTAATTCTTCTTGTTTAACTTTGACATGTAAAATATAATAAATTGTTTATTAATTACAAAGTGCGTATGATTGAAAATAAGTATGTATATGAATAAAAATACAAGTACTACAGCATAAAATGGTTTTAAAATCCAATTAGTGACTCAGACTTTTTCATTTGACAGATAAGTAAGAAAAAGTGACATCGATAATATGTCGCTGTTGATCTATCATGTTCTAATCAGAGCACGTTTCGATAGGTTTTATAATGGTGTATGTATATCTGAGTGTGTGTGTATGGCACAAAAAATGTGTCAGGAGTTGCGCATTTTTTTTATGCACACAAATGTGTTTTCTCTAAAACTCCCCATGTGTTGTTTTATGCGTGGAACTATTTTGATTCGTGTTGATATTGTTCGCTGGAAATCTATTATTGAACCGTGATTCCCAGTTAATTTTTATTATATGTGTATATTAGTCGGTCAGTGCGCCATTATATTATTTTTGTCGAGGTATCTGCGCATATTTTGCACTATCGCTAAAAATTCTTGCACATCTGACGTTATCAACGTGAATCATATGTCTGTTAATCGCTCGTTTCTGCGCTTGTCGGACAATTGCCAATATTTCCTTACATGCTTACGATCGGTCTAAAGCAGGACTTATTTAGAAATTTGCCGTGTGTCTTACTTTTTTGTCGATACGAAAATTCTTCGTAAACCGCAAGGCTAGTTAGTCACTGTTTATTTTACGTATATATGCGTATCCGGCTGATTCACCTTAGCAACGATTGCCAATTATTTAGTTTGATTTTGTATATTTTTACGATTTATTTATAAAATGTTTGTATATCGTTAATCAACACAAAGTTTAAAGAGCTGATTTTGGTGCTTCTCTTTTTATATGTTTTCTCACAGATGCTGGTACGAATGAGAAAAATACTTATTTAGACCAATTAGGCAATATTGTTAAACTCCGCCTCTGAAATGTACGCCTTAAGTACGTTTTCTAAAGTTTTATATAACGATTTCTCTCAAAAGTATATCATAGAGCCCTTGCTGAAATAACGCCCGCTAATGGGAAAGTACGTAAGATGCTCCACAAAATTAAAAAATAAGAACGATTCTCACGTGTTTTACCGCACTCAGTAAAAACCAAGTATTGAAGTAAAATAGAAATCTCGAGCCTGTAGAATATGCGTATATAAGTGAGCTTGTTCATATATCAATTTTTCTATTGGTCTATTATATTTCTATTAAATACTGTAAAATTGTTAGTGAAATTAATTTCGACTCGATCATTTATGGTAGAAAAATGGACATCGATAAGAGCGGGTGCAGTTTTATAAATGTATATAATAACAATAAAAAGAAACCGAACATTATCGCTTATTGAAATCGCATTTTATAAATTTGTGAATGTACATATGTATATTTAAAATTTAACTTTTACATAAAGACAATAAATTAATAATTTAAATATATAATATAAATAACTTTCAATACATATTATATTTCATACTAAAGTACTTATATTCATTGCTGTATACTCTTAATATACAATATTTATGTATTTAATACTCATATGATATTGACATTATTGTACCTTTGCTTGGAATGTTGACCACATTTGCATTTCTGATACTGATAATATATATTATAACGGTATCTTTAATTTTAATCAGTTATAGTGTGAATAGATTTTAAATATGCATAACAGCTTAGAAATTAAAAAGATTAATTTCATAATAAAATTACAATATAACCTTTTAATATAGATAATAAAATTAACATTTGAACATCTTGAAACTATGAATTAATCAGTCAACAGAATATGCATGCTTAAATATGCACTTCTTTATAATTTACAGTTTTAATGGCTAAAAATTTATAGTCATTATTTTATAAAAACCACAATAAGAGTGTGATAAATTACGTTTATAGCATTTCAACCTTCGCTGTAAGTATGATTATTAATGTTAAACCGCATACTGTCTGTGATTTCTGTACATGTTATGTTTTAATATCAAAATACACGTATTTAATTAAATGATACTTTATACAAATAATACATGTATTAAATTCATATTATTGTGTCTCTCTTGAAAGTCAATTGTTTATCGTTCTAAGATGTCTATCTAATTGTAAATTAATCTGAAAAGATTATAGTATCTTAGATTCTCATACAATAATTGTATCTATATAATAGTAGATTAATCTGACAAAGATTTTCGTTAATATCTTAATATCAACAATGTGTTATTTTTATTAGAATGACATTTAAATTAATTTATACCATTGTTTATAAATTTCAGATGCTCTGCTAGCCGATCTTCAAAGTTCGATACACGGTCGACCTGGATCAGCCGGAAGTGGATATGGAGCACTCAACGGTACTAAAAGCCCAACGCTGTCCACTCCACCCCGTCATGGACCACCTGTATCGCCTCATTCAGTAAGCTACTTAAGTCCCTTAAACATAACAAAATGTTGGTGTATATTTGTTCCTTATAAAAGGAATTATAACTCTTCAAAAAACATTTATGAAGTACTGTATATCGTTTCGTTAAAACACTGAAAGGCCCCAGTGTTTTTTCAGGTAGTACCTATCAAGCTAATTATAACTCCTATTGTATATCTGCCAAAACTAAAAGGCATCCGATAAGCAGAAAGTTTATTGACTCGTTGAAGCTCATTGTAACATTTAAAATTAATCGCTCAAATGCTACACAACCTATGTTGTCAATTTTGACTGCATATGCTAATAATTGCGCAAAATTTGTGTACATAGTTTTTTAAGGGTGTGACTTTGCAGTCTAATGGACGCTGGAAACCTAGTAGCAGTTTATTTTCAAAAATATATATATTATAATTTACTAAACATCTCTTAATGTGCTCTGCCCGTATAAGTCTCAGTACATGTGTCTAAATGTCACGTATTTCATATCGATCGTTTGAGGAAACTGACGAATCACAGACAAAGATAATTGAGAAACAATCCTACTGTCTTCAGAAACACACCCTTAAATGTTGCCGACCCAGAGAAAGCCAAACAAGGTTATTGTGTGTCTTGATTATTGCAAGTGTCTTTATGACTGCGGTAATGGGTGATTATTAATGGCTTTTGAATGTTTGTGGTTATTGTGCAATATTTCTATCTCCGTTGTTGCTCTACTCTTCTGTTATACTGGCAGATCCCTTTTTCGTTGTTTAAAGCCACTTAATATCATTGACGTGAGTTCTAAATTCTTCATGAATGTCAACGCTACTGTTGTGTTCAAGATTTCTATTTCATTATTAATGGTCATTTGCCGTTTCCGAGATCTCTAAATTAATTATTGAACCTACTACAAGTTTCTATAGTTCCATAGGCTTTTAGTTTTCCCTGTCTTAGCTCATTGTAATTTTGTATATTTTTATAATTGTAATTTTTACAAATTCTAATTCTGAATTATTCTATAGCTTTGTACAAGTTTTCTTCTATATGACTAAAAAGATCTATCGCAAGTAGTGTATTTGGTTAATTGTAGAATGCTTCCACATAAATACACATTGATAGATACTGATTATTTAATCTGAATGAAGGAGCAATCTATCTTTTAGAGTATTTTATATGCAATATTTATTAATTTAATCACTTAAGTAACCCGTCTTGAGCTTAGCTCTTTTTGGCTCTGTGTGCGACTTTCCACTGAAGTTATTGATGGAGGATACCAATGGCGGAACTTAAAATTCTATATACATAGGTTCCATCACATAAAATCAACTCATGATTTCTATAAATATATTGTATATATTTACACATAAAAATATTTTCAATTTACATATAAATGAAATAATACTTACTAACTTACATCATCTTTAATTTCAATTAAGCTTATTAAAATCGATGGCCATTTACATAATTTGATATAATCTGTAGTATTTGCTCTTCATTATTAATTTTGTGAATTCTGCTATATCTTAAAAGTTACTAGTGATATGTATTATCAATGAGAACTTGTCAAGTCATGATGATCAGGTGTATAACGAATGTTTGAAAAATGGCTATGTATTTATACATGATAATGATTCTAATGCTTTGTAAAAATCATTTCATGAAAGAACTGGATAAGTAATTTAGAGAACAGCAGTGTTCTTCTACTTAAATATTTTGAGAAACTGAAGACAAAATGGAATGAAATATAGCTAAATTATGAAAATGTATAAACTGTAAGCCAAAAATATGTGCGGCTGTTATCAAAAACTGAAACAAATATCATATATTGTAATAGTAGAAATAATAGAAAAAGCGCAAAGTTTTATGTTAACCATCCAATTTGCTACTTTTGTGGAAAGGTAGAATACCGTTCAGTGATCAAATATATTCAGTAAAAGGGCAATAAAATAAATCAAATTCATAAAGTCACAGCATACACTTTGGGAAAATCTTGTCCTTTATACACAATTATCAAAATGTAGACAGCTGAATTGAAACTTGTGAGAAACGGCATTGAAGTTGAAGGCCTACAACTGCTACTACTGTAGAAAATATCATTATAGATCGGTGAATGGAAGTTCGATAAATATTATATGCTGTGAGCATCTGGGCTGTTGGACACTGAATTCAAAAAATTCACGAGGTGGTGGGTTATCAAAAACGAGTTCGATGCCATATATCGTCTGACTTGCTGCTCTGTTATGAGATTGATCCTGATATTTTTACTTATTGCTAAAAAAAAATTACTACCAATGAGACATGGATTCAACACTATTAATCTGAACCAAAGTAACAGTCAAAACAATAGAAGAATAGGAGTTCACCACCAAAAAATAAGGTGACCAGATTTTAAAAATATCAAAGGAGTACACCAAAAATAAAAAGGTCCTCATTGATGCGGGAGCTAAAAATAAGGTCATCACGGAGAATCAGATTCTATCTCGGAAGGACAACATTTTTGAGGACTATCCTTGACGGAGGACGTTTGGTCACCTTACAAAAAATCATTGCCGTAGTGTTTGCTGTCAAAACATAACAATATGTGGTATAACTAATCCTACCTGTTACATGACCTTTGTGAACAAATAAAAATAAAGTAACGTGGAATGCACCTTAAAAAGTAGGGTTCAAAAATATTCCATAATATTTATAAAAATCAGAGTTTTGCTGGTTTAAAGCTACTGACATCTATCACGTTCTGCTGAAAGTTTTTCCTTAATTTAATTTTCACTCAGTTCGCCCAGTCCCCTGGCGATGGCGCTGCTAGTGCGCTTTCCCAGCTTTTCCGCCGACACGCAGCACACGCCCACTTCCATTCCGAATTTCCTTCCGTTCTGAAATAGATCGCGTTTACGTTTCGTATAATTTCTACACTAAAGCAAATTGGGCGTATCAAGGACAACGACGCCTAGAGATGGTGAAAAAATCGCTCTAGCCGCCGTCCGACGCTTTTCGGGTGTAAAAAACCATCGACGCGCGTGCCAAATATAACAAAGGCCGATCACGTGACCCCCTTCAGCCAATTTCCCATCGGAAGTTCAACAAGTGGAAGTCGTTAAATTGTTATTACTTATCCCACTATTTCTTGCAAAAAAAATAAAAAGTATATTCTAGTTTCACCGTTCGATATGATAATTCGGCGCCTCTGTCCTATGTTCGCACTCTATCCGTAACGTTCGTGCCGTTTTTAATTCATATTTTCGGCGCTTTCGTCTGTTCGACCGCCATTTTTCGCCGTTGCCGACCGCGATAATGGATGCAACGTCACACTTTGGCGAGCAGGTCAGTGAGAATGTCATTTATTCAGTATCAAAGTGTGTTGTTCTTATGCGTGTTTTTACTGGCTATGTGCGAAAGCCAGTGTCTTTTAGTGTTAATGCAAATCGATGGATTTATTTTTGAAAAAAATATTGGTTTGAAACTTGACTGAAGTCATTAGTTTAATAATGTGTCAAGTAGAAAGATTGCCTTGATGAATATTATTTCATATTAGTTTTTAGGGATTAAAATGTGGGATTTTTATTTTATTTTATATATTTAGTAGTATTGTTAGATATTTATTTACCTACCCGAAGAAATATTTATTTATTTAGCCCGTATAGATAATTGTTTATATACTAAACAAATTTAATCAAAACCAAATATAAACATTAACAAAATATTAAAAAGATACAAATTTTAAATTTTGGTGCTTCTTTATTCTATTGAGGAAACCCGATATATTTTATTTTTTGCAGATTGTCCTAGGAATATTATTATACAAATCACACCTCCGTACAATATTTCTCTGGCCATACTCGTTTTCTTATATCTAACAATTCTTAAATTGTCTCTTTTTCTAGTATTTAATCTATGTACATTTTTATTTCTTATTAAAATACTCTGGTAATTTTAGGTATCAGTATAATAGTAGTAATCTTAAAATTATCATGTACTTCTCCTTAAGATATTGCTTTCTTTACTAAATAATGTAATTCAGTTTCTAGTATTTCCTATTTTTTGTTAATTATATTTACATTATATGATGATATATTTCCAATCTCCATATTTATTATGTCGTTTCTTCATGTAGGAATAATTTTTTTTTTTTATTGTTTTTCACATCTTATTCAGGACAATTTTTATTTCAACTATCGATTTTTCATACCAATTTTTCAGCTATTCTTAGTGATTTGACTGCCATATTTCTACATTGTTAATATGTTTTTCATTTTTCATTTAAAGCTTTATATTCTACTCATTTTATTTTTATTATTTGAAATATTTCATACTATTAATCTCTTCTCTTTAAAGCATTTTTAACATCATCATTAAAATATGAATAGCTTGGTTATATTTTTGATTTATCGCAGTACTTCAATTTTTTAAATACAGTAGATTTCGCTAATCGGTATAGTAGCTGAATTTTAAATAGCAAATACCGAAGAGAGATACATAAGAATTTTATCAACACAATTTTAATGAAGCTTTGCATATTTGAACCAGATTAAACGGACTCGACTTCACTGATACCGGTATTTCATGAAACGCCACTATAAAGTTGGTTTCAAAGCATTTCTATCAATGTGTGATTTTAAATGTACAGCACCGTTGCAATGACCATTTCAGCTGTTCGGCAATAGTTACTACATAATGGTCAATTTTAAAAGAAGTACCAAAAATGGTGTAGATTTTATAGTTCCTTTCACTGGAAAAGTTTTAATCGGTCCACCACGTACGTCAGTGTTTCCCAAATGGGTCATTCAAAATTCTGTGTTTTTACACACTGGGTCTCCAGAAAAAATATAACATCTTCGCGCATAAAGCAAGATATGTATATAGCAGGGGTGGCCAACCCGCGGCCCGCGGGCCGCATACGGCCCACCTATAACATTTTTCCGGTCCGCGAGATTCATCACACTTTTACAATTTAATTTTTAGTGATATATATTTCTTTACAATGTATAATACGTTTAATATCATTATTATTATATTATCTATGTTTACATGTAAAAATAATAGTAAACACAATAATAATAACTCATTATGCTTAATTTTTTTACTCCAAAAAAGTATAGTGTATCTAAATCTAATACGGGGATATATAATTGTATATATGGCCCGCGGAGTTATGATGCATTTCCAAAGTGGCCCGCTAGATCATTTGAGCTGGCTACCCCTGATATTTAGTCTGCAAAAATCTTACCAAACTGAATTAATCTGATTTGCTTTCTCTTGATCTTTGATTCTCCAAGGTTATTCATGCCTAGGGAATGAAATGAAATGGAAAATTATAGGATTGTTATTATAGAGTAGGAAACTACTGAAGCCACCGAAATTTGTACATATTATTATAACAATAGTTTCTCATTTGAGTATTTCCTGAAATAAATCGGGAGGGGGGGAGATTATTTAGAAAATTATATATGCGCTGCGCTGCAAGATCAATTGAGTTTCTGTCTGTCGGAAGTAAATAAATTAACGACAATGTTTAAGTGCAATTTCAAAATTGGTCTTGAAATTTTCATTATATAAAACAGCAGCTATTGTAAAATATAGCTGCATATCCAAATTATCTTCCTACTTGTAGTAATTAACACTAATACATACACCTAGTTTAGCAATATATGGGAAATTATCCAATATTTTCGCCATGCGCGACCAAACTAATAGTAAAAATAGAGAGCGAAATGACCAAAAAAAAATAGAGAAGTTACTGGATAACGCTAATTTACGTTCAATTTCTTATTTGATATTTATTAGTTGCATTGTAGCTCTCAGCGACAATAGAGTTGGATTTTTTTAGCATATGTATCAGATTGCTCGGAACAAAAATCACTTTATCAGAAAAAAAGAGTAAATTATATTTTATTGCCATCTATTGATTATTTTATAATATCAGTTGTGTCCAAAATTGCTGGTAGAGTAGCTACTTTGAAGATTTAAATTTTACATATTATTTAATATGTGGTCGATAACCTTTTCATATTCGCAAATCACAGAAGTAGTTGAATTTAATCATGATAAAATACATCATTTATTTGTCCGTGCAGTGAGAATTTATTAAATATTTAAAAAAAAACTTTCTATTTGAGATACACGTTGAAGATAATTTTGATTAGCAGTTATTTCGATATTTTATGCATAAATTTGCGCACATTGTATTATTTTGTTAATTAATAGATGTCAAAGATTTACAGACTTTGATTTCAGACTGGTGTCTTGCTACTTAGTCGTATTGATTGCACGCATTGGACTTACGCCTGTTGTGTTACAACGGAAGATTAATTATAAAATGAGGCAAATGTTTAATTAGCCGCATAGTGCAAACTACTAGCTTGGGTAAATTTTTAGTTCTCAAAATCTTGCCTAAGCTAGGTAAAGATTTGATTTATTTTATGAATGTAAATTTAGATACTTGTATCAGTGTCTTGATTAGATGTCGGAGAGTTGCCATTTAAACTATCTATAATATGCACTTATCAACTTTGTCTCTAAACCTTGTAATAAAATATTTTTCAAGTAAAAATTTGAGAAGCAATTCTTATTGCTTAATTAATTACAACGTGTTACACAACACTTGTTAAAAATGCATGATATTGTTACATATCTAAGATTGCAACAAAGATTTTTCAAATGTCACTAATGCACATAACACAACGCAGTACGCAAACTTGGAACTATACCATCATAATAATTACGGCATCGTGCACAATCGAAGGTCAAGCATTTAGTATCTGGCAACAGAAATTATCTGAATTTTCTGCTAATGCTGTGAGTAATTGCGAGGCAATTTTGCCTATTCGCGTATCATCATTGATGCTCCACTATTGACCCATTTTACAAGACATAAATATACGCTTTGGCGTCACTTGTTTTTTTAACCCAATAAAAATATAAATTCAGACGAATCCATCTCTGTGCGTCCTCGTTTCGTCAGTTTCTGTACTGCTGACATGTCGATATTCGACGTGTCTACACATTTTACTACGAATGCACTTAACAACTAATGGATCGCTGAAGCTTTTTGCTGCTGACCTTACAATATTAAATTGTTTTGTAACTATAAATAATGTCTGTTTTTCTTTGTAAACATATATCATTTGTAATTTACGCCCTTGCTCTATAAATCTTACTAAAATTAATAGCTGTGTATTAAAAGAAACAACTGCGTATCTATTTAGTAAATTTAATGACTCGTAAATCTATAAAAGTGTAAGTTTTCAATATTAATCAATTTAAAATGTGTGTAAATCATACATATATTTTATTGAAATCATATTACAATAACAAACGTTACTTTAAAAAAATAAAAATTTGAAGATGCTCTCAAAATTGCATCTGACGACACTCCGCTACGAGACTTTACAGACTGACGGAAATAATTATGACATTACTATATTTTATTTCATTGTAAATCCTACATTGCAACATGACAGGCGTTAGCCGAATGCGTTACAACAAGGTAAACAAAACCATCAACTACTAAGTAGTGTAACACTAGACTGAAATAAATTAGGTGAATCAATATATGGCATGCTGGATTTAGCTCGATATTATAACGATATTATTTATAACGATATTCATCCGAGAGATAAGAAAAATCAAGGAAACCCTTACCTGTGATTATTGATAGGAATTATACTTATATAATACAGAAATTGAAAAATGTCATGGTTTATATAGGATTCGAACCCATGTATTTTAGGTATTAATCACCGACTTATACCACCGGTCTATTTATTAAACAAAAACATTCTACTATATTTAACATATAGTATATATATATATTTACTAAGGTTCAGTTGATTTATTTTTAATATATTTTATATACAAGAACGAAGCTTGAAAAAAACAAGACCCTTTCGTTTTTGAATACTAATTTCATCACCGTCTGACCCGAGAGGCTGCTGGACCAGAGCCAAATAAATACATATGCGGAACAGACACCGTATCGAACGAAATCTCCATTTTGCTGAATCGATCTCTAAATTGCCTCCTCAACATCTGCGCAAATTCACAAAATTAACTACCGGTCTCTGTGCTACTGAACGAAAGCTATGAACCTAATTTATTTAGTTATGATTGAAAATATCCGAACGGGGAAAAGTAAATTGGCTTTACATTGTCCGCCTACCGCCGAAAGAATATCTAGTGCAGAACGAGCTTATTAAAATTGCCAAAATATGTATTAATAGACAACTTTCGGGCGTGCTGTATATCGCGCGCGAAATAAACTATAATAATGGATATTTGCACGGACGACGTCATTCGCTTTTAATATTAGAAATGGTATTTATATATGTGGTGGTGTTACCATACGCCCTGTCCTATTCTAGGGGTAACCAAAATGTCAAATTATGAGTAAAATATAAAAATAATATTGCAATTTATGAAGAAAAAAGACGGTAAAATTATTTTAACGTTTTTTATAAATAAAGAACGAATACGGAATTCCATTGTAGCATGATATGTACACAACCTACATAGCACATATGAGCATAGTTGTATTTTTTAAATAATTTTTGTTTATATTTACATATTTATGTATATTTATAGATATCTTATTCATTAATGACTTTTAAAAGTTTGTGGTTATTGTGCAACACTGTGTAACATGCAAGATTTTAATCTCCATTGTCGCATTTATTCTTCTTCTTGTGTCATGTTCGATTCCATACATTGGCAAATACCTTGTTGATAAGTTCCAAGTATTCCTACCAGTCCTTAACTGCACGAAACACTTCATCGGCTGTCATTTCGCAAGCACGACATCTTTTTTCTTCCGATACATATTTTACCTTTAATTTTTTTATTATTGAGGTATGAAGAAGCTCATATTTTGGACCTCGGATCATGTATCCGAAGTACTCCACCTTCCTTCGTTTAATGATTGAAAGAATACTTCAATACTGCATTGAAGACTTTCCTTAGTCCGTGGATATTTTAGTATACGCCTATAAAGCCAAATTTCAAACGCTTCCAGTCTATTGGTTTTATTATATTTTTATTATTAAATTTCTATGCAAACTTTAATCACTTTGTTTTTCAATTACTTCATTGTTTGGGAGACCGGAATTAGTAATTGTTATATATTTATAATTCCGATTGATCATCACATATTAAGTTTTCCTAGATTTCCCGAATCCCACGGATGTAAACTGTAATAATAGTTTATAATTAATAAAATATATTTCACTGATTCACAGACTTCGATTTGTTTGATGTCTCAATATTTAGTTGTTGTTGATTTTGTTTACCTCGTTGTAACGCATTTATCTAATTCCCTTCTTCAACTTGCAAAGGAAGATGTACAATATGTATATGTGTAAAATATAAAAATAATACTTACTAAGGTTATTAATAATTACCTTAATAGGACTTACACCAACATGTCATAATGAGTTTAAAAACACATTTATTTTATTAAAAACTCAGCATGTTGTGTTTCAAAAGTCAAATGGTAATTAGTCAAATTCAAAACATTAATCAATCTCAAGTCAAACTCGCCAGTATGACACGTTTCAAAAAAATAATAATACAAGAAATGAGATGACAGTCCAGAACTAGTTCAGAAAACAATCAAGATGCCGGAAAAGCTCGATCGGATTTTCCCAGCACAAAACGTCTGCGACTTGTCCCGTGATTAGCAATTTTAAAAAAGTGGACCAAAACCCAAAATTCACACAAACGTTTCGGTTATGTAAACGAAGTGGAGCGTGTGTGTGCCATCTAATATTAGCAAAGTTATATTTTCATTCAACGCGCTGCATACGTATATATTTTTATTTTGTCGGACACTGACATAAATAGATGGCCGACGTGCAGGAAGTTTATCAAGTGGAAGACAACAAGTCGATTAGGAGAAAATCTCTGCTGTATTATTAATACACGCATACATATGAGAAAATTTAAGAGGAAAACTCGTGTGCCCACACAACTTTATTAACGTTGGACAATGACACGATTTACGAAACTGTTTTTAAGGGTTCAGATTAAAATAAACTAGTTTTTTGTAAACTTTTTTCGCCTAATTATCTGGCGAGCGTTTAGTTGTAATAATCTGCTGGCTTTGAAACGATAATAAATTAGCACGCATTCACCATTCGTAAAAAAGCAATAAAGCAGATAAAAATGATGCGGTGTATATTTTGATTGCTATATATTACAGCACCAATTTGCAGATATCGCATTGAAAAATTGAATTTTCAAGATCGCTTCACATGAAAAAAGCTTCAATATATCATGTCGATATCAAAGCGGGCAAAGGTGTTTGACTGTTTGCAATTTTTTTGCTTAATATTATCGCAACATTCGTCATCGTAGCGAGCTACGAAAGCTCCGCGTCAAAATATCGTAATAAATTAGGCTATTTGCGAGAAAACTAGACGCGCTAAAGGAGACATTATCGTAAATCAAAGTTTTTTTTAAAGGGCGGTGCTCTAATAAAGTTGTAAGGAGTGGTCGAAAGTAGTATACGTATTTTTGATTATTAGGAGATATCTATGTATATATTTATAATCAATGTTTAGGCTTTGTATTCTATTTTAAAACTAATTTTGGCTAAGGAGTGCGATCGATCTTTATATAGGCGAATCGATGCGTATATTTGTTTTTGGATCAATTTATTGAAAAACTGTATGAGAAGTAACGCACGGGCGTAATCCGAGCAAAATATCTGAAGTTAAGCAAGACAATGCATTACACCCTCAAAGCTTTTATGTACTATATCTAAACAAGACTCGAGTCATATCCAAGTGATTTAATAATAGACACGCTATCAAGTATTGTTATATTTTGTGTGATATTAATATAATATAATACTTAAAATAAGTTACCTATGTAGTTTATAATTCGTAAATAGGCAAAAATTACAAATCATATTCTCTGAAAATTCATTTTTGCTGAAAATTAATTATAATATTTATTGGAATAAGTTTTGTGTGTTCTTTTAAATCGGATTCGCGAATTGAAAATGTATTGTTATGTTTAAGTTTATCTTCAACAAATATTTTAGTAAAAAATAATGCTCTTAATAAATTAGGATATTCTTATTTAAAAAAAATGCTCGAATCTCAATCATTAAATTTCGTATAAAAATAATACAGGTAAACTTGCAAATGTCTGGATATCGAGATACTTTTTTTGTGTCAATTAATATATTCTTGTCTTTATGATCAATTTTGTACAGATATTCAATTAATTACTAATTATTTTTAAATAAAAATTAGTTTTCCTGACATTCGTAGTATATTTTAGAAAGACCAGTATACAACTTAAACTTCATGCTCGTAAAATGATACAATAATGTACTTTTAAAGATAATACAAATTATATTAAAAAGTTGGATCTTTTGATATTTTATAGGTATTTTAAGAAAATCTAAATTCTATAAACGCATTTTTTTATAAAGCACTATTTATTTTTATTTCATTTAATTATTATCAAACACAATTGACCAATTGAAATATTAATTCACCTTTCGCAGATGGAAGGTAAAATAATGCTTTTTGTGCGACCACGGGGACAGCTGGCCCCTTGATCTGTTCCCTATTCCCTAATTAATACTAAGTTTTCAGCTATTATAGGATTGTTTTAGGCCAATAAGATTAGGGCATTTAAATGAAAATCTTAAGATTGGCTCAATTTACCGCATGCCTTCCTTTGATCGATTGTAATTCGAGTTTCCAAATCTTGGTTATTTTCAACTATTCGAATATCGGAATAGTAAACGATAATATATTCGTAAATAAATAATCGATAAATATAGTTTAAATGGTGAATACATGTTATAAAAAAAAAATACAAAATAATTAGGTAACTCAACTAAATTTAATTTTAAGATGCTCAATAAATTACTTTAGACAGACTTAAAATTAAATATTATTTGTATTGAGATAAAAAATAATAGCAGCTATTATGAAAGTCCACAGCTGCATAATATTAACTCGGAAACATGAGGAATTTCTGGAATTTCCTCAGTTTTTTTTACATTATTTTTTATGCTACAGCTTTTTTGCCAACTTTTAGCTGTTATAAATAACATAAAAATAAGAAGATAAATTTTTACGAACAAAAAAACACAATTGTTTGTCGATACTCAAGCAGTATATCGATGGAAACAATGACTGCATGCATGTTGAAATTAAAATATGTGGCAGTATTTACATAGAATGTAAAAAATGATTAATATTTCACAACAAATATGAACGAATAGTTGGATAAATATCCGAATCACGAATAGTTAAAAACGAGCATTTTCAGATATTAGCTACCTACTTATACCACTGGTTTATCGTGCTGGTGTATGTTTATGTATATTTAAAATATCTTCACTGTTTGACTTCGTTTTTTCGCTATTACTTCTTAAATATTTTAGTACATTTCCATAAATTAAAATTTTATCTAAATGTGTTTGTAAAAAATAATCTCTTATGAATCTTAGTACCATTTGATAAACCTTTAAACAAGTTTCTTGATTCTAACGTAATGTGCGCCTAGCATCTACTATTTTTCGGCACCCAACGCGCGCAGATTTCCGACAGGAATGAGACTTCTGATCTTATTGCAACCGATTTCATTAAAAATAATTCTGGACATGTCTTCACACTGTTTATAAAGTTCATATAAAAATTATTTACTTATTTTTTAAGTATGTTGATCAAAATACGGATGGCTTCCTACTTTTTTCTTTATCATTCACATCACAACTTCGACTCTCTTTTCGCACAGATAGAGCAAACATATTTGATGCGGCTTTTTTAAACACACTGCAAACATAACGTTGTTAATACAGAGGACTGGTAAACCACACGCTGTACCTAGCAGAAAAGGCGGGGTTTTAACCGAATATATACTTTTCACTTCCGTTTTTACTAGCCTTGTATCTTTATTTTTCGAATAGACCTTGTATGTGTGTTATATGTAATTTACATATATTTTACACCGTATATTTAAAAATTCATTTACAAACGTGAAATACTTATTTTTAGGAAAGAATTTTATTTGCGACTGAATGTGTGTTTAAAAAATTCACGACTAGTTTAAGAATTACAGATACTTTCGCATTTATATTTTCGCAATTAGTGAATAGTTTCTTGAATCGATATTTGCTACTTCACTTGGAAATAGACGTGGTCTTTTATCTCTTGATTCTTATGTTTCAAGATAGACCACCATTCTTAAACATCGACAATTTTATATAATATTTTATGTCGAGTTACTTACCGTTCGTTCACACGACAAAAACAATGACACATATTACTGCTTCAAAAGTAAAGTCTTTAAACAAAAGTCGTAAAATCACACCGTTGCCGTTGTAGTGGGGACGCTCGGCTAGTATCGTGATCGCGTCCCTTAATCCTATGCGCCGCAGCCAGAACGTCAACACCGAAACTATTGTCTAATTCGAGCCATCTAGATCCTTAACGAGCTGGTCGTTTAAATTGTATTTTTATACATATGTATGTATATAAATGTTTTCCTGGCTAGATTTTTAATAAATACATAATATAAGCCGGAAAAAACTAACGCTTTAGTCAGAGCTTATTAATTGAAATACTGTAGGTTCAAATTCCGCACTAACCTCGACGTTTTTAAAATTAGAATTAAAAATATTAATCGTTTTACCGATGAATATCAAGAAAATTAATTAAAAGTGTAGCTAGGTTGTGTATACATTTTTATACATAGCTAAATGTAGCTCATCGGAGTATCATGTTGCTTAATCTTGCCTTTCAATATGAAGTGACAACGTTTCTTTAGACTTTTTTCGTCTATCAATATAATCGCAAACTTACTGTAATGCTGATCATTGTCAAAAAACTATATTACTTAAACGCTAATTCATATATTAATACGATGGAGAATTTAAAATAGATAAATGATCAGTTCAATGAGCTGTTACACGTCTCATTTTTTATTATTGTTCACATTTAGGGTATAAATGTCAATATGCGTACATGTATGTATATATAACAGTCTTTCTTGTTAACTTACAATATGAATATTGCAAATATAGTATCTAAAAGTGTTGACAATTATATAAATACTCGATGAGCGATTCGAATCAATATTATTGTTCTATTTCGTGTTAGCAATTATTTTGTAAGCGATACGGCGAAACTTCTATGTAAAAGCTCCGTGTAAAATTCTTTGATATTTGATTTAGAATGCGAGGCGTTAAAAGAAAGCGATTTTTCTTCCGAAAAACACATTTTTTCACTCGCGCTAAAAAAATAATATTAATAGAGGTAAACGCAACATTCAGCGACATTTCAACAATTGGACGAATCGCTGACAGCCGGCAATTACACGGCTAATTGGTTGATATTTTTTACATTTTTCTTAATAAAACGATCGAAGGTTAGTGTGAAGAGGCGTGGTTAAAATATGAAATGATTTTCAATGTCAAGAGTCGCGTAGATTACGAGATACGTATTATTTGCGTGCGCAATTTTAGCAAAATATTTTTTTAGGCAGCGAATGATTGATGGACGAAAGAGTGAATTTTGGAGTTTGTCCAAAATCAAAAATGGCCAAGTGTATTGTAAAGTGTTGAGATAATGAAAGGCGTCTCGGATGTTTTTTAAACCATTAACCGTTTTCGATATGAGCTTTTTTCATTCAGAATATTCGTTTTAAAAAAATAGCCAGGCGTTTTCTATATTTATATACTAAGTTCTGTTTCTGAACTATTGTTTGTTATGGTATGAATTTAATTTAGTACTTTTTGTATCATTGATAGGAACGGCGCCAAAAATATATTTTAGAAACTCGTTGCATGTTCAGCGAGATAAGTGGATATAAAAAAATAAGTAAGTTACATCACATCAAGATTTTAATATCATGCCAGAAATTTAAATATATATATAAAAAAATGAATAAAATAATATTTAATCAAGAAACGAAAGCTCTTTTAAAACTAATTCGGATACCTAATAATCTCTAGCTAACTGCACATACCCAAAAAACATTCAATAACAATACATAAATGTTGTTAATAAAGCTTAAAATACAATGGGCTAAAAGTTGAGTAGCATACAGTTAGGCAAAAACAACGTTTTGCAAATAATAAAAAATATAATTAATTTTACAAAACTATAATTATATACAATTCATGTTACTGGTCTATTATTTTCATGCTTACAATTTTGTTATTAGCTACAGTAAAATCGTGGTTGCAATTTAAGGAGGGTGAGGAGCTAAAAACATTTCACAATTTGAGTGGACGATAAAAAAGTGCTAATTTAAGTATATTTATCTAAAGATCTGGAAACATTGAAATGTGTTCTTCGGCCTTTAAAGCAATGTGTGCTTTGGCATTTTGTGTTTATATTTAAATTAACGCCAAATATTTGTATAGTATTTTCTGGTATGAAAATGACAATGTTCTGTAATTGTTGATGTGTATTGTATAGTTATATATGTTTAGCTTTGTTTAAATGGAGTCCTTGGTGTTACTCCACACCGAGCAAGCATGTGTTAAAATGTGTTTGATTAATTGTTTGTATATTAAAATTTTAGTATTTGTAATAACCGTGCACTTTCTATAAAATATTAGTCTAAATTCCGCAATGGCTGCAAGTTTTTTAGAGCGAATTTAAATTTTTGAGTTGGGAGTTCAAGTGTGTTATATCAATTAAATCAAATAAAAAACATATTAGTTTTTTATTTGATTTAATTTATTTATTCAATATGTATTCTAATATTTATTCGTTAATACAGAAGTTTAACGCCACTGCGGCGTTGTATGTAATTTAAGTTCCATTATAAAATTATCCAAGTTCCTGTATTAAATATTAAATATTGCAGATACTTCATTCAAAATCGAATTGTTTTGACTAAAGGCGAAATTAAAATTGTGTTTCATTAACAGACATAAACTCTGTCATAGAGTAAACTATTCTCAACTATATCGATGATCTTGAATGGGTTTCACATCGACACGCTTTGAGCAAAACTCTGCTCGACTTCCTACCTGTGTTGTTATGTACAAGAGCGGTTGGTAAAACCTGGAACGAGTTTATCGATGATCTTCCGATATCACTATTTGTGTTAGAGACAGATAAGAAAATAAAAATGAATATGGGAAGCAGCGATTGGTCGCGCTCCGCATGTCTTGGGACTCCCTAGGGGAGAAAAATTTTCAATATTTAATCTGAAACAAGTGGTTCTTTATATATTTATCATCAAATGTTTATTTCAAATTTAATTCTAGATATTTCTAAGAACGGTAGATTTTTCGTAAAGGTTGAAATAGACATTTTATTTTTAATAACATTCGTGTATTATCTCTTACATACTATTACGTAAATACATACGAATGTGACACGTGATCTGAATAACTTTTTATACGTCGTTACATAAAAAAATCGTAAATGTTTACTTAACTTCAAAGACCCGTCAATAATGTCCGTTCAGCATTTCGGAGAACGTCGGGCATTTTGATTGCCATCGACCTTAGGGCGTCAAAAATGCATTTAAGGTCTACACACAATAAATTATTTTGGATCCCGTCCAACGCGCCCGAGACTGGGAAGCATTTGCCAAACAGTTGGCTGTGCACTGATTAACGAGTCTCGGTAACGTTGCGCATCGATCATCCCCTGTTTAATAGTTACGGGTGGCGCAATATCGGGTAGATTTAGTGAGCGGTGTCAGTTTTTCAATTTACGTTTTGATTTTATCGTTTGTGGGTGTCTGTGTGTTTTCAAAGCTTTTCACTTAGCTGAAAAATATATGCGTGGGCATTCGATGGACAGGAGACAAGAGTATTATTATTCTAGATTTAAGATATAAAAGAATCGATGTACGCTTACGTTTTTATTTATTTGCTATTTTTTATATTTTTAAAGAATTACCTACAAACATCAAAACTCGTCAAACATTTTGATACTCTTACTCGCAAAGCTTTTTATAATTTCATAAAATTGCATTTATTTCAACTAAAAATCATATTTTATATTTATTAATAAGACCGCAGCATCTATCGCTAACGATTTATTACTCATTTTTTATTACAAACAGCGCGGTTAACTTCGCATTTCGTTTTAACCGTTCGGTTAGTATTTTTCGCGGTTACGTCAGAGTTTTACTTCGATCCATACGTAAGATGAAATCTGGCAATCTTGCAAATTTTGCAAAAGTTTTCTCGTTTTTATTGCATTTACATTATACGCGTACATATATGTGTAACATGAATATTTACCCAAACCGACCTTGCTCCTAAACACGTGCTCAAAGAATTGACTTTGATGAATCATTTTTATTAGCGGCGGCAATGTGCCGAGTGCAAAAATCCAGGGCGGACGGCTGACATTTTTCCGCCTTGTTTTTCCATTTTATTTATTTATTTTTTCGCACTCACTAAAAGTTTTTCACTCCGCTCGCCGGACGGAATTATCCGCAGTTTTTCCTCCAGAGATCTAAGCTTGGCCCACGCTCTAGATTTTGCTAGTTAAATTGTCAGAAACATATTTTATAAACTTCATAATTATGCCTAAAGTGTTTCAAAAGTGAGAGGTTAGAATAATTGAACCCTGAATCGATCCGTATGTTTTATCTAAGAGTATGCGTTGTTTACGTTAACCGTAAATTCGATTTAAATGCGTAATAAAGCTACTGCAAAAGTAAAAATAATGTGTTTGGATAAATAAAATACGACTCTATTGTAAATATTTATATTATTCAATGTATAATTTAAAATAATATGTTAATAAAATAGAGAAAATTTTTTTTTTTAAATCTCTTATCATCGAGTTTTAATATAAAATAGTTTATATTAAACTTGTAAAGCCACTTAAAATAAAATACCACAAAAAGCTTTAAAATATTTTTGTTAATTATCGTAACTATAGCTTCGAAAAATCGAAGATAATCCGTTGACTTATTGTAGTTATCGCCTATATCTTAACATAAAATAGTCGGGTTTTATATCGCGTGAGAAGATTAAGCTTGGACAATCGCGGACCTAAAAAGCGTAACTGAAGACCGTTATGGGCAGAATTATGTTAGTTATAGCTGCATTATTAAATCCTTATACTCATTATTCCAACAACGTTTTTTACCTATATTTTATGATTCGTATAATTAGGCCTGGGGCCAAATTGGCTTAAGTATGTAACAATTAATCATAACTTTATTGTCTCAGCCTAGGCTGTCAAAAACGCGACCAACATGCCAAGTGTGGCAATTTTTTGCTGCAAAAAACAAAAGCAGCCAAATTATGTTTTTATTAAATTAACAAGAACATGTATAATGTTTAAAAATGTAATAGATTATTAGCAAAATTTTGCGCTGCGCGGACAATTCATTTATTCATATAATAATAGCTAATTCCGATCTCACAGGCGCGATAGATAGAAAACACGAGGGTCCATACATGATTCAAACCCAGGTCTTTCATATATTACCGACTTATACCACTGACCATATGTACATGGTGCTGAAATTCAGGTGTCAGTATCGGGCGTTGATGTCGAATATGTAAGAGCCGTATAGAATAACCCTTGTGGTGTGCAGAGTAGTAGTATCCCTAACTAGTCTCTCTAGTTTTTTTTTATTTCTGGCTCTCGTTTATCTATCCCTGTCGCTATTTCTGCTCGTATAAGTAAGCGAGAGTCGAACCTTTTATATATTTTCACAAATAAGCTTAAAATTGGTTATTTACGTTTCTACACTTTTATTGCCAAACTCTATCCGTGTTTTCCGGGTGGCCTTTTACTAGCAAACCCATTGTGTTTTTTTTCCGATGGCCAATTCTTATTAGGAAGACCACAATACATTGTATACTATGAGTATCGATGAACGGTTTAGTTACGGTAATTAATGTTAATAGTCTTCGAAAGTCATTCTTGGATTTCTATACATTGTAAAGCACTTCTGTATAATTGATGCTTTCTACTGGGAATTTATGAAGGTTAATCTATAAAAAATATACAAAAATTTCGTACTGCACGACTCATTAAATCTCATGTATTCTTAAAGTAAAATATACAAAATAATACACCTTCATGTTACCTTATAAAAATAAGCTTTTGTAAGCGTCGACTTTAATCTCGATATACTATTTACTAAAAACAGCAGTTTTAAATCTTTTGATAAAAAAATTGAGTAAACTAAATTTGCTATATATGCGTCTGAAAAAGTTACCTGCGTTTTGGTATAAAGTCGCTTGTCCACATTGCATAAATTGCTACAAATAGTCCAACTTTTTACCAATTGAAGACGTTGTAAATACCAGATAATATGAATCGTCTCTGCGTTATCAGGAATTGTCATACATAACGATAATTCACAGAAAAATTTCGTTTTTAATTATTATTATTGCTGAAAATAGATTTCGGCGGTAATTATTATTCTTGCTGAAAATAGATGCATTGCTCTAGAATTTATAGATATAATCAGCTGTGCATATTTCATGCCGCTAGAGCTCTCCGCATGAGAGTTTTTTCTATTTCAGCAAACATTTTTTTATTTTGTAAGTAAGTAGTAAGATATGTTTGATAATCTTTCATACAAATTATTACTAAGTTATGGCTCACAATATTATTATTACTTTGGCTATATTTATGATGAAAACCATATTTTATTAACTTGTATAATATTTTAAAACTTTTTAAAACCAACAAAAATTACTACAATGTTACATATTGACTTGACGTTTTATTTTTAAGGGGCGTATAAAATTAAGCGTGAGTGCAGAGGGTTAAAAAAGTAGCAGTAGTCTAACATTCGTATCTAGAAATATGCTTAACGGTATTTCTCAATTGACATAGTAATTCGTATAATACTTCCACGAAAATATCTAGTCTCAATTCGCCCATTTTAATGCATTAATTTCATATTTAGCTACCAAATCTGGATCAATCCATATATTTTTAGCTCGCATTGTGACGCATTGTGACATATCACTCGAGGCTCGAACTCCATTTAATATTTTTATTGAATATTTAGTAACATTTCCTTAATTTTTGCCTACTAACATCGCAAGTGCGTGTGAACGGTTCTTCTTAATCCACGTCCTTATTTGTATGAATATTTCACGTATACTCAACTATAAAACATTACTCGGAATCGGATTATCACTGCTTAAAGCAGTATCTTTAAAACATCTGTGACAGTTTATCCTTATGAAGAATGTTTGTCCACGAAAGAGCACGAAGTGGTAGTTATATATCTTCCGATTTTTTAATGAAGGACTACGGGCCCGATAATTTCTCTCGGTGGTTTTACATATACCTGATTTATATAACTTTTTTGTTAATAGTATAATTTATGATAACATTATGTATTGTTTTTCAAACATAGCAAAGCCCTAACTGTTTTTATTTTTTTTACTTTTAGCCCAATTACGTGAATCAGAGTATGATCACGAACGAGAAAATAGTGACCCAAACTTACACTGGTGCACAGAATGCTTCTAACACTGGCAGCATGGGACGTGGAACCAAGATCACAAAAGCTGTGAACAACCTTACCGAGTTGGACATGCTCCTACAGGACTTGAGCAACGCTCGCTACGGAGAAACGAAAAGTAAGTGTACCTTATTGTATAATAAACTGATATTATACAGTTAGGCAACCGATCGAATCATTCCTATATATTTTCATCATAAACTCCAAAAATATATTTTAATGTTCAGATTTACGATCGGATTTATACGAACCAAAATGTTAACATTACTTGGACTATCATGTGTATTTTAATGTATTCTTTATAATCATGGATGATGTCTATCTTGATCCAAGAACATGTTCGTTTGTGTCGACAGTCAGGTGCGTCGTTTCTAATTAAACGCCAGGTGATCATATTTGGCTTGTGGATGCAGGAATACTATGCCGGATAATGAATTATGATGTTACCGTGTGACGCGTTTGGAGTTTTGAAATTTTATATTCATTCATATTATACGCCATATAGATGATGTGCGATGCCAAGACGGCGTCGCAATAATACGCTTAATTAAATTAGACGTGAAATTATTACGAGAAACGTTTTATCATCTTGATGCATAGTATGTGTGTGCACATATATCAATTGGTCTGAAAAAATGTTGATAGTAATTAAATGCTTATTTTGTAGTGTGTGAAACGATCAAAAAGTAGCGCGTCTGTAGATTACATAAATGATTATTCCATCTTATATTATTACACTAAACTGCACTGTTTTATATGACTCGAATATATAATTTACAGTAAGAATGAGTTAAGCTATATAGTGTTCTTGCCATTAATTTGTTTAGTCATCAGACAATAAGCTTTCATGCACGTTTATATAAAAAAATATCTTTAAGATGAGAAAAAAATATTATGTTTTATAATACACCAAACCCCTAGTCCTAGAAAAAATCCTTTTCAGTACCATATTTCTAAATAAATGTGTAGCAAATGTTATTAAATTAAGTTGCGTACATATTTTCATTGGTTTTTTTCTGAATCATTCTATAAATCCAAATATTTTTAAACTTTTGATAGTAGAATTTCACGATTGAATGATAATTTTAAATATGTTTTTTTTAATTCATTATCTAAATTAATTTTCATAACCCAATTACGATTATTTTGAAATCCAAGTAAAATCCCGAGAGATAATTTCGTAACTATATTATAAAACGGATGTAACAATCACTAGCTAAATTATCCATACCTCGTAACAGACTAAATCCGGAGCTAATGACCGAGGGGGCAGAATGCCAAAATTGATAGAATTAATACATTTCATCGGTTTGCAAATGTGAATGTCAAATGCTTCAAAAAACATAAGTCACGGCAGATTTTCCAACATACAGTCCTCGATTCAATCCTCTGTGAACGTTTTATTACACTAACCCACTTGCACAATAATATTTAGCCTCATATACTAGAATTATGTGCATTAATGTAACAGTGTTTATTTTAAAATTAGCATACTTCGTCGATATACATTTTACGATTTTAACCCGAGGCAAAAAATGCTGCTTTCAAGTCCAAGACAAAAACTGGCAAAAGACGTGTAAGAAACCACTTCAAATGTCGTAAAGCGTACGAAAATATTTTTATCGGTTATAAATACCGTGTTTATTTGTCTAAAGAATTATATGAACTAGATGTATTTTCGTCGGATCAAAAAATACTTTACGCAGCGATTATAATAATAACATTAAACTTTATTTAACTTTTAGTTTTTAAAATTTGAAATCTATACATTGTGATATATTAAATCATTTTTCGATAATTCGATCATTTATATAGGAAATAGAACATCAATTTATTTTCGCGTTCATATTTATACTGAACTGCTTCAAATAAAATTCATATTTAAAAAAAACTGCTTAAATAGATATTTTATGTTTTCAAGATTAAAATTGTTTTTTATGTAGTTTGAAAAATAGTTTTGAGATATTGGTATTAAAATCAGCGTTTAGTACATTTTTGTACTTATTATAATATAAATACTAATTGATCACAATAGTCTTCCATCTTCCAGCGTTGATCCTTAATCCATAATCAACACTACCTATAATCAAGATTTACTACAATAAATCTGTGATTAGTTCGAAAAATACATTCTTGTTATATGTACGTAGAGTGACAGACGTTTCTTCAGAAAGAGTACACAAATATATCCATATTATGCCTGCACTACACTTTCTGGAAGTTGTCCGAACCGAAGTTACAACCTAAGTCGGCCGAGACCTACGACTTCGAGTAAGCGACCACACTGCCGCAAATTTCATATGCCGTCCGGACGGCGGCTTCTGTCACGTACAGCCCGCATATTTGCGCGCGATCGAAAAATGTGCCAAATAATCGCAATTTTGAAATAGTCATATTATTAAAATTACGCTACTGATAATTATAAAAGTTTGTATGGGCACTCACCAATACAATATCAGTGAAAACTTTTCGGTCGTAAATATTCAATTTACGCATAATCTTTGTCCGCTTTTGCAAAATGCCATAAGGCATAAAAATGATACTTCAGAATATGAACACCACATCTGTGACTATCCTAGAATTTGTCGCCATCGATTCTAAATAAGAATTTGTTATGGTGTGACATTTATATTAACCGATCTAGGAAAATACATAAGGATATTCGAAACGATTTTTTTTAACAAAATTAAGTACCACAAATTATTTTTCAATTATTTAATTTTATATGAAAAAAAAATATAATAACTATATCTGTTAGAATAATATACTATCAAAAATATAAGTAATCCCTTTTAGTGCCCTAAAATATTCAAAGATGTCAGTAAGAGTCTGTTGAAGTCCCCGATAAGCATATGGTATTATAACTTGACCACGTGCCACGATGCAGCGCTCGACATTCATGTTAACCATAGGATGCCTACGTGCATACTGAAATTGAAGCGAGTTACTCGTTCTATCTCAGTTTGCAAAACACCATATCATTATCTCTCTCACTCTCGTCACTTAACACGCGAGAGAGCGAAAGGGGAAGTATCTCGCCGCTCGCGCTCGAAAGAGCAGCTCCGACTTCGGTCTTTTTGCCGACAATGTTCGGAAGCGCTCGAAGCTGGCCAAGTCGACTGAATTACCCCCACTTTACCTCCCGTACTCGGTAACCTCGAACAACTTCCGAGAGATTTTAGAGCGGACAGAACCGAACTCGACCGAAGTAACTCACTATATTCTCCGTCCTTGGCCAATCTTGGCCAACTTCCAGAGAGTATAGTGCGGGCATTACATTACTCAACGACAAAGAGTCATAATATAAAATACATAAAATCAAAAATATTTGTGTTAGAATTACGTAATATGTTTCCACTTCAAATAAGGATGCTTTAATAACGATCTTTGTTCCAACCAAAGAAAAGTGAAACTTGTTGAAGGTGACTATATTATCCTCTCTTAAAAATAGGAATTGATGATGTTATATATAATTTATATGAATTACGGGGGGGGGGGTATATTATTTTCCTCAGGATCCTAAAGGAAAACTAAGCAATATTTGGAACGTACGTATTCAGGTGTTGGATAGTTAGTGGGATTAAAGAGTAACTATATACTTATTTATTCAAACCGATTTAATGGCAAATAATTGTATACACATAGAGAGTAAATGTATATACATGTATTAAATTGTACTAGTGAATTTATACTTTCACTGGCGTTTTAATGAAATCATTTCCGAATACTTTTTCATTGGATCGGCTCTAAAATTTCTATGAAATGTCCGTTTGCTGTTTTAACACAAATCTAACCTAAACGAATTAACCAAACCCAACTTGATATAATAAAAGTTATGTAACTATATATAGCTTAGGAATTTTCATTGTGTCTAGATTACGTTTGGTTTAATTTATTTAGTATTTTGTAAAACTAATATTGTAGTATTTTGTAAAACTACGTGACATTACAATTTTGTGACTCTTTTATCATGTGGAAATACGTTAATTAATTGTTTGATACATTTTAACTGACAGCTCAAAATCACTTATAATTTAGTGGTTTATCAACCCTGTGTTGACTCAATGACAAAATTGGTTCGCTAAAGGATTTTTGTAGGCGAGGGCAAAATCTTATTTTAAGATAAAAACCGTGTTTTGTATTAATCAACAAAAACATAATATATCAACTGTCAGATAACAATAATAATATATTTTTAACAGGAAATAAATGCTAATAATTGTGGGTTAAATTAAAAACTAATAATTACTTACATTAACACAGTAGCTATATAACTAATAGAATATACACATTATATAAACGCACAATTTTATTTTATGAACCAGCTTCAAAGTTACAAAAATAAATTAATGGTATTTTAACGGAGACCATGAAAGATTAATATAAATAATTTCTATATATATTTAATATATAATCTTAAGCTCAATGTTGATATTAATTTTAAATAAGATTTTATATTCTGTGGCTGAAAATCGCTGATGCATTTTCACCGCTGTAAAAATACTCGTGTTTTTAATAAGTCTAATAAATTATATTAATGCGTTTCGAAGAATTTTGCAGTCATTGTTAAATTGGATATTTGCTCTCAACATAGCGCCGGGATTTTGAACTATACATTTTTTAACTAGACATATTTAATCTGCGATATGTCAAAGTCAAGGCGACGCAACACGTTATTTAATCACGATGGCGGCCATTTTCTCGCGTCGGCTTATTAACGTTGATCGATGTCGGAAAAGCCATCGTTTTGAAAAAAGAAACAAGCTTTATTGTAAGCAATAGGAACAATCTAGGAATATCGCTCTTTTCGCTACTGCCAAGTGTAATTTAACTAATTGCCACTCCGTCATAAGATAATGATGGATAGGCGTTATGTAGTTAGTGTTTGATATTTTTCAAGAAAATATGTATATCAACGTAAATACGTGCATTTGCGTAATTTAGTGGTTAAATTTAAAGATCTTATACATATATTTACGACACATTTCGTTTCATGAATGAGACTTTTGAACGACTTTTTAATAGTTGATCGTATTTTTCGATGCTTGGTGCGTTCTTGCTTTTCGTAAATAAACTAGTTTATAAATAAAAACATTTATTTTTGCATTATTTTATTAATTAATTTGTTATAAAAGAAACATGCAGGTTAACAATAAATTATTAAATATAGTTCTATTATATCAAATTTAATTTTTCTTATCTGTATAGTCTATAGTCTGAATTAAAAATCCCTGAAACACTACCTAATGTTTGTACCTTTGCAATACGTATCCCCATATAACTCCTATATTTTAATAACTAATAATATATTGATAATTTCAACGAAAAATAACATTAGATACCTACAACTTTTAATATGGCAAGAATCGTTTTTAGCAAAAAAATATAATATGATTTATGTTGCAATAATTAATAACTATTACAATCTAAAACGATTGATTAATACAACCGTCTTTCTGTCGTCGAAATTGTGATGAATTATCACTGAATGACGGAAAACTGTCGCCGCCTATATTCACATATTACAAACTGTACACAGATTTTATTCCTGAATAATTTGCTAATTGCATGGTATTATAAATTCATAAGAATTTGTATCAAATAACAATACTATTAAAATCTCAAAAATAGAAATTGTGTAAATTTCACAAAAATTATACTTAATTTTTCATTTAGAAACATTCATGTCTCAAGGATAATTAACTTGAAACGATGATAATTTTAACTGCGAAGAACGTCAGTGTTTTATAGATGTTTTATAACTGCGGAAGTCGAAACAGAGAGAGAACAAACTGTCATGTTTGCTATAAATTATTGTAATAATAAAATAAATATTTATAAACTTAACACTTGCGAAGATAGTATCAATACTTTTGTCAATGAAAGCGTTCGTCCGTCTTCGCTTTCTAACGCCTGATGTATATTTTTTTATTTTTGTCCTACGTCAACGTGTATTTTTGCACACGGATCTCGTAGAAATAATTTGGCTTGTTTGTTGTTATGTTAAAAATATTATTTTTGCACACTTTTGTTGTTGCTCATTCATTATTCGCACCCACGATATCATCGCGCGGTGGCGTTGGCACGTAATTAACGTAGTACGTTATGTAGGTAGCAGCCTTTTGTTAAACAAGAAAATGTGTTTAGTTACACCAACATTTCTACTATATAAATTAGAAGTACAAGAGAATTTTATTTTAATAATAATACTGTTAAATTAACTTATCCATTTCATCATTATTCATAATTGAGAAAGAGATGGCAGGTTTGGGTTTACGCCCCTACCATTGATTGATAAATATAAAAAAATTAGTAATGATTTTAATTTTTATAAATTTGCTCAAAATATATACAGGAGTAATGATAAGTATATCGAACGTATATCCGTATCGTGTGCTTTAGAGCTAATAGTTACAAATATTACAAATATTCACTAGTAAAATCCATTGCAGTTTTACGCCTATCAGGTAAGCACAATCGTAGTATCATTCTTTCTTCACTAAGGGTAGTTATTTTCACCGTTAATCTGATTTATTGTACCTATTTCGACATTAAATTTAATTCTTTGAACTGATTATTGGTTATAACCGACAGACTAAATTTTATATTGTCGATAACGTAATTGATAAATATACGATAATATCGGATGGCTTTTATCTAATGACGATTTGGTATAATAATTACTACTAAAAACAATATAAAAATACCCCTAAATGGGTGTAATAAAAAAATCCGAAAGCAAATTTGTAAGCTACTGTATATATTTTTGAGCTGACGTATAGTTTATGTATTCCTTTTCATAATAATTAAGAAAGACTACATATTTTTACTTTTTCGCTGTGCAGCGAGAAAACTTAGAATTTATATCAAAAACTATTTTACTGTTAGATCCATTGCCGATGGAAGGTGTTGATTTATCTAGAAACAGTTCAATTTCATTTCTTCATCGTTGAAATAATCATTATCCTTCAAAACATTTTCTTTTGATTACCATTGCGTTCAAAGTTCATAAATTATCAAGAGTTGAATTCTTAAAGGACTACAAATATTATATTATGTATATGCTTTTTGATTGCATATTTCTTAGTACTGGTATTTTTTTTTCTCTTTTTTAATGGACGTCATTTTGGGTAATACTGCTAGTATATACATATAAATTATGCTAATTTATACCAGTTTTCAAATGTATTTATTTTATTTCATGTTTTTATTCAATTATATTGCTACAATATATCTAAGTTAATTGCTCTAATGGAAGAGCTTTTAATTTAATCGCATTGCTTTATAAACAATTTACTTTCAGCCGATGGTTACAACAAATCGAACGGAGGTGTCAGCCCCATACCTCCTCCCGGTCCTAAAGCTCGTCCATCAGTCGACAGCCTATTGGAACAACTCAATTCTGACGTTCCCAATGGGTAAACGTTTATTTTATACACAATGTAACACCGTGTTTATGTTCATTACGATATGTTGTTGCATTCTTAGATCTGCCGTTAATACTGGAACACAACCGAGACCGGGTACGAAACACGTCACGGTGACGGTGAAAGAGACAGTCGTCGAGCCTATGGGTCAAGTTCCACCTCAGCCGGCTCGCCATCCGATCCACACTCATGCCTCCAACGCGACAAGGGAGCTCGACGATCTGATGGCGTCCCTGTCGGAATTCAAGGTAAATTATAATTTGTTGCCGGTTAGGGCACCTTGTGTCAGCACAGCACTACACCAAAAGTTCAAGTTGTTCAAGCTTTTTAAATACTCTCGAGACTCCTTTATTGGATCTACGATCCGAAAATAGATTTCCCACCTCCCACTGCTCACTTCCTTTATTCCACACCATGCCATACACCTGTCTCCTTCTTTCCTTACGGCATATAAGAGATGTATATATAGCGCTATTTGGCGCATGGTGGGAGAAAATCTTCAGTTATAATATTAGTAAGCTTCAGCGTCGAATGTTTCACTTCAATTCTGGTCTCGTCCGAGACGGTAGACTTGTTTGAACGGATCTAACCTAACATAAAGTAATATCGAGTTAGTTTGATAATATTGAATTGATTTTTTATTAATATTATATTATGTAATAGGTATCTCAGAATAATATTCAACACCATCAAACGAAGGAAACTCACTGTGCGAGGCATTTGGAAACTGAGGACTCTTCGGGAGGTGTATTAGAACGTATGCTGGGATCACTGCATGCCGACATGTCCCGTCAAGGGGTAACCACAGCCCAAAAGGGCTGTTGCGGGGCATGCGACAAACCCATCGTCGGGCAAGTCATCACGGCTTTGGGACGCACATGGCATCCGGAGCATTTCACCTGCGCTCACTGCACCCAAGAGCTCGGAACAAGGAACTTCTTCGAGCGCGACGGTCGTCCGTATTGTGAGCCCGATTATCACAATCTGTTCTCGCCGCGGTGTGCTTACTGCAATGGACCTATTTTGGATGTGAGCAACTGAGCGATAGATATCACACACGTAAATCACTGGGGAAAATGTTAAACATGTATCTATTTTTAGAAATGTGTTACCGCGTTGGAGAAAACTTGGCATATGGAGCATTTCTTCTGTGCTCAATGTGGCCAGCAATTCGGCGAGGATGGATTCCACGAGCGCGATGGAAAACCGTACTGCCGAAACGACTACTTCGATATGTTCGCACCCAAGTGCGGCGGTTGCAATCGTCCGATAATGGAAAATTACATTTCGGCTTTGAACGGTCAATGGCACCCGGACTGTTTCGTCTGTAGAGTAAGTATAGCATTCTATTAAATCGATTTGATTTGAAAAATAATGACTCTGATATTATTTTATGCAAATTTTAAAATGTACGGTCCAATATAGGATTGCAAGTTACCAGTGCAAGGAAAGTCGTTCTATGCAATGGAAGGAAAACCGGTTTGCCCGAAATGCGTCGGCGTTGACGAAGAAGACGAATAACTTCAACAAAAATGAATTCGATGAATGCCTCTTTTTTTTCAGCACTTCATAGTTTGCCAAATTAAAGCAAACGAAAATTTGTCATCAATCTATGCGATTGAATATAGTATGAAAAGCGGATGTATGATATGTGAATAGCAATATTTTTTTATATATCAAATTAAAATAGGTTTTTAATTTATAGCTTCTAATATTTGTAATAACCTCTGTATTATATTTTGAAAAATAAATAATTTAAAAAAATAAAAAGAAAAAAAACAACAAAAAAATAAACAAAACAAAAATGCATTGGGGCCAATTACTTAAGCTGCATATTCAGCTTTTGCATTCCGAAGGTTGAAATATATTTAGTATTTGTTGTTATTGTATATTTTTTATGTAATGTTGTGATATAAATATTGACCTTTGGTATAATTGTATATTTTTTTACCTAATTCATTACGAAACTCTTCAATGCATTTATTGTTTGTTTTATTATCATATACATATAATTGTATATAAAAAAAATAGTAAAATAAAAAAATAAAACGTATATTACATTTTCAATTTTTTTTTATTGTTACTTAGTTACATTTTTCAAATAAACAAAATTAAATTGCCAATAAATATATTAAAGTGGCTATAAATTAAAAACCTTGTTTTGATACATAAATGATTAACAACAAGTCGAATAAAAGGTGAATGTTTTGCCAGGTTTTGAAATTTATTTATTAATGATGCTTTTATAAAGGTTGATTTATTTTGGTAATATTTAAATACCTTTGAATAGTTATTTTGATATAACATATGCAAAGCACATTGTTTTGAAGTTTAACTTAATAGTCAAAGTTACCTTGACCCGAATATAAATATAATTTTGTGAGTTAAACTTTTTATAGCTTGATAGTTTAACCTAGTTATCAAAGTCAAATGGGTACTTTTATTTTTTATATATATAATATAACACTATGTAATACATTTTGAAACAAACCGATTGCATATATATTCTATAATGGCTCAAAAAAAACAATTTACGCTTAGTACTATTGATTTTAAAGTGATACTTTCGAGATATTTCTCAATAAACCATTGGTCCTGCAAATTATTTAATTCATAGCAAAGATCTTTCAAGCTCTTTAAATTAATAAACATAATTAATTTATTGTCGCATTACTGTGCCCATTATGATTGTGCCGCGACCTCAAAGTAATAAATGGACAAACATAAGGATTTGAATTGCGTTTGCATTTATTCTAGGATATTTCAGAAATCAATTGTATTTTGGGCCATCATGTATTGATAGTACCATAAATACGTGACGTTTTTTGAGTCTATATAAAGTCCTAAAAATATAAAGGAGCGAAATCCGCAGAATAGCATTAACTCAGTGCAATATATGCATTTGTACAGTGCTTTTCATAATCTCCCTAATTGTTAGCAATAGACTTCCATGTTGATGGACTTTCTATTTGGTAGCAATTCAAATTAAACTTTCTTTGTCTACACATTTATTTTGACATTTATTGGTGCCTTAACCCTTTGTTTGCCCAAATCTGATATATCAGCTTTTGCTACTTTGGCAAAAAATTATGGATCCGTCATCATTCTTAATAATGTGCTGTAGGGTATATGCTTCAGGAAAAAATATTATTTAATTTATTATGTAATACGTCGATATTTATATAATAATCCCAAATAACTCGCTACGCAAAAGGTTAAATTATAATTTTTCAGCTCCATAAAACGTTATTTTCTTTTGTATGCACGCATTAACAGTTGCGCTCAATTCACTGGTATTTATATTTTCTGACCGTCAAAAGTGTGATCCAAGTAATTTAGCCCCAATAGAGAAGCTTAGATTTAATTCAACGACTAGGTCCTCCACTACCCAATTTCTACACGTTCTCTTTACACGCCACTGACAGTGTTTTCGCCTTTTAGATATCTGTGCAGTACCCGGTTGGTACACGTCTCTTTCTCTAAGGATCTATAATTTGTGCAATAATGGTTATATATCGCAGTTTCAAGTTGTATCGAAGATCGAGATGCACTCTTAGAGCTTAGGCTAGATCAGATAGTAAAAATGAAAGCGACAGATTTTTTCGGACTTCTAAAAGTCGTCTTGGTCGAAGCGGCGTAGCTCTGTTTGGTGCGATCTCGTTAATTCCAAGTCGAAGACAAAGTGTTAATTCTGATGAAAGCGAAGAAGTATTGCTATGTTCCTGAGTTCATATAGAGTAGAAACCAATGTCTCTTATTAGGCTTTTTGGCTCATTGTAATATTCGTTCAAGATGACATCATTTTTAGTGTACAGTAGTCCCCCCCAATAACACGGTAAATTAGGGACGTGCTATTTGGGTGCCTGTTACTTTATGTGTGAACGAGCCAAAAAGTGGATATCTCACCACACGTGCCTGATTTTATCGCAAAAAGTTATATGATTATTTTCTAGTCCCCCAACTACACGCACCCAAATAGCATACTCCCAATTTTCCGTGTTATTGGGGGTTCTACTATACATTCCTTTGCTTCGTTAAAAGCCGATAACCGCTCAGATTTCTAGTAAATTCTAAGGACCTATATTTATAATTTTATAACCTATTTAATAGGTATTGCATAGCTAATTTCGACATAACAATTATAATTTATTATTATTTCTTTTAAAACAGTGTAAAATGGTACCCTCTGGTAAGCAATATATAATATAAATAGTACATTCTATTTTTTTTATACCAATACAGGTTATTTTGTGCCCTCAAATAATATTATAGGTGTATAAATATACAGTGGTAACTCGGTTTTCGTTGATAATCCGTCCGAAAACAATTGGTGAAATCCGAAACCGACGAAAACCGAGGCAATTATTTGTAGTATGTATTAACATTACGAGTCATGTAATTGTATGTACACTCGCAATCAATAAAAATCACAAAAACACTAACACTGGCAAGCAATGGAGTCATGTACTGAAATAAGTAATCTGATTGAATATATGGTGTATGTCTACTAGTCCTTATACATTGTTTGTGAAGCTGGATGATCACAAAAACATTACTATTTTCAGGTTGACATAATTTTAAATAGAATATGCAAATATTGGAAAGTTGCCACGCCTCGGAAGATGAGTTCAACTCGCGTTTATTTGCACGCATATGTTTTTTCCTTAACTAATTACCCGATTATCTATTTCCAGGATTGCAGGCAGCCTTTTCACGCGGGTTCGTTCTTCGATCACGAAGGCCAGCCGTACTGCGAGACGCATTACCACGCAAAACGCGGCTCGCTGTGCGCCGGCTGCCATAAACCGATCGCCGGCCGTTGCATCACGGCCATGTTTCGCAAATTCCACCCTGAGCACTTTGTCTGCGCCTTTTGCCTGAAGCAACTCAACAAAGGCACGTTCAAGGAGCAAAACGACAAGCCGTATTGTCACGGCTGCTTTGAGAAACTGTTCGGCTAAGCATATTTTGCTTGTTTGATTTAGACGCTTTTTATTAAAAATAATTTACGCCGAGTTATAACAACCACTAAAATTAATAATGAGATTGAATTAAATATAAATAAATTTTATTTGCAAATTGGTGTACCGAAAGGTTTATTGCAAATCTTTTTTATTTCTTTACTTATTTACTTTATGTAATAAATTTAATAAAATATCATGAAACAGTATTTTAAAATAATTTTATTTTTAGACTTGTCTCAGAATGAAAGTAACTTAGCTGTACTTGTTGTATTTTGCTGAAAGTAAATTATAAAATTATCTTTAAACCTGTTTCTGGAACAATATTTAGCCGTATCAATATTGCTTAAATATTATACATAAATCAATTTACTTTTTTAATCAAAATTTTTTTAGATATTATCATACAGAATTGAATGTTTACACTTATATTATAATAATATATAAATAAAACTATCTGGTACACCAAAATTATTTTTTATGCATTAATTTTTTTATTGAAATGCCTAATTTTTATATTTATAATAAATTTTTAACTTTCATAGATTGCCTTTATAAAAAGCACAAATTAATACATAAGAATTGTTACAACGATTAAAAAGCTAATTTCTATCATCATGACATTAAATCTTGTAAGCATTCAATCAAATTTGCTCCACTTTTAAAAAACGTAAATAAAGAAGTGCTCTAGTCAAAAGTATTAGAAATGTATTTTCACACAAATACAAATTGCCACCTAACTCTGTTCGATATACCAAATCAGTATGAAGCTATCAACGTTTGTTATTAAGAAAGAGAACAAATTTTAAGTAACTCCCTTTTGCAACTTAAAACAAATTTTATATCAATCCTCAGAAATATTTTATGCTTATTTATTATTATTGAGCGTTTCCGGACAGAGTATAATCATTGGAACATATATTTACGATCATCGTGCACTTTTTATCCGAATCTCTTATATTCTTAGCGATGGCAAAAAGTATAAATATAGAAATAAAGTTAATTTGTGACGTGTCTTATATTGTAATGATTATCGTGCTGAAAAAAATTGAATCTACTTTATTTAAATAATATTTTAATGTCTTCTACGCTGCGAGTGTATTCATATAAAAGTAAATCACATAATAATGTGACTATTTTAATATGCATTTCCGAGCACTATATACATATATATATATAGTATTATAATTGTAATAATGGTTTGCTATATTATATAAGATGCATGATTTTTTTACAAATACTAAAAATTTTATTCGTACAATGACGACATTTATATTTCTATTATATAATGAATATATATAGCAAATTATATTTGACAGATTATGTAAATATGAATAAAAATTCACATTTATGATATGAATATGACATGTAAATGGCATTTTACACCATTCTTGCATAAGTTGACAAAAAAATTGTGCCAAAACGGTGCATTAAATGTACATATAATACATAAATACATATACGCAGATATACATTTGTACATGTGTACTTATGAATATATGAATTTGTTAATATTAAATATGTTAAACATACTATTGAAGTTTTATTTATTGCTTGCTTGATTTACCCTATGATATATGTACACAAACATTAAAACTAGTGAATTTCACTTAAGAAGTTCAATATATGTAGAATTTCTTCATACTCTATACTGATTATATTATTAATCCAATAGTAATTAGTATACGGTGACCAACATGTCAATGTGCACCAGTTGTAGGTATTCATATTTGTCAATCCAATTTCAGAAGTATTTCTCAGCTCGTGAGCTGAAGAATAAGTGAACCTCACAGTTGGTGAGTCGAGGAATAAGAGATCTTGTGGCTCTTTTCACTCATGCGGGTATAAGATTTTATATTCACTTTAGGCGTGAGAATCTCAGCTCTGTTTATTTTTCGTCGACGGCTAGTTTGTTTTATTTAAAGATATTATATTTTAATCTCTAGGTCATACATGATTAGCAAGTGCGCACATGGATGAAGGATTTATTTGTTCTAGTACAGTATTTTCATCCACTCGTTTTATTTATTATTTTATTTTCGATATTAAATTTCAGTGACTTGAGTTAGAGCGATTGTCAATCATGGCTCCCTACAACTCAAATTAAATTTTAAGAGCTATTACAAGAATAAAACGTAAGAGATAATTTATTTGTGAACTTCGATTTTTTTAATGGAATGGTGTAGTTTAGGATGTTAGTTCTAGCAGTAACATCAACTGAAGATTATACAATATAGTTCCCCAAAAAACTATTTGTTTATATTCTCAAACTCTAAATGAAACATAAAATGTAAAAACTACAATTAAAATCTAATTACAAAATATGAAGTTCTCGTCTGCATCTAAGGAATAAAGTCGTCTCTAAAGATTCAGTTAAAATCGGCATTCAGACGTCGTAGCTGCGTCCAAGAATGACGTGAAGAGGGAAGCGGCTGTTTTTTCAGTTTTCCAAGGTCGACATCCCTTAACAAAACCGTAACTTCCGAGATGGCCATTTATGCTCTATATTCGATCATTACAAACAATAACTTTGGCGTGTCTTGAAACTTATGGAAAAATGGGTCTAGAACAGTTGTTATGTCATTGTAAGTCTGCGTAGCTATTGTGAAAAAATTTTGATTTTTCGAAATTCAACACAAAATCAAAATGATTTCCATTTTTATTTTTATTTATTTTATGAATTAAGTAATAATAAGTTTTATTTTAATTTTAATTGAAATTAAAATTAAAATACAAAATAAATACATTATTTGAAAGTCACCGACAAAATTACGATGCGCATTTTAAAAATCATAGAATTACACACAATCAAAACTTTGTTATGTACTATTTGCCTAGATATGATTGCTCATAATCACAAATAATTTTATCCTCAACTAACGGATGATTGTGTATAAAATTATAAAAATTGCTATAGAATCATTAAAGTACATTTAGTAGCTACTGGACTATTATGATAAACAGTGATCTATGATTTTAATTGCTTATTGCTGGATCGGCGATTATGCAAAATGGCGGATATAATATTAAACAATGATTGTTAATATTGACTGCACATTATTTGTACCTAATATAAGGTACGTCGGATCTGACTATGCTTTTAGTATGAGTTCAAGTCTCAGATTAAAATGTCGCGCTTTTTATATTTATGCGCTTTTGTGGTATTGTGGTTGTCAGTTAATTCAATTCACAACCGAGTCAACGCTGAAGATGAAAAATATCCATATGATGTTGGAGCAGTCTTTACTAAATGCAATGAAACTTATTTAGTATCAATAGGTAAATAAATCATGTACATTAATAGAAAAATTAGATAATGTATAAAAAATAGTATTTTTTTTATTCTTGAATTAAAGCAATTAAGGTCTATAACTATCATATATTTTTTTAAAGTAACCATTTTCTAATCAGCTATTCAAATATATTTAAGACACTATTTATCTTTTAGATTATTTGCTTTCAATAAATGAAAGTGGAAGTTTTCCTGATGAATCTGAAAAAACGCCTAAGGTATTTATATTCACATATACTTATATTTATAGAGTTGGCTCTGCAAATATATTTTGAAAGGTCTATCCATAAATTTGATCTAAGTTGTGATAAACAATAGCGTAGTAAGGGAAAAGTATGCAATTAGGCTGAGATACCTTATTACACTGATGAGAAACATGTTATTATAAACCTAACATAAAATCTAAATAATTTTCATATAAGCAATATTCGATAAGTAAAGATAGTCTTACAATAGTTTTAAAACGTTCCTTTATTTATATTCTATATAGTAAACGTGGATCTCAATATTTGGTGAGCCAAATTTTGTTGTTTTTTTATCAATCATATATACATCATGAACATTTCTTCGATATAATTAAAATTCATGATTTAATTTTGCCTGTTGATAACATTAATTCCATAAATATAATTAAGTTGAATATGAAATTCAGGAGCACTTCTTCCATTCCAGGAATTGGAATTTTTAATACATTCTACAACGACTAAGGACTAATAACCTTAACAGAATAGGTAAAATTTGTTACGTTAAAAAATCCCTTGGCTTGTATACTTTACGAATATTTCTCGTAGATTGCATTATATTTTACTCGAAACTAAAAACTGGCTTTGCTTTGTGCAAGTTTGGATATATGCTTTTGCCCCTGGATGATAATAAAATTTTGCCATATTTAACCATTTAAAATTCTTCAACATTTAATATCGGTAGACACTTTAAGACGTAAAACATATGTGCACCAGTTTCCCCGTTGACGTATATATCCGCATGTCTCGCGATTGAAAATTTATTTTACGGCAATTCTTATGAGCAATATATAAAATAATTGTTCCATGAAACTAATTGTTTGTGCATACTGTTACAGATTAAGTGCGAGCTAGTGGTAGCAAATACTTTTCCGAAGAAAAATCTGAAGATTTACCTTACATAAATGCACAAGCAATTCGTTTTATGGAACAAAGTATTTATTTAAATGCACATATCTTTTAAAATAATTCCCAGTTAAATCGCACCTAATTTATTTTAAAGAAATTTCAGAGACGTAATAACCAACCAGTGGTAAATTAAGATTTAACATGCTTCCTGCCTCACAATGTATTTTTTCAATGCATAGGCCACAGTAAGATTTTTTTGCTCTGTAGAACAAAGTATAATAAATATATTTTTTATTGGAAGCATTTGTGACATACGTCTTTTAGCTCATGTCGACAGAGTTGGCAAGAACCATTTTCAGTTTATTCAATTGATCAAATGCGCGAATTTATGGACTGACCTTATATATATATATATATACAATATTTACAAAATGTTATACTAATTTGTATTTTAATGAATTATTCAGTGCTTTGTGAATTGCGTTTTCCAAACAGTACAAATCATAGACAAAATAGGCAATATCGACCTCGATTGGAGTAGAGATTTCGTTCATTCTAGATATAGCATAGCAGTTGACGATGCAACAGAATTTGCTGAAAAATGCGAAGAAGAAAGAGGCGAGTTAAATCTGATAAAACCCTAATAAAAACCTGGTTTAATTAATGATTGTTTTTTCAGAGGAAACAGATCTCTGTGAAAAGGCTTATGAATTATTGAAATGCTTCAGAATTTCAATATTATCAATGAAATAGGAATCAGTTCTGACAAATTTTAAAAATATTGAAGATATTAGAAATACAAATACTATTCTTAGTACTATCAATAAATATTGCTGAATAAATGTTTTGTTTATTAAAGATCTATATAGTCCATGCAATCCGCACTCATTATTGAAAAAATACCTTTACATGTATACCAAGGTAAACCAAGAAAAAAATACTGGTACAACAAAAAAGATTCATTGCATGCAGCACAAAAAAAATATGGTTATAATCCTAACTACCAGTTTGGCATATATTGATTATACATTTTTGTTAGGAAGTTAAGTAAAAAAATAAAAAATAAATTATTTTCAGACACTTTTTACTTCACACAAAATTCTTCAACACAAATTTACATACATGATCTTAAATTATAATTAGTAGCGGTAATATTAAATAATTTACATAATATATTATATTTTATGTACATATAAAAATCTCAAATACATAACTTAATAAATTAACATTTAAATATATTATTAGGAATGCTTATGCGTCATTTATATCAGTGACGGAAACAATTCGGAAAGACTCTCGTTCCATAAATCCTGAATATCGTTGGGTGCGATATCGCTTATAGGCGATTCTACAGACTCGTATCCAAAATCTGACAGTTGCGACGAGACGGGCGATGCAGAATCGTTCCAGCTCAAGCACGGCGATAATAGGCCGGAACTCGGACTATGCTGCATCGGCGATAGCAAGTCCAAGTTGGTCCCGACTTTTAAAGAATCGTAATCTCCCATAAAATCCATCTCTTCTTCCACTTTAATCGTATCGCTTAGATTAACTTCGCTACTGTCCATCGACTCGTCTTCGTTCGATATAACAACGGTTACACAATCGTTAAGTTCGTCACTGGTATAAACGAAGAGGTCGGCGTCTCCATTTTGGGGCGTGCCTTTCACGTGATCGTCTTCGGTGCAAATTTGTGCGTATGAATGTTGCGATAATATAGTGTCCGTGTTGTTTTTTAATATGTTGATTTCTAGGCCTTCAATTCCACCGGATTCCACGTGCTTTGTTGTGGACCCCACCACTTCTCGTGTACTTCTTTGGCTTTCAAGCCCAACTTTGGATTTCTGGAATTGTAATAATGAAATAAATTAGATGGCTATATGAATATAGATGGTTATTCGGCTCGATTCGATAACTTACGTTTGCATCTGACTCAAAACTTTCCGGATCAATTTCTCTGAGTAGGCTGTCGGCGAGCTCTTCAATGCGGCCAAGGTATTCGCCTGACTCGACTTGTGCGAGGAGATCTTGGAGAGAAGGAAAACCATCGCCAGCTGACAAAGAGCTAACGCTGGCTCTGCGCGTGCAGCCGTCAGCGCGGAACGTTCCTGCAGCAGAGGACGGGATTCAGCAGATCCGCAAGGTTCCGCGCGCACGACTGCATTCGCAGAGGCGAGCTGTTTCTTCAGCTGGCTGTTTTCGGTCAACAGCCTCTCGTTCAATTCCTTCAAGCTTCGCATTTCATCCAAGAGTTTCGAGTTAGACTTTTCCAATATGGTCATTCGATCTTCCATTTCATCCATTTTAGCCTTTTTTCGGTCGCGTGAAGTCTGAGCTGCAACCCTGTTTTTCAATTTCCTGGAAAAAAACAAAGAAAACGTAGTATTTGTTTGATAATAAGTTTCACAAAAATGACGAAGGTGGTAGAAGTTTTAAGGCAAAAGTGAGAGTTGAATAGATATGATGCAAGTCACATAATGTCCACTTCTTGTGACAGTTTCAGCCTTAGTATGACCTTAATTTTATGATGTTTGATTCGTAAATAAAAGTTTTTTCAAAAGACACGCTGTACTTTCTGTAACAAGTCAATTCCTAATTCAAAATATAGAAAATAATGTTGTAATTTACAAATGAACTTACGTTGTATTATTAAATTACAACATAAGTTCAGAATGTGAAGCTAAATTGGATCAATTAACATGCACAAATTGCACATAAATCAGATGACACATATTTCACTTATTTATAAATACATTTGAATGTTTGTTTATATGAAAACATGTATCGAAATTGGATTATTAAGTGCGAAGAGATCATAACACAAACAATAATAGTTCCGAAAGTAAACACAGCTATACTAGTAAATAGTATGGCCAATGAGACATTATGGCTGATCGCCCCAAAGTACAACACAAATTTTTTAATCTTCCATTGTAACCTGATAGGCATAAATATTAACCACCAGACTGAAAGTTTAAGAATCGGTGAATGAGAATGATGCAATTGAAATGTAATTAGGTGAAATGAGTCGTTTGTTGTGGTCAAGTCGCATGACGAAATATGCCGGCTTACTTTCTCTGCAGCTTTTCCTCCCAGGTGAGGTGGTCCAAGCGTCGCTTCCGGGATTCCGAGTGAGGCGTCGCCAAGAGGCGCGCCTGCAAGGGAGCTATCAGTTGAACGCTCATGATAGACTTCACTCAGCGGACGGCCGAACGCTAGGACCGGCGAAGAAGGACCGACCTGCGGGAGCTCCTGGGCAAATATTTCATCACGGAAGAGTAGCACCTCCTTATGTAGCTTCGTCTGATGCAATACTGACTGCGATACGAGACGTGGCGTTTGATCATTGGCCGAAAATGACGTCAATTGCGGTCTTGACGCAATATTTCCCGCCCATTTACCAATTGCGTCATAAAAATATATTTTTACTCGCTCTTATACATCTTAATTATCGAAAAGGAAAATAAATCTCAAATCTTATTTTAATCGTCATAAGTCTAATTTCAAATTAAACGTTAATCAATTATAACTCATTATAATTATATCATATACCTTCGTCATTATCAGACGTCGACTTAAATCGGCCCTAATAATGAAAGCAATTAAGTAATTGTGATAAAAATTAACGCAAAATTTGTTGCACAAGCAAAAGTTATTGCGAAAATAATTAATTGCTGAACTGAAAGGTCTGCTTAATGCTCCGTTAGTCGCAATACCAAATTGACAGATGCACCTTTCATTTTTAATATTATTTACTTAAAAAAATTAATTAAAAAGAAAATCACGATTATTTACGGTGTAATGTATTCACTTACAATAATAAACTTCAAAAAAAAGAGAAACATAATTACATTTTTGATAAAAAATACCATATAACCACAATATTTTAACTCGGCTTCTTCGCGGGCAACCAAAATGAGACAATGCTCTATTTACATCCGGAAACGACTGAGGATGCAGTTGTAACATATTTGAAAGAAAAACTTCCTTCGTGTGAAGTGTTAGCCTCAAAAATTGTAGCAAAAGGCATAACTTATGTGTCCTTCATTTCAGTGCGAGACTTTGCGCCCACACTTATAGCCATCTGGATGTGTATTTAAAGAGTGGAAGCTTAGGAAAGGCATTAAACCTTCCTAAGAAGGGTGTGATGGATCCCCTTTTGATGTATTATCAGAACTCCAAGACCGTCGACTTCCTGTCCGATATCTGTTCCCAAGAACATGGCGTCACTGCTCTCACGGAAACATGGCTGACGGATTCTGTGCTGAACGCTGAACTCTTCGACGATCGATACACCGTGTTCAGAAAAGATTATCAATCTGCATCAGCAACAGAGGCGGAAGTGTGCTTTAGGTTTGATCACCTTGATGCTGACGAAGAACATCTCTGGATTCTCGTCGAGACGAAACGATTTTCAATCGTTATATGCATGCTGTACTTTCCGCCGAATTAACCAAAATACGTTTTGCAGAAAAAATCTGTCATCTTGGACGATTTTAATTTATCTACGAACGTTGGCGCCAATATTGACATAAGTTTAATAAGTAATTGTGTCAATAATAATTTTGGTGACAAATTAGATTTAATTTCTACAAATGTAAATAATTGCCTATAATTAAAAGCGAATTCACATTAGTGCCGAAAGATATTTATCACCCGGCGCTAATGATAAAGTTAAATGTGAATCAAAATAGCAAAATATTTATAATTACGAATGAGGTGAAATGCATGAGCGATCGGAATGTATGCGTATGGTCGTTTGGAAATTGTGTAAATTTTAATTTACACAATTTCCAAACGACCTATGACATATCCTAGATGATGTTTTTCTGAGATCATTTTCATTCCTAAAAAGAAAGTACGCTTTTTATAAGTTATGGAAGAGATCAGGACATCCGTCTGCTCCCGAGGAATTTCGTTCATTAAGAGCGCGCGTTAAGTTTTTAATAATTTTTTGTAATCGCAATTATCACAAAAGTTGCCAAGAACAAATAATTAATGATCCTAAAGCTTTCTGGAAATACATTAACATTGAACGTGCTACTCAGTCGACGCCGAAGGTGATGAACTTCGACGATAAAACATTGAACGGTTCAAAAACTATTGTTAAATATAGCTGACAATATTTTCGCCTTCTGCTCAGTCGTTTCATTCTTCTTGTTCTTGGTCTTCAATATTGACCATCAAATAAAGTATGCGCTCAGATATTAAATACGGCTTTAATAAATTGAAGACAGGGCGTTATTCTGGGCCCAATTTTATTTTGAAGGGTTGCGAAGTCAGTCTCACTGCTCTTCTAAAACGTATTTTTGATCTAATTCTTACGACATCATCATTTCCTGATCTATCGAAATGCACAAAAGTCACCCCTATTTATAAAAAGAGTGACAAGTTGTGTCTAAAGAACTATAGACCAGTCTCTCGATGCAGGAATTTAAGTTTAAGGTTTGTCATGGGTTATTATTAAGAAAAAAATCGTTATCTCGGTTATTTGAGCGATCGTAAACAGTTTGTAAGCTATGACGGCCGATTGTCGGCCGTCGACCTGGGCCCTCTGCTCTTTGTGTTATATATAAATATACAAAAATCAGCGATAAAATTATTCATAAAGACTCTTGTCCCCGAAAATCTCCCTACATCGTCATTGCCCGGTAGTTCTCGTAACATTAGACGAAGACGTACATGTAACTTTTGTTCTGGTAATAAAATTACGCGTGTATCGTGTTTTGTTTGTCACGGAGCTGTGTGTCAAATGCATCAAGTAATAAATTGTATTATTTTTCTAAATGTATATTTAATTTGAAATAATTTGGGTTTAATTTTTATAATATGTTTTTTATCATTTATTTTTTTAATAGTATTATTTGTAAAAAAATATATTGTGTTTTATTGCGAACGTCTGAGAAGCCGCGCGTGTTTGATGTCATAGGGTCTGAGTAGGACATGCGTTTATGTGCGTGCAAAAACAATGACAAAAAGTCACAGCGTGGTCTCGTTCTACACGAACATGCTTATAGATCTGAACCTGCACCATCGAATGATATGATTATATCTCTCTTATTAACGTATATTTTTCGAATGTTACAATTTTTATAGTACCTAGTGACGAATAAATATTCGATGATTGTTTTTTATAATAAATTTGCAATGGTCAATAAATGTATGATTATGACTAGGCCGAACAGTGGTTCTCAGCTGTCATCGGCGTTACTGGTCGCTTTCGTTAGACGCACATTTCGCTTCGATTTACGGTAAAGCCGATTAATTTCATGGTCGAAACTATAATGAATAAAGCGTTACTATTAACACGTGACACCGGCTATGGGGAGCATAGTCGTTTATACACGCATTATTGACATTTTTTAGTGCAGTTGCCGTCTTAGTGGTTTTTCGTCTATCGGACGATCGGATCGCATTCGACGCGATCGATTTCGCGCAGTAGTCTCGTATAAATCCGTAAAGAAGCCGAGGCTCGAGCTCGAAATGGAATTTAACGTCGCGGCGCCATCCGCCACGGCTGTTCAGCCAAACGAGCGGCGCACCGGTCCAGTTGTTTTCAACTCACATCTACCAACCCAACCGACCGGTGCGCTCTCCACAGTCCGGGCTCAGCCTAGACTTTGCTTAGCTTCGCATAAATCAGTATCAGTATTCGATCGCCGTTAAATAATGCGCATTATTATTGCAGATATGGCGTCTGCGTCGACGTCGACGGGGGAGTCTCAGTCCGCCGTAGCTCAGAAGACGTGGTCTCTCGTCAATAATATCGAGACCATATCGAGCATCGACGAAATCTATCGCTACGACAAGAAGCAACAACAAGATATCTTGGCTGCCAAGCCGTGGGAAAAAGAGTAATTCCGTCGATTCGTTTTGTTTCGTTTATGCGCTTTTTTCATATCATTTATACCATACTTGTTTCAGTCCCCATTTCTTCAAAGACATAAAGATCTCGGCTTTAGCGTTGTTAAAAATGGTTATGCACGCTCGTTCCGGAGGCACTTTGGAGGTGATGGGATTGCTATTGGGTGCGTTCTTAATACTGTATAATCCAATAATCGATCCAACTTGCTATATCCAACTATGCTATATTCGCAGGCAAAGTGGACGCTAATACCATGCTGGTGATGGATTCGTTCGCTCTTCCGGTGGAGGGCACCGAGACTAGAGTCAACGCTCAAGCTCAAGCTTACGAATACATGACGGCTTACATTGAAGCCGCAAAACAAGTAAAAAACAATTTACAAACCCTCTGTGAAAGCATAAGTCTGATAATTAAAATATTTATTTTAGGTAGGTCGGCATGAAAATGCCATCGGATGGTATCACAGCCATCCAGGATATGGATGTTGGCTTTCAGGAATCGACGTATCCACTCAAATGTTGAATCAAAATTTCCAAGAACCGTTCGTCGCGATCGTCATCGATCCGGTGAGAACCATCTCTGCCGGAAAAGTTTGCTTAGGAGCCTTCAGAACCTATCCCAAGGTTTGTTTTCTTCGTGCTGTTGTATGATATTGTGAACTTGATTCGTTTACGTTTCGCTTCAGGGATACAAACCGGCTAATGAAGAGCCTTCCGAGTACCAAACCATACCTCTGAATAAAATCGAAGATTTCGGCGTACATTGCAAGCAATATTATTCTTTAGAAGTGTCTTATTTCAAATCCTCGCTAGACAGAAAGCTTTTAGATTCGCTGTGGAACAAGTACTGGGTCAACACTTTGAGCAGCTCCAGTTTATTAACCAACGCCGATTACACCACAGGTCAAATATTTGATTTGTCTGATAAGCTAGAACAATCCGAATCGGCATTAGGTATGTATGAATATAAAGTTAGAATATTCTATAGCTGTAAAATTGACCTTCCAAGTTCTATAAATAAGTTAAACATTTCAAAGAATATTCTTGATTTATTTATTTCACAATTTTAGGTCGAGTAGGTTTCATCGTAAGCGGAGCCGACCCTCATGAAAAACGAACCGAAGACAAACTCATGAAGGCCACGAAGGATTCTTGCAAAACGACTATCGAAGTGATCCACGGACTGATGGCTCAGATGATCAAAGATCGACTCTTCAACAGCGTGTCAGGAAGACCCACCGATAACGCAATGGTGGAATAATAACGTTAAAAACTTACCTTACTATTATTATATACTCTTCGTGTATTCATAAAATTTTATATGGAACATAATAATTAAAACAAATATAAGTATATATGCCAATTTATTATTTCTCTCTAATAAATCAATACGTTACATGCAGTGAAACCATATTAAAAATCAAACATAATTGATTCATAAACGTTTATTTGATGTAATAGGTTCATATGAATATTTAAAACGATACAATATAAATAATAGTAAAAAAGTAAATCTCCATGAAATCGGCGACATTGAAATGCGTGTTTCTTTTTATAAAATAAAAGCGTTTAATCGTGATTATTATTCGATCATATTTTAAGATGGCGTCGACTGTATCACCTTACAATCGTTTAATATCGAAAATAATACAAATCAATTTTGATAGAAAATTAAACCGTTATAAACAGTTTTTGCTCTTGTAGTTTATAATAACATTTGTAAATATATTTCAATACATTTTAACAATAAACTTTCTATAAGCACCCAAACTAAGCATGTTAAATAAATGATTAAAATCTTAACAATAAATATCTACACAAGCAAATACGTGTTTTACAGTAATGAAAAATTGTGAAATCATGATCGAATGAATACATATAAATAATACGCATTGTATAAAATATTATTTAAATAAACAGCAGAAATGTTAATTTTTTCCTACGAACGCTCATTTTTGACAAACCGACGGTGTTTCACTAGCTAAGGGATTGTAAAAATCACATTCTATCTATTTAATATATTTTACACGAATAATTTCCATCAACAATTTTAAAACGATAATATATGAACTTCTAGCTTTTTGTATCTTTTAAAACATATCTTACAAGCTTAGACGAAAATACGAAAAGCTCAGCCTTTCTTTAGCCGCGAATTGTTCGTTCAATGGCGACGATTTCTACACATATTTTCACATACGAGTTATTCGTTAAAAAAATATCTTTACGCACACGGGATAGGATAACTAAAAATGCACAAAAATGGAATGTATACATAGAATTTACAAAAATCCCAATAAATTTTCACTAAAACCGATGCAACCAGCAACAAGCTGAAATAGAATCTCATGACCAGAATAAATTTGTTTAATAATCATATATACATACATACAATATTTTTATATGCCTATGGATGGAGCTCTTATGAATAGGTTCTTAAAAAAAACAAACAACATTAATAATGCTCACATTTTATCGAGTAAATAAAACTTTTTAAAACCGATGCGAATACTTCTCATTAATTCTTCAATATCACACGTCAGAATGAAGATTATGTACTTTTATATAATACAATTCCAAAATTTATTCAACAAAAAATATAATACTAACATAGATTCACCTCAAAGTGATACACCTTGTACAATTTACAAATAAAGAAGTCAATATATATTTTTTAAATATATAAAAGTAAGTCAATGTGTGTGAGATTTTATCTTCAAGGTTAAAATGAAAATAAAATGTAGTATTTTAGTGCATTATTTTAAAGTGGATTAGATGCGAACATCAGAGTAGTGTTAAATTAAATAATTTTCAACTTGCACTAATCACAAAAGGTTTAGTTGCGATGCAAAACATTCAAATTCTTAACAAAACGTACGACCAATACTGTGATTCTCTCTTGTTGAATTAATAGTAATAACGATAAAAATATAATTTTTAAAATAAACGTGAAACTAACACATGTTTTTTTTTAAAAAAAAAAAGGCATCGTGATAAGTGCAATAGCCCACTGCTGATATATAGTCTCATACGCACAAAATACTATTCGTACTATTATTATATACAAGTGAAAACTGACAATGTCCAACACGTACAGGATATTTTAAATGCCGATCGATAATCGCCAGTGGATGCACGGAACCGAAAACACCCATGTCAGTTCGAAAGGGTGGATAAAGACCGTGTCAGTTCCACATGTCCATGCTGAAGTTGTTGACTTCCGTCTGTTCCAGCGTCGACACTCCGTCCACATTGTAAGACACCTTGATTCTTAGTCTTAGCATGGCCTGTATCACATAAAAATATTTATTATGTATAAACTTAATATATTTTTTCTGAAATTGTGAATAAAAAATAAATACAGTAGACCCCCCAATAACACGGTAAATTGGGGACGTACTATTTGGGTGCCCATGGTTTAACGCGTTTATTTAAAAAATATTCATAGGTACAATAATAGTTATTTTATGTGTGAGCCAGACAATGGAAGGATATCTCACCACAGGTGCTTGATTCGTAAGTACTTATCACAAAGAAATGTATGTATTTTCTAGTCCTCCAACTACACGCGCCCAAATAGCACGTTCCTTAGTTAGTATACTGTACTTTTATACCAACTACAAGTAGGAACAAACATCAATCTATTTAATAAATATTTGAAGTGTAACAAGGTAGCATCGTGGGATCAACCCTGTATTTAATACCAGCACGATAGACGAGTGATATGTCTCTGACTATTGACCTGAAAGACCTGGGTTTTTAAATTTCTATCATGTCTGGGAGATCGGAATTAGTAATTATTATATAATTATAATTCCGATTAATCATCACAGATTAGGTTTACCTAGATTTTACTAGTCTCACGGATGAATATTGTTACGATTAATTAAAATCGAGCTAGGTCGTACATATCTGGTATTGAAAATTCTCTAATGAGCTAATACAGCTCATAGAGAATATTTTATAAGTACAGGGTCTAACAAGAACGTGTCCGACATAACTTTAAACTATTTATATTAAAAAAACGAAAAAATTACACATATAGCAATTATTATATACTATGGCGCTTTTATATCAATATGTCATCCAGTCCCCTGCATTGTTGATATTTGCTTGTCATCTTCGTGGCATAATTTTTATCAAATTTACGGCATATTCTCGAGGTAAAGATTGCCAAATTAAAGGAATCTGTCAAAATAATTGCTGAATTGTATATGCTTTTCTTCCACAAAGCTTCTGCTTCATTAATTCCCAGACATTTTCAATGGTACTTGCATCTGGTGACTGTGATGGGCGGTCTAACATGATGTGTTTATCAGGCGATCAAAGGCGACTCTGTTGTTTTGGGTAGTTGTCTTCCAGGAAGAATCCAGGAATATTTTTTTCTTTTAAACATGTTCTTGGCAGATGGTATTAATGCTCTCTGGTAAATTTTTACCATATTCTTAGCATCCGGATTGTCCATGAAGTGTCAAAGTTCAAAAACATCTCCAAACATCCAAGTGTTTTAACTGTCCGCTGGAGAAGCCTGCTAGTGGGAGTAGATCAAGTTCGGTTTATAGTACTTCATGCCCAAAAAGATGCTTCATCGGAAAAATAGTGTCCCAATGCGATTAATGTTTTCTTGTGCCCAAGTCATTCTTTTTACGACGGTTTCTTCATTGTGCTCCGAAATTTTAGGTTGGAAGCTCGTAAGCACGTTTGAATACTCTCGCATGATATCTTAATACTCTTATTTTTTAATTTGGCTTGTCCTTGTCGCAATGATAAAAGAGGATTTGTATTGAATAACTCGGTAATCTGTTTTTTCTCTTTTTTCGATGTCTTCCTTTTCGCACTGCATTCCGGCAGTGCATCATCGACAGTTTTTGATGTGATAAACTTCTGTATCCACTAGTTTATGAACGCCTTGGACTTTTTGATGCATTTTGCAGCCGGTTCAAGAGACATTTTCGGTCCTTTTAGATGTGTGCACAGAAAAATAGTTTCGAATCATTTGGCGTACACAGAACTTATCGTGAAATATGTATATCTGCAGGGGAAGGGTCACCATTCTAACACGTCACAGTGGAAGAGTCCTTCTACGTGCCCGTTGAAAGGTTTTGACTTAACCGTTACCCAAATAATTATTTGTCCGGACATGCTCTTAGACAAACTGTATAAAATTCAGCTCTTTTTACATCACACGAGGATTCAGTACTTATAAACAAAATATCTGGAGGAGAGACTAAGATCCAGAATTGAATAAGATCAAATCAGCTCAAACAAATTTTCAGTACATAACTATTTTAAAGTCTATATAAAATTTAAATTTGACATACAGCCAGAAATTTAAACAATAAAATAATCCAAAGATTCCAATAAAAAACATTGAGATGCATCACAAGTACCTCATGATTTGTGACAAACTAAACGAAACTCAAAAACGATAACGTATTCATAATTCAGTACTGACTAATTTTTTTTTTTTTATGGATCTGCGTTTCTTATATTACTTCCAATATTCCAAAAATTATGTGTGATAAATCATTTAATTATAAAGAAATGTCCGAAATTGATATAGTATAAAAATAATAAGACATTTACCTTTGTAGTGTTAGTAATTTTAAGTACTTGAGTTACTTCCCCTTGGGACGGAATCAATGCACCTGACGGAGAAAGCATTTGTATTTGGAAGGTCTGAAATACATTCAACATTTATTCATTAATAAAAAAATCATCGATCAATAAATAAAAATGGACTCACTCTTGGGACAGCAGCTTGGAACAGGAATTCGGCCATAGTAGACGACAGTGAGTTTTGAGCTGTCATTGTGATATTTGCAGTATCGTTTTGATCTCTACTCTTCTCCCACGTGAATGTGATTTTGAGACCGTTCTTATTGAGCGCCACCATTGACGGTAACTCTACTATTATTATAAAAAAAATACATAAGCATACTATCCATATTATAAAAATAAATAAATATAAACACTCACCGGGTATTTCTGGAACGTTATTAGAAAAGAGTCCATCAACTAGATAATTGGAATTGTTGTGCGGAGTAGTGGTCGGCAATGCGCCGAACAATTGAGGAGTCGTCGACATTACATTGTTATTCACAAAATTTGCAGTCAAACTGGAGCTCGTCATAATGTGATTTTGATCAAACGAGTTGTTGGTAACGACGGGAGTTGCTGGCGTGTTTAGATCTAACTCACCGAGTAAATCTAACAAATACTGTCGAATATAAACATAGAACATGTAGTTAAAAATATATAAGCATATTAAACGTCACTTGTTCTTTAACTTTAAACCTTTCAGCTTAAAATATACAGAACTCATGTGACAATTCATTATATCGATTAGAAACCTGATTGTTTGTCGTGGCATTTGTCTCAGGACTGCTACTCTTTTGAATAGTCTGCAGCGGATCCGAATTACCGATTATATCAGTACCACCCAAAAGATCCAATAAAGCGTTCTAAAATATTTCCAATCGTGTTAATGTATATATATATAAAATATTGTCAATTTTAGTCAGATTAAAAAGAAGTATTACTTCATCTTGAGTGCGATGCGAGGTAGGACTGTTGGCATCGGACGCGTCGTCTCCGTTGCAATGAATCGAAGAACTGTCTTCATTTTCTTCGTCGTTATTTTGAGCGACTATCTCTAACGGCGGCATCCGCTCCAATAGTGCGGAACGAAGCGGAGCGTGTCGACGGAAGAGTTGCGAAAACTCCACGCCCCTCTGCTGCAGCTCAACATTTAAATGCGAGCCAAACGTGTCGATTATTTGGCGAGTTTTCCTGTAAAAAATGTTAATTGCACACACGCCATCAGCACTAGTATAGACGTGAATGAAAAACAAAGTGACACTTACTCATCGACTGTTGTTAACCTAGTCGACAGTTTAGCTAACGATAACAGCAAATATTGCTTAGTTGTTATAGACAGCTGTGTGGACCAAAGGAGTTTCTGATACAGATCAACAATCTCCACCTCTGTCGGGGCTTCCGTCTCATCTGAAAACGTTCAAATAGAATAAGATGTATGGTAATTTGTATTAATGTAAGACTACGAGAGATTGAGATAAGACAATTCGGCATGATTTGCGATGTTTAGGGAGTCGAGTATAAGAAGCCTGCCACTAAAATTAAAAGAATAGTTCTTAGGTTCAGAGACAACCCGTTAAGAGATTATAAAAGACAGACAGTTCCTCGAGCATCACATTAGTTTAGAAAAGAATACTCAAATCAATATAACAAAAAACCAGGTGACATTTTTTTGATGCAGTATTCAATCGACAGATAATAAATAACAAGCTTAACTACCTTCTTCATCTACATTGCTGGATTCGATGAGCATATCTCCATATTCGCCGATGACCCATGCTGCACATTGAGCCAATGGCTGCTTCTCCGATCCGAGACCGTTGATGAGAGCGCTCCATAATCTTTTTGCGGCCCGAGATTGCAATCCTGGATCGCCGCATCCAGAAACCAACTGAATCGTACACGATACCATATCGTCTCTTACATAATTACCGCCCTAAAAAAAGTAAAATTTTAATAACACAAACCAATAAAATCGCATCGATATATATATAAATCATACTCACGGCTATCAAAACTTTTAGAAGCGTATCGAGATGCCATCGCTTATTCGGAGAGTATTTTTCGGCCGCCATCACGATGGCACTGGAGCACTGCGCTTTGAAATCTGGATCGGAACGCTCCAAGAACGCCAGCAGTTCTTTCATCATCGTCTTGACGTTCTGAGCGTTTACCAACGCAAAAGATAATTCCATCGCTCTCCTTCTGATGGATACGTCGGGATCCTTCAGACATTCCAATATGGTCGTTCTGTGTCTTTGAACAGCCGACGTGTCGACGTGTACAGTCCTTAGCAAAGTATTCAAGGCCACATATCGAATGTTCTTATCGTTATTTAATAAAAATCTTCCCAAAATATTGATTGCTAACACTCTTAAGCTACTCTCTGACTTTATGTCCATGATTGACAATACGGTCTCGTATAATATGGTGTTTCCCACGTTTTTGCTCGTCTCGGTGTTGGTAGCCACTTGCGCTAGTATGTCGTTCATGGCTTCGGAGGCTTCAGCGTCGTTTTTTCCTAATATGCGCAATAGACGCAAGATCTTGACCTGTTTTTATACCATAAAATTAAATAACAAATTAAATAAATGCTTTTAAATCAAATTATTTACTTGTAAGAAAGGATCGGAGACTCCGTTCACGTCATGCTCTGGTGAATAACCAGCTAAAATAAGATTCTTCAATATCCGCACCAAATTGGGTACAATCTGTGGACGAATGCGATCATTTTAAATTAACAATGATTGCAACATATAATTATTATAACAACGTACAAAAATAAACACAGCACAATCTTTAATATTTAACAAATCAAAATCTGTAGCATTTTCCCGATTTAAAATACAATAAGATGAACTATTCTATTTAATATATGCGACAAAATGTGATATTATTTACTACATAAATATGATATATAAATTGTCTTTGTATTGAATAAATTTAATATATGATAAATTATTTTTTCTGTTATGATCTTCCATGATATATAATGGGAGTAAACATTCTTAATGGTTACTGTAAAACATATAAAAACTCCATAAAGCAAAAAACCATAAATAATCTTGCGTATGTGCGTGCTGAAAATAAAAACGACGCCAAAACGCAAACGATCAATGATAATGTAAAGTAATAATCATGCATAAAACTTCGTAGTATGCCAAATCGTTATTACCTCTCGTTGTCCACTCTCCTAAGTAGAAGTGAAAAAAACAACGTCTTGATAAGTAAACTTAGCGGCATGTATGTACATCAAAAATATTTCAGTGACTGGACAGTCGTACAGGTGCCTCACAATATTTATAACAAAATAAGATCAATTTGGGTTTTTACCTTTTTGAAGTGGTTCAATGTGTCCGTGCTGTTCTCGCACATCTCTGTTATCAAGGTAACACCGGTAATGAGGACGCCTGAAAAAATAATTTTGTAATTTTTAGTTAATATTTTTTTAGAATTGCACTGTTTCGAAAAATTCGATGTTTCTAGCAATTTTGTTCTGTTGTTTGGTTAAACGTGCAGACTTGATTGTGATAATTTAGAAGGCTCAAAAGACGTAATTATTCATAAAAAGCAATCATTGCTGCAGTTTTATATCTTTCAAAATTGATGATTTATACAAAGTTAATTGATTAATAAAGCGCAAAAATTAGCTGGACTGCTAAATCCATTTAACATCAGCAATTATTCTGTTGATTGTGATTTATGAATTTTAAGTAAATGAATTTTTATTTAGGACCAAAATTATACCGACCGTGATTCTTTTCAGTTAGAAGGCTGCGAGTGGCCGGTAAAAATATCTCCATCAAATCGGGCACACGTCTGATAATCCTGAATGCGCACAGGGCCGCTTTTTTCTTGATATATGCATTCGGTGACTTGATTAACCTTTCTACTTCCGATGCCAAATCTCTTGCCATTTCCGGTGAAGCTATGGCACCCAATGTACATAATGCTAAACCGACGACGAATTGAGTTGGACTATTCAAATCGCTGTAATTAAAAGAAAAACAAAAGTTAAATACAAATTAATAAAAGCAATAATATACCGTCTATAAATTAATACTAAAAGATATTAAATAATACCATTATCAATGGGTCTTTAAACCACTAGATACATTGTTGATAAATGACCTTATCAAATCTGTGAATTTAATACTTTAGATAGTATTGTCAATTGACAAAACTTCGGTCTCTATAAATATAACATAGATGAAGACCATTTTGATTCGTAAATAAATTATAATTCGAGCCTTCAAGAGATAGAAAAAAGTATATTAGCTTAGAAATTGGGTGCCACACAAACCAACATCCTTTTAGGTAGCTACAAATATGGCAATAATATTACAATGGCGTACTTCTTTAAACAGTTAGTGATGAGTAAATGAACATCTTGTCGCTCGTCCAGCAACAGCATCGCCCCCAGGTATCCAATACGTTTATCGGTGAACCTCGAACTAGCTATCAGCTTGAGACATTCCAACTGTCCAAAGTGGGCCTGGTAGCCCAGCATGTGTATGTACAGCAGCTTGGCGATGTTGCGGCATCTGAAAGCATAGATTCAAACACTGAGTTATACTGCGACACTGCGTTTCGCTGAAAAATGATTAAAAATCAACCTCCAAACGCTGTCTTCTTCTCTGAAAGTGGAACGTATGTACGCACATTCTTTGTTGACTACCGTTCTCTCCTCGGCGGCCGTGCGAGCTGCTCGAATCTGTCTAATGAGGTCTCTGAGGCGAGTGGGCGTTGGCATTCGCACTGAAAATATTATTATTGAAGTTATTTTATAAGATTATATATAATGCGTTAATTTTTAATATCAAACCTCTCTCGATTGCTTCATTTACGACTTGTCTGATGACAGCTATATTGAAAGCCGGGTTAAACCTATAAAAACAAGAATATTACCATTGAAATGGTTGGCCAAACAACAAATTGGGGTCAATAGCACATCGGCAAACCGATACGTGTATTCATTGTATTCAACTCAACTGAACTTGCTAAGTGGTTTTTAAGCAAGACTGATGTTATCTCTAATTTAAAGCGAAATATTTTGGTATTATATTAGTCGAAAATGAGTTACAATATCTAGTGTCTTACTGCTCCCTGTTGTAACGCATTGGCCTAACGCCAGTCATGTTGCAACGGAAGATTTACAATATATAAATAAGCTTAGAAAGTGGGCGTCACACAAATCAGCAAAAAAAAATATTTATGATTATTATTATAAAAACATATTAACCAATACAACTTGCATGTCTCCTCAGGTTCACCAATGCAAAATTTTAAGTAAAATCCTACTTTTGCATATTTTAGCAGATTAAAGGCACTTGTGCCCTGAAACTTATCTGAGAGGGAATACAAACACAACTAAAACACTGGTTCATTATTATTTTTTGTATGTCATCACAGTAAGGTAAAAAAGATACTTGCTTCGTAATTATCTATTATATTTTGGAATTAATTTTAGGGATGTCATTTCAGCTTTTCCCAGGAAGGGGCAAAAGTTGGCCAGTGTATAGTCGTTTTTAAATATTTCAATTACATTGAAATTCAAAGTATTTCATTGAATGACATGCATTTTCTGGCCAAATTCAAGGGGGGTATCTAAAACAAATTTTGATCAATAGGAGAGTGCAAAAATCAATTATCCCTCCTCAGAAGTCAAAAATCTACATCAAAAGCAATAATAACGTGTCGGCACCGTTGCAGTGAGAACGCTTGGTACCGAGCGTTTCCACTGCAACTGTGCCGACACGATTTTATTGCTTTTGACGTGAACTTTTGACTTTTGAGAAGTGATAATTGTTTTTGCGCTCTCCTATTGACCAAAATTCGGTTTGAATATACTTTGACTAATACTCTCATATCAGAAGTCCGTAGTAATATCGATAAAGCTATTATATTTTAAAAACACAGTGTAATATCGAAGTGCAGACAAATTATGGAGCAATATGCAAGGTCTGTCTGTACTTCTTCTTTAGCCTATTTTCCTCCGAGAGATAAGTTGTATTAGTGTGTATTTTGGACTACACCAAATGAGTTCTAAAACTATAATTAGATTTAGAACTTTCATTAGGTTTGGGTTTGAACAGAAAATGTGCATTTCGCAATTGGCAAATTAAGTTTCATAGACATTTTAGAGCAGCATATAATTTCACTGGTACCTATCAGTTAACTTATATTTTGGCTCGTAGAAATATTTATCTAGTGATGAAAATGTTGGACTTCACTAATAAAAACATAACTTGACACTGAAACATTATTAGATATATATTTTTATCGGTAAAAATATATATATCTACAGGTGAAAATGTATTTTGTTGTTTCGCTAAAATGACATATTTTAAGAAATATTTTCGGAATTGATTTGGGACTCTTTTTTGGATTTTCTTTGAGGTATAACCCAAGAATTTCTGTTTTAGAATCAGGGATGTTATTTTAGCTTTTTCCAGGAAGGGGGAGCAGGCAAATGTTGGCCAGTCAATGGTAATTTTTTTTAATATTTCGATTTCATTAAGATTCATAGTGGGGTTCTTGAAACTCGCACACTTAATTACAGTAACCACGACAATAATAAGGATGAACGTGACTGAACGAACCATACAAAAGCCCTCGTTGTAATTACCCTCCGATGCATAGAAAGAATATTTCTTTGTTGCGTAACAATCGCAGAAACAAAACCATCGAAAGACAAAAAGCACAACTAACCCGTTGTACAATTCAACCTCCAAATATGTTCATTGAGCAAATGTCACTTTCTAGAGGCGTGGACATATTTCATTAATTGAATAAACCAGTGCAACGATTGGCTGGATGGTAAATGAAGTAAGTAACAGAAATATACAAATCGCTGGAACTACTAGAGAAAATCGATCTGGGAAATGTCCCTTACTTGACAATAAAATGTCGAAAAATAAAGTGTTCCATGACTACCGTTGTCAGTGTTGACATAATATGCAAATGGCATGATAACAGTAAGGTGTCAGTTTGATCGAATGCCATTGGAGTAAGCTCGGTCCATAAAACTCAACGGTACTCACAACTGAAAAAATCACTGATTCACAACCTCAACTGTACAATCAATCCAATCAATATATGGCAGGGGTGGATCGATCAGTATCGATTAATATCTGCGGGAAGAAGTGGTACATGCCTCTCATTTTACACTGCATTGATATGACAGTGCAAAATGCTCGGTTGCTTATCAGAGATAATGGTAGGACGATGGATCTGCAAAAATATAAATATTTTCATCACAAAAGATAAATTAAGTATATTTATCACCTTTGCCATTGAAAATAAATAGATAACAGTGACATTGTCATTAAATTAAAACTTTATGGGCATGTTTCATGTTTCTAAAACTATTTTTAAATAGACAGTTGAGACAATTTTAGAGCAAGAAAGAATAACACGTCCCATTGTTCCATTATTACTCATGGAGATGAGTTACCTTTAAATGTCACGGAACACAAAGCGGATATATCTCGAGAATTTACACTGAAAAAATGCAGATCAATGCTTTTTCACATTTTGATAAGGAAAATAAAATTTTATTACAAAATGGTTGGATAAATTTTGTTGTACACAACAAACTGACAAATTCTGATATGAATCTTATAAATTGTTGACTTTTGCAAATATTTAATTCATTATTTTTTCTTTGTGACTTTCATACATATTACACAACTAACACATCTGGATTAGTTGATGTATGTCAACAAGGAATTTAATGCAATCTCACTCAGAATTTTCGTCAAATCAAGACTCACCTTACTTTTTACCATCACAGAGCGTACACCAAAAAATTAAAAAATATTTTTCATTGCTTCACTTTTGTACATTCAAGTAATTTGATATATGGACGTTCCAGGAAAAATAATTTATCAAAATATAGGAACAACTTTGGATACCAAAATAAAATGCTGAAAAATTATGTTTTTATGGCCAAAAAATAAATTAAAATGCAATTGCATCATTAATGCACAATTTGGTCCAAAATTAATTTATTTAAAAAGGGATATTGTTATTACACAGTTGCAGCATTAGTGTTACACGATAATGGTATATAACCAGATGGACCAGTCGGCACCGTATAGATAGTGCGAGTCATTCGCGGCGCGAGGGGCAGACGGGTGACGGGGCAGGCGGGGCTCGGAGACCACGGGGGCGCCGTCCCCGCCACCTCGCAGCCGGCGCACAGCTGCGAGGCTGGCGCGTATCGCGGTTACCCGGAGTCGGAGGTGTTCATGGCGACGGCGTAGGGTTGCAGGTCGGCGGATGGAGGACGGCGGGTGGCAAACGGCGATCGGCCGTCAGAGACGTTTTGAAGCGGGCATGGCCGGATGGCCGCACACGACGACCGCGAACGAGCCCGGCGGTGCCACGGGGCGCGGCGGGCGGGGGGCAACTTGGGCTACAGCGAGAGATACTTTTCACCGCTGTTCGATATTACCCCTTTAATGCCAAACGATTACACTTTATTTAATTTTATACTTGATCTACACGTTAAATTAACTACTGAGGCAAACCTGCCACACTTCGGAAGCCAGCTACGATTAAATTTAAATTATGTAAGCGCACACTTTTACACAAGATTTTCATAGAACTTTTGGTTACCATAATTAATGTTTATCGCTTTTGTAAGTCCACGGTGGTCATTGTTTACGCCTGACTCTTAGGTGTTCTAATATGATGATTTTTCTAGAGCAGCGGTTCTTAAGCTGGAGTCCACGTAGCGTTTACCGAGGGTCCGCGAAACAATTTTTACATTAATTTTGACACTGGTTGTATCAATAAAAAAGCAGTAAAAATATCATATGAAGTATTCCTATTAATAGCAAAAGCTGAAAAATATAGTCGAGCAACTAATTATTCCTGCTACAAAAATAATAACGAGTACAATTTTGGGGTCTTAAACGATAAAATATATAAGGTTTATTACATTATTGTATGATACAGTCAAGCATAGAATTGAAGATTTAAAGAATAGTTAATTTCAAGAGTGCTCAAAAGTCAATATTACTCACTACTATTGAATGAGAGTAGCGACGTCTCTAATAATGCTAATTTGTTAGCATTTATTAGATATGAATCTGAATATAAAATACAAGAGGATTTGTTATTTTGTGATTCACTACCTTTACGTATTATAGACTGAGGCTATATTTTATAGTTTGAATCATTTTATGAACAAAAATGAAATCGGGTGGTCAAAATGTGTTGGAATTTTCATTGATGGGGCTTGTGAAATGTAAAAGAAAAAATAAATGGATCACTGGCTTTTAAAGGTGTTGCACATCAATTCGTTTAAAAGCATTGCTGCATAAACAGAGAATTTCAGCATCCAAAAATATGTTAACAGATTAAAAAAAAAAACTTTGGGTGAACTTTTTCAAAGTTGTCAATTTCATTAGAGCTCGTTTACTTAATTCCAGAATTTATAAAGTTTTATGCGAAGAGATAAGAAGTCAACATATATATCTAATATTACACACAGAAGTATGCTGGTTGTCATGTGGAAAATCACCTTATTGAGCTTCGTGATGAAATACGATTATTTTTAATAGATATGCAATTTGAACTGAATGAATGTTTTAACGATATATCATGATCAGCTAAGGTTGCTTACTTGACTGATATCTTTATTTATTTGAATGAACTGTTTTTGAGCCTCCTTGAGATGCAGCTGCAAATATATTTAAAGTTGAAGATAAAATAGAAGCGATTATAAAAAAAACGATTTGCGGTTGAAACGCATTAACAACTGTGTATATGCGTCTTTTCCAAAACTACTATTTTATAGAAACTTCCAATATAGAGCTCCATAATGAAACACAGCAGATTTTTGTTGAATGGTTTTAAAAAGCAGCTTAGGAATTATTTTCCCTGTCCTGATACTGGCAACAACTGGATTAGAGATCCATTCAACATGGAAGTTACTAATACTAAACGATTACTTTTATTTGAACAAGATATCTCGTGGAATTGTCATGCGATATATCTATTAAGCAACTACAATTCAACAAAACTAAATTCACCAATTTTTGGTTACTTCTCAGATCTGATTATCCTGCATTTGAAAATAAAGAACTAAAGAACAATCCTCCATTTTACTTACAAATTCTAACCTCGATTTGCACAATTTGAATTACACGGTGATTTTAAAAAACCGATATACCGCGTTGAAACGAATTTACAGTAAATAAGAACAAAAAATGAACTAGACGGTCGAGTTTCTGGCCTTTTTTGTATATCTGACTCTGATTCCTCTGCATGTAGTTTTGTATATAGTAGATATATTTAATCCTTTTTTGTATCGTTAAATATTTCAATCCCATTTACAAATCTTAATATCTGGAACTCTTAACAGGTAATATCAAAAAACGTTTAATCATTTCCAGTAGATAAAAATTTAAGTAACAGACTGAGAAGAACTTTATACAAGCAATATAAACAAAACGCCCGCTTTTCTATTAGCTTGTTACGAATATAATACAAGTATACTTCCCTTTAGATCTTACCAAGATTCAGATATACATAGCATTGTAGTTTATTCAACTAAAATATCAATTATTGAGAAAAGTAATGTTAAACGTTTTACTATATACTGTTTAACCATTAACTAATAATAATAATTATGAGAAAAATATATGAAAACTTTTCATCTACATATTGTATGGGAAATTTGTTTTAAAATTATAATTTAGGAAATTGTAAATATGAATAAATAATATAGTTAAAATCAATTTTTTTCTTTTTCTGTATGATGTGATTTTACATAACAATGTCTAAAAAATATTTTTTTTCAATACAAAAATAATGTACCACACAAATGAAACGTCATAAAAATAGATAAAAAGATAAGCTTGCATGTTACGTTAAGTTTAATGTATATGAATTGTTTCTACGTCTTGAAACATCAAAGAGTTAAATTTAGACATGATTCAACTGCACAAAGAATCGATTATTGTTTATTATCCTAAGCAATTTTAATAGGCAATTTCAGGTTCGATTTGTTGATAAACTTACCGAGAGACATTAAAGAGATTTACTGTGCATAGCATTATTATTATAAAATACCTTAATACAAATTTAATTATTAAAATTATATTTTTTGTTACACATGGACATGCTAATGAAATTAATGTATGATTCATACCTTCTATTATGTTCTGGTGGAAGTATACTCCAATCTTGTTCGTACACAGCGTATAGATCCATTATGGAATTGAGTTACGGGAATATGTTTAACAATTTATAACCGTGTGAGTAATTCTGCTACAGTTGGCGCAGTACACTTCATTTCCACTAGCTAAAGTAAATAATAAATTACTGATAAGAACGCGTCTTTGTGTTATACAGCACTCACGGCACGCGTGTATGAGTGACTGTTCAGCAGGTGTACTCGTACCTTATCAGCATTTTTATCAGTTACTCCCTCCTTCTTTTAATTGTTTCTGATGTAGTAAAAGTAAAAAATTATCACATCGAAAATGTAATTAAGGTTCTGATATGCGTTTTCAAATATGAGTTATAATTTATTTTGTATAATAGTAAGAAATACATAAATTAAGATATTAAAAACAATTTTTATTATAGGAATGATATATAACATCACTTCTAATTAGTCATAACGAGTCTTCGTGATTACGTGGAGGGCGATCGATGTTATTTCTTTTGATGCAGTCTACGAGCCAATGAATTCCTTCATCGACTCCATCCCTGCGATTAAATAATATAAATTAGTTTTAATATATTATTATAAAGTAAGTGTAAAGCTATACACACCCAGTCAGTGCTGATACAGCCATTAGCATAATATCTCTAGATCCGATTAAATGAGCGTTCTGGTTAAATATTGGTTTAACAGTATGAACGCCCATGCAGTCGGGTATATCTTGCTTATTTGCTAATACCAACAACGGTACACCTTTGAGATGTTCTGACGATATCATTTTATCTAAAAATACAGTTTTTAAATTATTAATTGACGTTTTTTCTGAAAATAATTTAATTGATTAATAAAAATACCAAATGTTTCTTTGGAATCTGAAATTCTATCTCTATCTGATGAATCGACGATGTAAATAACTGCATGAGATTCAGCGTAATACTGTTAGAAAAAAGTAACAATTACTACACAAGTAAAAACTATTTAATAACAATATATAAATTATATAACCTTATCCCATAAAGATTGCAATTCGGTTTGTCCTCCGAGATCCCAAAAGTTCAACTGTATGCCGCCGATAACTATTTTCCCGATGTTCAGACCAACCGTTGTCGTAATTTTATTCGGACTGATTCCTTTATAATTTTTTGATAATTTAGTTTTAGCTGCTTCCAGGTACGTCTAAAATATAAATTGAGATTATTTTTATCGTTTAAGTATTTATTATTAATTTTAATATTTACCGTTTTGCCAGCATTGTCGAGACCTAATATGAGTATGCAATATTCGTCTTTCTGGACCAAATATTTATAAAACCCATGAAGAAGCGTATACATTTCAGCTATAAGTATTTAAAAAAATTCGAAAGTGTAATTTAAACGTTCATTGTTTCAGACACGCGTCGTAATATGCATCGGAGTCATCGTACCCAATGACGTCTCCCGAGTTTGACAGTTCGGTGCTGCCAGCCTACAAAATATTTTTCTAAAAATGAATTCATATAGCTAAAAGTTAAAATTCATTTCCCAGCTATTATAAATATTATTTTGATAAAAAAAATACTTCAAGGGTGTACTAAATTTACGACTACAAAATTAAAAATGTAACACAAGACAAATTAAAAAAGATGGATAACACGCGAGCGATCGAGAGGGAAAGTATTTCACTGACCGGCACCGTACTGTATATATTTATTATTGGATAAAACTTGTTTTTAATGCTATATTTTAAACTATTTAATGTTTTACTTACTTCAAATAAAAATGTTTAGCTAAATGAAAATGATTATAATAATATATTTTGTATGCATTATTTATTGAGTTTTCTATACCTGAGAATTTAACTGTATTTATTACAAAAAAATATTAAATTTACCTCTCAGGTACAGAAGTATAAATGTATATTTTCACGTTTTTTTCGACAATTGCAAATAACTGAAAAAAAATGACACGACTTCACCTTTCATGATGTTCTCTAAACGTCTCTTTTATACCTGATGAATACAAATTAAAGCACATTTTTTTCAATAAAATAATGCGATTATCAAAAACAGTATATTTAGCAAGAAAAAAAATATGGTGACAATATTTAAACTTTTATTATCGTACTATAATATATTTAATAGTAGGTTATATATACATTAAAAATAATTTCAAATTATTTACAATTTTTTTAATATAATACAAATTTAAACATGTTATATAATTAAATATTAATAAATAAATCACATATTTCTTAACAAATATAAAAATACTCATTAATTTAAAACAAATATATCTTGTGTTTTTATTTTGATATTTTTCGCTTACGATAAAATGGCAAGTCAACACAATTTCTCTATACTAATTAGAGAACCATCAAACCTAAATAGAGTGACAAAATATAAAACATTTGTTCATTGAAATCTCTTGCAGTTATATTTGCTAAATTACACTAAGTGGATGGAATGATAATAATATTAATAAAATACACTAGTCTCATTTTAATAATAATTATAAATAAGTAATTGCTAAATAGGTAAAGAGGTAGCTTTAAAATGTAGCAAATAATATTAAAGTTTAAATTGGAATGATCCACATGTTGTTTTCTTTTTATTATCACTGTAAAAAATAATTATTCAAACACACATTATCAGAGATCCATAAAATGGGCTCATTTAACATAGAATTTATAGAAAAGTATTATTTAAAACGTATATGTATATGCAATCACCATTATTTATATATTAATCATCATAAACTATACGTATAAAATTATAATACATATAAATATATGTGTGAAACATGTTTATATATTTTATTACATAAAGATGAATGACACAAGAATAAGTAAATGGCACGAGAAAAAAAAAACAATATTATAATCCATCACAAATATTTTATCAAGTAATCATAGTGATTTATGCACATACATATATAATTTATTAATAGATTCATTTAAATTAAAATTAAAAATTTCTACTTCTCACTCTGATGTGAATTGCGAAATATGTTAATATTCTGATTAAGATAAAAATGCTCATAAGTGCTAGTACTGAATGAGAATAACTAGCATATTGCATATCAACTTCGGCTAAGAATTTTGATGGATATTTGAAATGGCAATAATCACTGAGGCATTCCAGTTTTTCTCGGTCGTATCCGAAAATGCTTAACATGGCACCCTCAAGTCCATATTTGAGAAATGAGATGTGAAACAGCCATTGCAAATAAGGATGTGCATCGTTTAAATGTACGAAAAATCCAGAGAATATAGTGAATGGCAGCAAAAATAGAGGTCCGATGATAACAGCGTTCTGAAAAAATATAATATAATTATAAAAATGCAACATATAAATTGTTAAAATTGTAATATCGCCAAGTCCACACAAATTGTATACTTGTATCTAATTATAGAAGATAGAACTCATAAAACCTTCATGGGAAAGTCATTGAGCGCAGTGGTGTAGTTCTTCAATAGTTAGAAGTACAACAACACTACTCTCCTTTACGGTAATCAATGAAATTTCAATTGATGTAAATCCGAAGACGTTTACCCTAGTTATTTTGTTTATTGCGTTGTACTTATATGGGTTGTGCAATGTGATGTTTAAAAATGTGCTATCGGTGACAATTCAATTAATTCCAAAGAAATGAACTAAATGGATTGCAGGTTTTGCTCAAAGCGCTTATAAACCAGTGATCATTTATTATAAATATTATAGAGCTAATGAAAATACACGATTTTTATTGACTTTGTCCCGTTTTAAATGTTATATAAGTTCATTATTCTATAAATAAACTCAAGATATAAAAAGTACTCTACTCAAAACATGTATTTTAAGGAAAATTTTACCTGAATGCTGAATATAGCTCCATTTAAAACACCAATCCCTTGTGCAACAAATGATATTAATACGCAAATAAATGTAAAGTATGCAATGCGAAAGACTTCCATGGGTTGTCCAGTCAATAAAAATGTTATGATAGCATACACAAGTATGGATATAAGTTGTACAGGTAAATCTGACAATATCATTGCGGTATAATAAGCTTTCAAAGAATACCATCTATTGAAATATTCTCGTTTTATTATAGGTAACTCTAATGGAACTGCAAAAATAATAACATATTATAATAAATAATTCTATTGTAAGATAAGTAAAACCAAGTACGTATAATACTTACATGAAAGTGCCATTGAATTAAACGCAGTAAACATTAAAAACATCACAGTGAAGAATATAAAATTAAAGTTATCTCTCATATACTGAGCTTCGTTACCAATTTGGAAATATAGTATTCCCATCAATGCGGCTATGCTTAAGTGTATAAAAAATCTCATATACGTCAAGACTCTATCTCTAGTCAACATTCGCAGATTTCTAAGAATTAATATTGAGACTTGCTTAAAGAACGACGTTGGGTATCTCGGATTTGGTTTGCAAATGTTTCTCGGATGAAAGTTCATCAACAGATTTTTTGACTGTTGCTCCCAAGACGGTGAGGAAATCGATGGTGACCATGGTGGTGAAAATGGCGACAACGGAATGCTCATTTCTCTAACAGGAGTTCTAACATTTCTGCTATCCACTCCTTCTGTAATTTAATATACTTTTATAAAGACAAGTGTCAACTTTAAATTGTATTTATATAATGCAAATCATACTTTGATATACTGATGGATTTTGTAAACTTTCTCTCGGATTTTTTCTCCAACTGTCATCTTTACCGTTCTGTGATTTTTCAACCAGTTTTTCTATAAAATCACCATGTTCTCCTGTAGATACTTCGAGCACTAAAATAATAAATTATATAAGTATATTTTTGTATATTCAGGTGAATTTATAAAGCATTTATACTTACAATAATCGGATGGATTGTGGAATTCCGGACAGTGGAAACTCGCTTCTTCGAGATAAGGAACAAGCCCCTTGATACTTCCTTGATAGATGCATTGACCATCAGCTATGGAATAAAGATGGTCAAACATGTCTAACAAAAGGGCCGAAGGTTGATGTATAGTACAAATTATCGTCCTTCCTTCACAAGCTAATTTCTGTAATAGCTCTATACACTGTCTGGATGTTGTGCTGTCCAAACCACTAAAATCAAGAAATACAATAAATAAAGTAAAAGTGCCGAATAAGATGAAGAAAAACGCACAAAAGTTGGTTCAGTCTATCTCAAACTTCAAACTTTTTTAGTGCATTGCCAGTGGAAAGCGACCGTCGAAAAAAGTGCTTTGTCAAACAAAGACACGAGTGAAATTGTTATTTCAAAACATCCAGGAATTTGAAGAGCGATTAAGCTTACAATAGCCACGCAGACTTTCAAAAACCATTATCGTTAATAACTGCACTGATTACCTTTATTTATTTATGATCTTCAACCAGAACTAGAAAATAATATTGCTATTATCTCTCGCACCAAACAAATTGTTATAAGAATCTTTTAGTCATCATCGGAAGTGACCACAATGGTCACTTATAAAAAGTCACACAGAAATTGTTGTACATAGGTTGAGTTTGACTCACACACCCGGCGACCTGACTCTAACCAGCACCATGAGAAATCAGAGATACTCATTACTTTAACAATTCACCACTACACATACTCTACTTGGATAAATATTTAAATTACAACAATATAGTAATGATTTAGTAGCGGGCTTTCTAAATACACATAATTTTCATTAGTTTTTCTATCGATAATATATTTTAAACGTAATTTAAAAAGTATCTAAGTACCTACAATAAACAGCTTTAAAAATTCGATGAAATCAGTTGCTTATTTCAAGAGACGAAGCTAATTATAACAAGTTTATTCAGGTACATAAATTGACTAAATAGTAGACAGAATAAAAGTGATTTCAAGTGAATTACTTTAGCGCAAACTGACTTTAAGGTTGGTAGTCCTTATTATGATACTGAGGAATTTTGATCCATTAAAACTGTGCAATGGAACGCGGTTGGTTGTTGAGGCAACGATCTTGATTAGTACATTTAAAAGTAAGAATGTGTTTATTACCAGAATCATATTAATTACAGCAATTTACCTTTTCGCCATTAATTCCCAATTCGCTTTGTCTTCGCAACGAAATAAATCAACCACAAGAATGGCCCCTTATTGACTCAAAATATGAATGCTTCTCTTATATAATTCAATAAAAAAATTTAAATTCTATAGTCAAGTGATAAAGGCAATGGTTTAGCTGGGAACAACATGCAGGCGATACGGGGTACGGAAACTAGTAGTTTCATTTGAATATATATATGAAGTAAATTTTTCAAGATGCCGAGGTTTGTACTCCAATATTCTCAACAATTAAGAACCACGTGCTACAAATACCGCCCATCTTATTTCTTGATACATTCTTATTACAAGGAATACTGGAAAACAAAGCAATATAATCGCATATAAATGAGAAAGAAGCTATCGAGTTTTATATAGAGTTTTATATGCCCGAAGATCTTAAAAGAATTTAATTTTTGAATGTAAATAAAACAGCTTCATATTTCACTTTTTATATTGACTATTATTGGAATAAATCAATAAGTCTATTTTAGTTTTATCTATTAATAGATAAAGTGGTTTTTGTAATATTAAAACATTTAAATGTCATAGTGATAAATTCTCAAAACCACTTTTAGTGTGTGATTTTTGTGGATTTACTTTTATAATATTTACATATAATTACTTACATATAATTTATTTAAAATTATATGTAAGTATTTATTACCTAGTTGGTTCATCGAAGAACATTATCGGAGGATTGCTGATGAGTTCCAATGCAATAGCTAATCTCTTTCTTTGCCCACCGGATAAATTGCTCGTCTTAGTTTTAACTTTCCCAATTAGACCGAGAGCTTGGAGAATACTAGCAATCTGTAAAGTAAAATATATTTATGATAAATGTATTATTGCAAATGTAAAAATGCTTTCTACACTTACTCTATCTGACTTCTGCTTCTGGTTGAAACTCTTGGCACTCAGTTTTAAATTGGCAGCTACGTGCATTGCTTCTTGCACCGACAGCAGCGGTTGAAGGTGGTCATCTTGCATTATGTAACAAGAGTGCTTTCTAAACCATCGTATGTCTCTCTCGTACCCATTAGTCTTGATTGAGCCCGACCACTTAGAGCTGAAAATATTCATAAAGAATATATTGATAATTATTATATACAGTAAAAAACTTTCGCATATTATAGTAGTAAATTACATTATCATTACTCGTTGAAATAGAACAAAGATAACATATTACATACACTTGTTTTGATAAATTTATAATGACGTAGTAGATAAACTGAAAATTATCTATCAGATTTAATTGAATTTAATTTAATTGCATATACACACTTAATTAATTTTATGTTTAAATACATTTGTTATATAGGTTAGAGTGCAATTTATTTGCTAAAAATTATGAATAATAGCTATATTTATCTAGATGGTCATATAGTATGTGTGCCGATTGACCCAGAGCCAACGCATTGGGTCTGCAATCTGTTAACTGCTGTAAAACCATCGATAGATTTTTTATAACCAAGAATATTTTCAGAAGGTTCTCATTCTCCGAGAATATTTTCGACTTATCAAATCTGCACTCTTAAGACAGTCTTTCAATTTCACTTGCCAGATAAGTTGTATATTCAAATAATTGGTAAAAATTTTGTTAAGAAAAATTGGACAAAAATATCTAAGGGTATCGAATAAATGTGATGTTTTCTTTAAAAGTATTCAATTAAAAAAACATCTCCCACCATGAGAACATTAATTTGAGTAACAAATTAAACGAAAATTCTTCGTATCATTTAAACACTACAATAATTTGGTCGCAATTTTTTGACCATATGTTTAAGTAAGCCATAATTCTCCGGAAATCTATTTTCACTTAAAAAATGTACATTTTATAATTAAAATTGTTTAGATGTTTACAATTTTTACGTCTTCATGAAATGCTGCGAACGTTGAGAATGGATATGGAATGATACAAAACATCTAAACACTCAGAATTGCTCGTCTTATATTTTTGTCTAGCGTTTATCTCAAAATATATATGCATCAATGTTAGTGTTCGTTTTTTGTAAAGTTCATGATTACAGCTTCCGTATTCATTCTGTTGTGAAGTAGTACAGGCGTAAAAACTCTTTTACTGTTGACATATGCATTGCATCAATCCTGAAATAATGGGTTTTTCTAACTTTCCATGTCTGACGATAAGTCAGACACATTCTTTCGTTATATGTGCCGTTCACAATATATAAAGAAAATACATTTCAGGTTAATTGTACTTAAATTTCCTTTCAAGCATACTGCTAAAACACTGTTTTTATCTGTACACGCATAAGACATTTGTTAAATGAATCTTTTTGTCTACAATATAGAACCTTCTATGACAATTGGAAGCTAAGTTTTAAATCCAAAACTTCAGACATTCCTCGAAATCTTAAGTACTCCATTGTCACTCAAAGTACATAACTATGCATATATGAACTGATATTTTTTTCTGTGAAAAGAACAGAAAAATAACTAAATAATTATGGATTACTTTATTTTATCTTAGTATTACTTTATTTCATCGATTAGTTTTTGGATTCGACTATCAGCAACCATCGACAAAACAAACTATATTTTTAAATATGATTGAAGCCATTCATAATATAATGAAGAGATGATCACGCTATAAATATTTTGCCGTTGCCAATGGATTAACGCCCAAGCAAAGTTCATATTATACTTCTTAGATAAAATCTCGCATTGGATTTTCCCGATTGTTTAGAGAGCAGTATTCACACAATTCCGAATATTTAAAGCGATAACGTGTGATTTTTTACGGGATTGTTTTGGATCGATACAAATACTTAAATGTGATTTCGATTGTTCATATGCAGTAATTCTAACACTAATATGAACGAAAATACGTGCAAAATGTTGTTTATTTGACATTTTACAACATTTCGATACCACATAAAATAGTAAGTATAAATCTTACGAGCGAAAATAAATCGGATATTCGATTACAATATTTTATTTTGCACAATACAACGCGTTATCTCGGATCTATTAATCATAGCAAATTACATAATAATCTATCATCTGAAAGATCAAGTGTTAAAGTTCGATTTTTTAATCATTTAGATTCATGGTTGTAGTATTATAATATCGACTGACGTAAGTCGTCAAGGAGTGAAGTTAGCTAATATGCATTAATTGAGTCAAATAAAGAAATAAATAGTTAATCGTCTAGATTCAAAATCTGATTTACTTTTGCGTAAATTACAAAAAAACGTTATCTTACTTACTTACGTTATTTTTGTTAGAACAAGTTTGAATTTTCAGTACTGTAAAACTTTAAAAAATGCTTGATTATAATATATTAGTCTCAAGATATGTTATGTAGTAAAAAAATATAAACATAACTCATCTAATGTTGATTATATACCACACTATACACAATTTTTTAGTTTAGAAGATTATCTAAAAGTAATGATATTTTAGGAGAGTTTTATTCGATGTATAAAATAATATTAAGCACTAAAAATTATGTATTTAAATAATTAAAATATTACTATATTTATAAATATACAGTAGTGTGCAAAAGTTATGGGTCACCTGAACCAGTAACATTATTTGAATAATAACATCACAGAATCTCGGGTTTTTATTACCATATATTTCGTGTTTTTATGAGTTAGGAGACTTCGAAATTATATGAAAATTTATGTAAGGTTTGTGCATTATGGTTTACGCAGACAATACGCCATCGGGCAACAAAAAAAAAGAGCATTGATATTCAACCCTTACATTATTTGACCTTCGAAATGTGTTCATCTAGCAAATTTCACTCTTTCATGGAATGGATATATTTTGTTGGTCGAATATACAAGCGCAAAAATTGGTTGACTGATCTCTGCATTGCTGTAATTCGACGGAGACGTCCCCAATCGTCGGTACAAAAGGTCTGACTCCAGGAAAACCAAACACAGACGGCAGGGAGACGAAGCAGCAGACGGACACAGATGACAATCGGCGACGAGACAAACGAAGGAGACAATGCTCCTGCGAGCAGACGTTCCAAACGCTCCAGAGACAAGCAACAAGAAACCTCAGAGGACCATTCCTCCACCAGCGCTCGGAGAAAAGTACACACAACGCTACAATACTCTGCTTCGGTATATATGTAAAACTTAATAAATTGTTATCAGCTTTTCGGCGTCTAGTTCTGGCTACAAAGTCATATCCATTGGGCCTCAAACCCGAAAAATTATATAATAATTACTAATTCTGATCTCTCAGACACGATAACATATTAAAAACACTAGAGGTAATATGATATTTAAACCCATGTCTTTCAAATATTAGTCTATCTTAATGGTTTTATACAGGTATATTGGTATATATACTTCTATGAGTATGCTGCAAATATATAATACCAAGCTGTTCAATAATTTTAAGAGAAAGTAACACACTTATATAGTCAATATAAGTTTCAGCTTTAAATATATGTTAAGAAGTAATAGGTCTGAGGAATATATATGCAGTTAATTACAATATATGAATTATAATAAAATAGTTAGTATAATTAAACTGTTGCATTTCTACAAACAAAATAAAAATTCAGCGTAGAAGGTCACGTCAGTAAAACCACAATATATTGACCCTCTAACATGAGTATTCATTTATGTTTAAGCATCTGAGTCACTGCCCTCATTAAATGAGTAAAACATGTACAGGATAACCCAAAACACAAAATACTACTGTATTAAATAAAGTTAAGCTTAATGTTAAGCTGGGCGTAAATAGTATTCATATTCGAATAGTGTGATCTTTATATTTTAAATATCTCTTTATGAAGATATGGATCATTAAAAAGGTAAAGACAATGAATCGATATTTTTGAGATGTAATTTTGTGGAAGAATTCTTTACCTGTATACAATATAAAAAAGGAATTTAGAAAAGCTACTTTAAGGTATGCAGTGAAAGAAGAGCTTTTTATGGGCTTTCGTTGGTGTCATAGAACCTACATGGTATAGTCACTATCACTATACCAATATATGAGTAAATTATTAATCACATAAAAAAAGAGGGATTGTCGGCACTATCTTACGCAAATATTATATGTAAATGTCAGATAATTTTTTTTCTGGCTTCGGTTCATGTATCCCTTTTTAGTACACTGTACGTTCGCCATGAGTGCGCGTGCACTGAACGACCTCGTGACTAATGTCGTGTGGCGAGTGCGCGTGCACTCGATGCACCGGTGGGTAGTTTCCTTTGTCTCTATATGTTGGATAGAGTGGGAAAGAACATCTTGTTTTCATTTCGTCCCGCTCGCACGCCATGTGCGAGTTCGTTTAGTGCACGAGCACCCGAGACGATTATAGCGCTTGTAAAACGGTACAGATTAAAAAAATAATAAAAAAATGCATTGAATTAAATAAAAATAAGACCATTGAGGATAAACTGAACGCCTAAAGCGAATTGAATGCCAAGGTTATAAATACATGTTTTTAAATATATTTTATATGAGAAATCTTGTTTTTGAGATCGACAGATGAGTCTTCTGTAATACTTTTTATTATGAACAATCTAAAACAGAAAGGATTTTCTTAATAATCAAGCACTTTTCTTATATTTATCTTCCATTAGCAACTGAAGAATTTAATATAGTAGGGGAAATTTCTGTATAGAATCCTTTTGGTGCTGATGCCAGGTCGAGTTGTTTTGAGGTTTTAAAAAACATGTACCTCGTTTGGATTTCCTTGTAATAGGTAGTTTTGTAAACATTCTCCAAGACTTGTAGGTTTTCACTTTTGGTAACATAGAAATGATTTATTTAGCAATTAAAGAAATATCAACCTATCTGACGAAATTTTAAAACCCAGAATTAATTTTTCTTATTGTGGTATGTATATACATATATATGCCCTACGTTCGCCTAAATAAATCTGTTGTGGAAGGTATCCTAATTTTAATGGTTTTTGATAGAGTGCTATTTCAGCTTCACTAGTATAGTTTGGCATGGTCATTGAATCTTTAAAACAATGAATAATTTTTTTTTAATCACCAAACTACGAAATCGCATAATTTGAAATCATGTAACACAATGTCTCCTTTAACCCTCTCAACATTATCAGAATATAATGAAACATATTTGAGGATAGTATTATTAATATTCTATGTATCCTTAAATTATCTCTATTTTTAGTTATACTCTAGTAACATATTATTTTCTAACTCATATATAAATACTAAAACATTCCATCTTCAATATTTCTCGAATATTCAACCATTCCAATTTTTTAATCATACTTTTACAACAAGTAAACCTATTTGTATTTAAAACTACTCTTATTGCTCTATTTTGTAATTATTGCAACACCGTTTTATCTAATTTATTAAGCAGATTTAATATTGTTGCACAATAATTATATGAGGCAATATAATAATAACAGTTAAAGTCACTTATTTTTACAAATTTTGATGTAACATAAAATAATACAATGCATGCACAGATCAATTCCAAACATTCTATTGCCTATTTTTGTGATTTACAGTATTATTTTTGTCAAGCCTTTCATTAAAAATGATATCGTCTAACATAGCATATTAGCTTTAACTGTCCCAGTGTGTTATTTATTTGACTCGCGGATAAAATATAATATATTATATACAATGTTTTATATTTCAGTGAAATAAAATTTTCATTAAAATACATATAATTTCACTAACTAGACCAGTTAAAAAGTATCAAACAATTGATTTATAATTTCACTGGTCAATATCAGTGAAACTGTATTTATTTACTGCGAAAATAATCTGATACACCTACGTTCAGAACATTTGAACATCAGATAGGCGCTAGTTAAATTATATGTCTTAGCTGTGCGAGGTCTCCATCCATATGCACAAACAAATGCCAAAGGATGATGGAATATAACATGAGAATTGCGTAATTCAAACAAAGTGCTAATCCACAATAGATGTAAACTGAACAGACCACCACGATTGTTATTTCTCATAATGACCAGAGAATGCATACCCTTTTGTGCATTATGGATTGCACAAACAATATGCCATCAGAAACATCATTGTTATTACCCACTTGCATTATTGACCATCGGAATGTGTTCATCTTATAAATCTCACTCTTTCAAGGTGTGGACATATTTCGTTGCATGATAATATAAACTTTACAATTGGTCATCTGATTTCTGCATGTTGTGATTCGCTGGAGACGTCCTGAATCAACCATACAAAAGATCTGACTGGAGAGTGATCAGACGAGAGATAAGACGATCGAGTGATCAGACGAGATATAGTTCAAACGAGGTGGCAAGGAATATATACGAGGTGGCGTTCCTACGAATAGACGCTCCAGTCACTCCAGAAACGGCACAGACACAGTCCTGCGACCCCTTCGTCGTTGAAACTCAATTTGACAGTTGCCTCCTTTTGCTCTCAAACCTAACCTAAACGAATTACCCAAACCCAACTTTGGTTTTAACAGAAAATGGAATTTGAGTTATAATGACAGCATATAATTTCACTAGCGCCAATCGGTTAAATTATGTTTTCGCTAGAATATATCTACTGGTGAAAATGTATTTGGATAAGATTTTATTGAAACGCTAGGGAAAATACAAATTATCTGGGAATTTGAATTACTTTTCTATTATTTCGCATTTGTAAATGGGTCATTTGGGTTTATGTACATCCCCCCCCCCCCATCCCGCCACTGTTCTAGAACTTTGAAATAAGTAAAATACTCAATTATCTGAATTTAGAGCCTTATCTTCAGAATTCGTTTTAATCCCCATGTTCAAATGCTTTCATTTAAATCGCCATATTCAAAAGGATAATCAAAATAATGAGTGATACCCACCACACATAACAGTGCAACAACGGTGTCCGGGCCGTAAAGTGAAACGCCTGCAACAAATAATGTTTTTCATCTTGATAAATGCTCTTATCAATCTAAATTTTTATTATTATTTAATTATCCAAGTTCTGTTTACATAAAAATATATGTTTAATATTACTCCTTTGACTGTAAATTGTAGTGGGTAAATGTCTCACTTGATGACCATTATGGCGTTGTAGTTCTATACAAAGTTATATTGCTCCCTGTGCAAGAATAGCTTAGTCGTCTGCGTATCAAATGTTATTTATAATTTCCCTTTATTTTTAAACCTCTAGCGCTTAATCAAATATTAGCTCTGTACTTTATATATTAGCTTTAAGAGAAACGTTTTTAATTGAATCGTATATTGTATCATATTAATAATTTAAATATCTGTTCACTCTATGAATATTCCAAATTAATATATTATATATTGAAGGTAAGAATAAACATTAATATTGTTCGAACTCTATTAAAAGAGTAAATAATTGTGAATGATATTTTAAGCTAACAGGCTTTTAAAGATGGCATCAATGCCATAAGAGAAAATGGACTCTTCCTGTCTGAAATATTTTGGTACGAGATTAGCGTCATTAAAATATTTATTTGATTATATTATACCCTTTTTACTTTCGTATATAAAAAAATAAAGAGTGAAATAATCGACAAAAAATGGTATTGATTTTAGACACATTTTTTTGATTTCAAATGCATCGCACTAAATCCAATAAATAAAATATGCATGAAGACAATTCTACACTGTCTATTCACAGCATCGTTTAAATACACAAGTGCGTACTATGTACCATTTTTAGGTCAATTGAAAATTTGATGCAGCGCCCAAGCATGTCTTTGCATATTTGTATCTTACATTCTAATAATATCGATGTACATACATAAAGTAAGGAGGGAAAAAACATATAGATATGAAAATATATTTTTTATAATTGATAATGAAATACTGACGTATATTGAAACAATATTTTACATAAATACAATGTAGCATATTATCTGTTCAAAGTCTAAACGATTTTGAAATCATTTTTCTTATTTAAAAAAAAGATTACGATAAATAATTTTATATATCGATACATTGTATGAAATACTATATAAGGTCAATATCAATTGAATGTTGCATTATTGTATACTTATTAAAGCCAATTGACTTACTGCGATTAACTTTTTTAGAACAAAATGAGATGACTAAGTATTATATATAAATAAAGTATACTATAAAAGAAAGTTATCATTTGGTTATACAATTTTTACACTGTCATCATAATCATTACATTAATACAATTACTATATTTGTTTAATATAAACTATCTTATAATAACAAAATAATTGCTAGCAATTTTAGCAGGCATGTTTAGTTATATTTGTAATATATTTCATTTTATTTTAAGCAATAGGTATCGGAGTGACTTGATTGGTTTAAAACAATAAAGATAAAACACGGCTACTAAAACTGGTAAAAATCTGATTAAAAAATGACACACAATTTAAGAATGTGCTGAAATTGATTAGCTACATTATTAGCAACTTCAACATTCTTAATCAGAAAATCAAAATAATAAGATCATAAGCTATTATTGTATTGATTCCATATTTAAAATTCAATGCTGCTGTTAATATTAGCAGTCGATTCATAAAATAAACTAATAAAATATTTCTTTATTTCTTATAGTGAAATGGAAAAATTAGAATGACGAATAAATAACAGATTGTTTTCTAAGAATATATATCTATCGTCTCTTACCGAACTAAAATAAATATATATTTTTATAAATGTATGCATTAATTTGACGATGGTAATATTGTTTATATATGTTGAAATAGTAAAATTGTTAAATAATTAATATTTAAGGGTTGTATATTTTCAATAAGAATGACATATGTATCGGTGTAAAGTTGTATTTATTATTAATAATTTATATATAAATAAGTAAATAAAAATAGTATCTAAAAAGTTTAACAATCGCAAATTTTACTGTAGCAAATAATGTACGTGCGTTGCAATGAACTAGTCAAACCAAGTGAGAGCGCTCAACAGGTTGTGACTCAACAAACGTCTACCAATCGATCCGGAAATATATTTTTGTTGTTGTGAATTAGAAACTATATGATAATGACGCCATACAAAAAAGTGCAATATAAATTAATTACCAACTAAAATATCGAAAATGGACGATAGACGCGTTCTGCGTTGTGACTTGCCCTTGAGAATAAATTGTGAATTTACTAATATAATAAAGTTGTTTCTATTATAAATTGTTCACAATAACATTTAAAAAAAATACATGAAAAACTGTTTTATGTTAATATTGTATTGTGTCCATTTATTTAATGCATATACATATATTTTTTGCCTATTTTAATTTAAAAATAACTATATACTCCTTATAATATAGGGTCAAAAATAAATTACATTAGCACAAAAAAATAATTGGTGTTTATATTTCTTAGTTTAAATTTATGTTATTTTATTATATGAGCCATTATAAACAGTGTTTTGATTTAATTCACTGTTGTTTTGACATATTGAAGGTTCTCCATTTCGGTCTATTAAAAAAGATTGATACGTGTTTTTGTAATCCTCAAAATATGTAAATGTTTAATGGGTTTATTTATATAAACATTGACCAAGTGAAATTATAACCTAAAACCACACAAAATAAATAAGAAAAGCCGAATTTAAATAATTTTAACTAGGGAAAATATATTCTAGGATGTCTTCGGCAGATTTTATAAAGACGTCACAAATGTCCATTTGTGCGCAAACTTGAAGCCGAAATAATGGCTCTCAGATTGCAAGTATGTAGTATGTAAAATCTTGTTCCTTTGTAGATAAGGTTTTGCGCTGCTGTTTACTTATTGAATCATTGGCGTGCCGGCAGACGTATTTTACACGTTTACTTCACGGATGCATGTTTCTTGGAATACATATAGACATTCCAATTAGGTCAAAAACAAAATATCTCAAATACACAAGACTCAAAATGCATTAAAAAATAATATCATACCCAATTTTATTTGAGTACTACATATAAAATAAGTTACACTATTAATACCTGTACTATTGTGTCAATGACAATATTTCGGTATTAAAAAATAAGGGAAATACTGATATTTAAAGATTTAAGTTTGTAATTAGGAGTAGGGGGGGGACCGCCCCGTGCGGCACTTTTCGCCATGGAAGGATTGTACATGTACTGTGTTTTTTAAAACTGAATGCACTAACAAATATGTGTCCACGAATAGCTAAGAAAAAATGTTTATAGCCTGGCCGGTCATATAATGCCGTCCCTATAAATAAAATATGTTCAGAATCAGTAAAAGTCGAAGTTACCCACTAAAATAATGAAATGCCTGATAACCTTTTACATATATCATCAAACTTTTAAACTGTTTTGTATATTTTTTATATACATATAATATGTAAAGGGTATGTACTGGAAAGTGTTTTGGCATATTTAAGACATGCATCAAGTTATTTTCATGTACATAGTAGGTGACTTAAGCATGTAACAAAAACAGGTACATAGTACAAAGCTTACTAGGGAATGGAGTATAACGTAAGAAATAGTACTTTCAGGAAATTTGCAGTCAAAAGTAAAAGAAAAACAAAAAAATCGCGCTGCACTTCAAAATGAGCCTCGTTTTGTTTGAATAGTAAATGTCTGTAATGAAAATTTTATTATGTACTTTTTATAAAATCGAGCGAGAGATAATAATGTTAAAAACATTTTTATTATATTTATCATATACAATATATTATTTTAATTTGGCTGTTAATATACATTTTGTATTGTGCGGGTTTAAATAATAGCTGGATAGAAAGCTACAAGAGCAATGTTTTCACCAAACAAAACGTTAGTGAAATCGAGATTTCAGAGCACTCGAGAATATTTAACAATGGCCACGGATTTTCTAAATCATCTATAAATACAACATAAAACATGTAACAGTTTCAAGACACACGTCTAATGCTTATGATTTCGCATCGAATAAGCATTGTTATATTAATCATTTGTAATTATCGTATGATCGCCCATATATATCCACCTGGAAGCTTAGCTCTCACTAAGAAATGTATTGTAAATGAAGCTTAACAACAACACGATTGGTTCTAAGTTCACGTGCTTCCTTAAATTAACAACATTAATTTCACTCGGCTTCCAGACAATGAAGCCATATTTTAAGATGCTACGAGCTAGCGTATCGTACAGAATGCGAATCGCAAGCTTTAGCAATGTGAAAATATATTATCAACTCATTACATATAACATATGAGCTGATATATGTACATTATAATATAATAATCAAATATTAGTTCATCATAATTTTTTTTGATTATTAAGCATTTTAAGATTTATTGTAATGCAAATTAATTACATGCTGTTTGTTTGTTGAATTATAATTGCTCAATAAATTAACGCATTAAATACTTAAAAGTTAGCAAACCACAGAAGAAAGAATATAAATGTAATTGCAAAAGAGTGCCTAGTAGAGCGACGAGCTGAAGAGAGTAAAATATATTTTTACCATGATATTATCATCGAGACACTCTACTATTAGGAAAGCTTATAAATATTTTCAACACTTTGTAATGCTAGAATTAAAAATGTACCACCAATTTCTAGTGCAATCCCTTTTTATTTATTTTTTATTAATTTATTTAGCTAATTTTTACACTAAACAAATTTGAACTAAATATACATATAATACATAACATAAACAGAAAAATGTTAATGAATGTAAAATTATTATCTGCATATATTTTTAAAAAATAATAAAATATATTGCAATTTTAAACATAAAAACAACTCATTTTTTGGGGCGTTTTTAGGACCCCAGGTTCATAAGTAAATGTGTGTATAAGCTTAAATATATAAAGGTTATTATAAAATAATAATAATTCTCAATGGTCTCTAGTCGTGCGCATGCAGTTGCATGTATGCTTGCCAATAAATTTAAGATTTGAAATTTTTAAATAGAGATGTTATGCCTCTATTTTAATTTGTGCTGCCCCAGGCGAACAATTTGTGCAGCCTGCCTTTCGGAGCGGCCTTGGTTCTACAAAAATAGCGATATTAGCCTTGGTTCGGAGGTCCATCAAAATTCTCACATGTGAAAAATCACGCTCAGGACGTCTCCAAAAAACTATTCAAAGTATATGGCATAAAATTGGTGAATAACCAATCCACTTATTGTGTTTCTTGCTATAGATGACCATAGAATGTAATGGCAACAAAATAGGGTAACCGCGCACGTTGCCCTTATATTGCTATATTATAATAGCAATATAAGGGCAACTGCTAAAGTGTCACTTCAGATGCTGAACTGCAGTGAACTTTCGAAGAAATAATAATTTACAGAATTTTTACTTTTCACCGCCCAGCGCGTTTCTCTGATCCCACGGCCTCTGTTTTCTTTTTTTATTTATATTCTAAAGCAGAAGTTTCCAAAGTGTACGCGTACTCCAGGAGTGATAATTACACGATCGTAAAAATAAAAAAAAAACGAGAATTTGGCAGTTGTGTTGAGTTGACAGCAAATCTTTTAGATATTTTTTTTTTACTAATGTATGTACTAATTTTAATCAATAGTAGCAATGCCATACCTAATGGCTTGTTTTACGTTTTGAAGCGAGAGAAAACTATGTGAGAGTGAAAAATGTGAATGGACTTATTATTATAAATAATAATATAATAAAAATCTTACTTATATCCTGTCAGGATGTCCATTAACGTGCTCTTGCCCGCTCCGGATGGTCCCATGATTGCCGTTAATTCTCCAGCTTTGAATTCGCCTGATATATCTTTCAATATCGGTCTCATGCCTGAAATATAAATTTTTGTATAAAAGCTAATTTACAATGTACGTATTTATTGCTGTAGCGAATACAGGAAAATTAATATAAATAATATTTTTTTAAATATAATAATTTTACTAGGAAAGAGAATAATAAATAATAAAAAAAAGAATATATAATCAATAAATTACGGCACTAAGCAACGTAACATAAACTATAAATTAAATAAATGCATTTATTTTGCAACAATAGATAATGCTTATTGGTGAAGAGCTCGTTTAATTTAATTAAACGTTGATAAAGAAATATATGTTATTAGAACAATTATATATAAGATTACTTATGTCAGTGTTTCCAAACATTTATATTAAGAAAAAATGGCATTCAATACTTTATATGTGAAGTAGAACATTACAAAAATTCCCACTATGCAGTCTAATGAATTTCGACGTTTTATTTAAATATAAAATTTATGAAAATATTTTATATAAAAATCGATTTTAACTGATATACATTTGACGCATTTAGTTAAACATTTGCCTTAAATAGATTCGTCAATCAATCGATTAAATTTAATTTAAGAAAATAGCTAACAATTATAAAAATAAAATATTGTTTTAATATAGCCGTTTATAGTTTTCTTCAACAGCCAAATTTTTCTGGAATGGTATTCCTAGTTCTCAATATTTATTATTCAGCTTCATCTTTAATTACGTCAGATAATTGCTTCATAAAACGACAAACTTTTGCTTTTATGTATAATTTACTGAAGATGTGTTAATTTAATTTTTAGATCTTACATATTCAGCTACTCAAGAAAATCCTAGTTATTTTTATCTGCTTAACTATATAAATCGATTAAATAAATGCTAAAAACTTTTGATAAATCTCGATCTGTTTTTTCATGAGACTATATTATAGATCTGCGTAGATTTTGTTCGTATTTTGAACATATTTTAAGCTTTTTGTAATTGGAATATGTTTCGAATGTTCGGATTAGTTGAATCATCATGGCCTTAAGTATAAATTTAAAAATTTTAGGTGAAAAAGACAACAATGTCATCTTGTACCTTTAATCGGAATACACATGCTCAAAACATAATTGCAATCTCAACACCAAAATTTCATATCAAGAAAATTGAAATATTGTTTTTTTGTTCTATGTTCAAGTTGTCTATTTAGTTTTTTGTTTCTCCTGTAAAGTTGTCAAATGAGGAGTTAGCAATTTACACTTTAAGCCATCGATAACTGTTTTATTAACACCTCGCAATAAAATAATTAATTTATTTAAATGCAAGCACCAATCTGTCAATCAAAAAAAATAATTAGGATATCCATTCGACGTCCATTAATTGATTATGTGAAAATGTTCTGACTTCATTCAAACACTTAACAAAACAAATTGGTAAACACAACAAATATTTATTTACAACGTGTGCAGATATAAATAACTATTTTTGTTATAAATCGAAACTGGATTTTCCACATAAAAGGTGCTAATATTTTCTTAAATAAACTGAAAAGACTATTTTCCTGATTATTTATCTTTTAGTGATGACATTAATAACTGTCGAAATTAGTTATGTAAGACATAAAAATAATAAAGCTAATAGATATGTGTCCTTCAAGGACAGGTGGACATCGCATCTCACATATTGCTCCACAGTTTGTCTGCATTTCGATATTACACTATGTTTTAAAAATAGCTATCCTTATCGATATTACTATGAAGTTCTAATATAAGTGCGTTGATCAAAGTATTTTTAAACTGAATTTTGATCAAAAGAGTGTGCAAAAATAATTAACACTTCTCAGAAGTCAAAAATTCACGTCAAAAGCAATAAAATCGTCACGGCGCCGTCGCAGTGGGAACGCTCGGTACCTTTTTGACGTGGATTTTTGACTTCTGAGAAGTAATAATTGGTTTTTGCGCTCTCCTATTGGGCAAAATCTGGTTTAAATATATTTTATTCGATTCTCACTCGTAATATTGTTATAAAAATTCTTAATATAAACACTTGATGATCGAGCGTTTTCACCACAATGGACCGATTTTATTGCTTTAGACCTGGACAGGAAGCTCACTATATGGCAACACTGAGCAGCAAAGAAAACACGACTAATTATCAGGTAAATATTAGGAATAGATATTTTTAATAATTTTCAATGCCTAATTTTATTTGTAGCATAGAAAGGGTTAACTCGTACCTATTATTTTTTATTCAAGAAATTATACTACGATGTTAAAAAATATATAAAAGGTCATTTTTGTCACGAGGCCCGGAATCATTGTTTTCCTATGGGGCCGGGTTCGTTCTCGGCGGCCCTGTATATATGTATTTGTAATCAGCTCATATTATAGACAGTTCACAAATAGAAGGAAATAAGATAATTATTACTAAAAAAAATGAATCCACCATCCATATAAGTGCCGACAAAGTCGGTGGAATATTCATAACAGCTCGGATTATCTCCAGCTGTTTGAATAAGAATATAATCATGATTAGATAAGTAATATGCAATAACATGTCTGTTTTCGTCCCGAAGTATGGTGTTGGCCAGACTTGTAGTACCGCTCCTAAGCATCAATCAAATTATAGGGGCGATGGACTTCTTGGACTTTTATCGATGGTGTATAATCTTATTAATTATTCGCTAACCTTGACCTAGTATATGCCGTTTCCTTTGAAAAGCCTCAAAGAAAAAAACATAAAAGTGGTGCATTCAATCATACAATTTCATCAAAAATAATATATTTTGTAAAAGATCAGTCAAGAGAGGCAATTTCCTTAAATTCGTATATAATAGGAATATAATGACACATATGTATATTATGTAGATTATTAATCGCTTTAGTGTATTCAACGTCGCTTTCAATTTTTAAGATCAACATTAGTACCGTCATTTATACTTTTTAAAACAATGGATTTGGATATTTCATAAACGTGATTTTTTATATACGCCCAGGATTATAAACAGTCTGTGGTATCGCTGGATGTTTTTGTAATGGTATTGTTAATACATATTATCTGCACTTCCTTGCTGGACTTTACACTGACGATAAAATTAAATAATAACCAGCATAGTGCATCATACTTGTGACAGTACTATAATTCTCTTGATATCATAAACATATGTATGAATATACTATGTACATGCGAGTATTGATTAAAATCAGATTATTATCGAAGGTTAAATTTTTCAATACCTTATACAGTGATTCTTCTCAAAGAAAGTTTAGTTTTGAACTGGATGATAAACATTTGGACTATTGGTGTTTTACTAAAAAAAAATAGTTTTTAAACCATCTATTTTTTGCATACAAGTAGTAAATACATCAATAAATAAAATAATTATTTAAATTTATTTATTTATTTTGATGCATGTGATAAATTAAATACATTACTGTATTCCGCATATTTTGCACAACTTTAAGTCAAGCTTAAAAAACATTTTAAAACAGGTTTTCAGTTCATGAGTTAACATATTCTCGTAACGAATTAAACAAAGTACACGGTTTTGCGAAAATCATATAATTTGCAGTTAAAATCCAAGAAATAAACGGTAAAACCAGCTTTATAAATTACTACAGATTTTTAAAAAAGTTGATCAATTACCAGTAATACGATTGTGCACTTTATTTTATTATTACTTTTTTAAAGTCAATATTGATACTTTTTCATAACATATTTGTGATAAACAACAAATACGATAACAATACATATTTTGTATTACTCAAACTATGACGGAAATTATGGTTTACGGCGTTACATTAATATATTATAAAAATATAGTTTAAAATTGAAAATATCGAACCCCTTTGCGGGTTTAAAATGTTACCACTTACTCGAAACGACCTTAGAAGTGAATGTATCGTTTTTGAAATATTACGTCGTAATATATTATAAAATGAAGGCTATCAATTCCTTCAGTAATTTGTGTTTAATACATGAAAATAATATTTTATACATTAAGGGGGATTATAGTTTAATGCAGTGTAACCACGCCGTCGATAAAGTATCAATAAAAATGTGAATTATTTTCAATCGAAAGTAGCAACAAAATAATAATATTATCTGCCTCTTTTGCCTATCTTTACCTTTGTGCCGATTTAATACACTTATCAAAACAGGTGTTCTTTCACGGAAACGAATACGATTCTTTTGTGTTCTTTTCAATATCGAAACCGCTGAATAGCACTAGATAATGTGACAGATGTGCTATTGATAAAAGTAATGACAAAAATCTAATTTTTACAAATCGCGTGACAATAAAAATATAAATTATTTTATACGCGGAGACTGCTTAAAAAGTTTCCGAACTTTCAAAATAGCTTTGTGTAATTTATGGCGTTGGTTAGCCACATAACTTGCATATATAATGTGATTTGTTTTTGCGCTACGTGCAATTTTCATTATGGTTGAGATCTATGAGCAGCATTTATACATGAAACGCAAAAAATATGTTTATTTCATAATACGTTAAAGTTATTAAAAACATCATAAAATAGTAGTAGTAGTTTGAACTTCAGGCAAAAAAATTTAAATTTCCATTAACCTATGCGTATGTCTAAGAATAAATCTAACTTAACTAATCAACATCAAAAACAATAGAGCTACCTGCAACTGTTTACCAATCTAAGGACAACCAAATGTTGGCCTCTGATTTTAATAAATTATAATTGTTTGGGTTTAATATAAATTTATACAGGACGCAACTGAATTCTAAGTAAGTTTTTGTAAGGAATACATACAGATGTACTAGATTTAATAAGAAAATCCTAATATCTATCCTAAGTCTATGTTTCGTGAACTCTTTCAGAAAAATGGCGTTTAGGTTAGTTAATATGTTCTTTACTCGAAAGTCTTGATTTGTGCTCGATTTGATATATGACCAAGTTTACAGAATTATTTATTGTATTTTGGGGGATCAGATGGAGGAATGGAGAAAGGAGTTAAACTATGGAGATAAAATTATTCTAGATATATAACCTTTAATTAAAGCAATGCTCTTGCTATCGATAAAATAGTTTTCCTAGCCTTGAAGCTACTGCTTCATGTTCTGAAAGATTTACATGTAAATAATTATTTCAAGAAATGGAAACATCATTTCATATATAGTTAATATATACTATATATGAAATGATATAAGTTGTAAGCCAAGATCATAAAAAAGATATAAAATCAAACATAGCAAATTTCTGTTGCGAAAAAATATTAAAGAAATTACTATTAATGCAGTTTTATTTCATAAATTGGGTTAATGTGAACTAAATTATTGTTTTTTCGGGATTCTAACACTGAGGGTTGTGACTTCGCAGCCAGTAAGACTATGATGGGCGAGATTTATTCTCCGAACAGTGGCGGAGAAGCTGGCGCAGGGATGTTGTCCTTAAAAGTTCTGGTTGAGTGTGGCAGTTTAACTACAAATATTGATATTTTAACTATGAAGTAATGCATCCGGTTTATGATTAAGAACCATTTGTTTAATGTTACGTGCTTATCATTTTTCATAAGAGGCAAGCGTAGCGCGACCAACTGATGCCTCTCCTATCCCCTTTAATTATATGTTTATAAATAAATTCACATTAGGGACGAGGACACACTCACGAGGACAGTTTACTTTAGGCGGAACTTTTGCTCTCAAGAGAAGATTCATAGATTAAATATCGACTAATCAAACGCATAATTGTCACAGATTAATTTAATGGAATGTTGTATAAGATCAGATATAATCAGTCAGTATAAAGTCAGATTATCGTATAAAAAATATCAAACTATATTTTATCGTTTTTTACTCAAAATCTTTTTGTATAGCCTTCGATATATACAAATATATATAATTTTAGGAAATTTGTTCCACGTAAATAGATATTTGTAACAATACGGCCCTACCAAATTCAAAAGTAACGACCTTTGAAGCAATTTCCTTATGCGCGCTTCTACACATTTTGAATCGGAAGGTTAACATTGAACGTTTTAGATGTCAATGTTAAATGTATAATATATGCGCGAAGCCGCGCTAAGGTGAATATTGAATTACATTTCACATTTAATAGTACGCGTCAGGTGTCAATGGTAATACACTATTATATTAAAAACTATACCATATTATCTCAGAAATTATTTCTTTATTAACAATAGGGAAAACTACAGCTGTACAGAATGTTTGAGTATCAATGTTAGCACACGCTCATTCTATAATATATATAAAAAATATTATTAATAATAATATATTGAAAGTGATTGCGCTGAATGTATATTATTATTATGAAATCGTTTTAAGCACTAGATAACAGTAAATTTATGTACAGAGCAAAAAATAAATAGAACATTGACCCACATTGCTCGAAGCACATATCTAACAAAACGCAAAAAAGATCAAAGGACAAACATGTGGTGTACTTTTTTTGTACCACGTAAAAATATATTGACGGAAAGATTTTTGATCTAATCTTGCGGGGAATATTATGTTTCGGGTTTTTTTATCAATAAATTGTATTCATGTGTATTTCTATTGCTATCTTGCTTTCCAAAAAAGTTGTAATGCAACAAACGTGATTAGTTTGTATGAAATGGCAATGGCTATACTTTTTAACTATTGAAAACTTTAAATATAATTATATTATATTATAATTAAAAAGTATTTGAGAATACCGATTCTTTTGACCGATCAATGCATTGTTTCCAGCTGTGTTCCAATATTTTTCTTGCTTATTGTATCCTTATTTTAGTTTGTATGAAACTGGCAATGGCTACAATTTTTTAACTACTATAAACTAGGAATATAATTTGTACTGATATGGAATTTTAAAAAGGTGCGTATTTGAGAATACCGATTCTTTGATCATGTCTACAGATGTGTTCCGATATTTTTCTTGCTTATCATGTACTTATTTTAGTTTGTATGAAAATAGCAATGAATTTTTTTTTTAAATACAATTAGTACTAATAAGTAGTGCTAAAAGGTGCATATTTAAGAATACCGTTTATTTTACAGATAATATAATAATATTGTTATACTAAATTTGTAATAATAATTTATTTTTGTACTAAAAACACTCCTCTTACCATCCAGCTTTGCCTTTTCATTATGTAAAGGTCATGAGATACTTTTAATGCTACTAATTCATCAACTTTAAAATGTAAATAAAAATATTATTGTATTTGAAAAATATTTAAATACCCCACTTTTCTGTATGTGTATGTAGATATTAGTTCTATTTATAATATGCAAATAAATGTTTAATTCTTTGTTTATTATATTAAAGCTAAATCTGTAAATTTGTATATTAAACAAAATACTAGAATGTATGCTAATTTGGTTTATGTTTTTGTTTTTATATTTGTCAAGCAATTTACCCTCTAACTAGTGTAAATGGTATTTATTTGGTAAGTTATTTATTGGCCAAGTCACGCAGATGGCGCGTGTCCATACAAAAATCGCTTTACACAAAATCATCGTACATTCAAAAGATCGAACGACTCATAAGAGATCGAACAACGACTATTTACGAAAGATAAAGAGCAGTTGGTGGCCAACTATTTTATCTTAGTTGCACGTGTAGCGCAAAGAGATAGTACACAATATGATTCATCGTCGCATACTACGTACTAATATTATTACGTTCTTTATTTATATGCAGTTGTTCTACGTATGTTTCTGAAGATATTGCGCGCAAAATATTACGTTTATAATGATCTACGTAAACTATAGTAATTCGTAGATAGTTAAAAGATCAAGCAATAATAATATACACGCAAATAAGTACGTTATGAAAAAAATAGTTTTTGGCATATTTCCATAATATTTTTTTTTATTATTTTAGATTACATGCATATAAAGCGATTGTACTGTTAATGAACGTTAAACGTACAGTACAAATGATAATGGTAATACTAACATAGTAAAAAAATCAAAGTAAAACTAACATGATCTAACTTATATATTAAAGTATTAAATATTTGTGCAGTAATATAGTTATCTACAGTAATATATAACATACGCCTGAGTAACTGATAATCTATGGTCGTGATTTAATTTCCGCAGCAAAACTGCTTTTTATTTAACAGTATCAACCGCACTGTCATTAACCATTTGAGCGATATCGCCGTACATGTACGGTGGTCGATCTTTCACTGCTTTGAGGTACCCCATACAGTTATATATTTACATATATAACTGAAGAAATAATAAATAAAAAACAATATATTTACATAATTTGATTCAATGTAAATATTTTTGTAGAAAATAATACCAATAAATTGAAGAGTATGAAATAAATTACCATAATAAAAAATATTTTAAATTAATTTTATAAGAAAACTATATATTAATATAAAAAAATCACAAAAGCCGAATAATATATGATAAATATGTAAAATAAATTAACAGAATTTAATAATAAAAGTGTTGTGTTGAAAAAACTACTAATACAAAAAAGTAGTGAAATAAATTAAAGCAATAAAACGGTCACTTTTTTCTATAATATACTATAAATACAATATAAAATAATAATAAATAAATAATTATGAAAAAATACATAAAATTAACTCACTCCAATGTGTATACTAAGAAATTAACAAATGTACATAAATTAATTCACTACTCAAAGCGTTAAGGGTTTTATTCTACAAACAATTTTACAATAAAATATAAAACGAATAATGCACATATTTATTTATTTATTGTAGCTCTTCCATTGCAACATGGTAGACGTTAGCCCAATGGGTTACAACGGGGTAAACAATCAACAACTACTAAATAATAAGTGTGACACATTAAAAAAACTAAAGTCTGTCAATCAGTGATATACATATATTTTTATTATTTATTATAAGCTATTATAATCAATTTAAATTTCTCATTACAATATTCATCCGTGAGATACGGAAAATTTAGGAAAACCTAATCTGTGAAGATTGATCGGAATTATGATTTTCTAATAATTACTAATTCCGATCTCTCAGAAACGATTAAAATTGAAAAACACTATGGTCCATAAGGGATTCAAACTAAGGTTTAAAAAAACAAATAACATTATTATTTAAATTTAATTTAATGAAGATCAAAGGGACAGGTTACCTTAATGCGTCACAATGGTCAAAACAGTTTATAGTATTATTACAATACACAAAAGAATACTCCTATACTACAAGTAAGATAAAAAATAATACATAGTAAGAAAAAAGTATTAAATTATAGGAACCGGACCAGCTTCTTGTAGCTTACATTAAACAGATTAATGTGCAATTCCAGCGTATTAAGGAGTCAGATAGCGAGAGCCATAGGCAAATCGGCAAGTGCAGATGTTCTGGCTCTAACATGCAGCAAAAGAGGACGCGATCGTGATTCTAGAAGATGTTCCGGAACCCAAAACTAGAATTCCTCAAGAATAATTATTAAAATCATCAATTTCTAACTCCCGTATTTACGTAATTAATAAATAACGTGAAGAGTATAGGACCCATTACTCAAATAACTCAAGAAAAACCGAATTAAATCATTATGACGACGTCTTGAGAATCAGAGCAAAAATACGTTTTAGAAAAGCAGCGAGACGCTCCAAAATTAAATCAGGAACCAAACCACTTGTCAAAGCTGTATTTATGATCTGAATGCTCAGTTTCCTTGATCAGTATTGAGCGGAAGGCGAATATCTAAAATTAATTTCGCTGAATGATAATTTATAGTGATATTGTGTAGCTAGAATTTATCTACAGTATTTAGAAATCGTACGATTTTAAGTCACTTTGCATTTAAAAGTCCAATTTTTTATTTAAATTAGTTCAAAATTACACTTACAAACATCGAATCTAACAACATACAACGTTTGCTATTAAAGTATATAACCGGTTTTTGTACCTGCATAAGTTAAATAGAACTACGCATCTAATGATACACAAAAAGTCAAGCATGAAATATATACACACGTATGTATGTATTCTTATAATTTTATCAAACTTAAAAGCAATTTTACTGTGTGTATATATAATGTGTTATATATATAATACAACAGCTTGAATAGGCAAATGAGTATTTAATATATTATATTTGTCGAACAGTAAAATAAATATTTATTGATGAACTATTGTGAGATGATATATAAAGCGAATGACACGAGATTATAAACGCGTTTAGTTAATGTAATATATATATATTTATTTTTAATAGTATATAATTTATTTTTAATAATAGTATCATTAAGTTGATCCCGAGCGAAACTAGGTTACTAATTTATAAAATGTGTTTTTTTACAATATATGTAATATAATAACGTAAACAATGAAATCTTTGTTTCTTAACATTTGATAATTATAGTGTCAGTTTTACAATATAAATCAAATAGAAACCGGCTTGTGACGTTGCAAAATATGTTCGATTAAAAAATAGCGATTCTTATTCAAGGCTTAGCATTTTGAGCCTTTATACGAAAATAATATTCAAATGTAGATTTGTTTAACTGTAAAGATATATTGGAATTGTTTACTTACTCATATTATAACCTTGCAAAGTTAATCTGTAATTCAGTCAGAATTTTACAATATAACTTTTAGTAGCCTTAACTCTCTAGAATGTCGTTCTGATTTATAAATATAGCATTTCTAACAATATTATGTAAGCCCATTTTTTCGTTTTGAGGAAATGACGCAAATGTTGAAAATAGAACGGATAATTTCTGCCTGAATTATAGAACCTTTACTTCAGCATGAAACAAACAAACAAAACACACATTTCTATTTTTTTGACGCTGATCTAAAAACGAATGTGCATCATTATTATGATATTTGTGAAGTTAATGACAGGTTTTGGTATTTATTCGATTTTAAAAGTGGCATATTTATGAAGACATTCGATTTTATTTGTAAAATGACTTTTATTTAATTACAAATTTTTGGTCCATTCCTCTCAAATATATTACTGTGCTCCAGATTTTTATCTATTGCTTAGTAAATTACAATAACAATGGATGCTTAAATTTGACGATTAGTTATGAACCCAAGAAAAATAATAATTAAATTTTCATGGTAATAAAACATTGTCTATTTAATACTTAACATAACCCAAGGCTTAACCTAAGACATTATCAAATTGATCTGTATTCAAATACAAAGTTTTAAAATGAATATGTCTTCTCCTATTATACACATTTTTTTAGATTTTTGACAAGAAAACTGTCCAAAGTTAAAGCTAAAGTTAATTGAAAACATCATATTAAATTTATTAATTTTTTAAAGGCATGTATGACATAACCCAAGTATTAAATATAAGTAAAAAAAATCATATCCTACCAAATTATTGAAAAAATCATGAAACATAACATATTTTTGTATTAAATATACCAAATACCAATTATGACAACAACGTGTTAACTTTAATATAGTAAAATAACACTAAACAATTAAAAATAATTTTATTTTTATTTCAATCAGTTAAATTTTAAATTTTAGATACGTAGTTAAGTAGTGTTTGTAAAATGCAGTTAGTTGTTAAGGCCAAGTTTTAAGTATGACGGTTAAGAACAATAAAGAAGGTAACGGCCAACTAGCGCGCGGTCGGGAGTGACTTTCCGAGTGCCTAATAAATATTTAAGCAGTGCTCTTGACTTTGATTTCATTGCCTTAAAAAACCAACTTTGTAAAATGCTACAGATATACATAAAAAATATAAACATAATTGTATATGTACTTATATTTGAAGGAATTAAAACAACACGTGTAGTTTTTATATTATAAAGTAATAACAATTATCGACAGTATTTAATATACGTGCGAGTGCTAAACTTACTAGTGGCCGTTTTGCGCTATGTCCTCATAATAAACAGTACTATGAACACGCAAGTATCATACGTTTTTTAGTATAGATTATAAAAAATATATAAACAAAAACAGGAAAAAATTGTTTGATAAATATATCATCATGTTTGCATTATAGTGACAGTAATAAAAATAGTTAATTTTTATACCTTTTATAAAAATATAATTAAATATAAAACACATTTTGAAGAACATACGTATCATGTATACTTATAAAAGATAATTAATGATTCCTCAGAACTTTCACACTGTCATCGATAGCCTTTATACATTATACATTAATACTGCATAGTTGTGCAACTACGCAAAAATACTTTGTGAGACACAAACATAAAACATGAATCATTCAAAAATGTTCATTGATAAAAAGTATGGGAAGTCTGATTCCATGCAATATTTACATCATAAGTGAGATCGTGATATAAATATTACATAAGGCAAATCTACATTTTTAAAGTATGCAATAAAATGTTATTTATTTAATATTAATATTAATGTATCATTGATTATCAATAAATAATAATAGAAAAAAATAGGTTGTTCGACATTAAAACACAAGAAAAAAATCTGAATCTTCCTGGTATTTTTTAGCCTTCTAAAACAATTGTTGATAAGATATGTATTAAAGATTATTTTTAAATTAATAAATATTGAGTTTTATAAATTTTATGTGGAAACGTTATTTTTATTGAACCATTTTCTTAGTTCTTTAAATATAATAACACTTAAATAGTGACACAACTTTTAACTTTGATAACGGATATAATAAACCATATTCTAATAATGATTATGTAAATATTGTCCCTGCGCCCATTTGATATCAAAATATTTTTTTATCTGCCCTAACCTCATGTGAACAAAACTAGTTTAACTAAATTCTAACTCAACTTGTAATTTACAACATTACCTGTATTTTTGTAATGTATTATACAATATTACCCAGATTTTTTAATCGGTAATAAACTGATGTGATTGTGTGATATTACATTTTATTGTTACACTAATCGTTACTTGATATTATAATGTGATCACTGCCCAAAACTCGTAATAATTGAATAAAAAAAAGCTAATTCTTTTTATGATAATGTTCGTTGTACTAATGCCTTGTAAAATAAGTCAATTAACAAATCATTTGCATAACTCTTGAATATAAATAATTAATAATCATAGCGATAATATTATTGTGTAGATAGATAATGCCTGTAACCAAACAAGGATTTCACTGACTATCTTATCTTTCATCTACACATAATGTCAATATTAGTTTACGATACGTTCACAAAGGGTTAATATATTATAGAACGTATAATACAACACAATGGTGTATATATTAATTTTTATAAAAAAAAATATAATGTAAATTATACAATAATGTATGGAGTATTATTTTATTCAATCAGTTGGAAAAATTGTGTCAGTAATATTATAATTATTCGCGTTCTATCCTGTTATTGATAACCTTTAAGTGTTTGTTTTTTAAGAAAATAGGTAAATTACATCATACGACGAAATTATAATCGCGGAAGGTTATTTTTTAAGATAATTTTATATTTTTTGTGACTTCTATACTGATGTTTTTGCATTTTAGGTACTTATAGTTAACATGAATAAGCATTTTATGATATTTTTTATATATCACAAAGAGGATGTACCTTCTGAATAAAATATCGTATTAAAATGTTCATAATCAAGGTTTATAACATAGCTTTAAAAATTCGTCAATATGGTAATAACATAAAAAGTTATCAGACGTATCTTCATTAGAATTTATAATGTAATACGTTTTTCGTATCATTTTTTTAAGAAAATAATCTTATTTTTGTATATAATTAAGCAATAGAAGAAAAATATTTCATTGTTATTAAAAATACACGATAACATTGTTTTTTTTTTTAATTTCTAATTATTAGTAAATGTTTGTCGAATTGAACTTAATACTCTTAAAGATACTAGATTGGATTTTAAGATAAAAATCAATTTAAATATTCATTTTAGTCAATAGTTGCAAATTTAATTTTTTTATTATCAATCTATTTAACCTTTACTAAATGGAAAATTATAGTAATTAATTGAGCTATGACAAATTTATGGATTTTCATTTAAAGTGCTGAAACACGCATTAGTATATAATACAAATAATAATAAAACATATTATTAAAAACATACGCAAAAATAATTAAACGTTGATTAAATTAAATCGTTACTAGGAAAAAAGTACGTAATATAAATATTTTTTAACTAAAATTTAATGCGAAGTTATATGGTGTGATGTCAATTAACACGAGATTTTGTTAATATTTTCTAATATTAAAAGAAAATATTGTCATATCATTTAATGAAATATCATGAAGTTAGGTTTGGTTAATTCGTGTAGGTTAGGTTTAGGTTTGAACAGCAAATTTACGTTTCGGAACTGTAAATTGAGTTTCCAAGACATTTTAGAACAGCATATAATTTCACTAGCGCCTATCAATTAAATTATGTTTTCGCTTGTTGCCTTTAGTAAATTTATTTGGATTTCACTATTGAAAATATAAATTCACTGAAAAATACAATTATTCATACATGTAAATGGAAAACTTATGAAAAAGTTTAAATTATTAAATTTTACTATCACCAGTTACATAAACTATATTTTTACTGGTAAAAATATATATCCACTGGTGAAAATGTATTCCGATATGATTTCACTGAAATGACACATTTAAAAAAATATTTTCGGGATAGATTCGAGACTGTTTTTCTTTGAGGGATAACTCGAGAATTTCTGGTTTAGAATCTGGGACGTTATTTCGCCTGTTTAAAATATTTCTTATTCATTAACCTTTGGATACAATGGTGTTTAAAAAAAAAAAATTTACTTATTCATCACTTTTTTCTATACATAATAATTAAATTCATTTAAAAACTGTTACAGGGTAAGAAGCTCACGAATTAATTTACTTTTTCAAGCATCATGACTAGGGATTCCAATCCCGAGCCAAAATTTTGATCCCGGGATTTCGGTATTGCAATTAGCCGATCCCGGGATCCCGGGACCAGTCCCGGGATAATTTTCATGTTATTTTATCGATAAAAATAATTTAAAATGAATAATACAATTTATTTTTACATCTGTTTTTTATAACGTACAATGTATAAAGTACGTATAATTTTAGTCTTGGACTTAAAATAGAAAATAATATATTAAAAATAAAAAAGGGAAGGTCTTAAATATTTATTTAAGAAGAAGAAAATGAACTTTTGACAATGTATGTACATACTATGTACATTCATAGACACAATTAATTGAAAACATTATTTTGAATAAAGCTCACGAAGTAACATCAAAGCATCAAGTGTTTTATCATTTAGCTTTGATCTGATTTTGGTTCCTAAGCAGCCTGCTGCTGAAAAAGCACGTTCAGACTCACAGCCTCAAAGATTCACAGATGACATGTGCAACTCGCGCAAGTTTGTACACGAAATATAACGATGTTGTCAATAATAATTCGATTGTGCTTGATAAATCAACCAATCCGAAAAATTCGGGATTATGTTTTATAATCCCGGGACTCATCGGGTATTGAAAATCGTCCGGGATCCCGGGATCCCGGGATTCGGGATCCCGGGATTGGAATCCCTAATCATGACGATATATTGTTGGTTAGCAACCAAATGGTTAAGATTCATAGAATTTAATTAAATGACATGCATTTTTCTGGCCAAATTCAAGATGGGGCAAATAACGTCCCTGATGTAGTGGTGCCTTGACTTACGAGCTTAATTCGTTTCGTGACAGATCTCGTAACTCAAATTACTCGTATGTCAAATCAATTTTCCCCATTGAAATTAATTATAATGCCACAAATCCAATTTAATAGAGAAAATTGAAATGGATTAATAGCAATTAAATGGCAAATACATACTACCTAAATTTTTGATAAGGTTTATTTTTAAGTTACGCAATAAGTGATATTTTATTTATAATTTATTTATTAACTCGTATGTAAAGACATTATGTCGAGTCAAATTAAAAAAATGATGTATCCCGAAAAAGTCATGTCACTCGTAATTCGAGGTTGTTATAATTTAAAGGTACATTCAATATTTATATATGTAGCTGTATGTAAAAGTTTGCGAACAGGAGTGAATGTAATGAGTTCGATTATGACACAATTTATGTGCTATATTAACGGCATTGCCAACTAAAACAATAAGGTACATATTTCAAGGTAACCGAGATACTATTAATCTGTCATATTTTAAAATGGTACAGATGATTAACCATATATTATTGTATCAGACGAGGTAACTGATATATTTCGGAGGAGCTGTTTATAGTTCTCGTTTCATAGCAAGTATACAAATTTACTCCTGGAAACTATTAACACGATGAATATAAGGATTAATATAAATTTTTATTAATTTTGTAACTATCTGAATTTAATAATCGCTAAATAAATTATTATTTTATAATAAATACATTTGGAGAATGTAGAGAAATTATGGTTCATCTGAATCTATTATTGACAAGAAAGCAGTTTTAATCACGTAATCAAATAATCGCATAGTCTTAGGATAAAGAAAAGACCAACAATGAAAGACTCGCTTGTTGCTAGCATAAGAGATTTCCGTCTCTCCCATAAATTCAAGGATTACTCTTACCTTTTTTGAAGTAACCCAACTTGACTTCGTACATCAGTCCATCGAACTGCAGGTTGATGCTGGTTATTTTCTCGTCGACAGTCGATGCTGCGAATCTCAGCGGTTTTAGATCGAGGCGCGAGGGCCTCGGTTTGCTACCGTTCTGGGCCCTTTCACTGACACTCAAACTCACGCTTTGTTCGCACAGGAGGGCAGATTCGGCGCACCCGGATTGCGGGTCCCCCATCGAAGGGTCCCTCGCCGTTTCTAACATCACACGTGTGTTTACCATCGCCCCCTCATCCGATTCTTTGTTCCGATCGAAAAGGAATAGACTGGGAAGATGTCGAGTCAAGTGGTCGACAGGTTGGACAGGGGCCGGGAGAGATGCTGGTCTGTTTCCGAAGTGGATATCATGATGGAAAATGGCGTTCGTCAGTCAAGAGAGAGGGTCTTTGATATAATTATATCGGCCGCCGAGAACGACCACTCGGCACGAAGACCAGCTCGCGACTGGCTGCGTAATCGTTTGTTTATCTCAGAAGTCAGAAAGCGACCTAGCCGCAGCTGATGCACATCAAACTCAGCTGGCAAAGGTCGGAAACCTCGCACGCACACGCCTGAGCATTAACAAAAGAATAACACGAATCCAACTATTCGAGTATGCTAACTTACAATCGTACACATTGTCGTTATTATAATGATTCATTAGCATACATCGCGAATCCTTTGTTTGGTTTTGGAGATTGGAACATTTGATAATCTTCTATTGCCTATTGGTGTAAAGTTAAGTATTGCAGGCAGGACCGGCGCTAAGAAACGCGGGACCCGAGGCAAGAATCGGGTGCGGTGCCTCGGTCAAAAAAAGTTCGTAAAGTTCGTACATGATAATTTATAAATGTATTTTTTTTTATTATTTAATTTTATAATAAAATAGCGTTTTATTTTATATTGTATATTTTGTGCAACCCGGAACTCGAGATAAAAGGCAAAACATCTTAATTCATATTAATTTATCTCTGTAACAAGTCGAGACAGAATTACAGTAGATCCAGTGGCGTAGCTATGGGGGGGCGGGCCGCCCCGGGCGGCACTTGCTTGGGAGCGGCATATTCGCGATGGAATCGTTTAATGTGATTATTAGCCCTGAATAAACTAAAATTTATGTAAATCTACGAATACCAAGAGCTTAACAATAATCAATTTATTATTTTTAGAAATGCTGATTTTATGACCCAGCAAAAAAATGTATGGGGGGGGGCAATTTTAAGGATTGCCCGGGCGGAAACATACCCTAGCTACGCCACTGAGTAGATCCCGCAATAACACTATAAATTGGGGACATTCTATTTGGGAGCGTGTAGTTGGGGGACTAAATAATAATGTGGTGAGATATTTTCCATTTGGCTCGCTCACACATAAAGTAACGGGCATTCAAATAGCACGTCCCTAATTTTATTATTAGGGGGTCTACTAACAGCAAGATTTTTTTTTTAAAAATAGTATATGAAAAATGAAACTCAAAAATATGTGTTAGAAATTAAGATTATTAAGTATATTAAATAAAAGAAATTAATCAATTAATAAATAAAGAATTATATATTATTTAAAAAAAGTAATAAATTATTAATAAAAAGCAAAAGTAGCATTTCAGTTTAAGTAAATAACATACTTAAATTTATCATTAATTTTTATTTTATTATATATTATAATCATTAAAAAAAATCTTAAAAAGAAAATTCTTAAAAACAGTAGATATTTTACGTTGAAACTAATATTTATAAATATAATATATTCAGCATTGTTCGATTTGCATCAAAACACAATAAATATCACAATAAACACCACAAAACACAATAAACACCAAAAATAATATAATTATTATAATATAATCACTGTTCTGAAAAAAGAAGGACCGGAACGTTTGGGTGATCAATGAGATTTTATGTGAATCCGGAGACTAGTAATGGTTATTTTTCTTTTTTGCGTTGTAGTTATAATTGAGTTGGGTAGTGTACTGTTTAAAATTGTGGTGTCGTTACTATTTAATTAAACTAAAAAAATGACAGATTTTTTAACAAATCTTATCGGAAAGCTGTCTAGTCGTGGGAAAACGTACTATTACACTGCTGTTTATATTGATGTAATTTTAGTGTTCGGCTATTGTGTAGATCGCTTTCTGTTGCTGCCAATGATACACTTTTCGTCGCACGTGATATGATCGAGAAATGGGTTGTTTTCGTTGCTTAAGGAAGCGCAGAAGAAATGGAGAATATATTTAACTTTTGTGTTTAAAATATATTAACCCTAAGGGGTGTGACTTCGCAGCCAAAAAGACGCCGGTGGAAACCGGTAATAATTTAAATGGTGTAAATTTAAATAATTCAATTTGCATGTGAGTTACTATGATGAACGAGATCGTTTTCTCCGAGCGGTTGTGGAGAAACTGGCGAAGGGATGAAGTCAGTGGAAGATCCTCAGAGGCCTTGTAGGTGTGGCAGCGACAGTGTATCAGTGTCGGTGTATCTCCAAGAGTCCCTCTCTGGCCATGGCCGATCATGAACTTATGGTCCTCGTCTCAGGCCGTATCTGATCATGTTTCATCTTGGGCCGTGTCTGCCCTCTCCTCATTGGAGACCAATGAGGGAGAGCTCGCTGACGACTCACAATCATGCAGCGATCATCCAGCCAATTGTTCTTAGAACAACGAAATATACGCCTCTAGACGTTAAGAGACGTTAGTTTGATGGACATCTTTCCGAGTCGAATTGTGCAACGGGAATATTGTAGCCTTACGGTACATTTTGTCTTCCTGTGATATATTGTTTACCGCGACCGTTTCGCAACAAAGAAATATTCTTTCAATTCATCGGTAAATAATTGCGTGTTATTTATGTGAACCCTTTTTTTATATACGTAACGAGGGCTTTTGTGTGATTTCATTTTTTACACTCTATTGTCTGTACACTCATCCCTCGATTTACGCGGTAGATACTACAAGGCTGGGCCCGAACTCCTACTTAAACCATCGTGAGTGACAGTTGTATATTGTAATGCATTGAGGTTGTTATAATTTATTTGGGACATGGTCATTACAGGGCCTTATGGCCAAAAGATGCTTGTGCTTAAAATATAATACAGATTGAAAGAGATAGCAAGTGATTTGATACGCAATTTTCTTAAACAAGTCCCTTGTGACTATTTTATTCACAATGATTATGGAATGTCCCGACAAATTAAAAATAGATAATTAAAAACTTAAGAATAGAAAACTTAAGAAATATTCTGCTTTCTCGCTTCTATTATTCTAATGACAAACACAAAATTTTCAACATCATTTGATTATTATGCAACTGCTGGATATTCTGAATATAATATTCTGAAAGAAATAATAGTACCCACCAACAAATTACGAATGACCGTTACATTTCTATGCAATTAAAAATCGTTATAAAAATCCTAAATTTGAAAGAGTTAAAAATACTTTGCGTTGAAAGGGTTAAAAATACTTTTTGTAAGCTTAAGCCTAGGGCACTGGAAAAAAAGGGGAGTCACACAGTCGGAAAAATAGTTAGCATTTTGTATTTTGAAAAATTAAGAAAAGCCCTGTCTAATCTTTCCCACAATATAAATGTATATTACGGCAGAACCTCGTTTAACGAGCATAGTTCGCTTCAAAATCTTACTCGTAAAGTGAGACAATTTTTCCCATACATACATATCAATGTGAAATACGATAATGCCTAGCAGAATTGTAAAATATATTATAATTATTTTAAAGGGCAATAATTAATAAATAATTAAATCATGCATATTTTCACGGTGAATAGACCATTTCTCAGATGGCAACTGGTCACACGAACATTGGTCACAAGAAGATTGCTCACGCGGATTATTGCTCACACGAACATTGGTCACATAAGTAATTTGATCACACTAAAATTGGTCACAAATCAATCGCTCATAAGGCGATTGCTCATATGAATATTACTCACACGGAACATCACTTACATGGCTTAAGGAAAGGTAAGTTATTAGGGAAATTTATTTAATTTCAGTACACGTTCATTGCATACAAATTATTGAGATATTTATGATGGGGTGACGAATTTTGCAAATTTTAAATATATAAAAATATATTTAAAATTCAATTTGTTCATCTTTACAAATACATACATACTTATTTTTACATTGTAAAAAATCTAGTAATAATAAAAAAAATCCGGTATTATTATATAAAATTTTAATTAAACCATTACGCCAAATTAGTGACTATTAATATAATAATAATAAAATTCATAATTCTTAAATTATCCTATTCTATATTAAGCTATGCGCTTATGTAATATTTATTTAAAGCTGTATAAGGATAAAACGCTAATTTATCTGTCATATAAATATAAAACAGTTGTACAACATAATATGTTATATTAATGTCTAAAACACGTTTGAATGTGATTTTTTTATATTTAATATGTTAAGATATTTTTAACTAAACAGGATATTATTACTTTGGCTTTCGATAAATATTTTCTTAATATACAAAAAAAAATCTAATCTAATCATATAACCTTTCAATATACGAAATAAATTTAAAATAAGAATAGTAAAAAATGTTTGATTTGAAGAAAGTATCATTAATATAAATAAAAACATAATAATTTAAAGTTTCTTCGCAGACTTCGCAGCCAGTAAGATGTCGAAAACTGATAAAAAATCAAATATTACATATATTGCGAGTATTACGACAAACTATGGTAACGAGTATCGTTTTTTTCCGAGCAGTGGTGGAGAAATGAAATAATAAATAATAGGAGAAATTAAGCATGTTATGTAAGTTTGACTTGTGATGAATGACAAGTCAAACTTACGCCCCCTTTGAAACTTTAGATTTTAAAGACATAAAATAAGGTATAGTCAATACTGGTTTAACATCTGAGAATTCGAATATGGTGCCTTTACAAAGACGTTAGAAATACAACATCTGATGGCAAGCAAGTGTAAAAAGAGTTTTGTCAATGAAGGACAAATGCCTTGGCAAGACAAGTTTGTGCACTAGACAAGTAAACATTAATATTTTGCATTTATTTTTAACCCCTTTTTGTTTAGGTACCTTTATAAATTTCAATAATTTGGTGTATAATTAATTAATAAATCAGTATACTAGATTTTTACTATGTTCGGTTTTATAAATAAAATGTATGGGTATATAAATAAAACTTACATCTGTTTTATTCAAGTTGGATGTAGAGCTTCTGGGCGTTTTTCGCAAAAAGTGAAACAAGAGTTAGTATCACAGTGTCGGTACATACATCTCTTCAGTGCCTTGACTAGACCAGCTTGTACAAGCAAGTATAATCGAAATTCCTTCAATCTTCGTGCCACTTGTGTAAAAACATAATTTACAACTAAAAATAAAATAATTATGTTTATTTACAATATTATTTTCTTATTATTTAATAAACAACTAACATATGAATTTTTTAATATTTTTAGTCTAAAAAACTATCCCCACATTTTTTTATTTTATTGTAAATCTTAATACTTAATATTAGACAAAAAATAATTGATTTGAGTTTTTAATGTTGCTTTAAATAATAACATATTTTATTTTATTTTAATATTTTGTATACATATTATAAAATTATTATAATTTTATAAATTAAAAAAAACATTATTTTAAATATATATTAAATTATAATAATAATATTTTATAATTACCTAATACATTAAATTCAGAATAAATCATATTCCGTGTATATTTTTATTTATTTGGTCCTAACAAATAATAATATGTCCATAATTGTCTGTCAGTTCTTAACCTTTGATATGTCAAAGTATAGAACTAGTCTTATGTTGCATTTTGATGATAATATAAGTTTATAAATCATGGTATGTTTATTATAATCATTTCGCATGCTTTTTATGCTTTATAATTTTATTTTATCGAAATATTAACGGATAAGGTTATGTTTACGTTATGCATTTTAGAATTCTTTGCTTATTCATTAATATTATGCTTTAATTGTTTTTACATCTATAATATATGACTTAACAATATTTTAAATATATTATTTGCAGATTATTCCCATATTGTAGTTAAAAATGGACATATTATCTAAAAAATATGTATCTCTGTTGAGATACATAATTAAAATTGTTTATCCGAAACAAAATTCTTATTTGTTGTTGATATACTTGTCTATAAAATATCTTATAGAAGTAAATAGACATAAAAAGTACAAACATTTAAATATGCACAAAATGGGTTTGATTTGTAAGACATTACCGAAGGATTTTCACGAGAATATAGTGAAGAGTCAGAAGCTCAATTATTATGATTTTCAACATCAAGTCATTGTGCCTGAATGTTTATTTTATGATTTATATAATGAAAACATTTATTATCGAGATGAACTATCGCTTTGGATTAATATGAAAGTGTTTGTTAAAAAGTGTGAAATTCAATGGACTACGAAAGAAAAAAGTTATGTGTCAAATATAAAAAAAATTATCAAAGAAGATATGAAATTCAGCTTTAAAAGACAAAGCAGCAGCAATAAAAAGCACGAGATAGATACAGATATCGATTATATAGAAAGAATCGTTCAGATTGTTCCTGAATCTAGAATTGATCAATTTAGTGCATATGTAAACGAAATTAATTATTTTAACATCATGAATGGATTCAATTCAGAATTCTTAGCAGCTGATGATGTTTTATTAAAATTTGCACCAATTAGGAATACTTATTATGGACCACAAATAGCCGAAAAGATTGCGGTCGCTTTGATTAGTACCTCATTTAACATTGGAACGGATTTGATTGATGTGATGTTGGATAAATATTTTAGTACACCAAAATTTCTACACGAAAACGATTACTTTGCCTTACCGTTGACTGAGGAATATATGAAATATTTTTATTTTAAATACTTCGTAATGGCGAATGAATTAAAACTTTTATATTTTAAATGCACTAAAGTCACAAATAAGAATGTGACTCAGTATGCGTCTTCCGTTGACAAGGATGTAAATAAAAGTATTGGATATTTCGTGATAAAAGGACAGACTGAATTGGTGCAGGAACAGAATTATAATTCTTCAATTCCGTCTTATAAATTTACTTATATAAATGCCATATCATCAAAGACGTCGTCCATCAATAAACAGTATATTGATAACTGTCCATATGGCTTAGATAGCTATTTAATTGACATGGAGAAAACAATTACTCCTTTTCTGTTAGATAAGCAAGGTATACTTATTTTTTATTTAAATCATTATTCATTTCGTTACATTTTATTTTATTTTATAGTGAATCCTCTTCATACCGAATTTAAATGTATTTTACAACCGATGTTTTTATTACGAGGCAATCCAGGATCTGGACGATTAATGTTAATGTCCTTATTGGCGAAGAGGAACGGTTTACATTTCTTACCGATCAGTTGTCATCACATTACGGCGACTACAGCAAAACAGACTGAATCTAAAATCGATTCTGTGTTGCAAAAAGCAAAACAAAGTGCTCCAGTATTGTTATATTTGCAAAATTTTGAGGTAAACCATAATTACAATGGCACATTTTTGTTATCAAAATCTATCGTATTGATTTAATTTTTTTTTTAGATGTTTGCAATTGATACTGAGCATAATGAAGACGTTAGAATAACTGAAAGTTTTACAAATAAAATAAACGGCCTGTACGAATCCTACACAAGGCATTGCATTATTATTATTGCTAGTTGTGATATAAATTTTGAGCTCAAACCGAATTTATCAAGGATTTTCTTAGAAGAATTTGTAATTAAATGTTTGGATAGAGAGGAACGTTTAAAAATCTTGAAATGGATGATTTTGCTTAAAAATATTGTGATTTGTGATAAAGATTTTCAACAAATTAATTCTGGACTAGTTGAAAGTAGTTTTAAAGATGAAAGCAATGACAACTCAGTATCTAAAAGGTTGGAATTTGATCAAAGGACTGAAGCTTTTCTTGAAATGGTTGCCTCAAAAACTGAAACTTTTTTGTACGAAGATTTAAACAACTTAGTATACATGTCTATAAAAACAGCTTTTAAAAGTTATAAAAAACAATTCAATGTAAAATGGGATGAGAAAATAAAAAATGATTGCAATTTGTTGAGAGAAGAAGATTTCGAAAATTCAATTGGTATGATGGTTAAAATACGCAATTATTTATTATGTTTTATTTTATAATATGAGTGTCTATAAATTATTTAGAAACATTACGATCTATGCGTGGTAAGACATTGGCAGCTTTGAAAGTTCCTATCGTACAATGGGATGATGTTGGGGGCTTAGACGATTTAAAAAAAGAAATATTCAGAACTATTGAATTGCCATTGAGATTTCCTCATATTATGGCTAAAAGTGGACTCAAAAGATCGGGTATGATTATATTGATCTACAATGTTATGAACTAATATTAATGTAAAACAATTACAGGTATATTATTATGGGGCCCACCTGGATGTGGTAAAACTTTAGTTGCGCGCGCAATAGCGTCACAATTAAAAGCTTCCTTTCTTAGCGTAAAAGGACCAGAACTTCTAGATATGTACGTTGGACAGTCTGAAAAAAATATGCGCGATAGTAAGATCATATAAAAATTTAAATATTCTTTATAACGTTATACTATAATATGTTTTTTAACAGTATTTGCGTCAGCGCGAAGTTCTGCTCCTTGTGTGATATTCTTCGATGAAGCCGAAGCCGCTGCAGGTGCTAGAGGAGCTTCCGGCGACGCTGGAGGAGCAGCCGATCGACTTGTAAGTCAATTATTAGCCGAATTGGATGGAGTTGCTTCAAATCAAGCAAGTTCCCAATCAGGTGAGCATAAATATTAATTATGAGGGTGAAATAACTACAATAGCACATCTACATGGCGTTTAATACAAGTTTTCTAGTGCCTAAAATAGCATATATACATTTAGATTTGTTTTTCCTTCCATCACTTCTTTAGGTGATCTAAATATATAAAAATCACCGAGGGTGAGATCCGAGTAATACTGCAGATACTCAAACGTTCATTATAAGATCAATGTTTCTTGTACTATTAACAGTGTTTCCTTGAACATCTACTGCTATAAAATTACTCGTTGATCCTAAAGGAGAGTATATAATCTTTCTAGTAGAAAGTCGTGCTGAATCCTTATGGTTTAATCCTTAGAATTCCTTCACAATCCATACAACAGATGTCACTACTTTACCACACCTTTTCGGAACTGTACATTCAGTGTTGGAGTGACGTAATGCATCACCAAACTAAACTGTCAATAATGGGTACATCACTTCACTACTCAATAAACTAATGACAGATCGTTACTTCACTTTGGTGTGTGCTGGGATACTGCTGGGTTTTATGTTTCATGCCTTATGTGTACTACCACCTTTCGGCTAATCTTCACACTATATGATACACTACTGCCAATTTACAAAACAATCAGATGCTATGATTTTTTATTGCACTTTGAAAATGTTCATTTGACTAGCTCTCGTAGTTGATGTACATATAATTTTGTACTGTTAGCAAATACTTATTTTTCACTCATTCTTATTTTTCGACATTCAGTCATGCAGCTTATAAATAAATTTAATATTGCTTTCGTTTTTAGAAGCTGTGATTGTAATAGCAGCCACAAACAGACCTGATTTAGTAGAACCAGCGCTATTAAGGCCCGGTAGACTCGATAAGTTGTTATACGTCGGACCTTATAAAGGAATAACAGATAAAGTCAGAGTTCTTAAAGCTTCATGCAGAGGGTATACATTTATATAATATTTTTAACGAACATTAAAGATGCTTTTTATATTATATTATTATTATTTTATAGATACAATCTTGGTGAATCAGTGGATTTAAATAAAATTGCTGAAACGATGCCTGAAAAATGTACTGGTGCGGATTTGGCTTCTATTGTAAAACAAGCCCGTCATATAGCCTTATCGAGAACTATAAATAAATTGGAAGCTGGTAAAAAATATTGCTGAACATTTTGCATAAGTATGTTTATAAATTTACAATTTGGTTATTTTTAAATTTTATTATAGATTGTTCCGATGCTTCTTCAGTGATGGAAACCGATATAGTATTGTTACAAGATGATTTACAAGAAGCATTAACCGATTTTGTACCGTCTATTTCTGAAAGTGAAATGAATTATTATGAATCATTGAAGTACAAATTATCATAATGTGAATAAATATTTTTTATTTTCTTAATGTAAATGCTGGTAAAGGTGAAGAATATATGGATTTATTCCTATATTTTATAATTCAAACATATAAGGTTTATTTGATTTTCAAAAATTTTTCATAAAAAATTAAAAAAACATGCTTTTGACAGAGTAAATGGGATCTAATTGACTATATGCATAATTGAGAACCTAGTCCAGCAGAACTTTTGAAGATTAATTGCTCAATAAAACAATATATATGCAGTGGTGTGCCAATAAAATTTTATTAAACAGCTCGCATCTCAGCACACCTTCCCCCCCTCGATTTTTTTATTAACGTTTTAATTATTCTAATATTAAAATATCTAATCAATTTCAAACAAATTTATTTATATTCCATATATTCATTCTAAAAAATATTTTGATTTTCATTAAATATTTTCACCGTGGCGGGTCTCACACGTTTATCATTAGCTGAATGATGTTGACTTCGGAGCCATGATTGACCATATGGGTGTAGGGTCCTATGAATACAGCGGCAAACCTATCAAATTAATGATCATTAGGTTCGATATGTGTCTAGTGCTTAAAAGTTGCCTTATTTCTAAATTGTGACAAACCTAGTTCCATCTTGGCAGAGCTTATTCAATTGTATTGATGATGTTTGTTGCTTTATTGACTGTTTCAAGAAGTTCTTTGGTATTATCAACATAATCTATGAAATTATTTTCTTCGCCAGTTCTTTATGCATTGACAACTTCATCTAATTTCCAGGTAATTTGTTCAAAATTTTTAAATATATCGTACATTTTCTTATTATTTAACTTACAGTTATTTCGATATTTTAAATTCACTTCTAGTGAGATTTTGTGTTCTAGATTGAAGAGCGATTGACAAAATATAAATTTCTTCCAATATATCAATCATCAGAGTCAGATGGCATATTGAACGTTTATTGCCAAGCATGTTACCATTCCAAAATAGTTTTTTTGAAAAATATGAAATACAAGGAATGCTTGCTCGCCAAACAGCATAGGCTACTGATAGCTCATCTAAGTCCCAAAACTCGACCAATTTTTATAATTTCAATTCCAAGGTCCTTGGAAATATTAAAGAGCTCTTTATGGCTTTTATTTGATCAGTGAAATATTGAATATTTTTTATCAACAAACATTTTGAAGTGATTAATGTATTTTATTGAATTATCTAAGACAGTTGTAATCGATGATTCAAACAATCCCAGATAATGACATTGAGATAAAAGTTGTAATTATTAAATTAAAACTTAAATACCATAGAGATACAAATCAAATTACAGCTTACACGTGCAATATTAAGATACTGCATCTTATGTATGAAAACTGAATCTGAACAAAAATAAAACAAAATTTCTTATTATTACTGGATATGACTGCTTTTTATCTTTTCTGAGTATTAATGGTACCTTGGATCTAAACCACAAAATATCAAACAGATACAGACATAAAAGCCAGACTTATCACCGGAAATAGATGTACACTCAGCTGCAAAGACTTCTTACAGAAATAAAACTATTTTAAAATGGCTGTCACTTACGGTTGCATGATATGGATAGGCATTCCAAAAGAAGAAACTGAACTGGCTATTTTTGAACGCAAGATATGGGCACCAAGCAAAAGAGGCAACCATAGAGCTACCATAATAGTTGAAGACTTTTAATTTTCGGAAATGAAGGTGATGTATTAAGTGCAAAGCAATTTGTAAAAATAATATGAATCATCAGAGTGGAAAAATATTTGCAATGTGACCATGCGAGGTCAAATGAACATGTGCACTTTCTTTCTTGTAAAGGTTCACAGGCAGTGTGTGCTGCTAAAATTTTATTAACCGGCTCGCATCTTTAGCACACGTCTGCCCCTCGATTTTTAAAATAATATTTTAATTAATATAATTAAAAAATAAAATACAAATCAATTACAAATAAGTTTATTTGTATTGCATATATTCGTTCTAAAGAATATTTTAATTTTTATTAAATACTCTCACTTTGAAGGATCTCAAATGTTTATCACAAGTTGAATGATGTTGACTTCGAAGCCATGATTGAACATATGGTGCAGGGTCCCATGAAGAACGCGGCAAACCTATCAAATTAATACTCATTAGGTGTGATATGTATCTAATACTTTTTGTTGACCTTTTTTCTGAGCAAATAGAATTCATGAGCGAAAATTCTCGTTCCTTCTCGGCAAAGCTTACTGCAATTGTATTGATAATGTTTTTAGCTTTTCTGACCGCTTCAGGAAGTTCTTTTTTATTATTTCTTATGATATGTATTATCAACATATGTAATCTCTAAATCATTTATATTGACATTTAATATTTCACTTGGAATCCTAATATTTTCTTCGTCAGCTCTTCGTGGATTGACAATTTCATCTAATTTCCATGTAGTTGGTTCAAAACTTTTAAATAAATCGTACATTTTCTTATTAGTCAAATTTACTTCTTGCGTATTCATCAACCTCAATGCTATGTGTTTTATAATACTGTCAGTTAACTCTTCTCGTGGGAGATTTACGTATATATATTTTCCCTAAAGTCAATATTTTTATAAGAATTAGTTTTAATTATGTCCTCAACTTGGTTTTATTAACAGCCCAGATATTTTTACAATTGATTAAAAGCAGAGATTATTCTTAAAATGAATTGATTTGCTTCAGGAGATTTTGTGTTTTGGCAAGCTACAGGCATCTTTGTCCCAAAATTGGACCAATTTTTATAATTTTAATTCCAACGTCCTTGGAAATATTAAAGAGTTCTTGTTGGCTTTTATTTGATTGGTGAAATATTGAATAAATTTTATCAACGGACATTTTAAAGAGATTAACTTGTATTATGTCTTTTATTGAATCATTCAAAACAAGCTGTAATCAATGATTCAAACAATCACGAATAATGACATTGGGAAAATATTATTTTATTCTTGTGTTTGCTCTTGATTTACACCCTAAAATTGTACTGGCACCATCTGCAAAAAAATCAATTAAAGTATCTTTTATATTATTCTACTTGTAAAAATACAACCAGTACAGATTTATTAGAAATGGTTGATGCTTCGTTGATGATAATACAAAATTATGAATTTTTTTCAACAATTTTACAAAATAATTTTCTTCTGAACTCTTTTGCTATATGTTCCGCGATGCTGGTTCTAGAATATCGCGAATGTAGTCCAATTCCCTGATCTAATCCATTTTTTATCTGAAGCGCAACTTGATCTTTTATGTAGGCAAATAATCGATTTCTTTTCGTCAAACTATACAACATATTTAATATTTTGCTTGTTGAATCAAGTATTTTGTGTATGTCTTTGACAATAGTACAATCTTTTGAATCCTTTTCAATTTGAACGAAAATTTCACGTACTTTTAATTTCAAGCGTTCCTTCATTTTTTTCTTAAAGCGGCCGGGTGAACGGTTTTGTTTTTACCCGAAGATTCTATATAGCAATTTTACTATCTTTTTGAAATATAGAGTCTTCTCATCTTGTTAGTACCCAAAGAAATATTTTTTGCACAATAAATCATTCCAAGTTTTTATCTTTTACGAACAAATCACCATATTTACTTTTAAAAGCGCTATATTGGTGTTGATTCAAACAATCGGGGAGCTTGTCATCATATTGAAAGTGTGAAAGTGGTATAGTATTTTTATTTAGCTCATTTTCAGCTGCATAATTTTTTACCAATTTTGATCTATTTCAACAAGAACGTAATAACGAAACTTTGATTTTGTCGCTCATCGGCTAATTGTTACATGTTAAAATATTTATATTATGGGGGCTAATATAGATTTGTTATGGCCAAAACTGGTCGGCGCTGAAGTAGCATTGTTGTGACGGTTTTCTCACTCTCTACCGGCAAGCTTGTAAGGGTTCGGACGCGTGCCGTCGCGCGTCCGCCCCACCATGTAATGTAAACACCGTCAACCTTAAATAAATAGTACTGCAGCGGCTCAATCTGTGTCTCATTGCCACCCGTCACCAACAGCCCCTAAAATATAATAAAAATTATGTAGCTTATTAAAATGATTTTGACAGGCAAACAGATACCATGACAGTGAAGTCTCTGCAGTTGATATTTCAGAAAAAAACAACTTGGGAAACAATGTATTTATTTTCGTTTTTGAACATTTTAAGCATTTAATTATTGTACGTATTGTTTCTAGTCCTCTTTTTTAAAAAGCGGCTCTATGACCTAAAATTATTTTTGCAACCGGTTCTATCGAGATGGAGCGATCGTTAGAAAAAGGGTCTGCGACTCTGGGTTAGGAAGCGGTGATATAATGATATTTAAACCAAATATTTATTCCTAAAAGATTTTATAGGGCTCATTATCATAAGTTATGTATGTTTTAGTTTTAAAAAGACTATGGGCACTAAATGTCGCGTTATGATTGCAGCTAACGTCCGTCGGTTGTCTGTCGACCAACGGCGGGCGGCAGTCGTACGGCGCGGTTTTCGCGTTCGGTCGCTAGGTGCGTTCTTGTCCGGCGGTTATTCGTCGCGAAAAAGTTTCGATGCTAAAACGGACACATGAGTTTTTGTCTCGCCACCGATACGACTGCGCGAAATAGCGCCGGCTTCTCGGCGTTATCGCTCTGTGATATTTGTCAGTATTATTAAGTTATTATTATTGAACGCCGGATTTTGGTGCATTCTGCGCTGAACCGCTGAACGCATCGAGATGACCGTCACATACACAGCCGAGGTCGCTACCTGCAGGGGATTCGGATGCTTCTTGAAATTGTTATTCAGGTAAGTCGATTTTGGCCTTAGAACAAATTTTCTACGGCATACATTACAATTCAAAAATAAATTAATAAAGTTTTTTTCATTTATTTTACTACAAAACTTTGTATATGATCAACTTTAGCGTTCGTTCAACTTAATTACATAATTACGCTATGCTATTAGTGCAACAGTTGTTAGATCGTTAACATTTTTTTAATTGACATTTTTGAACGAAATGCGTGCGACGGTTGTGTAAAAGTCGTTAATTGCTTTAAAATACAATTTTCGGATACGTTTAAAAAATCGTTGGTCGTATTTAAATATTTGACATATTTGGCCAAAGATGTATTCAAGTGTTGCATGTGTTAAAAATCTTTAAAAATATAATAATTATACCCTTATTTTTTTGCAAGGTGAAGTCATTTTAGAACCACACGGTATACAATGGATGTTCTTTGTACGGTGTCTTATTTGATATGTATCTAATGAAACACACGTTGAGAATAGACATGTGTGTGTGATTCGTCTTTCTCAGAATTGAGTGATCTTGTCGTTTCAAACTGTGCCAAAATTGTCGATGAATAATGCTTTGTAAAAAAATATCAATGTACAAAATACAGTTTTAGTACGAAAATATAAGACAAAAATTCATCTTTATTCGTTGATTTAACACTTATAAAAGTTATATTAAGTTGGCACATTTTATCGAATACAAGTTAATTATTTAATTTAAAAATATAAACTAGCCTTCAAAAGCAATAAAAGAGACACACCCACTAATTATGACACTTGACTAACTTTATTGATGAACTACTGACAATTAATGTCATAGCAAAATGAGTTTATATTGCATATGAGCATTTATAAGCAAACTCATAATAATGTGTCTCAAACAAAAAGGCCAACATAAATACAGTAAAAAGTCAATGGATTCCAAACTAGATACATAATGACTTGTTATAAAATGAAAGATCTATAGAAAATTTACCTAAATCCAAAGGGATTTCCCATACTCATAATTCAATAACCCGACCTTGAAAAATAGTTTGGTCGTTATTGTTTTCAAACGAGTATTTAATAATTAAAGTTGGTTATCTCGATACATGCATATAATAACATACTTAAAAGTATATTGCATATTAAATTCTTAATAGCTTATTAAATAAGAAATACGAATGCAACGAATATTATATTTAAACTCAACACTCATCGTATGATTTTCCATACTCGCATACTCCCACAGCGTAATAACCAGATATTGACAGGCAATAATTAATAATTCATACATTGAAAGAAACTTTAAATACATAAGCTCTAAACATGCATTATTGTGGTATTCACAGTTTCTCACTTAGTAAAAACAGTTACATGTTGTGTAATATATTGTTTTTATTGTTTAAATTAATTAGATTGTTTCGGGATGAACTAAAGTAAAAATATTAAGATTTATTTGTAAAAAAATATTTAACGGAGAATAAAAATCGAAATTTTAAAACTTCTGCTATATGCACTCAGTTATTATTGGTCCATCGCGATGCGGATTTGTTGTGATTTGATCACTTTGCTATTTTACAATGATTATACCTAGTTACGCAACGTTGAGTCGTTACGTAACGCCAAATATCACCAGTTATCCTTTGTTCTCTATGATAGAGACCTTGAACCGCGGATGCTTCCTAGCAGCTGTTTGCAACAGTTTTTTTGTTGGAAAATTGCCCGCCATCAGTATTGATTGCGCGACTTTTTGCGTGAAAACGTTTAGCATAGCGAGTAAAAAGCCTATTATGGATGTATATTTTACATAAGTAGTTTTACGCGTTGTACATATAGTTCCATTCACAAAAAACTTATTCAATCCTTTCAAATGCTTTCAATATCATGGTTATTATATCGCTGAATGATTACTATCGATTAGTTATGCTTTGGTGGTCTAGTTCTTTAATAGTGTTACCTTGACTGCTTATTGAAATTTTTCGCCTAGATATTAGGAGCAGAATATCATACGTAGAAAACCACCGCATTGAAAAATAAAGAACATAACAAAGACAAAAATCATGACTCTTGAAAAGGGCACATTGTGAGGATGTGTTTGTTTCACATATGAATTGTGATGGCCCAAAGCGTAATGATTAGGTTCACCAAAGATGTAGAGAGATCAAAGTATTCCAATGAACGAATATATACTACATAGTTCGATCTTTGAGTTTCTCCAATTTATATATAAATTCGACATAAACCGTTAAAAAGTGAGAAAAACAAATAATGTCTTTGATATATGGTAACAAAGATAATTTGGAATGTTTAAATGTCGTTAAGATGATCTGATCAAATCGTATATGCAACAGGTCACTGAATCACAATATTCATTGAAAAATGAGAAACTTGAAAAGGAAGGTTTTCTTGATTTTGAATCAGTCATCAAACAGCGGAGGTGTGTTATATTCCATTAAATTGATTATATATATATATAAAAATGATTTAATTATGCGGTATATTGTATTTATGTTATCATTAAAAAATATTCCAATCTAGAAATGAATGGCAACAAATTAAGTGGTTAGAATTTAAATCAACTTTAGGTCAGGATAAAAATTACATCTTAGTCGTAATTTTATTAATAGCCTTGTGAGGACCACACAGGTTCTCGTTTATGGGGGACGTTATTCTTGAAACTCCCATAATTACTGTGACCAAAAGTGATTATTTAACAATATTTCGATTACACAAAAGCTCTCGTTACGACTAGAACTACAGGGTTCCCTCATAAATAACACGCAAGGATTCTCCGTTGCATTGAATGCATATTTCTTTGTTATGAAACGGTCACGGGAAACAATATATTAATCAAGACAAATAGCACCGTAAAGTCACAATAATTCCGTTACGCAATTCATCTCGTTTACTTATTTCGTGTTCTAAGAAGCGAGCGCAGCGATTGGCTGGATGCTCGCTGCATGAACGCCCGCCCGCTTGCGGACAATATACTATCATGGACGCTCACATCCTGAGAGGGACTTCACTATACATAAAATACTAGCACCGTAGCGGAGAGTGGGCAATCTCCGCTATACTGTCGCTGCCATACCAACCAGAACTCTAAGGATCTTCCACGGACATCATCCCTGCGCCAGCTTTTTCACCACCATTCGGAAAATAACGATCTCGCCCATCATAGTATGTTGCAACATGTGATATAACCACCTGCATCTTACTGGCTGCGAAGTCACACCCCTCAGGGTTTTCTAACCCTGAGGGGTGTGACTTCGCAGTGTGACTAAAGTCTGGTTATAATTAAATTATTCAGGGTCAGAATAAATAGGAAAATGTTTAGAATAAAAATAGCACACCGTCTGAATAAAAATATAGTACGATCAGAATTAAACTATAGAACGATCAGATAAATTATAAAATATATTATAATATTTATAAATACAAATGGGCAATAAATTATTTATTTTAAAAATATATTATAAAATGTATCGCTTGCATCAAAACTTTTGGACGTGTTAGATGCGAGCAAGCGTTGGTCAGAACGTTGAAACCTCATGAATAACTCTCAACGAATCTATTATATATAGGACGCGAAGGTATTCAAAGCGACGAACGACGCGGGAATAACGACAGCGCGGCGGCGGAGAGCACGCTTGGCTTGTTGTGTTAACACCTGACAATGTTGCGAGCCCAACCAAACAAGTTGGCCCTAATACACCTTGATTATGATAATGAATTGCCGACATGCGAATGACAAATCTACCAGTTGTATCAATCTTCAGCAATAACAACACTATTGCCAACTGAAAAAAATGTTTCTGACCATTTAATAAAAATTCTGACCCTCTAATATTTATTCTGGCCGCTTATATTCTGATCTTTTAATATAAATTCTGACCACAACCGTATTAAAATTCTGATCCGAATTCAATCAGCGGCGGATATCAAAAGGCCATTGCACTCACTGCAAACATTTTCGAGACATCCTAACTAAAAAAAAAAAATAAAAATTTATTACAAGGTCTTAAAAATTACGTATATCAGGGCACATGCCATTTTATTACACTTAAATTCTACTTGCAAAAGATAGATATGGGCCGCATACTATGTACGCGATTCGATTATCACCTGTACACGCAAAGTGGCCAATCACGATCAAACTATTATCTCAAACCCAAAAAAAGTAAACTTGCTTGGTGCTACAAAAAATATTACCTTTCTCCACTGTGTCATCTCGTGACACACATTGACCGGTTTCACCGAGTATTCTGGTTTTCTTCAGGGCTTTAAAGAATAGGCCGAGAATTCGGCATCATCAGCGGTGGCCAACTTGTACCGGTTTGATGGTAATAATTGGTATCGGTTTTTTGCCTTCAAATCATGTCAGTATCCTGTCCAAATCATATAAACCGGTCGGACTTGTCGAAAATATTGCAATTACAGAAATCTCAGATTATAGTAGGAAGGCGTGGGTCGAAAATTGTTATGTCGCTTGACGTCATTCGCATGTCTTCGATTATTATTTTGACAAAGGTCAAATAGGGGAGGTTTTAGTTAATGTACATAGGTACCTGTTGAAAATTTGGCAGTAATGAAAGTTCGTGAGCTTTGACGAAAAATACTTAAATCTCGAAAAAAAATACTTCTTGAAAGAATGAAAAAAAATAAATATACAATTTGGCTTCATGTTTCATCAAAAATTATTTTACGTTTATTTTGTACACTCGTAATTTTCGTTGTAAATTATTCAAATTGAATATGAAATCGAATTCAACAGTAGAATGAACTTTTTATTAGTAATTTTAAAAACTTTAAAAAATCCATAATACATTATTTAATTCAAAGAATATTACTCTAATAAAGTAGACAAAAAATATATCTACTATCAATATATAATATTATCAATAAACTATTTTATATTCTATGAATATAAAAGCATAAAAAATAATTTAAAATGTCAACAAGGCTTATGAATTCACGTACAGGTTGATCCAATTCGAGTTTCCTATGTTGGCAGCACTGTAAATCAGACAGCTGTCAATAATCACGCATGTTCAAAGTGTCAAATGGTAGTTTGCAACAACACATTTATGAAATGGATCGCTCAACCACCGCTTAACGCATTAAAATTGTTCTGCAGAAATAACAATTATGTATTGGAATATACGGGATGATTATTGTCAATTTCATCATTCTACTGAGTGAATATTGATGCTGTAAGTGAAAGTGTGGCTGAAGACCCGGAATTATCGATTCGTCGGCGTTCGCAGCTTTTGGATTTTTCTTATGGCATCTGGACTTACACTACACCCGTATAAAATTCAGATAGAACAACAACTGAAGCCCAGATGCCATTGGACAGCGAAAAATTAATACAGATTGAGTGTTAGTGCAGCAGCAAATTGATGCTCATTTTTCAAAAAAAATCTTCTCAGATGAGACACATTTTTATCTCTTTGGGTACGTTAATAAGCAAAATTTCCGCATATGTGGCGAGGAAAATCTTTATGTGATTTACGAGAGACCATTACATGGCCAAAAAGTGACTTTGGTGCGCATTGTGGCACGAAATCGAAGATATTAATGTGGAAGACATGTTATTCCATCAAAAATACGCAACTCGCTATACATTGGGTGCAATGTTGGACGCTTTGTGTGAAAAGTTCCCAGGTCGCATTTATTAACGTATTGGTGACGTCAACTGGTCGCCAAGATCATGCGATTTAACGCTGTTATATTTTTTGTGAGATACCGCCCGAAAAGGCACCGAAAGGATCGACTGCTGCAAAACATGGAAGTGGAAAGCGGCTACTTTCTTGGAGTTATAATGGTAGTCTCGGTAAATACTCGGCGTAGCTCCGCTCGGTGCAAGTTTGACTGAACTCTTGTTTATTCCAAGTCGAAAGCGAAGTATCAAGTTTTGACTGAAGTATATTCCTAGAGGAAGTTCTTGATAGTAATGAGTTTTTTTTGGTTTAAACAATTAGAAATTTATTTTTATTCAAGTTCGCATTCAACGAATGCATTTTATTGTTCATGTCCAAGGAAGATTCAAACATGTTGCATCAAACATCGGAGAGATGTTTGGAGTATATTTTTACCGTCGTTACTCATACGTGATAAAATTGCGCTTAACATTATTCGCTATTTCTGTTAAGAAAGGGGTAACAACCCTCCACGGTTGGATTCTACACAAGTAAAGTGTTATTTCAGGGCGAAATGTCAAAATCGATACGGTCTGCGTGTTTTGCTTCGCAGTATATGATTATTTGTGAACTTACTACGAAATGGACCCTATAATTTTTTTCACGGTCAGTTGATCATGAGTATTTTTGCACACAATCAGGATTTTTTCGCTTCACCGACAAAACTACATTCTCTTGTTCCACTTATTTGTAAAGAGAATAAGTAAAAAAGAAACGGCCAGCCTTCCCACGCGGCTTGGGCAAGTTTACTTCGTGTAAACCGACATGAACTTCTTAAAAATATTGCTCAAAAATCTGAGGGTCAAGGTCAATTAATCTACGTTCGCCAAGCGGTTTTGTTTTATATAATCTATATATGTATGTACATACATGTATGTTGTACTGGTTTTTTATTGTTATTTAAATTAGTGTGAAGGTTTTTTACCCGGAAGGTGTAGTTTATTTTCGTCGGCGGTCATGTACAATTCATACCTAATGGTTAGTAAATCAACGTGCCATTTATATACTTACTGTTTCAGTTATTTAATGAGCTAGAATGTAGAATATTTAAAATGCAGTACAAAAATTCATTTTTTATGTTTATTATATCATTTAAATTAGTTATGTAAACTCTATTTTTGTAATATTTAAAAAAAAAAAACAATAGTAAATCTTGATAAATGGATAACCGTGTTATAATGATTAACTCGTTTACTCCAATGTGTGATTTATTTATTAGATTTAATAAAATTACATTACTCATTCTAAATAATTTTAAAGGTTTACTTTATTTCAAAAAATCTTGCTAAACTAACATTTTTATTATCAGAGTACGTTGCATTTACAAAATAATATATAAAGATCTATAGATCAGACTTTCCAGAACTATAAAACATGGACTGGCTTGGTAAAGAGCAGGTATCTCGGCACTTGTATAAATATATACGTATGTATGTATTTGCTTGCTCACTGCGTTTTAATGGTCCCCAATTTTATTTCACATTTTTATAATCGACTCAATATTATCTTGTTACCAACTGCAGTGACACTGGAAACTGTCATTTATTGTTCTATCTATTCTTACTAGGACAAACTTGATTTCGGTTCGGTTTCTGTTGAAACCATTTGTTTGATCTTTCGATGAATTTACCTACAACTATTAATATATATGTAGATAAATAGATTTTTTAAATTTCAGGTCAAACCTATTCACGTTTATACTTTACATTTTCGAGGTATCACCAGTATGTGAGAATATTGTAACTAGAAGCTAGCATTATGTATATGATTTACGTTTGTGTTAGTATTAAATATAACTCGGAGACAATTTTGAAACCGTTGCACGTTCAGCATTATTCAGACAAATTTTGGAACTGTTGCATGCTCGTCGTTTTTACTGACGCATCATAGCTGCATTGTGTTTTAAATGACTTAAAATTTTATATTGCTTCAACAAAAGATCAGTTTAATGTTTAAGTTAAGAGTAATGCATTCATATGCATTATAGGTTGCAATGCAAGCGTTGAAAGGTCTCGCGTTTATAATTGACATAAAATTCTGCATTGAAAAAACACGTTTACTGTGTATGCATGTAGGTCAATCAAATATTGATAATTATTCTAGCTTTAAGTACATTTACATTTTTCGCACACTTTCGATTGATTATGACCGCACTAGACGTTACGTCTGCTCGACTTGCGTGTAAATCGGGTATTGTGTCAACCATTCACGGCTGCCGCTACTATTACGCAAATTACTTCATGTGACAATGTAGTAAAGTGATGCGATTCTCTGCGGATTAAAGAAGAATGTAATATCAACAGATTATAATTTTTGAGATTTACTTTTTTGCATATATTTTGCTTCCAACATCGCTTATGCTTCCTCTACACTCTCTGGAAGTTACCGAACCAAAGTAGTCCAGTCAAATAAGGCGAAATAAAGGCTAAATCTCGGAATGAAAGATAACAAGCTGAAATTTTGCACAGACCTTTGTTTTGATGTTCTAAGGACAGGGTGAAAAGTCTCATAAAATACCGTGTCTGCTAATCAAGATATCAAAGGTCACAAAATTTGTTTTTTTGCAAATATCTCGCGTTTTATGCATTGCACGTCATTAGATGCTTTACAAAACTTGTAAAGCATAAAATTTTCTACAAGTTTGGTTAAAATATTGGTTTTGTATCATTAACCGTTTTTGAGATATAGCGCGAAGAGTGGGAGGCGTACATCCGCTTATAGGATCCAGCGAGTATTTCTACCTGCTTAACTTGGTATAAGCTTTGAAAAAGTAAGCAATCGTGAAAAAAGTGGTCTCGGCAAGCAGTTGAACCATAATTTTATTACTTTTTTTATTGTATTATTAGGAATTATGAATGAAATATTGCTCGACTAGAAATTTGTGCGAAAAAATTGAAAGAGTTGAGAGATGTCCTTACGGAGTATGTACCAGATGATAAGAAGATCATTTCCAAATTAAGAGAAAAATATTTAACTGACATTATAATTACAACGAAGATTGGATCATTCCCTATTTTTTTCTTTTCGCGATGCTCAAGCTTAAATTTTATCCATAGCTTGGTATGAAAATAAAAAAGGCACTTCGGAAGAAGAACACTTGCGCGTAGTGGAAGCTGCTGCGGCGATTATTAGAGAAGATATTCGATCTTCTGTTGTTGAGACCAAGTCCTATCCGCCCCCGAGTAAAATATTAATGAAGAAATTCCGAAAACTTTATTACATTTTCTGCAAGAAGTTATTATAAAGAACAGAAAAGGAAAGACGGGGCATTTTAAAACGAAATACACAGCTATAAGTCATGCTATAATGACTTCCATACGAAAACGGTCCTTTTCTTCGCAGTTATTAATAGGCCTATCTGTATTTCTTCATAGAAGAAATACAGATAGGCCAAACATCCAAAAAGACTTTTGGATGTTTTGTCAAGTTTAGGTTTTTTCGCTTCATATAGTGATACTGTAAAATGTTAAATTTCAGCTGTTTATCACCCACAGCCTCGTAATCAAACATCATAGTCAAGTGCCTTAGTACAGTATGCAGCAGATAATGCAGAAAAATATTTATACTCTTGATGGCTATAATACTGTTCATATAATGGGAATGATAAAAATAATAACTCCAAAATCTGAAGTTATATCTGATGACCGCATAAAGAAATTTACAACAAAACCAAGTGCAAAGGAGTTAGCAGCACTATCACATATACCCCTTCTAGTGTATGAAAATCATGTCGTACCCGGATTGAGCAAGAGATTCAAGTTCAAAATTTTAATGATGTAGAAGAACTAACCGAACAAATATTTAATGTAGTTGATTTGTTGTGGAAGTACGGAAAGTGGAAAAATATCTCACCGTTGCCAGGGTGGAATGGATTTATTGAACAACTTACAAAAAACAATGAGAACTTTGTAACTTCTCGGATTCTGTTTCTTACTTTTATTCATCATCCTGTGAGTAATATGGACACAATTTACACTACATTACAGTGTGCTATAAACACTGCCAAGAAACATGAACAAAGAACATGCTTAATAACTTTTGATCAGCCGTTGTACATAAAAGCACGTGAAATCGTAGCAGCTTCAGATGCTAACTCAGACTTGTCCAGAGTAGTTGTGAAATGCTTATGTCTTTTATTGATTATCGTTAATCGATTAGGATGATTTTAAACAATTTGTTTTTTGATACATTTTATTCCAGTAATTTATAAATGTCTTCAAAATAATTAAATGGGTAATACGTACAGTAGACCCCCCAATAACACGGTAAATTGGGGATGTGCTATTTGGGTGCGTGTAGTTGGGGTACATACAATATTTTTGCAATACGTAAGAATGAATCAGGCGCGTGTGGTGAGATATTCTCCCTTTGGCTCGCACACACATATAGGTAGTAACGAGCACCCAAATAGCACGTCCTCAATTTACCGTGTTATTTGGGGGTCTATTGTATATTCATTAAGAGCGCGCGTGTTTGATAATTTTCTGTCATCGTAATTATAACAAAATTTGTCAAAAACAAATAATTAATGATCCCAAAACGTTCTGGAAATTCATTAACAATAAACGCGCTACTCAGTCGACGCCGAAAGTGAAACTTCAACGATAAAACATTGGACGGTTCACAAAATATTGCTGACGGTTTTGCGCAATATTTTCGTTTTCGTTCTGCTCAGTCGCTTCCTTCTTCTTATTCTTTGTCTTCAGTACTGATACTAGCGCTCAGATCTTAAATACGGCTTTAATAAATTAAAGATTCTTCTGGGCCTAATTTAATCTTGAATGGTTGCGAAGTCAGTCTCGTTGCTCCTCTAAAACGTATTTTTAATCTGATTTTCAAGATATCATAATTTCCTGATCTATGGAAATGCACAAAAGTCACCCCTATTCATAAAAAAGTGACAAATTGTATATAAAGAACTATAGACCAGTTGCAGTGTTGTCAGCTCCTGCTAAATTGTTTGAAATAATTATTGTCTTTAATCACTTTCGGCAAGTTTTGTTGGACCAACAGCATGGGCTTCGTACCGCCTGTTCCACTGTTACTAACCTTCTGGCTTTCACCAAAACTGTGGCTAAATCTAAAGTAAACGTCGTTATTATATACAGATTTTGAGAAGGCCTTCGACAATGTTTGTCATGGTTTATTATTAAAAAAATTGTCGAACTTCGGTTGCTCTGATGATTTAACTCGGTTATTCTTGAGTTATTTGAGCGATCGTAGACAGTTTGTAACCTATGGCGGCCGATTGTCAAAATAATATTTCACCCCTTCGGGGGTTCCTCAATGGTCCAACCTGGACCCTCTGCTCTTTATGTTATTTATTAATGACATAAATATGGCAGTTACAAATTTAAGTTTTTTTCTGTACGCAGATGATTTAAAATTGTATAAATGCATTCGATCTGTTACGTCGGCATAAATATTGCTACTCCTTAATACGCTGGCATTAAACATTGAATCTATATAAATATGTTAGCTTATGTTCTTTCCGTTGATATTTCAACTGGTAGGAACTATTACTTAAAGTACCTACAATATACGAGCGAAAATGTTTTAAAAATGAGCATTACGTTTTATTAAAACTTTGTGAATGAGTACAGTATGCTGGAATGTGTTTGCAAATTGCATCTAATTTGCTGTCGTCAATGTCTAACTTACATATGAAGGATTTGCGAATAACATCCGTTTTGTTGTATGAATTTGCACAAACCAAGTAGGTTAGAGCAATCGTATACTATATTGTATACACGTAATTGAACTGTTTTTTTAGCTATATTTTCAAGAAAAGCACTTCTACGATGAAACGATGTTTACGAGGAATAAATGAATCGGGTCTTTGAATTCTGAAAGCTAGCCATGCGGTTTATATATTGAAATAAATATTCATAGGAAAAATGGTTTGGCTTAATTTCCCTTTAACGAGTCATCCTATTTTTCTCTTTTTATTGTTGAAAGGGTCGATTTTTTATAGCTACATATGCCCTTGCGGTCGAAATACCACATCAACGTGTTTATACGGCATAATTATCTGTTGATTGCGTCATAATGCGCGCAATGGTTTAGCAAACAGAAAATTTCATCAAAAAATTCACACGCGAGACACTGCAATAGAGAATATAGTACATATACTGAAGTTATATGATTGTTAGTTAGTAGATAAAAATAATGATTGTGTAACTAAATACGTTTTTAATTATGGTTTCTTTACATATTCGTCGACTTTCATTAATTAACATGGTTTTGTGTAATAAAACAATTATTCGAGATTATTTCATTATAACCGTTATTTACTTATTTAATCTGATAAATTGTCATGTTTTATCAAACTGACATGTGACGTAATTGGTTTGTTTGTATTCTCTTTTCAGACCATTAATGTGACAAAAATATTTAATTTGCTTACATATACAGGAGTATGTATAAGCGGGGGTTATTGTTAAAATAAAATTAATGTAATAATATGGATAACTAATTGGTATTGAATCAAAATTTCACCGTAAAGCATAACTTTCTACCTCCATTTGTTTGTACTGTGTTATGTGTAATTAACAACCCGTATGATTTCCTTTTTAAAAATAAGTGTTAAACGTTTTTATGACATTATGTTGTAATAACCACGACAAGATATAACAATTCGTTTAGATGTTATAACTTATCGTATAGGCTATTTACTGTAAACATTTTTACATATGCACATATATAAATATGTGTATGTAAAAATTGTAACTTAAAAGATTGTTGACAAGTAGATAAAAGAGATTTAACAATTTACTTAATAGAAAATGAATGAAAGTTAATTTTACAGATTGTTGAAATAATAAAATGCCAGACGTTGAAGATCTCTCAGATCTTGATCATCGAGGTATATTTATATAGTCATTCTGGATTAAAAGTCTAATGAGGAGTCGGATATTATACAATGCCAACTCACGGAGTTACGACTTACTAAAAATAAAATAGACTATAATATTTTTTACTATTTTAATCATAAATTAAATGAGATTTTTCTAGAGACAATACCAATAAATGCTTTAAAACTTTTACAACAAGATCTTCTATAATAATAAGTTGTTGGAATAGCTATTTTTGGTATAAGTTGAGACACGTATTTTGATGAATTTACGATAGATGCTGAAATTCATAATAGATATGATATAAAAATGTAATTATGCTAAATAAACGTGTGCATCGGCTGGTTCCACACTCCTGTTCGCTATCACGATCGTTATAATCACATAAACTTTCTGAATGGTATAAACAGCGGAGGATGATAATGATGAGAAAATTCTGTTGTTTTATGTATCAATGTATTTTTAAAACTATTTTATTTCATCACTCAGGTGGAAGCTGGTAATAATTTATTCTATTGCTAGTTACTATGATATAGGCGAGATCGTTTTCTCCGAGCGGTGGTGGAGAAGCTGGCGGAGGGATGATGTCGGTGGAAGATCCTCAGAGGCCTTGTAGGTAAAGCAGCGAAGTGTAGTGGAGGTTGGTTCCTCTGTTGTAGTATGGTTCTCGTCTACGGGCCGTATCTCAGCGTATCTCCTGTCGAACCATGTCTGTGTGTCTGCACGTCTATCGTGTCTTCGCGTCTCTGCCCTCTCCTCATTGAAGACCATCCTTAAGTATTAAAGGTTGAAAAGTTATTTATGTGAAACCATTTTTTATAGTCGTAACCAGGGCTTTCCATGGTCCCGTCCTTTACAATATATTGTCTTGTTTCTCTCAATTGTTGATGAATGATCATTTTTGGTCACATTACTGCGCGAGTTTCAAGAATAAGAATATATATATATATATATTTTTTATTTTTTTTAGATGCTAATATTTCGCAATAAATATTATTAATAGAGGAATGTGCTTTTTATTATAATTTTCCACGCAAACCAGCGTGTGTTACGGGTGTTTATTGTAGCTATAGTGTGCAGCACAGTGGCAAGGATACGCCTAGAAATTATGTCACCGGTCTTGACATGTAATTTGAGATGGAAACGCAATCATGATAATGAAAGACAACCGCCGAGAGATTGAAAGAGTTGCCATTTTCACAACCATAGTGTGTAGTGTCTTATGATTTGCGAAAACTCTTGATTGTCGAATATAATATACTCGAAGCGCGTATTATACCAATACTGAGTAAAGAATAATAAATAACGTCACGCCAAAAGACCATCAGTGAATTATGTATATATATAAATCGATTTTCAACAAAAAAATAAAATAAACCATTTTCGTGGAAATGGGTGTAATTATCGCGGAAAATTTAAATAGATCGATTCTGTATGAATGCTTTGTGAATTATTGGTATCGATGGTGCGACTGCGAGTCGTTGAACTTTATGTATCTTTCTCAATTTTCTGTTGTTACGTAATGGATATACTTTTAAATAATTTTTGTGACATATATTAGACTATCTACAATAGTATCTACTGATAAATCAAAATAAATATCTACTATTAAAAAGTAGTTTTATGATCTGATAAAATTATATATAATATGTATGATACATAAATATTATATATATAAGGTTATTTTTGTATTTTTAATTAATATTCTTGAAATTTGAATCTGTTGCCAATTAATTTTGGCGGTTGAAACGAATAAAAACAGCCAGAATTTTTTTATGAATGACTCACGTAAAATGGTTACGGATCGCTGACTACGACGCCGTCAGGTCTACGATTTTTGTACTTGTGGAGTTACGTCATTTATTTTCTGTAAATCTGATTCATAGTATTTAATGTAATTGCAAGTTTATCTTAATTTGAATTATAGGAAAATTATACTTATAATTGACCATAAATTTTAATTTGAATCATACTTTGATGTATGGATAAAGTTTTCACGAACAATATCTACTGTGCGTAAATATTGCAGGCCTTACGAGAAAACGATCGATCGTACTGTGTGCAAAAGTTGGAGTAAAATGACTAAATAGGGTACCTAGATATTGATACCGACGATACCATACTTCCGTTGTATGTCAATCTCTTAATTATAAAATAAATATAAGATGTGTTGCATAATACAAATTATAACATTATATAGTACACTGCTTTCAAAAGTGCTTTGTTTTGGACCAGCACAAATACCTAATATAAGTCATTGATAACCAATTGAATCATTGAGAGTTCCAATTCCATACGTGTAAATAATTAATAATTAATCTGATCACGAGAAAACATCTCTCAACTAAACTTCTGACGCATTAAATGACTGTATTTGTGACTTTTTTAGTATCAAAGATAAAGCACGGTGATTTGGTAATTAAAGTAGGTACAAATGAAAAGGTTAATAATCAATAGCATACTGTGAATAAACACATTCTCGTCTTTTAATGTGCCAGTTAAGAGCTTTGCCTTAATCACGTGTGCTCAATGCCTTCTTAACCAATAAAGCTCCATTGCACAGGTGGATCTAAATTTGTCAGCAGCATATTAGGACTACCAATTTTACTGGTTAGTTGGTGATGTGATAATCCCACTTAATTGGATTTTTTCGTCCATTATCTTATGAAATTTATTTAATATACTTTGACCTTTTTAATTTATATTGATATTGTTTTCAATGATTAATAAAGTTGCACTACGACTTTTGTTATAAAAATTGGGTATTAGGCCAAAAAGTAAGACTTTGTTTTTTTAACGTCATCGTGTTTTATGCGTTTATTTATTTAAAATATTTGCGGTTATGGTTAACAAATGTATACACAAGCATTTCGCACAAACTTGGTGTTTATCTTTTGGTTTCCAATAAAACGTTTTTTTTCCGAGTCACTACCAAAACTACTTTTCGATTGAAAACACTAAAATGTCGTTTTCCTCATTTTCTCTCATGACCCTGATACGAATCGGGTCGTATATTGAAAAGAATAAAAGCTACGATACTACCGAATCTGTACATCTCTTTCTTTCAAAAGTTGGTTCGAATCGAGGACGTGAGTATTCCAACTGATTATACTTGATGGTTTATGGAAGTTCATGGTCACGTCGTGATGCGATAACCGACTCGTCGCATAAGGTTTCAAAAGGGTCATACAACAGTAGTATATTATATACGTATATATTATTACTTATCGTAAACGGTCATCCTAATCACGAAATGCTAGTAGCATCCGCTCGCGTCAGGAACCAGGATTTCACGTGACTACTTCCTGTCATGTTTTGCGAATGGTGCGTGTATAACCAAATTATATGAGTCATTAGGAGGTATGCTTAAGAAAATGTATAGAATATTTAAGATTTGTCAATTATTCTATTTTTGTACTAGCAGTGTACTAACTTAATCGAATATGTAATATTACAACGTATACACAGTTTGAGATGCTGGCGAACGCGTGGACTCTGACGCAATCTGTTAACGCCTAATGTGTATTATTATTTTCAACAATTTAAATCTACTAATCCTATCTGTGATATAAGAAAAATAATTTTATTCTCCCAGACATAAATTATAGATAATATGATACATAAATTATATCTTATACATACTAATACTATTGTATACTTTTATTCTCTTCAATAAAGACAGTTCCAAATAAGTACATATATGCTGACCTATCGGTTACTCGTTTTTTTATATAGAAGTTAACGTTATTTGTATTATAAATTATTATTAAATTCGCAACAATTTTGAATCACATACAATTTATGTAATTACTTATAGATACATGATGCGCTCGTAGCTTTGTCTGCATCTTTAGAATTTAGTCGTCTCTGAAGATGCTTCCTTGGTCTTTTAAGTCAGTTCCAAGTTGGGAGTCTTCGGTGGAAGTTCTTGATGAAATTCCTGACCTGCTTATACACACCGATCGAGATATTTTGCTCTGTTTAATCTCGACGCTGGTCCGATTGCGACGATTTCGATGAAGAATTAGATTAGTTATTTTGCGTAACCGTCATAGTTTGAACAGCTGAAGATTTGGCAGCACTGTAATCAGGCACTTGTAATTCCGCCATACGATAACATTTGTAAAGGCACCGAACTGTCTTGGTTTATGGTCCGTTTCGGGATGCATTTACCCAGGGCTTTTTTGTCATGTAACGCGGTGGAACGGCGTTCCGGCACCTTTTACGGTATTTTTACACATTTGAATACACTTTGACCAATACTCTCATATCAGAAGTCCGTAGTAATATCGGAAGGATAGCTATCATATTTTTAAAGCATAGTGTGATATCGAAGTGCAGACAAACTATGGAGCGATATCTGTCTGTACTCCTTTTTCCGCTTATTTCCCCCTGAGAATTGAGTTGATTGAGTTTGTATTTTAGACTTGACTTAATGAAAGTTTTAAAATTGTAATTAGTTTTAGAACTTTCATTAGATTAAGTTTGGTTTGGTTAACTCGTATATGTTAGGTTTGGGTTTGAACAGCAGATTTACGTTTCGCAACTGTCAAATTGAGTTTCAGAGACATTTTAGAACAGCATATATTTTCACTAGCTCATCAGTTAAATTATATTTTCGCTAGTAGAAATATATATCTACTGGTGAAAATGTATTTGTACTTCACTAATGAAAATATATTTTTACTGAAAAATACATCACATGTAAATAAATATAAATAAATATGTAAATGTATATATTACTATGTGTGAAAAAGTTGAAATCATATAATTTTACCCTCACCTGCCAGATACATTTTATTTTACTTGTAAAAATATATATCTACTGGTGAAAATGTATTCCGATATGATTTCACTGAAATGACAGAATGAATGAAATGGGATAGATTCGAGATTGTCTTTAAGGGATTACCCGAGAATTTTCGGTTTGGAATCAGGGACGTCATTTCTGCTTTTTCCTGGGAGAGGGGGGCAAAAATTGGCCAGTCAGTGATCGTTTTTTATTTTCATATTTTGATTTTATTCAAATTCATACAATTTCATTAAATGACATGCATTTTTCTGGCCAAATTCAAGGGAGGCAAGGGCCCCCACTTGTTGTTTTTTTTTTATTTTACTAAACATATGTTTATGATCGCGCAACGAGAAATTTTGGGATATTGTACTTATTGACAGAATTTATTATTAAACATGCATTTTATGGTAAATTTAGTTAATCCAAGACTAATTTTATGAAGTCATAAATGTATGTAGTTAATAAATAAAATCAACCCTATAGAACAGCAACATTTGGTGAAAAGCGGAAAATAATAAAAAAAATGCAATTTGGTCCATAACGGCCTTTTTAATAGCTCAAGCCTTTCTGTGTTGCTCGATATGATAAATCCGCTCGCGGCATTAATAAAATAAACTTAATAATTAAAAATATTTATTGGTTTACTGATTTTGAAACCCCATCTGATGCGTCTCTGTTCTAATTTATGATTTTCTTATGTACTTATCACACATGTCATGAAGTACAATTCTAAAAAAAGCTTTATATGTGACATCATTCAATTGAACTGTCAACACAATCTATCATGTCACTTCATTGTTTACAACTCCCTTCACTTTGCTAGATTAGATTATATTCGTGATACACTGAGTGGCACTGTATACTTGAAAAAATCTGATCACATCCTTGTTTTTTTTTCTTTCAACACTCATTCAATGAAAGGTTTAATTTAACAGTTAATAGTGTGCTTGCCAAAATTCGCCACGATTGAATAACTGAGAAATTCTACCGACCATTACCCTTTGAAATATTTTTAGTAATTGGCTACAATCCACCGCGTTGAACTTTATATTTAATTAAAAAGTTAAAAAATAAATTTTATTGATTTGATTTCAGGTGGCGAGGTAGCATCTATAAACTAGTGTGGCTAGACTTGATCTGTTTTTTACTGCTGTATTATCTACTTAATTTGACATACCGGTTTGCTTTGAACGAAAGTGGAAAGAAGTAAGTATTTTAATCATACTATTTGCTTAAATGTAGTATTTATAATTTATTATTATTATAGAGTTTTTGAAGGACTTGTAATGTATTGTGAGAAATATAGCGATTTAATCCCGCTATCATTCGTCCTTGGCTTCTATGTATCGATCGTTATGACTCGATGGTGGAATCAGTACACTAGCATACCTTGGCCAGATCCAATTGCTGTATTTGTGAGCTCCTACATTCACGGCCAGGTATGATCATCTAGTCTCTGGTCTCTTATATAATATATAATATGTAATATAATGATGTAAGTTTATGTATTAGGATGAACGAGGAAGATTGATGCGTCGTACTGCCATGCGTTACGTGTGCCTTTGCCTGACTATGGTGCTAACAATGATATCTCCTAAAGTTAAAAAGCGATTTCCTACCCTCGATCATTTAGTAGAGTCCGGTCTACTTTTAGAGAATGAACGTAAGATAATGGTGGAGCTGAATCTTAAGTTTCCGAAGCATTCGAAACATTGGTGAGTTCAATATTGATGCATTTTAATTAAGAGCGTATTTATGATTGACATTTTTGTTTAGGTTGCCTATCGTATGGTCTGCTAGTATAGTTTCTAGAGCTCGCAGGGAAGGACGAATTCGTGACGATTTCGCTGTGAAAACTGTGATTGACGAATTAAATAAGTTTCGTGGACAATGTGGCCTTTTGATAAGCTACGATACTATAAGTGTACCTTTAGTTTATACACAGGTAAAAATGCTCATATTTGATTGTTATGATCGATGATTGAATGGTGAGTTTATTTTAATGTAATGATTACAGGTCGTAACGCTTGCTGTGTATTCATACTTTTTAACAGCTGTATTGGCGCGTCAGTGGGTCGAGCATAAGTTATCTGATCCAGCGAGTGCTGTTTATAAAAACAATATAGATATATATTTTCCAATATTTACAACACTTCAATTCTTCTTCTATATGGGATGGCTCAAAGTGGCCGAGTCGTTGATTAATCCGTTCGGTGAGGATGATGATGATTTCGAAGTGAGCTGGATGATAGATAGAAATTTACAGGTTGTTGATATTTTAGCACATAAATACCAAAAACTTAGATATTGTTATCGAATATATGTGTATCATTCCAGGCTTCTTATTTGATTGTTGATGAAATGCATCATGAGCATCCGGAGCTGATTCGAGATCAATATTGGGACGAAGTATTCCCGATGGAGTTGCCTTATACGGTGGCTACCGAGGGCCAGCGTGAACAGCATCCGGAGCCTTCGACTTCGAAGATAGAGGTACCCACAGAAAAGCAGGAAATGGTTACTGTTATGCCGTCCGCTCTCAAAATAGATGAGATGGATGCACACGATCATACAGTGAGTTACAAGTTTCCCCCGTCTGAGGTTAGAAATCCGTTCCGATTCTTAAAAGCAGAGCATGCACGCAGTAAAAGTTTTCTCGTTAACTGCACTGATTTTATTTTTTGTTGTCGTAACCCAGTGTGATTTGTTCATTGGTGGTAGGGCGGTAATTATATAATTTTGTATTAACAACTCAAAGATTGCTTGCTTAGATGCAATATAAATTAAATATATAAATATAGTGATTGAAGATTTTATTTTTTCTAGATTAATATGTTATTTAGAATATTTAATTTTTTTGTAACTCGATTTGTTTTGTGTTAATGGCTTGATATTTTATTTTATTTTGACGGTAGAACGGATATTTTAAATATTGTGTACTTTTAGTTTTTTTTTAATTATTTTAAGCTATGCCTCTTTATGTATTTTCTTCTCAAATATTGTCAAAAAGTTTTTTCAAAATTTATATTTCTTCTTTATAAATGAAATATTAAAGAGGTTCAGTTTCATTATAAAATTGTGGTATATCTGTAAGTGTATCTATATATTGTATAAGTCTTCTCGAGACAAGATTTTTTGCTTATGCAATGAACATAATAAGATATCACAATAAATGCTTAATAACATAGTTATAAGTATTTTTGTATACATTTATCATAATACGAATACACATAATCTTCTCGAGACAAGATTTAGCATATAAACTTATGTTGTTTAAAATACATACAGAAATAATAATAAATTTGCACATTGAATGCTTTCTAACATAGATATATCAGTATTACATATTAACATTTATAGATTGAAGCAATTTTATGTTTATTATATAAATTAATAAAATATTTTGCTCGATTATGTTACGTGATGTCATCGACGTTTTTCAGAATACAAACGATGACGCCATGTCTGGAATACATTTCACGGCCGGAATTAAAAGTATGCGTCGAAAACCGTCGATTGGTTCTTCTTCATCTATTCATTCAAATGCGCCCAGTTCTGCGCCTAATTCTTTGCCTCGTGTCGCTTCCGTCACACAAATGATTAAAAGACTATTTTCACGAGAAGACGGTAGAGAAGGAAGCACCTCCAGACCCGGCTCTACGATAAGCACAGCAGAAGGCTGTACGTTTCTTTATATTCGAAACTTATACAATGTTATTATAAGCCTAATTCATTTTTTCAACAATAGCATCTAAAAACGAAAACTCGAGTTCGACTGCAAATATAATAGGAAAGTATGGAGGCAGTATGAGAATTGCCGATCAAGTGATTGAGGAGTTGGACGAGCAAAATACAATTACGAGCATGGCAACTAAGATTGATCCCAGGTATTTATTTATTGATTTATGTAATATTTAATATACAGATGAAAATATGCTAATATAATTAAAATGTATGTTTATCATAAAAAAATAAATTAACATCATGAAGTAGTGAAAAACAAAATTATTTATACATTTTTCTTTATTTATTTAGTAAATGTTTTAACTTTATTGCGTTTACGTCTTGCCTTTTATACGTAATTTAAACACTTGTGTTTTAAAATTAGCTTCTTTGCTGCCTCATTCAGATGTAACACCAATCTGTTGACATGTCGTTATATTCTTTTCCACCGTCCTCCAACTGATACATTAAAACTTCGTACTGCAATAGTGCATCGACATTCTTTTTGTGAATGCGAGGGAAAAGCATTCTTTTGTTGAAGCGGCAATGCTCATTTCAAGGTTTTTCGTCTGTGTCACATCTGGCTATAAAATAAATATTTCAGCCGACTTCGCACAAAATTAAAAATAATGTAATATCACAGTAACTTGTAAACTCCTACCATATCGTTGTGTTAGTTTCAGTGTCTGTGTGTTTTGGATAAAAAGTGTCACTGCTTTAAAAAAGTATCACACTTAATTTTAAAAATGAATTTGTCAAATAAATGTTCAATATATCCATTGAAGAGTTTTCGTAATTTAAACCCACTTTTATATATACGTACATATATATTAAAATCTGATTTTTTCCCCCTTCAAACATAATTATTGACAAATTCAATGAAAATGACTTGGAGTTGCTGAAAAACTTTTGAAAATGTCTTTGGAGTGCAAAGGGTTAAGATTATATGGTAAAAATCGAGGATCACAAATTAAAATAATAATACGAATATTACATTTATAAGTCTGATGAAGACTTTTGGTAGAACATAAACGTTACAAAATATATTTTTATTATTTAAAACTTAAAGATTATAATAACAAATGTGTATTTAAAATTCCAGACCACTTGCGATGAACGTGTTTCCTCAAGCTCCGCAACCCACTGCTCCGATAGACATGCCTTTAGGTTCTCACTCTCGTACGTTTGTTCCCGAGCCGCCGAGTAAGTCCAACCTCAACAATATCTGCATGCGATCATACGTTAAATAAATTTACAATATTTTTTTTTAAATTTAAGCAATAATTTAATTAACACTCGATTGGTTTGGTTTTTTATATTGTACAAAATGATTGGTGTCTAAATTTTGAAAAATTGGGTTTTTAAAATAACAACACACAGTCAACTTAGGTAATTTGGCTGTAGTTTTTGGCTTTTTTTATTATTCTAAATTTATTTTTGAAATTAACATAACGTGTATCGTATCTTTCTAAACTAATAATACTGTTAATTTGCATGCATGTTGTCTTTTTTCTTGAAACTGCGTTCATTTTAGAGTATGATCACGCCGGTTACGGCATGGGTAGTGATTTATCGACGTCAGCTCCACCGATCGCTTGGGACATGCCGTCTCCGACGTCGTCTCAGCCGAGTGGAGGAAATGCTTTTAGCAGGACAAACTCGGGACAGTCGAGGCTCCGTTCTCGGCTAAACAGTGATATTGGACCCTCGTTAAGTGCGGCAATAAGTCAAACTTTTGGTAAGATTTGCTGATCGGAATACGATGCACTGTGAGGCCATAGCATGTCACGCGACCGACGACCTATTGCTTCATACTAATAACTAATGGCTTTTATATGTATTTATTGTATATCATTTATATTTTTTATGATTTTACATATGATTCGCCATCCCCGGTATAAAGGTATTTTATGTAACAGGGATGGTGAATTATTTTATATATAGAAACAATATCAATTATTTATTAATGGGATTTCTGCTATTGTACATTTGATGTCAAATGTTTTTTTTTCGTCACTTTTAGTAGTACACACGCCGAACTAGATTTATCAATCATTCGATTTCATAAACTTCCTTTTATAAAATTAATTTTGTTCACAAGCATATGTGAATCGATAATTTTCAATTATTTTTAAGTATTTTATCAAATTGACAAACTTGTTTTCATAACCTACAACTGAATTGAAAATTTATATATTGCATTTCTAGATCTTTCAGGTTAAGCCAATCGAAAATATTGTGTTTTTGCTTATGTTATGACTAGATGTATAATATTTTTTGCAATTTTTCCGAACTATGTAAATGATTGATTTACTACCGAAAACTCAATATGATTTTGTTTATATTTAGAAAAACTTTCAGTCTATTAGAAATGTCATACTTATCACAAGCTTTGAATGCTTGGATTAAAGCAAGCAAAACTGTCTTGTTTACACTTTCAATTTAATATTTAATTTACATAAAAGTAAACAGAAATCAAACACTCAATGAAAGGTTGAAGTATTATACTTTTTTGTGACTTAAGTATTGGACATAGTTGTACAAAAGTAAACCATTGTATACTGAGTTGACTTAAATTAACAATGATGGTATAGGTCTTTTCGCATGCAGCTATTAAATGGACTATTCTTGTTATAATATATTGTTATAAGTCTAGAACTAAATGCTCAATATGTTTGGTAAATAAGGTAACAAAACATTTTCCTCACCAGTTATATTTCAAGCACCATCAGTAGTTACTGTATACTAGTTGGAAAGAACTATTTATTTTTCAGCTGCGTTGCAAATATCGATTATTTTTATTATTGTTGCTAATAATATTAAACTGACAATTCTACTTTATAGTAAAATTTTGCCACCTCGATGGGTTCCATATGTTTACAAACTCTGCTTAATATAATAAAATACCCCTTAATTTTGTTAATTGTACAATGTCTCTTTGAATCATTTTCACTCATTTCCACATGCTATAATAAAATAGCTGAAAAAGTGTCCAAGAATTTCATCAAAAATAATTGTAGCCTTTAATAAAATAATATAGAATTCACTCTTACGTTTATGATTTGCAAAAATATATTAATATTTTCACCCCAATGCAGGTAAGATTATACACGTTATTATCTGTGTGTGTAATAACCTTTATGTACGTATTGTATACATATATAAAAGTATTTTTAGTATTAAAAAAGCATGATTATGTAAATAGTAATATAATATCTGGGTGTGTTATGAATATTATAAATATTTTAATATTTCTTTTGGAACTATAGTTCATGTTATTTTACAGTTGCTGAAGACGACGAAACTATCAGCACGTCTTCGTCGGAGTTAGAGATCAAAGAAGATGGTTTCGATCGTTTGAAGAGCATCCGGGAGAAGGAGAGACAGGAGAAGTATAAACAGAAACTGTTGGCAAGATCGGTGAGTGCCCAGCAGAACATCGGAGTGGACTCTGTGGATAACGAAGTGTTACTTAGTCTCATCAGAGACAGCCAAGGGAGTGTTTCACCGGATAATCTTAAGAAAAGCGATGAAACTGTATCAAAATCATGATATTCGTTTCCGTTTCGTTTTAATCGACATAAATAGTGTTTATTTTAATTGACTAACTCGTTACAGTGTGTATAAGTTTTTTTATAAACACATTCATTCACAATGAAGCTTTAATTATTAGGCAACTTTATAAATCGAGCATGATAAATTAAAACACGCTTTTATTGAATAAAAATAAATATATATTTATTTATGTGATTATTAATACAACTGCATAATGTGTATTAATTATGTTGAAAATGTTTTAAATTAGTTGTTAATGATAATTATTATTCAGGTATTAAGTTGAGGTTGTTCATATATTATTATCGTAGTATACCTCAGTTTTAACTCTTCGTCCTTCAATATCCAGTTATTTATTTTTACTCTCAATAATAAGGATTGAAGGGTTAATGAAAAGACAATATTTGTATGTAACATTTATTAATTTATAATGTTCCTACTAATTGTTTGATTTTACAATAATACTAATAGAAGTGATTTTAAATTAAAGATTGCTTAAAATTATATAATTTGTAGTTTACAAATCGTGAATTCGTATACTGGTGCATTTTTTTACGAGTTGCCTTGTAAATATATTTTATTTTAATAATTTAATATAATTGTTACATATGTTTATAATACCGTTTTAAAAAGATAATAATTGTACTTTTTTAACAATTGATATTATTGAAGTAAAGTGGGACCATTTTTGCAATTGCATAATACATTTTATTTCATTCTAACATTAAAAAAAAAATTTTTTTTAATTAATTGACTGCCCATGATAAAAAACATACATTTAATGGTAAATACATTGTTAAGTTTTTTCTTTCGCATATGGATGCGTAAATATTTTTAGTGGGAATCTCACTTTTTATGTTGTGGAATATACTTTTCTGTGATCAAACTATGTTTATTGAAATGTGGCTTTTTAATAAAAAAACTCTTCTGAATTAGTTATTTAATAATTGTGTATGGTTAAAATAAAATACAGATCTTTTATTTGTACATTTTTTATTGTTTTCTTTATGCATACAACACTATCGATAATTATATAACAATACTTTATAGATCTTTGAGTTGCTTTAATCCGAAAGCAAAAATACAACATAATTGACTATGAAAAATCGATTTATGCAGTTGTAGAAAATTAATATGTAATTATTAAAATTCATAATATACTACTTAACTACTTATAATAAATAATAATGTTATTATTTCATAAAATATCACTGACAATTTTATGGAATATCACTGTACTGTTTACATATCGCATTAATACTACATTTATTTGTAGTTTTATAAATATTTATTTAAAAATGTCGAGCGATAATGATATTTTCATATTATATCCGTTTCCCATATACTATCAACACAATGGTGTTATCCAGCACCGAATACCCTCAAGATAGCAATGGTTGATCTTCTTAGTTAAAAATAAAGATTAATAAAAATTAAACTAATTATAAAGGGAATATAAAAAAAAATATTTAAACGATTAAAGATCTTTGGCTTTAATGTCACATTAAGAGTATAAATTTATTATTGAGAGGTTTTGCGAATTCAAGATGAGATTTATTGGCATTCGAGCGAATAATAAATAAAGGAACTAATTTTTAAATAATATATAATCACATAATGAAACTTAAGCTAGTTTTTTTTATAATCATTGGCAATTTAAGTATAAAATGAGTCTCGAATAAATAAATATTCTGTATACATAATACATCATGGAGGAATTTGGGGAATGTTTACTAAATCGAAAATAATTATGACACAATCCTAAATTAAAAAAATATCACGTCCTTCAAAGCATTTCTAAATCTGGCAAAAAAATTTCAGTCTTGTTCTATACTGCGTGCGATTATTAAAGCATTGATTCGAAATTCGTCAGATGAGTGGCATAAAAGCAAAGACAGCTACATTGTCACAATGTGGCAAAAGATTAAAAAATATGTTTATTGACAATCGAGGATATTTAACACGTGCTATACAAATTTAAAATGTAGAGTGAAAGTAAGTGGCAGTACGAATCAGACATGCAATACGAAGGCACGGTAGTAGCTTAAAATGCCACTAAAAAACAATAAGTTTCATTCGAGTTTTGTGTAGTGAAAAGGTGAAACCCACTGAAAGTCAAGGATGATGTAAGGCTTACTTTTGGGACGAGGGGTGATTCTGAGAGCATACTAGTTCAATGATTAAAGATTTCGATTAAAGGTGTCTCAAACATCGCCTTATCTTCTAGTTCTTGGCAATGGGAGAAGAGAGATTCATGTGCAACAAAGAGGTGCAGTAGAATGTATGAGATAAATATTTAATGTTTTCATTTGACTCATCCTCGCTCTTATCACTACTAACCATCAAAACGATTCAAAATCATAACAATTGCAGTGTGCGTCCTGCTGCCAAAAACGCTGCTCTATACTTTACTATTGTGAGAATACCACCAATGCTTTTAAAACCCTCACATCTGAACAGTCGATTCACCGCCTGTTCAAACGACACCAGAGCGCTCCCGCCGTCAATAGATGCATAATTAAACCTAAACCTATAACGAGACCCATATTGCCCCAAATGTCTATATTCATAATATCCATCTCCTTCAGAAACTTCTCAGGGCTCTTATAGTGGCAGTACTTGAACTCGGTCCCTTCGCATTGCAGCTTTCCACGAGTCATACCGTATACGCTGTAGACTAAGCTGTGGAATCCGGCTCGGAAGTACGAAGCGTGAAACATCCACTGGAAGAAGATGGGCGTGTCAAAAAGTCTGATGCAGAAGCCAAACACTGAGAGGAGCACGGCGAGAACAGGACCGACGAACACAGCAATCTGTACATTGATAAATTTATAAGCAACTTGACCTTTATACAATAAACAATGCGTTGAATCAATACTCACTTTGACTGGAGTCGTAGCGCCGATAAAGTAACCCCACGCTTGAGCACATAAACTCGTCGATATTGAGATGAAGAAGAAGTACAGCAATCTAAATTTTACTAATAAATTTCCAGTCATTATATAGCTAATTGATATATATGATGCGCAACAGATTGCCTGGAATAAAATAATTTATTAAAATAATATATTATAAATATAAATATAATAAGCTAATACGTACTTGAAATGGTACTTCAACAGCTAAAGTAGATATAATAAACGGAAACAAATTGTACCATTTATTGAAATGCTCTCTTTTCAATATCTCCATCTCTAACGGAACTGTAATTAATAACAAAAATATTACTGTAGCATTAACGACATAAAATGAGAATTTTTATTCCATTGTGTATACAAAATGTTACATATGAATTATATTATAAATTTAATACATACATGATAATGTAACGGACATTTTTCCCGTGTATACAACTAGTAATAGTGATCCATATAAATAGATGTAATTGGCTAGAACAGTTTCAGCATTTTGACCGACATCGTAGTACAAATAACCAAATATAATTCCGATTAAGATGTGGGCTATAAATCTAGACAGTAGTAAAGACTGAAAATAAAATAAGATTTTTATTGAGTTTTTGCTATTGTATTGTAAGTAAGTATAAGTATATATTTAAATATGTAAAGATAATTATGAACTAAAATATTTAAATATCAACAATAGAGATACTAATGAATTAAAAGCAAATTTGTAATAAATAGAATATTATTTCTTAGTAAAAAAAATATAGTGAATAATATTTCTAATTAAAAAAAATATCCTCAGTTAGTTGCAAGAATTCATCTACTAACAAAATGCTTGTTTTTCTTCTGATAAAATTTAAAAAAATGTAGTTAATATTCCAACAAAGAATGCACAATAACGAGTCTTCTATATTTATAAACTTTTCACTTACATTTTTCATCTATATCTCAAAAGATAAATTTGTAATTGATGATTTTTTTATCAAACCAATGATATGCAATGTAGATATAACTATGAAATTTTGAGGTGTTTCTGAGCAAAAGTAAAACCTAGATAGATGGTATTATATACTTACATATTTACGACTAGATGTGATTAGATTTCTTTTATACAAAAGCCAAGTTTGTTGCAATTGATTCGCTCGAGTGTGCCCTTTGAATTTTAAATCAGACTCCGTAGAATAACTACTGATGCTACTGTTTTTAGTCCTATATGAATCCTCGTAGTTATTTCCATAAACAATTCCATTACCATTCTTATCTGCAAAAGAAAAACATAATAATAAAATGTATGAAACACTATGCCCGACATTGATTCTTATATAGTAAATATTTCTGATTTCTTAAAACGCCTAAAGTTCATAAGAAAGCAATAAACAAAAATCACGAGTGCGCTGTGCAAGATTATGAGTTCAACAGCTGATGGCAGACCTAGATAGTTATTAATATATTTATCTTACACAAAGCCGCTCTGCTTATAAATCACCTGCAAGGGAAATCGTAATTTATACAAAGGCACTTCAGGAATCAACCCTTGAAAATAAATAGTTCGAAAATTCTGCATTAAAAATAGAGATTGCTAGACATTAAAAAAATGTAAACATGGCGTATAAAATCAAGACTGTGTTATAAAGTATTGCACGTTCAAAACAAATACCATTGTTCCCTGGTAGACTACCTCGAAGAATATTTGAACATGTCCGTTTTTTTTCAAATACGTACCTTAGGCCTAATTGCCTATAATAAACCCGTTCACCATTTGTCAAAGCTGTTAGCAGCAATAATATAAGGTGGCTGTGTTGCATTCAGATAGCATTAGCACATTATCATTCATTTGGAACTTTACTTCGGGCTGCAAACTTGCCGAACTCATCGATTTATGTACGATTCATCCGGAAAAGGAACATACCTTTATCTTTACTCTGCAATTCCTTTTTGTTTTCCTCTTTAGCAGTGAGTGATGCAGCCTCAGACATTTTTTCAAGATCCACATTATGATCATCGATGGCAATTTCAATCACTATAAAGAAACATAATAAATTTGTTTGTTATATAAATTATAGTTTCACATAAACAAGAATGAATAATTACGATAATCGGCCGGATTGTGGAACGGTGGACAAACGAATCCTTGCGAGCCTAAGAACGGAATCAGTTCTTTCACTGGACCTCTATAAATACAAAAGCCATTAGCTAAAGCGTACAGCTTATCAAACATCTCGAACAAGAGTGCTGATGGTTGATGTATAGTGCAGATGATAGTTCTGCCTTCTTGCGACAGTCTCTTCAATAACGAGATGCATTGCGAACAAGACGAGCTATCCAAACCTCTACAAATAAAGTCAATAATTAAAACATACACCTAAATCAAATAGAAATTTATATATTATACAATACATACGTAGTGGGTTCGTCTAAGAACAATATCGGCGGATTAGATAGCAATTCTAAAGCGATAGCCAATCTTTTGCGTTGCCCTCCAGATAAATTAATAGTTAATACTTTGAAAGTTTTCTCTAAACCCAACATCGTAAGAGTATCTTCAATTTGTTTCTTTTTTTCGGCGTCGCTGATGGAATACCCGAGTTTCAAATGAGCTGTAATCGTCATAGTTTCTTCAACAGTCAAATAAGGCCTTAAACTGTCATCTTGTTGAATGTATCTTGATAGGCGTTGAAATTCAGGCTCATCGGCGAGCCGCACTTTGCCGTTGACGAGAACGGTGCCACTCATGCCTCTAGTCCTATAAAAATATGAAGTCAGTGAACCATATTATTTTATTGTTAAAAGTTAAAAAGGTCATTTTTATGAAAGATTATTTATGGCTGTCTATTGAGCAAGGTTATGAAACTAAATAACATGATAGCGTAATGTAAAAAGTGTAAACATACGGATAGCATTTTTCCCATAGACATTAACAATACAATGTACATAGACTTATTAATAATATTATATAGAAAAGTAGCAAATTTAATATAAAAGTTCATAATGATTACATATTTATGTAATATAATATAATATTAATATTTCATGAATGATTAATAAGTGACTACCATAAAAACAATATTTATATTATAAATATATATATACATATTTATATTATAAGCAAATTTTTTTATAGTTCCATTAAAACAATTATTTGTACGAATAGCACATAAAGTTAGCAGCGAGTGATTTTTTTAAATAACGGTCTTAAACTTGGCTAAAATTATTTAACAACTATTTCTTTATTTTTATAGATGTCTATTTACAATAATAATATTATATATTTTTACATAACTTTGTTTCATATTGATAATATATTTATATATACAGGTTTTTCTAAAGTGACTATATATAATGCAAAATAATAGGAATTAAAAAAACAACTACGCAACATTAAATATATATGTTCTAAAAATATAGTATATAAATATATATACATATATAAAATGATGGTCTAATTTCGAGTTTACTTGGCCTCTACAAAGCTCGATGCGATCACCTGTTTTACGAAAAACACAACCAAGTGTTCATTAATAGCTTTAGCTGTGTTGTTGTACAAATCTTAAAATTTTCTTAACTCATTATTTTTCACGTCTTTTATCTTCCATATTACTACCAAAACCCATTTCTACACATCGCCATGGATTAGCGTCTAAAAGGGAACCAAAAATAAGGTGAATGAACATTTGAAAATAAATTAATTTAAATAATAGTGTATTAAATATCAATACTAATTATACTAGTATGTTTTTTAAATATTTTTAATTTCAATATGTAAGATAGATACTTTAGAAAAATCCTGTACCTTTTTAATAAAATACAATTCTATTTTTCTAACGCAGTAATTTATACATTAGCTGTAAATAAATTATATTTTAAATGAGAACTTAATTTAAAAAACCTTGGGCTATAGTTTATTCTTTGATACAAATATATATTATTCATAATAAATAAAAAAAATTTAATGTTAAGAGTGACATAATTGCGATAATTTGATACAATTGCTGATTACAAAGTGTCTAAAATAAAATAAGCTATTGATACTATGTTATAACTATTTAAATAGCTTTAAAAATATTGTGAATAATATCAGTATCATAATTTCATATTGAGAAGAAAAACAAGTATATGTTTATTAGTTTAATATATACTATTGAATGCGTAGGCTCTGTTTGTTTTAGAATGTGTTTTTTTTTAGTTTTTTCAGTGAAGAGAATAAGAAGACGTTTTTTAGCGCTGGTATTGTTTTGAGGCGCATCTTTTCGACCACGTTTCCGCGTCACTCGCGACAGCTCAGGTAGGAGGTCGGGCCTAGCTTAAATCCGCGTAGTGTACTGAAGAGAATACCCGACTTAAATTCACGTTTAAGCGTTTATATACATAGCGCCAATGTCACGTCAAACGGATAAAATTATGTTATGGTGCCCTGCTTTATTGACTATAAAAAGGCTATTGACTGTGTGAGATACGACTTTATATTGAGGTGCTACTACTAATTGGAATAGCTGCACACTTCATTAGTCTCATAGCAAATCTATTCAAACACATCTCAGTCGAACATATTGGTGACCTCAAAATTCCAAATATAAAAGAGTATTCGACAAGAATATTTTGGCAGATATTTATATTCGATCAGGTGAGTACATAATGTGGAAAACCCTCGAATATTGTAATGGCGGTGTCAAGGCAAAGAACACAACATTGATAATCAAATCAAAGTAGAAATGGTGGCAATAATCCGTTGTATCAATTATAACATAATTAACTATTAAAAATGTGAAAGGACAAAGGATCGATTCTTTGAAGATGTGTTGTTGGACAACAATGCTCCAATTACTAATTAGAGTTGAATGTCAAAATATGCCTGAAGAGGATACTTCAGTTCTTTGGACATATTTAGACACAATTTAGAGATTCCGAACGATGGATTGACGCAGTAAACTAAAGGTTATCTGTGTGGCGAAGTGATTCTTAATATGGGTTAATATCATTTGATCATTATGATAGATAAGAAGTTTGGGTATATTAAAATAAATCTCGATTTAACTCACGTTAATCCAGCGAGGATGTTGAGGAGGCTACTCTTTCCAGCGCCAGAAGGACCCATGATAGCGGTTAATTCTCCAGACTTGAAACATCCTTCAATTCCGTGCAATATCTCCTTCTTGGCTGAAATCAAATCGAAATTAAAATACAATTAGAAAGTCGTTAAAAAAGTTTCATATACATGCAAGTTGCGATATAGGAAATAATCGCAGTTTTAGTTTTGTTAGCTCGATCCACACACAATGCTAGATTGTCGTGTTGGAAAGAGAATTGTCATTCATTTTAGTTTCCGCTCCAAAAATCCGACTAAATAAAACACATCAACGCTTCACGTGCTTTCACATTTTTTGCGCAATAAGTAAGCCCTTAGGCTTAGATTATTTTGGGTAAATACTTACTTACTTCATTTCTAACTATAGCATTAAATTTCAAAGACATGGTATAATATTTCAGTATATGATGAGAACGAAATATATATTTACTTTAGCGAATACAATATTTTGATTTTCTCATCCCATGTCCCATGAAGATCAGAAACAAAGAGAATTGATGTAATTTCAATGTGATACTGGAGAACAATGTTCGTTTTCTTTGTATCATAAGGAAAAAAATTACATCTTAAATTCATAGCTTACTAATTTATTCATTATATTTGCAAGTTCGTGGCACATTATGAGAAATATATTAGATGCACTGAAATCCTAAACATGGAAGAGATATGTTCTTAGGATTGATTTAAATATAACTGTTAAATATTGCAAAAATTGTGTTCTGACTCGAAAAAGATAGATAGAAACAATGGGTAATATTCAATTCTTCAAAATATAACAGGTCATCCCATAAATAATTCAGAATTATCTGGAAGATAGACGGAGGTGTTGTAACACAGTAAATTACATTGTTTCCTTAGCATCACTCGAGTAAACAATAATACAATTTGATACGTAAATTTACAGACATTTATAGTTTAGAAGTTCATAAGTGTGAGGTAATTACCAAAGTGTTTTTGGGCTCATACTTGAAGATAAGGCAAAGTCAAGACGTCCCCGGAGCTTAATGATATGTTAAAAACGGTAGTAGAACAAAAGTGGACCAATTTGTAGAGTAGCTTTAGTTAACCCATTCAAAAATCTATTAGATGTGTCTAAGCCGGAGCAATGGATTCTTCACGAATCACGTGACGAAGTGTACTTCTTACCTCTATAGATTGGGATGTAAGTACCATTATAATAATTGAGTTAGGGCTACCATAAAAACGAACGGTTATGCGCATCCCAGTGAACGTCCATTACACTGTATCCATTAGTGCATTAAATGGTCGGTATTTAATACCAAAGCAAGTACAGAAATTACATATTCCACAGTTATTGTTTTTAACATCCTAATATAATTGTGCTGAGTTAAGTATTTAAAAATGGGTGCAATTTAATAGAGAATTATTTTAAGAGATATGTGTATTTAAATAAATACTTTTTTCTATAAAACGAATTGCTTGTGCGGTTGAATAGTTCTTAATATTCAGGATATTATTTTTAAATCTAATTTTTATGTAAAAATACAATATAAACTATTGTGTGATGTCAAAAAGGTTAAGATAAAAATAACTTAATAATCAGATAAATAATATAATCGAATAACGAGGCAAAAAATAAATTGCCACACAGGAAATTGCAAAGAAAACACCAAAAAGGTGAGGACTAAATATAAAATATAAATTAAAAAATCCATAAATAGGTTAAGAGGTACAGAAAAACGGTGTGTTCACTGTTCTGGTCAGCAGTAATGCATAAAAAATCGTTTTATGGAACAATTATTTCATATATTAAATTGTACTCTTTAAAAATATGCTCAAACTTAAAACAAATAAATTGTGATAAATGATCGAAACTCTATGCCATTGGTCTGTTAATTAAAAGTATCGTTAAAAATGGCATAAGGAGTGTAATTGGCAGAACAGCACATGCTAGAAAAATATGTTAAGAACGAAAAGTGATATTCATTGATTGAAATGTAAGTACATTGACGCATGTCAGTCACTCCGAGTGGGAAGTTCCAAAAGGCACGAGTTCTGCGACAGACTCTCCTCGAAACATTTTTTATCATCCCAGATTTTCATTGCGCTTTTCTTAGACATATGAAAAACAAATAAGACCGAAAGTGCCGCTTCAATTGCTAAATACTCGAACCATGGCCGACGGTCTCGTTTTCTACGATGCATACCGGTTATGTTTGTAACAATGGTCTTGCATTCCTCGAGGCACTGCAGTCGTCTGCGCAATGTAATGACAAAACCCTATAGATGGCACACATTCGCAACAGTTTAGCAGATTTAGTAATAGGTTTACCCCGTATATCCTGGGGTTATAACCTTTACAACCTAGTTTGATCGTTTTAAACCAGTTCGATATTATTATTTGAAAAACTATTTTTTTCATCTGTTTAAGTTTTAAAAAATATTTCATAAACAACACATAATATATCATTAAACTTACATTACACCAAGTTGCTTTTGAGATAACAGTTAAATTCGTAAAAAATAACTAATTATCTTGCCATCTTTTACTTAAAGAGCTACTCAATTAATTTCATAATCAATCAATCTGGGAGATTAGAATATATTTTCTTCTTCTCTACATATGTACATGTAAGTATAAAAGGAATTTCTGTTTTTTATTTTTCATTTTGTGCGTCCGCTAAAATTTAAGAACGGAAGGTCCATATTTATTTTTTTACGCTATAGCTACAGTTTATTAATTACTACGATATCAGGTTAGTGAGTAATTAAGATACTATAAAATATTGCGTCATTAATTAGTATGTACTGCCAATGCAGAAATGATTCGATTCGAAAGTCGCGCGTGAATTCAAGAGCGAATCGACGTGTTTATTGTTATTTTGTTTGACTCTTTTTGAGCAAATAGTGCGAGATTCTGAGCGCGTTATAAATTTTTCAAATGTGCATTTTATTGCTGTATTGATTGTATTTTAATTTAGTCGACCCCCCTATAGCGTAGAGATTGGAATTTCGTTATAGGAATACTACGTTATATGGGGGACTAGGCACACATACACAATTTGAGGTTAGGTTCTTTCAACTGTATTTTGTGAATTTAACGAAATCAGCAAATCAAAATTTTTTCCCACGTTTATGTATTAAATGACCTTGGATTTAGTTTGTAAACAAGAGCACGTGCCCTATGTTATTATTAAAACACGCGCGCGAGGAAAGTCCTTGGTTTTGCGAGTGTCAGGGGAGTCAAACGCAATAGTTTTTTAAGTTATTTAACAAATTAGCTAAGCTTAGAAAGACTACATATTATTTTAAATGCACTAACATTTGTTGAATATGAAGTGTCTTATATCATATATCTAAATATATTTTATGATTCATTAATACTTTTTAGATTTGTAATAGATATGTATTACATAATTACATTTTTTTTTTATAAAAAATTAGAATGGTTGAAACCCCCTGAATAGTGCATACATAATGTATTAAAAACGTGTACATTGATATGCTTGATCATAGCTATACAAAAATAAATATTTTATTACTGTATTGTGATGAATATCCTTGTATTTCGCCTGTCACAGAAAACGTCTAGATAAGTCAAGGGATAAACAGTAACAAAAAGTACGCTATACGGGGGAACGCTATAAGGGGGCTTACTGTATTACAATTTCTATAGATATGTGCAATGTATTTATTTAATTTTATATAATACATCAATGTAAAATCTCATTTAATCCAATTTACACCATACGTATAAATAGAAACAGTAAAACTACAATTATTAAAATCGCTGTCGCATGTAACAGGTGACGGTATAATAAATAGTTATATATAATTATCACTAAATAGCATATCCGTTGAAAAATCAACGGATATCTAACTAAAACGTCAATTAATTGTAAAAGTAAATAACCAGACAGTTGACCCAACTTATCTGATAATATAGTATTTAAAGTGATTATATACAAAGCTTAAAAAAACACGCGAACGATTACGCAATGAATTCAATGACACACACATTAGACTTTTATATATAAATATGTACAAAAGTATTATTATACGCGAATCTAACGATTGCGCACCATTAGATTCGTGTTTTAAATATATTTTAATAACAGGCAAAAGCAGCGTTTTATTACTGTGACGTTAACTGCATGATACTAGACCATAAATTTATGATAATAACAACTTGACGTTCCTTAAGCTAATATTTTTTTTTGATAATCATAGATTAAAATAATAAACTATTTGGTATATATGTAGTAAGCATACAGTAATATCAAGGTTTGGAAAACATCGATATTTGTAGATCTGATAAATCATACAGATTAGAAATGAAACATTTTATTGATGTTATTGAAACTTTCGCCGATACGAATAGTAAAGGAATTTATCACCGAATCGCTAAAGTAAAAATATTATACACTTGAATGACGTAAGACCATTGTAATGTGATAAGTGTATTTATGAATCAAACTCAATCAAAAGCTTTCAAACAGGAAAAAAATATTTTACAAATATTTAATTCATTCAATTACCTTTTCAACTCATCGGTCATTGCTAAAGATGTTATGATATTAATGACAGACATAAACCTTGAACGATATTAATATGGGTCTTATTGAACTAAAAATAAACGGTAGGTTTGAGAACAAATTTAATTTCATTGTACCTACTATTTTTTATTCTTACGAGATAATTACTGTTTTATTAAACATATATTTTTTATAGGAAATTAACACATATAACACCATAAAATACTTTTAGAACTTTATTTGTTTTATTGTTAACTATAAGGTTGTTAATGATATTTTTTATTCTAAATAACATTTTTACGATGTTTATTTCAAAACTTTTTAAACCATCTATTATACTCTAAGATGGCTAAAAAATACTTTTTCGTTTTGTAATAAAAATTTAAACCGTATGATTCAGTAACTGAGATGTCCGACTTAAGGTTTCTAATATAATGTCGATAACGGGATACTTAACGGGTTTTCTAGTTCTAGAGGAATAATTTTGTTTATCTTGTTTGATTACAGCACTATTCCTTTTTAATGTGCACATAAAAATATTTCCATTCAAAATAAAAATTGTAAATATATTATGTAACATAAATAAGTAGTATTTCTACCTTGGAATAAGTATTGAATAATTAACTAACCAATTTTTTAACGATTTGAGTGTAAAAATTAGGATTTGTATACTTTTCAGTTTCAGGCTTAAGGGATTATGTTTTTTCAATACACACATATGTAACGCTGAATTTATAATCTGGGATTTTTATATTATGTATGCACCACTTAGCTCGATTTAAATTAATTATCTCGATATTTATCAGTGAGATTCGAAAAATCTAGGAAAACCTATGCTAATTGAAAATATAATTATATAATAAATAGAATCAACAGTAATTTTAAAATCCAAAGATAGACACTGATCTACCGTGTTGGTTAAATTTAATTTAATACACGTGTATCGAATGTTGTTTTCTTATTTTTACTAAAGAGATGTAACATTCTAAAAATTAAATTAAATGAAATTGATATAACAAACACCCAGTGTAACATATGAGGTCGAGGGTGAAAAATTATATATTTTATAAATGGTTCAAAGCTTGGCTTAATTGATTTACTAATTATTTTTGTTTTTATTTGTAGTATTTTTATTAACATTTTTTTAAATTTTAATAATTAGGCAAAAAACAAATTGTCACACAGGAAATTGCAAAGAAAACACCAAAAGAGAGGACTAAACGTAAAAATATAAATTTAAATAAAAACAGGAGATATCTGTCTTTGGAAATTGTTACAAAAAACAAAATAAAAAAATCTATAAATAGATTAAAAGTCACAGAAAAACGCAATTTATATATGTCAATTGGTTGATTTTTAGGATCAATGGCAGGGCTCTTGCGGATATTTTGGAATAAAATGAACCAGAGGTCAGTTAGGAGTTAATTCAAGAATACTTTACAAGCCGTTTAAAATATATCTGAAGCAATATGACCGAGGATTGCGTCAGCTTACCATATTCCAGAGACAGGTAAGTAATCTTTTTCTATGTTGATTTTTAAAACATCTTTCTTAGATTCGATTGCCTGGAGCAAGGACGAATATCAAAGGCGTGCCATTCCTGCGGATGTTTTAAAATAGAAGCTCGTTTATAAACCAAGACATTCATTCAAGCTTTGACATTTTGATTCAGAGTCAAACGGTGACCCATAAGTCAGCTAGAAGTGATTAAATTGTAACAAACAAAGATTGTTGCCATTGTTTTTCAACGAGTAAGGTGTAAGTAGATTAATTAAAAAATAAATAATCCAGTTTACTTCTACAGTCAAAGCTACTTATTACATAATTTTCAGCAAGCAAATTGCTGTTGTGTATATTTTCGACAATATACTACTTTAAAAATAACCAGAGAGCTCATCCATATTTTGCCAATGTAAACAACGAGAATCATCTGCATGCATATGGAATAAGTACCCATTGATTGATGACACTTGAGCGTCATCGCTTTCATTTTCAAAGTCACATGTCCACTGACAATCGTGTCCAATTGCCGGGAGAGTTTCTGCATGAGTATAATACCACATAGTTATATAGACACGTGGAAGATTAGAAGGAGACTAGATACCACCTTTGACACACGAAGAAAGTCGTCATGGAATCGTCAAGCTCCACGGAACGGTGAAAAGTGCACAAAGGAGAACGAGCGCAAATGTGGCCGTGACTAATGCTTTATTCTTACACTCGACAAAGAACTTTGGCTAAGAACGCGAATGTGTTTACAAAACAAACGATAAAAAAGAAGCTATATGTCTGTGTTACAATACACGGAGAGATGACTCGGAAAAACGAGCGTCGAAAGTGAAAATGTTTTTTCGTTTTTGTGACCGCTATATTGTGCATATGGTGTGTGAAATTATTATTCGAAAGACGATTGCAAAAAATATGAGAGATCTTTGTGAAGTGTTACATGCAAATTTTTATCACAAGTTCTCAATTGCATTTAGATCTAGTGAACAAGTTGGTCAATTTAAAATTCTTGTTAAAATCGGATGATAGCATTTCAAAATATTTTCTAAAAGGAATACATTAGAATGAATTCCAATATAGACACTCCGCGCACATGAACATGATTCCTACTCTTACTATTGTCATGCAAACTCATGTCATTACGCTTCCACAATTATATTTGTCAAGACTTTTAGCATTTTTATTTTAAACATTAAGACAAATAAATAAATTAAGATTGGTTGAAACTAATCTCACAGTTAGATTCATCGAACGGATAATTATGATCATATTGCTATTTTAATAAATCATCTTGATAGTCTGAAACTGGATATATAATACTAAGTAGGGTTTATTGGAAAACTACATTCAAAATATTCTATAGCTTAAAACACTACTGTTGTTCGATTAAGGAAGATATTTAACAATAAACAACATAGCATAACAAATAAATTCTTGTTTTAAAATATTTGATAGTGATTTTTTATGTACATACATGTCAACTGGAATAATATATGTTGTAATATTTTTTTATAAAATTGACTTAAGGATAATTTTTTGTTATTTAATATATATATATATATATATATATATATATATATATATATATATATATATATATATATATATATATATATATATATATATACATATATTTTTTACATCACAAATCTCAAATTTGTTTATTACGATTATCTTTAATTCATTTTAGAATTCCATAGCCTAAAGCTATACGTAGGTTTTTTTCTTCTTTATATTCAACTTAATTATTATGTCTAAGCGTTTAAAACTAGTACTTATTTTTTATTAAGAATTCAAGCTGTTTATTATATTACACGTGTACACATGCTAATTAAAAATTATTCTACATTTTGCCAGAAAAAAATAAGTTCAAAACCACTTTATAAATAGTGCTTTTATGCACACACTTCATTGTTCGAAAACATTTTTTTTAATGAAATCTTTTCCTTGGGGTCTGGGAAAGAGCCAAGATACGCTAAAAGTAAAAGTCGTTATTCATTGAATGAATTCGTCAATCAAAATTTATAGCAATAAATCATACGATGCTTAATTTTTTCAGTCTTAACTCTAATTTTTCTGCCAGAAAGTTCGCCACTTTCAACTGGCGTCTGTTAATTATAAAAACGATATCACTTTTTACTATGCGTGCTACCATTATCTTCATTTCCAAAGTCCTATTTATATTTTTAATTGTCTCTGATAGCGTGTCACCTAGTTTTTAACAAAATATGCGAGCGTGATTAGGGCTTGAAAACAATCAACAGCAAGAATCAGACTAATATCACAGCGACCAAAGATCTGAAAAAATGACTAATATACTATTTAAATCAAAATTATAGTGTTTTTATATTATAAAATACATTATTTAATTATTGTACGAATATTTATATACTTGAACAAAGGGATTTCAATGTTTACAATAAAGTAACATATGTTTGACACATACATTATATTATTGTGGCTTGTGGTATTTGCTTACACTAAAACATTGTTTCCATGGTTTTAGCATGTCACTAATATAAACCGCACACTATCTAAAAACATCTTTAGAGAGTAGACAGTACTATTAAATGTCCATCAAAGTAAAGCTTTATATTATAAATCATGTAAAACGAATAACGCAAATTTAAAATGCATTTATCAAATAATTTTATGATCATATGTATTTTTTTATATTATGTTATGTTAATCGTTAACGAATTGCGACGATATCGTTATCGCAAATCGTTCATTGAATCGGATCAATAGCACTAGAAATGATTATGATTATTTATTGAGTTTCGTAATAGTAATTGACAACAATTACGTATGTAAATTTTCTGTCTGCCTGTCTGATCGGACAATCGGACAAGTTCAATAATAAGGGTCAAGTTCTTTGTTCGTCTATTCATTTATTTTGTTGCAATTGAGAAATTGGATTGATTTAAATGACGTTTACTATTCGGTCGTTGAACCAAAGCGAACTTGAACTTATTATTTTTTATCGTTTTCCACCACAAACTAGCAACATTGTAATATTAATCACTTTTGATTACAATCCAATATGATTAATATTAAAAACAGTATATTGTACAATATGGTCTTTAAATCACTTTAAATTTTTAATTCAACCTTTTATTTTTATTGATATTATTTATTATTATTCTATGTTTAATAATTTATGTTCTTAAACAAAAGTTTTATGTTCTATCTACACTTTACAATCACTAATAGTAAATGAGTTTCATTAAATGATAACTAGACCAGTTCGTAGGGCTTAGTCCTCTTCATCCGTCTTTTCAAATTGCTACATTGAGGAGTTTAGCTGTCTCGATGTTGACGTGCATGTTTAGCAGCAAAACGTTTTATAGCACTGGCGACGTTTTCGACACCTAGGCCACGATGTATGTCTCTGTCGCGAACATTTATAATGTTTCGTAGCACTTTATTTTGAAACTTTTTAATCATTTTAATACGGCACTGTTTGGCACATCCCCAGAGTTGTATGCTGTAGACCCAAACTGGTTTCAGGATTTTTATATCTAGATTTTATTGTATATTGATTGTTTGGAGTTTCTTCCCATAAAGCAATATGGCTTTTTTACATGTTCCTTCCACGCAGTTTGGTGTCCAAGGTCATGCCAAGGTATTTAGCCGTATTTCCAAATGGGTTAATATTGCCGTTTATGAAAATATTCAAAAGTGGTATAGTTATACGTCACAGAAAATCATAGCAAAACCATCTTATGAAATACTATTATATAGCTGAGGATATGCAGTGACTTATATTTGATATATGATACTTATTTACTATATAATATTGGGGATATAATTAATTATTCAATATTAAGTTACTAGTAGTTTTTGAGTCAATTACTAATTAACGGGTTCAAATGATATTTAAATCTTCATTTTTAATTTATCAAAATTTTAGGGGGACATAGAAAAAAATCGTGATTTACCTAGCTTGTGAGCTTGACTGTTTTATAGCTCTTTTGGAATATATTCCATGAATAAAAAAATTAAAAATACACCGCATTTACAATTGTGGAATTTATGAAACAACAATTTTTGCACAATTGTATGCTACCGTAACATAATGTTACAGTGACGTGTTCATTGGCGAATATACGGTGACGCATGTTCGCTAATGCTAAAAATGGTTGTAGAAAATAAATCTGAGTTTTTGTGTAGAAGACAAACCGCAAATTAAAATCTATAAAGTAGTCAATAAAGATCGAATGCCACTAAAATTGAGTTCAATCAATGTCCAAAGTGGTAGTCAAATTTCTGGAAGGCTTGGAAACATAAGATATGAGTAGTATACGTACTACTTTCGGGTATCATTATTTGGAGTTTCTATTTACACGTACCGATGGATCTAATGTACATTTGACGACATGTATAACGAAATGTTTTGTTAGATTTGTATGTATTTTATATATTTTAGAAAGTAACCCAAAAACAGGCATTTAAAATTATAGGTTAGAAAATCAATTTTTAAAGGAGAAGTTTATGTTTAGTATACTTTTTTTCTGTTCTATAATAGATACATTTGAAAGCGAGTAGCTTTAGCTTTACAAAAAGTTTTATTTACATTGGTTTTCCAAGTTAGTTTGACGTTTTTTTTATTCTGTAATGCTTTTGTGGGGAACAAATATTGGTGATATTCTTGATGACATTTTCCCAAAGCAAAACAAAGTTTTCTTTACCTGCTATTAAAGCACGTGTATAAGAGGTATACCTTGAGAAAGAAGGGCGATAAAAAATAATGTCTTTCTGGTTATAATTAATTAAAACAAATTAATCTGAACCGACATTCTCACGCAAAAAAGGAAATAAAATCACTGATTATTTTTTTATAAAATTCAGGATACAAAATCTTTCATTCACAAGGGGACCAAAATCGTCCTAGTGGGACGCCTGTCAGGATAACTCTAGTACTAGATAAACGGTTTTCAAATTCAATACGGAAGGCCTTTTTTAGAGAAAAAAATATATAATTAATATCAGTTACAATGAAAATTTGTTTTGAATGATCTAAAATATTATTCCGTCATGTAAAACATGATTGAAAACAGAAAAACTGCTCCTATTGAAGTGATTATAAAATCATACTATGTGTTACGGGCAATAAAAAAATGACAGCTGTCAATTCCGTATCACTCATGAGCCAGAATTCAGCTGCAAAAGAATTCCAAGAACAAAAAATATAACTTCATCCTTGCTCGATTTTGTAGCAGCATATTGTTTTAATAATCGGGTGTATGTAAATAATTTCAATTCAGGAAAAATTCAAGCGCTGGAGAAATTTTCTGTAAAATTTTTAATTTAAATTTTTTTATTATTATCAATGGCATTTTAAACTCCACTTTCAGGTAACAATATAATTAGCAATTTAATAACAACCGAACAATTTTTTTTTATTATTGTCAAATTGGTTAATTTACGGTTTCATTTAGTTGGCTGTTATATTATTCATCTCTATAATAAATGAGAGTAGAAATATAATAGGAAAATCTAATCTAAGGTGATCGATGTGAATACTATTTACTAAAATTCTGATCTTCCAGATTCTATAGAATATGTATAGTATATAACATTTATATAAGATTAATTTATAATCCATTAATAAATAATGGTCTGTACCAGAGGTCGCCAATGCGACCTCTGGTATAAACTTGGACTTGGTGAAAGTGATGGAAACTATGATTGTAGCTACTGATTATATTTTTAGCAATTTAAAAATGGAAAATGCATCGCTTAAGCTGCCACTAAAAAGTTGAAGCATTTTTATTAGAAGACAGAATTAGCAAATTATATGGAATCAATATTTTTTTCTTTCTATAATTGAATGAAACGATTCATAAATAGGATGTATTTAAATGAAAGTTTTATTTGATAAAATAAAAAATACATTGTCTCACTTTATTTTGGGTATAATTTTATTTAATTACAAAAGATACATTATTTTATTATTGAAGATTATTAAAATTAAAATTATATTTGTGGATTTTTGACATTAATTGTTTCTAGAAATAAACAGTGGTACTTCGGTTTTCGTTGACTCGTTTATCATCGATTTTTTCCGCGAAAAAATTGTCTCGGTTTTCGTTGGTTGCCTCGGATTTCGTCGGCGTACACGACCCATGCGCTGCGCAGTGTTACGTTGTTTTTCGTTGTGAGCATCTAGCCCGCCCGAAAATAATTGCCTCGGTTTTCGTCGGTTTCAGATTTCAACGATTGTTTTCGGACGAATTTTCGACGGAAACCGAGGTACCACTGTACTATATCACAGAAAGGATATGATAATATGTATATCTATTATGTTGATGAGTTTATTCAGCAAATATAGTTTTCGTACATTAAAAAGGATGGCAAAATTTATATAAAAGTATTTTTGTAGAAATAACATTAACTACTATATTCAATATACATTATTCTGGATTGACCAAGTTTGTTCCGGAATTATGGTATATTTGTAAAATGTTAACTATATTCTAATTTTTTTTCAGATGAAATATTTTTATGCTATCGTTCTGAATTGATACTAATATGAACTTCAGATTTTTCACGAATCATCTTGTATTTAATATTGAATACAATAGTTTCTTGAATTACATATAGTAAGCATCATTCGTGCCAGAAACAAAGAAACAATCACTGTGCAAAAAATTAACCAAAACTTGTTTTTCGGCCCCGCCTGGTCACTTAATCAAGTTCAAGGTTGCTAGTTTATATAAACCTTAACTGTCGTAACATGAACATACTTACATCAATCAGGTTTTAAACGAACTAGCTTCTTTCAGTAACCGATCGTGAATTTTCGAAACACTACAGGTTTTTATATTGCAAAAATGCGCTACTCACGTAGACAAGACCTGTATTGCAATATCAATAAAAGTTTCATTTTATTCGCTATATATCTTAAGGTCACACTTTTCCTTTCATGGTCCTCGAGAGCGTTCACCTGATGACGGCGAAGAGAATTATTATTATCCTCCTTATGAAAAAACCTGTTTCATTATCGTCGAGAAATATGTGAAGCAATTATTTTTGCACTCAATAAGAAAAAAAATAAAACAGGTCTATATAATTAACTGAGACCCATAAACATTTAAAATATTTATGGGTCTCAGCGATTGAAACATATCAATGCCATTATAATTTACGATAATTGAAAGGTGACATTAGAATAAAAAGCGACCTTGGCCATGGAGCCTCAACTAAAATTAAATACGGTGAACGAAAAAGGACGAACCGTGTGATAAGGATGTGTCATAGCTCCAATGATTAGGCACTTGATATATTTATGAACTCGTTCTTTGATATATTTATGAATTTCGAATATTTACAAATTAATAAATATATTTTTTAATCCTCCGAGGATTGTGTTTTATATGTATTTATATATTGTTTTGATAATCTAAGCTAATGCGTTTTAAAAATGCCAGGTTTATAATGATTTATAATAAATTATCGGTCAGCGAACTATTATGATACTCAAGGATGGTTTTCCGTCAACCATGACTCTTGTTTGCCACTTCAAGGATTTCGACATGCATGACATCCCTTTAAAATTGCTTATGAAAACGATTATCTAATTTTTAGGTAATTCCAAATTGAGATTTTTTGAGGAATGTGTAGAAAAAATGTTTTTAGTATACACTAAAAGTTGGCCAATGTGTCACTATGAGGTAATAATATTTTGACGATCATTTATTTATTAGGGTAACTTTTTTATGACTTCAAGAAAATTGGTTAATGATTGTTTGCGTATCTAAAGTAATTATTTTATTTTTTTAATTAGTTCTTCGTCATTAAAAATAATTAGAAAAGTCCGGCAACTTATAAATAATAAATAACAAATAAAGAATATACAAAACATTGCTATGATTGTTTAACTTTTAATTCGGAAATTCGCGTCAACCTTGAAAAGTGCAATTTAATTAGGTGAAGCAAATAAATGGCGCGTATGAATAACTATGACTGGATGTCATTAATTACTTTACATTGCCAGTGGTATAAGTCGATGACTTATACCTGAAAGACATGTGTTCGAATTTTATTTAGATCCTATTTGCCATCAAATATTAAAATTATTAAAACACATGATTAAATGTCTTATGATTTCTAATATTATGTTGAATATCAGCTCTAGTAATATAAAGCTTCTAACGTTAAAACTATAATAAATATAAATAAAATTCTTAATTTATTGACAAACATTTTCGTTGTGTTTGTTTGTTCTCAATAAAAATCACAAGTACCTATAACGAATAGCAATAAATGTAAAAGTCAAGTGTTAAACAAAATAAATTTCTCGAGTTAAGATATACTGCCAATTGAAGTACGTTACATAATTAATCAAGTTGTTTTAAATTCTAGGTTTATTATAGAAAAATCTTACTTTAATGTTTGATATTTATAATATGCCACCAATGATTTTAGATTAACCGGAACTGTGCAATGTGAAGCAGTTGATTGTGAAGTCATTAATCTCTTGTGTGGTCCTGACTTCTACATTTACGGCGAATATGCTTCTATCATGGTCAATTTAATATTGCAATGTTACAAGCTGAGCATTCAACTATCAGAATTATATTTTTGCTTCAAACTCTGTATATAAAAAATATATATAAAAAAAAAGCATATAGTGAATTACTTAAGATTTATCTTTGTAACTGTCTATATATTATAGTAAGAGCTTCTGTTAAAATTTGATTTTTTTAGAACACGTTAATTCATTTCCACATTGACCTTCCATTATCACCACTATACTTAACATGTGCCGCAAAAAGAACATGCCAATATTTTTATAATTATGTAATATGTGACTTTGAAAATGCATCAACTATGTGAACGAGAAACAAACAATCTTAAATATATAAATATTATAAAAAATGGGGGAAGTATACAACCTTCGTTTTTTAGAGAGAGATATTTTGCAAATATAATACTTAAACCATGGCTGCTAGAATCCTGCGAAATTACTGCAGGCATAGCAAACCATTTCTCCTTCGTATTATACAATTAACGTAACACTGACACGGTAAATATTACCTTGAATACGTTTCGGACAATTGGTTCGGCGACCTCTAATTGTATACGTTTTTAACAATCGTCATTCATATTGCGTATGATCGACACAAAATCGAATGACCTCATATCTAATCGATCAAGCATCTTAGCTTGCATTGTAATACATAGCATTAAGAGTTCAATGTACGATAAAACTTATCAAAGCGTATACATGTAATACTCACTGCGCGTGAACTTCGCCAAAGAATACTCGGTTACGGTGTATCTGATATCCTTGAACTCTAAGTCAACCGGCGGTCTTCTAGGCAGCTTCAGCTCCCTGAGCTGGTTGTGGTTCAAGTGGAACCTGTTGTTGTTCGGCTGGTCGGTGTATTGGACGTCCAGGTTCGGATTGATGATAATCCTGGACGTGGTAGCTTCGGACGACGATAAGGAAGAGCAAGACTTGTGGCTACAGCATACCAGAGGCCCTGGCTTGGCTGCTTTCTCTTCCTGCTTGGTCGCCTTCTCCATTTCCGAGCGCACACTGAGATCTGTCACGATCGCAAGAGGCGGTATAACCCTTCAAACTACCGCTTCTCTCCGCAACGGTGAAATTGCGCGAAACGACTAGCGGACGACGGATCGTCTGAAAAGAAAACATAAGTTGTAATGCTGCATTATACAGGACGCAAACGCGTTTATCACATTTGGCAAGGTATTGAATAATAGTGTAGCTCAGATTTTTTATTTCGATTCTTCGCCAGTTGAATGCAAACCTAACTTTGCTAGTCACTGCACTTTTTTGCCTTTTCACATTTTGACATCGGCATTTTGCCACTAAGCTTAGCAATATTCGGGCCGAATATTAAAAAAAATTGGACCAAAATATACATTCGCGCAAAATATTTGTAAGATTACCCCTTCTCCCTCCATAAAATAATCATATCTAAAGCTTAATTAATCATGATTTAAAAAAAATAGTGGTTCTTTAAATATATTTATTTTATTACTTGACAGGTTTTCCCATTGCATTATTGTAGATTTTATTTAAATAAATCTTTCGTTGTTAACTGATAGTCGTAAGCCCAATGCATTACAATATGGTAAATCTGTACCAACTGAGTAAGCCAATCAGATATAATGAATATATACAATAACAAGTATTAACCACCAGACTGAAAAAGTCTGGGAATCCGGTGATATCTATATTAATAATTGTAAATTATTGTGTTATATATTTTATTAATTCACTGCAACTGGGGCCGGTTTTTTTAATAATAATGCATTTATTTTTAAATATAAATTCGAGTGCCGCTTCCTGGGCTCGAACACGCAACCTCAGAGTTAGTAGTCTGAGACGTTACAGACTACGCTATTCCGTCTTTATTTTATACAAATATAATTAAAGCAAACATGCACTCATATATAGGTTGATCTAATTCGAGTTTCCTATGTTGGCAGCACTGTAAATCAGACAGCTGCCAATAATCACGCGTGTTCAAAGTGTCAAATGTTAGTTTGCAACGATACATTCACGAAATGAATTGCTCAACGCGTTAAAATTGTTCAATTGTTCTACAGAAATAATAATTCTGTACGAACTGTGTATTTATGGGAACATAATGGTCAATTTCATCGTCCTACTGAGTGAACAATTTGAAGATAAGGTAATGCCTGTGCATAATAGTGTGGCCGAAGACTCGTCAGCGTTAGCAGCTTTTGGGTTTTTCTTATGGCTCCTTTTGGCGTATTTTGCATCTGGACTTGCACCTACACCCGTATAAAATTCAGATGACACAACAACTGAAGCCCAGATGCCATGGACAGCGAATAATTAGTTGCAGGAATTTTTTAAAGAAAATATTCTTCTCATTGCACATTTCCATATCTTTGTGTATGTTAATAAGCGAAATTGCCGCAAATGAGACAAGGAAAGTTACATTTACTGCTACAGTATTATCTTATGAAAGGTTTGATAATTTGCAAAACTTATTTATTATTCAAACACACGTAAATTTAGAGAAGCACAAGAATGCCATGTTAACATACTTAACAAAAAACGTTATATTTAAAGATAGATGAACATATAAAAGCAGAACAGCAATACTGTCGACATGTCACGGAAAGATGCTTACCATTCAGAAAATGCACAATTTGGATATCTAAATAACGGAAATTATCCTGGTATTTTATAACTAGTAGCAAGATTTGATTCATTTATACAGGCTCATATTAAAAAGTATGTTTTTCCTCACATAAAAACTTTATGTGAGGAAATTATTTAATTAAGGACGTAATCGTGACTGATGCTAAAAAAGCTGAATATTTCAGCTTTTTGGTAGATTCTACTCCTTACATTTCACATACTGTTCAACTGACTTTCATTAACAGATATGAAGTCCCTGAAGATGGTTTACGAAATGAAAGATTTTTGACTTACCTTGAGCTAAGATATCACTCAGGGGAAAACATGGCAGAATTAGTATTTAACTATCGCATTACTTAGCTTAAAATTGACTTCGTAAAATGCCGAAGGCAGTCTTACGACAATGCAGCCATGACGGCTGATAGGTACAACGGTATTTATAAAAAATCATCATGACGTTGAACTATTTTTAAAAGTATACCTAGAATATGTTGACCTGAAACATACTGATAAACTTTTGATTTTTCATGTATATGTGAGACAAACCTATAGGCACACAGAAAAGCACTCTCTGTCTCATACGGAACTATATAAAATTATATACAAGGAAAAAATGCAGATGGCCTTCCCCAATGTGGAAGCAATCTTGCGATTGTTTCGTATCTTAATCGTCATTAACTGTTTAGGAGTAAGGTCTTTTTAATAAATTAAAATAATTAAAAATGGATTTAAGAGCACAGTGTTCAAAAATAAGTTGTCTGCACTTCACTTCACAGTGAAGCAAAGCATATTCAATGCCTTATTGCAATCTTTAGCGATGTAACATACATATAGATATCAAATACAATATGACTAATAAAATTGATCCACGCTCACGCTCTACTGATAAAAATACACATTACGGTCCGTTCACGCTTTTTCGCGTGATAGAGAAACTTCGCGTTTTCAAGGGTTAAACATAACTTGAACTTGTAAAAATATCGTGCAAACGTAATAAAGATTGAATTATAATTATTTTGATAGCGTATTAAGTTCATAAAAATGAAATGCAGATAAAAAAACTATATTTGCTCTGAGGATCATAGCATATATTAGTAATTAAATTGACATTTAAAAACCAACCACATAAAGGTCTTGGAACAGTCCACAAATGGCAAAATTTAATTTATAAAAATATAATTGGAAGCAAACTATTGTTATTGCTTAAAGTTTACGGTATTTTGTATAAATCGGCCTAATGATCATGTCGGAATTTGTCCTTTTGGGGTTTATCGAACTTTTATATCCTGAAATCTATCCCTTGATTTTGTATGAGCTGTATGTTTTTTTAATGGAGTTTTTATGACACGTATCTAGATGGTGTATGAAAGTGCAGAAAAAATATTTTTTGTGAACTTTAAGATAAACTCTATAATTATTACATTTGTGACTTAAAAATCGATGTGTTTTACATCATTCAGTTTCATTTAAAGCAATCTACAGAAACCCAAACTTCTTGTTAGAACGTTTATTTAAACAAAAAACGCTATAAAATCTACAGCGTAGAAAGAGGTGGGACAAAATCATAAAATAATTTATAATGATACTTAATACATTTTAAAAATGGTATTATGTATCAAAATCATTCCAATTGTTATGATGTTAAAAATAAAATAAAACCACAAACAATAACACGTAAGACGTAGTGGGAAAAAAATAAGTTACTCATCCTAACAATGATTAACGATCCAAATATTACCATGTCGATGTGTTTTAAAGACATTTGCAGCAGTTACTTTTATGGATAAATCATACATGCTCGGTGAAAATGTAGAGGAAGAAAAGATTATTAGTATATGTATATAAATTCATAGCCTATCTGTCCTTAGGTAAATAGAATAAATTAACTTGTATTTATAACGATTTTCATAAGATATGTATAATAATTTATTTTTATGACTCTCGAGAAGAACTCTTCCGTGAATGAGTTATTCAACAAAAAATATTTTGAAGTGATCTTACGTGTCAGACTTTACATATTTTTTTTATTTAATAAAAAATGTGACGAATAGCGTGAACGTGAATATTAATCGATACGAATCACAATTAATTACTGGCTTAAAAAAACTTAAATTTGACTGACAATTTTTATCAATATATTAAATCGGCTTTATAACTACTACTCTATATTATATTTTAGTGTCATGTTAATTAAAACATTATTAAGCATTTGTATTTGCTTGCATATTGATTAAAATACGATAATTAATGCGTTATATATTATTTATATAAAATATAATATAAATTAATATATTATTTAAATGTATCTAACGTCACATTGATTATTATTATGATGTATATTTTATGTTATGGTAACAAAAATATTAATGCTCTATTCTACGTTAGAAATAAAAACTCATCCAGCTAATTCCGTCAATCACACTCAAAGGTGAAAGTTTCACTGCTAATAATTTCTGCGGATAATTAGTATTTAATCCTGTTCTAGACGACCAAGAGCGAGGAAAGGAAAACTCAAATGACAAAGTGAGGTAATTCCGTTTCATATGACTAACCGGTGTTTTATGCATTCTCAAAAAAAATGTCTTCAATACTGTTTTTCACATTGTAATTCAAAGTTTACGAGGTCAATATACATACATACATTTTCAGCTGTTATAATAAATAATCGTTTAGATTGTATCCTTGAGAATCAATTTAATTTATTAACAATTATTTAAGAAAATATTTACATCAAATATTTGAGATGAGTAATTCATATACAATTATTAATATTTCACTACACTTAGCAAAAGTTGTATTTTTACAATTTACCAAATCATTTTTAATTAGATAGCTTGAATTATATATACTATTTTTTAGAGTATTCGATTTGTTGAAACATTACACCATACAATTTTGGTAAATTAAAGTAGTGTTTTCAAACATTAGTTTTTTGTGTATTTTTAAATTAAAGTAATTTATGTAAAATCATTATTAATTAATACTTCCTTAAAATAATAATTTATGTTCTTTTAACATTTAATATTTGTTTAACAAAAATGTGGAATTTCCATATTAGAAAACGTGTCGGAATGAAAATCATATATTTTAGTCTTACTTTTAAATACGATATATGGTTTTCATACTGATTGACGTTTTTTAATATAGGAATTCCATATTTTTGTTCTGTAGAAATGAGAGCATATTATTGTTTTATTCTACATGTAAATAAAAAACAGTACATCTAGTTATAGACGTCATATAAGAATGTATAGATATTTGAATCAATATACGGGAAAACAAATAATTTTTTTACTACAATGTTAACAAATTAAATGGCCAGTTACTTTTTGACAAACGGATAGTAAACCCGTCATAACGATTATACTATACAATTAAAAAGATTATTTGTGATTTTTGTATGAAAAATATTTTAGATTTTTACCGAGCTAATTGTACTCTATTAAAATATCAACATTTGGGTAAAATATAATTTACCATTTTATTTAAAAAATATAGCATTTAATATAAAAAATAACCCATTAATATTTACTGACCCAAAAATTATAAGCCCTATAATACTTAACTAGTTACAACATAATTAAAATCTGTATTAATTGTGTATAAGCCAGAAGTTGAATACATAATTTGTAGAAACATTCTTATAGTACAACATTCTACCTAATGTTGTTTACATCATTAAAATACACATATACCATAAAATTTTACTACAATACTATGTTTATTTTTCAATTTACTACAAAATTTGAATAGACGTGATTTATACAGTGACAATTATTTAATTTAAACATGAATCATATAAAGTGTACTTTGTTCTTACATGTGGTATAAAAACCAGCAAAACAAATAGAAATGCAATGTATATTTTGAGTAATATGGAAAAGTTTTAGAGCATAATATATGTAGGTTAGATACAGACGAGGTTTGCACTGCACGAGAATAATGTATTATACATATGTTTAAATAATGCGATAACAAAACTAGATAACTCACCGTTCAGACCGTTGTTATCTCCATTGTTTTGGTTTCAACGCTATTTTCTACGAAACAGAATTAACTCAGAACGTCACTGACACAACACACTTCGGAAGAGGGCGCACGTGCATTCACTGTCAATCATTTCAAGATCGCGTGACTAATTTTTTTTTTATTATAGAAAAATAGAACCGATTCAAATGCTTTATCAACACAAAACTGAATAAATATCGGGAACTATTGATGAATGATATTATAACCAAAACGAACGAGAGACCGCGACTCGACCGTGCGACTCGTTCAGCGGACGCCCTGATAATAAACTGCTTCGGTTCGTGCTTAACAAAATAACCCTTGCGGAGAAAGCGATCGTCAACATTTTATCTTCAGCATAAGTATAGTTTTAAGAAACTATTTATCAATATAGTTAGCTTTAATCAAACAAGCAGACCAAACAGGAACGTCATTTGGGAAGGTGGAAGCATTTGCCCCCCCTTGAATTTGGCCAGAAAAATGCATGTCATTTAATTAAACACTATGAATCTTAATAAAATATAAATATTAAAGAAAACTGAAATGACCCCTTATACAAAACCAGACATTCTCAAAAAAAAATTTCAAAGAAAATCTAAAAGACAGTGTCAAATCTATCCCGAAAATATTTTTTAAAATATGTCATTTCGCTGAATTTTCGCCGCAGTGGGAACGCTTGGTAACGAGCGTTCACACTGCGACGGCGACGGCACAATTTTGGTTTAGAAAATTTGGTTTAGATGTGCTTCATTCGATTCTCTAAATAGTAATATTGTTATAAAAAGTCCTAATATGAACGCCACATAACCACTGCGCCGGCGCGGCGACATAATTTTATTGCTTTTGACGTGGATGTTTGACTTCTGAGAAGGGATAATTGTTTTTTGCACTCTCTTATTGGTCAAAATTCGGTTTAGTTGTGCTTCATTCGATCCTCCAAATCGTAATATTGTTATAAAAATTGGTAATATGAACGCTACATAATCGAGCGATTATGTATCGTTCATACGGCATGATTTCATTGTTTTTGACGTGGATTCCTTTTGAATTTGATTAAAAAATGCATGTCATTTATTGAAATATTATGAATTTTAATAAAATAAAAATATTAAAAATACGATAACTGAAATGACGTCCCTGACACCACAACTAAATTCTTGCGTCGCAGATAAATGGTTAGTAACTTTATCAACTAAGCTTTTAAAGATAATAATAATATAAAACTTCTCGCTGTACAGCTAAGCCTGCCTTAAATTATATATTTATAAATAAATAAAATAGTAATATGTCGCAAAACTGTCGGCTGCGCACAACCAAGCACAACAGAAAAATAAATCTTTTCATTAAATAAAATGAATATAAAATTTCTCACTACACTGCTATATTAACACTATATATGTGTTCGCAGTGGTCTTGATTACGCACAGAACGGGTATCTAATTAAATACTTACAAAAAATAACTAATAGTAAAAAAAATTGAAGCAAATTGTATATTAAATATATTTTTTTCATCTAATGAATAGTCTGATCTCGAGTCAGCTATAATTTCGTCAACAAAACGACCGGAATTTTAATCACGCGAATATATTTTTTTAAATTTATACACTTCCTGTTGTAAAACAATTAAAAAAATGACCGCCACGAGTGGCTTTGTTGGAACCAAACAAAATAGTGATAAATTCAAAACCTTTTCGTAATAAAAATGTTATATATTATAACTAGATGTGTGTTATTCGATTTGTTAAATTAGTAAAGTGCTCTACATGGTAAATATTTACGATAAGAGATAAATGTACTAGATAAACGAAATTCTAACAACGCAGTACAAAATAAGTTTCTTCTTCGTCTCCCGCTTTTAACGGATAAGAATCTCGGATTAAAGATTCTCCTTTTCCGCATACAAAGTTGTTAATGCTCACTCTTCAAAACCATTTTTTAAAACGAATTTAAGGTATATTAGATGGGCATTTGCGTTTTCTGGGACACAAATTAGATGTAGTAATTTATTACATCGGTAAAAAATAATGTTTTGTAATGTGTTGGGGGCACTTAAAATCGTCCTGTGGAAATTAAATTGTAAAATATCCATTAACACATTAAGGTCCGTTCACGCGTTTGTGCGTGATAGCGAAACCTTGCTATCAGTCCATTCACGGTTAAATATAATGTAACTTAAACTTGTAAACATATAGTGCAAACGTAATATAGATCTTATATTTTGATATTTAAAACTATTTTCGTAGCTTGAAAAAAATGTTACCTTTTTTCAAAACAGAAATATGATAAATACATTTATAATTACATTAAAAAGCAAAAGTAGTATTTTTTCTCTTATACACGTGCACAAATAGCAGCATGCTCAAAACAAATATTAAGAATAGTAGACCATCGTCGCATTTTCTTTCCAGCGCAATTAACGTTAACAAGTGCTTTACTGTAATTAAGCAAATGCATGTCCAAATGAAGCATAAAAAGACCCTGACAAATATCTCTAATGCGCTACTCGGAATTACAAGTGCCCCATTACAGTGTTTTTTTATAAGGACAGCAGAAAATAATAAATCAAATTCCACCCCGAAATCGTCGCAAATGGTCCAACGTCAAGACTAGGCAAAGCAAAATAAACTCCTCTATTCGATCAGCGTATATAAGCGCGAACATAACAGACACTTTCACAGACACTAGATACTATCGACTTGAGACACACAGGAGCAGCCGCTTCCCACTTCTCGTCAACTGTGATCCAGCTAAATCCAAAATCAACCGGATTTTCAGATATTACTGTGATTCAAATATTATTGCGAATTTAATAATAATTTGTAATATAAATAAATTTGGCATCTATAAAAAAAAACGGCATGGCCGATAAGTCAGTACAGGCTCATAGGTTAAATAGCTTTGATATAATATAAGTGAAAATTATATTATTTTATTCGTAATTTAAGACTTTTAAACGAATAAAAATAGTATTATTTTTAATTTGATTATCACAATAAAATGTTTCAATTTAATTTAGTTAACATCTAAAGACAATAAAATAATAATAGCATATACTAAAAACATATTTTATAACTTATACTTTAATTCCAAAGCTTTAGAATTATACTTGATAAATATAAACTGTCAAATTTTACTTAAATTATAAATTGCATTTAAAGGTAGGTGATGAACTATCACACGTTAAAGTGAATGTGATATATTTTATTGTTGTAACTTGATAGTAAAATTTAAAAATATACAATTTTAGCAATAATTCTTTATCACAACTCTTAAATTAAACTAATTCTTAAATACGCATTTAATTAATATTGTTAATTAAAAACTACCCATTTGAAACAAATATTCAGTTAATTTAAATGTAATATGAATATGTTTAAGCACGCAGTAGAATTATAAATTTAAGTTCAAAAGGGTTCAATAGGTATCTTGAACTCGTCTTACGCGATCGTAGGAAATTGAGAAGATGCCCTTGCGAATTTCCCGAGTAACTGACCTTTATTTATCCAGTTCTACGTTTCGTCCGAGAATGTGGTTGTTGTTTGTATCACACTTTTATTCTAAAGACACACATAATAATCATTATAATACAATAAATAACGTATTCGCAATAAATGTCGTTTACTGAGGAGTGAAACGTAGTTAGTCATAGCTAATCAAACTTATTACATATTCGAACCATTGTTCTAACAATGCAATGAACATAGGTGCGAGCTTATACATATTTTATGATTACTTTGCAACATTGGCAAATTCGTTAAAATACTGTAACAATATTTATTCGTACTAATTAATTCTGTATTATCGTTTAACCAACAATTACTAAATTGGAACTCAAACAATATAGGTTTAAACTATTAAAACTAGTGGCACCCGTATAATAAAATAGTATCAAAAGTTTCTCGACACCTATTGGTATTTAGTAAATTATGTCTGCTGAGAACGATGCGCTTTTGTAACTGCAATAAATGCAACGGTTATTGAAACGATCGCTTCAATATCCAACAAGCAAAATCCGAAGAACTTGAATTGATATTTCTTACAATGATAAATCGGTAATATGCCTTAACTGTAAAACTGAATTATTTCTTAGTTAAATTTGACCTATAAAACGAACGAGCTATCAGGTTATCACTGTGGACAAAACAGCGATAACGTGACCCATTCTACGATAGCTTAATTTTATCATTAATTACATTCCATATATTATACTATTCATGTTTAACCCAATAAATACCAGCCGATTAAAATGGTGACACGTTAAAGTTCGATAACGGAACGTTTTTACAAAAGCATCGATAGCTCTAATTGCAATTGATAATGTGCACATGCTATGTAAATGTGTCAAGGTCTTAATTATACATTGACAAAATTAAATATATATATTTATATAATGGGGAAAATAAATTTAAGATAATTCACCCATACATAACGTTTTATCTGTTTAAAAATTCATACACATTATATTGTAAATAGACCATTGTTATGACGCTTAGAAAAGATATGTTTCAAGGTAGCTTATTCAGGTGTTACTCTATTTTCAGTCATATTTTCAAATCAATAATGTAAATATGCATTGCAATCACACATTTTTAAAGAAATATAAAAATACAAAAAAATGTAAAATAAAATATATAATTTATACAATAACATTTACTCATACAAACAAAGATCAAATAATTTAATAATGCAACATAGGGATGCTGTTTCATGCTAACTAAAACCGTAGGTTTGGAGAAAAATATGATAATTTCATTCTTAAATCCGGTTCGTCTTTCAATCGGTTTCTGTATTTATTTTTCAGGAAAACTAATGTTGGAAAGCCTGCTTCATTAGTATTTACGACGAGCACTTTGTTATGCTGTACGTACTGTGCCTTTCCACTTGCACACAAAATGTAATACATTGACAAACAGGTTGAATACGAAATGACAAGTGCAAGGTTGCCAAATTTTTAACCTTCATGCAACGTAAGTGTTCCAATTATAAAATAGATGCAACCCATAGTTTAGGAATCCTTGGACTAGGCCATGGGCAGGAACAAAGTTTTTATTGTAATTGACGCATAAACTATGAGAAAAACTTCGCATATTTCGCGTTAAAAACACAATAAACAAAACTAGTGTTTATGATGAGGCTTTTGTTATGCTGTACGTACGGTGCCTTTCCACATGCAAACAAAATGTAATACATTGACAAACAGGTTGAATGCGAAATGACAAGTGCAAGGTTGCCAAGTTTTTAACTTTTATGGAAAGTTAAAAACACCAAAATTTGGAGACGAAAGTGGGCATACAATAAACCTACCAACAAGCATACCAAGCGTTTAATAGCGCTAATTCTTCACTTCCATTCGCAATTTGTATCCATCAGCACTACATTAAGAACTACTACTTCATATCATGCACCGTGTTGAGCTACGCCAACTGCTGACCGACACACCGAGAAGACAGAAGAAGCAACCGCTTCTCTCTTTACTCCAGCCCTGGTCTTCGAAAACGACTAGATTTTTCAGATGCAGACATGGTTACGAAAATCTAAAGTTTATAATATAATAATTATACGAAAATAATAATAATAAAAATAAGATGAAAGTCGCATTATTTTATAAAGTAATACAATAACCAATCCAGAGCTAAGCTAATTTAATAAATGCACATATTACTCAGCAAATACGGTCAGTTTGTCGGCTAGTTTGAGAATGAAATAATCATATACATATGTATTCAAAGTCATTTTCATTGTTTGTTATATTATTTTTCTAACAAAGCTTGTCATTAAATAATACACAAGGATACAATGAGATTCAAAAAAAAAAATTGCCAAAATACGCTATTACATATAATTTTTCGGTAAAAAATAATTATTATATAAGAAATACAGCTTAGTTATTACAATTTCAGCTAATTATATATATGCATGTAAATAAAATGTATTCAAAATTAATGTAAATTATTGAATTTAAATTGAATAAATACGTTAAATGTATAGTATCTATTATTAATTAAATTCCCAATACTTAAAAAACTGAGTTATTAAAAAAATCATATTATAAAAAAAACACATGTAGTTAAAAGGGCAAAAAATTTCAACAAAAACAGAAACAAGTATTCGCAATTTAATGACAAGATACTGTAGATAACCTGTAGTGTAACCTTGGTTGATATGTATTTTGTTATAAATAAATTATTTAATTTATTAAAAAATATGCTAATTATATTTTAATATCAATTATAATTGAACCATATTAACACTAATCAAATTCTAAGTTAGGAATAAGGAAAAATGATATATTGACACAATATTTATTATAAAATATCAGATTATATCTAAACATTACACATATATCGAAATTGTGTAAACTGTATCTAATTAAAAATGAAAATATAGTATTCCATGACTATTTAGTTAATTTTCCAATTTCGATACGCATATTTTTATCTATAATACATAACGTTATCTTTGAAGAAATGTTATTTTAAATAGCAAACATTAGTCATTAGTCTTAGTCATTTTTAGTAACATTTGGGTAACTACAACTCAGATTAGCTATCTGTATAAACATCACAAAAAAAAAACATACGCTTATGATATTACTATAATCTCTGTATACACTCGTGCGACTCAAATAAGTATTTAAATTACACATACAAAAAACATTGTTTTAAATCGCAAATTTCACGTTTTTTTATCATTGTTATGCAAATCTGCTCACAGTTACTGATTTGTAATGATAAAAAAACAAATTCGTAGTTAATGATTTTTGTTCGAGAAGGTCACAATTATAGTTTAGTTTAATGATATTTTGTAAAATATGATTCGATTTCGCGTATAATAATACTCACAATCAATACGTATGAAATCAATATGGGTATTGCGAAAATTTAATGGTGCAATTGGCATGTTGTTCCTCTAATGGCGAATTCGTAGACATTGCGTAAATAACACTAAGAAACAAGTACATAGATACTTCGAGTATAATAAATAAATTAAATATCCATTAAATTTAATTGATACGATATAATAGTGTAATATTATCAAGTTAGTTTTTAAGGTTGATTTAATTTATATAATTATATTAAGTTGCCAAAAAAATATTTAAAAAATATATTTACAATGGAAATGCGAAACACGTATCATTTTATTTGTAAATACATATATTGTTTTATTTTATTAAATAAATAAAACGAAGCATATCCAATATAATAATGAATTGTTCATACTTAGGTATTCACATATCTTGCGATTCGAGAATCACCACAGACCTGTTTGTAAACTAAAAATATCAAGAAGGGTATGTGGCCAGTTTGTAAGGTGTAGGTTCTCTGACCTTAACGTGATCAAAGTCAACGAGCAAGGTTTTCCAATTGGAGATTAAAAAAAAACATAAATATTCATATAAATATTTATTTTTTCCTCATTTTGATTATTTCGGATAATATAATATACATTTATATGTATACAAAGCGATAAATATAATTGAAAATAATAAAAAAAAAAACATGTAACACACTATCGATATATCCAGTAAAATGCAAAAACAAAGTATTTCGTACTATTTCGTAGAAATATAATTTGAAGAGGAAAATCAAGCTATTTATGATACACTTTAATAAATAATACAAAAAAGATTAAGTAAAAATATACTTTTAAAAGAGGAAAACAATAATTTTAATATTGCATATAATCTTACTACAATCTTGAGGTAAACTAATCTAAGCGATTTTTTTTTACATAAAGCAAAGGTAGTGCGTGCTTATATTTTTTTATCTAAAAATTAAAAGCTACCATTTTTGAATAGTATATATATTATGTATATGTATGTTTTACACCATATGTAAATATATTTTATATTTAAAATTACTGTTTTCTTCGCGATGGTTACTTATTTTTGACTGAGGTTTAAATAAATAGATTGACTAGTTGCAAGAGTATGATTGAAAGATTGAAATTGTAGGATATTTACGAAATATTGAAGATTCATGTTTTAGTATTTATATGTAAGTTTGAAAATAATATGCTATTAGAGTATATGATAAGAAATATGGATGTACATAGATTTAATACTAGAAATAGAGATAATTTAAAATGAGTACGGCCAGGGGAATATTATATTAGAATAAAGAAACACATTCGTACATTAAGAAATATATTTTTTTTATTATGTTATTTTATATGTATATTTTGTTTAGTGAACATACAATTACCAATATTATATAAATAAATTAATAAAATAATAATAAATCAATTTTTTGTCATATTATATGTATATACATACATACATAGCAGGCGCGGGCGGTGAGATACTTTTCCTCTTGATCGCTCGCGTGTTAAGTGACGAGAGTGAGTGAGAGATAAGAGCATGCGGTCAGCATGCCCTCATCTCTTTAAATCGTACGGGATTCAAACATTGCGAATTGAATAATAATTTACATTAATAGCTTCTAAATAACTGAACAGTGTCAGTTTCTTTGACTGATATTTAATACATATTTTATATCATATCACAATCAGGGAAGCATCGATTCTAGTTTATTTTTCAATATAAAAAAGGTAGAATATTTTGCAATGACTAGTTTACATTTTAAAACGTGTGATAAGACATTCGTATGCCTTATATTGTTTATCCTATAAAGTTTACACTCATTGGGCATATGCTGGTTTTCCACGGTCTCGATTATTCGTTGGCCTTTCAGATCACTTAGGTTCCGATGATGAAGAGAGACAATCTCTTCGGAACGGAGATATTTTTAAGCTTTTTATAAACAAGCAAAAATAACAAGAAAACGCATTTATATTGGAATTGGCACAACTTTTGTTTACTATTTTAATTTGAATGCTAAATCACAATTATAGAATATTTAAATATAAAATTAGCACCAACGTATACTGACGTTTAACTCGTTTTCCTGAGTCGCCAGTTGCAATATTTTCTTATCTTTCGAATCTACCTTAAATTCTACACGCGATCTCTTTGCAAGTAACATTTACAAACTGCGCAATATATATTATACGATTTGTATATCAGTTAACCATTATCATATTATTCGCATGTGACCATTGCACGATGCCCAGTATGACATTTCATGACACCATAGTGTTGATAAGAGGTAATCTATTCTGGAAACAAAGGGATGCGTGGTTGAAGGAAATGGAGCAAAGTATTGCGACGTGCAAAGGTCGCGTATGATATGACAATGCGTTTTCTAAAAATTACAACGGCATTCAAGTTTCGTTTTGTAATATAATACTTTAACTATCGCGTTCATGACTTTGTGAGTCATTTCGCGATACTTTACTCTGTGACCATGAGTCTTCTTTTGACGAAATCAAAAGGCCCCTGAGAGCGATCACAATTTATGGAGCATTGGATCTTTAGAGAAATTCGGTAAAAAAATAATTTTAATGAAAATTATACAAAAGTTACTTCAAAATATAATTCTATTATATATAAACTTTCGACTTTGTACTAAATAATACATATATCAATTAAACTTATTATTATAAGATATTCTAAACTATTTCTAATCTCAAAATTTGTTCTTATGAATTATATAAAAAAATAAACAATTTACTCTGTCAACAGATTTTCGCAGTAAATATTTATGTTTGTAAATAAGATATATTTTATAGGGAAAAATGTGTATATGACATTATTTGTGTTTTTGTTTCTGTATCTTTCGAGTGACATGGCAAGCTTCCAAATTGTCTACGAATTGATACCAGTTAATACACGTAATAACATATTTTATGTCAATTAAATACTGATGTCGATGACGACCAAAAAAAATCCATTTTTGCATATTTTAATAAAATTATTAACAAGTAAAAAAATCCATTTATACTATTTTTTATTATTATTGTAATATCGCCACATTAAATATAAAAATAAATATTATTCAATAGCAAAATTTATTTTAAGTATTATACAATATAATATAATCATAAAGCTTTAACAAAACGGATTTTATTTAGTTTTTAAATTATAATATCATATGTGATTATATTATTATTTATTTATACGTATTGACAATTTTTGCTCTCATTTTTAAACAATAAATCCAAACATGATAAGAATCATTTATAGCGGGAAAACGGTAACCTCAATTCAGAGAATAATGCACTTTGCTTTTATAAATGACTAATAATAATATAGCAAAGATTTATTAGCTTGATGAAATCGTAATAAAAAAGATACGATTCAGGATCATTATTATAAACTAAGTAATGGAATATTTTTGAAACGCGCGATCAATTTGGTTAATTTGTTTTAGATATACTATTTTTACTTATCGTCAGTTTAATTTACTTAGACCTTGAATATTCAATGGCGTAAATAAGACCTTAAAAATTGGATTAAACCATAATGACACTGCTTTAAAACATGACTCAAAGTGGAAAAATTGTCGAACCGAAACGCTTGGTAATTATTTAAAAAAATATATATTGTTAACAATTGCGTAAAAACTGATTGTATACAAAAACCTATAAGTATTTAATATTATTTTATATTAAATTTATAACGAAAATCGTAATGATATGTCTAAGAAACTACGCGTTTTTTGAACTGTTTTTTATTAACATTTTGATGAATTATTTTATTAAAGTAATCAGAAACAAATGTGGCATTCAATTTCATATGCATATAATAGATATTGATGTTATGACTGCATTAGCCTCAAAAATATGCATTAGTCTTAAAAAAATATATAAATAAGTATGTTAAGGCAATAAAAATGGCATTTAAGAAAAATACGAGACTAATTTTTGAAGGTAATGAAAGAAAATTTGATAAATTGATGTGTAATTATCAGTGGAGATAACTATCACGTAAAATATAATAATCATTTTTTTAAATTTCAATTCAATATTTCTGTAAATTAGCAAGAATGTTATTATATATATATATATATAGTTTGAATAGTGGTCTGCGAATAGCACTAAGAATCAAGCAATTATAATGAAGGTTCAGTAGTAGCTTAAAATATTAGCCGCACTAGCAACACGCACTAAAATGGAGTATTGATCTGTATAAGATCCGTCACATATTACAGGAATGCCATATGCCATATAATGCTCTGGCGAATCGCAGATGAGGATGTTTGCAGGCCAATTGCATTGCTTTTTGAACACACAAAATGTGTTTACGCCTTAAAATATAAACTAAGGTATAACTCATTGTCTATAAACCCACTGCTTTTCCCGATACTTAATGGTGCGTATAAGTGATCACTTTTATTAGGTTAGGTTTGGGTTTAAACAGCAAATGAGCGTTTCGCATCTGTCAGATTGAGCTACATAAACATTTTAGAGCAGCATATTAGGTAATTCTGGAGCACTATATGCCTAGGGGGGACATTGGTGCCAGTGTGACGTATGCAGATATCCTTAATAAGGATCTTAGACTTGCAAGAAAATTAAAAGGATATGGACTTGTGACTGATTCTGAGTACAGGTTTATGTTCCAGCATGACTATGCTCGTTTAACCCCTTCAACGTTATGCTTCACTATTGAAAGTGTGATCCGCAGTGACACGAACTATCGGATATTTACACACCAAAAAATTATTTTTTGGTGTGATATATTTTAAGACATGGAGCTGCGCAAAGTGGTGATCTGCTGCAGTCTTCACACCAGTATTTAGATTATTAGACATATCCGTCGTTTCCATTGAGTTTTGCTAAAAATTTCAAAATGCGGATATATCCGTCATACCCACCTTGCAAGTACTTTTGTCATGACGGATATATACGACATATCCACTTAAGGGGTTAAGCTAAGTGTTTTGAACATCCACTTTACAAGCCAGATCTTGCCCCCAGTCATATTCACATTTTTGGATTTTTTAAAGAGGCGATGTGAAGCATGAGGTCCATGAGAGCAAAAATTTTATATACAACTTAAAGTTCAGGAAAATTTGTATCAAACGCCATAGAGACTTCTTGGAAAATTGTAAGTCTTTGTACCTCTTTCTTAGATAATTTAATTCATAGGAAATTAATTATTTGATCATTGTTTTACATTTTCATTTATAAGTAAAATTTACTAAAATATTTCTGTTTATAAAATATAAATCTACGAAGAAACAAAATTCAACAGTTAACCCTAGACATTTTCTATCAAGAAAATTGCAATTAGGTCTTAGCATTTTCCTTAAGGAAACTATTTGTTTAATAGCAAAATTTTCTCGATTTTATTTACGAAAGAAAGCAGTTTAAAGGTAAGTATTTTAATGCTTGGTAAAATAAACTTCATTTAACTATAATTAACTACAAATATTATCAACACAATTTTAATAAATAAAATAAAAGACAATACGAATGCATTTTTGTATGCAACACAGTGGTTTCCTGTTCAGCAATAATTGCAATCAACAGAGCGCATGGCCCACTTGCAAACAGTAAGCTAATGCAACTAATATGTCAGTTTTACAACTAACACTCTATTCGCGTTTATACGAATTTACGTAATTGTTGATTTTTTAAACAATAAATAGTAAGCATTCGTGTTTCATTAGCAGGTGCCCTTGTCAGTAACACATGTATTTTTTATTTCGCCAGCATTGAGAGGAAGCTACATTATGGAAGGCAATAAAGCTTGCGATTTACGGTGTGCAATTTAACTGCATAGTCACTGGGTATAAGTGCATTTAAAAAAATATATGACAAATATAAAATGAATTCAAAGCCAAAATAATATAACTAAGTACATACATAAGTATTATTTTTTAATGAATAAATTAAGTTACAGTGAAATATTATTAGAGATTCCGTTTACAGATTAAATTATACGACATAGACAAAACTTGAAAACTTGGTACATACTTGAAAAGTTTGTCCTAGTAGAATAAAGCTGGTATATCTTATATTTATAGCATTTTTCTTAAAGAGGGCCAGTAATGAGCTGATTTGGCATTTGCTTCACATAATAAACGTTCGAAAACTATAATTGATTTTAGAACAGTTAATAAACTATAACTGATATTAGAAAAATTAAAGCAATTTATTTTTCAACTTATAAAACCCTTGCCACCACCTCTTAAAAGTAAACATGGTGACTGCATTATATGGAGGGCGAGCGTCAGATACCTAGTTATACATCTTGACTCTAAGCTTATATATTTGCCAATATTAATGAAACATATTTATTTAACAATTAATATGTTTTAAATCTAACAATACATTGAATTATTATGACGTCCGAGAAAAATCTATTTATCAGTACTCTTAAATATTGGTCTAAACTAGATACATAGTTTATACTTCATTTGGTCATAGTAAAAAGTATAGATTAAAATGACAATAAGCATGTGTCAAAAATATGGGGTACTCTAAATTATATGTTGAATAAGAAAGGAGCATTTGATCATATAGATGAATTTTTTCTTGAAGTAACGCTTCTGCAATGCAAATTTCATTTAACTGAGATCTAAAGGGCTTGCTGCCATTGCGGCTTTAAAACAGGTAATTAAAAAATGAATGTAGAAAATAAAAAATAAAGCTTAGCTAATTAGATCAAAAATAACATATGCTTGCTAGGTGTTGAGTAACACTATTAATTCATTTTTTAAACTATGTCATTCAAAATTAAGCGATGAAAATAATAACGTTAAAAATTTAAAAGATAACATTGCTATACTTATACTGATAATACTATTAAAAATTTACGCAAGACTATATTAACCTATTATTCTTCAGAATCTAAATCGTCGAATAAAATTGTCATGAAATTTCTAAGAAATAAAAATAGACAAATATTTTATCAGATTGAATTAAACCAATTTATAGACATTTTAATCATATATACATAATTTTAATTAATATCACAGTAAGAACCTTATCTGCTGAAAAAAATATGTAAGACATAAGTATTTCTATAGAAACAATGTGATTATTAATAGCTATTTCTAGGGAAATACGGATTTTTTTTCTAATGCCATTATTAATCTACTACACAGATTATATTATCTAATAATTCGGCTATTGTTTTGGAATTGGCAACAATTTTCTTGTCACATATTTTCTTAAACTTTAATTATCGTTTACTTTTATATTTTCATTTTAGATTAAAAACAACACAATTCTTTGATGTATTTGTATGTGAGTTTACCTCGAATTGTTCAATTATCCACTAATAGGTTAAGTGGACTTTCAATATCATCTATTGAAGCTGAAATGGCATGTCATAGTGGGCGAGAAAATTGTCAAGGAATGAACCAACAAGTCGATGACGACGACTAATACCTGAAAGATTCAGGTTTGAATTCCACTACGATCTTAGTGTTTTTTATCAATTTTATCGTATCTGGGAAATCGTAATAATTGATTATCATATGAGTATAATTCCGATCAATAATCGCAGATTAGGTTTTCCTAGATTTTTCTAACCTCACGGATGAATATCGTATAATAGGCCTATATGTACAGTAGAGACTCAAATCTAAATATTCGCCGGTTTCTTAACTAATTGTTATTCAAATATTTGTTTTTGTTTTCCTTAATATTTGTAATGAAAATTTTAATTTCAAGTAAAACCAAGAACCGACAATTTTTTCAAGTCCTTAGGCCGGCAAACAAAACAATGGAAAAAAAACGCAAAACGGCAAACAAAATAAAAGTCCACAGCAGCAAAATATTAACTCGGAAATTAAATTTCCGAGTTAATATTTTGCTGCTGTGGACTTTTATTTATTTTAAATTAATCCGAACAAGATTTAATTTTACGTTTGTAATTGATTTCAGTAATATTTTTTTGAGCATATTGAATTGTATAATTAAAATTTGAAACCATTCAGTAAGTTTGAAACCCTGCATACTTTTTATTTTTTTATAACATAGAATTATGTTTATGAACCTCTATTAATTTTTTAATTTGTGTTTTCAATTCTTCAATTCAACTCAAGAAATAAATTAGAATATTTCATTGTTTAGTACTATTCATAAAATTTAGAAACTTCAATGCACAGTAGCTGATGTCATTAAAATAATATTTTAAATATAATAATATTATTAAAGTTAATTCAAACTGTGCAACCATATACTTTTGTTGGAGGTCAGTGACTTTTTTTGGGTTGTAAACTACAAATGTTAATTTTAACTGGCATAAATATGTCATAGTTAGCTTGATTGCGCAATACATACTACCTATATAATAATATTTTATCATGAGTTTTATTTGTGTACAGAAAACGTTCAATTTAATTAAAAAATAATTCAGCCGCGTAGCGAAATTAAAAAAAATATCGGGTAGGCACTTAATCCGCTCGCGGGGCCGCATGTATAATATGTATTTGTTAATGAACAAATTACAAAGCTGCGGGTTGCGAACCCACTTACTAGGTAATTCTTAATTGACAAATACGTATTTTTATACTCACTTTAAGCGCTATTAGTACTTTGTTGCTCATTTTCTCTCTTGAATGCGTAATTATTATTAGTAGCGATAAAACAAATGAGCAATAAATTAATAGAACGAATGTTGAATAAGTATTTTATTTGAATTAATAAATAAAAATATGTGCTCCAGACGTTGACATCAATTGATCTTGTGGTCAATGTCAAAATTGAAATCCTTTTTCAGAACCGTCACTAATGTAAATGCAAGAAAACCAATTGGCACAATTTGTGTAAGCGATATTATATTTTCACGTTTAAGTAGACTCGTTCATTATGAAATGCTCTGCTATGAAGAAAAGACAAGAGGAATGCCATACTAAATGACGGGTGTGACATGAAGAAATAGTAGCAATGCACTTTAAGCATAAAATCACAGAATTACCAATAATTTAGCAACCTTATGTCAATTTTACATTCACCTTAAAAATAATAAATTTGTCAATGAGCATTGACAAGTGTACATACACCTAATGATAAGATGGACTAAACTGATATATGATCATTGTGATAAACTATTAAAAGTTTATTTAGATACCTCTATTTATATTATAAAACAAACATTATCCCGCTGTAATGTGAAATGAGTGATTATAACAATAAGATGCATATTCATGTTTACAATAGACATAAACTTGTAATGTAAAACATTATAATTTAAATCACAAAATAAAATTATATATATATATGAGATTATTGAATTATAAAAGTAAAAAATAAACAACACTAACAATAAGTTAATGTAAAAAATCCAAATTAATTGTAAAAACCTATAGATATACAATATCATATATTATTAATTTAATATAAACATATAATAGATTTAATACGTGTTTGAATCGATTTACTTATACTATGTACATAGAATGGTGTCATCTTATGAGTGTTTCATTAATAGGATACTATAATATGTACATAATCAAAAATAAAGGAAAATAAGCAACGTATTTCACTAAGAAATCCCATTTAATACTGTGGGAAATTATGCGGAAAACTAATCTCTATAGATGCTCAAGATTATAATATTGAATTATATTACCATATTATGATTTATTTTATTATTTAAATTATTATAATATTAAAATTCACTAGACTATATTGATTAAAAACTAGTCGTATTTAATAATAAGTTAAATTGTATAAGTAATAAATAAATAATAAGTAGCAAAATAGTAAAAAAAAAATGAGTAATATATTCTACAGAAAACCTATTTATTGCAGTGAGGAATTATCGCGGAAAACTAACTTCTATGGTTGTATAAGTCATCATATATTATATATTCTAATTTATTACCACTGTAACACTAGTTTAAGTAATAAATATTAATAAACTATACTTCTACGTAAATACCGTTATTTTAAATTATTTAAAATAAAAGGAAAACATTAGATAATGTATTCTATAAAGAAATCCCACTTTGTACTGTGGGAATTATCACGGAAAAGTGAAAATTATATAATATTTATTGTACTATTACTAAGTTTTTATTACTGGTAATTATTTTTAGAAAAATAAATTGTGTTCTTGATTTTATATACCGACAATTGCGTTTCCTTCAATTTCCAATTTGCAATATAACGATCAAACTAAAAAAAACATGGTTAGTTTATAAAAATGCAAACACAACCTTCAATTATTTAACAATTAAATTTTTTTAATGCAAAAATATAATCACATATATTAAATATAATTACGTATTTTTTATTGAACAATATGTTAAACGTTATTGAATGCATCTGCTATTAAATATTAACGGTTTATTATCAGTGATGACTAGAGAGTAAATATCAAAAACCAGTAAGATATTAGGTTAAAATAAAGTAATAATATTTTATTTTAAAGAAAATGTTTCGACTTTAGAATCCTTTTGAATTGTTCCAATTTAGAGGGAAGAGAGGTGGGAGGGCATTTGCCCTCCCCCCTTAAATTTTGCCAGAAAAATGGATTGTCATTTAATGAAATATAATACAAATAAATCTTAATGAAATTTAAACATAAAAAAACAAATTTTGCTCCCTTCCCCATAGAAAAAGTTGAAATGACATCCCTGATTCTAAACCAGAAATTCTCGGTTATTCTTCAAAGAAAATCTGAAGAAAAGAGTCTCGAATCTATACCAATAATATTTAAAAAAAATATGTATTCTTAATAAAATCACATCGGAATACATTTTCACCGGTAGATATATATTTTTACCAATGAAAATATAATTTATCTGGCAGATGCTAGTAAAATTATATGATTTCAACTTTTCATTTGTTGTAATATATACATTTACATACTTATCTTTATTCATTTACATACAATGTATAAATGTTACAGTGAATGTGTTTTTCGGTAAAGTAATATTTTCACTAGTGAAGTCCAAATACATTTTTACCAGTAGATACATATTTCTATTAGCGATAATATAATTTAACTGATAGGCGTTAGTAAAATTCTTTCCTTCTTTATAATAAATATGAAACTCAATTTGAGTTGCGAAACATCCTTTTGCTGTTCGAATCCAAACCTAACATGACCTAATGAAAGTTCTAAAACTAATTAGAATTTTAGAACGTTTATTAGGTCAATTCCGAAATATAAACTAAGCCAAATAATCTAACTAAGGAAAAAATAAGTAGATAGACTTCGCATCCCACATATTGCTCCATAGTTTGTCTGCACTTGGATATTATTGTTTTAAAAATATGATAGTTTCCTTACCGGTATTAGTATGGACTTCTAATATAAGAGCGCTGGTCAAAGTATTTTCAAACCGAATTTAGGTCAATAAGAAAGCGCAAAAACAATTATCACTTCTCAGAAGGCAAAAATTCACGTAAACAGCAATAAAATCGTATCGGCACCGTCGCAGTGAGAACGCTTGGTAACGAGCAACCCAGCTTGATTTTAATTAAACATCACGATATTCATCCTTGAGATTAGGAAAATCTATGAAAACCTTTTCGGTGATAATCAATCGGAATTATAGTTACATAATAATCACTAATACCGATCTCCCAGACACCATAGAAATAAATAAACTCAAAGGTTCATATGGGATTCGAATCCAGGTCAATGTAAATCACTTGTATACATATATTTTAAAGTTTTCTTTATAATATTTGCGATGGTTATTTCATATTATAAAATTCGGATTATTTCATATTAGTATAAAATTATTCGGATTTTTAAAAATGCAGGTGGAAATAAGGTTTCGCCAATGAATTATGTTGAATTTTTAAATCGGTACTTATTAAGAATACTCAGAAACCAGTGGCTCTAAAATTTTATCTATGTTTGGCCCTAGCGGCTACGAAAGCGACCAACGTTTTGCTACATAAATACGGTTAGGTGTGAGCGAGCCAAAACATTTAAACCATATGTCAGGTAAATAATCTTATTGGCAATTTACATTAAGTAGATACTTTTTAATAGATTCGTTGCAGTTATTCATGTGATGTTCACTGTTCTGAGCGACGCTCGTTCACCGCCGCTTACTCGCACCTAATCTGTTTAAATTTTAAAACGTATTTATGTAGCAAAACGTTGTTGGCCGCTTTCGTAGCTTTTAGGGCCAAACGCAGCAGAGAATTCATAACCTTTGTTTTCTGAGCGTGGCGCCGCATTCTTAACTTTGAATCCAATTTGATAATACATACAAAAATGCAATTCAAGATTTGTTATATAATTCGACAAATTCAATTAGCCTTGAAACAATTGAACGTGTGTGAATAAATTAATTCAAAACAATGATAATTTGTCAATGGACGAATTTAACGATTTTATATTCGAAAAAAATAACAATGGCGATTGTCAATTATGGAGACTACTTCAAAAAATGGTGCATAATTTGCATAGCGATTATTTTGCATATGTTTAAAGCTAATTGTGTGTCATATATTTAATTTGAATATTTTAAATGTATCTTTACATGTATAATAAATCAATATTTTGTATCATTTACGTTTAACGTTTTACGGTTGAGTGAAAGCTTCGTAATAATCAATACGAAGGTAAATCGATTTTCAGACATACGTAAACGAGTATTTATAATACGCATAAATACATGACGCACTAGAAACGATAGATGCGTTCGTTACACTTACCGGGCTTTGTTTACAATTTACATGGTTCAGCTGCGACGCGGATGACACTAGGGAAACAGCCAGAAAATTCCCTTAAAAATTGATTTATGACCGTAAAATTACGCACGCGCGATCGGCTGTTGACTCAAAATTACGAATAAGGAGCAGGATTATATGACTGACGTCACTAACGTCATTCCCGTGCGCCGAATACCGAACCACTCAAACGTTCCAGAACGGAGCCGGGTAAGATAGAGACAGTGCTATACGTGCGAAGGAGATGGTAGTTTCCCTTATGTTGAGGCATAGGGTGGTGTCAACGTTACTTACACCAATAATACTATTCTCGTTAATAAATATTAAGGAAGAATATTATATCATTAAATTGTATTACACAAAATTATACGTTCGTAATTTAAACATCTACAGTCTCTACTGTTGGTAGCGATCTAATAATAAAAAAAAATTTAGCAATACGCGAGAAATCGAGGAGTAAACATATTGATTTCGCGTAATACAGTTGTTATGAAAAACGATAATTACTAAGCCACGTGTATTGATAAGAGCTTATACATTTATAGGGTCATAAGATGTTTTTAAATACGAGCGCCATCCTGATCACCGTCGATAACTGTAGTATAATATAATAAATGGTTTAAAACTTTGATAAACTATATTTTTCCGAAAAAATAAATATAAATGTATAGACATCTATTGTTGAAATATGGAACTAAAACATATTTTTCATTACAATGGAGCAGTGAATCCTAACTTCTGTTTCATGGAACACTAGAGTTCCACCAAATACTCTTATAGGTACCGCACGAAGTTCAGTATTACACAAAGCGAATAGTATTGTTTAAACCTACTTAAAATTCACATAAAACCATGCAACAAAGATGCTTTTTAACTGTGTATTCAACAAAAAGTCTTGTCATTAACTAAGAAAGAGTTTTTCTAAGCTAATACAGTTTTAAGTTTGTTGGCCGAGTGGTGTCACAGTTTATTGTACATACATATATAATATAATTTATATGCTCGCAGTTGTAAAAATGGTAAATCTCTTTGGTCTCTAAATTCTCGTTTCATATACAGGATATTCGGTAAAGCTTGGACGAATGAGAGAAAATGTCAATTTATAACTAATTGTGTTATTGTTTAGTTCCTACCATCGGTGCATCCTTTAGTAAAAGCGTAATTTACAATGTGGCCCTTTATGGTCGACCATCCGATTTGTATAAAGGATACGTTTAACAATTAAAGTGTATTGTTTCTAGACGTGTTTCAAAGATTATAGCTATGTATGTATATAGTAAAACAAGTTTTACAAATAGACGAAACTATTTTTTACAAATAGACGAAACAACACTCCAGGGCCGCTGAGAGAAAAAATCGTGCCTGGTGATTATTGTTGCTGCCTCCCCTCCTAAGATCAAAGTGATTTTTGTATAAACGAAAATGAAAACCATTTCATATTTTTTCACTGTGACTCATGGAGAATTGCAAAAAATTATAAACTAATAGACAAAAATCAGAAATCCGGTACTCGGATACTCAGACTATGCAATAAAACAATTTATAACTCTTTGTCGGTTCACATCATAGAAGTGTGTGTACGTACATGATTAGGAATTGCAATACCGATATTGAGGGCAAAAATTGACTTTCAGTACTACTAGTATTATCGAATTTATGTATTCCGGTAATACCGATTTTCTTATTTTAATTATTTTTTCTAAATATGTACATCTTTCTCGTTGAAAATGATATCTCCGTAGCTTAGAACTACGAAAACGACGATACCTGTATTGCTTGAAAGCAGAAACAAAGAATAAAATGATGCTCATACCTAAGTAGTTTTATCGGAGTAGAATAGCAAAGTATAATAATATTATACTTTTTAGTACCAGAAGGTTCAAACATCGGCCCACTCTGTCTATACAAAAAGTCCCACCGGTCGATATTTCGGCGCAAATTTAAAAAAAATAATTTAGCATGTACAATATGCGCGGCGTGTCAATATAAAAGGAATACATATGCTTTATCTCAGGCAAGTCTAACGATACCATACAGTTTCCAGTAATTCTGTTATGTAACATAGAAATAACCGCACCGCCACAGTTTTCCGGCCCCTTTTTTATGATAGGGATAGCTGGCGAAGTGAAAAGTAAAGTAGGTATTGATAAATAATAATGAAAATATGTTCATGGGTGTTTTTAACATCAAACTTATAATTCATCTTTTATTTTTTTTAATAAATACATATGAAAAATATAGTGTTTAAAAAAAATAATATTCGTTTAATGGAACAATTATTTTATATATTATACTTATAGAAATATATAAAATAATTGTTCCATAAAACGAGTTGTTTATGCATTACTGTTGGGCATAATGGGTCACAAAACTCTCTCCAATGACTCTTTTTTCGAAGAGAAAATTCTGAAGATTTACCTTACATAAATGCACAAATAATTCGTTTTATGGAACAAAGTATTTATTTAAATGCACATGTCTCTTAAAAAAATTCCCTATTAAATAGCACCCATAAAGTAACACAACAGAAGAAATGATATTAAAATGTATAGATAATCTTAAGTTGAGTCGTGGAATAAGTTGAGGAGAATGAGTGGGTGTATGTAGCAAATACGCGAGTTAAAAATGTCGCAAAAACATGTATGAGCGGTCACTGTGATCTTTACAGACATGCTCTAGTTTATTGATACATTCCTTTCCCTTTCAATGCGGTACAAATTATTAACGCTTAAATCTTAGCAGTTAAAAATCACAAACAAGATCAACGTTAAAATCTTAAGCAGTTAAAGATCACAAACAATAATCTATTATATATGACTATTAGTACAATCAGGGCCGGCTCGTGGATTTATGCCTCTGTGTGCAAGGCACATAAAAAAAATAGAGAACTAAAAAAAATATATTCTAATACACAATACAATACAATATAAAATGGACTTACAAGACCGAAAATGTTAGGACATTAAGTCTCCTGTCTATATTAATCAAAAGTTTTTGAAAAACTTTTGCCAGTACTCCTTTTAGCTCCTTTTACAGCATCAACAATGACTAGATTTAAAGAATGTTAGATACATCATACATGAAATGAAAAATTGTCTTAGATTGATATTTGTAATATGAGATTATACAATGTTATCTTATATCTTATACCTCGCATATTGGCTCCATTTTCGTAGCCTTGACCGTGAAGCTTTTCGATGGATAAGCCATATTGTCTTAACAAATTTTACCAAAAAAAAGAATAAAAAAGTCATTTTCGTTCCAGTCGTGTCCTCAATATTTATGAACTCTATGAAACATTTCTTAATTTCCACTTGAGTTGCAAACTTCCGATTATTTTTTAGTGTGCACATATCGCACAACAATCAGCTCGATAATTTTAAGAAATTTACCATTATTTTTTATCAATATCTGAAGATCCTCTAAATCAGTCATACTCAGACCCAAATACAGATATTGTATATGTTTTGCTGGTCGCACAACAAACAATAAATATATTATATAAATAGGTATAAATACACAAAAATACAAATGTATCCACAAATATTTATTTGTTTGTTTTTTAAAAAATGAATGTGATTCTGACGTTAAAACAAATTTTAGCTATTCAAATTTAGTTCCTGATTAGTATAAGCTACTCTTAATACATCATCAAGGTGAGCATCAATAAGTCGATTTTTAGATATGTTCTTTACATATTTCATTTTAGAATAAGATGATTCATTGTTTATTTGTCTTCAAAAGAAAATAATTTATTAGCTATTTGCAAAATGATTTTATTTTCACTCTGTAAATTACAACTGAGATCGTCAATTTTTCTGTGATGTCACACAGAAAGTGATGTCACACCATCCACCATTATTCAGTTCTCTGTTAATTTTATTGTTCTTTGTAGTGTTCGCTGTGAAGAAAACAATCGTTCGACATTTCTCTCTGCTTAGCCATCGCACCATGGTATGTAAAAGAACATCGTTACAATTACTGTCCATTACTTACAAAAGACTTTAAAAGTTTCTAAGGTTTGGTGAAATGACGAGAGTGAGTGAGAGATAAGGACGTGCGAAGCACGCGAGCGAGCGAAAGGGAATGTATCTCACCGTTCGCCTCTGATATTAATGTAAAATGTAATAAAAAGCGAAACATAATTAAAATATATTTAATAGTAAAATTATTTATACTGCTATAAAAATAGCTACATAATTCTCCGCCATTTAGAATTCACTACTTTAAAAAATACAATGTATACATTATCAAATTTTATAAAAAAATCATTGCTAAATTGGAATGTAGCTAATTCATAAAATTTTACCAATCGTAATGATTTTCAGTTTTGTTTATTATTATGCAATTCCCCTTTATTTATACAAAAATAATATCACAACATTTCATTGTCAATGGTTAAAAACATACAATATATGTATTATATATGTATACACATCATAATAATTTGATACATTATATTTAAAAACACAGTTATCTTTTTAAGAACAATATCTTATGTGTTTTAATACTTTTATCATATTTTTATGATTAAATATTGCTTCAAATTAAACTTTAAACATAGCTTAAAATAAATATATATATATAAAATGCGTATATTTTATTATCACATGCACAAGTCTTCATTTCTTCGTAAACGTTTATTATTTACACAAAAATAACTTTTTATTAAATAAACACCAAGATAGGTGTTGAAACAGTAGATAAAAAATATAAATGTTATATGTGGAAAAATGTAACAAATTTCAATATTATTTCATCTTAGGTTCTGTAGCGAAACTGTACACACCTTGATGGACAATTGCGCCCAACGACTCGCTTTGGTGTGACCAAGCCTTTATTTTATAAATCTATTATATTATTTACTTATAAAAAACCCTGTATGAAATGAAAATAGTTTTCAATATCCACAACTTATCTCGAAGCCAATTTCCACTTTAGGAGAAAATACGCCATAATCCTCATGATTACGACAATTATGCATAATGCATAAACATCTTTCCAAAATTGATCACCGCTCATTGCAATCTCATTCAAGAATTTCTGAGGATATCTATAAACGTCGGAGATCAAACATTAAAATATGTATGTATTAAAATATATTTATATATTTTATTGTATTATACCTATAGTGGCAATATTTTTCAGCACAGTCGAGTATAGGTCGATTTTCTCCGTATATAGCTCCTACGTAGCCTTCTAATCCATATCTTAGATACGATACGTATGAGCCCCAGTATAGATATTCTGGTAAATCGCGAAGAGTCACGCCGAATCCAGCAAACATCATCACAGGTACCGATAGAGTAGGACCAATGAATGTGCCATTCTGTAACACGCATCATATTATTTAAAAGTATGTTTATATATTTTGTGGCTATTATAATATAGTTTACTTACAACTACGTTAAATATTGCGCCAATCATCAGTCCAAAACTGTGAGCCACAAATACAACCAATAGCGAAATGGTAAAGAACATTGAAAATCTGATCCATTCTAATGGCTGTGCTGACATTCCGTAGATTATTATTGAAAATAGAAAGCAACACAATATCTGAAAATCAATTTATTTATTTATAGTGTATTTAGAAACATCGTCGAGAATGCTATGGCATTATATCCTAGCCAGGCGCATACGGTGGAATACATTCTCTTTCGCTCGCTCGCCTGCTAAGTGACGAGAGTGAGTGAGAAAAAGTGGGTGTGCGGAACGTATATAATGCACGCCCGTATCTCACTGTACGCGCCTGATCCTAACGTCATTAGGGTACAAATTACTCTCTCTCTCTCTCTTGTAGAGATATCTGATAATTTTCCATGTAATCCTATTCAATAACAAGGAGTACTCCATTTCTTTGGGACACGGGAAAGTTGAGCCATATTCGAGGATGATACGAACTAGTGCATCGTGAAGATCGCGAATCGCCAATAAATTGTGAGCGTGCTTTTATATCTCATTCCACATAAATGTAAATATAAATACAAACAACTTACAGTAATAGGAATATCTACTATTGTGACTGCAAAATAATATGACCGTAAAGAGTACCATCTGTTGAAGTGTTCCTTGCGTAATATGGACATTTCAGTTGGAACTATAATATTAAGTAAAACATAGTTAAATGAATAACATGTAAAATAAATATAAATATACATTTATATATACACACATGTAAGAATAGTTAGCATCTTTGTGGTCATCATATGGTGCATTAGTATAGCGAACAATAAATTGTAATTATCCAACACCCTTGAACCTTCGTTTCCAGAGTTGACGAAAAGCATTCCGAGCATCAAACCAGTTAGAACATTAACCAGGATTCTGAGATGGGTCAAGGTCTGAAAAATATTTTTTAAATCAGTACATTTGTAATAATTTGTATAAGATTTATAGCTATAAACGAATCGTACAGTATCTTTCCGTGTCTTTATAATACCACGTTTCAATAAAACTTTGAACTGATTACTCTCTGGCGTTTCTTCCAATTCTGTACTTTTGATGCGATTCAATTTAGATAAAGGATTTTGAGATCTCAGCGTTTTCAAGTCGCATATTTGAGTCGGATTAGAGAACCATTGAAGACTCCTTCCGTTTTCCATTCCGTTCACTAATGATTTTATTTTATCTGGGCCGTATTCACCACTGGCTAGTTCAATGACTAAAATTGTTTTTATTTTATAAAATAACACATTCTCATATTAAAATATTATAAATAATTAATATTGAACATACTGTAATCAGCTGGGTTGTGATATTTTGGACACGGCATATCGACACTTTGTAAATAAGGAACCAAATTATCAGTACTTCCTTGGTATAAGCATTCTCCATCGGCCAAAACGTATACTTGATCAAACATTTGGAACAACGAAGCGGCAGGTTGATGTATTGTGCATATGATTGTTCTACCCTGTTGAGCTAAAATCTTCAGTTGCGAAACGACTTGTTTACAAGAGTTGCTATCTAGACCCCTGCGATAAAAAATATTTTATAAAAAATCATAAAACATGAGTATTTATAGATAGTATATAAACAAATTACGTAGTTGGTTCATCTAAGAACATAATTAGAGGATTGTTTATGAGTTCTAAAGCGATTGAAAGTCTTTTTCTTTGTCCGCCTGATAATCTGGAAGCGCGGGTGTTTTGGTGCTCGTATAAACCAAGTGTTGTGAGAATTTCTTCAATCTAAAATAAAATAAATTTTACTGTACTGAATAAACTATAGGGGTACTTTACAAAATTAGTTAACATACAATTTCTGCTTTTTCATAATGCGGGAGGTTCATGTTCAATTTTAGATCAGCAGCCGTTTCCATGTTTTCTTGTACAGTCAACAATGGTTGTAATTGATCTTCTTGCATGATGTAACAAGACATCTTTTTGAACATATCTAAAAAAATATAAATAGATTAATCATATTTATATAGCATTTTCGAATATTTTAAGCAGTTTAAAACACGACAAATCAGATTTTAAAACAATCTGTAATACTCATATTTTAATGTCGTATACTAAGAGGGCAGCAGTGCAAACTGCGGTTGTAAAAAATGATAACTAATAACTTTTTAATATGGTTTACATTTGAAGATAAACATCCTTTTGAAGAACTTTGCCTCAATAACACATTATTCATAAGCGTTTGCTAAAAAGAGAATAATAAAAATACATGTGCTTTTTTTTCTTATATATTTTTCATTATCGTGGTTGAATAAAATATATAGCCTCAATTTTTACGTTTTTTTCATTGAATATTTGAGAAAATTTTAACAAAAGCTTTTTTTTAATATTAATATTTTTTAATAGTCAAATTTAGAATGTATTATTTTAATCAATGTTTTTGAATTCGCTATGGTTAAATCAGTATATGTCTAACAGTGAATCGCAAACTAATGAAACATAAAAAAGCTTGGGAATCACTGATCTATTTCAAATAGTTTAAGACTATTTTAGGTCAAATATTAGTGGTAAAATCTTTGGAAGACCTTTCAGATAAGTTAGCGATTGATGAATGTGTGTAGAAAGGCCGATATATGGTGATGAGATATAATATGTGTTTATTACCTAGATACAGATAAGAGAAGGATATCGATTTTTTTCAACTATTTTAGCTAGTACGATATTAGTAATATATTTACCAAAAACCTTTCAGTAAATAGGCGGTTGAACTTTTCAGTTTCTTTTTTATATGAAGTTGTACACACGGTGTTCAATAATACATCAATAACTCAACGGTTTACTTTACATTTTAATAAAAAAAAATGATTGGCGCGTTTTAAAAATTAGATCTTTATAAAACTACTGTAATTATTAGAATAGTGTCGATGTTAGAGTACAATATTTTCTCGAGTAAATAAAAGTACAGGCATGAAACTGTTTCATAATGTAAGAAGAACAGGTTTTAGTTTATTATTTATAAACATATATTATATGAATGTTACGTGATTTTAAGAATGATTCACAACTACAGACAAATACTCACGTGCACATATGTATGTTATAATCATTAGTAGCATTCAACATTGAACGCCTCTGAAGCATTTAACTTATATAGATATTATGTTTCACTTCTGCTTGGGTATTTCTTTCTATTTTATTGAGTGTATTCATTTCAGAACTTGACAGAGTATACATTGAAATTGATCACCAAATTGGCTTCTGAAAAAATTTGCTAACAAGAAAAGCTCGACTTTAAAAAAGAGTTTTACTCTTATGTAATTTATTTTGAGAAGGCGTTTGACAAAGTCCAACATTAGAGAATAATGAAAATATTAAAATGAACATGAATAAACGATATCCGAATTATTGCCAATATGCGGATAATCGAGAGGGCTGCAAACGCATAAGTAAAGACGCAGAATCCTGTAAAAATACGTACACAAGCACAAGACAGTCAGTTTGGGAATTGGTGACATATATTTTATTAAAAATTATGAAGTGTTATATAAGTAAGTTTTTAAAAAATAGCACAGTTTTATAAATAAAAATTCGAGCATGCTGCCGGACCCGAATCCATGGCCTCTGGGTTACCAGTCTAGACCTTACGCACTATGCTTAAAATGTTGACGGAGTCATGTAATTTGCCATGTAGATGGAGTTATAATAGAAAATGCAACAAAATGTAACCACAGACTAGATATATAATTCTAGAATAAGAAAGACATGACAATAATCAACTAAATGAAAATGTTTTTGTGAGCAAGTCTTGAGCATGCTTTTAAGAATGACAATAATAAATTGTTATGTTTTCTCTGTCTTTCTATACCGAGTAGAATAATGGACGCTCATATAGAAGGCAATCAAGTAAAAGCCTTTGAAATGTGGGTATGCTCCGTATCAGTTATATTGACTAAGTAAAAAATATGAAAGTGATGTCGAGAAATAACACATAAAATAAATAAGAGGAAATCGCACAATGATTTGGATATAATGCTGGTGCAGTAATAAGTATTGTATATTAATAATCATATATTTAATGGTTGCTTCATAAATCAACTTTTACACTCTGTTAATTGCACACAAATTATATAGTAAACGATTATGGGTATGTGAGATAAAATTATCAATTGTAAAGTGGAATTCATTATGTTAAATGCGGAAAATAAAATACAGATATAAGCAGATTCATCACATAAATTTGCATACGTCAGTTGTTTGGTGTTATAAACAAGTACATCAGAGCATTTATTTTAATTAATAAATAGAAATATATTTATAAGCCTACTCAATTCTCTGCCTCTTCCGTTGACGTAAACTGCTCCTTGTACTCCGTTTGTGCGATAGCCAGACAGTACGTCCAGCAATGTGGATTTCCCTGCACCAGATGGTCCCATAATAGCTATCATTTGACCTGGCAAGAATCTTCCATACACTCCATGGAGGATCTCTTTACTTCCTGAAAAATAATAATTGATTTTAAGAAAAAGTTTTTATGTATATTGTGGTTTTAAATAGAAACCGCATTCGGATACAATTAGATCTTCATTGTGGCCGGCAAGAGGATTTTTTGTGGTTTGCGATATATATTGTGGATCATGTGAATTAATGCGGCTTTTAAGACGATTGGAGCTTTGTACAATTCCAATATTATAAGTAATTTTCTAGACGTTTTTTGGGTTTTACAGCAAGTACAAAAAATAAATTCAAGGTCAATGCAAAATAATTTGCCATACACAATTGCATGCAAAACCATAAATGTCTATAGAAATAATTTAATCTTGCTGTTTAAAGCTGGTTTGGTACATATACATTTTTTTTATTTTTATTTAATATGTTTTATTTATGACGATTGTGATTCTTTAGGATAACCTGTTAGGTCATGATGGTTTTAATTTAATTTAAATAAATAAAGACTTACACAAAAAAAAATTTTAATTTCTCTATAATATGTTTGAACTTAAGTTAAATCAATATTGCTTATTATTAATTTTAATCATTGGTATGAGTGCCTGTTTATATAATATGATTTGAGACCTTTGTCATTAAGCAGAAACAATTTTAGATTGTTAAAATGCTCGATATTGAGTTCAAGACTGAAAAATTGGTATAAATAAAATTGACAATAGAACTAATAAATTTATTAAAGGAATTTATTTTAAAAAAATGTCAAAAATATGAGTTATATGAACATTCTTGTGCATTAATTTGACATGAACTCATCAGAATGCAAGTCTAAGGTTATCGAAATTATAACAAGCCTCGAGATTTTAGCGGTCCCCGCTGGAACCGATACTGTTATCAATGTTTGTTTATTTACAATGTCGTTTACCTCGCATTAACATATATTTAAAAAATGATTTGTTTACATTTCGTATCACATTAATAAATACAAAGTTTCCTACGACTTCCAAAATGTAAATATTTAAGAGCTCAAAGGTATTATGAATATATTTATTTATATTCTAAGACGACAACAAAGACAGACCAATTGAAGTAAGCTCGTCGAAATGTAATAGTAAAAGTCGTTACTTCGTCGATAATTATCATTATGACATTATCAATGATGCTTCACGTTTGTTTACATATACTTTGTTCTCGATCTCTTTGACCAACATTCGTATCTAAATCGTTGTCACGGGTCATTTAAAAAGCATTTTTCATCAGCAAACTTTGGAATTACACATGATTGTGATAAAATTTGTATTAAACTATTACGCGATAAATAATATGTAAGGTGCGACAAACTTATGATTTTATTTATTAAAAATTCTAGTATTTTATAATTGTATAAAAATACTGAATTCACAGTTAAGCTCATATTTTATTTTCTTTTGGTACCACTATGTCAAACGTGTATGGTTATGACATTGAAGCAAAGGTCCAATCGTCGCAATGGAAGCGCTATTAAAAGCCAAAAGAAATAAAAGCAAGTCAAGATCCATCGAATGTCAAGGGTTTCCTTATAGTTTTCTTCGACTAAAACAGTATAGTCCTATTCAAATTATTATAATAGCATATCATCAATAAGATAATCCATAGAAATAATACCGTTGATGTTGCTACGTTAATGCCAGCAGATAAATATGACATTAAAGGACAAATTTTTGCGACCATAGAACAGATAATGGCAAAATAGCTGAGTAAGCTGAAAATGACTAATGATTTACAGATTGGAAGACTCTTTGGCATAAGTGTATCAAATAATAAGTTTTTTATAAAAATAAAAATTATTGTTATGTTTTAATCACATCTTTGTACAAATATGTATGGCTATAAGAAATAAACCTATTAATATCGACGTCAAATATATAATTTATGACAAGAATGTGTTAAACTGTATAGGAAATATGTGCTTGACATTTATCTTTGAAGGTTAAAGCCTGTTTTTAATCGAAAATGATTTTAGTTGAGAAAAAATATTGTTCCGTTTCAAATGATTTTACCTACTGTTTATTATAAGACAATACGTAATAATAAAACTGTAGTGTTATAATTAGATACAGTTTTTAAGTAAAAAATAAAAAAAAACGTTTGTTTGATTCTAAAACGTAAGATGATGAAATTATCTAAAACAACATTTGTGTTTTTGTCATTAAATTCATCTAATCAATGCGAAACTATATGCATTATATTAATTTATCTATTTCTTGTTAATGTTTTGCTGTAACATGATAGGCGTTATCCCAATGCGTTACAATGGGGGTAAACATAATTAATACCTATAAGTAAATAGCGAGACACCAAATCAAAATCGATTTAAAAGCTAATGATTTTCAATGACTATTTTATTAAGTAAAAACTATTACATAGATCTGTCACTATGAGAAAACTATCTGTGATGGTTCATCGTAATTATATTTATATAATAGTTACTAATATAGATCTTCTAAATATAATAAAAATAAAATAAAATGGAATATGATTTGCCCTTTCCTTCATGTCAGCAGTGTTTGTTTTAATATGGGATCCGAGCCCAGGTCTTTTAGGTATTAGTCACTGACTTATTCCATTGGCCTATCGTGCTGTTAATGTGAAACTATTCTTGGATTTTTTTTATTATAATATAATGCAGCTTGATAATTGGCTCAATGCTGGTAATTAATAGTTATGTTGGTCGTTAATAGTTATAATAATTCATGGCATTAATTTACTGTGATCCTATTAAAAATATAGTAATAAAAATCTTACCTTTTCTAAAACCCAATTCGACTGTATATTTTATCTTCTCGAAATACAGATCGACCGACTCTTTAGGAATTTGCACAAGAGCCTTTGGTATGAGTCCAGGAATAATCTCATTCTTGGACTCGTATGTCTGGTTACCATTTGCGTTGCTCTGTATAAATTTAGTCTCTATCTCTACGAATTTGGTCGTTTGACTAGAACCAGAAGAGCACCCTTCCAACAGCACCGTTCCGTTTAGTGCCGGTAGAGCCATAGCCATGATTGATTTGTCGATTTGGTCAAACTACATTTAATGGTCGATCTGAAATCAAAACATAAAATATGATTAATAGTACTTTAGGCATGGCGATGATGATTAAAACTGCATCGTGTTCGCAAGGTGAATGTTAAAGAAAAATTATAAAACTTGCGATTAAATCTGCATGAGTCCTTGACATATACTAACAGTTGGAGCAATAACCAGCTGGTTGGACTCAGAAGGTCGAGTGCATAAATATTCGCAGTTGGATAAACAGAATTTTAACCTTTGAACTGAACGATTAACTTATCAGTTTATAGTGAATCGTTAATTGTGTTCCGAATGACAAATTTCAGTATGATATCATATATATTATACTTTGAAGAGCAAAATACGGAAACTGATAAGTCTAACAAAGCAATTGAATTACTTATCTAATCGATGATAATCTAAAGATTTTAAAATCAGAACGATTTTATAAAATAAAATGTTGATCAATCGTTACAATGTATCATATAATTAATGTTGCTTTTATACAATAATTATTATATGAAAAGGTATACTATGTTATTTGGTAATAATTTGTAGATTATAATGGTTATGTATAATTGAATTATTGTAAAACACAATTTATGTTTACAAAATATTTTTTCATAAATATAGGACTAATTATGTTTATTAAAATAATTAAAAAAATAAGTTTGCCTAGTTAAAATGCCAGTCTTTTTTATATAAAAGGTATGAGATTGATTTTTTGCAGCGAAATAATAAAAACAAATTACAGCTTTAGCATACGTTAGCAAAAAATAAACCGTTATAACAAACAATATTTTTTTTACTTAAAAACACCAAGATTTATTTTCTAATTTTAAATCGAATTCATAAATTCATAATCTAGATCCTAAAAATTATCTTTAAATATATTATAATAATTTTTAACTTTTTCGAAACAGAAGTAAGGAATAAAGAATTTGAGCTATATATTGTATTAAAATTAAAAACAATTGTATATTTAATTAAAATTAGAAGACCTTATCTTTATGGCTAAAAAATTGCCTAATTTATAATATTTTTAGTTTTTATACCCCAATTTCAAATTTAACAGTTAACTCTAAATTTGATTTTAACAATTTTAATAAAATTATTTTTTGTTAGCATATATTTACTAGCAATGAAAATAACGTCAATGATTTTAAACTTGAAAAAAAAATGAAAGGGTTAAAAAATCATTTACCAAAAAAGGCCACGTCTACCTAATTCACCTTTATTGACTAATTATAATTATATACATATTAAAAAATAAATACAAAAAATAAATTTAATAAAAAAATAAACATAATATATGTACGTTAAATAAAATAAAATATTAAAATATGATAGAATGATACATTATTAATATAAATAAAATAAATATAATAATTTTACACGCAAGGAAAAAGGTTGTTTCGTTGGCTTAATTTTGCTAGGTTGACTAAATCTAATCTTAAATCTTTAATAATACTATATCTAAATTTAGTATTTTTCATCCGTAATTTAAACTAATTTAGATTTAAAACAAATAATTACTTTTAATAAGTCAGTGTTTATAGAAGCTCTTAAATCAGATTTGATTATTTTAAGCACGAAAAATAAACGCCCCTTAGCGCACTTAACGTGTTCATCTTTTGAGGAGTATCGCCGTACATGTACGGCGGTCGATCTTTTACTGTTTAAAGGTACCCCACATATAACCGATAATAAATAAAAAACATTATATTTATATATATATATATATTATTTTAATTTGATTTAGAGTATATGATTTATATAGAGAATAATACCAATAAATTAAAGGGTACGAAATAAATTAACATAATAAATAATAGTTATAAAAAATACTGAAAGTCTCTGTATTTATATAAAAAAAACATAAAAAACAAATATTATATAATAAATATATAAAATAAATTAACGAATTTTTATTTATAGAAAAGTATTATTAAAAAATACTAATACAAAAAATTAGTAAAATAAATCAATAGAATCAGCGATTTTTTTTATAATAAAATAATAATTAATAAATAACAACAGAATTACTTATGAAAAAATAAATAAAATAACTCTTAAAGGGTTAAAGAAAATTAGAAAAAACGACTCCGACTCCGACTCCACAGCCCTAGTTGAAAGTCAAAGGACTTTTCTTAGAAACTGAACAAATCTTTTATTATAAAACATTATTGAGCTAAGTAACGATTGCAGTGTCAAAAATATATTATCTATGTGAGGCTTTGAATACCTCTAATTTTAACATATCTTTCTAGATGAAAGGAAAAGAGAGGCTATAACTAATCTGTACATATATTACACAACTATTGAACCGTTGAAGCTCATTTTGGATGTACAAAGTTCATTCATTTAACAAATCATGCTCAAGGTTAGCAAATAAAGTTTTTTTATATGTTAGCACTTAATTCGCTCGATATGTTTGTTTAGAGCTTTTTTAACAATTCCGATGACTAATGAAGAAAACGTCGACTTTTACCTGTTCGATTCGTGTAAAGGAAATCTCACCAAAAACAATATATTTTTATTATGTTTGAGCAAAAAATAATATTATCGCATAAAAATAGATATGTTTCAAAGTCACGATCTTTGGAACCTAACAATGATTCAGATCATTATTTTAATTTTCGCAATAAATACGCGCGATAAAACGAATGACATTTTTAACCAGTTATTTTAAATGATAAATCACAAATTATTCTCGAGCAAAATAGAGAATAAAATCACTTGTGTGGTAATATCTAAGTGATCTACTTTTGCGGTTAATGAAGGTTAAAGAACCGGAGTTATTGAACTGAAGTATGAAATCATAAATCGTGTAAATGATATAATCGCTTTGTTGTTTCTATTAGCATGCAAATTATATAATACGTTTGAAAATATTGAAGTAAAGATCGAAATATTTTAACAGGAAACATACCTCCTTTAATGATACAATTAAATGTATTGATTATAATTAATTAGCAATTACTACTGTCGGTCTAAAAATATTACATATGTGATTACGGAATAAAATAAATTTTAATATATACATTTATAGGAAAGTATTCATTAACTAATTAAGATTAAAATTAAAGTTTATATTTACTTAAGAAACCGATCGTTCACAATTCTACAGCGACGGTACGATTTTATTATTTTTAGTTTGAATTATTTTTTTCTGAGAAATTTGGTTTGAATGTTTTTTCATAATTTTCCATCGTAAAACCGTGCCGCATAAAAAAATAAAATTCATATCTCAAAGGGTTAGAATCCCGAATGTGGTATATCCCGACTTGGTACGAACATACAAAGTTCAACACCCGATATAATAATCATTGTAGACATGCAAATTTTGATATAAATAGAGAAAAAAATTATAATTAAATTGCCTGGACCAACCGTAATTGCTGAAAGCTTTTGAAATTAATTACATTATTTTTGATCTTTGGACTTTATGAGCGTTTATTTAAAAATTGCGTATCACAGCAAAGATATCCTTTAACACTTAAATCAATTTAAAAAAACTGAGACAACATTTACAAAGCCGAAGGGTCGGTGCATAATGCGACGGAATGCGTTCCATATCTCCATCGAAGAGATACTAAGTTCCCAATTTTACCGATTTTCAAATCATCGTACGCAGATATAGTCTAACTATATATTATATAATAACAAATAGTTTGTTTCCGAATATAACCATCGATATTGGTAAGATGATTTAGAACTGGATGCAATGTTGGACTTTCCACAATTCTCAAAGATATATAACCCCAATACTAAATCACTTTCGCTAAGGATATATTTGCTTAAAACATAACACAGATCTGCTACTTCGCTTTCGACTTGGAATAAACGAGATTTCCGCCGAACTCGAACAAAGCAAAGCAATGCCAAAACGACTCCGAATAAACGAGAAAAAAACCGATTTCCTATGATTGTCGACCAGGACCAGCTAAACAGTCACATAAAACCCAAGAGATCAATCCTATTTTCGAGATGACATGGAGATTACGCTACGTAGTAAGTACTACAGCACAAATGGTATGGCCAATTTCAGAAATGCCGTGATTAAAATATTAAATTATTAGTAACAACTAAGCGTTTATATATTATATCAATACCAATAAACTTATACTAACACGTTAAACTCAACGCTAGTGTCACTGTCCTAAATCAGGTATTGATTCGCTGAAATTAAAACAAACTAATGTTTCTTTATTTTTCAATACAATAAATATTAAAGTAGTAAATTTAATAGTACACGTGTAGATATAAACAATCTTGATTTCAAAGCATGTAAGTAATATAATGACTGTTGTACTATAAAATATGTACTAATTACATGGATTGATAATTCAAGGCGATCGACTCTACGTACGTCCGAAACGTTACTCTTTTGAACTATTTTTCGCTATAAATGCTTCACCACAGGGCCAGTGAAAGTCAACCTTTTCGTATCGCGCGCAATTATTACAACCTTGTCCGATCAAGAGGTTACCACATTTCACACGAAAAACTGATTGTTTGCACAGCCTCTATTCAATGGATGGGAGATGATTTGGAAATAGTATGCTTCATTATTTTTTCTGGTGCATTTGCATTTTGGAAACCGATGAGTTAACTTTCTATTACGTCAATTGTTTGATATGTAAATATAACAAAACGGTTTTTCGTAAGAGGTGCAAAGTGCGAATTTTTGCACAAATTTTTATAGTCGAACGATTTTTCTAATATATTTAATTGAATATTTAATCCAATCTTTTACACAACTAGTCTTTATAACAATTTGAACTTGATCTTTAACATGAATTATAGAGTTAAATCTACCTTGACTTTTGACTCGTCTTAACTCCACGTGCTGAGACAAAAGCTTCGTGATACTGAAACTCTACGGACTGGATAACATTTTTTCGTTTTGTCCCGTCACCGCGGGCTTTTTGCCAATCCCATTGTTTCAGAAGACATTTTTAATGCTCAAATCACTTGAGAGGTCATTGAAATGTGTTATTTCATTCTCACGTACGTATATGCGTGTGAACGAACTGTACATATTGATCATGAAGATCCACGAAATATTATTTATTACTAAAGAAAGAATTTGAAGTTTAGAAACATAATTTATATATTGATATTTTTTATGAAGGTTTGATCTCAATTGAAACGCTGCACAATGGTAACACTTCGTTCCAGCTCGTAGACGAGAATGTCGGTTCTTAAAGCTTACGTTAAAAAATCGTATATTAGACTTCAAGCAATATTAATTGAAGTTTCGATTATTTTATTATCGTCAACCACTACCTAAATTCTTATGCCTGCACTACACTCTCTGGAAGTTGGCCAAGGTTGGCCAAGGACGGAGAATATAGTGGGTCACTTCGGGGTTACTTCGGTCGAGTTCGGTTCTGCCCGCCCTAAAATCTCGGAGGGAGGTAAAGTGGGGGTAATTCAGTCGAGCGCTTCCGAACATTGTCGGCAAACGGACCGAAGTCGGAGCTGCTCTTTCGAGCGCGAGCGGTGAGATACTTCCCCTGTAGCTCTCTCGCGTGTTAAGTGACGAGAGTGAGAGAGATAATGATATGGTTTTTCGCAAACTGAGATAGAATGAGTAGCTCAGTTCAATTTCAGTATGCGCGTAGGCGTCCTATGGTCAACGCACATGACGAGCACTGCATCGTGGTCACGTGGTCAAGTTATAGTACCACATGCTTATCGGGGACTTCAACAGACTCTTACTGACATATTTGAATATTTTAGGGCACCAAAAGGGATTAATTATATTTTTGATAGTATATTATTCTAACAGATATCGTTATTATATTTTTTTCATATAAAATTAAATAATTAAAAAATAATTAGTAGTACTTGATTTTGTTTAAAAAAATCGTTTCGAATACCCTTATGTATTTTCCTAGATCGGTTTATATAAATGTCACACCATAACGAATTCTTATTTAGAATCGATGGCGACAAATTCTAGGATAGTCACAGATGTGGCGTATTCGGAAGTATCATTTTTATGCCTTATGGCATTTTGCAAAAGCCGACAAAGATTTTGCGTAAATTGAATATTTACGACCGAAAAGTTTTCACTGATATTGTATTGGTGAGTGCTCACACAAATTTTTATAATTATCAGTAGCGTAATTTTAATAATATGACAATTTAAAAATTGGGATTATTTGGCACATTTTTCGATCGCGCGCAAATATGCCAGCTGTACGTGACAGCAGCCGCCGTGCGGACGTCATTTACGGCCGCCGTCCGGACGGCAAAGTTTGTTCTCATATGTTCCATCATATTATTTATTGAATCCTGATAATTATAGCCAATGGATGTCTGGAAAATCAGTACTTCTTAAAAATAATATGTTTAAATTTCAACAGTTTTAACAGTTCATAGTTCTATATATGTACATACATTGATCTAATAAAACCTAATCAAAACTTCTACCTCTAACTGATCGTAAAAATATGTAAACGTCATTCTATTGTTTATTTTTACTTATTAACTACTGACTAATTAGTGTCAAAGTGAGGAAGGTTATGGAACTGCGTGCTAAGCGTTTTCTGTTGTTTTCGCCGTTTTCTATAGCGACCAATGAACCTGGATATTGTTCCGATAATACATTTATTACAGCTACTGCCATTTTGCGATAAAAGTTGCTTGTACGTTTATATAAATATATATTTGCAGTATTTGCATGTTATTATCATATTTACGATTTTGTTTTATCAACGATTTAATGGTTATTCTTACTTCGCAAACGCTATTTTTATTTTATAATTTATTTACTGAATTTCCGCATGTTTTATAATTTCGATAAATGTTATATCTACATTTATAAATACAATAAATTAAGATCATTATTGTATAATAATAATATTGCTCTTCAAACTAAATAATATAAATTTTATCGATGGATGAAAACAATACACATGGCTTTTTTTATTCAGTAAATATAAAAGTAAAATGACGATATCTAATTGTTGTATTTCAAGACCTCGAAGGCATAGTATTTATTATATACCATATGTTTCAAGATAGAATGAATACGATATTATCTATGAATCATTATACATATATTGAGCATAAGTAAGTAATTTAAAACTTTAATCAATACTAGGTGTGGTATCAAATTTTAATATAAAATCATAATAATCTTATAACAAAATTAGATGCTTTATAAATAGTCAATAGTGATTTTAAAAATAAATTGGGCAGATGTTTGCCAAGAAGAGTTTATTGAGTCAGATAATAGTATATCAGATCAACGTTAAAAGATAAACAAAGAAAAGCTGTAAAACGTAATTGTACAGGAAACTCCTACCGTGTAATGTCAACAACCAGTAAAAGTAACCATATTTAGAAATCGTTTGTCGACCACTATATTCAATTTTGATTTATTAGTAAAATTTAATATTTAAAACTTTTCTTAAAATATGATAGATATTTTGCTGTTAAATATAAATTTGAAATATTTTAATTAAGGCAATAATTATTAAAAAATAGGTTAAAAAGAACTATAATTAAAAATAAGAGATAATTACTGCAACATCCGAAAGTTTCAGGCTGCGCAGAATTTTTTAAGATTCATAATATATCAGAAAAAAACAGTTTATAACGAAATACACAAAAAAATATTTATTTTAAGGAAGACTTATATTTTTTGATGGCGGATCATGAAATTTTGGCACAGAATAGACAGATTTGTATTTTTTTATATTTTTAGCAATGAATTTGTATTAAATTTTGCGTTTAAAGTAGTTACTTTTAAAGTGTATTTAAGTGTAGTTAAACTGTAGTTTTGTAGGGATTTTTTTATAAAAAAGAATGGAACAAACTTTTTTAAGAAGGCTATGAAGATGGCCTATTCGGGAGATTATTTTTTCATAAGGTTCCTACGAAACTATATTAACACGTTTTGGGCATGAAATAAGTGGCAGTCAAAGTTGTTTCCTGAATATTTTTTTAAGCAATCATTGTATTGTTGTATGGTTATAACGAAACAAAGATCCAATCATCTCAACCGAAGTGCTTTGAAGAACCAAGACCAAAAAAACCACAACAAGTTCGATCAAAGGTCAAGGTTTTCTGTTCTTTTTTTATTATAACAGATACTAATACGAATTCTTATCACCAGATTGCATGATTAATAAAGATAATTTAATTGCAATTTACACCGTTTGCTTAAAGTAATCCGAAAAACAACCAGAATTGTGAGTAAACAAATATTTGACTTTGCACCACGATAACGCACCGGCTCACACTTAATTACTAATTCGAGAATTTTAGCACGAAACGACACCGTCGTATGTACAATATTTACCAAATATGCCTTCTTGTGACTATTTCCTGTTCCCATAAATAAAATTGAGCTAAAATGAAATAAAGTGAGTCAAAGATTACATCAAATAGTGCACTCCAAAAATGTTTTGTTAATTGGAAAAAAATCTGAACTACTTTAAAGAGAAAATTATCAATTACGAAAAATTAATGGTATTTATTTTTTATTATATAAAAATAACAATCAAAGATTTTATAGTGATAATTATGGTATGTCAATATTTATGTGTTAAATATCATATATAATTATATATATTTCGAATTATTATTATCATCAAAATTACTATCAGATTTAAATTAATTATTTATGGACTACATAAATATAATTAATGATGTCAATATTATCTAAGGTTTTTGAAGATTTTTAAGTTAATGAAACGAATCATATAAAAACATATTATATTAATAAATAACCTGAAAATCAACTCTAATGATATCCAATAGAAATATGTAATGCTCATTTTGTTTTGGTTCAGTATCGCGTCATTAGATCGGACAAATTGATTGATTAACTTCTTAACGCTTAAATAACAACCATATAAAACCAAACGATATATAAATAAATGCATAATTGACGTCATCGATCATTATTTAGTACATTCTTATGTGATTAGATTGCGATAATTGTGCGAAAACATTATCAGCAAATTTTGAGCATATTTTACAAAATCACAATCTCATAAACGAAATAAAGATCTAACGGTATCGTAAGATCGAAATTGTTTCTCGAGATATGATTCAAACAATGATAGATCTATCAATGGAACATGTTATGAAGATTATTACGTTCCCCTCAAATTTTCACAAGTAATAATATATCATTATAAAATAAACTGGTACTCACGTTATGTAGAATAGAATAAGAACAAATCGCTTTCACTGTTTCCGCTTCGATGATTCTCCAATTTTTGCTTTGTTTTTAACGAATTGAAGAACGCACTTACACTTTGTTACGAAACTAGTAGATTACGCGAGCGCACGAAACTAATTATTACTGTTTTTAATTGAATAGTTTCCGAGATTGTGGAAACACTGAACTAAATAGTCCAGTTCGTCCTCGGAACGTCCGACAACTTCGCCTGCCGTCAGATGAATAAGCTGATGCTTGTACGTTTGCTTTCCTTATAAACAATGCATCAGCTGTGACTCAGTGGCTCTCAACTGACTAAAAAAAATGTTTTCTTCTATTGTAAGCGACATATATTATTCTCTTATAAAATTATTTCTCCGAACAATAGTTCTGCAATAAATTTAGCTTATAAGTTTTAAGTTTAATACTTTTATTAACTCTTAGATTTTTATATCATACGATATAGACGAGATATACTTGTAAATATATCATTATGTAACATATTATAAATATATTTTTATGTGCCTATCTGTTATTGGTTGTTGGCAATCATTCTGCCTACATTTGTCTTATTTACTAATATCCTAAATAGTGGTAGTATCCTAAATAAAAAGGTACTATTTCAAAACCACTTTCAGAGGGTCTAACAATGAAAAGATGGGAAAATTAATATTTTCGGGATAATACACCACATGACTTTTTTATTGTTTAATGCTTTATCTTTACAAATTATGCGTATATAAAACCAAACTTAAAAGGCTTTTAGACATCTAATCTTTTGCTCTGTGAGCGTCCACGCTTTTGCTTTGTATAGAAAGATAGAAGACAACACATTATATTCTCATTCTTAAAATCTACAGTCGTACCCGCAAATAACCTTCTTCATTTGGGTGATTATTGTCCTGGTTTTCTCAATCCGGCATTTTATCTTTAATGAGTTATCTTCAGTTCGCCATGTGTATTCCAAATATAAGTATTTTTGATTTTCTGTTGTCATCTATTTAGTGTTTTTGTAGGCCCATTTTTTTCGTCTGTGTTCAGCAAAGCTTCATCAATTTTTTTATACATTTTCAAAATCATAGGCAGGGCCGATCCGTAAAATCTTTTCCCTTTCTTTCGCTCGCGTGTTAAGTGACGAGAGTGATTGAGAGATAAGTGTGTTACGCCACCTCTCGTTTTTTGTTAGTGTAAATTCGTAATAATTCATTAAAGCAGCTTCTGAAAGTAGATGAACTCAATATAGTAATGCAATGTTATTAATTGAAGAGGCCAAAGATTGATTGATATTAGTATTGTATTTACATATCCAAATTGATGTTAGGTGTCAAACTTAAATAAATATTTTTTAGAGATTATTAACATAATTTTAATTTTAACAAGCTGTCATATTATGTTTTGAAAGATACACCTATTTCTCAATTCGATTTATTTTGATTTATAAATACATATTCTCAAACTGTCAATTAAGCGATTCCATATTTTCCTGACCATCATCAACATCCGTTATAATTCTTGTACCAGCAATTGTGTAGCGGAAGTCAGCATTAAGTGTAATAAAAATATTATATAGCAATGACACTCGAATAAAATCATTCAATAAAACAAAACCTTTTATGATATGTGATATACTAAGTATTAAATAGCATGTTATATTATATATTTTAGACGTCGAAGTTATCTGATTTTCATAAAAAAAGTCGATTTATCGATTCCCACGAACTAAATTATATAATTAATCATTTAAACTATATGTCGGTACAGTGTATGTGTAATATTATTATATAGTTATTTATTTAATTAATTCGATTATTATAGCTTTCAGAATCACTTTCTCACTTTAGCAAAGTAATTTTAAAAATATTGTGACTTTTGACGCGATTTGCGTACACACAAATTTAAGATGAAATTAATCACAAGTGAAAGAAGTTGGCCAGTTGCCAAAATGTTCCTCAAATATCTTTCTTCGAGGGTAAAAATCGATTTTGGATTATGATGAGAGATGGCGATAAACGATTTTTACAATTATGTTTAAATATATTTTAATAACAGGTTTCTAAAACTGTGTGTAAGTAACATTTTAAAATATAATGTTGAATTAGATCATTTATTAAATTATATAACGTTCATTGAGAGTTAAGTTAACTTTTCGCAGTTTTTTCAATGGGTAAAATGTTATATTATAATAATATATGTATATATTTAACAATTTAAATAAAGTGTTTTCAAACACACGCACATAAGATAATTATTAAGGTTATTGAATAATCGTTCGACTCTATTATATAATTGTTATAATGACAGACGATGTAATCATAATGTAAAGTGGTTATTTTAATATTTGTGTAGATTTAATCGTCGATTATGTATGTGTATATTTATTAAATAAAAATCAATATTTTACAGTAACATCGTATCGGTTAAAAAGTCATCAGAAAGCTAACATAATCGACAAAAAGTATGTTAGTAATGGTAATATTATTTTACGGTTTCACTGAACCTTCAATATTAAAGGTAATATATTGTGTTACATACATTGAAGATTTTAAAAGATCAAATGGTTCATTGATTCCATTAGTAACGTGTATTTAAGCTATTATCTCAGTCGTAGATTTAAATAAATATATTAATATTGTTATTGTGAGATATGTGAAAGTGTGACACATACTATTATATTATATAATACATTATAAAAAAAATGTATAATATAATAGTCTCTGTTGAATAGCTTATTTTTATAAATGCAAAGAAAATCCGTTTTTCAATATGGCTAAAAATAAATTTGCTAAGTAATATATTATAAATATATATCTAATAATAATATAAATATTGAAACGTAAAGAATTCATAACAACAACTATAACTAACAATAACAAACATGCTTGATAAATATTTTGGTAAAAGAAAAAATATTATGTTTATGTGTCATTTGCGATAATTGAATATTTATTTTGTTACCAAAAAGTGTGCCCCGCTCGATTTATATTATTAATCTGATCGCATTTTTGTTTGCCTTGACGTTTTGGTACATTTGTAGTACAATGTGCAAGGTTCAAACGATGACATTTGTGTCAGATAGCGTCAAATTGTCCGATATTTTTTATACGTTCTTATATACATACATACATATATGTTAGAAATAATTGCATTATATAAACCGGAAAAAGTCCACTTGGTCAAGATTGTTGCGAAATTGTTTTTTAGACATCAATCAAACATTCTTCGATGATGTATAATGTGAACTAGATATAATATAATAGAAATATAACAATAAGTAGAACAAAACATTTATTTCGAAAATTCTTGGAATCAACAAAGGAAGAGCATTTTGCTATTGGGCAATTATATATTTATCATCACATAAATTATAAAGCAACGAATGCATATAATATTTAAAATATAGGTTGATCCAATTCGAGCTTACAATGTTGGCAGCACTGTGAATCAGACAGCTGTCAATAATCACGCATGTTCAAAGTGGCAAACGTTAGTCTGCAACAACACATTTACGAAATGGATCGCTTAACCATCGCTCAACGTGTTAAATTGTATGGAAATTTACGTGAAGTATATGATCAATTTCATCGTCCTACTGAGCGAACAATTCGCAACGTTATAAAAAAATTTAAGAGACTTGAAGCGTTGAAGATAGAATAAGGCCTGTGCATCATCGTGGCGTCTGTTTAGTCAATAATATTGCTGCTGTAAATTGAAATGTGGCCGAAGATACAGAATTGTCGATTCGTCGGCATTCGCAGCTTTTGGACTTTTTGTATGGCTCCCTTTGGCGCCTTTTACATCTGGACTTTTACCTACACCTGTATAAAATTCAGATGCAATTATTTTTAACAATATATGAGCTACAGCAAATGTTCAACTTACAAAAAAAAATTATGATATCCTTAAATTTGTGTGGGGATTTTTTAAGAAAGTTCGGAAACTGAAGTTGGATCACACTTCTATAAGAGAAATTTAAAATTAAAGATTCATATATTCTTAGAAGGATAAAGATATAAAAGTGGAATAAAAAAGAGTAGCCACAGCGTAAGATAATTCACTATAATGCAACTCCTAACAGAATTTTTTTTTCTATTACTGATAAAATACTACTGCAGCGGCTCAATCTGTGTCTAATTACCACTCGTCGCCAAATACGAAAACCGATGCAGTGTAAGAATATAGGATAGTTGTCTAATATTATTAAACAGTTATTTTTGAATGATTTTTACGTAAAAAAAGTACAATAAATTGAAATATTATTCAAAGAAAGTGGCAGTATATGTATATTAATTTTAAATGTGATTTATTTTTTGTAAAAATTGCTTTCCACTTTGTACGAATTCCACGATCCCCTAAGCGACTCCCCTTTTCACTTATTATTTTATGCTTGAGCTTAATTAACTCAGGGTCGGTCCAAGAATATTCAGCACTCCGGGCTCTAAAAAGAGGTAATCTGAGATTTTTTGTTAGTTTATGAATCTTGCTAAGCTAAAAAAATATTATCTCAGACATTTTTAAACGAAAAATAATTTCAGAGGTGATATTTTTCAGCTCTCGCAGCATCCATAAATAATAACATCTGCGTGGTTCAATCGTTTCGTAACTACGATCGTTCCCGAACGCTGTAAGACGGCGTTCGCGAACGCATACAACAGGCGAAACGGGCGTCAACATATTGTTTTAGGGTAAAAATATCTAAGACGTTCATAAACGTTTTTATTTAATCTTATTATTTTAAATAAAGCATTTTAAATTTGAAATGTGAATAAAACGTTAGTTATTTTAGCTCCGTGCTTAGCTTTTATAGGAGCTAGTTAGCGTCGTATGCGCACTAATCCCAACAATGACGTTCGTTATGTCGCTGTCATTTGATATAAATAGAAATATGGCATTATCAACAACCGTTGTATGTTGATCGGAAAATTTCACGATGAACTCCTTCGGCGTACGTATTATACATATTATTTTACATCAAAAATCACTTGCATCGTTATGTAAAATACATTTTTCAATGTAAATCTTAATTATATTTAAAGAAATTATGTAATTTCAACTTTAGGAAGCCATATTAGCCTTCTTCAAAGGGTTTGTTGATAGTTTGCGCGGCACGCTAGTGCTGTTTTATTTAGACAAGCAGATGAACGAGAGAGTCGTAGGACGACCGTCGCCGTCTAAAGACGTCACCGGCCCCGGGAGGCCTAGATCTGAAATACCCAACAAAGGGTCTGTATACTGCCTAATCTCTACACTTACACCTACATCGCTATTTTATAACAAAAATTATTTGCAGAGAGTCTAAAGTACTGAAACGCACGTTACAATGTTGTGCTTTAAATGGTGGCGTATTTTGGTTAAGTATGCTAGTCTTTGAATACGGACTTCTGCCTTTTTCCAAATTTCTCCTCACGGTCATATTTGGAAGCAATCCAGGCATCGGTCAAACGGTATGGGCGTGGATGAAGCCATCTTTATCAATCATTTTTGGGATGATTTGGGTCCTACCGTTGTTTTTATTGAGTAAAGTTGTGAATAGCTTATGGTTTCAAGTAAGTTGTTAATATTAATATTTGACCAGATATATTTATCAAATTACTTGATGTTCATTTATTGTTATTTCACAGGATATAGCAGATTCTGCATATAGGTATAGTCGGGGGCGTCCTCAGCTTATGTCAAGTGTCAGCAAATTAATAGCCGATACTCTGTTTAGTATAGTCGTCCAAGCTCTATTTTTAGTTCAAGTATATACGCTTTTATTTGTAATACTTTTGGTGTAATTTATTAAATATATATTTTGTTACAGAGCATGGTGGTGAATATGGTGCCGATACCTTTTATAGGATATATTCTCTGTCTCGTCCACATATGCCTATTGTATTCGCTATATTCTTTTGAATATAAGTGGTTTAATATGGGATGGGAATTGCATAAGAGGTTAACGTTCATCGAAAACAACTGGTCTTATTTTATTGGATTTGGATTGCCGTTAGCAATTCTCACACAATTACCGAGTTCCTATATAGTCAGGTTTGTTGAATGTTTTTTCTAATAAAATAGTCTTAGTACTCTACTTTACAACCATCTTACAATAAAACACACCATCATACATTTCTACACCGATAATCCGACATAATATTTATAATGGGTCAATTTGCAAACATAGACAGTGTCTGCTTCAACTTTTCTGTCTAAATTTGTCAAATCGATTAAAAACTATAAAAACCGGACTTTTGGAAGAAGATGCCACCCCAAACTTTTACTGAGTTAATGATGTTCTTTTACAATATCAGTTTTGTAATAGGGAGCTCTTTACTTCTACCTACTTCTACCCAAGTTTATATTATAAACTGAGACCAGCTGAAGATATGCTTAAAAATATTCTCACACCAAGTGAGTAGTTTTGAATATATTCCATGATAATATACCAGAAAATTTATCACCAGATTGATGAAAAAGTTCGGTTTCCGCAAAGGTTTCGGAACAAGAGAAGCTCTTTTTAATATGCAAGTCTTAACACAACGTTGTCGCACTATTAACGATAAAAATATAGAGAGTAACTCAATAACCTGCAATACGTTACAGCGCTTATAGTGACTAGTCGAGAAGGATTGCAAACATCCATTGGTAAAGTAACATAAGCCTGTGAAAATACTTATACAAACAAAACGGACGACTTGATTTGCCATATAAAAGAAATTCAAATAGAGAGTGCAATGAAATACATATATTTAACATTCACTTTAGAAGTAAAAACAATATTCATCTGAATGAAAAAGGATCGAAGAATTCTTTCCAAGCATGACTTCAATTGCTATTAAAAATGAGAATGGTAAGGTGTTATGTATTATATGACCTGCAGAAGGGGAAAACTCACTCAGAATGTGATTAAGCATCTAAAAGCCTTCAAAATGTGAATTTACAGATGCATGCTTCGTAACAGTTGGATGGACAAAGCGAAAAATGTGGAAGTGATGTTACGAATGAATAAAGGTTGAGAATTAATACAAGCAACTTTTACACATTATCATTCAAGGAAAAAAATGACCAGGAAAATAGCATCATTGATGAAAAACCTGACAGTGATTTAAAAAAAGCACTACCCTCTAATATAAGATGATAGTAATGTAAACAAAATAAATGTAGCCAGAATAATTGCCTAAAAGAAGTAGTCCCAACCTTTTATCTTTCTCACTTCAAAGGACCAATTGCAAAAACAAGTAGAGTTTCGTAAATATCCCTTCAAGCAGGTATGACGTGCACTGCACGCAGATCAAAAACCACCTACAGGGACATATGCACCACAGGCGCATAAAAAATCCTTCAAGCATGTATAATGTGCACCACACGCCCATCAAAAATCCGACACATATGGAAGGAAGAAAATAGTGCCCTGTTTTATTATCTACTTATAAGAACAATGGTTTCGTTCAAATAACTTGATTACTATAAAAAATGGATTCAAGCTTTAGATGTAAAAAAAATTTTATTCGAAAAAATGTTAAATTTATCGTTTTTTTCAAAATTACGACCCCAACTTGTCGGCACACACAAAGGATTTTAGTTTTTGACACATTCAAGTCCCATAAAGAATGATGTTTATTAGGGTATTTTAAGTATTATTTTTTTTCGGATTTTTATACATATGTATGGCATCTTCAAAATGGCATCTTATTCGAAAAAACCACCATTAGAATCATCAAAAGATCGCGATTCAGATTCCGATATTGTACATCGAGTGAAACTGATGTTGAAGAACAAGTAGACAATTTTTTGAAAAACCTCAAATATTAATATGAATTTTATCTTTATCTATATTAAAAAAAAAACATGACGTCCCTGGGACTGAAAATCTGTTTTAGGCATACGAGCCTGAAGGGATATGCAACATTCAGGAGAACCATGTGGGTTTAACTACCTGACTACGTCAAAGGATGGTGTGTGACCTAACTCTTGATTTTGTTTAGCACACATTCTTTTAGGATGCTGAACTGTTTTTTGAAAAATATTGTATGGGTCTCTAAATTCTTTATCGTGTTAGGAGGCTTTATTAAACGCTATTTTTTCTTTTTCTTCATAAATATCTCCACTATAGCGTAGAGATTCTAATGTTAACACTTAACCGGCGGGTTTTTTTTTCCCGCATGATCTGCGAAAATGGGCTGTTTCACGAGAACTTTGCTCAACACAGATTTATAACAAAAAGATATGATAACTTTTGAATTAAACGGAATTAAAAAACAAAAATTTATCAAATGTTCTGCATTGTATTGGTTCATATGTTAAAATTATTTTATCCGTGGTTTTCAATCTGTGGGTTGCATAAAATAATAATTAATATCATAAAATTTGCTTTATTCTACTTTATTATATCTCTACTTTAAAAAAATAGATAATAATTAATTATATAAATAAAATGAACTATGTGAATTATCATATATAAATTATATTTTGGTCTTCCATGGGTTAAATTTGTTATGCCAAGCTTTGTCATGCTTTAAAAATAATTTACAATCGTGTTTTATTACTTTACCTTGTTATAAAAAGAGTTCTTTGATAGTCCCTCACATGTGAAGTTGTGGCGACAAAAAAAATAATTTTGCCTTGGAATATTTTTTTCTTGTAGTACAAACCTTCATTCATAGATGTCATCACAAAACACTTTAGTTTTTGTGGGTAAAAACAACTGGACCCTTCTTTAAACGTCAGAAATCGTAAAATATAGTAATTACTGATCCCACTGGTTACCATCAGTGGACGAAATCGGTAAATACTACCCGACCTGCCATCTTATATATAATTGTTCTAATCCGCTTCCGCCGTCGCTTCCGGACGCGCATAACTTTAAACGAAACATTCTCCGTTCAATTATCTACACTGTAATTCGTATCGATTTGTATTAACGGTGTGTAACAATACACGTAAACAAAGGAAATATATTTAATTATAATAATAAATAATAATAAAAATTAAAATTGAATTTGTTCCGATTGATTTTCGAGCCGCCGGTAATGCGTTCTGTTGTTTCGACCAATCAAAAATAAGCATTCAAATATTCAAATAGCGTCGACCAATGAAAAATAAGCATTCAAATTCAAATAGATAGTACCGAGACAACACTTTTAAATAATTATTATTTAATAATAAAATTTTGCTACGCGACAATAATTTTCATTAATTCGTCATTTGACTGAATAAAAATTAAATATATACATAATGTGTTGAGGATTAGAAGAATACATAGATTAAACTAGATAAACAATCATAAAATAATCTTCGTAATGAAATTTTCAAATTTTGAATTCCCGGCGACGGGCTCCGAGGCCTAAAAGTGAGTTTTTGCTTTTATAAATAATCGGATTGCAAATTAACTAGGTGTGTTATAACTATGAAAATTAAATATATACATAATGTGTTGAGGATAAGAAGAATACATTGATTAAATTAGATAAACAATCATAAAACAATCTTTGTAATGAAATCTTCAAATTTTGAAATCCCGTCGCCGGGCTCCGAGGCCGAAAAGTGAGTTTTACTTTTATATTACATATAACATTATCATTGCTTTCCGATTTAATACATATATACGTTAGATTTTAAGAATTTTAAATTAACCAGTTATGTTTTAAACATGAACGTGTAATATATCCTTAGTATGTGAGGATTGAAAGTTAATGTCGATCAAATCGGCGCTGTCGGACAGCTTATAAATGTGTACTTTCTTGGATGTTATCTAATAAACGACATTTTACAATGATTATAAATATGTGATTGCATACCTGGAATAATCGATAGCCAAAATATCTAAGAGTGGGTTATTTTTAATTCCGATGTGGCAAAATATGTACAATTTTTGTTCTGTGTCATCATTCCTCTTTCTGAATAGCCAAATTTAAGATATTCAGTTACATCAAACTTATGTAGTATGTTCTTTATGAAAAGATAATACTTGCTGACAGTGACTTCAACATGAGAAGATTAACTCTTTGTTTATATATACCAATTCTACGTTGTAGCCATTTAGGTCATCAAATTGTTCCATCATTGCTTCTGAAAAGTAATTAAAAAACAATAAGACTCCTATCAAGAGTAAACATTGAACACATTATTACTACTAATATAATCCATAAATTAAATTTAAACGACAACCAAAGAACACAATTGATGGATGTACTGTAGAGGATTAAACACGTAGATTGGCATCTTTTCATCTTCTACAAAATTGTCACAATATGTCATATATTTTTTATTATTACTAGCATTGTAATATGTTTAATTAACTTCGGTATGTATACCTTTAATTGCCAAATCACCGCTGTTTGTCTTTTAATATTAGATCCTGGAAAGTCAATAGTAATTTTGTTAGAATAACCGTGTTATATTATTCATTTATAACTAAACACTTACTGGCACACCCGCAATTTATAGTTTTGTCTATAATTTCAAATGCTGCATCACTTGAATCATCTTCAATTGTCACTTTGTAACAAAAATCCCGCGATTATAACATATTTCTTGCCAGATCTGACAGAAGAACTGTCAAAGCAAATTTGGGAAGTCCCGCGCTTGAGAACGAACTAAATTGATTTTAACGAGCGAAATTGATTTTAACGAGCGAAATTTATTTTAACGATTTAAATTGTATAAAATTTATTAAAATATGTATAAAAATCATCAAATACAAAAAAAAATGTTTTTTAAAATATTTTTTTAGTTTATAGATTTAAAATATAATATAAATAATGTGGATATGTATTAGCTTCTCTATACAGAAAAAATATGTACCTAAATTTTGGCGAACGTTGGCAATTTAAAGTTTTAGTTTTTAGAGAATTTTTAAAACTTTGCTTTAAAAAGTATTTTAAACAAAAAGGGGCAAAGTTTCAAAATAAGTACTATTCATTACCAACCAACTACTAAGCGCACAGTATTGCAAAAATCCATCTTACTGACGCCTTTGAAACTAAACTACACAAAAATGTATAACACTAATTTAAATATTTTTTAAATTAAAAGTTTCAGAATAAAATTTCAATATTTATTCAAAATATTTTTTTCAACATTAAAAATATTTTTTATTTTATTATGGATTTTAAATATTAATCATTTATTATAGATTTTAAATATCATTAGTTCATTATTAATTTTAAATATAGTGAAAACTTTTTACACCCATTAATTATTAAAATATATAATGCTGCGCAGAAAAACATTTACTTTAAAAAAGATGTAAATCAAAATATTTTTTAATCAAAAAAGACAAAGGTTTCAAAATTAATAATATTTTTAAAACGCACTTTTGGTCTAAAGTAACAGATTAGGTGCTTGATATCTTTAGTTTATTGTTTCTTTCTCATTAGTAAATGTAATTAAAAACTGACTTTTATATTTACACATAAAACATAGAAATATTTTTTTTAAATTATAAAGTAACTTATGATGTCACCAAAAAACTTTTTTATTACGAAAATTTAAATTTATGATATAATTGTGTTATGCAGCGTTAAAACTGGCACTCAAACACATAAAATACCCTAAAACACAATCAATGACTTATAATCACTCACATTGCACTAACTATATATGATCGATTGTGTTGTAGCGTTAGTAAGGTGTAACAAAATATTTTTTCATATCAGTAATATTTTTGAGCGGATGTGTAACCGATGCTATTTATTATTATTATTATTTATTAAACTGTAAACCTACTTTTAAATGATACAAAATGTTACGTTTTAATATTATTTTTTATGTTGAAAACATTTTGATATTTTTTGTTTTAATAATATTTAGTAAAGTTACAAACCTATTTTAAAAAATATTACAACGAAATCTCTTTGTAACGAATACCGAAATAACAAAATTCCCAGTATAACGAATCTTTAATTTGTCCCCGAAAAACTTGCATACAAAATGTTTTCATTATAACGAAGACTGATCTCAGTATAACGAAATATTTTGATCCGAATTTAAGAATGACGTTGCAACTTTACACAATATTTCTCCAAATTCAGTTCGTTCTTGACGTGGTGTGTGACAGATGTGTTCAAAAGCGACATTACAGGTGTTTCGCTGACCCTCAAACTTTTTTTATAAAACATTTTTTTCACAAATTTTATTGTTTCATACGGTATCCTTAAAAATGGGCAAAAAACTATTTGTCAACCTTATAAGAGGTTATTTCGATGTTGTAGTAATGTGATAATTAAAAATAAAATAGATCATCTTCCTTACGTTCAATATAACGAATTTTCAGTATACCAAAATTTATTCATTGGTTCCGTGAGCTTCGCTGTATTGAAATTTCATAGTACAATTTTTAATTTATTATTATCTAGCCAAGTTTTAAACCTATTCATAAATGATATACAATATTTAGATTTATCATTAAATATCTAAGTTTCAATATAACGATAAAATCTAACGTTGTAAATCTAATAAATAATATAAAATGTTTTCTTCTGGAAATATTTAGTCAAGTTGTAAACCTATTTTCAAATGAATTGAAAATGTTAAGTACTTTTTTATAGATTGAACTATTTTGTCTATCATTGAAAATCCTAAATAGTAATGTCCAATTTGAACCATTAAATTTTAAAAAATGTTTAAAAAAATCAGAACGAAGCAAAAATTATATTTAAAACCCAAAAAGTTGAGGGTCCGGTATTCGCACACTCGCTAGCTATCGGTACCTCACGATAGTGAGGTACCGACAGCTAGTTAAGTGTTAATTGCATTGCATTGAAAAGTGTATCCTCATGGTGGCTCGGTTCAAAAGCCTATTATATAATTTAGGTGCTCTATTTTTTTAATACTATGTAAGAGTACTTATATTGTTAATATTATAATGAACTGATTTATAATAGTTGCTATAGTCTTTAAATAAATTAGTATTAAAATAAATTTCTGAAAGCATTGAACTTTATTTTTTGCTTGCAGTGGATGTGTGTTCTCAATTTTATTTCCGCTGTTTATTCTGAGCGGAAATGAGGCTAATCCTGTGATCGGGGCATGGTAAGTAAATTTATCTTATTGATCCTCAAAATATATCATTGTTCAATTATATTTTTTAATTTTTCAGTGAATTTCCTCTCAAGCTATTTTCACCAGTGATTGCCATATCAAACGGAATATTCAATCGGACCATCGGATCAACCAATCAAACTCCAAAAATCAGGAGATGACTTGGCGGCGGCTCTCGCAATATTTTGTTACTTAATTTTAAATATACCATTCCTATATATATACGAGTCCTTTTTTAAGCATAATAATTCGCCATGACTAATGTGTAATTTGTTATTTTTATATACACTTATTATTTTAATTATAAAAACCCTCATAAAATAACATGTAGTTTTTTATAACATTTGTTATATACAACAACTACTTTCATGTTTGTATAAAACTATTTATATAAGCCCACTTTTTTTAAATACAAATTATTACACCGGCGTCGGATTACTTAAAATGTATGTATAATATAAATATTTATAATACATAAAATAGTGTTGTTTTGCTTTTGTGTGAATTTGTAATTTGTCATTTTTATTTTTATAAAATGTACTAAAGCACAATAATAATGTATTTTAATTCATAATTTAATTTAATTACATTCTTATATGGCAGCTATTTCTGCCTTATCTGAATACATACATGAAAAAATGTTTTGCTGAAAATTATTACTAAGTTTTTATTTTATCTCCATTTTTAATTATATGTAATAATGTTTAAGTTTTAATCAACAGTACCTATTGATTCTAACATTTGTATATTTCATTTCGTCAACAGCGATCAGCATAATTTGAGAACTTTAAATTGGAACTGTTCCCAAATGTAATTACTTCTGCAAATTTAATAGTTGGAGCTGTTTGCCAAAATTAATGCATCTATGTTACTAAGGTTGAGCATCTAAACGTGTATTTTTATTAAAACATAGAACAATATTATAATTATTTTACGAATGTACCTATATATAAATACACATAATCGAATAGACTGAACATGCCTGATTTATATGTCGCCTTTGTAAATAGTATATGTTGTCTATTTTTTTTTAATAAATTATCTATAAAAGAATATTTTTTAATTTATGAATGCCAAACAGATAATGAATTAGAGAACTTGTTACAGCATTACTAGTATGAATTTTTTTTTAAATATATTTAATTTTCTATTTTTGTAACATCTGATTTTGAAAAACAGCATAGCAGTTATGTAATGAAGATTGAGTTGATTCCTGGCCGCTTAGACGTAACGGCTGAGTTACACGAATATCTGCCAACTTCAGTGGAAACGCTTTTTGGCTGCTCTTCTCCTGACGTAAAGGTCCAGGCTCGTACTGGATTGTCATGTTGAAATCTTAAGCCTGTAATGCTGATAGAAATGACTACTTCGAAGCAACGTTACAGTTTATTTAACATTAGAGATTAAGAGGGTATCAAAAATTCACTTTCTTCTTCTCGACAATATTATTGTTGCAAAAAAATGCTTTCTTATAAAACCTGAATAGATTTGTTTAAATTTCACAAGGGATGAAATTGTTATTTTTCGTTTTAATTATTTTTTTAAATAATTCTTCTTGAGCATATTTAACGTGCAGCGATGTAAGTATTAAATACAATTAGGTTAATGTTATTTTATTTTATTAGTATAAAAGAATTTTTGATTTGACATGAAGTTAGAAAATATTAAACTACGACAGTTCAATTTGAACATATTTATTTTATTTAAAGATGATCGTTAAAGTCCAATATGTCGTCTGGAGGCTCTTCTTTTATTTCCGTCATCGAGTTGTACGGTGAAATTATACACTTTTGTAGTTTATCAAAGTTTATAGTCGGATCGCTTTCATCGTCATCGTAATCCTCCGATTTGAAGATCTATAAACACAAAAATAGAATTAAATAATGGATATATTTAATTACCATGTAACAATCGTACCTCATATCGTCCCCATTTATAATTGAGGCATTTCCTCGCGCCTGGAGCGTTTTGTATCATTTGAAGTATCGTTGGATGAGTAAGCCCAAAGAATTTACCGCCTTTTGGAAATATGCTGAAGTTTATTAAATCAGTTGCATCGTTGATGTATTGTAAAAGAATTGCGTGGCAATAATTAGGCGAAGAACCAATAATCGGCGAATCAAAATCTGTATCGGCGATAATTTCAAACCTACAAAAAAAATAGTAAATTAGCCACTAGTTTAATTGATTAAAAAAATATATTTGACTTTACCTAGGCTCATTTCCTCCGTCGCTTATCTTACAAGTGTATATGCATTTTTTTAACGGATCTCTTAAACTTCCATATACCCTTGTGGATACAAAACCAATTGGATAAATCATGTCTTCTGTATGATATAACGGCTTATCTGATATTATTTCACCCAACGAATGCACTGTTAAATTACCCAAGCGAATAGGAAAAACACCCCTACTAATAGAATCTAAAATTATACATGAAAATGTACAAAAATAAATAGAAATAAATTATGACAACTTTATACCTTGAACGTCTGAAGTGGATCTTCTTTTATTTTTCTTGACTGGGGTGTGATGATCGGAAAAACTAGTACTCGGTGAAGCGGAATTTCCATACGAAGATGGGTGATATGGTTCAGTGTCTCCTTCATAGTCGAGCAATTTACGCAGTAAATATTTCCGTTCCTCTTTAACTAATAATATATTTTCTTGGACTTGTGCAACTTCATCGCACAAAGCTGCATTTTCCTATTTATAACATATGTTAATGAATCATTTAATTAATAATGCACTACTTAAACTATATAATTAAAATCTAAGAAAAATGTTCTATGAGCACCAATAGAAATAACTCACAAATACCAAAAACTTTATTTTATTTTTTAGGCGTCCATATTTTTTTTTATATTTTATTTGGTCATATAAACCATTTTGCGATAGATTAGTTAAATAAGAATTGCGATAAAATGCCATTTCTGGCAACTGTTGTCATGAATGCCACCGTGACAGTTGAGAGCTCTGCTTTATCGACATAGCTTTTTGGCCTAAGCGCTACGAAAAGTTATTAGGTATGTACCTATGAGCTGACTAAAAGCTAAAATTAAAAACGGATTTATTATAAATATAATTACGTCGTTCAAATTAAAAAGTTATTATTGAACCATAATTGAATTTACAATCATAAATACTCTAATTAGCTGAGGTATACATTTATATAACAAAGGTTAACTTTTTTCTTTTATTTCGATCGCCAAGTCTAATGTACGGGTATATATTTCTATTTATTATTAAAATATTGAAAAGTGTTTTATTTTGATTATTTGTTCAAATAGCTATTTTGTTCTTTATATTTTAAAAACTACTAATTCCAATATGAAAAATATTATTTTTCATATTGGAATTAGTAGTATATTATGCTCTCATATTATACGGGCTAAAAATAAATGCTAAAGAAATTAAATTTATGAGCGTATGAAAACACACGACAGATGACTTGATTTGGCATATAGACGAAGTTGTAATAAAAAGTGCAACAACATACATCTAAAGTCTGGACCAGAGCTGTACAACACGCGGCCCACGGACCTCTGGTAGATTTTGTATTTTATAAGCGAAAAATTCTAATCATAATTTGAACTTTGCAATAAAGAAAAAAAATATTCAAAGAAGAATAAAAAAATGTATTAGTTCTTTTGGCGACGAATGGAAATTAGACACAGATTGAGCCGCTGTAGTAGTATTTAATGAGAATTAATGAAGTTTACATGGTTATTTACAATTGAACGGGGCACGAGCCCGCGAACGCCGAAGCTTGCCAATCAAGAGAAAAAAATCGTTACGCCAGTGTTACCAGAGTGCCGCCAAGTTTTGGCCATAATGAAATTTAAAGAAATATATATATAAATATGTGTTGGTCTCCTACATTATCATATTATTTGTATTCAGAATATGCATATAAAAATTAATCTAAATTGTTTTATTGGAGGGTCCGGGTTACGGGGCTTACGTTACGTTGTTCAGCACTACTTGTTTTATATCGCTAAACCACCCATAGAAAAGTATCCTTTATGCGCGTTTGCATAGAGCCGGCTTTAAAGTGCACGCTCGCACGAATGAGCCGCTCATGCGTGTGAGCACGCTCACCGCGTGCCGTTGTTTGTGGCTCATAAGGGCGAACATGTGGTGAGCCAATAGATATTCGGCGCTCGGTGTGGACGAACGTTTTATCTTTTACAAACTAAGCCCCTTATTTCTTCGTTTTTAACTTCAAAGTTTCGATATGTGGGATCCACCAACGTCTATTTTTTTTATTTTATCAAAACATTAATTAAAACTAAAGATGTCGCAGCTGTACGTACAGACAAGATGCTAGAACTGATCACACAAAGCAACTGATTCAGTTGGCTCACAGCGGTGAGCATATGAGCGGCTCGTTCGACCAAATCTTGAAAATAATTTGGTCAAATGGTCTTGAGCATGCTCATACGTGTGAGCCGCTCATGAGCTGCTCATGCGTGTGAGCCGTAAAAAAATACACAGTAAAAAAATGATATTTATATTGGAGATGGAAGAAGTACAATTATTGCAGAATATAAGAAGAAACTAATGCAGTAAAATACATTTTTTAATAAAGTTACCGCTACAGACAGATCTGGCCTTGCTGCTTCGTACAGTGTAGCTTTGGAGTCAGCGAAAGCAAAAAACCTTTTAGTGGTGTAATACTTAAGAAATGTGCGATAGAAATGGCGAAACAATTTGGCAAACTCAAATTAGCTGATAAGTTTGAAACAGGGGAATTAACTCATCAGATGGTTACAAGGCGAATGGACCACTTGTGTGAATACGTTTTTAAAACTTTGTATGACAAAATAGCAAAATGCGAAAACTTTTCGTTGTGCCTGGATAAAATTACTGATCAAACTAATATCAGTAAACCTTTATTTTTTCCCCAGCTATTAAACAGGATTTTACTATAAATGAGAAAAAAATACGATAAAACACATTAGGCCAACTTTGGGGTAACTTTGAGATCCTCCCAATGTTACCTCACTCAGTACTGAAAATTTACAATTTTGAGGCTATAAAATAAAATACAAGTATTAAAAATATTACAATTACATGAAATATATGTCAAAGTATGTAATCCTCAAAATATAATACATACATGCAATTTTTAAAAGGCGTATGAAATTTAACATAAAAACTAAAAACTTGATAACACGAGTTTGTAAAATTCGGTTAATTGTGGCAAATAATATTCCAAGATAGATTTACATGCTCCGGAATATTGCCTTGAAACATTGTTATAATTTAAGAACAATATTTATATTTTACTAGCATAACTGTATTATCGTAAATCGACGGATGATTAACCTATTCATCTATTACTTACTTAATCATAAATGTGTTATTGAGAAGATAAGCAATAACGAAATTATTTTATAAAAAGGATATAATAATACATTTATTTGTTCATATATTTCCCGTTACTAACTAACGTTGCCAACGAATTATTTGTTGATATTTTTCATCATGGGTTATAATCTCACCGTAAGCCTACTATTCTTTTAAATTTTATTGTTAGTTAATGATTATTTATAATCTTAATTCCTATCGATCACATCAGATTGTATCAATATTATGGTTCAGTAGTAATTGCTCATATGGCAACTGGTTAAACGAATATCGGTCACAGGAAGATTGCTCGCGTGGTCTATTTATTGCTCACACGAACATTGGTCACAAGGCACTGGATCGAAAGGTAAGTTTTTGAAAGAAAGTTATTTAATTTTAATTTATGTTCTTTACATACAAATTATTGAGACATTTATGAGGGGCTGACGAATTTTACAAATTTTAAATACCTAAAAAATATGTATTTAATATTTTGTATCAATTTGTTTATTTTTACCAATAGTCCAGTAAAATAAGGATTTAACCTTGGAATGAAAGATAGAAAGCTGAAATTTTGCACAGACCTTTGTTTTGACGTTTTTAAGACGGGCTGAAAAGTCTCATAAGAGCAAGTGCCCGCTAGTCAAGATATCAAAGGTTACAATTTTTTTTTTTGCAAATATCTCGTTTCCTATACGTTGGATGTCATTAGATGTTTCACAAAACTTGTAGAAAATAATATTTTCTACAAGTTTTGTGTTATAAATGTTCTTTACAACGAGGATGTTTGTCGAATCTTTTAGACAAGGGGTCGGCAACCTGCGGCTCGCGAGCCGCATGCGGCTCTTTTGACGTCAAGATGCGGCTCTCCAGTTCCATGCGCAAATATAAATAATTATTTTATTTTCAAAACTCTGTTTCAAAACTACTTCTGTTTTTATGAATTTCATTAGACTTTGCTCGATTACCATATCGGTCCACTTCCGGAATCAAATTTATCAGAAATAATACGAAGAAATGAATTTTACCAAACTTGTATAAAATTTTATGCTCTACAAGTCTTGTGAAACATCTAATGATATGCGACATATAGGAAGCGAGATATTTGAAAAAAAAACGATTTTCGAGACCTTTGATATCTTGACTAGCGGACACTCGATTTTATGAGACTTTTCAGCTCGTCTTAAAAACGTCAAAACAAAGGTCTGTGCAAAATTTCAGCATCTTATCTTTCGTTCCGAGATTTAGCCTTTATTTCGCCTCATGCATTCAGTGTTATACAATCGAAACCGAAAATTAATGTATGGTCGGTGTTTATTCATGTGTAAGGCGACCAGACGTCCTTCTTTGAGAAGGATTGTCCTCAAAAATGCTGTCCTCCTTAGAACGTAAATTTTCGAAATGACATTTCTTTGAGCTCCCCGTTGCAATTTTTCCTCAAAAAAATTCGTGATGTCCTTTGAATAAAATTTTTCGAAATGACCATTTTTATTTTCATAGCTCCAGCAGCAAATTTTCCTCCTTTAACAAAAAAATATGGCCTTTTTATTTTTAGTGTCCTTTGATATTTTCAAAATCTGGTCACTTTTATATAAATACTTGTTATGCTCAGATACAGCGAGATTCAGACCCGCCATAATTTTTTTCAGTTTTAAAATATTGTTGAAATTGTTTCGTATTTCGTCAAGTTTCGATTTCGACGGAAAAAAATCAATTTCTGTGAAATTGATCGCGTTGGAAAATTCTCGAAACTCTTTCATATGAGATCGGTCGGAAAAACTCCACTCTCATTTGTAGATATGCGGAAAACGCTCTTTTTGGGAGATTGCATCGCCTACGGTAGACAGCGCTATCTGGGCGTTGCGCGAGTGCGAGGAGAAGAGGTCGGGGGCTCATATGATGCCAGATTTAAAAATACCCCCGCTCGGCGTGGGGCGCCCCGCCTGTGTCGGCGCCGAGCAGAGGGACGCTGCGGTCCACAGTGCGCCGGGGGCCGGCGACGCGACACGAGGACCTCCAACGGTAAGGACGCCCTCTGTTCGCTACCCACGTGGAGCTTTTCCGAACATAACCTCAAACCGGCGCCGGCGACTGACAGCTGGATAAGAGGAGGGCGCCCATCCCCTCCAGTCTTAAGTGACGCATTAAATGCGAGCATATCCGATTAAATATAAATAAATAAATATTCAAAATTCATATAAAATAAATCAATAAAATCATATTTAATGTTTTATCGATACAACACGCGTTGTTTTTTATTTTAATTGTATAAACGAGTGAAAAATATCAAGTTCGACTGAAAGTTACGCATTATAATTTTATTTATTTTATATATTAAAAAAAATCGTGTGTCAAGTATTACATAAGCAAGTGGTGATTTATTTTCAGTGGTGCAGTGGAGCTATTTTTTATGAAATGAAAATCTTTAACATACATGGGTTGAATTTATGTGTTGCGCTTGTATAAAAAAGGACTTTTTACACAGTACGACCTACATTTATCTTTCGTAAATCAGTTACTCTTTACTTATATTTCATTGCATATGTTTTTTAAATGTATACTAGAAAAAAATCTTTTTTTGCTTTACGTATACTAGAAAATATGGATTTAATTATGCAAAAAAGAATGTTTTTATTTTAATAAATAATATTATAAATGCATTAGGTTCTTATTTGGCATTTTTCATTGAATATAAAAAATACGCGAAATCACTTAGTTGCAGCTGCAATAAATCTAATTACGGTGCGCAGCTTTTGATTCACGCTTTATAATTGTAACCCCCGAGCGCGTGGGCAGAGCGGTGCCATTTGCGGATTTTTTCGCCGCGAACCCGATTTTATACATTTCCTCATCGGCTGCTCTTACGTGATGATGGTCTATATTTGTCGTGTTATGTCCATGTGCAAGCGTCAGATCAAAAAAATTCAATTTTCGCAGCCGACCGCTGCTGTGACGTTTGCTCTCCGATCTATTTTGCGCCGTCGCGTCGATTCGATCGAATCGCACGCGACATTACTTACTATTTTCGAACGCGACGCAAACTTTATTTTCCCGCGTATGCTCACAAACAGCCGGCACAAGTAAGATCAATCTTTTATAAAAATCATTTTTTATTCTGGTAGAAAAAATGTATTTGATGTGCGCATGCGCATTTTTGTTTTTTATGCATATTGTATAAAGAAATATAAATTTAAAATGATTTTTTCTCACTTTATCCAATAATTTAAGTAAAACGGTTAAACAAATGTTATTATTCTATTAGATTCTAAAATATTCTTTTGAAATTGCCCTAGTACTACAAATGACTCCAGTTCATTCGATTCAATATTCAACGTTTGACCATCGCAAGTTCTAATACGTCTGTCATGTGACTGGTCGTTACGATGAAAGGGATGCACCGACGTGGAAAGAGACGTAATTCAAATCATTACTGCATGAGTAACTTTCAAGTTACTCATGCAATAATAGTTTGATATTGTTGATTTAATTTATTTTAAAGAATCAACAGCATTATTCGTTATCCCGTTGCATCCGACGGCACGGGGTAAATGACAAGCTTGTAATACTTACCAACAAAAACTTTATTTAGTATATGTATTCCTAACGGGTCTTTAATATATTGCATTGAATAATGTTTGCTATTCCTTGGCCATTTTACCCGAAACAAGTAAAACATGGCGTTAAAAGCTAACCTTCGCTGAGGCACAATGTGTACTTATATTTTGCGTATCTATATTTTTTATTATGTTTGTAATGGTGTGATTTCCAATATGATATTTTCTAAAAAATATACTGACCTATTTTTATAAAAGGGGAACTTATTAATAATATTAAATGTTTAATTCGCAAAAAAATTGACGCACATACAATTTGTGTAATTACTATAGTTACGTAATGTTGTTGTAGCCATGTCTGAATCTCGTAAAATCCGTTCGTCTCTGAAGATAGGAGTGTACTATAGATTTCGGACTTCGTAGCTGGAACAGGGTTGACGAAACGTGGAAAGCGGCTGCTTCCATTGTTTCTAAGTCTCGTTGGATGCTTGGCCTAGCTCCGTTTGCTGCGAGTTCTAATGAATCTGGTGGAAGTTCCCGACGAAAGTGTCTAATGTCGCTATTATATACGCTTTCTAAAATAAAATAAGTGCTTTTGCTCTTCTTATCCTCGACGATTTGGTGGTTAAAAAATATTGTTATTGTCTGTTACCTTTCTTATAAAAATGCTTATGCGTAGCGGTCGTAATTTTAACAGCTGAAAATTCGATATTGTTGCCATGGGGCACTTGTAATCTTGGGCCGCATATTTCACTGGCTTGTCGGATTTCATCGATACTATATAGCACTACTTTCGATTTATATTTATAAAGACGCCGATTGACTTTTATTTGTGGTTGATTTAATAATTACAGTTACCTAATGCGTGCAAATCTCCGATCGTCACGCACGTTGGAGTGACGAATACACTTGTTCAGTTAATCGCTTACAATTGCTAACTCTTTGATTTATTACGTTTTTAACGAGTATTTGCAAGTCTTTTCCTATGCTCGAATGGGTGGTCCCGACAATATATTTTATATTATAAATTAAATAATAATTTTTATATCATTAATCATGAGCGATTATTAAATAGATAAAATGCTAGCGATTAACTAGCATATTTTTTTCAAAATAAACATGATATTACAAGTAAAATATCAGCACGTCTCATGAAAGAGTTGAGCCAAAATTACCGGAAGAACGACGAGCCAATCGATATATTTATATTGTATTTACAAAGAAGCAAAAGACTACGTTTAAAACAAATTGAAATGTTGCTTAAATTATTTATTAAGCTCTTCCATTGTGTAGACATATTTTAAGAAGAATATTCAAACAGCAACACTTGCCACGAACTTTTTTCAGATATAATCGAAAAGAGTTAAGACGAAAATTTCGCGACCAATACAATTTGTTCTTAATAAAAACAAGATTCGCGACAATCTGCTAAAACTACATAAACGGGAAATCCTATTTTACTGATTTTTACTACACTTTCACTTGTAGTTTTTGTTTATATTAATTTATTCATACAAATAAATGCGCTAGACAAAGAATCTACTGTTGTACTATAAAATTTTCATTTTTTTTCTTTGGCAAGATTGTCAGAAGTCTTTTGGTTAAAACTTACTTCTAATTTTATAATTAACTAGCTGATTACCCAGGCGTTGCCCGGGTTTTATTTACCCCAATCTTATGTTAGATAGAAAAAGGAATCAGAAAAGTTTAGTTTAGGCTTAAATGTCATCTGGAGTGCTTATTCGACACTAATCTCGGTCATTTTTGCTCGTATATTTTTCTCCCATTTTCACCTCCCTCCACATGCCGATGTGGGGGTTAACTTGGACTCAAGCGGCTTCCGGAATGTCACTATTCATCTCAGCGACCACTAAAACTATGGATTTAACACTAATATAAGTTTTTACATGTCACTTTCTACCCCTAGAGGCTTAGGGATATTTAGCCCTCACAGTATTTTTCCAAATAGTAAGTAATATATGTACCAAATTTGGTTAAAATTGCTCCAGGCGTTCCATAGTTGTGTTAGAACATACACACACACACACATTATTTTTTTATATATACATATATATATATATATATATATATATATATATATATATATATATATATATATATATATATATATATATATATATATATATATATATATATATTATGAAAAGAATACCTCATTTTAAAATTGTAAAACCAATCGTTACTTGCTTGAAAAAATATTTTTTAATCTATCCTTCCAATCTTTGTGCAAACTTTTGCTTGAATAATTGAAATACTCAGAGGGACATCTTTTTGATGTTGGTCATCAATCTACGATGACAAAGATTTTCCATTTCATCCATGTTTTTTTTGCTGTGTTTTTTTGGAAACATATCATTAAAGATTGTAGAAATATATATCTTTATTTTCCACAATTTTGAACGTATTCTTTAATTATATTTTTATTTTGCAAAATTGAACATATCGTAGACCTGTTTGTATCATACGAACGTCCGATTGAAGCAAAAGATTTACCGGTATCAGAACGTTTTTTTAAAAAAAAAAATTAATTAAAAAAAAATGTTTTTTTTTTAATGTGCGAAATAGCGAATTGTGCGAAAGTCGAACGTTCGAATGTCGAGGGCCGCCTGTATACATATACGTATGTATATATGCACATATATAGAGATTCTAACAAATCTAAAGTTATTAGTATTCAACCAATTTAAAAACTAAACTTCAAATTTTTTTCGAGACTAAATGTTTGGTAGGAAAGATTAAATATTTCTGGAAAAAAATGTTTTACAAGCTGTTTTTTGAAAAGGCTTCATGAAGGCTATCTCTTATAGATCACTTATAATTAAATATGTAAGAAAGATTTAATGTTTTCATGATTTCTATTATTGGAATTTGTTCACTTCCTTAAATTTTTCTTATAAGCACATTCAAATGCTGTGTATCATTTAACTATTGCAATTTTATCAGCTTAAGAAAATGTGTGTATATTTCATCTAAAAACATCTTTATTTATCATTAAATCAGACGCCATACGTATTGAGAATGCATTTCTTGCAAATATAAAATAAATAAATAATAATATTTGTCAATAATATTAAAAAAAACTTCTTTATGAATAAGTCTAATAAGAATTTCGAAAGTCCGATATTCTTGAGTTGTTTAATAAATCAAATATTTTTTTCAAAATTGTTTGCAAAACTATCAGTAATTAAAAAACATATTTTTAAGTTATTTTTAAATTTCAATTAAAAAGTTTGCTGGATGTCATTTAAGTAGTTATTCAAATAAAAATGCCTCTTGAAATATAAACCGTTTAACTTGAAAACCGTATAAAAGTAATACGCATAAAAAGAGAGCCGAGTGTATATATGTACATATGTACATTTTAACCAAGTTTGGTTTGGGGGGTCTCCTAAAACTTAAATATAATATTTTTTTAATAATACAACTCAATATTTATATTAAAAGGAATAAATCATACTATTGTATGTTTTAATCGAAGAACCTTTTATTTGTTACGAATTAAAATTTGTGGCTGGAAGAAAGCAAATATAGCAGATAAATAAAACGGGTAGCATGCAGTTATTTTGCGTGAAAATAACATCTTACGTTCCGTAGTTGTAGAATTCATACTGTAACTTCGGTATTTTTTCATTCAATGCACAAATACAGATTCTTTCATTTAAAATATATTTGTCATAATGTAATAAGATTATTGTGTAAAACGTTTGGCCATCCCTTCCTTCGTTATTATGTGATTTCTTTAATTTTGACTTATACTTTATTTATTTTATGTCTTTGCAGAGATGGTGTTGTGACCCCCCCGATTGACAGGAGCAATCGGTAGGGATGTCAGGCCAGCCGGGCGCAGGGCCGCAAGGCCGCCGCAGCCGGGGGCCTCCGTCGCCCATGTTCAGGTCCGCTTCGCCGTGGGCCCCGAGCCCGCCGCCGCTCATCTCGGGGCCCCGACACTCGTCCGCGCTGGTGTCGCCCGCTCTGGGAGGAATCGGCGGTCGCGGATCCAGGGGCATAGGATCGCCCCTGCCCGCGCCGAGGCCCACTTGGCCCCAGGGTCCGTCGCCCTTTCGACGCCTTCATTCGCCCTCGCCGTCTGTCTCGATATCGCCATACGGAGCCTCGCCGGTGATGTGCCACTCGCCCGAGTACTTCTACTCGTCGCCCTACGACGGAGACTGCGTGGGCGTGGGAGTGCCCCTGGAGCCTCCGCGCCCCTTGCACTACGAAGACGAAGAGCCGAGAGGCCCCTCCACGGCCGAAATCATCGCCAACCAGTCTCAGGACTACGTTGATGAAAAACTCGCCGAATACCAAGCTACTATTCATCTGCTGCAAGGTAAGACTTTATTATATTACTATACCTTTACCTAATTGATAAGTCTGTTTCTCTCTATTGAAACTTTAAATGGCACTATGATATAATTTGGAAACATATTCAAATACTGTTGAAGGGATTTTATAACGTTCAAATTTGATCTATTTCGAACGCTCGTTCAATAATCATAAGAGTTAAGCGAATCAACAGCTTCATATGATTTGATTGAATTATATGAAACATCTCGTTTTGTTAAGTAGGAAAAGTTTAGATGAAGAGGGACAAGTGCCATAATAGTTAGGTGTAGTTGAGGGCGTCACAAAGTATTCACGTGACTAATAAAATACCCAGATAAAAATATTTTTCTCTTAAAATAATATATACAATAGAAAAAAAACATAATTACACAATTGATTTGTTGCACTTTATTGGTAGCTAAGAGTCAATATACATATAAAATGTGATTGTCTTTTCGAAAAATTATTTTGTCATAAGTAGGTCTTGGGCAACTGTTCGATTAAAAACATACATTGAGAATCATTGATACATATTTACAAAAGCACAAATATATACAACCAACGCATGTGACATAATAGAAAAAACGTTTTCTTTGATCGCAAAAGTTATAAATTTTCAATGTTAGGCAATTGCTGCTTTACAGTTACTGGCTTGATATTCTATAATAAATATTACGTTGTCTCGGCCTAAATTCGTATTTTTGTCTTTTTATGCGAGAGGTTCATGATGGAAAATTTACCGATAGCAGCCTTCGCGGAAATTTAATTAATGTATTTACATACATATAAACGGACTTTCACTAAAAATAGTTTACTATTTGGGTCTCTCTTGTTAGTTATTAATATATTATTGATGTTTCCATTAGACATTAATTAAAATCACTCAACCTTGGAGATATTTCTGATAGAAAACCTTTTTTAAATTTATTTTTGTTCTTTTACGACGATCGTTATTTTCAATGACATTTAAGTTGTAAAATTATAAAGGATTTTGGTTTACCACACGCCACAAATGTCATCAAATTTTATTGGAAAAGTTCTATAAATCTCGCTATAAATTTTAAACATGTAGCTATTTATGACAGGTTCATATTGTATTTATAGTATATAAGAAACTCCCTTGAAACTTTTTTCAATTGCTCAATTCAGCCAGCATTTAATAGTAAGTATATTAGAGTAAAATAATTATGCTACTTTAAGCAAATGCCTTTCACTATATAAATTAGTGCATTAACTCGAACTTCCGTGATTAATTAGTTTATCAGATTTATGATTAATTTAATATGTTCCATCGTTTTGTATTGTGTCGATACTGCTCCTTTTATTCAACCAGTGTTAAACATTACATTTCACATCCATGTATTACTATAACTTATAATTAACTCTCCTTTTTAATATGTTTCATCCCAAAGGGTAAATAATTTATTGTTTTATGTATTATATAATACAATATACTGTAGAAAACAATGCAATGCGATCCACTATATCAGCTTCTACTATACAATATGTATCCTACAATGCGACTTTAGTTTAACAATAACTTATTGAGTGTGTATTTATTTTTATAATTTTATATTAGAAAAATACTATTCGAAGTCGATGATACTCTCATATTTACACCATATACTATGCATGTTTTGCGGGGAATCTTGCTGTTGCGCTTTTTTTTCCGGGCATTTATATTTTCCGTTTTTTGATTGCTAAATTGCTATATATAGGCGCATTTTTTATTAACGTCAGTGTCGATTCAATAACCTTATATAATGATTTTATCGACCGATAAAAAAAACACTAGGCTCCATATAAGATTCGACCCCAGCTCTTTTAGATATTAGTCACCGACTTATATCACTGATCTGTTGTGCTTATCTTGTGTTTGCAAATGAAAGTCGAGATGAAAAGACTCAACTGCAAGAAAACATATGATAGCCATATTAAAGAAAAATAGTTTTCATGCGTTGAGAAAAATATGGTAAATTTATAACAACGTATATAGATATACCATATATGCTTTACAAGCAGTTTTACTGAGTTCACAAGGGTTTACAATGTTTTCGATTAAATGTGTGTTATTTGAAAGTAATTGAGAACAAGGAAAATACGGTGGAATGGAATTGGTTCTTGCGTGTAGCTTTATCTGATTGTTCAAGCGATAAGGTTCAAAACATTAGAAAACAATGTTAGTCTTATATAGTGACAATATATTATAGAGCAAAGAAATAGCAAATAATAACTTAATAAATATTTTATAACTGGCTACACGCATAATGAGAACCGCTAGTAATTAAATGGCATGACAATAAATTAAAGAATTCGGCATCTATCTATGTCTTTGAACATTAAAATGGCAGACTCCCTTGTGGAAGAAACATGCTACGAAATTATTTATAATCAATAACGTATTTAAAAATTAGGTAAAGATGTGTAAATGATGGATGTGAAAGTTTAAATACTGCAGTAGGATTAGATGATTTTTTCGCTTACGGTGAATACTAATTATTTACTACAAATATAATATAGACGCTGAAAAACATTATTTAATTCACAGAAACTCAATCAAGCAATAAACTGCATTAAATTAGAGTAGGACGTTCATTAAGTGATATGTTGAAATATGGGGTGAAAATATTGGTGGCGGTATAAAATTCCAAATACGGTTTAAAATACCCTCCTATCTTATTTTGAATAAATATTTTTCTTAGCAGATAATATGAAAGATATCTAAACTCCTTTATTCGCTTTTTATATGATTGTGTGAACAAGTAAGTGTAAATACCAACTACAGTGAAATCTCTTTGTAACGAATACCGAAATAACGAAATTCCCAGTATAACGAATCTTCAATTTGTCCCAGAAAAACTTTCATACAAAATGTTTTCATTGCAACGAAGACTGATCTCAGTATAACAAAATATTTTGATTCGAATTTAAGAGTGACGTTACTACTTGAACCAATATTTGACTTGGCGTGTGCCGGATGTTTTCACAAGCGACATTCAAGGTGCTTCGCCGACCCTCAAACTTTTCTTAACATATTTTATTGTGCTCATTACAGTATCCTTAAAAATGGACAAAAAACGATCTGTCAATCTTGTAATACGTTATTTTGATACTGTAGTAATATAGTAATTAAAAATAAAAAATAATATATCATCTTCCTTACATTCAATATAACGAATTTTAAGTATAACGAAATTTTTTCTTCGGTCACGTAAGCTTTGCTTTACTGAGATTTCACTGTATTAAACTAAATATAAATTTTGAAATAATAAAAAAAACTACGATTCGAGATTGGAGGAAATTGAACTTACATTTATAAATTTCCTAAAAATATAATAGCTCTTAAAATTTTTCTGAGAAAGTATCCAAAAATGTTGTGGTATACGTAAAATAATATCTACTCAAATCTAAAATAAAATCTAAAATTTTCGATAAAATATTTCATGATTCACATCAGTTTATTTTTTGCAGTTCGCGGCATATCAAGTAAATTATTAAATCGCTGCACAAAAATAGAGCTTAACATTTGATTCAGGTGTTTAAGAAAATTTTGCGCTGTTGGGCAATTTTTTATTAAAAACTAATGCACTTTTGTTAAAAATAAATTTAGACGCTTTATTTGAATAAAATTAGTTTTACTAAAGTATCCAATATTAAATTATATTTTTTGATTAAAATTTAACTACATTTGCGACATGCGAGTTTAAAAAGTTTGCAGACCTTTGTCTGCAAACTTTTTAAATTCGCAAGTCGCGAGTTTTCATTATGCGAATATATTAAAATACTGATTAGCTTGTTATATAATTTTCAAAGTCTTTAATAAGTTTGGAGAACACTGATCTAGGATATCCCATTTACTATATCACACCATATGACTGTATACGCCCCATAAATAAAAAGGGATGTGTGAATTGGAAAAAAGGAAAGTAAGCCGTTCCCATGAAACTAAAACCAATCGATTTCTGCTTCCAATTCATGTGATTCAGGCTACAAAGGCACTAAAAATCTGTTACATTGAATAAAGTTTTGTTTATTTTGATGATAACCAAATTACAACAACGGAAAAACTTGCGCTCGCGAAAAAGTTTACCCGTTCACGTTTTCACAAACACGCTTCCAATGACGTACATTCATATAATCGGTATGGTATACGTATGGTCAGATTTCGTCACTATTCTACGTTGGCTATCGATTGAAGTTGTGTTTAGTTTGACGCTAACCAAATTACAACAACTGTTAAACTCGCTCTCGCGAATAAGTTTACCATTCACGTTTTCACAAACACACTTCTCAATGACGTACGTCTATCCGTTCATTGCGGTATACCAACGGTCAGATTTCGTCACTTGTCTACCTTTGCGATGTTTGAAAAGTTACAGACGCACCGCGCGATATATCGGGCGCGGTTCGTAGACCCGATCGCGCTATTTTTCATATATGGGTCACAGCTTTGCGTTCTGTACGACAGTTTGGCACAATTTTTTACATCTCGGCGGAGGAAAGTCGGAGGTCTTGCGGTCTTCCGATACATCTACATACATATACATCGGGATATTTTTTTTCCCACACTGAGCCGGAATAAATCTAATGGGCTGGACGGCTGCCAGTGGTGCCGGACCGGCCCACGCGTATTATACTCCGATATTTGTTTGGTCGACCTTTTAATATAGTTTTGATGAAAAAGCAAACACCTTCCGCAGTGCTGCTACTCTGCCGGTGATCTAGCGATAGGAGAGGATCCCTCCTCTCCTGGGCGCTAGCGCTTAAGTACCCCATCAATCTTGCGCTCTTGATGGGATTAGCGATGTTTTGCATTCTTGAAGCGTATTTTGCACATCAATTATTTAGAGATGTTGCGAAAAAGACTCGATCTTGTATTTTAGTTGCTTTTGATGTCGATTGTTTTGGCATCTAAATACTTTGAAGACGTTTAGGATAAATGGAATAATTTTTTAATTTTTATAAATTAAGATTTTCTGCTATTTGTATTATCATTTCATTAGAGAGTAAAAGTTTTACAAAAGAATACTCGCCATGCTACAATACTAGTAAAAATGGAATCGGCGTTTCTACTTGATTGGAAACGCTGTCGATTTCGCATAGAAACTATCAAGCTTCAGTTGCAACAAAATTGGGTACTATAACGGTCGTATTTATTTTTAATCCCGTTTCTTCTATACCGTAGGGATAATTGTGGCTGAAATTTACCACCAACTGTTTATTGAGATAATATGACGTTCACGACGAAGAAAAAAGTAGAATTTTCTAAGATATACGGCTCGTATTCGTATTTCTATTCTAGCGTATTTTTACTAGGAGGGTTAGGTTACAGTTTATTGCTTTATCGGCGTAGCGTCTACTCAATGAAGCACTTTTTGAAATTTCTAAGGGGCGGTGTCGACAATCTGTCAATACTTGTTGTATTACGACTGCCCTAGAGTCGCGATCGCGTCCCTTGTTGTTTACCGTCGCGGCCAGGACGTCAGGAATACCTGAAAATATTCACTCAACGCCTCAGTAAATATACTTCTCTGGAAAAATACCTCACGACTGGCTATAATAAATATATATTCCATTACCTAAAAAGAGTAATTCGAATATGTACAGCGACTTCAGACTTATCAGTTAGTGCAGGGCTTCCCAAACTTTTTCAGCGACGGAACACTTAGCAAATCCGAAAACTTTGGCGGAACACTTAGCTTATTTTTTAGGTTGGGTAATTCATAATACCTAGTATAAATAAAAATAAAAAATGTTGAAAAAGAAATATCATTTATTTAATAAACATAAAAATTCAAATAAATAAAACTCCTAATGACTCTGATGATTTTGGGTTCTTAAATTACAATTTTTTTTATATCAGGCATAATATTGATCAGTTGTATTCTCAGTTTTTAGATTATTTTCTTCTTCGATGATAGATGTATCAGTAGAAGTATTAGATGTATCAGTAGAAGTATTTGAATAATATGTAAATTCTATAATATTTTTTTTTGTCAAAATGGAAAAAAATCTGTAAAAAGATTTATGAACAATTTTTATGTATTAGCAAGACTAACAATTTTTTTAACTTACTCCAAATTTTTGTGAAATATCTACTTAGGCTCCGCGGAACACCTATTTTGGATCCGCGGAACACTGGTGTTCCGCGGAACATAGTTTGGGTAACCATGAGTTAGTGAATTACTAATAGAGGACCTAATTTTAAACGGGCTACATCACAAATATGTAAGCTTCCTAAAAATCTGTCATCTGTCAGCTGTAATAAGCATTAAAGGTGATCAAACAGAAAAATTCCAATAGAGAGAGGTGTCAGACAGGAATGTGTTGCTTTTCTTAATCTTTTCAATATATACTCCATAACCATATTTAAAGAAGGCAAAAAATAATTAAAATCGGTGGTGAGCCAATTAACCACATTTGTTATGTCGATGACATATTAATAATTGTTTATATGATATATTTAATATTTTTTATATAGATATTATAATTTTTGTGGAGACCGTTGACGACCCTAAATAGTGTAAATAAAGAATGTATAAGGCCTACGAATAACCATCAATAAAATAAAATTTATGGTAATAAGAAAGTTTCCCGTGGGTCCAGTGAGCTTTTAATTATAGTAGAGAGTGTGAAGCATTTAAAATACCTGAGTAGTTAGATAAACAACTAAGAGGAGAAAGTTAGTATTGAAATCTAGTCATTTTTTTTAAATTTAAAGCTGGCTTCACAAATAAGGCTTATATCTAATTACCAGAATATATGTAATTCATAAAGTGCTATGTCTAGTTAGTGTTCTTGTATGGATGTGAGGCCTAGACTTTAGAAAATTAATACAAGTAATAGACTGAAAGCGTTTACATAGTTTTCTAGACGTTTGCTTACAGTTTCATGGAGTGTCAGTCTCTAATGACCGAATTCTTATCATGATATGACGCGGCCGAGAACTACTTTCAACCATCAAATACATGGAGTACATATAGGAACTTATTTATATTTCAAAATGTAAATTTTGTAAAAAGTTGTTTAAGTGTATATTTGCTAACTCCACTTTTCAATGAAAATGACTTAACAATGTCTTCTTGTACCTTTAATCGAAATACACATACTCAAAAAATTGCTACCTCCAAAATCTCCAATTAAACACAAAAATTTAATATCAAGAAAATTGAAATATTGTTTTATTTTCCTATTTTCAAGTTGTCTATTTAGTTTTTTGTGTCTCCTGTAAAGTTGTTAAATATGGAGTTAGCAATTTTACTTTAAGACAACTATAAATTGGTTATGAAACATATGCATATGGGCGGGGATGTCAGCCGAATAGTGCTTCGTGCAATAAGGACTAGGAGGTATACTTGTAACTAATCAATAAGGAAATAACCGAATTCTGGAATCTTACATGACACCAGAAGAAAAATAATATATAGTTTACTATATAAACTGTGATGCCACATAATAGTTTATGCATTTAAAGGTAGCCCAATGACCTTGTCATTGAAGCTCTATGAATAACAAATAAACAACTTTTTTATTAAAGGATTGGCGACTATCATAGAATATTATCTTTTAGTTGATAAATATATTTTGGTTACTCGTTCTAGGTACATACGTAAGCATATTTTGAATATCTGAGAGCATTCTAGTGATGTTATAATTAAACGACAAAAGCCAAATTCTATTCAGAAATATCTTGGCAGATTCTTGAAACATGCGTTTTTACATCCAATACCAAAGATTCACATTGTTTACTTGTCTATTCACAAATAAATATATTGAATGTATTATATATGTTTTAATTGTATGTATAAGTATACATATTTTAAATGAAGATCAAATTTAAAATTTGTATTTATAAAAAAAATCATATATTTACAATATTTTTATTTTGGATATTGGTGAAACAAAATAAAAAATCTAGGTCGCAGCTGCAACCACCAATCACCAAGAACATATTTTGATGTTTTTATTATATTATATATTAACAACAATTTTCTTGAGAGATATACGACTCTCTAAAATTTCAAAACTGATCCCTTCTCTTATAAATCATTTGTGTCAGTAGCTCGTTTAGTTAACAAAACAGTTTAAGAAGCTTGGTGGTTAATTTTTTGTAGACTGAAATTTAATTATGTTGTTGACTTTACGGGGCCTTATAGGCTTGCTGCCGTTGCGCTTTTATAGCCAGTCAAGTCGTAAATAAGCATCAAAGCATGAAAAGAAAAACAATAAAGAGCCAATCTCAGTCTTTTTTGATATGAAAATTACCGGAACGCTGATGGAAAATCGTATCGTAAGGGACGATGCCAAGAAAAGTAGCGCTAAATAGAAACTGACATGCTGGAATTATGACAAATTGCGAACACGGTCATTTGCGATATAATTATTGACAGTTGAATTTCTTAAAATAAAATCAACACATCACAAAGCCTATAATAAATATACTATATTGATCGTTACAGCTGTTGCGAAGATTACGCAATGCCAAATTATTTTTATCTTGTGCACGTGATGGATATTGAACCGGGTCTTATAAACGATTAAATCAATAAATTATTTTTAAGGGTAGTTTAGAAATACACAAACTTACTCTAGATTTGTTTTCGAATACATTAAGTATTGATATTTATGCTTGTTCTTTTATATAAATACAATAGATACGATACACAGAAGGATGAGAATCGAATTATATAGAAAACCGTTGCTTGTTGCAAAAATCTAGTAAGAGGAAAGGATTAAGGATTTTGTCAAATATTTTGGTTGTCTTAATTTAGCGAGAATCGTTTCTTAAAACAGCCCATAATAGTGGAAGGTCTCAGAATAGCTTAATTTTCACAGTCCCAATAGGTTCATATTATTAATAGTAGACCTTCACATTTACTTTTATTAATATTTATTTAAAAATAAACAGCAAAAGACATTTGTGATTTAGCATGCCAAACAAATAAATCATCGTACCCACTGCTCTTATCGGTTTCATTCATCAACAACTTTAACTTTTTGCAAAACTCTATTGTTAGGTCACTTTTTTTTCTAAAATGAAGACAATTCCACAAAAATACTTTTAAGGAAGAGCAATAACAATATTTGTTTTATTCAATAAAAATATAATGAAAGTAAAAATTTCTAATTAGACGATAAAAAAACCCAACTAGATCATCGTTTGCTTTTTGATTAATTTGTCATATGCAATGATATACAAAGAACACTGTTTAATTACAAATTACAAATATTTTAAAATTATTTTAAATTTGCACAATAGTTTAAATATGGCCGTACAACACGTGCAATAAATTGATATTATAATATATGCACATAGATACGTACTGCATCGTTCTAGCCGTGGTGCTGCGACTTCAAGTCGTTCTAGGTCGAATTGAACTCTTGGATGACTGTTTGGCTGGACCAAATCGGACGAGCGAAGTGGAAGCGACTTCCGTTTTCTGAACTTTTTGCTGAATCCCACGAATTCTTAAGAAGTTGTAGTAAAAGTCCCGAACTGAAGCAAATTCAAGTAATTTTTTTGACTGTGTTCCAGCCTAAATAAAAGAAATGGGAGTCGATCAACGATTCTCCACTCCCTTGCTTCCTTGACCAATCTAAATGATTTGAGGTGGAACTGGAATCTTTCTTTTCATCTTATTATATTAGGATATTTTAGCTGTTCGAGAGGTGCTTGTGCTTGGCGCTGAATAATTTCGGCAAGCATGGAATTATATGTCACTATCTTATATCGTAGAACGTTTTCTTATAGCAGATTGGGGAAAGGAAAGATGATGTTACTTTTTCTCGATATTCTAACGAATATGGATGAATTTTTTATGATTTATTTGCGTGATTCCTCATGAGTTAGTTACACCTCATTCTGTGGTCACAATAAGATGCATTATAATTATATATTATATGTATTTTAAGGTTTGCAGTCTGTAAGACGCAGGTGAAAACTAGTGAGAATTTTATTAGATTATTTTACATATATTGCGGCTACTATAATGGGCGAGATGTTTTCTCCAAGAAGTGGCGGAGATGATGGCGGAGGGATTTTGTCGGTGGAAGATCCTCAGAGGTCTTGTAGGTGGCGTGGCAGCGAGTGTATGTTGTGGTTGATCCCTCTCTGGTGCGAGCGTCCATGACAGTATATTGTCCACATTTGCTTGATGGATATCTCCGAGGTGAATTGCGTAACGGGAATATTGTGGCCTCACGGTGCTATTTGTCTTCCGGTGATATATTGTTTCCCGTGACCGTACATAACAAATAAATATTCTGCAAAATATTCATTCAATGCATTGGAGAATCCTTTGGTATTTATGAGGGAACCCTTTAGCTCTAACCGTAACGAGAGCCTCTGTGTGATCGCACTATTGTTAAATAATCACTTTTGGTCACAGTATTTACGCGAGTAAGTTCTTTATAAACCGGAGCCTGTGTGGTCCCATAGTATTTATTAAAAGTTTTAAAGGCAATAAGTTTCAATGAGTCAAAACTAGAAGTTTTAAAAAATAGAGGTTTTTTAATACAGCTTATTAGAATTTCTAGATATTAAGCAGGTGCTTAGAATTTAGGTTGCATCAATCCGACAGCTATGGAATTGTAGTTTCACTACTTGATATTACTCGAATACAGAATATGCTAGCCATTTTTTGTGCCTATATTTATATTTAAAAGCACATATTCTTTCGCTATTTATACTGTTCACCCTAGTTAATATTTTAGGGTTAATTGCATGTGACCACGCTGATGTTCTATTGACCCTCGTTTCTTTTAGGCAGGCCGGCAAAATGCGGTTTTAAAAAAATAGTTTCTATGGTTCTTTTAACAAATCTTGTACAAACTAATTGCAAAACGCGACGATTATGGATGGTCCTACAGTAACTTATAAATTATTGAAAAAATAACTATTTTTATTATTCTTTGTAAAAGATATATTTATTTATATTTTCAGTTTCAATATTGTTTTAGGAACTAATTACTGAAAATATGCACCACTTGGCAGAAATGAATGCTCTCTTATTAGAAATTAATAATTTAATTACAATGGATTTTTTTCTGGAATTATTTCAGATACATGATTTACATAGACTTTTTTATTGCTATCCAAAACACAAATCAAAATAGCGTATTTTTAACATGCATCTACTGTTGTTTCCTATGAGGGATTATTTTTGTTTCTAATCTATAATATTTTTCTTTCGCTGTTTTAATAGAAATGTAATAAGTAACTGATTTAATGAAAAATCAGCATGTGAATGTGTTTAGGACTGCGATAGAATTATTAAAGGTTTGGATGATTTCTTAGTATATCCCACATAGATGCATAGTCACGTCATCTTCAATGTCTGACAGTCTGACGAATCCGACTAGCCAACGCATGCACTACATAAATGTATATACATTACCAACATATTGTAAGTTTACATTGAGTCTATCGAAATCGCCGCAAATAGCCCGTCGCGCTACCGATTTAGTTATACCCTCTCTCCACCTCAACCAAAGAATTTACTCTCACTCTCACTCTGTACGTGGTCCTGGTTAATCCCATTTATTAGATGGCGTCGAGTAGTTTCCTTCATCTGGGTGCAAACTCCAGAAATAGTCTCGATGATAATGAATACCGCAGTTACAGAAGATGATAACCGAGTCTAATACTCAAGGACGTTTCGGTTACGCCCGAGAAATTTAAAACCTTATTACTATCGTTTAGTAATAATAAACCATCGTTTTTACGGTCCGACGCCTTGCCAACTGGCACTGGATCTGCTTGGTGAGATAATGGAGACGCGTTCGATTGCATATTGACAAATTCACACAAATATAATCCTATGTGTGAATCCATATTATTAATTTACTCGCAATTATATTTTAAGTTGCACTTATTAAGGATATATTCAATCGATTAAGTGAACAAGAACCATGTGAACTTTATTATCACTGTAATTGTGTATGAACCTTTTTGTTAAAGAATAGTAGTTGCCTCTTAATAAACTGCTTATCTATCAACTGCATAGCTTAAATACCATTTGTAAACCCGTAGTTGTTAATATGTTTTTTGGTGCATGACAAGCACTTTTGGCAGATCTCTTGCTCGAACCAGAATTACGTCAATTTCGAGAATGCTCCACCAGCAAAGACACTTTTGAATATGATGTAATTTAAATGCATAACCGACATATACGTGGTTCATCAGAGTATCATCCTCGATTAACAATGTACTCTTCTATTTTGATACCAGAGTTATTATATTTATAGAATGCTCATTGCAATAACAACGGTAGGACACTTAGCTGCGTTAGTAGCCGGATTATTGACCATGAAAGTTTAAAGTTTGATGGTCAAGTTCAAGCCCTTAATGATATTAAGACTGGATTGCAACAAGATATCGAACACACGACGAATCCACTTGAGGTTTTGACGTGTATTTTTAGGAAGCGACCAAATGAGGACGGTGTGTGGTGCAGGAAACACGCACACATACATACATGTTTTTTTTAGTGTTTGCATACTCGGAAATGCTTTACAGCTGGTCGTAGAATGACCGATTGATGGTTTACAGATACTTTTTGCGCTCGCCAATCAATCGTTTATTGTTGGTGATAAAATTATAAGATCAGTTAATGTTTTAATGATTACATTTTGTTGATAATGACAGGCGAAACAGTAAGTTCGTGATAGCGATTGACAGATGAAGAAAATATGTGCGATGTGGCGCTTGTGCCTTATAAACCAAAATAACGGATGATCTTGAGGTTTAAGTTTTAAGTCTCTTGTTTTTTTATCTTATCAATTGGGCATACACTGTTTTCAATTGAAGTATTTTGCCTGTATCGTCCTATTTTGAGGAATGATTTTCTGTCATATATATGGATAAGTGTAGGTAATGACACGATTTTATTGCTTTTGACGTTAATTTTTTCCGTCTGAGAAGGGATAATTGTTTTTTGCGCTATCCTATTGGTCAAAATTCGGTTTAGATGTGCTTTATTCGATTCTCTCTCGTAATATTGTTATAAAAAGTCTTAATAGAAACGCTTGATAATCGAGCGTTTTCACCGCGATGGCACGATTTTATTGCTTTTGCTTTTGGCCCTGATTATAACAATAGTGAAAGGGGCAATAAGATAACAATATTGCCAGCCGTACCTCGAGAACAATAAACCAATACAGCCCTGTGTATTTCCATATACCAGTTTCCCCTTCAGTGCTACCGACCAATCACAGGACAGAAATTTAAGAGTATCCGTTGATCACGCGTTATACGATGTTATGTTACACCGACAGTTGTAAATAAATATACTGTAATTGTCATTATTTTCGATTTTTGTATTCCATTTTTACTATTTTAGATTGAGGCACATACTCGTCTGAAAGGAATATCAGCGATTCTGTGTTTTCCTTATTCTTAAAACAATGATGAACCATTTAAAAGATCGTGCATCTCAACACAATTTCTTTAATACACTATCCGGTCCAGGACCGGCTGGGGGTTTTGCGGGGCCCGTTTAGTTATGATATGTATGTATAAAGAGACGCAACCTTTCTGCAGTATATATGGCCTTTATACGCGGGGACTCAAAATTCCGACATCTCTGATCCGGTCTTCAATCAACAGCATCTTTATTATCCATCTTCCACGTATTCTCTGTATGTAAGATATATAACTTTGATATACATGTGTATATAAAGTCTCGATTAACGGCCGTTACTCATCGTTTTAGTTATTACACCTCTTATTTTTATTGGAACACCATATCATCGGAATGGACCGCATTGAATGTGCTCGTTGCACTCGAAACCGAATCGGAAGACTTTGATCTCAAACTAATCGACGCCCACTGACTAAAGAACAGATTTTGCTCGAGTGACCTCATAGAAGTTTCGCAAGCTTCGATGGTTGGTTTTCATTGTCCAATGCCAAGACCTACCTCTTTACACCTTCGCAAATACCTGACCCTTAGGTTTCTACATTCAAGTTGAAGTACACTATCAGTTAATTGTATTTCGCCGGAATTGGTAACACTCTCACACTGGAAGATTATTAGTCTTGTTCCTTCCACCTTCATTCACTTAACCGTTGATTTAAACCAGACACAGGTGTATTTATACTGTATGTGTATACACAAAAATTTAAAGTGCTATCCATCTAACCAGAGACATTAAATCAAACTGATTAATGGACGCCTACATTTAAATGGCCCTTTGTTTGTTCAATTTTCGCATGCGTATATCACATTTTTCAAAGTATTAGTATAATATAAACTCAGGCTCTAATTGACAGTTTTAATTTATTCATTATGGATTGACTCCAAAGCGGTAGATAATATGAATTTATTGACTGGCGCTTTCTGGGGTTGCCAAGTGTTCTGAAATATGCCGATGGCTTTGTTTTATTTTCATCCGAGGACTTGATGCGTTGAAAAATGAAAGCGATTCGCTTTTAAAACGTTCGTCAGATGTCACATTGATGCAATTTTTTAATTATTATTTTAATAGTGTATCTGTCTGTATAGTAATCTAAATAAATATGTGTACAATGAATTTTTAAAAGTCTATTTTGATTCTTTGAAAATTAATATATTGTTACTTTTAAATTAGTATTATTATTTGTATTAAATTAAATTTACCAGTAAATGTAGAATATAGGCAATGTTTTTGTATGAAAATAACTATAAGTATTTTCAACGCCAGAAAAGTGTAGGTTGAGTCTGAAAGCGTTTCGCCCCCGGACGTTATTTGCGTAATGGAAATATGTGTATAGGAGCGTTTTAGAATCATCTTTTATTGTCTATTTTATTAGTTAACGGTCGCGTCTCATAGTTATTTTGTGAACGTGTCAACTATTTTTTATACATATTTTTGAAGATTAAAAGCGTCCGAATCAATCGAGAGCGATTGCTGTAACTTTTTACTATCTATAAAAATATAGCGAGGCTAAAAATATTTGTTTAGTATAGAATTTCTACCCCATACTGCGATTTTTGACACGTGTGAATATCACTACTATCACTGACCCATTTTGAAAGGCGATGGTTAATTGTTGGCACAAGTCAAAGCTCCAAAAGTGTCGACAGTTATTTTTGGATTTAAACGTTGTATTAATATATTTCCATAGATTGGGATATTGTGTTTATCCGATAGCTGTGGAATGCAAACGTAGTATTTATATTTTTAGATAAGTTAATTTAGAATATAAAACATTTAAAAAATAAATATTTTTATTTACATTTAAATATTTTATTTATGTTATAATAACATTTATCATGCGGTGATAACTTCGGTTATATATATAAAATTCTAATGATCACTGATAGATGTCTATAGTAGAAAATCTTATGTTTAATTGTAAATATAGCTTTTCTATTATTTTTATAAGTTAAATCATATTAAAATAACATTAAAATGTTTATAGCAAATCAAAAATATTATTTATTACAATTTCAAATTAATTATTATTTTAAGCTCATATTTATTTATCTTTTATTATCATAATGTTTTGTGGAAACATGACAGGCGTTAGCCCAATGCGTTAGTAATGAGTAGTGAGACACCTGACAGAAATCCTAATCTGTAAATCAGTACCATATGTTTTCTTATTTGTAACTACTATTACAGCTTACGATCATTATACGCGACCTAGAACAATTTTATTTGGATTATTCATTATGATATTCATCCATAAGATTAGGAAAATCTAGGAAAACATGGTCTGTCATTATTAGTGGGTACTGTTCCTGAATATTTGAACATTTAAACTGGCTTTTTCTTTTGTAGTGGCTACTCAATTCGCACATTCGTAATTTAATTTCATGATTTTTATTATTTTTTGTAAAAATGTGACACATTTATATGAAATCCATTTTGTTTCATGAAACATAAATCTTATACATTGTATATCCAAATGATTATTTTTACAGAAATAAAATTTAAAATCTTGTTTTTATAAGAAACATCTTGAGATTTATAATGGAATAATATTATCAATCGATATAAAATTATCGATGTTAAAACATCACTGATATTTTCACGTCCTGGTTTTTGAAACGTGATTCCGGGAGTCAAAAATTAAAAAAGTATCCACTATTCATGATCGATCGAAATTATAATTATATAATAATCACAAATGTCGATATGCCAGGCGGGATAGAAATTGAATAGTTAGTGTTCATATACGATTCGAACCCAGAACTTACAGGTATTAGGTCTTCACTTGCAACTGGTATATAGCGCTGGTACATATACACATAAAGATCCAGGAAATCATGACTTATATATAAAAATACTAATATGCGTAAATCGTGTCTTTAACTGATAAAAAATGCGTTTTTAACATAAGACATATGGGTATTTTATTTAATAGCCCCGACCTGAATTTCGTATCATGGTACTTTTAAAATGTCAGAATGCAACGTTGCGTAAAGAAACATTTTGTTAGTGGAATGGTTTTTATTATTGAGATTAAAACTTGTATGATATCTTACTTTTAATAAATACGCATGCAAAAAAAAATATATTAGAAATATACACAAATAGACAAATGTGTATTAACCATTTCTATTTTGCCTATCTTTGTACAATAGATACAAAATTTAGGTATGATACGTGATACGTTTTCACCTAAAGTTGACAGTGTCAAAATTACCAGTTCCATCACCAACGTCCATCATACTTAAGCGAGATGTAATACACACTTTTAGAAAGTATTTATTTCAGAAAACAGTCGTGTCGCTACTACCAGACGGGCTAATAAGAATCTTTTCATTCTTCGGCTTGTCAAAAAGCCAATGATTTACTGCCATATGTCACGTATAATTATATTTTCGGTACACTTGGCATGCAAAAAGCTCGCGAAGAGTTATTATAATATTTTCATTCAAGATTTGACACAGAAAAACTTTGCGATAAGATCGAGCGTAATACTCGCATCTTCACTATAGTATATTTTTGTGTCAGCATAGTATATAAGAAAAGGTCAATGTGACCCTACGTAATTGAAACATTTCGAGGTCCCCGATGCGTTGTTGGCAGGGCGCCTCGCTGGCTCTTAATTGACGCCTTTCGACGAAATACATGTAGCAATAAGGAAACCTTTGCAAAGGCACATGAATGTCGCTATAGCAATGGCTATTTGTATCTATGTTTTATAAACACACAGCGACCATGAATACAGCTGCTGAAATGCGTGAGTACGTGAGGTCAGTTTTATGCCTCGTAACGAAACATTTGTCGTTTAACCGACTTTGTGGTTTCAGCAATTTTTATGATATTAACTGAAAATTTATTAGACGATGTTAATAATTATTAGGTGCTTTATTTTATATTTATTTAATCGAGTTGCTGAAAATATAATAAAATTATTTTTGTGGTATATGTCACAATATTTTTGCATCATACCATATGAAGACCGTTCAAAATAACGTTCTAATTTGAGTTATACATTTGCACCCTAGACATTTTGATCTGAATGCAATAATTTGGTAAATACTCAATACAAATCAAATGTCAAGTATATGGTTAAATAATAAAGCTTCATTAAAGTAAGTTTAATTTTAGATGTTTTAGTAATTAAATGTTGACATTTATAGTGTATTAAAATTCTGTTTAACTATAAAATCTACATTAACGCCACCTGAGGTTGCCCTACATTTCAAGCATATAAATAATATTATAGTTATAATAAAACATATACATACATTTATTTAAATGCAACATTTTAGTTTGAAACTCATATTATAAAAAGAATATTTTAGGTCAATAATATTATTTAAGGTATATAAAATAATATTCAACATTTTCCGAATTATATTTTTCTAAAAATATTTTGTGTAGAAAGGTGCTTAACCTAAACATACAATAGCCACGCAGACTAGAAAACCATTAGTGTTAATTACCGTAACTACTTACTACTATCGAACTAAATATATTTTTTTATTTATGATCTTCTTGGCACGTGTCGAACAATACCCATTGTCTCATTCAGTGGCAATGTAAGTATTATTTATCATAAGCTATACTGGTTTCGCCTAAAAATGCAACGCAGAAGACGGGCTAGTGGGGCTGTATATTAATAGGCGGGGTTAATACTTGCTAATATCAGCACTCGACTAAACTCTTGACTCAATACTCTAACCAGCGCCACGAACTGGCTACGAGAAACTCTTTTACGTCTTTACAACTATACCTCTGCGAGGACTTTTCATTATCGATAAATGATCTCTTAAATCAACTTGTACGCATTCAACATCGCCGTCAGATACTGACACCTGTGTTTTATCTGTATATAGGCAATACAACTGTTTATCAAATATCTCTTCCGATATCTAACTGGCTGAATAAGTCACACTACTGGGACTTATTCAGCCGATTCGAGTTCAATTGTAACAAAAAACCCCAAATTTATTATAAAAAAGGTTACTTGTAATTTAGGTTCAAGTGTTTTCTTGGCCTTCCTTTTTTATGTGTTGTATAAAAGTTCTCTTTTCCAGGGAAGGTATGCCAGGAAAAAGTTTACGAACCACTAGTAAATATTTTGATGCAACATTATAAAATAGTTTCATATTTTATAAATTTGTTTAAATAAAATAACTTACTTAAGACTAGGAATATAATATATTAATAACTTAAATATTATAGTATTTAATTTAAATCTAATCTTATTTGATTTGAGTATCTTGACTTATTCATTAATAAATTCATGTGCCTACTCTAGGTAAAGAATTCTAAATTCATTTTAAATTATCGTTAAACGTCATTTAACATTAGTTATAAGAGTTATATATCGCAGCGGTTATTACATTTTTTCTTTTCATTCGCGAACAATCGTGTGCGCATAATCGCGTGGGTGTATAATTGGCATTTTTGTCTTTTCCGCGGAAAAGTTATATAGGTACATATTCTTATATACCACACGCATACACGTAAAATATATATTCGCAATATGGACGGTGAAAGAGTTTGTGTGTGGGTCAAAGTTATTTTTGCACAGTTGTGTGCAGACGTGCGCCGGCCCGAGGCCAACACGGAGACAATATGCACCCAAATCCATAATCGTTTTCGTCTTTAGACTCTCAAATATAAGTATGACTGTCGATGATTTTCGTATGACACGATCAGAGAAACGTGTGGATGGGTTGGCGCTTTGGCACGTCTTAATCGGGCCGATCGGTGGAATTTGTGTGTGCATTCATTATTTATAAATACTAGTGTATTTAATTTTGTAAGAGCTTCATAATATTATTTTTTCAAAGGTGTATTCCTTTTTCAGCTCATGAAAAAACTAAAATTATGTATTAAGCATTTAATTTTTGTTTTTAGTAGGTTTTAAAACGATAGTTTCACCACATTAGTTATACATTTCTCTTCGCTGAAAATCCAACCAAGAACCTTATTTTTCTTTACCTTTTCATGGTCTATTATATAATGTCTTTCATTGTAGCTTTTTATGTTTTTTCTAGGCAAATCTCACCGATACCATCGATTTTATGTTGTTATTTTTTGTGACTTTGATCCCGTTGTTCTGAAGGTTTTGTGTTAAATCTATACATCTATAGTCTTCGAAAAGGGTTTGAGATATTCTAATAAAACTCTTAGTAATTCCAGCTTTCATATTTATTGATAAAATTTTTAGACTGGACATAAAATAAAATACAAATAACTACGACTCAGGTGAAGATCGATATTATTACTGTTCTCACAGGCTACCGTGCTGTATATAAAGTATATATTGTGGCCAAATAAATCGGCCCCCCACATATTTTTAGGCATTTTGTATTGTTGCTTCCAAAGATAAAAAAGTTGTTAAAATTTCTTAAGACGCTTTATAGTTAAAAATATAACATTTATATAAAACATGTATGAGAATGGTGAAGGCAGAGGGCCTTCACCATTACTATATAATTAACACATTTACTTAAACTAGATTGTGCCAATTTACATTAATCTGATATCGATAATATATGTCAATAATAATTTTGGTGACAAATTAAATTAAATTTATACAAATATAAATAATTGCTTAGTAATTTAGAGCGAATACACATTAGAGCCGGAAGATAATTATCACCCGGCGCTAATGATTAAGTTAAATGTACATAAAAATAGCATAATTACGAATGAGGTGGAATGCGTGAGCGATCGGAATGTATGCGGATGTTCGTTTGGAAATTGTGTAGATTTTAATTAATAAATAATTTACTTTTAGTTATGGACTGGAGTCAAGTCGGCAGGTGTGTTGATGTTGAATCTTTCGCAACTGCCTTCTATGAGATGTTCGAACAGCGCTTTACTCGTAAGCGCCCTCAAGTGCTTGACGTGACATATCCTAGATCGTTATCTCCTGAGATCATTTCATTGCTAAAAAGAAAGCACGCCTTCCATAAGTTATGGAAGAGATCGGGACATCCGTCTGCTCTCGAAGAATTTCGTTCATTAAAATTGTTTATTACAAATTACTTTTAATTAACAATTGTTACAAAAGTTGCTAAAAACAAATAATTTATGATCCCAAAGCGTTCTGGAAATTCATTAACATTAAACGCGCTACTTAGTCGCCGCCGAAAGTGAGGAACTTCTACCATATAACATTGGACGGTTACAAAATATTAATATTTTTGTTCTGTTTTCGAGGAATATTTTTCGCCTTCTGTTCAGTCGCTTCCTTCTTCATGTTCATGATCTTTAGTACTGACCATCAAAGAAACTGAGCGCTCAGCTCTTAATTACGGCTTCAATAAATTTAAGACAGGGCGTTCTTCTGGAGCTGATTTGATTTTGAAGGGTTGCGAAGTCAGTCTCGCTGCATCTAATTCTCAAGACATCATCATTTCGTGATATGAAATGCACAAAAGTCCCTATTCATAAAAAGGGTGACAAATTGTGTATAAAGAACTATAGACCAGTCGCAGTGTTGTCAGCTCCTGCTAAATTATTTGAAATAATTACCCATAGTTGTGTCTTTAATCACTTTCGGCAAGTTTTGTTGGACCATCAGCATGGGTTTCGCCCCGCCCGTTCCACTCTTATTAACCTTCTGTATTTCACCAAAACGATGCGGGAATTCAAGTAGACTTCGTATATACAGATTTTGAGAAGGCCTTCGACAAGATTTGTCATGGGTTATCATTAAAAAAATTGTCGAATCTCGGTTTCTCGGATGATTTAACTCGGTTATTCTCGAGTTATTTGAGCGATCGTAGACACTTTATAACCTATGGCGGCCAATTGTTAAAATAATATTTCACCCCTTCGGAGGTTCCTCAAGGGTTCAACCTGGGCCCTCTGCTCTTTATGTTATTTATTAATGACATAAATACGACAGTTAGAAAATTTAAGTTTTCTTCTGTTCGCAGATGATTTAAAATTGTATAAATGCATTCGATCTATTACGGACTTTTTTTCTCTACAGAGTGATTTAAACTCTCTATGGAGATGGGCTTACGTTAACCGTCTGGCCTTTAGTATCGGAAAGTGCCATACTGTGTCATTTTATCGATCCCGTTCGCCATCAGTTTATTCCTACGATCTCGGTGGGAACATTTTGACTAGAGAAACTTCCACTAAAGATCTCGGAATCACTTTTGAGAGCAAGTGGAGGTTCTCTCTACACATACACGACGTCTGTGATAAATCTTCCAAGATTCTCGGCTTTGTTATGAGGAACGCCTTTCACTTTGATGGTCCGTCAGTTATTCGCGTTCTCTATGACACCTTAGTTCGTAGCATTCTTGAATCGGGATATATAATTTGGGATCCCCGAATAACTAAATATTCCCTTTTAGTAGAAAAGATTCAAAAATACCTTTATAAAAATACATGGTTATTATCCGTTCTTAAATCCCAGCGCCTTTCTTTTAGGAGCGTTGGGATACGATTCGTTGAGTTCTCGCAGAAAGTTGTAAATCGCTGAGCATTTCTTCAAATTACTGATGGGTGCTGTGGAAAATCCAGCTATTCTCGAGGAATTCCAGTTTTGAGTTACAGAACGTCTTCGAGAATCACGATCGTGTATTCTTTAGATGGATGCTGGGGATAAGACATCCGCACTTGCCGACTCGCGTATGGCTGTGGCCATCCGGCTCCTTAATACGCTGGCATTGCACATTGACCTGTTTAATGTCAGCTACAAGAAGCTGGTCCTGTTCGTATCATTTAATTTTGATATTTTATGATTTTTTTGTTTGTATTTTATATGTATTCTTTTTAATTACATATATTTTTGGGTATTGAAGTAATGTAATTATTGTTTTCAACCATCGTGACTCATTGGGGTAACCTGTTAGGTTACGATGGTCTTAATTTAATTTAAATAAATAAATATCAATCTAGACACATCTTCCAACTTTTTTTCTGTGGAATATTTACGCAGTTTACTACCCGTTTAACTGTAGGTTCAGTATGTAAAATGTTATTTGTTCAGCTTTACCGGATCTTGCTTCTTATCATATACTTTGATTTTTTTTAGACATTTCTTAACTATTTATTTATATTAAACATTACGTGATAAGATTAACACGCCTGTTTTTTGCTTCGTATTCCATATCCTGTTTTTTTACATAGATATGTTTATATTTCTAGTAATAAGTTGTATATAATGTTTAGTATATTGATAATAGTTATAATTTTCAATGCAACGAACCATAAACGTAATATTTTATTACTAGTGATGCATATTATATTATTTATTGAATAACTTAATTGCGAATCTGATCAAATTACAAACAATTTGTGTTGCTGCCCACTTCAGTTTTACTTCAATCATGTTGTAAATACTCACGGATACGCGCTATCGTAAAATAGCGACATTTTTCGACAAGCTGTATCTTCCCGAGACTATCGTATGATTTGAAGAGAATTAGCGTCGAGCATTACGCCAACGCATGCGGAAAACCGAGAAAATTGTGTTTGTTTTTGAAACATTAATAATTTTTAGCAAGAGTTCTAAATATAAACGCAATATTTGTTTATTTACGAAACTATCTCTATCAGATATTTTCGACGACAGTGAAACTAAACCGTATGTTGACGTCGGTTTTTATTAATCTTTCGAAGCCATACAATTTAACAAGATTACGTCGAATTTTGTTAAGTATCTAAATTTTATTTATTTTGTTATGCTAGTTTACTAGATTAGAATGCTATCTAACTAATACGAAAAGCATTTACATGTTCATATGTGCATATGACCCTTACAAGTCTGGGCGCTCTCCTATCTCGACGCACCGATGAAAGTTCACAAAACCACTTACAAACAACCGAGATAGTTTTCTGTCTTGAGGATTATCGATCCGGCGGCATCGCGTGCGGCGATAGTGTTATCATAAAATTTGTGGTTAATTTTAGACGCTTGTGTAATTTTAACTTACATTTTAATTCGGCCCAAACTGCTTACTACTCTACTTGCCTCGACCCGCACCCTAATTGGAATGCGGGAGGTTGTCACAATTGAAAATTCCATTCAAGTACTAACTGAACATATCATTTATGTAGGGTGACTGGTTTTGGCAGATGCATCGTATCAAAATCAAAGAAAACATGTGTAACGATTACGCTTAAACCACTAATGAATGAATGTGCTGTGGCCAAATATTTAACTACACAAACAAACAAATCACTGTTGCACAACATTAATTGTATAAATCAAGCTCTCTACTGTTGGCACGTGTGTTTTTGAGCAACAGTTTTTCTGGAGGTCATTGTTGAACTTTGCATGCAACGAAAATTCTTTCGGTGGAGCTTTGCCGTTCAAATCCGAAATAACCGCTATTGTAAATCGATCCGTTTCAATTAGGTTGAACCGATCGTCTTTCGCGCGGTTCTAGTTCTATTTTAGAGGCGTTGCACGTTTCGTCATCGTGGAAAATTCAACAAATCAAATATATTCGTATAATATGTATTAATAAGCTTCCAAGAATGCTCGTCGTGTTTTGATCATGTTAGCGATTATAAATCTGCAAGAGAGTCTGTTATACTATGAGCTCATTATTGTATTAAGTATGTACATGAAAGGGTGGAATTTATTTATAATTGAACCGTTCCTACTCCACACCATGATAATTAATCCTTAATAATTTTAATATAAGTTGTTCTTTAATGGCGTGTTTTTGCAAAATAATATTAATTATATTTATAAATCAATAATATGTAATGTTGTGATTTCATTGAAAGGTTTTCGCTGTTTGCTAAGATCATATTTTTTCCCACGCTCATATCAACTGCTTCAGATCATACATCATGTTTTGGATGTTAAATGTAAAATTAATAAGCGTTAAATTTTTGACAACCACCCACAACATTTTAATTAATATTATACGCGATAAAATAAATATATCGTATATATAAGGGAGTTCGTTACCCTCACTGGCCAAAAGCCAACAAAATTAAACGCTGGAGAGCAGACAATGGTTGACGATAGACAAAAACTATTAAACTTTCACTTTAACAATGAAATTATAATTTATCGCTGAAAGATGTGTAACATAATGTTACATCATGCTATATTGAATTGTGTGAATATTTTTATTGAGCTCAGATGATAATATCATATACATAATTGACTGTAGTCTACTTAGCGTTTTGAGTAGGTAAATGCCTGAAAATAATAAATACACAAGCGTAGGAGAACATACACTGTCTAAAATAATAAATAAGTATTTTAGACGTAGCGCCGTCTGAAGCGTTTGACACAGTTCCTTTGTAGATCAGTGCGAATTTTTTCAGCGGTTGTCTATTACATCGGACTCGGAATACGCATCAGTTTTTCTAACGTCTATTCGCTCGCTACTGAAATAGATTGTTCTAAAGGACCAATTTTACAGGAGTTTTCTTGTTGAAAATCGAAAACCTTTACGAGCTAATGCGTTAACCTTTACGTGACGAGCGATAATAAATAAGATGGTTTCGGCGGCGGCTTCTAATGTGGTTCCTCGTGTTAAAGTTCAAACTGATTTAAGACTTTGCGAAAGTTTCGCGAAGAAAATCGCGTGGGTCTCGGCCGGGTTTAAAACTTTCGAAACTGCATTATGTTGCATTAAAGACAATTAGCATTTCAGGAGAATGACTATATAATAATAGCAATGTCAGGACGCTTTATACAGGGTGGCAAACAACGATTAAACGTAAGTGTTAAACTAAAAAATAACTTAAACTTAAAAAAAACACTAAAAGCTCTATGCAAGCCATTTCAATTGTATTTTATAACCACTTTCACCTTCACATTTAAAAAAAATATATTTTAAATTGATATTCCAAGCAGTTTTCTGCATCATTTACTATACATAAACTAGGAGATATAAAGTGCATACAAATATGATTTTATTACCTAACATACTATATTTATGCATATTTAAGTCCTATATAATCAGTACAACGCAATTATTAATATATGATATACTAATAAGTAATACTTGAACTTGTTACAATGAACAAAATTTTATATTCGGCTCGATATTTGAAAAAAACAACCCCTTTATCATTTTTAATTGTCAGAACTAAAGTTAAAAAAATTTGTTCACGTAAATGTGTCGTATAAAATAAGAAACTGAAGAGAACTCTGAAATCTAATGACATTCTTCTTTGACCGCAATGAAGTTATGCTGAGTTATTTTTAAGCGTTCTGTTGAACTTCAATTCTATTTTAGAAATTATGGGAAAAACTCCTTTGTATAATTTTTGATATTGAATATCAATGGCTTGAATTATGTCTTCACCAGCAATTCAAAATCCTTACAGTGATGCACCCGACGTGATCGAAGCACACTTATTCTGGAATTAGATAACGAAAAACAGACGCAATTCATAAATAAGTTTAGCACACGTTTTTAAAGTGTTTCTGAGAAACCTGACCCATCACCAGGCGCCAGGGATATTACCAGTATTGAGCCACCTTTGGATGTTGATCATGGGTCGATAATGGTAGAAACATACTTTTTCTTGGCCAAACGCTGGGCTTGCTTTAACCATCGTCATTGAAGATCTTGTATCAGGCATGGGGTGGCCATTCGACTTTGCTCTGTTGGGGCCAATTTAATGCGTCACCCACGAATAGAAGCTTACATCGAGACCCTCTGAGACTGCAGCTCTTAAAGCTTTATCCACGGAGCGAGGTATTCATTAGAGTCAACCAGGAATTTACGCCCACATTTATGCATAGTAATTAAATCGAAATCAAGTACAGTGTAAGAATTATTATCATACTTTTTACTTCTTTCGATGAGACCGGTTTTATAGTTGTATCATCATTATTACCTAGAAAGTCATATTTTAATTAAAATATGGCTGGAATACACTTTTCAAAGTAATACTTAGTCCTAACTATCGTTTAATTCGAATAATAAATGAGCAGATCCTTTAATGTTGATTACTTTTTTATACTGCTTTTTAATATCTCTTTTATTTTATAACAGAGCCATGTTTCACTTTAGTATATAAATATATCAATTCAATGAAAGTCGTATGAAACTCGTCGTACCATATTATTTTATGGATCGTTAGCTCGAATATTCTCGAGCTTTTCACATAATCAGAAACGCTATAAAATGGATAAGTATACATATGTTTGTATTTGAAATGAATATATTTATCCAATATATTTGTGCAAAACATTGTGGTAATTGGATTACTTTGGCCTAATTTTACAAACAATTTAAAGATTTGATGTATGTATATAGTGAAAGTTGTTACAGTGTAATATAGCTACATTTTATATTCATTTAATTCTGAAAATAACTCAAACGTTGAACGTCAAAAGATTTACCTGCCCCGAGCGTGGTTTTAAATCGGCCTTTAACTGAAACATAGGTATTCGTTTAGCCGCCACAATGAATCCGCGTTGCTAACATTGTTGTTGAAAGTTTGAAACTTTGTTGCACAACCGGACAATATTTATGACCGTCTGAAAAGGCGAAGGATTCTAAAAGCGTTCAGAGTTAAACTCGCGTTATAATATTTTTAGAACCTATATGCGAATGGTAAAAATTAACCATTCTCTGTAAATATATACGTACGTAGAGCGTAGGTATACAGTTATACACAAATCGGTTGCGGTATGCGTAAACATTATAATGTAACAAATACGCCGATTCGCGTGAATTTAGCCACTGTTTAAATAAACAGGTGAAAAAGACGGCCAATGGTATTAATCTCCCGTGACAGGTACACGCATGTGGAGAGTGCTTGTTAAACTTGACTCGTTTTTAATGAACACATAGAGCGAAGATCTTGTAATAAATACATGGACGATATTAACTAACGTGGAAAAAGCTAATAAATACGTGGTTATGTTTTACGTTAATTGTTTAAATTTTATTGTGAAAACACGTCATCGAAAAATTTATACTAATCCTATAAAACATTATTATCATATATCCTTTAATTTTGAACTAAACTCTTCAAGAGTTAGGTTTATTTGCTGCAATATAAACTCAGCAGATAATTAATGTTCAACTTATTGTCTGATAAATATATTTTTACAATAATGGTGGGTGCTTAATTAATTCGTGATCCTAATCGTTAGAACAAGTTCGTAGAAGAATGTATGTGGTTATATCTTAAAGTGGGAAATTGCCTTTTATGTAAGGTTATATTATTCGAAGATACAAAATGTCGATATGGATGTGTGAGATTCTTGATAGTGATGATATTCGTAGTAGCTCTTTTTCTGTTTTAGTTTCTGTATCCTTGTTGCAAATTTGATATGCTGATGAATCAAAGTATGAGATCTAGCGGAATCACGTAGCAATATATACTAAGTATGACTGATTCCGCGTAATTTAAGAAATGAGCGCTGAATAATTATAATTCTAATGATAAAGAACAGACTTTGAAACATTTCTGTTTTTGAATTTTGTCAGTTCGTGCTGTACCCGTTTGTCTATTTTTTTTTACATTTTCTGTGGCGTTAAGATTCCTAGTATATTGCGAGTGCTCAAAAAGTTATTTGTGGATTAGCTTCAACACCGTTAATCAATATTTTTTATCAAGAGCATATACATATCTATTACAAATCGCCAGTATGATATTTATCGAACCAGTTCTCAGCCTTATAATTCCCTGACAAACAATACCCTCACCAAATCAGAAATCTAAATTACTTGTGGCCTACGCCGCATTGTGTTTTAGTTTGAACTCGTACAAAAGAAATACGTAAATGTTTTGTCAATACCATTATGCATAAAAGCCAAAAAGCAGATTTGAACTATAAAAACCATTGTGAAATAAATAAAATATATGATTATTAACTACGAACGTTTTGTTACAATTATTCTGTTTCGACCGAGTAAAAATCGGCCATTTTATATCAAATAACCTAATACACATGCATACCAGGGGCGTATATTCAGGGTGTGCTAGGTGTGCGGCGCACACCCGCAAAACCATCTAAAATATAAATTTAGAAATTTAGAAAATTTAGGGCGTAAAGCGACATCATTTTGCATACAGTAGTATGCAAAATTATAAAATTTTAATATGCAGTGTATAGTATGCATTGGTATTTGTCATTCGCTCTGAACGTTTTCGCGCGAGCGATCGTTTTGGAACAACACATATAACGCGCCGACCTTGCGCGCGGCCGCCGACTAAAGTAAATTGTTCCGAGATTTAACGGCTGAAGTCGATCTGTAGGCTGGCAGCTCTCAGTAGTAAAATTGGTCTCGAATTTGGTGCGCGTACTTCAAAAACTCTTGCGTCCGTCGCTGCTTTTTTATTACATTATATCACAATAACAGGTCACTCATTATTTATATTTTGGCGTAAAATAGTTTATTATCTTATTTACATATGATCAATATTTAATTTTCTATTCTAGATTATATTTTTTTATTTACCCCAATAATGATGAAGAATACTGTTGAAGATATTTTGAATAATCCATTTTAAAAAAGAAGTTATGAAATTAAATTGAAGATAATATTAAGGAAGAAGTAAATTCAGCAAATTTTGTCGCTATTATTCTTGACGAAACTTCAGATATAATGACGAACTCACAGCTCTCAACAGTTTTGCGTTTTGTTTATGAAGATAAAGTTTACGAGCGGTTTATTGGCTTTACAGACGTTAGCTCTGATAAAACAGCCGATGGCTTATTTTGCCACGTTGTAAATATAATTGAAGAATTTCAAATTCAAGAAAAATTAGTTGGACAGACTTATGATGGGGCGAGTGTAATGAGTGGGCATATTAATGGTTTGCAAGCCAAAGTACTCGAAGTTTATCCACTGGCCATTTTTACACACTGCTATGCTCATATGTTGAATTTAACATTACAACAAGGTCTTTCCAATATAAAAGTGTGCAAATCATTCTTTCAAACTTTAAATGGATTGTCTGCATTCTTTTCGAAATCTTCCAAACGAATAAATGCTTTACAAGAGTTTTTAGCTAAAAGACTTCCTTCTGTTACACCTACAAGATGAAATTATACATCACGGTTAAGTAACACAGTGCGAAAATACAGAAATGAATTTACGGACTTTTTTCGAGACGTCGTGAAAAATTGTGAACTATGGGACCCCGACACTGTAATAAAAGCACGAGGTTTTCTTAGCTTTTTGGAAGATTTTGAAACAAGAAAACTTCTCCACATATTTTCAAACCTTTTTGGAAAAACTGATGTGTTATACAACATTTTACAATCCAAATCTTTTGACATATTATATTGCTGTAAGAAAGTTACCGAAATTTTGCAACAACTCAGACATGAACAGGAAAATAATTATGAAACATTATGGGATTCTTATGTAACGGAAGAAAATTATCCAAGACTGAGTAATGATTTGCTTGTTGAAGAAAAGCACGCGTTTAGCCAACTATTTAATACAATAGTTGATAATATATGTAAGCAAATTGAAAACCGTTTTTCTTCAATGTCCAAATTGGAATATTTTCCCCTTCTGGAGAAAGAAAAATATGAGCAATATAAAGAAAAATTTCCAAATGAATTACTTACCAAACTGCAACAATTCTATGGAGCATTATTTGATTATATAAGTTTAAAAAATGAGCTTGCTGTTCTTTATCATTTACCTAAATTTGCAGAGAAATCTGTTCATGAGCTTGTACAATTTATGAACACAAATAATCTTGAGTCAGGTTTTCAGGAAATAGATAAATTAGGCAAACTAATATTAACTCTTCCAAGCAGTACTGCTTCAGCAGAACGTTCATTTTCTGCTCTGAAACGAATTAATAATTGTTATCGAAGTACCCAAGGCCAAGAAAGGCTATGTGGCCTTAGCTTGATTTCAATAGAAAAAGGGATCCTTATGGATATTAAAAAGAAGAGCACTTTTTGTGACAGCGTGATAGAAAAATTTATGATGAAAGAAGGAAGATTAGATTTTATATATAAATAATTATAAGTTTATGTTTATTGGAAATTTGATATTTTTATATAATAATATTTTAGATTAAGTTTGATGTTTATTTATTTATTTATATATGGGAAAAAGCTGTAAGGCAGTTTAGGCATGTCAAAACCTCGGCTAATAAAAATGAAAAAATGTACGTTTTTTTTATTTTTTATAGCACACCCAATATTAACACCCACCGTACGCCACTGATGCATACTGTTTTTTTATTATTTTTTAATTTTTTAAAAGGCTAGGAATATGTATGTTTAGCAACGCGCATTACCGTTCTCTGTTAAATAAAATAGCAATCCCCTGTCAAAATATAACATTTAATTTTGAAACAGATCATTACTGACCATTTAAAATAGTAACATAGCATATTTCAAAACCTAATATAAACAAACTTACTGACCAAATAAGCACAGGTATATCTACATATATTCAGCCAAATCAAATTAATCAACATTCTTTTTTATACATTTAAAATTGAATTTTATTATGAGACATTTATCAAAATTTTTTTTTATTATTTATTTTGCAATAATTAATACAAACCACTTATATTATATATAATATATACATATTTTTCTCAATATCACCAGATCTAAAAATCCGATTCTTCTCATCTTACTATGTAAACATATTTTTTGCATTGATTTAAAAAAATAATGTATCATATAAAATATTGCGTCATTTAACAATTCTTATTTTTAAAATTCAGGGGACCTACTTCATCACCTTCATATTTCATCAATTTTCAGTTATAGAATTAACAATCCTTGTCACAACTGACCTCACATTAAAAAAATGATTTAAACTATTCTTACATTTAGAAGCATCTACGATTTATGTTACGTTGAAAACCACTTTAATTCATACATAAAATTTTCCTTTTTATTTTAAAACTTTACCAAACGGCCGCTAGATGTCAATGACGTAGCCACCTTGACACACTTACGCGTGACGTCATACTTTCGGTAACGAAGCGGCTAGACGCCAAACTGGACCCTTTCACCCAAACATGTTTTGTATTATTCGATATATTATCAATAACTAAGCAGCTAAGCTCTCTCTCTGTTTATTTTCGATGCATTTATCTTATCGGTTATCGATTCGACTCTGCTACATGTTCACTAAAACCATTGGTTTTCCATCGTTTCACTAATAAACCACAAACACGTAGCGCGTATTACGTCAATTGTGTTACATTTGTACACAATGCGCTCAACAAAACATTTTTATTTGGTCTGTTCTAAATCCGTTTGGCGTCTATGTACCGAATATGGTCAATTGACGTTTAATTTCAAAGGCGCTACGGTTTCATTGCACTCTAAACACGTTTGACCTTGATACGTATTGTTCATAAAGAATAAACACTTTTATGAATCAGTTATGAAATCATCAAGAGAGTTGTTTTCATTGTGGTATTTTGATTTATAATATCTAATATTTTTTCGCAGTTTCTAGACTTAAGTCTCTCACCTGCTTGACGAGGATTGGTGTCTGTGTGTGTTAACACGCATCACCTTTTAATTATTATTTTATTTATTAGAGTTTAAGAAATATTAACTGGAATTAATCAAACAAATCAGCTATTAAGCCATTTGCATGATTTTGTATTCGTTCGCGGTGTCTATTATTAAGCCTTTCGAAATGATTTTTAAGTGTGTCTATTTTTAGATCCTGATGCAACATCGAATTGCGAACATACCAAGGAGCGTTTGCTGCGATTCTCAGTGAAATATTCTGCTGGGCTTGTAATTTTTGAGGGTATTTGCGAGTATTTATAATGTATCCCCACACAGGGGATGCATAAGACATTGCGGGTCTGATTATTGCTTTATAAATTAGCAGTTTATTTTTTATACTTAGTTTACTTTTGCGGCAAAGAAGGGGGTAAAGCTTAGCTCTTGTGTATTTAACTCGATGAATTAGAGTGTCTATGTGTGGTTTCCACGAAAGTTTAGAGTCTAAGGTAAGACCTAAGTATTTGGCCTTATTATGCCATTCTATCGGTTTATTATACATTTTAATTTTGGCTAAATTTTCTATAGCAAAGGCTTTTTTTCTTCTAAGAGAGAACATTACTGCGACGCTTTTTAGTGGATTTGCAGTGACCAGCCATTTGTCGAACCATTTTTCAATATTTTTTATTTTATTTTGAAGTTTAATTACCGCTCGATGAGGATTTTTATAGGTACACAAAATAGCTGTATCATCAGCGAATAGAGCAGTTATGTCGTTACCGCGGTGCTTGGTTGGAAAGTCGCTCGTAAATATAGTGAATAATAAAGGACCCAGTATTGAACCTTGGGGCACTCCAGCAGTTATAGGTCTGGGATTTGACAAATGATTTTCAAGTTTTATGTTGAAATTTCTCCCATTTAAAAAAGAGTTGATTAGTTTAATTAAATTAGCAGGGAATTTGAAATGTATTAGTTTGAATATGATGCCTGTGTGCCAGACACGATCGAAGGCTTTGGCGATGTCCAGGAACACTACTCCAGTGGACATTCTCTTGTCAAAGCCCCTTTGGATATGTTTCACCACTCGATGAAGTTGATCAGTAGCAGAGTGTGCGTTTCTAAAGCCGAACTGTTCGTCGGGCAAGATTTTATTTTCTTTAACATGAACTAATAATTTGGCTTGAATAATTTTTTCGTAAATTTTGCTTGCAGCGGGTAGCAAACTTATAGGTCGGTAACTAGAGGCTAATGAAGGGTCTGTTCCCGGTTTGCGAAGGATTATTACGTTTGCTTGTTTCCACACCGTCGGGAAGTATAGGCACTCGAGAGAAGAATTAATTATATAATTTTGATTTATAAATCATTAGACTACATATATAATTACATTAAATTGTTACATTAGAAGGAGTTTGTGGATTACATAGTAGTTGATGATAAAAATACAAAACATACAATAACGACATAACATTTATTTTTTGTATCCGGAGTGACGTCTTTCTAGCAGATAGGATCATAAATTAAATAACATTAATTGTCATTTTAGTCACACGTTTCATTATAAATGCTTAACTATAACTATAGTTGTCCTATAGTTGCTTTTATATTCTTCACTATCACCTCTCGCAGGTACTATTCCCAGTTCAGTAGTAAAAAATGTACTACACCCAATTTGCTTTTTAAAACATAATAATAAACATAGCTATGTTTTATACATATTTATAGGTGTTAAATTTTACATTCAAGTCAAGCTTATAAAAAATCACCAGTATAATAAATTAAAAATAATGAACATTAAAAAAATATATAATCATTTTTAATATTATCATTTATGAATAGTTAAGCAGTTCGAAATATTTACAACTTTTTTGGCATATGAACACACAGCAGTAACCGAATATCACGAATAGTGAAGGTCAATATCGATTTTCTGTTAACTTATTCGTAAGTAAACAAATACAAAATAAAAAGCAAATGACTAATAGTGCCTTTATACCAAATAGCAATGATATCAATAAAAATACTTATGTGATCATTTAAGCCTTGAAAATGATCAACAAACACTAAGCAAAGTCATCTATCAAAGGCATAATCATTTGGATTGTGATAAAGAAAAACTGTGAGTTGATGTTGCCGATTTATGTTTGTTGCTATACTTGGAACTGTTTATATTAGTAAGCAAAAAAATATGCATTGATTAGTTGGCGCCGTATGCAATTGCATCTTCTCTATAAATAAACGAGTTCTGCGAACTTATAGAACACGTACTTTATTATTCATGCTATGCTATTGTTGACATATGAAACGTTTTATTTTGCAATAATGACAATCTCGATTGATACGTAATGATTTAACTATTATTTTTACTGTTGATGTTACCGAGTTGAAAATAATGAGATTTACCATTTATGGGCGCGAATTCGCTTTATATCTCGCGTGGGTAGAGGACACTATCAAAAGGCTAGAGAATAATGTAAACATTTTAAGACGCTGCAAAACTGGATTTATTGTTGAGTGAGCTGGTTTGCGTTCTAGGAGAATATATACATTACAGTGATTTCATTTAAGACTATTATGCGAAACTTGTAGTAATTTAATTCGATAAGGTACAGTGCAAATATGGTCGGCGAAATTTGTTAAAATAAGCTGTTCTTTGATTTTGGGTAGTAGCTGGAGTACAAAATGATTGCTTAAACATTTTAAAAATGTTTATGTTTTAATGACGAACAAATATAAATTGATGAAAGTCATTATAATAATATTAGATAAGAGTAATTTTAATAAAAAAATAAACATTTATTGTAGTCGCTTTGTATTATTCGATAAATTTACTCATCCAACCTTTCTAATGCCTCGAATCACATATGGGGGTCAGTCGCTTCGCGACCGTATTGCCAAAAGCCACGTACGGGGCTCTCACAAAAACTCTCACTTACGCTACGAAATAATATTACAATACTATTTAGGTATATAGTAATCCATGAATAAACGTTTAAAATTATTACCAGTTAAATAACTCTCTTATAAATTACTAAAATTAATGTAATTCTTTTAAACGCCGACGGAGGTGTCATTAGCCACTTGTGCTTTTGTATTATATGCAATTTATTATTTAATAACAATTGATAATTAGCTAAGAATTAGATTTTTTTAAAAGATATTTGGATGAAGGGATATTTAATTTTATATTGATGATATGGATAATATTATACATTTTGCTGCTTTTTCTATAAAATTGACTTAAAAATGTGTTAATATGTTTTAAATTATAACATTATGGAAGCAATCTATTGATTCGGAAAAATATTTTGTTACTTGTAAATTTGTATTAAATTAAGGACTTCTATATATTTTTACTATCGGGTGTAATAGTGCCAATTATATTCATTTTATGCGCAAGTATGCGCATTTACTGTAGGATTCTATTTTTCGGGAATATTTTTTAAATAAAAGTGTTTTGATAACCGTCAGTAGTTAAACACACTCTTTAAGAAAGCTTACTAGATATATTATTTAAAATAAGTTATCTTATTTTTAAAGCTTTCTTGTGGATTATGTATTGTTACTTTCGTCTACACATTCAAAATTAATATTTTGTTTTATTCCTGCGAGTTTTATGTACATAGATTTCTTAAAAGATGCAGAGGGACTTATAACGCGACTTAAAAAATCAATGCCGTATCATTAAAGTAAAGAGGTAAAAAAACGTTTGAAAGTTGAAATGAAATTAAATTTCAATTTAAAAAAAATATGTTTTTTGGTCATTTATATGGGTTTTTGAGGACACGATAACTGCCGTAGTTTTGAAAATAGATCTTGTAAATAACTCGTTTTAGTTCGTTAGCCGACTTTATTTGCCACCTTGTCCCAAAATGCCGGGTATAAAAAATGCAAAAACTAAAACATATTTATAAAAAGAAATTTAATAACTCTGTTTAAAAATCTTAGAGGAAAACAGTAAAAAGGTTCTTTAATAGATATTAAAATAATATAAAAAATGAAAATGAAAATTTTATCTACTTTTCTATAGAAATTTGGTCCTACAACCAATAATTTTGTTAATTCTTTTACCCCAGATTATACTTTTTTAAATCCATGCATACGATAATCTTTTAAATATATATTGGTAACCACAAAATAATACTTATGTTTTCGCCCGCCAACAAATTTTTTTTTGAAAATTTGACGGTTATAACTACGCGTTTATTTTGTTTCTTTGGCATTTGGACCGGCTTATACTATGCCCACGAATTGTATCATACGCTATTTGTGCCAACATTGCATTGACCTGTTAACATTAACTGAGAGATTAATACGCATCGAAATTTGCCGAGCTTGTTCGATTAATATAGCGGCTTTATCGCGCCAGTTAAGATTAACAAAACTTGCGAAAGTTGCGCTAGTCATTTGCATTAATGCACTATTACCATAATTTATTGACTTGTGTATCCAATAGACCGGTGAGGGTATCGCGTAACCGCAAACTTGAGCTTCAGGTGGTAGTGGTTTATTTATATCGATAATTTAATAACATACATTAACGAATTGACATAATCGTTGCGCAACGTAACTGTCCAATAAAAGTTCGCAAATGTATGAAGACCCAATTATCATAGCTTCATAGCCATTTTTTTTTGAAACGATAAAGATCTGACTGCTGGTGGCTGCCTTCACGGTTTGTCGAGATGCGAACACAATGGGGAACAGGTTTTTCAGGCATGCATATAATAAAATATATTGTGGAACAATGGTGTATATGTGTGTGCATGTCATGGCGCACTTGGTAAATGTGCCGCGTCAGGCTACCGTGAAAGTCACCATACATTATTTCGTTCACGTAACTATGCATGCATGTACTTTCTTATGCAACGCTGCTCTTGGGGTTGTTGTATCTGTGTCCGCTGGCGAACTTTGACCCTCAATTGGGGGTTGCATTTTGCGCATGTGCGGCAATCTGTCAGAAGAGCAGCAGCTGTCAGGGTGACAGCGAGGAGGAAGCTGCAGACACAACAGAGCCACGTGTCTGGCATTGGTATATTGATCCGGAACAGATGATGGACCCGCGCGTTGGGTTTAATTTCGTATGGGGTGTGTTGTTTGAAAAGCGTCTTTACATTTATTCGTATTCTTTTAATACATGTAAATGTTGCATTTTGTCTATTAATTTCAGTAGTGTATCATTTGATTATGTTTTAAGCGGTTAAATCATAGTTTTATGCCCTAAGATAAAACTTTTTATATATTTTTATTCACAGTCCTTTTATTTTGATATTATGATACAGTATCCATTTATATCCTGTTCACAATGCTTAAAATATATAGGGATATATCATATATATTGTTTAAATGTGGTGAAACACCATTACTAATATATACAAAAATATAACGGGTTTCATAAAAGGAATAAAAAAACACCTTCGTACATATAGAAATAAATTATAATATTAAGACTTTATTATTGTATATTTTTATTTTTTCTTTCTGTTATGTATTTTTTATATATTTTTATATATGTTTACTAAATTTGTTAGATGTAAAGATTAGCTATTAAGCTAAATAAATTAATAAAATAAATAAATAATAAATAATACATATCATATCCACATTGAATAAAACAAACCGTTTGTACCAATTAATAGTATTAATTTTAAATACTTAATAATATATTTATATCTTATAATACATTGATTATAGTAGACAATTTTGTATTTTTAATTTTGAACCAAAAGTCCATTGGGGATGCTGTCTGCGCAGCCTCCTCCCTGACCTGGCATTTTGGGTTCAATGCTACGTTGAAGGATATTCGCATTTTCGCGATGCTCAAGAAAAAATTCAAGGTGCATGTTAGTGCTATTACGTTACGCAGAAAATTCATATATAGCACAAATGAAATGCGTCATGTGAGAATTTTAAATTTTACAAAAACAGGTTTTAGAATAAAAATCATATCCATAGCAATGACATAATACGACATTGACAGCGATCGAAGGTCAAGTGTATTTCATCTTACACTCTCACCACACACATCAATAACATCTTCAATTCTCACTTAATTGGAATGTGGGATGAATTAAACCAATTAGATGAAATCATGCATGTAGTTTTTTAATTCATACTCTCATTTTTTTGTAGTTACGTAACTTTTTAATAAATAAAACAGGTTTTTCGCTTATTATTTAATAGATTAATCCGTAGTTGATTTAATGGTGGATTAAAAAATACTTTCACTTAATATATATTCATGTCATACAGTAAATTCTATGTTAGAACTGGATTTTCATGTAACCGTTGAGGTCAAGAATTCTCGGTGATATCATTGGTGTCGCGTTATTGAATCAGACGTGCAAATTGAAGCAATGTTTATCTTTTATATGTTTATCACATTCCGCGGGCGTCGACGATATGTAGATTGTTCAACGGTAGAAGCTTTCGATCAGAGATAAACTTTAACTTTGTTCATCACGGGTAGCAGACAGAAACATCCGCTGCGAAATTAATTAACGCTTTTATTATAGTGAGTCAAAAGGCTTGAAATCGGTCTGACACACAGGACTCGAAATGGTCACAGACGCAAAGGTCAAAAAATACGGTCGATATCGCGTGTCCAGAATACACAAGCACTGCTACTGACCAATCGATGAAACAGGCCACATTATCGTGGACGTTGAATCTACCCCACGGCTTTGGCTCGGTTGTGTAGTTTAGAGGGAGATAGAGAGGCCTCCTTTTGTGAGGAATTTCGTTGCTTCTCAAAGATCGCTCGCCGAGACGGTCATTCTCGGCAAGGCCTTGAATTTTAAAATTTACGAGCAATACTGATTTGGTGTTGGCATTGGGTACGACCTCTCATTGTCTCGCCAGAGTGTGTATATAAAATAATAATAAAAAAAATGTATTAAGTAAGGAAATATGCCCGAAGGAAAATGTTCTATACGCGCTCAATCCATGTATGATAATAATTATAATCTTTAAATGCCACGATCTAGAATAGCTAGAATATTAACATGGTTGGGTATCGCTATTCTTAATTGATCTGAATTTTTTATCCGAACTGGCGCCATTCAACATTTTTTGTTTTATTCCTACTGTATAATTTATGTTATCAATCGCGGTTTTTTTTATCAGCTTAATTGCATATGAATCATGTAAAGTGCACAAAAAGATAAGCGATAACGTAATATTTTTTGGTGTGAATTGAAGGTAAACTTATGTTTTTGAGTAGCAGTGAGCATATGCGTTCAATGTTAACCGAAATAACTACGTAAAATCACCCCATATTTTTCACATCCCAGATGTGTATTTGAATGATTGTACAAAAAATGGTATAGTTTGTGGGGGAAGTAGAGACTTAAAAAAATATATGTTTGCACTTAAATAATATATAAGACGTAGAACCGTATTGATTTTTTAATAAGAACGATTCATGTAAAATAAGTAGGTTTTTACGGTAACCCGTAGAAATGTTATATCTTATAATATTCGTATCATATAGTTACAATTTAAAGACAAGTTTAATTTGTATCATTCATCAAATATTTATAATTTAGGTTATCTCAATTTCTTCTTCACGTTTTATTTTATATTCTTACATTTATATACATTTTTAATTGTAATTATTAAATTAATTATTGTTTATAACGTATAAAAAAATGCATTTCGGTTGTAAAATCAGACATGGAGAAACGAAAGTTTGGGCAGTCTCTATATAATAAATTTTCATGACTGGACTATTTTTTCTCTTGAATTGCAATGTTAAACGTTGACGGCACGATTTTATTGGTTTTGACGTGGATTTTTGACTTCTGAGAAGTGATAATTATTTTTGCGCCCTCCTATTATATTCGGCTTAGATATTCCTCGTTTGTTTTTCACTCATTGAAAATTGTAATATTGCTAAAAAATCGTGAATTATATTGTAGCTTCTTATCTTTCCATATTTTGAGTCCATTGAGTTCATAAGACTTGATTATATTTTATTTTAATATTATATGTTCATTTTAAATAGTCTAGCATAATACTTACTATTATAAACTCTATAACGAAGGTTAATAAATTCTTTAAAGGAGTTTTGTCATTTTGCCGTTAGAGCTTAGGCAAGGAATCTTCTTATGTTTCTACAATTTTTTGTAACTTTTTTGTATAAATATTCACTATTAAACTTTCACTTACGTAACAACAGGTTCGTATGTAGTCCTGCCACCCCTCACAATCATTTGACATGAACTACTTTAGAGTTATGCAATATTATACTCTTAAATAAAATCAAAGCATATCGTCGTTCGCATAAAGTGCATAGTTTCAAAAAATATATTTATTATTTTGCCTAACGCAGAAATAATCTTAGATAAATATGCAATAATACATCAAACGACCACTCATAATCTTCATGTTTTAAATAACTTGTACAAGATCTAAGCATATGGGAAGAAATCGCGTTTTAGTGGTTTAATAATATTGGATATTAGCAAATTGTAAACGGCATAAATGACAAAAGAAAATTTCGCTTTTAAATATAACCGACCGTTTAACAAACACAAAAAGACAATAAACTGTATAATAGCAGGTATTGAAACCTGAAATTTCACGGTTACTATATGTATGCAACAACATACACAAGCACCTGTCTGACAGTTAAACTATTCTAATAAAATCTCTATATATAAAAAAGTAAACGTGTGTGTGTGTTTCGGCATAACTATGGAACGTCTGAAGCAATTTCAACCAGACTTTGTACACATACTATGTATGAATTACGATCTGGGTTAAACATCTCTAAGCCCGTAGAGCAGAGGTGACATGAAAAAAATTATATTGGTATCAAATTCATAGTTTTCGGGGTCGCTGAAATAAATAGTGACACTTCAGAAGCCGTTTAAATATAAGTTAACAATTGAAATGACAATTAAGCTCAGTATTACTTAAACTTTTACTGCAACTGGAGCTTTCCACTTTTCTGAAGCCCTGAACTCGCATCCAGCGGAGCTAACGCCAAATGCAGAGAAAAGCAGCAGCTTCCACTTCGATTATCAGATCTGGCATAGCTAAGAAAACACTAAAGGCACCAAGAGTTCAACTCGATTTAAGACTTTATATATATTTATTATAATATCCATTTGGCTTAAAATAATTTATAAATCTTTTCCTTAAATCATTGGCTACTATATATAATACATATGTAATGTACACATTATATATTAACACTTATTGTATACGGTGTTAAAAATTGAGTTACCCAAAAAGTTAACTACAAAAGTTTAAAAGTATCCACAGAACGGAAGTAAACCGTCGTCCCAAGTTGAACATAATGTCATAATTTTAACCGAAGCACGCGACGTTAAAACGCGTTATCTCCACTTTCGAAGTTGGATGGCACATACTATCACACATGAGTGCTGTGTCGAGGCGCGTATCGCATCGAATGTAGAAAGGAGAATAATAAAAAAATACGAAAACAAGAGAGGCCGGCCGGCGAGATGAGAGGCGCTTGCGCGGAGGGGGCGAGGGAACGAGGGGCCCTCAGGCCGAGCCTCCGAGTCAGTATCGAGCCGCCGAGCGAACTCGACGCCGGATGGGCGAGCGCTCCGAGCGCACGCCGCCGGGGGCAGAGTCCCCCGGCCCCCCGTCCCCCGCTACCCGCCTTCGGGACCGTGTAACATTCTACGAAAGAGTCTGGAACACCGGCTCTCCCAACCGATCCGACTCGGACGCCCCCGACGTAGTAGACGTCGCAGATATCGAGAGAAGACTCAGGGAAGAGCAGAGAAGAAAGCGAGGAGAGAGTCCCAAATTCGACGTTAAACTAAAACCGACCCCAAGATCTCCGGCAGATCTGGCGACGGGCGTCAAGCTGGTAACTTTTGAGAAGATCACCGTTCAAAAATCATCAGGAGACGCATATTCTTCGAGCGTCAGAGTCGAAACGGTCAGCAGGACTCCATCGGACGATAAAGGCATATTCGAGGATTCAGCTTATCAGAGCCAGAGTCAAGCCGTCCATAGTTCCAAAACATCATCAAAATTCCCATCCGACGAAACCTTTTCTGCGAGGAGCCACCATGACTACAAGCAGCATTCGTTCCAGAACTTGGCTGCCAGGATGGAGTTCGTTCGCAGCAAGTCCGAGTATGACTCTCACATCGCCGAAATCAGAGGTAAATTGAAGCCGGCCGGTTAAACAGCTGATAAGGCCCGGCTTTTTGATCAGCTGAGTTCAGACCTCTCCGTATGCGCAAGCACGCACCGTGCGTTTTGAATCAATACGCAAAGGTCGTACGTTTAATTCCGGGTAAATGGTACAAAAACATGGATATACTTTACTGCCATAACAAAATAGATAATCTCATCTTCATGATTAAGATATTGGCTTACAACCACCGTTTGGCTAATTTTTTTCTAACAAGAAATCAAAACTTTTCATTTATTGATCTGATGACATATTTTATTTGGTCAGTCCTTCTACGCATCTATTTATATATTATTATATATCTGAATAACTATATATTTTCCCTTCAAGCATTTTAACAAACATTTTTGTGTTCAGTCTATCATCAAAATAGTAGACCAGCAGTACACGCATGTTTATCTACAGCAAGTAAATTAGCATTTAGACCGCGTACACAAAATGCCATGCAATTGATTGTTTTTTATATTTCATTGTTTATTTGTTAATAATCGGTCAATCACACGTAAATGAGAGGTCATTTGAATAATTAAACAAAACAACAATAAACAATTTGATTGCGCTTAAGTACGAATTTAAATATAATGAAGGTAAACTAGCGATTTAATGCCATAACCACAAAAATTCGAGAACAGATGTTCTACTATGTGAATAGATTCATAAATTTTCAATCAAGTTTTCTATTAAAAGTTCGATTATAAAGAATATTTATTATTTTTCATACAAAAGAGACTAGGTATTTTTGGTATAATAGTTATAACTGTAAATCAGTTTAAATCACTTATTTATAATATATTAATTTATTATAATAAAATCTGCAATTAAGACATTATATTAAGGAACGAAACTAGGGCCCATTTCGCACGAATAAAATATATGTACCTACAACCGTTTATTATCATCGATAATTCGTCAATAATTTCACATTCCTCTAGCTTATTTTAGCTGTGTACTAAAACACAATTAACCTATTCATAGATAGATCGACAGTTAAATGATTTTTATTAATTTATAATCAGTAAATAATCCATTTAAATGAGTAATTCATGATTATATATGATTATTACATCGAATTTAATTTATTATTTTTTTTTTATAGATATTTTCTCTAGATATTACAATGCGTCATTTAATTTATAAACGCAGTTAAAGTTGAACTGATTTATGATATTTGATCTTATAATTTATTTTGACTATCATTGAGTTCGTTACGTAGATTATTATAATATTACAATGTAAGATATAAATTAATTTCATTAAAATTTCACGGCACACAAACTCGAGAGGGGTCATGTCCCACTTATTGCAAAGGGGAATAATCTAGAATCGCCCTCTTCTCAGAGAAATTGCGTAGTTCCCTTAACGATTTTATTCACACATACATACTTCCGCACAATTGCGCGTTTTCTCACCTCTGTCAAGCTATATACATATATATGTACATTTTTAATTTATTTATAATATCTAGGTTCATTTGTATTTATATTCTAGTTACGAAATGCTCTCTGTATGTAAAATAGTTGATACGTCGAACGTAGCCAATTAGCATAATTATGCAAACGGCGCTATGACTTCACCTTTTTTCGGACTACAGGTACGAAAGTGATTCCCACCGTGCCACACAAACACACACACCTGAGTACACGGTGACCGTGGTGTCGGCGACGATTAATCGTTTGCATTCATAGCCAAGGACTGTTTCCATTCGGCATGTGGTTGCGACTGTCGGACATGATGTCATCTCTATATGTATTAGTTGTTGTTATCTGCACATGCATGTATATGTATAGGTAGACAAGTGCTTTTTGGATGTTTGATCTAATGCACACACTGATCTGGAGTTGCGCAAATATGATCTTTGCCGATTCAGGGTCTGACGGTGTCGAGGTCTTGTGTTTAGTCGTTTTAAATCTAAAAAGTATTTTATTCGGTTTCAGTGATCTTGAATTCACAATAATTAAAATATGTCAATAAAATAATTTACGCAATAATTAAATACAAAGTCGTATCGAAGATTGAGTTGAACTCTTTGACCAGATCGGACGGTCAACAACACTACCAGAAGAGTGTTGATTTCGTTCACGTAAATCTAGTGCACTGGCCTTTGTGTCAGTGGTGTTTATTTTTGTTATAAAATGTTAACTAATATTGTGCAACATTTTGAATAACTTGAAATACTTGAAATCCTCTTTCCGTGTCTGCGTCAGAATTATCCAGTTGTCTCAGAAGTGGGTTAAACTTTGGGTTTTAGACATGAAGAGGGAAGCCGTTTTTTTATGCTCATGGTTTTGAGTTTTAATAAACTGAGTAAGTCCAAATTTAATAGCTCTGGATGCGCCCTTTGGGGTGCCAAAGGAGATTTTGTGCTCGCTCACTTTTTGCTGCAACGGCCAATTACGACAGATAGGCGTTAGTTGTATCCTCTACCGTTTTTTAATAATAAGTTTGGTACTGCGATTAACCGTTGTGTTGTAGTTTTGAACGGATTGGAAACGTATGACACTTGACATTTGAACAGGCTTAAAGCGTTATTGTGATGTACATATTTCGGGATGCAAATTCCTTGAAATTAATGACCGACACTTCAATTCAAATACATATTGTAATATATCCGTCTATTGTAACGTACGGTGTGCGCCGAGCTCTAATCCATTGTTTTATGGTAGCTTTTTTACAAAGGCCTACCGACCTGCCGGCGTTTATAACTTAATATGCGAGAGATTTTGTTTTTCTCGTTCAGTGCATCACTAATTGTTTAATCGTTGAACTCGACACTATTACGCAAAATTGTGTTTTAATAGTCCAATGGTTTAAAGTACACATTACTATTGATTCTGTGGATTGTTCTCGTTGGAACCGGAACTGAACCAAAAACGAAATGTCGGAACGAAAACCGGAGCTGAATCGAAAAAAAATATCGGTTTATTTCGGTTCGATCCATGTTCAAGCACGCAGACAAACACAATTATCTATTTTAACCATGTACAATTATTAGACATAAAAAACATATTTTAAAACTTCGGGAGGAAAATAAAAATACATATCCTAATTTATACAAAATTGAAATGATGGTTTCATGAACTGCAGTAACACAAGTTAGTGTTGAAAGGTCTTTCTTTGGCTTAAAGTTTATTTTGCGAGACAATCGAAATAATTTTTCTGATATCTAACAATTATAGGTTATAAGTTGCTGGATATATGTAATGTATATTATATAATCATCGTAAAATATGCGATTTGATGAAACATGTAAAAATGATTTCAGATTTACTTTCTATGAATGCTTTTATTATTTCTAGACTTAAAAGTTTATCATATATCGATGATTGCCTTATTTTATTTAATTAATCATTTTCTTATATATGCGAGTATTAGTCAATAAATGAGAAAATCATATTTATTACATTTTAATGTTCCTTTAAAAAATAGTGTTATATTATAGAGCATATTTTTCCATAAATTTAACTGCAATTAATATTATCCGTTCCGGTACTAACTTTTAAAAACGAGTTTATGTTTTCCTACAATTAAATAAATGATAATCTAGAAACTTAATTAGAAGTCTTTTTATAAATCTGAAAGGAAAACTTCAGCATCACAATAGTACTGTTTTTGTTATAATTTTCAAAACGTAAAGAAGTAGTTATAATAAATTGGTGTAATTAAGAGCATTTGAAAAACTATAAAAAATGATTATGTACTTGCTTTACAATTTACATAATTAAACCACAACACGAATAATCAAGTATTTGAACTTAAAAGGCATAAAAAAATATGTAATGAAATTATTAGAGGTAATCGTTAATCAATACTGCGTGTCAAAACTTTGGTGACACACGAGAAAATTTACTTTCCTTTCATTCAAACGCGATTTTGCTCCAAAAACATTTTCTATGATGTGTTTTTACCAAAAATAGTATGTTATAATAATACTGTAAACATAAAATAATCGCATAAACGTGATTCCACGACATATAATATGTATTTCTAACATATAATATAGTAATTTTCTTTAGGTATAAACAAATTATTATAATACGTTTATGCATTTTAAACCTTGTTTTTTTAACGTATATTTGAATTGCACCTATAAACATTTTATGAAAATAATAAATCTTTGAATGAGATAGTTAAAACTGTTAAAAATACCACATGCTGATAATTAAAAACGTTACATCATTTTTATATAAACACATTACGAGTGATGACTAGACATAGCAAAAGCAAACATTTTCTGATGTGTGTAGTATCATCAAGTTTTATAAAAAATGTTTATACTCTCACACACATAAGATTCGCACGTGTTTGTGTTATTTAATTATATTGCTGTTTTATTGAACCTGTTTTTTTAAAATTAGGAATTCGGTGAACACTTACTAACGAAAGTGAAATCAGTTACTAAGGAGTGTTAATTTATTTCTATCTATGTATTATGATCGATAACTCATTGACACTACTTGCTGTCAAATCTTATTTTTATTGTCTGTATTGTGATTATACATTTAAAAATAATTACAACAATGCCGTATTCATTATCTTCGAGCACTATTTATACGAGGTTATCATTATCACTAATGTCACGTATGTTGCCTTGTTCCTGGAATTATTCAACTTTAAACTTGAATTTTAAATACGTTTTACTTATAAGTATCAAGTTACTATGCATTATACGCGTAATCCTTTCAATACCTGCAATTTATACATAAGCGGATGAAATGACATGTCACATTAGTTTAGTCATACTTGTTAGAGTCACCATTAAGTACACTGTATAGTGATTGGTCAAATGGTTTATATCGTATCGCCTTATCGTCATGTTTCATCTAAAACTAATGAAAAAACTCAGGAGCTGATCAAATAAATTTGTTTTGAGATAAAACCTCTTGATGATATTGATTATTGCTTTAACGTTGGAATTTTAATATTTATTTATTAAGATGTTAAACTAATCGCGGAATGTGTTATTGTTATTATAATTAATAAGAACAATATTAATAAAAAAAACAACTTGATGCAACTTGACGTAACGTAAGTGTATGTTTGTAATTATTACTTCTCGTTTTATAACGTTATTATTAACCTTGAATTGACTACAAAGCTATAATTAATATCAGAAAATCTTTTTACTACCGGTATTTCTTTATTTCAAAAATTTAGTACTGAAATATTATTAGATTTTTATAAATTATGATAATATTTATTAAAAAAAAGAATAAAAAATATTCTTACTTTAATATTATATTATATATTAAAAAAACACAAAATTAGTATATATGTTACAGTGAATGTGTATTATCATGAGAGGTATATTTTCACTGGTCAATGACAGTTGCCAAACGTTCATTTGCTGTTAAACCCAAACCTAAACGAATTAACCAAACCCAACTTAAAATAACGAAAATTCTAAAACCAACTACAGTGAAATATTTTTGTTACGAATACCGAAATAACGAAATTCCCAATATAACGAATCTTCAATTTGTCCCTAAAAAACTTTTATACAAAATGTTCTCATTGTAACGAAGACTGATTTCGGTAAAACGAAATATTTTGATCCGAATTTAAGAATGACGTTACAACTTGACCAAATATTTCTTCGAATTCAGTTCTTCCTTGACTTGGTTTGACTGGATGTATTCACAAGCGACATTCAAAGTGTTTACATTACCGGTTTTTAACGTCTGGTCTAATATTTTCAAGCACTGTAAAATACAATAACTTTGCCAAGTACTGAACAAAGCGATTGTAGCTTATCCTCGGCTATCGTGTTTACAATGCATATGCGAAATTAGGTAGTCCGTCAATCATGTCATATGACGCTTAGAATACTTTGGCGTTAATACAAAAATTGTAAATTTACGAAGAAAATAAAACATTTTAATTTGTACGCTCAATACGTTGTCATTGAAATGTTTGATCTTTTACAATACTAATAATACAACGAAGTCCGTCAAAGCTGGTAACGAGAAGACAATTAGAAATTTATTATTCAGGTTCGTGAAAATTTTCACACATAATTTACGATTGTTTGTGAAGTAGTTCCATCATGTTTAAACCAGATGTCAAGATTGTTCTCTACCACTAGGCGTAACATATTGATTATGAGCCGGAATAAATATGTAACGTATGAAAATCATCTGGAAGGAATTTTATTATATGAGTAATATTTTCAAATAAATATTAGTCACCATGGACTTCACTGCATTTGGTGAGTCAAGGAACGAGTTTCTTAATTCCAATCAAAGAAGTTTTGTGCCGCTCTCTTTCTCGGTAACCGTTTCATAAATATTGTTTTGGATACTTCTTGACATTGTTCATAAAGTTTATTAATTTCATCGGTTGAAACGGGTGGTTTTCTAGTTTTTTGATATAAGTAAAAGCTTGCCTTTAAACTCCTCAGACCTAGTGCACATTGCAATATACAATAATTTATTAGTTGTTTTTGAAGCCATTTTCGATTAATTTTCACCGGGACATTTTGTACATTACATTGTACACCATATTATTTCAAAATACAAATTAATATTTTTCATACCCCTTTAATGTATGTTTGTACTTAATAAAATAATTTAACAAATATATTTTTTGTACGAAAAATAAAAACTCAGGTTTGAGGAAGTTAATAAAATTTAGTAAAAATAATCTATACATTTATAGAACGGTGTAAACGAAAACTTTTATAGTATCATTCGTTCAAGCTCAGATTGACATAAAAATTGCGGGTTCACGTGTATCCCAAGTGAATTTGCAATGCAAATGTGTAATACCTAAAACATAATAAATATAATAAAAAAAGTCAAAATGGATATTCGCTGTCAAGTGAGCGAAAATAATGTTAGTGAATTGACCTGAATATGTCAGGGCTAGAATGCGAAGTATTTTCATAAGTTGATATTGCTGAATAGGCGTGCGTTCATTTTACAACCATACGAGATTCACATCCTGATAAGCGTTCATATTCATAAAAATCTTATTTCAAACATTTACTAACGCAATGATGTTAATTAAAGACGTCTAAAACTCGTGCGAAATTATAGTTATTTTTGCGGTGGCATTACTGCACAATATATACGCGGTCAGTAATATATTCATCGGTTACTTAATTTGGCAGCGTGCAAATAAAGTGTATAATGCGAAATGTGCAAAAAATGATCGTTAACTACGCCCACGGGTAGTTTTTTTCTTCTCTCGATATGCGCCGAGACTGTGGGCGAAAGAACCGAAAGACGACATATACACGTATATAAATTTAATGCCGCTTGTCTGGAGCTTTTGCCATGGCTGAAGGACACAAACGCTTGACCTTAGAAAATTCAAGGTTTTCTGGAGTGACTCGGTCGTAAATTCATGTGTCGAATAATAAAAATTGACTGGAAAATATTAACTTGAAAGTACGACTTTAACATTTTAAGACGTATCACTAACTGTCGGGTATAATTTATAGCAGTAACAGTTTTCCATTTTACTATCAACTTTACATTTTGCAGCAATGAAAATTAAATAAATAAATAAGTTTTAGTTTATTTATAAAATATTACATTTTGAAGTGTTAGATAGAGGAACATAGAAGGAATTATGAAATGTGAGTTTATAAATAAAATTACACATTGAATTACTCATTGAAATAAAATATAGTATTAGCTCATTGTTTGTTTCTGTATGATTTTTTTTCTTGCGATAGTGCAACTCTATACATTTAGTCATTGCTGCACTTTTCAAGCGTTAATTTTACATATAATTAAGCCGTTAATTTTATATTTTGAAGAAAATTAAGATTAGAATTTTTATACGAATAAATGATTATTAAGTCAATGAAGAATTTATATTTTTGTAAAAAATGCAATACTAGTATCAATTGCAAAATAAAATAAACAGAGATTACTTATTTTTTGTATAATATATTATATATAAATAGTAACAAAGAAATATTCATTCAATGTACCGAAGAATCCTTGCGTGTTATTTATGGGAAACCCCTTTTTTTTGGTCGTAATGAGGGCTTTGTTTGGTTCCATCTTTTGCACTATTGTCTAGTAAGGGTTTCCCAAACTTTTTCAGCGACGGAACACTTGGCAAATCCGAAAATTTTGGCGGAACACTTAACTTATTTTTTAGTCTGGGTAATTCATAATAAAATAAAACATGTTATTAAAGAAATGTTATTAAATTTATTTAATAAACATCAAAATACTAATAAATAAAACTCCTAATGACTGATGATTTTGGGTTCTTAAATAACATTTTTTTTATATCAGGCACAATTTTGGTTAGTTGTATTTTCATATCTGCCGTGGCGTGGAGTCTATTTCTGTATTTTGTTTTTGTTGCAATATACTTCCCAAAAATCCCACTTCGCATAAATACGTCGTGGAAAACGGAAGTAAACAAATCAGAGCTTGTTTTGACACCTTGGGGAACTCTTCAGTCAGACTAGCCCAGACATCATTTAATGGCTGATATTTTTGTTTCAAATCAGAGTCGTTAACTAAATTCTCATAATCCCTTAAGCCCACTGGTTTTACTGTCACGGAAAATGGATTCCGAATCCAGGAATCGTCCTTACTAGTTTTCGGAAAATATTCCGAAAGAGTTATTTTCAAGTAATATAGGTGTTCTAAAAATACTTGTGAAGCTTTTTTATCTACTTGAAAATTTAATTCATTTAAACATTCATATCCAAGACAGGAAAACAATCAAAATTATTAGATTCTACCGATAAAATCTGAAATTGTAATTTTTTATCAAAAGATTAAATTTTATCTCTTCATATTAAAAATTGTAATACTTTTTTCTTGTAATTATAAGTTAACATCATTTTACTTTGTAAAAATATCCGCCAGATATGCAGATGTATCAACCAGGAAGGATTTGTTAAAAAATTTATAAAATGATGTTGCAAATTATTTTGTGCTTTCAAGAAGACTAATAATTCATTTCGAAGTTCATCAAGTCTTAATAGTACTTTTCCTCTGGATAGCCATCTCACTTCAGTATGTAATAAAAGTTCTTCATGTTCACTACCCATTTCATCGCACAAAATTTTAAATAATCTGGATTGAAGTGGTCTAGAGTTTACATAGTTTATCATTTTCACGACTACTTCATAACATTTTTTAAATTTGTGGAAATTTTTTTAGTCAACAGTGCATGCCTATGCAAAATACAGTGACTGCTAGTAGCATATCTAGTCACATAAATAAAATTCGTATAACAAGCACTAATATCGTGTGATTAATTAACAAAAAAAATATTGTTTAAATAGGATCAAATTTTAAAGTTAAAAAAAACAGCACCGACTTATGAAACTTTTCCCTCCAGATTTTATACACATCAATGTTGAATATTTAACATATATTTACAAGCTTATTTATCAGATTTATGAACAATTTTTATGTATTAGCAAGACTAACAATTTTTTTATTCTACTCTAAATTTTTGTGAAATATCTATTTAGGCTCCGCGGAACACCTATTTTGGATCCGCGGAACACCAGTGTTCCGCGGAACATAGTTTGGGAAACCATGGTCTAGTTGATCCTTATTGATGAACGATCATTTTTGGAACACGATCATTTTGCAACACGAATTTCAAGAATAGAATCCTCCACATAAGCATAAAAATATTTTAATAATTTGAAAATAAATCTAGCGAAGTTTAAAACTCGCTAAAAATATATTATTATTCATGCACTAAATATTGATTTGGGTTTCTTTACAATGTGTATATATTAGGTTCTTCCATATTAAGTGACCCATTTTTAGCCAGTCCGCAACAATTGTGATTGGAACAAGACGTTCGTAGTAAATAACTTATTTTTTTGTATTGTGTTCTTTATTTTTTTCTTATTTGTAGTAAAATTCGTCTTTTTCTTTTTTTAGACTACTATGCATATCGACAAAATATTAAGTATACTTTTTTCAAACTGTAAGACGTTGGTTTGAGAGATTTCTTACTGGCGATATTAACCTTTAAAATACCTCTATGTTATTGATGAAAAGTATTGAGAAATATTATTTAAGTTTATTTACAAACAACTTTTCGGATACACAGTTCTCTCATAAAATTTTCTGTTCCTGATCTGCTTTATACTATTTTAGATTTCCCTGGAAAGGTTCCTGAATTTTCCTGAGACTTTTTTTCTAATAATATTTCTTTTAACAGAAAGCGTTTTTTCACTAGTTAAATTTACTAACAACATTTATTGAAGAGAAATAAAGAGTCTGCTCCCATATAGTTTCTCAACTGTGGAAGTAAATGCATTACAAAAATTAAAGAGACAGAAAATATTTGGCAGCGTTGCCAATGTATGTTCATCTGCAAAGCAGATATTCATTGCATCGGCTACACATGTGTAATTAGACATACTAATATACTTGGTAATGCTGTGAAAGCAGCTGAAGTAAAAATGTTGGGCAGCAAGTCGAGAATTGTAAAAATCTTATATTCAAAGCACAAAACATCTGTTTACTTCAAATGCATTCAAGGTGATTTCACCCACGTCTATAAGCTGAAAGAGTGTTTTCTACAGCAGGGCTGAAATGATTAATCACCCATCATTGACATATTCTTTTGATTCAGTAAATTCACAATGGATATTTATTTATTTTTATTAAATCTTCTGTTGTAATCTGACTTGCGTAAGCCCAATGCGTTATAGTGGAGTATATAATTTAATATACAAATCTCTGCCTCGTTTTGTCCGAAACAATAGAATTTGTAAAAATTCGCGACTTATTTAGGCTTTGATTCTACGATATTGACGATTAGATAATGGGCCTAATGCTGTTTCAGTCAGTTCATCAATAGTGATAATCCAAATTGATGAACTGACTAAAACATCATTACGCCCTTATTGAGAACCATACAAGTCAGGTCAACTTTCCTTGCCGATTGATACCATATATATTTTTAATTTATCGGTAAACCTAAAATGGCAATCATTACTTATATAAATAAATATACTACCATTTAAAGTAAGGAATAACCACTTATTTACCCATAAATAATCAATGCGCATATTACTTTTTAATAAAGTGATTACAAAACTCACGAATGAACTATAATTTGCAATGAATATAATATACAATATTAAAAAAAACGTGAGTCACATTTAAATTCTTACAAAGTTAGTCACGCCTATAAGGTTGTAAAAATGTTGGGTTATTTTATAGCTTTTGAGACTTATGGTTTGTGCTTTTAACACACACGCATAAAATTTAGATATTGAACGTTACGCCTTGAACTCGACTGTGCGAAAGCCTGAACCAGTCTTCGTTAGTTTAACTTTGGTCGTGTTGCATTCTCGGTATTTATTTATGTGCGGCCGGCCAAGAATGCACCTTCGCAAGGATCGTATTGTCGTTGGCTTTCACAATCGTCACACAAATTACCCACAAAGCCAGGAGTTGAATTTCAATTTGGCATACTGATTACCCGCGTTACCATCCATCGAACGTTATTATTTTATAAATATAGATTATAGCAGATACTAGGGTACCTACGATCCTATTAAAAGTTTGGCGTGTTTGAGGCCACCGGGAAATATATTATATTTAAATTGTTTTTATGGTAATCGCATAACATTTGAATATTTCCGACGCGCTTTCACGCAATGTCTCCTCGTCAGTCGATGACCTGGAAATTGATGAATTTTCACGATACACACGAACTTCACAGTGGAAAATTCCGCCTAGCGACTAAGCTTTCTTATCTAACTCGCTTTTATGCATGTGTAAAATTATGTTAAGGAATGTTGGATTATTATTATTCTTTTTCTTCTTGTATTTTTAATACTAATTTACCTTGATTCATAAGCAGACAACATGTAGGATTTTGATGTATTTAAAAACTAGGATTAGGATATTAGTACACGTATCTAAAAAATATATAGACGTTTAAAAAACTATTCTAACGAAATATATCTATATCTACACATTAACGTTAAAAAACCGGATCGCTCTCCATAAAAGTGAGTCAATGAGATTGCTTGTTCATGCTTTGGTTGGTCGGTAAAGATTAAAGGATAATGCGCGGTAGCTATGATAATATTCACATTTATATACTAGGCGAGTTAAGATGAGCTTTCGATGTTTTTATAGAGACATTGCACCATAAATTGATAAGATAAAAACATCCGTCTGGAAAATTAATTCTGTCTCGCTTTAAACGTTCCACTAACATTGCCTTCATTTTCATCGCAGTTTTTACTGATCCAAATTCATTAGCAGCATAATATTGCTACAAACATTTCGAATTGTTTTATTTCACAACATACTCATTATGAGACATGTGTCCATTATTTTGTATTATTTACTATTATATAACAGAATATGCAGCAGTTAATATGAGATTTTATATTTATTTAAAAAATAATCACTAAATGTTAAATGTTATTTTAAATACACACGTGTCCAAAAAAAATAATACCAAACAAATATATTAAAAACATAAGATGTTATTATTTGATCAATTTATATGTCATTATTTAATAGAGTGGTTGTTTTTACGTCTCCACTGATTGTTATCTCAACAATTTTATATTTTTTTTTTACAGCAACACATGTCCCTAACTAAAATTCTAACAAATATAGTTTTGATTCTTAATTAAATATAATAAATATGCTGTAATTAGAATAATAACTTTTTGATGACCAATATTGAATTATATTTTTTTAATAATCATTTTATTTAAAAATAAATCTATTCATAGGTGTATATGAAACATAACTGATATTAATTCTATACGTCAAATGCGTCAATTAGATTTATAATATTAATTGATGTTTTTCTTTATGGGAGAAATATTATATATACAAATTTAATATTTCTAATACGACCACTAGTCGATCTGAAATATAAGTATTATAATCCAAAGCGATGTGGGATATAGCATTAAAACAAATCGAGTTGTTAATGTTAGTTTCGGCTAGGATTACAGATGTATGAAATATCGAATCAAATGATTTATGCGCTCGTTTTCCTTAAGCAATATAAAAATATACGACATTCGTGCGGTTGTTGTTTTTTTTTGTTCAGTGCGTGCATCTGCCTCAAATTACGGGATAAAATCGAAATACGGTCGCGTTTTCCGAAAAAATTCAAGATATATCCTCGACTCGCATGTCTACTGGCTATTTTATTGTATAAAGAAAACATTTCTACTTATCGTTTGTCTTTCTGGTAGGAGGGAATTGCGGATAGTCGACCACTTTTCCGTTTCGTTTATTGATATATTATATTTGGCAGAGAATATATCAGTTGTTAGGCTTTTTAAAATTTAGCTTTTAATGGATTATTAATCCTTTCAGATGTTAACTATATCGCATGTTTATGGGTATCTTTTTTTTGAAATGACATATTGAGTAACGAGTAAAGTGTTTATTGGCCGTAATTGCCTTCCCTTATACGTGATAATAATTCACGGCGGAGTTATTATCTACCATAAATTCTGATTTTATAACCAATTTTTTTATGGTTACTAAATTTATTATCCTGCCACATACATGTACGTTGTATATAATATTTACTCTGTTTTATTTTAATTTACTTTGTGTATGAATTTGGGTAAATGTTATATGAAAATAATTGTTTTATGAAATTTAACTTTTATTTTTAATTTAAATTAAATATGAAACATAAGTAAATATAAAATAAAAACTATATGATGTTTTTGGTGTGTACTGTTAAAAATGTACGGTGCAATAGTGGTTCTAAAAAAATGTGCTGTGAACGAGAGCCTTAAAGACGAAGGAGGTCGTAAGCGTCCTTCTTTAATTGTTATTTGTTATTTGTTTTGTATATTAATGATATAGTTAATAACGTCAAAAAAATGTAAAATTCATCTATTTGCGGATGACACATTAATGTATTGCATAGGTGATAACATTAAAGAAATTGTAAATAATTTAAATAATGAATTAAGTATATTAGAAATATGGTTAAAGAATAATGTACTTAAATTAAATGAGAATAAAACTAAATGTATGTTTATTAATTATAAAAATGTTTTAGATAATAGTAGCAAAATAGTAATAAATAACTCTAGTATAGAAATAGTGGATAATATAAAATATTTAGGAGTAATTGTTGATACAAAATTAAATTTTAAAGAACATTGTAATTACATATTAAAAAAAATTAGTAGAAAAATAGGTTTATTATCTAGATTAAGAAATATATTAAGTATAAATACAAAAAAAATAATTTATAATAGTATAATATTGCCCCATTTTAATTATTGTGCAACACTATTAAATATGTTAAATAAATTAGATAAACAAATGTTGCAAAAATTACAAAATAGGGCAATGAGAGTAATTTTAAATAAAAATAGATTAACTAATTGTAAAAGTATGATTGATAGATTAGAATGGTTGAATGTTCAAGAAATATTGAGTATGAATGTTTTAGTATTTATATATAAGTTAGAAAATAATATATTACCAAAATATTTTAATAAGTATTTAATAAGAAATAAAGATGTACATAAATATAATACTAGAAATAGAGAAAATTTAAAGATAATTAAGTATAAGAAAACGAGTACGGCTAGGGGAATTATGTACGGAGGTTTTAATTTATATAATAGTCTTCCAAGAGAAATCCGAAACAGCAAAAATATAACGGGTTTCATAAATGGAATAAAAAAACACCTTCGTACATATAGAAATAAAATATTATAATATTAAGTCTTTATTATTGTATATTTTTTCTTTCTGTTATGTATTTTTTATATATTTTTATATATGTTTACTAAATTTGTTAGATGTAAAGATTAGCTATTAAGCTAAATATATTAATAAAATAAAATAAATAAATAATAATAATTGATAGCGATTAACTAAATGTTACATCATAACCATATAAAATGATTTAAGAGCTTGCACAAAAGTAAGAAGTTTGTAATCTAATGGTTATTAATTAAAACAGCTAATAAAATAAAAAAAAGCTTGACAAATGGGTGCAGCACGAACTTGATAAAAGTTGGTTCTGCACTTCTTTACGCAAAAAGAACGGTCTATTTTTCCATCGTAGTCGATCCTTTATAAAGGAAAGTGTTTTACACAATAGTTAAACACAAATAATGCCATATTGTATTTCAAGAAACCGACTATTTAGTGGTACTTTTAAAACTCTGGCGAAAACCATTCCAGCTGAGAGCTATTGTAAAAAAAAATCGATTTGAACGTTTGATCTCCGCGTAGGTCAATCATAAAGGTTTAAATTTTCTTGCAGGTCAATGCGTGACCTACATGATTGACCCTCCAAAAGTTGAATGAGTTGGACTATGTAATATTGCTTCATTCACCATACACACCAGACATCACAATAGATTATTACTTGTTTAAGCATTTCGACAACTTCTTACAGGGGTCTTTAACAACCAAGCTGTTGCCGGAAGTGCATATCGAAATTGATTAAACTCCAAAACTAAATCAGTGCTTATTGTATTTTAATTAAAAGATCATGAAACACAATTCTTTTTTTAGCATCCTAATAAAAATATTTTACAAATATATAATTTTTAATATAATTTTATGCATATTTTGATAATAAAATAGAGATGATATTTCATGTCAGTTTACAATTTAGTTGCACGCAAACTAATGTAATATTACTTTGTCTATCATTTCAAACATAATTGCATAACGATGTAAATTAGACCAATTCTTCAACAGATTTATAAAACATTTTTTAAAATAAAAACATGCTCGAATATACTGTGCCAAATTTTAAAATATATTCAAGCAAGAGCATGTTAACTATCTAGTTAAAGGCATTGCCGTAAATCTTAAATGATATTTGACACCATATAAAAGTGTAGTTAACATATTTATTACTCGCTGTTTCTATATATTCTGCATTGTGCTTAAAGTGACTACTTACATTAGTGCATATTTATTTTATTTATTATAAACTATTATCACATTTTACAATTAATAGATGTCAATATGAAGGACGAACTCGATTTTATTTTCATTATTCATCACGATATTTCTACATAAGATTGGAAAAATCTAGGAAAAACTAACGACGTTCGAGTGAAATTATAATTTATGGATTTTGATTTATTTTATACTTCTGAATGCTTTGAAATTAATGATTAATTTGCACATTTTGACTAGGCAGTGGAGTAATTTATGATAGCAATTATTGTCACCAATGACGAAAAATGGGTCATACACTATAGAGCAATTTGAAACGGTTTTTCCGAAGAACATGACTATCTAAATTAAGCTACATACTAAAAAATGTACTATTAAATGTACAAGTGAAACAAAATGTATTGTTAACAACTATAAAAATGAATATATAATAACTAACTTCAGTCAATAGAATATGCGTCAAACTGCAACATGATAATGCCAAATCCCATGCAGCATAAATAGCCTAATAAAAAATATAGCAGTTCGACTGGGAAGTTTAACCTCATCCACCATATTCACCCGATATTGCCCCATTGCAGTATCATTTATTTAGAACTATAGGTCATAAATTATAAGTGATGTTAAACCACAGCCAGTGCGTTGTTATAATAGAGGAATCGAAATTTTACAGAAGATATAAAAAAATGTCATATCATATGTATTTAACTTTGTTATATCAGTAATGTGTCTGCTATACTTTTTAAAGAATAATTTACGTGATAAGGTTATACACTATATTTAGTAATTGGAAAACTTTTTATGTCGTTCCATATTTTTTTTAGTATAATCGCTGTAAGTAAATCGATTAGAAATCCAATTACTTCAATTAATTAAAAATTCGTACACGCCATACTGCTCCGAGTGGAAACGGGAAGACTTTTCCCAACAGCCGGCGTTTTTGCTTTGAGGCTTTTCCAACCTCTCCCCATTGGCTGGTTTCGTTGGGGGCGGTGGTGGGGAAGTCCACGTGGCTTTGCGGAGACACGTGCTGGCGCGTGCCAGCCTCGTGACGTCACGGACTCGTCCCGCAGGCGATCCTCGCATTTTCCGATCGACGGCTCACTTCCATCATCGCCGTTGGAGGCCTATGGTAGTTCGCGTGAGGCAAATACCCGAAGCCTACTGAATGGAAAATGTTTTGGCAGGGTTTTTCAATATTCAATATTTTTTTCAATGCGCGGCTTTAAATATAATTAAATACCCCAAAGCAAAAATAAAATATTTACACTTTTGCCAATTGATCTGCATTTTTTAAATTTTTAAAGCTTTCAATTTAATTGAGATAACCCTGATTGAACGTCCAACATATATATTTTAATTTAATTTATGCTTTACGAATTTGTTCTATTCATTGTCAATAGAGCTTTATTTATTTGGATACGTCAATCAATGGGGTTTAATTATAACCTGTCAGTTTAAACGTGGGGGTAATTTTCTATATTATTTAAATATATGTGTATGAATAATGACGTAAGTGTTAATGCAAACTTTAATATATAATATGTAAATTGCTGAAATTGCTATTATGTTTTTTGCAACATGGTGAAGGTTAAGAATACAATAGAAGGCTATGTGTAATAGGATTATCATAATAGCGTAATTTTATTATCAATACTGATACATGTAAAAATAATAAATCTTTTTATCAATATAAAGCCAAGCTTTATTTATTAAGCCTTTCTTTATTAAATTGTTGTTAATTTATTTAATAAAAAGGAGGTTAAATAACTTAACTTAAAATTAGATCGCACTTTAAGCTAAGAAAGTATAACGTTGAGCGAAACACGAAAAATTTGGCAACTCAATACTACGTTTTCTTGTACTAAATCTATCTCTATTTATAATTTTATGTTTTGAGTGTATAATCAGATCGTAACACTGATCCAATTAAACGTCGGCCTAATTATTTGTCACTTGTCACAATGAAAAATAATTATGTTATTTGGCTAGTCGCATGTTCCATATACGCGCGTTGATAAGATCATAGTTTTATTAATAAATTGGTTGAGATGTTAATTTAAATACCTTTATATATGTTTGAATTTTTCGCCCCTGCAATGTCAGGCATTGCAGTTTTCCGAGGGCTATTGCCCTTTTGATGAAACGTGGCACGTGAACGTCTCAAACGTCGAACTTGCGTAACACGTGAACGATCCATTATAACTATGTTCTATTAATAAAACTTATTGCAGATTAGATTATGTTTTATGGAAGCTTTATGCTTTTTTTTACAAGCTTTAGTAATAAATTTTACGGATTTTTTATGTAAAAATTTATTGTGAATCTGTATTTAACGACTGTTTTTTTTATTGTTTTAGATGAGCAAGAACGCGTACAAAAGAAGACATTCGTTAATTGGATCAATTCACATCTTTCTAAGGTGAGTTTTAGTTATTTTATTTTTAAATGTAAAAAAATGTACAATTCACAAGAAAAGATTATGTAAAAAGTATATTTATTTAGTAAATCACACTGGAATGAGAAAAATAGATTTATAATTTTGTCATGTTAATCAAAAAATATATATAAAATATTGATAAACATGACAAATTGACAAATTGACAACTGAATCAACACATTTTTTCATTGAATGTAAAGTATTTTTTTCGATCTTAAAACATAGTTTAAATATAGAAACAAATGTTTAAATCATCATTTAATGGCCGGAATAGCGTAGTACGTAAAGCTCTGGACTAATAATCTAAAATATACGTAATAATTTAATATTGTCTTCAGCTGAAAGTGAAATATATTTATTGCAGACTATAATAATAATTTATTATTAATATAACATATACATATGTGCCTGTACTTGTAGATATTGATTAATTACCCCGTTGCAACTCATTGGACTCACGCCTGTCATGTAACAACGGAAGATTTAAAAAAAGTGACATAATGAAGTGATTAATCATTAATGAACACGATGGGCGACGATAAGCTGTATATTCAACACCGCATTATTCGCGAGCTCCAATGTTAAACGTTGCTAAAGCTTGCAAATTAATTTGTTTAGTTCTTGTATAATATTTCACAAGTATTCACAAAGACAGTAATTTTGAACAGCCGCGCTCTGATGTGCCCAATGAATTACATAGGCATAAGATAAACTTTTTTGTTTGCATGCGATGGGATGAAAAGTTCGGAAGCTCGAAAAAATGCAAATCACTGCTTACTAGGCAATGAAAGAAAGTTTTTTGTAGAAGATCTTCTTTGGCGAGTATGTACAATACTATGAAACGGAGTAATTCACAAGTAGACCACGGTCAGCCGAACATATGAAAAGATTGTCACAGTCGCGAATAATAAATTAAATGGAACATTTAGGTTTAATTGAGAAAGACCTTTTACGTTAGATTTACCAGTCGTTTAAAATTTTCATCATGGTCATTGCGACCAATAAATCTAATCGATGCTAAAGCACTAAGAGTCCTGCATCACTAAAATTTGTCATGATCATGGCTTAGCCACGTAAAGCTAAACCATCAACAACATCTCTCGGAGATTTATTTCCAGAAAACGAAAGGTGACTTTAGAAAGTATGATTAATTTTTCTTGGGAAATTCTCTCCGATGCAGACATGATTTTTTAATTACTGCATATCGAAGCAAAATACTCTAAGAAGAGCTTTTGAGATTTTCTGTTGCGATGGAATCAGCAGATTGTGAGGAAAATGATAGAAAGTCAACGAAATTTGACGATAAAACAGTTTAATGATAGAATTATATTTTATAAACTAGGAAATAGATTCGAAAAATAACTAATACTTATTGCTAAACCTATTAAATGAAATGTATCCAATTTAGTTTATTATTAATTAATCATTTTTCTAACAGCGAGTTCCACCGCTTAGAGTAGATGATCTTATGACCGATTTGAGGGATGGCACGCGTCTTCTTGCTCTTCTTGAAGTGTTGTCTGGAGAAAAACTGGTAAGAATATTTATATTTTATTAATTGTGTTTATTACTATTAATGTTACTGTAATATTATGATTTTCTTCCTTATTAGCCCATGGAGAGGGGCAGAGTACTCCGAAGACCACATTTTCTTAGCAACGCTAACACTGCTTTAAGATTCCTAGCTAGTAAACGGATAAAATTAGTAAACATCAACCCAGCCGACTTGGTGGACGGGAGACCGCCGGTCGTTCTTGGTCTTATATGGACAATAATTCTATACTTTCAGGTATTATCATTTCTGATATACATAATGATTACTAAACTCTTCTACTAACAAATTTGTAATAAGTTTATCGAATATTTTAAATTGAGTATATATTATCAACACAAAATTATTTGTTTGGTAGTTTTTATTTATTTATAAAAAAATGTTTATGAATAGTTTATCGAATTGATGTGAATTTTGCACATTTAAATATTGTAATATACGTTCATAATGAGTTAGTCAGAGTATTTGATTGTATTCAAGTAGATAGTTAATAAGGTATTTAGTGATTCATAATAAAAAAAGGTGTATACAAAAATGCACACTAAGCACAATATTTTAGTGTAAGTTTTTCGCTTTTTTATGCAAGCTTCGATCAATAATCTGGATGTATGTATCTAACATCAGAAACAGTTGGAGGTTAGTTGACATTATTTTTATTTTATTATTTGTCGGAAATCGAAATTTATTTGCAAAGATGTAATTTAAGTAATTCGATATATAAATATACATTTTGTAGCTAATTGATATTGATAGTTATTAAAATTCAAGGAAAACATTGCACTTGTAAAATATTAATATTACACAGTAAATACAAGATTAATATTTGAAGATGCAGTTGTACTTATAATTTCTAATTATACACATATATTTATATTATATATTAATATAATGTGTACTTTTTAATTAAACAGTATTTTGTTTGATATAGATTGAAGAAAATAGTCGCCAGTTGGAATATTTGGGCGAATTGGGAGGTTCGCACACTTCTTTAGAATCTCACTCATCTACCGGAGAATCCCGCCAGGAGAAATGGAAAATGGGCGCACGTAAAACTTTACTTCAATGGGTTGCAAATGCCCTGCCAAAGTAAGATTATCATATTGTTATTATTCTACTGTAAAATTCGATGATGATGAATTATTTAATTTAATTTTTTTTTCTGCAGAGATTCTGGTATTGAAATTAACGACTTTGGTTCGAGTTGGCGCGATGGTATAGCATTCCTGGCCATTATTGATGCCATCAAAGCTAATCTCATCAATTTAGCTGCAATGAAACGAGCTTCCAATAAACAGAGATTGGAGACTGCCTTCAGCGTTGCCGAAAATGAACTTGGAATTGCACGTCTATTAGACGCCGAGGACGTGGACGTTGATAAACCCGACGAGAGATCAATCATGACTTATGTCGCACAGTTCCTGCATAAGTATCCAGAACCCAAAACTACTGGTCCGGATGCCGTGGCCGCCGTCCAAGCGGAATACAACGGCTTAATAGACTGGCTTTTTAAGAAAATTCAATATCTCGAACATCAAGAACAGACTCACACATTGTCAAGAAATTTCGGTGATTACGTTAATATGAGAAACGAAATAGATGAAAAAGAAGTTGTATATAATAAGCTTAGAAATTTAGTTAATTCTCAGAGTATGATATCGATAACGTTAGATTCGTGGAAAGAAATTCAACAGTTATGGACTAAATTAGAATATTTGATGAGGAGATGGTTGTGGTTGTTGGACTCTAATCTACCACCAGATTTTGGAGCCATTGGTGAATGGTTAGCGAGGGCCGAGTATTTATTGTACTTTGATGATTTGCCAACGACATTTGATGAAAAATCAGCATCAATTATAAGCAAGAAACTCGAAGAGCACAGTATTTTCTTTGCGGATCTTCCTTCTATAATTGAACGTTTTGAAAACGCCAAATTGTCTCCTACCGCTTTGCAAGTGTCCGGAGATCAGTTGCTCAATATGGAACATAGATTAAGAAGTTTGCCGATCAAAGTGGAAGAACGTAGGGCGAGGTTGAAGTTTTTGGAACATAAATGTTGTTTAGTAGCTTTCATACAATTGACTGAAAGTAAACTTAGGGGATGGACAATTAAGTATGGTAGATTGCCTGAGGTAGAAAATTTACTTCAGGATTATCAAAATTTTGTATCTAGAAATAAGATATTCCAAGAATTTAACAAGGCGTATATAGATATTCAACAAATAATTAGCGAGTATCGGCAAGTTTGTAATATTGACTCCAAAGAAAATATGGAAATTGAAAGATTTTTGAGAGAGTCTGCCGATAAATGGAAGAACATTTCGATGGAGTTGAGATGTGTACAAAATATGCTCGAGGAAGTTATAACATTTTGGCAACGTTGGTTGTCGCTTGTCGATGAATTTGAAATGTGGTTATCTAAAGCACAAACAATGATGAACGTAGACGAAGACGAAAGAATGGAATTCTTCCAAGACATTAGTTTGTGGAAAGATAAGCATCAAATGTTGGGTGACACTGTCAGCTTTTTGGTAGCTACTTGTGAAGAACCTGTCGCTCTCGAATTGAAAAATCGTTATGCCACTATGACATCGAAATGGGAACATATATTCTCCGAAGTAAAGCAGTATATGCATGCCGGAGATATTTTAAGAAATAGAAAAGATTACAAAACGGGAATAGACTCTTTGAGTAAGTGGTTACGGAATGCAGAACAAATTTTGAATTCGCCACCACTAGCGTCGACTGAAAAAATAAAACAATACGGGGACCAACTTGTTACGCTACAAAATGAAGTCGAAAGCGTTGAAGAGCTATTTAAAAGCATTAGTAAAACTTTCCAAAATATGATCACAGACCTTCCAAGAGACGAGGTAGACAAAATAATGAATACGTTGAAGAAAGAAAAAGAAGCATTGGTGAAAGTAAGGGCTTTGATTCCTGTGAAACTTCATCTCTACCACCAACTTTTAGTGCAACAGGAGTCTTTGGAATCCGGTCAAAAAGAGATCAACGCTTGGTTAGATAAAGCAGAAGTTTTACTGTCAGAAATAACGTTCTTTGGTGGAAAAGAAAATATATTGAAGGAATTAGATGCATACAAGACTTTCTTTTCGAGAACTATGTATTATAAATCCATGTTGGAAAGCAAGAACAAAGTTTTTCAAAATATAATCAAGTCTGTCGATCAAGATAAGACTATTGACACATCGGAAAGTGTTCAAACAATGAGAACTTTAAATGACAGATTTGCCAGAGTCACACAACAAGCTCACCAATCTGATCTAAAGTTACAAGAATTATCGAGATGTTGGAATAACTATTCTGAATGTTGCAAATCGTTTATTGAATGGTTAAATCAAGCAGAATCTCTTATATCAGATAGACATAACTTTGAAAGTAAACAATCTGTTGAATATAACAAAAATTTCTTCACTCAAGTGAATGATCGACTTCTGCATGATTTGATGCAATCCGGAAACGATTTAATAAAATGCGTATCTTTCGAAGAACAAACTGAAATACGTGAGACAGTGGAGAAACTTCAAACTAAATGGCATGAAGTATTATCATTTGCTCCACTACATTTGATGAGGTTAGAATTCCGTTTAGACGAGACTGTTTTCCAACAATACCTCAAGGACATTGAAAAGGAGATTAACTTAGAGCAACAAGTGAGTTATTTTATTTTGTATATATTATATTATTTTTAAGTGTTTTATTACCTATTTATTGTATTGATTTTAGGCTTATAATCAAAATGACCAAGTTGACGGAATACTTTCAAGGAATACAACTTATTTCAAGGACCAAGGAAGAATTTTGCAGATTGAAAGTTGTTTACAAAATTTAAGAAAAATTACCATAGGATATTCGCAGCAAAATCCTGCTGATCGAAGATTGGACGAAGACCTTAAACGATGCGAAGACCAGTGGGAAATGAATGCTCGTAGAATCGAAAATCTAAGACATCAACTCCAACAAATACCAGCGAAGTGGGAAAGTTATAGGAATAAATTTTCTGAAATGGAACGCTGGATGGATCACGTTGACTTTACCATGTCAAACATTGTAAAAGAAGTTAATTCATCAGAAGAATTCGAACGAGAGAAGGCTGTGTTCCAGGTAATTTATTGGCTTTATATAAATAGTTTTAAGATATATCAAAATGATTGAGCTTTAAATGATTTTAATATTTTTATGCTGCTTAGTTAAAGTTATTAATGGTAAGAAATTAAATTAAGACATGTGTAAAGTTTTTATATGTTATTCTTTTTTGTATTTATAGATTTTTAATATTTTATTTTATTTTTAATAGCAAATTTGTCGCGAGGCTGATGATAAGCGGGAAGACATGAAATGGCTGGTTCAAACACTTGATATGTTGATATCTCATTGTACTGAGCAAGAAGCGTTAGCGGAACAATCTAAATTGGAGAATTTGATCTCTCGGTATAAGAATCTTATACCAACCATTGAGATAACCATGGTTAAAACTGAAACATATTCAAGATGCTATACATATAGACGTGAAGTCCATGAAGTGATCTGCGTTCTAGAAAGAGTGAAAGAACAAGCAATCAAGGAAGAACATCCAAAATCTTTACAGAACGTTGAAAAAATGATTTTGCAACAGCAAACGGCTGTCTCACAATTAGATCAACAAAGACCAATGATTATGTCGATGCTTCAAAGAGGAAAAGATCTCTTGAAAGACAGTAACACACCGTCGTTCATACAACAAGAAGTACAGACGTTAGAAAATGGTTGGAACGACGCATATGGAACAACTACCAATAAACTTCAAAAATTAAGGGGTGCCCAAAAAGTTTGGTCAAACTATGAAGAACAAAAGGAAGAAATTTTGAATGAATTGTCTCACGTTGAACGGGAACTGGCGGTTCCAGTCCATGAAGAAGTGCCTAATTTAGACAAACAATTGCAACGTAAAATAATAATTGATGAATCACTGCAAAACGCTAAAGAAGACAAAATCAACAAGCTTAGAGCAGTATGCGCTGAATTATGCACAATTACCCATAATGAACAAAAGCCTGTACTGCAGAAAGAAGTCGTTGATATTGAACAGCGTCTTTGTGCAACATTAGAAAACGTTGGTAAAAAGGTGAAGGATCTTGAAAAATACAATAAGCAGTGGAAAGAACTAAATGCGAATGTTGAGCAAATGAGAGTTTGGGTACAAAAAACAGGCCCGCAGCTAGTAGCTCAAATACAATCTGATTCTATAACTCCCGAAGAAAGAGTTAAAAAATCATTAGAGTTGCAAACTTTGATTCAAGAAAAGATTGTCATTATAAATGGCTTAGCAAACGATGCTGCCTATATTGAGAAAGAAACAGCATCTGCGGAAGCTACTAAACTAAAATGTGAAACAATAGAATTGGAAAAAATAGTGACCGGACTGCAAACATCAACCGAAAATCAATCAAGATCTACACAGCAAGATTTGGTTAAGTGGCAAAAATATAAAGGTGAATTGTCAGAAATTAAACCTTGGTTGGATCAATCCGAGGAAAAGATTTCGTGTGGAATGTCCAAGCCGGGAACGTTGCAAGAAGCCGTTCAACTACAGCAGCAAGCTAAAGTATTTGAGAAAGAGTGTGAACAACATTTAACGAAATTGCAAAGTTTGACAGCTCTCAGTCATCAAATGACCAATAAGACAAGTGCTCCGGATGAAATTGACGCTGTTCATTCAAGATGGGCCGTTGTCCATGATGTGGCACAACAGTGGACAACTAAGTTGGATAAGTTAGTGTTAACCTGGCAGTCACTGGATTCCGATGCCAATAAATTAGAGTCTTGGGTAACAAATGGAGAAAAAATAATGGCAAAGAGAACCATTAACATTAATACACCACAGGTAGACAAATTAGAAAGAGAATTAAGCAAACTGAAATCGTTTAATAATGAAATATCTCAACAACAAGCTAAAGTTGTTGCTTTAACTCAAAGTTCAGATAGTATCAGTCATGCATTATCACCCGAAGGAGCAAATATTGTGAGGAACAGGGTTTCAGATTTGAAAGATAGAGTCAACCAACTAGCTGAAATCGTTAGACAAAAAGCAAACGACTTATCCGATAAGATAATTGAACGTCAAGAATTCCAAGGAAAATTAACTGATTTTGCTCATTGGATGGAGTCGTTGAAAAAGAAGATAGAACAACATGATCAAATTCCTTCAGATAGAGTTGAAACAGTTTTGCAATCAATGCATGTGTTAATGCAAGAACATGCAGAGAAACAGCCAGAATTTAATTTAATATACAACGAAGTTAAAAATATGTCTTTGGATTCGACACCAGATGAATCTCGAGTACTGAACGACACTTACACTACATTGGTTGAAAACTATCAAAAGCTCGAAAATATCTTACAAAAGAATAGAGAATATTTGGAGAAATGGACGGATTTCCTAAATTGGTTCAATGAAGCAAAACAACAGTTGTCACACATAAAATATAAAGTCGACGGGCAAAAACAAATCCCCGAAGAATGTGACAAGATTAAAGATGAACTGAACGTAATCACAGAAAAAATAACTTTGTGGAAAGAACAATCCAATCAAATCGATAGTTTGCCGCACATGCCCATAAAAGATAAGCAAACTGGCCGTTCAATAACGGCTGGAAATCTCATCAGGGAGCTTGAAATTATGACAGAAAAATTAAATTCACAAGTTAGCTCTAAGAAAGATCAACTACAAAAAGTCAACGCTCGCTGGAACAAATTTAGCGAATTGCAAAACACTGTCGCGGAAACCTTGCAAGCGTCTAAGATGTCTATGAATGAAATTGCTAAGCACCCTACGGCAACAAATAAAGAGTCTATTGCTAATATTTTGAAACAGCTGGACGCGCTTGATACTGATTTAGAATCTAAACAAGCCATTAAAGTCGACCTGCGAGAAGAAGGCTTACATTTGATGAGAGAAGATCAAAATAAAATGGCTGAAATTCAAAATATGCTATCGGCGTGTGATAATAATTGGGAGCAGACAAACGGCTTGTTAAGAGACACGAGAAACAAATATGCAGTGTTAAGTTCTACATTACAAGATCTAATGAACTTCAAGACTAACTTTGAAAAAGACATCGATAAGGCGAGTCAGTTATTGGAATCTTGCATGGAAACTCCTAGCAGTTACGTGCAAGCTAACCAAGCATTAGAAAAATGCAAGAAAACTGCCGATATGCTCAAACGATCTAAGACAACGTTGGATCAAATGGAATTGATCAAACAATCTATTTTGAAACAAGCTGCACCACTAGGTGGTTTCGATTCATCCTCCGTTGAGACTGAATATTTGAACTCTCAAACGCGTTGGGAGAAAATACAGGATGCAGCCATTAAGAGAATTCAAGATTTAGAGTCTCAAACTATCATATGGAAACAAATCGATGATAATAAAGACCAATTATTAACTTGGTTGAACGATTCAAGCCAAGGATTAATGAATGCAACAGAAAATTTAGAAGTACAGTTTGGTCAATCGACGTTAAATAAATATAAGGAAGAATTACCATTATATGTCAATATGAAAAATAATATACAATCGAAAATCGATCAGCTAACTAATATGAATAAAGGAGTACCTATTCCACAATTAGTTACGTTAACCAACACATTGGAGGAAAACTTTAGAGCCCTTAAAGATATGGCTGATCAATTAGCATCTGCCGCATCCACATTAGAGACGCAAGAAAAAGATATACGAAATGACATTAAGCTCATCGGTGACACTATCAGTAAATTGAGAGAGGAAATAATTAAATGCGATGATATGACAGGTGAAAGTACTAAAATATTGGAAAGATTGACCAAGTGTCAGAACAGCAAAGAACAATTGCAAAAATGTTGTGATGAAATAGATAATGTGATGCTGCGCGTTAGTGAGTTGAATTCCGTTTACCCCGGTTTTTCAGAAACAATCATACCGAAAGAATTAGTCAGCGTACAAAAGAGGTATGAAAACGTACTCACGCATGCCAATAAAATTGAAACTACATTATTGACGTTCCTTAAAAAAATGTACACCGACAAGTTCTCCATGTTGCAGCGAGTTATTAAGTCATTGGAAGAAAAGGCGATTTGGTGCATACCCGAACCGGGCAGCGATAAATATAACTTGGAGGTTAAAATGGCAGCTTTAGAGGATGTTAAAAATGGGATCTTGGATTGCAATTCTCGTATTGAAAATTTGAATCAATCATTTGATCTTTTGAAGAGCGTCGAGACTCCTGAAACGTTAAAACTCTTTTCAGATGAAAAAACAAAGGCTATATCTAAAGTCGAACAGTTGGATAAAACTTACAATGAAACTAAAGATAAACTTCAAGCCAATATTGATTTATGGTTGAAATATGAATTAATGTCTGAAAATATTTCTTCTTGGCTGAAAGACGTCGAAGGTAGAGTTCGATCAGAAACAGTTAATCTGTTAGATTTGAATGCTATCGAAGAAAAGATCACAGAAATGGACGCATTAAAGAAACAAGTCGATAATTATACAAATGAGATAAAAGATTTATCTGACCTCGGAAACAATATCGTTGCTGCAAATCCAGAATCTAGAGTTGGACAATACGTTAATCATCTGGTGACTCGTCATGATACTGTTGTAAAGTTCATTGCTCAATATATTGATCGATTAAAAGAACTCCAAAGAAACAAAGTCAAGTATTTGAATAACATTGCTGCTTTCAAACAATGGTTGAAGGATGCTGCAGGAAAAATTAGTGAATATCAAGTTTTATGCTCAACATCAGCTAAACCGCAACAAGCTGAATTAAACGCATTGCAAAACTTCACTAAAGAGAGAGAAAGAGGTCAAGCATTGTTAAATGAAGCAGTCGAAGCTGGCGAGGCCCTATTTACTGGAATAACACCAGAGAATAGAGATGCGATAAGGAACGATTTAAGAACACTCCGCGATAGTCTCGACGATTCAGCTGATAAAGTAAATACAATGTGTAAACGTGTCGAGAGCATTATAATGCAACGATCTTCATTCGAAGATACGTTTGGGCAAGTTTCAAGTTGGATAAATGACAAACAACAGGCTATAGGTGAATTTGAATTGTGTGCCACTTTACCCGAGAAAAAGTCACTGCTGCAAACTAATAAAAATTTGTTGCAAGATATCAATTTACATAAGAGCATTGTCGAGCAGCTAGGAGAAAAAAGTTCAGGATTGGGAGATGAAGAAACCAATAAAAGATTGCAAAGTACTTTATCCCAATATAATAATTTGGCAGCGCAAATCGGAGATCGGATCAAAGTATGCGAAGATTACATTATAAACCATGAAAATTATTTACAAATCTTAGAAAATTGTCGCGATTGGTTGACAGCTTTGACGACTGAAGCGTCTTTAATTGACGATGTCGCTGTGACTGATCGTGAAGATGTTGAAAATAAATTAGCTACCGTTGAAAATTTATTGCAACAAAAGGAAGAAGGTAATAAGATAATCAAAGCGTGTAATACACAGTTACAAGTAGTCTTGAGTGAAACGGCAGAATCAGGACATCCGGCGCTGTTACAAGAATTCCAAGAACAAAACCAAGCGTGGAAATCATTTTTGTCACACTGCAATCAAAATCAAAATAAATTAAAGAACTTGTTGAGTATTTGGGCTGAAAATGAACAGACGTTGGAAGCATTGGATACTTGGATTAAGCAGAAGGAGAACCAAGTGAGAGATCAAAGTTTAAAGAGTACGCTTCAAGCCAAACAATCTTATCTCGCAAAGCTGAAGGAGCTCGAAGAAGAAGTTTTGAGTAAATCCGACGAAGTATCCAAAGTTGTCGAGAAAGCAAGCTCGATGGAAAGCGATTCCGATATATCTGTGAGAGTATCAAGATTATTTACAAGATATCAAAGTTTGAAAAACACAATCAAAGAAATAATATCCAAATATGAAATATTCGTTTCGGAGCACAAACAATTTGATGATCAATATAACCAATTGGAATCTTGGTTAAAAGATAACACCGAAGAAGTGAAACAATTAAACGAAATCGTCGGAGATTATGCCATGTTACAAGAAAAACAAAACAAATCGAGGGAGCTTTATGATCTTAAAAATAAAGAAACTCCTAAGTTTGAGTCTCTTTTGGACCGTGGAGAAAAATTATACAATCACACTAGCCCTGATGGAAGAGAACTCATTAGACAACAATTAAGAAATCTACGCACTTTATGGGACAACTTTGGTGACACTCTGCAAGACACCAGCAACAATTTAGATCAATGTTTGGTCCAATTCTCCGATTTTTCACTTGCTCAAGAGCAGTTGACAAAATGGTTGAAGGACGTTGAACGTGCCATGCAACAACATACAGAATTAAAAGCGTCAATTCAAGAAAAACGCGCTCAGTTACAAAATCATAAGATTATGCATCAAGAAATTATGGCTCATCAGCAGTTAGTGGAGTCCGTATGTGATAAAGCTCAACAGCTTGTTGATCAAACGCAAGATTTGTCGCTTAACGTTTATCTCCAGTCAATTAAACAACTTTTCCAAAATATTGTTGCTAAATCTGAAAACTTACAAACGAGTTTGGAAGAATGCGTCAAGAAGCACAGCGATTTCAATAATGAATGTAAAAAGTTCAAAGATTGGTTGAATAACGAAAAAGAAAAGTTGCACGAATGTGAAGACGTCAGTGGAGAAAAGCCTGAAATTTTGAGGAAATTGGCTGTTATCAATGCCCTTAAATCTGTCGAAACAGAAGGATCAAAATTATTAGATGCGATAAGGGAATTGAGCGTTGGTGTAGCTAAAAGTACATCACAACCTGGAATTGAGACAATAAATGGTGAAATAAATCAACTTCAAACCGAATTAAGAGGTTTTATGAAAAATTTGCATGACGCAGAGGTAAAACAACAACATACGTTGAAACAATGGGAAAACTTTGAGGCTCAGTCTGATTCGATAATTAATTGGTTACGTAATGCAGAAACATCTCTCAGAGAACAGATTCTTTTGTCTGATCTTCCCGAAAAGAGTAAGCAGTATGAAATATATGTAAAGAAGAAAGAAGAAATTGCTTCTAAGGAAAAGGAAATTGATGAATTTATTGACCATTCTCATACATTGTTACAAATTAGCGGAGTAGAGAGATTGAAACCGTTAATTTCTCAGATAAATAATAGATATCAACAGCTTCACGTGACAACAAAAGAAGTCATAACACATTGGGCCAAATTGGTCGATGACCATAAGAAATTCAACGAGAGCTATGAAGAACTCATCGGATGGTTAAAACCGTTGGAAGATCATGTTGCAATGTTAAATAATCAAACAAATGCTTATCCGTTGGATGTGAAGGCCAGTAAACTTCAAATACTATTGCTCGAAAGGGAGAAGGGTGATAAAAAAATTGAAGCGTTAACATCTTCGGGAGAAGATTTACTTCCGGATACTTCAGCACAGGGAAGAGAAAAGATCAGACAAATGCTGCGAGATGTTCGCGAACGATGGGATAATTTGAACGATTCTATAAAACAACAACAGAAGCACCACGAAGCTCAAACCTTACAATGGACAAGTTATCAAGAAACGTTACAACAAACTCTCGCATGGTTGGATGAAAAAGAAAAATTGATACAACAAGAAAACATAGCATCTTCGTCAGTTTCTACACAAGAAATACGATCAAAATTATTGAAAAATAAGACTCTACTTCAAGAGATCTTATCGCATAAACGTGTCATTGAAGCCGTAACAGAAAAAGCTCAAACTGTCACTGAATCTGTAACCTCTGACGAGCAAAAGAATAAAAATGTACAAGAGACTATTAAATCTATATGGTCACGTTATAACAAATTGACATCAGACTTGAAAGCGCTTATTTCGCAATTGGAAAATTGCTTGGATATATATCAGCAATTCATCGATCTGCAAAAGGCGCATCAAGATTATCAGAAACAACTCTGGGAGCGACTCCAAATATTATCAGATTATTCTGGAAACAAAGCTTCTCTGCAATCGAAATTGAAGAAGATACAAGAATTGCAGGATAATATACCAGATGGTCATAGTCGTCTCAAGATATTAACTGATCATGTTGAAAATAAAGCAAATGTTCTTCCACCGAGAGCTAAGGAAGCCATGCTACGGGACTTATCTACTTTGAGTGTAGATTATGAAAGATTTATTTCTTCGTTAAGCGACATTAGAAGAGGCATTGAAGAGAAATTGCAGCATTGGAACGAATATGAATCGACAAACGAAAGGTTGTTGAGCAGATTGAACGAAGCCGAGCTATCTTTGAAGAATTATACTCCGAAAGCCACTTTAGCGGAGAAAACGGATCAATTGGAAAAATACCAGGTAACTATTTGTTTTAGTATCAAAATTATCATTTACAAATCATATCTACATACACTTTCTTGTCTATTTTATGTGTTGTTTATACATATTTGTCATGAATGTACTGTATACTATGAATGAATAACATTTTCATACCTTCATATAAAGGTTTTCAAATAACCAACATAAACAATTGTGTTTTGAAACAGGGTTTTGTAAACGTTATCGAAATTCTGCAAAGAGATCTGACCGAAGTCGTATCAATGGCAGATATATTGGATCAAGTAAGATCAGTCATCAAAAATAATATTTTATAATTCACAATAGCACAAATATGACATAACCAAAGCACAGCTGCAAAATTGTAGTATTTGTTACTTTTTTATATTTATTTAATTTTTTTGGTGATGGTGGTTTTTTTGGGGGTTAATGTTTTTGGAATTAACTATGGTGACAAAGAATAGATGTAATTTTAATCAAGACACTGATCTCACTAAATGATTTAATTAATAAAATAATGTTAATAGCATTGTACATATAATAATTTGCCACAAAAGTAAAACAAATGAATTGTTGTTGTTAACGAGACATTTTTGTTATATTTACATATAAGAACTGTAAATACTTTTTTGATTCATTCTTTTTCGTGTTCGAATTTCTACCATGTCCGCTTCACTGTGTACATCTTACCGTGCGACCTTCTTACCGTGGAGACTTTTTAACATGTGACCTTTTTATCACACTTGTCATAATTATATTATTCAGGGTTAGAATAAATATCAAATGGTTAGAATAAAAAAAATAATATACCAATTATAAATATAAATGGGAAGTAAATTATTTATTTTATAAATATCATATAAAATATCTCACTCGCGTCAAAACTGCTGGACAGGTTAGGTATAAGCGAGCGAGCGAGCGTTGGTCAGAAAATTGAATACACCATGAACAACTCAACGAATCTATTTAATTGTATGTAGGACTCGAAGGTATTCAAAGTGACGAACGAAGTGGGAATAACAACAGAGCGGCGGCGGGGAGAGCACGCTTGGCTTATTGTGTTGTCATCTGAAAATGTTGCGAACCCAACTAAACACGTTGGCCCCAAAACACCTTGATAATGATGATATTAAACTGCCAACATGCGAATGACAGATCGACTAGTTGTACCGATCTTCAGTATTACAGCAACATTATTGCCAACTACAAAAATGATTCTGACAATCTGTCAAAATAATCCTTAGCATTTAATATAAATTCTGACCATCTTTTATTTATTCTGACCTTTTAATATAAATTCTGACCCGAAAAATACAAGCCAATACCTTATAGAGAGAAACTAATAACATATTTCAATTTATTGTGAAATTTCACATTTAAATCGAGTTTAAATCTTTATGGCAAAAATCTGCAAAATTGTTGTACAGTATTATTGTAAATTAAATAAATTAATATTTTTATGTTATTTGATTTTTGGCTGCAATATTAATTTTATGTTGCAAAAGCAATTTTTTTGTAATTTATTATTTGTTTAGAATAAAATATATTATATAAATTTATTTTTATTCAAGATTCTTAACATGTTTTTTAATATTGTAAATTATATTTTTTATTCCAAATAATAAAATAATAAAAAATTGATATGAACTATTCTATAAAATTGTTTACATAAATCAATATAGCTTAAATAGTATAAGCAATGATAATGGTTTTAAATTATGCTTTAATGTTTTACAACGAACACTTATTTTGTATTACCTTCAAATTAGATTTATATTAGACTCTAGTATAATATAATATGTAATATAGACTTTAAAAGGTGGTCTGGATTAAACTAAAGTAATCCGATTTATGGTAAAAGTTTATAATGTAACAATATACTTTCAGATGCTCGTAGTCGATCTTAAAAAGACAGAAGCCGAATTCGATAAGCTAACTGATGATTTGAGCGACTTGATCGAGAGTAGCAATGAAACGCGAGTAGCTGTTAATATTCAACAAATAACTTCAAGATTCCAATCCATTCAAGCTACGGCTAAGGAAATCATCAAAAAATGCGAGCAAGCAGTTGCTGATCACACAACATATCAAGAAAAATACAAGCAATGTGCTGATTGGATATCGACAGCTCAGATTAAGTTCAAAGAGTGTAAAGATATTGCCAACTCAAGTTCTCGTGCCGATATTCTAAGCAAAACCGAAGGTCTTGCTGAATTACTATCGCAAAAATCAAGTGCCACTTTACTTCTAAACAACGCAGTAGAGCTAGGAGAAAAGGCCAATCTCTCTACTTCAGACGAAGGCAAGGAAATAATTAGACAACAATTGCAAGAGTTACAACACTCTCTAGAATTACTCTTCGACGAGATCGGAAGCGTTGAAAGAGATCTTCAAGCAAAACTTACCAAATGGTCAGGCTTTGAAGAATGCTTAGATAACATCAAGAAGTGGTTGAGTTCTGCTGAACAAATGTTGCCTAAAGAAATAGAATTAAAAGCGACGCTTGATGAGAAGCGAAACCAATTGACTGTTTATAGAAATTTCTTACAAGAAGCTTTGATGCATCAACAAGATATTATTGATCTACGCGATAAAACTGATAATTTACCAGAAAGAAATAAAGACATCATAGATCAGTTAAATACAATGGTGGATCAACATAAGAATATTTTGCAAAGAGCACAAAAATATGTTGAGAGATATGAAGGTATTGTTAGCGATCATCAACAGTATAGTAAGGCCGTTATGGATTTGCAAGAATGGGTAGAAGCAACACATAACACAGTTGATTTATGGGGAGATAGTGAGCTGGAAAGGGTTTCGCTATATAGTAACGTCGAACGTTTGAAGAATTTACAACTGCGTTTACCAGAAGAACAACCAAGAATTGATCTGATTAGATCTTTAGGTGAAAAAGTTATTCCTGGAACGATCGATTCTGGTCATATCAACATCAGAAACCAAATTGATTCATCGCAACAGGAATGGGAAGGTTTGTTATCGTTCATCAAGGCCACTATGGAATCATTGGAAAGCAAATTGCAACAGTGGAATGAATATGAAAGTCTCAAAGAACAATGCTTGGCTTGGATCCGCGATACCGATACAAAACTACATGCTATTGATTTGAAATCAACTTGCGAAGAAAAGCAAAAACAACTAGATTCATTGAAAATTCTTCAAGGAGAAGTCAGAGCGAAAGAACTCGAAATTGATAGTGTAACAGAAAAGGCTCAACAATTACATAAAGGCACAATGGGATCTAGAAGTTTGCAAATAACGGAACTAGGATCAAAATATCAACAAGTCTCGCAAAAGGTAAAGGATTTAACGAGTAGATGGCAACAATATGTAAAAACGCATCAAGAGTTTGAAAGCAATTTATCAGAATGTATGACTTGGCTCGACGACATTAAAAATAAAATGTCATATTGTTCTAATTTGAGTGCATCATCTCAAAAGGATTTGGAAAATAAATTGGTGCTTATTCAAGATTTATTATTGATTAAAGACGAGGGCTTCTCAAAAGTGCAAGGCGTTGTTGAATTGGCACAGTCTGTATTAGCAAATACTTCAACTACTGGTCATGAAGCAATTAATAAATCTTTAGCCAAACTTCAAGAAGAATGGTCTGCGTTAGCTTCAAAGATGATCGAAGTAAAGTCACTATTAGACGACTCTATAAGTAAATGGGCCGGATTCCTTGAACATATTCAGACTTTGAACAAAACTGTAGAATGGATGGAAAGTTCTTTGAATGAAATTACACCTTTCCAATCAAGCATTGGCGAAAAACGCTCTCAATTAGAAAAGGCTAAAAATTTGGAAGAAAAGGTCCGCTGTGAGAAAATCGAAGTCGATAATTTGAAGGCAAAGGCTAATGAAATGATAGAGAGCGGGCAACAATCTCAAGCTGCTCTGCAAGCCCAAGAAATATTAAATAAATTCGATTCTTTGTTTGATAAGATTAAGAACATTCTATCTGAAAGAGAAGCACAATACAGGGACCATAGAATTTATAAAGAGGCAACTGATGATTTGATTGCTTGGTTGAATAGAGCTAGGGAAAAAATACCATCTATGAAGTCGAAGAGTTTGAGTGATAAATTAGCAATTGAAAATGCAGTAGCTCCTTTAGATGCATTGCTAAACAAACAAGCTCAGGGTGAACTTCTCGTTGAACATCTTACACATACTGGAGAGGTGACATTGGCCAGCACATCTCCTGAAGGGCAGAGAATAATTAGGAATGAAATGAAAGCACTAAAAGAAAGTTTTGAAACTTTGTTTAATGAAATTCGCCTTCAAAAAGATCAATTGGAAGCTACAGTTGCACAATGGCGTGAATATAAAGATGAATATGAACGTCTTTCAGATTGGCTCCAACAAACTGATATTCTAATTAAGAATCATAAACTAGCTACGTTGGCCACTGTAAAAGAAAAAGAAAATCAAGTAAAAGATGTTGCTCAAATACTTGAAAAACTAGAAAAAGGTAAAGAAGATATTGAACGATTCAATAAAACTGCTTCGGGACTGTTGTCGTCTCATTTAGATACTTATGTAAATAATCAGTTGCGTCACTTGAACTCTAGATATCAAGTGCAAGTTAATTTAGGCAAAGATGTAATGAAGAAGGTGGAAACAAATTACGAACAGCACAAAGAATATGAAAGTGTACTGGCTAAAGCTAAAAGTTGGATGGAGAATGCTTGGGATTTGATCCGAAGCTGCAGTGAATCTTCCAGTACGTGCAGTAAAGACGTTTTACAAAAACGTCTAGAGCAAATTCAAGAGCTTTTGAAAAAGCGCGAAGTAGGCCAAAATCTGATTCACTCTACAGTCAACTATGGCGAAAAGGTACTACGTAATACGCGATCCGATGGACGAGACAGAATAAATACTGAATTGAAAGATATTCAAAACGAATGGGAGAGACTTGTCAAGAAAATGTCAACTGCTAAAGTGCACCTCGAAACAAGTCTGCTTCAATGGGCTGACTACAGTTCGAGTTATTCACAACTTCAACAATGGATAACAGATCGGGAAGCTAAACTGCAAGAAGTTTGTGAACAAAAGGTCGCTAAGTCCAAACGTGGACAAGAAAGACCATCTGGATTGACATCTGGTTTGAGCTTGGGTGAAAGAAAAGCCACTCTGCGTCAAACGAATAATATTGTTCAGGATATAGTTTCATTTGAACCTATGATTCAATCTGTCACATCAAAGGCATCTGAACTCATGCAAGCTGCTCCCGCAACTGAAATTACAAATAAGTACGAATCACTCAGTAAACAAGCTAAAGATTTATACGCCAAGCAAAAGGAGACTGTCGAACAACACCAAGCATTTATTGATGCAGGAAATGATTTCATTCAATGGTTAAGATCATCTAAAGAGCGATTGGGAAAATGTTCTGAGCCTACTGGCGACAAGGAATCGTTGAGTGGAAAGATTTCTCAATTGAAGATTTTGCAGAGCGAATTACCAGAAGGACAGAAGAAACTCGAAAAGGCTTTAGAAAAAGCAGAAATATCCTGTCAAATTGCTGATCCGGAAGATAAGGAAGTAATCGAGGAGGAAGGAGCTCTCATGCAAGAAGATTACGATTCTTACGTGTATGTTTTTTTAAAGTATTATAAATGCTGTATTTTAATGTAGTCTGAAAATAATATTATTTTAATTAACAGAGAACAACTCAATAAAACTAAGATGTTAATCGAAGAAGGCATTGTTAAATGGACGGAATATGAAGATCAATATAAAGAAGCTGCTGATTGGCTTAATACAACTGAAGGTGTTGTCAAATCATTTAATAAGCTTCAAGAAAGTTTAGAGTTGAAAAAGACTGTATTAGAAGAATTCCAGGTTCTTAGAAAACACTTCACTTATCTTTTTTGAGAAATTAAAATTAACTTATATTTTTATTTTAAGGTTCATTTGCAGACGCTGTTCGATTGGCAACGTGAGTTGGATAGATTGAACATGCGAGCACAAAGTTTACTAGAAACTTGTGCGGATACAAGAGTATCCAATGGTATTACACAGCTCACAACAAAATATAATGCTCTGCTGTCTCTTGCAAAGGAGATCATGAGACGACTGGAATTACATTATCAGGTAATTTTTAATATGATCAGAATTCATACGTCTACTTATTTACATTGTTACGTAACTCTTAAACTATTTAGGAACATCAACAACACAATGCTTTGTATGGAGAATGCCAAGATTGGGTTGACCGCACTCGTGATAAACTAAACGAATGCACTGAAATGCCAAGTACAGCTCAAGAAGTACAGAATAAATTGAATAGCGTGAAGGCAATCAGACAAACTTTGGAACAAGGACAAAATAAATTGCGATATGTTTTGGAATTAAAAGAGAAAGTTATCATGAATACGGAGCAAAACGGTTCTGCTAAAATTCAGGAAGATACTGAAAATTTGAAACAAGAATTCGAGAAACTGCTCGTAGACGTGCAAGAAATTAGGAACAGACTAACAAGTAGAGCAGCACAGATTGATGAAATATATAAAGTAAGATTGAATAGTTTTGAAGATATGTTTTATATAAACTATATATATTAATATTTTATGTGTTTTTAGCTTCACAAACTTTTGAGTGAGTGGTTGGATGACATTGAGCAAAAATCTCAACCCGAAGGAGCTTTATTGAATGAACTGTCAGAGAAGAAAGCTAAGTTAGAAAAATTCAGAGCAATTCAGAGAGATATAAATTCACATAATGAACTCATCAAGAAAATAGAACTCCGTCTTGCTGAGGATTCGACGATTCAATGTGCTGAAATAGAAGAAAGCCTGAAAAAGCACGTCGGACTTAAAAATACAGTAGATAAGACAATCAAGGTATGTTAATTTTTAAACATTATGTTTATTTAAATATATCTAGTATGAACTACATATTCTTATTTTATATTTTTAAGGATTTGGAGCAACAGGTTAACGATCACGTGAAATTCAAAGATGGCTTGGATTCGTTTAATGATTGGATCAGAATTTGCAAACTGGATATTCAACAATGTTCAGATCTGCACGGGGAACGTGAAAAGTTAACAGAGAAAGAAGCAAAGATGAAATCAATTGTTAATACTATTCCCGAAGGAGAAGCTCTGCTCAAGAAAATAATCAGTATCAGTGAAAAAGTAATCAAAACAACAGGAAAGGAAGGCCAAGATTCCATTAATCAAGAAATAAAACAAGTTAAAATTGAATGGGATAATGTCCAACAATTCTTGAAAGAAGTTCAAAAGATATTGGAGAAATGTGCACACGCTTGGAGTGATTTCATGGACACGTCACAAAAAATGAAATCTTGGGAAGACGACTTTGAACAAAGACTTAATGTAGTGAGTCAAGTAAACAAAATGACACCAGAACATTTAGAGAAATGTCGAGTAAGTATTACAATATATTTTAATATAAAATTTGTGTATTTCTAATTATATTTTTCATAACTTTTTATTAGGGTTTGTTAGAAGAAGCCGTTGCTAAGAAAGTAGTTTTAGAAGAGTTGAACGATAGATGTGAAAACTTGATGGAATTAAGTGCATGTTCATGGGTACGAGATCAAACAGTGCAACTTCAATCAAAGTATTCTAATTTGCTAACGGCTATACAAGGAATAGTTTCAAACGTAGAGAAAAATCTCTCTGATCACACCGAATTCCAAAAAGCAAAGAAAGAACTTCAAAGTTGGCTGGAAACGGCTCATGGGTCTGTTCAAGATTGCATCGGCGTAGGAGATATTCCATCAATCAAAGACAAGTTGGAAACTATTAAAGTAGTGACAACTAGAATGACCGAAGGACATCATTTACTATCTGTTTTGCAAGACGCATTCTCCAAAGCTATCAACAACACTCCGCCAGATAAACAAGATGCGCTGAGAGAGAGCATGAAAACATTGAGAGAAAGTTGGGATCAACTAAAAATGGATTTAAATTCAATTACCGCTCAACTCAAGGCGTCCTTGAACAAATGGGAAGATTTCAATGATTGCAAGGCTCGTTTAGAGAAGTGGATCACTGAAACAGAAGAAAATTTGAAGATGAAAACGGATACTAAAGGAGAACTTGGTGAAATGAAGACATTGTTGGAGCGTTTTAAACATATTCAAGATGAAATACTAGGCAAGAAGACAGATATAGATCATCTGAAGAACGAAGCTATCGAACTCAGTTCTTGGGTCAAAAATCCATCTGCCATGGAATCGGCTCGTTCGATTGAAACAAGATGTGAAGGCTTAAGGGCTCATTGCTTAGCATTGAAGAATCTTTTGGAATCCGAGATTAATGATTACAGTGCCTATCACCAATCATTGCAAGATACTGAAAAATGGCTTTTGCAGATATCGTTCCAACTTATGGCCCACAATTCATTATTCATTACTAACCGAGAGCAGACAGAAGATCAATTAGCTCAACATGCCGTACTATTAGATGATATTCAAAAGTATCAAACTACTTTAGATGACTTAAAAGATAAGGGTCAAGGCCAGATTGATAGATATGTAGGCAGCACTCCTTCAATTAAAGGTCTCATTAATAAACAACTGCTGAATGTGCAAGATAGCCATAAATCATTGCTTACCACTGCATTACAAATAGAAAAACGTTTATTAGAGAGCTTAGCCAAATTCAAAGAATATGAAGACACACTGGAGAGCATTATGGCTAATTTAGATTCTTATGAGCCAATGATTACAGAACTTGATGTACCAGCTGAGAATTTACAGCACGGGAAAGAACAATTGGAGAATGCTAGGGTATGCTTTTTTCTATAGATCTTATTTGATATTGTATTTAAATTATATATATATATTTAATTTATATCTACAGTTGATGCATAATAAATTGCAAACGGAAAAAGCTAGATTAGTAGTCGCCGTTCAAGCTTGTGAGGCTGCTGCTGCTTCTGTAAGTAGACCTTCCAGTCCATTGGATAGTGCACCACCACCAATTCCTCTCCGCGAATTGCAAACGAGGGCTCGATTGGAAGATTTGATTGATCAGGTAATCATTTTTGTATTACTATTTTTTTTGTATGTTTTAGTTTGCATGTTTTTTTATAATATTTTAATTTTTAGTATTAGATGTTATATTATTATTCATGTAAATATGTTATATTAACATAAAATATTTTTGTTATTGTTTTTTATTTTTATTACGGCATGTTTTTATTGTACTTTATAAATAGCCAAAGAAAATATCGCATGTTGAATCAGTTCCAAAAAAAGGCATAAATTCCCTATTGGAAGTATTACAAACTAAGGAGTTTAAAAATAAAATGGAAGACATGTCTTCCAAGGTAAATACATGCTTGGATATTTGTTTTTCAATCTAATTCTCTGTTCTGTTTTGATGAATATATTTTTTATATCGAAATTAACATAACAATAATTTTAATGTATCTTTAAGGTACAAGGTCATTTGAGTAATCTCACTAGCACGGTTAAAGAAATGGAAGAAGCGAGACGTCAACGTGTTGCTCTCGAAGAATGGATAGTACAACAGACAGCAACTGTTAACGATTGGAAATGTAACCCATCTAAATTGCGACCCGAAGCAGCTAAACAAGAACTTTCTGCAATGAATGATTTGATGTCGACGATTGGTGAGAAAAAGTTGAAATTGAAAACTGAAATTGCGAGTTCAGGTATAAATAATTTTTAATCATTTCTACACTATGTCCTTATGATATGTTAATTTCATTATTTCTCACATAAAGGTTTTGAAGACGAACCCGATCTTGAAGAACAATTGGAAAAACTCGAATCTGATCTCATGGAAGCATTGTTTAAAGAACAAGGCAATCAAAATATAATCGATCAATTCAGAAAGAATGTTCAAGATATACACGATTGGTTCAATATGATATTGAAACGCATGGAAGTCTTAGACAAAGGTTCGGGACTTTCTTGTCCTGAGAAATTAAAGGCTATTTCTGAATTGAACGTCGAGTTCAAAGAGGAAGGACCTAAAAAATTAGACGGTGTTAAGAGTACTGCTGCTGATGTCATTAATATCATTAACAATTTAGATTCACAGCAGGTTGAGGAACAGGTATTATTTAATGTCAATATATTTTTATTAGTTATTTATACGTTCAATATATAATATTTTATTATTTTACAGCTAAAATCTGTCGAAAGAAGATATAACGATATTAACAATAGACTGCAAAGAAAGACTCAAGTTTTGGAAATCACTCATAAAGAAATTGATGGTACAAGACAGGAGATTGACGACGCTCGTAACTGGGTCACTCAAAAGATAAGCGATGTTAAAAATCCACCACCATTAGGTTTTGAGAGCAAGGCTGCCAAAGACCGCCAACAGGAACTTGTATTCTTATTGAAAGAAGCTGATGGTAAGAAAACGTTGGTTGATTCGCTAGAAAAGAAGGTCAGAAATATCCAAAGTGAATTAGAGCCGGGTGAACAGAATAAATTGGAATCGGCGCTTTCAAATCTTAGCTCAGAACAGAAACAGCTATCAGCTTTAATAAAAGCAGAAATAGAAAAAATGGGTTCTGCAATGCAGGGAAGGAAGAAGTTTGAGAATGATTTGGAAAAGGCTCATTCTTGGATCAAATCTAAATTGAATGAAGTGAGAAAATTGGGAGGATATGCACCCCTCAAAGTCAATAAAATCGAGAAGGACTTGGAAGAGCATAATATTCACAGAATAGGAATTAGAGATTTCGGTGATAATAAATTAAACGATATTTTGAAACAAGGTAATAATATATTAAAAGAGTGTTCACCTACCGATCGCGAAAGACTTCAAGCATTGCTGGATGCTATTAATAGTGGTTATGAAGAGTTGAAGAAAGAATCCGAAGAAAAATATTCCGCATTGAATGACCTCTTGGGAGCGCGTAAAGTTTTCGAGGATGATTTGGGTAAATGTCAACATTGGTTAGATGAAGCTGAAGTCGCTATATCCGGCGATTTGCGTACTTCAAGTATCAATCTTCTCGAAGGACAGCTCGCCAAGTACAATAAGCTGAATGAGGAAGCTGCAAACATAGACGAAATTATCAATAAGATATCCGAACAAAGTAATGCCATATTACCTACTCTTTCGGATGCTGATAAACTTCAGCTTAGCGAAGAAATAAAATCGCTCAAAGATAAGCATGCACGCATCAAGGGTATAATTAGAGATAAAACTAAGGCGTTGCAAGATAACATCCAAGAATACAAAGAGGCAGCTAAGAAAATTGCCGAAGCCGTGCAATATATGACTCATATTCAAAACGAATTAAAGAATTTGAATAAGCCCATAGGCAGCAAAGTCGAAGACGTGCAAGGCATGTTGGCTGCATATGAAAACATTTTGGACGATCTAAAAGCAAATAAGTCTAAATTAAATGATCTACAAGGTGGTAATCTAACTGACCTCCAGGATATTTTGGGTCAACAAGATGATTTGATTCGGGCAATTGAAGATCAAATATCTAAATTGCGCTACCTGCTGCTTCTCAGAGAACAATTTATAGGGCTAGTAAGCGAAATCATGAATTTCATAATGAAATATACAGCAATTATTACCGATATTGAAAAATCTGGAACAACATCTGAAGAAAAAATTAAAAAGTATGATGACGTTATTTCAAAGATTCAAGAGTGCGAGGCAACTTTAGCCGCCGCTACAGATAAGGGACAACAGATTGCTGCCGAAGGCACTGCTGCTGATAGAAACAGCATAACAGAACAACTGCAATCACTCAAGCAACAACTTCAAACATTGAGAAGAGCCGTCGAAAGCCAGAGGCAAGAGCACGAAAAAGCTGCGGCCGAGCATAAAAAGGTCAGCAATGACCTTATGAAAATACTTGAATGGTTACATGCGAACGAAGCAACAGTACATTCAAGACCACTTCTCTTGAGGAGCATTGAAAACACAGATAAGCACATTGCTGAACATTCTAAATTGGCGGATGATGTCAACAAACACCTTGATAACATTAGAAAGTTGAAAGAGTCTATTAAACACGACGACGGAATGCCAAGTTCGCTTTTGGAGATGCTTTCAGAGGCGAATTCGCTTCTGGCTACATTACCCAGAGAATTGGAAGAGAGAGGGAAATATTTGGACGATAACAAACGCTACAGACTTGATTATTTGGCTCTCGTTGAGAAATTGAATGCTTGGGTAAAAGAAGCTAACATCCGATTGGACATGAGCAAAGACGGAGTAGACTTTGAAAATATAATTGCCGATTTGGAAGAGCACAAGGCGTTCTTTAGCACAGAGCCAATCATGAGAGAATTAGTGTCTCAACAAATGCAGAAGGCTGCAGATAAGATATGGCCATCGCTGAAATCGTCCGAACAGGAAGAATTGTCTAAAGAGCAACAACAATACAGTCAGCTGTTGAAAAACACACTGAACTCTGCTAAGTCGCGACAGGCTCAATTAGAGCAAGACGTAGAAATTTGGAAGGACTACTGCCAGTTGGCGGATAAGATTTCCGCCATTCTAGATAGAACCCAGTTTGTTGATGAACCTGTTTCTAATTATGCCGGACTGCAATTCAACATTCAGAAGATCGAGCATGCTCTCAATGATATACAGGTACGTTACATATTTTAATTAATGACAGTGATGATGCCATCGTTCATTCAGATATTGTGAATAGAGAAGCAAGGCTGTATCCTCATTTGGAGCGCTGATCTAATCACACATGTTTGTTTGAGAAAAACCTGTATGAATAGTTATTTTTTATAATAGTCATTATCACATACATGCGAGCCGATTTATTGAATTTTTGAAAATTTCAGGGTCAGCAGTCGCTTTTGGAGGTCTTGCAGGAGCGTGCGCGTGAACTTCTTCGCCAAGCTGACGCTCCAAGTCGCGATATAATTGAAAAACGCGAACGGGAAATAGTGTCTCAATGGAATGACGTGTGTGGAGGACTCTCTAAAAGAAGAGAAACATTAACAGGTCTCGCTGAAAGATGGGCAGCTCTTGATGCTCTCAAGCAGAAACTTGTAGCATCATTAGCAGCTCTTCATGATCGCGTACGCCACCTAGATCCTGCGCCTCGTTCCAAGAACCAACTTAACGAGATTAAGAATGTACTTCTTGTGAGTATACTTTTACTTTTTCATCGAATTTCTTTTACGTTTTATAAACATACATCTGCAGTATTCAATACCTCATTATTTTAACAATGGTGTTGTAAATTTAATTGCATTATTTGTTTACCTTTTAGAATGTTATGACTCAGTTCTTTATTGCGCATTGTTAACACAATACATTAATTTTTCTTATCTCGTTTTAATCAAAGATTAAAATTATGTTTTGAAATGGTGTTAAGTATCTTAATAAAATTAAATCGACTGTGAAACAGTAATATGAGTAACTGATTCAGGGTTGACTTAATTAAACAATAAACATTTTTATTGATATGGCTTAACTTATTGGCTTTCACAAACTTTATGAAAAACTTATTTTTTATATCTCGTATTTGAGGAAAAGTAAAATATCATTATATATGTAAATATGTACTATGTAGATATATCTGCCGTGGTCACGAAGCAAGAAAATTTTCGATTTTTATGTACATTAGCGTTATTTGTATAGAGTAGCTATTATGCCGCGTAGTAATATTTTTTCTAATTACAGTTTATTTTTGTTGAGTAATTTTATATGTATATTTAAAAAAAAATCCTTTTCATTTATTACATATTATAAAAAAGTGCAAAAATCATAGATATGCAGCGCAGCGAGAAACTTTCCATTTTTTTGTCAAAAACATATTTTATTTTTATGGAAGGCTAGCTTATAATTAGGTCACTTTCTTCTTATTTTTTTACTACATGGCCAAATCAATCACAACGTCATATTAAAATAAAATATAGTTAATTGAGGTCAAATTCTTATATGTAGGAAGGGTTGCAAAATCATAATAACTTTTAAATTATGGTTGCCTCCTTATGAGTTCTCCTCCTTGCTTTTAACGTTATAACAGTATGTTTAGTTTTCAATAACCGTTTTATAAATAAACACTTCTTGGCATCATTAATGAATTTCATTGATCGTTAAACCATTTGTTCATTTTATTGAGTGGGTTAATTAGTTGTAACCGATGATCTTTTATTGCTTTTCTCACCACGAATGTTTTAAAGTAACGATATAGCAAAGCATTTCAGTAGTACTATATATAATATTTTGCACAGAATAAACGGATCGCAAAATGACTTTCTTTACTTTTCTGAATATCCAAATATAAACGGAAGCAAAAAGTTTCTTCTATAACAATAACATATTTTTTATCCTGAACAGAGACAGCCATACTATATTCGATTCAGAAATCAAAGTCAGTGGAGCGTTATTACACTAAAGTTTCATTAAAATTAAATTACATTAAAGTTTAAATTACACTAAAGTTTCCAAATATTTGTTATTTTTAACTATTCGAATATCGAATAGTAAACTATAAAATATTAGAATATTCGAATATAATTTAAAAATACAGTTTGAATAATTTATAAAGGTTCATGCATATATATAATTCTATGTTATTTTAAAAACAATAAAACCAAAGCAATATATTTTAAAGCAATTAAGTGTTTTAAACTTTCAGTACAAAGTTTAATATTAATTATTCCTGTTGCCGAAAAGACTATAACTCGGTATGTTAAACTAAAAATATTACCATAAAAATAAAAAAAATATTATTTTGATTATTTTGATTTTCGGTTATTATTATTGTTAAAATAACATAAAGATAATAAGATATGTTTCGCAAAAAGTGGCACAATTGGGCTATAGATAGTGAATACATACAAAGACTAAATACATGTTACGCAATTGTGTTTTTAGAATTAGGCGAGTTTTTAATAATATTAAAGAAATATGAACAAATACTACGAATAGTTGAAAACGGCAAATATTAAAATGACAAATAGTTGAAAAACGGCGAATATAAATAATATTCGAATATTCGGATTGAAGTCTTTAGTTACACTTTTAATGTTCACCTCTAAAGTTAAGACGTATGTATATACAATCGACATGATCGTAATAATATATTTTTATAATTTTATAAAAACTACAATTGAGTATTAGTATAATTTATATGTAAATAAAGTAAAAATAAAATATTATCTGAAGAACTACTAATAATATCAAATATGAACATTTTTAGAGGCCCTTATCCAATACACATAATATTTCCGGTTAACAATAGTTAAAAAACTAATTATCGCCATTTTCATACAAACTATATCAAGGGTGTGATAAATCACGTTTATTGCATTTTAAACTTTCTAAGAAGCAGTAATAATAGCAATTAAAATACTCATAGAAATAATGCATTGAAGAATACCTATTGTTTTACCATTATTAGGTAAAACAATAGGTATTCTTAAATATGCATATTTTTACAAAAACGTCCATACGCAGTGAGTATCTGTCAAACAGCGAAAGTGTACCAATGAAATGGTTTAGTTAAATGCTGCCTACTGACTATGATTTCTGAACAGAATATACAAGGTGTTCAACAACCCAGACATTTTAATTTATTTTTGCCCCCTCTCCTACCGAAAGCATAGATTCGTTACTGATCGTGAAGGACGGATCTGTTACATAATTCTACGATTCGCCGAAATTTTCGCGCATGTTGCACACCCGTTCGACCTTGGTGTTTGGCGCTTTCGTCGTTTCGTCCGACGATGATGACTCGTTTCATTGACTACATGATATATTGCAGGAAGTGCGCGACGAGGCGGAGGCTCTCGCGCCATTGCTGGACGAGACGCGGACACTGTCGCCCATCATTTTGGAGTTCCTCGAGGCGAGCAGCCCCCAGGGTGCCGCCGAGGCGGCAGCCACCCTCAAGGCGATCTACAGCGATTACGACAAGTGAGTCAACGCATTATTTCCTCAACCTACGGTCGTCATAATACCAACGCGTTTTGACGAATTCTCCTCGTTTGTGGGACACTAATGCCGGCAAATTACTGTCGCTCTTGGCACGGATAGTGTTTTTTAATACGCGTTTCTTTTCTCGTTGGATTTTCTTATTATATATCAATGATGCCGGCGCGCGAGCGTGTGTATGTTTTTTATTTATATTTTGCACGTCCAATTATATAACGATTATACAGAAGTAGATAATATAATAGTAAAACGCTCGGTATTGATCAGAGTCGTGTTAAAGTACTTCTGCACTCGGTTTGGCTTGAGAAATATGAAAAATTCATAGGTATACGCATTGCGCATTCCGATTATAAAACCCAACTTTTGGCGTATATGGGATTAAATACCACAAAAATTCTTGCGGTTTATGTAACTATGAATTTTCATTTCACGAAAACAGAGACTGAATTTATACAAGTTGATTATTTAGATAAAATGAAACTAACCTAGCGTAACACGAGGTGAAGTAAGTGAGGGAAGGAATATTTATTTTCTATAATTTTATAAATAAACTTGAATTTATTTAATATATATCAACATGTTATTGCAAAGTTGACATGTAATATATAAATCTGGAGTTAAAACGTAAACATTCTTGAAGGTATTAAAATTAATTTACGATATTTAAAAATATATTTATAGAAAATATAAATGCTTCTCCTTTCTTATAACGTCAATCGTTGGTAAATTTATAAAAATATTTGTAATGACCTCGAGATTTTCAATTATTAATATAAAAAAAGGCCATAGTCGATACCAACTCTTAAAAAGGCATTTAACCACGACAAATATTTAACTAGTTCTGGAGTACTACAAGGATCCAACTTGGCTCTACCGATTTTCCTCATAACATTTTATTATATGCTTATGAATTGAATCCGCACAAATTCAGATCCGTTATTCATACAAACAATCTGGAGATGCCTATGTAGCTGATCGATCGACAACCAGCAAATTTTCAGCATTGCCAAATATTACTTTGTAAATTTTATATATTTACATGCTTCGCAAAATTCCCTTGTAGTTTTGGTGAAAGTGCTTTAATCCGAAATGCTTTCCTCGGGGTTTTAGGCGTGACCTTTGAGCAGGAATGGAGATTTAGTACGTACATTGTCAACTTTGTGATAAGGTATTAAATATGCTCAATTTCGTTATGCGAAGCGCGTATCTTTGACGCGGCTTGTGTTAAAATTTGTTTTCAAATTATTGTTGACTTTAAAATTCAGATCGGATACCTAAGGAAGAAGTAAAGAAATAATAAAAAATCAACATCAGCACCAGCTGAATTATATAAATTTACTGTTTTTATAGATTGTATTATCAGTAATTTGACAACCAGATTTAATACAGAAAAATAAATAAACAATACACTCAGTTTCATGTGCTTATTCCTTTAACGTAAATCTACAAAAAACAGCCAAATCTGTCCTGAAAATATTTTTTTAAATATGTCATTTCAGTAAAATCATATCAAAATTGATTTTCACCAGTAGCTAAATATAGAATATCTGGCGAGTGCTAGTATATAAATTTATATGATTTCAACATTTTTATATGTAGTAATATATATTTTTATATACTTATTATTCTTTATTTACATCCGATGTATAAATGTTACAGCGAATGTCTATTTTTTGGTGAAGTTATATTTTCACTAGCTAAGTCCAAATACATTTTCACCAGTAGATATATATTTCTACTAGCATAAATATAATTTAATTGATAGGCGCTAATATGCTGCTCTAAAATGCCTCAATTTGACAGTTGCGAAACGTTCATTTGCTGTTTAAACCCAAACCTAACCTAATGAAAGTTAAAAATATAAACTCAACCAACTCGTAGCTCAAGGGAAAATAAGCGAAAGAATAAGTACTGACAAACATCGTATCTCACATATTGCTCCACAGTTTGTATGCAATTTGATATAACACTATGTTTTAAAAATATGATAGCTATCCTAACCGATATTACTATGGACTTCTAATATAAGAGGGCTGATCAAAGTATTTTCAAATCAAACTTTGGTCAATAGGAGAGCGCAAAAACAATTATCACTTCTCAGAAGTCAAAAATTCACGCCAAAAGCAATAAAATCGTGTCGGCGTCGTCGCAGTGGAAACGCTCGGTAACGACCATTTGAACTGGACTGGAAATCCACTATTTGGCTATGGCAATACAATATTTTATTTTTTTAAAGAATATAGTATTTTTTTGATACATATCTTAATGTATTTTCTGTTTTAAAAGTGCTATATTTGAGTATATATTTATCTAAGTTATAATGCGATTATTCTAAGTACATTTTTAATAATTCATTATTGAATGTACTTTTTTAACTTTGCCATTATTATATTTTTACTTCTAGCAGTATCATATTCATCATAATTATGCCCTACAAAGTTTACGTTATGTAGTTATCTATTCAAATAAAATAAGAATAATGTCTGATATCGCATTTGTGTTTATGTTTACACCGAGCTACGAAGTGCTTAAGTCGCGTGGGCACGAACACAAGGTTTCGGGGGTATATTTTGCTAGTAGTTGTTCCATACTACCATATATGAAAATTGACCTTTGACGCATTCGCAAGTGTGTGGGAATTTACCAAAAAGTTCCATATTGATTTTAGACGCGAACACTACGTGAAGATGTATTGTGTGTAACATATAAATATAAGAAATCTTAATTTCCGCACAGAATTCAACAACTTTTAAAGACATTTTTGATAAGCTTAATGCAATCCTTCATTTTCTGTAGATTTTCGATTCCTTGTTGATAAAATCTTAGCTTTTTGACAAAAAAATCAGTTTTATATGGGGAATACAGTAGAAGTAAACTTCAGGTTTGGTTGTGCGGTTCCTTTCAAGAAGTTCCTAGGTAGTAGTAAACATATATATTCGTGTTCGATAATTTTCGTGTTATAGAAAAAATCCTTCTAAACAATATTCGCTTCGCTTCGCTAAAATTCAACGGACGTCCCGACTTATGCTATCACTTAAACTAAAATTATCTTCTTTAAAACCATTAAATCATTTCTGAGCTGTTCCTTCTGTAACAAATCAATGTCCGCAGACAACAATGATGCTACTAGTGGTTTGTGTAGAATCACAGTCACGATTAAATTCATAGAAAAAATATATGTCGAAGATGATATTTTTTATCAACTTGCTCCATTAACGTCAGTTTAAAAAACAACCAATTATTAACAACAGTGAAAAATTAAAATGAAAAATCTACAGAATTATACGAGTATATGACATGATAACAGAAAAAACCGCACAGACTTATTGGACTTCATAATTAACAACTAAGCTAACGATGTGCCATATGAAATAAATAAACATAATACTGTATTTTACCAGTGCATTGACTCTCCGCGCTTTTCAGTAGTGCGTCACTGTGCATTTCAGCTGTTACGTCGTCTCGTCGTCGCCGAGTTCCGTTTATATCGCGACCTGAAAATGCGACATTCTCTCGAGACGTGTCTCGTCAGCGACGATACGGTTTTTCTCGTGGTCATTTCAGTGCCAGGAGAAGTTAGTATGGATAGCTCGGCCGATTTCATTTCATTCACCCCCGCGCTCATTTGTAATAATTATAACACGTGGAAACCGCGTGGAAAATAGAGCTCGTTATATTTAAGCTAATCGTCCGTAACAAATCGTAAAATTCACGGGTAATTGATTTACGACCGTCGAACGATTCAATCAGAAATTTAGTCTCGTTTATCGTATTCGTAGATGGTTAGGTAGATTAAATAAAATTATATATAACTGTCTGAAATATAATTTATAAAAACCGCAGTATGAATGCGATATTTTGATGGTATGTTTTAGCAACATTGTAAACATTTATTATACAAGTTCTGTCCGTTAAAAGCTTTTTAAAAATGTGTATATACAACAATAATTTTAATAAGGGTTAGGAAGGGGGTTTCAACCATAAATAAAACATAAAAGAACTCTTTATGTTTAATGTATGTATTGTGTTTTAAAAAACAGTTAAGAAAATTTCCACATAAAGAGTTATAAATGTTATCATACAATGTGATCACGTTTTACGGAAGACTTAAAAAAATTTTCCATTAAAAACTTAAAATTATATCAACAGGCGTTGTAATGTAATGATTTCAAGTGTAAATTGGTTAATTTTGGAATGAATATCCCTTAATATTCTCATACATGTGTCATTTCACATATTGAAAAGTACCTCAAGAAAATTATTACCAAACTCCATTGTAACTGTAAAATTTCTAATTCTACCAGTTCGCTCGCGGAAAGAAAGGAAGTATGATGACAATTTTCCAGGTGAAAAAAACACGAGATTCAGATGTGACCAAACATTTTCTTGTCCTTAAATATTTAAGTTATTTTCTCAGTATCTTTCAGTTGTGTAAGATCTTTGTATAAACTATGAATTCTTTTGATAAGCATATTTAATGTTACAAAAATAAAATAAAATTTAATTTAGTTATTACTATACATTTTAGTAGTTGAGTAATGCCTTTTTTAACCTTTTGAGTAGCGAGTTCATTTTTACACATGTGAGTGTTTTACTCATTTTTCCATAATTATTTCTGTTATTTATTTATTATTATTTCATATTGCATTTATATTCAGTGATTTTCAACGTCTTATTGTTTTGATTTATTTTACTACTTTTTTGAATAAGTATGTTTTAATAATTTATGTTTCTAACTTTTCTATTATTAAATTAAATTATTTTATTTTACATATTATTTGCCTTTTGTGGATTTTCTTATATCAATTTAAAGGCTCTTATTATATTTTTAAAAATAAATATAAATATTTTTTGTTATTTATTTCGTACTCCTTAATTTATTAATATTGTCTATATTAAATCAAATCAAAAAAATATTATAAAAATAAAATGTTTTTTATTTATGATTTCTTCAATTATATATGTATGTAAATATATACTTTTCTGGGGTACCTCAAAACAGTGAAAGATCGACCGCCGTACATGTACGGCCATACCGTTCACGAGGTTAAAATCTTGTTTATTATTATTTTTATAAACTCATTAATTACTATTGAGTTATATATTGTACAGGCAAATTCCTACAAAGACAAGTAGTATAGTCAATGACTAATATCAGAAAGACTTAGGTTCGAATCCCATATCAACCTTGGTGTTCTTCGATTTTAATCGCATATAGTAGATCGGAATTAGTAATTAGTATATACTTATAATTCCAGATTAGGTTTTCATCGATTTTCCTAATCTCTCTTCACTTATCACGCGAGCAAGCGAAATGTAATGTATCTCACCGTACGCGCCTAATATCTACGTACTAGCTACGACTAGGATGAATATCGATATTACAGTGTCCTGATGGACCAAGTGTTGCCAGCAATATACCCATATAAATTATCAGACGGCGTTACTCTCTCATATTTTAAAGATGATGTCACGTAAATTTACTTATCGATCGTGATTGTTGTGCAATACTTGTTGTCGCTAAAATTTCATCGCTGCGTAAAAAATATACTTTTGCTTCAGTATCATTCGCGTATTACGCGAACGTGGATATTTTAGAAAATAACTATTTTATCACGCCAGATTATCTCATCGTTCAAATATTTAAGTTATATTTGCTCGCGAAATTTTAAATCTGTTCACTTCGCTAACGCTATTATTTCAGTCGAATCCAGAGAATAACACATATTCTGACGGTCGATTTATTCGATTCTTCAGCTGTTGGTATTGTGTCTCGGCGTTTTAAAAGCGAACGATATTGCACAATGGTCCGGAATCGGATCTTATTTTAGTCTCTCGACTACGGCAAGGTCGCATATATGTCCTTAGCGGCTAGACCCAACCGGCTGGCAATATTCTGACGTAAAAATGTTCAGTCTTGAATATTATTTTCGATGCAATGACATCATCTCGACGAATTCGTCACCGGGCAAAGATGACATTTTGTATTCCGGGCGCGCGTTCGCCGGTTATAATTTATTCGCGCGGTCAGTAGTAGTAGTTAAAGTAAGCTGTAAGCGACGTCTGAAAAAATAGCATTTTGCACGGCGTCGCAAAAAGAATACTTTTAAATGGGTCGTCAGGGATACAAACATCGCACGATCCGAGAGAATTGATTTTCGATGCACTCGGACTCGTCTGAAATCTATTTACGAACGTACAAGCGCGAAGCAAAATTGGCGTCTGTAAATAGAGGGGTGATGTTTCGGAAGTGTTCTAGTGGTCAGTGTTATTGCTTTGTTTTTATATAATTCGTGCACATTTATCTGTGATGTTATAAAAATATATTTTGAGGCAATCGATTGGAAATATAAACACAATAATATTATTTATAATATTCAAAGTGTTTTATTGTAATTTATTTTATGTCATAGCTTTAGAATTTAAGCATCTATGATAATAAATATTTTTATGTTTTTCAACGAGTTAATCCATTACTCGTTTTTGGACGCTTTTCGCAGAAAACTTTCAGGCGGAATGGGTTAACACAGACGGTAGTATATATCGTTTTATTATATTACATAACTCTAAACAAGGTCGAGGTCGTCTGCGTCGATCGCGACGTTTAAATGTACGTAATTTAACCGCTCGATGTTTTTAATGGTTTGACTATTCGGAGAGAAGTGAAAATTCGGCTAGGCGTATTATTGCGAGGCCATCGTCCCGACATACACACGTTCGCGCTGCATACATATTTTTCCACGTTCCGCGTTAACATTTATAGAGTTTGTCCCTGAAAATAGTAACAGACGAGCGCGCGTTCGTACCCGAGAAAATCGCTCCGTACCGAAATACTTTCGCTGAATAATAACGTATATTTCGGTACTGGAGAGGTGCCTCACACCAGGATAATTTTCACGTTATGGTGTATGTGTAATATATTATCGGATGCATTTTCGTGGGGATTTCTTGTATTGTGACCTCGAAACGCCGACTGGCTCTATAGTGAGAGTTTGCCGGTCTGCGGGTCTATATTTGAGGCGGGGCGGGCGGGTGACGGAGTGGGGTGGCATCCCGACGCCGGCGTCGCGCAGACCTCCTCGAGCGCCAACACTGGATGGCTGGAAGTGGAGGGACAGGATCGCGCGCAGCCGACACACTATAGGTCTCCCTCGAACCGACCCCCATCGACGTATCGATTCTAACAGCTTTCTCTTTTCAGGCTCCTGAAACTGACCACCGAACGGTTGGAAAAAGCCGACAAAGACATCGCAGACATTGTCGACACTCAAAAACGCATCGCCGAACTCACAGAACGCATCAAGGCCACCCTCAGAGATATCAAGTCCTTCAAAGTTTTCGGAGAAAATCAACAACGTTTAGAAAATCAGTTGAACGCCCTACAAAAGCGCGTTTCTAAAGCTACGACTGATTCTAAATCCCTCATCGCCGACACCGAAAAGAAATACGCAAACAACCATCAACCGGTGCCTACCGATCTCGCTCAAGAACTATCAGCCCTCGAATTACTAACCGAGACGCTCAGCAACACTATGGACGAAAAAGACAGAGATTTCAAACGCGCTCGCACAATCAGATACGACTACGCCGCCGACGTCGACGAAGTCACAGCCTGGCTCCAAAAAGCCGAACTGAAAGTTCAAGACAGAACTTTAGAACCGAGCGTCTTGAAAGAGCAACTGCAACAGCTCCAATCCGAGATCGGACCGATCTGTGAGAAATTAGAACGTCTAACCAAAAATGGCAGGACGATCACAGAAAACGCGCAGGACGAGGCCGAAAAGGAAGTCATACGATCGACGATCGACAATCTGACGGAGCAGATGTCGCAAGTGAAGAGTTTGTTAGAAGACAAGAAGCAGAAGGTAGGGGATTGCTTGGACGCGTGGGCGCGTTTCCTGGCGCTCAACGAGACAGTCAGACAGTGGGTGGAGGTGCAGCGCGAGTTTTTGGCGCGTTCGTTGCATCTGACCACTCTGCAACAGACCAGGCAGAAACTCAACGAGTACTCGGTTAGTTCCCGATATTGACGTTCTTATCTCGGCTGCGCGATTACTTGATTGCGAACGCTCCGCGTTAGGTGTAATATCGCATTCGCGGAGCGTCCGCTATCATGATCGCACGTCGGCCGCCCGGTAATTATTACATCAATAATGTTTATCGTTTTTATTCAAGACCATTTTGAAGAGTTGCAAGACGCAGACGAAAAACTTGAGCGAAATGGCCAAGGAATTGGAGTATATTGCGCAGATAGCGAGCGTCGGCGAATTACCGAGGATTTTAGAAGCGACCGAGTCTTCAAAGGCGGAGGTGGAGGTCAAACTGACGGAAAGGGTAAATTGGGCGGGTCAAGCGCATTTTTAATTTAATTGAATTGTTCTAATGTGTTGTGGCCGATGTATATTTTTAGAATGCGCTATTGCAAGAGGCTTCAGAGGAATGGGAGCAGTGTGAGAAGAAGATGAAGGACGTGCGACACTGGATCGACAAGACGAAGCAGACGCTCGAGTCACCTCAGAACAAGAAAAAGACGTTAAGGGACCAACTCGCGTTGCGAGACAAGATTATCGGGGACGTTTCCATTCAAAAGACTAAAATTTCGATGTCGGTCGATAAGTTGAACGTGAGTGGTGTACTCCAAATTTTACGGCGTTTTTTTTTTGGAACGCTGTTGTATGTTTTTCTTTCTTTTTCGTTGGGTTTCATATAGGTCCACTTCCGTTCCGGCATCGGAGGAGACGAGTGCGTCGAACAGGAAGCTTCGGGTCTAGTGACCGAGCTGGAGGCTCTCGGAGCGGAGACTAGAGCTCAGGCCGCAGGTTTAGAGGCGGCTAGCGCTCAGGTGGAGGCTTACTCTTCGGAACTGCAGAGGCTTCGCGCTTTGGTGCTCGAAGCCGAGCAGAAGCTCAGGACTGCCCTCGCGCCCGCAAAGGAGCGCGATGCAGCTGCGCGCGAGCAACAGGTAATTGTAATTTTACTTCTCGATTTATTCTCGAGCTTTCAGAAAAGCTCCACGTATTTATTTACCACAGACAGCCGCGTAGATATCGAAGTACCGCTAGATAGGTTCCGGGAGGATTTATATCAATCGATTAAGTGGCTAGCGACGACGACGTAAACAAATTCTAGTTTTGTATCTAAATAGTATAAAGTTATAAAGACGAGCGCCGCCGATAGAATTGCAATACGGCGTCTTGACATGCGTCACGGCGTCGTTTTGCGAATACTACGGTGTAGAACCTTCCCAATACGGCCGGGCGGGATTCGCAACGTAATCACACCTAATTTGCATCATCTGGTGTTGCGGTGCACTCGATTTTTGTTTTATCTATCATCATCGCCTATCCATATTATATTTTGGTCAGCTTATTAATAACGGTGGAGGAGTCGCTTTTATATATCATAGCTTTATCATCGTTGGCTGTCTGCATTCATGTGGAACGATGTACAACAAAGGTACTTTGCGTCTTTCTGTATACACCAAAACAAGGGATGTGTGCTCAAAACATGATTCACTTTTTTTTGTTTATTTGACAATTTATTTATATTTTTAATCATATTTTGTTGACGATCCCTCGTTTTTTTATGTTTTATGTTATTTATTTTATTTTCTTTATTTTTCACACTGCATTATTTCTTTTTCTTTTGCTGCATCCTTTTCCGCCCGCTCCCCGTATCCCTCGATTTGTTCACGTATTGCTAAAATCTATATTACGATGTTTAGACGTGTCGCGAAAAGATCAAGTCCTTGCAGAGTAAAATCGAAGCCCGAAAAGAGCGTATTAAATTAATATTACAGAGGGGCACGCCGGACGCGGAACCCCTATCGGACACTTAGGCCCTTAAAATAATATTATCGGCGTCGGCGTAACGACGCCCAAACGTTCATCAAACGTTTGTCTCGCTAAAACGAAATATTTAAAATCTATCTTAAAAAGAAAACGAAACAACAGCGCATCTGATTAATCGCAGCCACTATTTAAAACAATATATATATATCTGAACGGCGAAATCGGATCTTTAGGGAAAGCGCGTTTACTTAGATTTAATTTCAATTATGTATTATGTAAAACCATCATTGAGAAAACCAAATACTTGGGGTTCAGGCACTCCATCGGTCCGCTGAGGAATGGCGTCTGCGAATCGACGAGCTGGTAGGCCTCATCCACCTAGCCGATCCGTACTTCTTGGTGCCGCCGCCTCAACGCGAGGCCACGTCCTCGTACGCAGTCGTCGCTACCGGCCGGACGAGTCCTTGTCCGCTGCGTCCTATCGATAAAGATTCAGCACTGATCGAACCGCCCTGCGCTTCTGAAGCTCGCGTGCCGACGGAGAGCGAAACGGCCCTCAGCATAATGGTGAACACGGCCGAAAGGGTCAGACAAGACAGAAGAAATCGCTCTCCGAGGCGACGCGAAGCTGCGAAGAAAGAGAAACAACTTAAAAATCCCGCTAAGAACGGCAAATCGCCGATTCCTTCTTCCGTCGCGCCGTCTAAAATTGAAACCGGCAAAACTGCACTTCTGATCCCGGAAACCGAGAGGAGTCGCTCCAAGAGCCCCCTCTGGGTTCCGGGGTCCACGTCTTACGCCGAAATTCTCAGAGGAAGAGAACTTCGCGCCAACGCACCGCAAGAAACTGTCGAGTTTGTGTTCAGTGAAAAAATGCCCAGTGTCCAAGCGATATACGACAATCAGTTCAGTGAAATCCCAAGTGACGCTAAATTAACGAGCGAAAATGTTGATAGTGAATGTGCGACGAGTTTCGAACGCGTTCAACGCACGGAACCCGGTGAAATTAAATATGACGATAGGATCGAAAATATTCTTTCGTACGACGTCGGAACGCCTAGTTCTATAAACCAGACTCTATATATAACAGACGCATATGACGTTCGCCACTACGAAATACCGCCGTTGGTATACACGGCGCAACATTTCGCCGCACAAGGATTTCACCTTCCGCTACCCATGACGGACTTTTTGGCCGGATTCGAAAATTCGAACGTCGGCTCCAATCCTCCGATCGCATTTGACCCACAAGTAGCGGAGGAACCGCCGGTGCAATTTATACCAGAAATCTCAACCGCACCACCGTGTTGCGAAATCGCGGAAAAAGCGCAAGAAGTCGCAGTTGAAAAGGTAGTAGATGCTCCTATAGATAGCGCAACCAACTTTTCGTACGCGCAAATCCTACTGAAAAAATTGGCTTCCAAACCGAACCAGCCATCCAGTACAACGCAAATTGACGATAGACGTCCTATTGAAAAAAATACGACGCTATATGTAAAACGCGATTCGTCTCATTCCAGTACCGAGAGGGTCACTGGAAATGCAGACAAGAAGGGACCTATCAAGAGTAAAACTGTTAGCCAGCGTTACGTAGAATCGAAAACGCAACGCGGTGCCCCCTCGGCTAAGCGCCAGGGTTATGCACAAGGTACAGATCTTACAGAAAAGATAGGAAAGAAACGAAGCAAATCGAAGCCTTCGCAATTCGAAGACGATCCCGTCGAATCTGTCGAGAAGGGAGAACCGGTCGAGATTTTGACCGCGATCGACATAGCGACGCCTTCGTCTCGAACGAACGCGGAGGAAAACCCCCGAGAAGAAATCGTAGAAAAAGTAGAAACACATAAATTAGAAAAAGAACACAGAAAAAAGAAACAAAGAAAACAAAAAACAACCGAACCAGACGAAGACGATCAACCATTCGTACCGATGAGCTATACGCTAGATTCAAGAACCGAATCCGACGAGAAGTTAGATCTTGATGATGACGAAGAAAAGAAAAAGAGTAAGAAAAGACAGAAGAAACAGAAGGAAAGCAATGTCGATAAAGCAGTCGAGAACCCGGAACAAAACACAGAAATTATCGAAACTGTCGAAATCGTTACGATCACAAATGAAGAACTTCAGACAGACGTTAACGAAAACACAAACAGCAAAAAGAAAAAACACAAGAAGAAAAATAAACAATTGCACGATTTAGAAGAGCAAATTGTGGAAATAGAAAATATCATCAACGAACCTGAACCTGAAACTATACTTCAAGTAGAAGAACCATCGACGGTTAAAGAAAAATCGAAGAAAAAGAAACATAAAAAACCGAATACCGTCGAAATTAAAACCAATGAAGAAAATGTTCAGGCTGAAGAAGTAGAAAATAATAAAACACCCGAGATTATTCAAAATGACACGATAACGGCAATTATCACGGAATTAACAACGACTGTTAATATAGTTACTGAAACTCTTGAAACGAAAAAACCTGAAAATGAAAAGAATGTTAAAGCTAAAAAGAAGAAAGATAAAACTGCCAAAAAGCAAGAACAACCGAGAGAAGACAGCAACCTGCTTGACCAAATTATCACGAAGAAAAGAGAAATAAAAATTGATACCGAAGTACAAATTGTACCTGAGAAAATATCGATCGAAGAAATTGTTCAACCGACAGAAATTATCGAGCCATCTACTGGTGAATCGAACACAGAGCCTAAATTAAGTGCAGATGTTGAGGTTAAAATTAAACAGAAAAATAAGAAAACCCATAAAAATAAAACAGAATCAATAGAAATATCTAAAATCGAACATGAAATACCAGAAAAACAGACTGTAGAAAGTCAAATTTCATCCATATCTGATAAACCATTAGCAAATGTTGTAAACGATTTTGAGACTGTTAATGTGCTTGAACCATCTGAAGACATTGAAAAGAAAGAAAAACAAAAGAAAAAGAAGCACAAACGTGGCCAAAAACATAGTTCAGAACAAGAAGTTGAACCTCAAGATGATAAGCATATTCAGATAATGGTTGAAGAAAAAGTTGTCGCTGAAGTTGTAGATCCTGTTATATTGGAATCATTTGTAGAAGTGGAGAAGAAAAGTAAACATAAAAAGAAAAAGTCTAATTCTATTAATAATGCTCATTCTGAAACAGAATCGGAAAGAATAAGTGTAGAAAATATCGAAATCGGAAAAATAGAAAATATTGAAACTGAGCCACTTAAAGCAGAAGAGTTGGTTAAATATCAGGAATATATATTGGAACCCGAGAGAAAAGAAAAACATAAGAAGAAAAAACAAAAGCGTGTTTCTCAAAGCGAACAAGAAACAGAACATTTAGATCAAAATGAGCAAATTGTGATCGTGACACACGAGGCAGAAAAAATACAGACACAAGAAACAGAGCTTGTATCTGAACTTGTGAGTGAAATTTCACCTTTAAATGTTACTACATCTATCAAAATCACCGATGAACCTGTAGAAAAGAAAAATAAGCCGAAAAGAAAGAAGCATAGAAATGTACTTAAGAGCGAAACGGAGATTGTAGAAAATATTGATAAGACAATAACAGAAAAGTTTCTTGATGAAGAGAAACGTTATGTTGAAAATGTGCCTTTAGAAATTAATAAAGATGAAGATAATTTTAAAGAACCAATAAACATAGTAGAAGAAATAATTGACAATAAAGAAAAACCAAAAGGAGATCTACAGTCAACGCCTATTGCTTCATTAGAGATTATACCTAAAGTTAATGGTCAACCTGAGAACAGTATTAAACCAAAAGAAGAAAAACAGCATCTATTAATGACCCTCGAGAATATAGAAGTTCAGCTTCCAATAATTAGAGGTGATGAAGAATTAGAAACAGTTATTAAAACTGTAAAACAAATAAAGAATGAACCATCACACGATAAAGATCAAACGTTTGAATTAGTAGATGTTGTAAAAGAAAAATCTAAAAAGAAGAAAATCAAAAACAAGCCTAATATCCAACAACATGAAGATGTTCCAGTCCAAAAAAAAGAAGTACTTGAAATTTCAGCTGAACCAGCACTAAAAGTATTTGAACTCGCAACTGAACCAGAGGTTCAATCAACGACTGAAGTCATTAGTTCACAGAAAACTTATTCTCAGGAAACTACTACTACGCAAACTATAACAACTAGTACAGAAGTAACCACGAGTCAAGTTTCAGAAGGCCAGGAAAAAGCTCTGGTGGACACTGAAGATAATTTATCTCAGCAAATGTCGCGGCCGACAAATAAAATAGTATTGATTACTCACGAAGAAATAAGAATGAAACCAGTTTATCAATTAAGAATGCATATACCTTCATCCACTTTAACACGCGTTAAAACAGAAATCACGGATATCGCTACAAATGAAGGTATACAATCTCCTCAGAGTGACGAAGAAACAACAGCTCCGATTGAGCAAGAGACAATCTCTGAATCCTCTTCAAATGTTGTAGACATTTCTACTATTACTAGTACTACAATCATTTCTCAGCAAACTGACGAGTCTACTGAAATAGTTCATAAAGATAATTTAGAAGTATCTGAAGATAAAATGGTTAAAAATGAATCCATTGAGGTTTCTGAAAATGTTATTTTAGTACAAGAAGAAAAACCGGTAGATATAATTGAAGAAAAGCCGTCTGAGAATATTGATATAATTGAAACAAAATCTGTTGATCAAACAAATCAAGAATTCAAACCACGATACATAACGTCGATCAAATCAACAGAAGAAATAAAACCAGCAACTGAAGAAAGTCAAGAAAATTTAGTAGAAAAAGTTGTTATTGAGGTAGTTGAAGAAATAACACAAAAAATCGAAGAAAATCAGCAAAAAATAGTGGAAAATATTGAACCAAATAAACCACATTTCGAAGAGACTCATTCAGAACCCACAGAAGATATTAAACCATCACAACTAATAGAAAAAATACAATCAGCAATTGAAGAATGCGATGAAGAAATTACTCAAGCCATATTTGGTTCGATAAAAGATCGCAGTCCTGTTGAGCAAGAATCGTCATCTAAAAAATCTAAGAAACCAAAAAAAGCTCCACCACAACTTGAAGGGGAAGATCTTGACTTATATATGAGAATGGTTGAAGTGAAAAAGAAGAAAAACAAAGCTAAAAAGAAGTTGGATGAAAAGAAAGAAATCGTTGAAGATCCAATCAGTGTTTCGGAAGTGATACATGATATAGAAAAATTAGTACTAATTGAAGATGAAAAAATATTAATAGACACTACCGACACTATAATATTGCCAAACGTAATCGAAGTCGGACCAATGCCAAAAGAAATTGGTGTCGACGAATCCATTCAAGAAATTGTTGAAAGAGTGGTTGTAGAAACTCAAGAAATCGGGAAAATGATTGTGTCTGAAACACAAGAACAATCAACTATACTAGAAAACGTTTTAACACAGCGTACAGAAGAGTCAACTGAAGAAAATTTGTCGGAATCTGGTCCGACAACAATATTGGATTCGTTCGATTCTTCTCTATACTTAAGAATTGTGGAAGCAGAAAACGTTTATTATGAGAATTTATGTAAGCCGAAAATAACTGATACAAAATTAGATAACGTAATTGTGAATGAAGAGCCAGAACGTGTTATTTCGGAAAATTTGCAATATACAGAAATGAAGACCCCTGAAAAAGAAAAAGCTTTCTTGGATCCTTACTATTGGGGCTATAATTGGTGTATATTAGAAGAAGCAGAATTGCAACATAATATACGGTTAAGTAAAGAAATGCGGGCGGACGCCGTCCAAGATCCTAATTTAACATTGCAAGACGTTGCCAGCTGCGGTGAACAAAAAATGAATGTGCCAACAGAGGACGATAAAAGTGTATCAGCGCCAATCGTTCAAGATCGGGTCGAAGCGCACAACGTCGAGAAGTTAGAAAAAGAAATTTCCAAGGACGTTTCTGAAGATTCTAAAGATATCGCGCCAAAAGCGGATGTTCAAAGTAAACAAGACAACGCTACGAAAACTTACGCCGGCCTGCCGATCGATCAGACTTCGAGTGCTTGGTTAGATATACTCGATGAACCCATCACCTTGTCAGACGACGAGGCGACCCTAGACGAAATTTCTATTATCAGATCAGATATTTCACAAACTTCACAGAGCGCGATTCCTCCCAAAAAGGATACGGTTCAATCCAAATCTTACGCCGGGCTGCCGATTGACGATTCTTCAGATGCGTGGATAAACGTTTTAAACGAACCTTTTCAATTGCCCGACGATAACGCAGGCGATAAAACAACCGCTAGCACTGGGTCCGTTGGAATCGCGGAAGAACCCAAAAGTATCACTCCCGAACAAATCCCCATCCAAACTAAACAATCCGTGGGACTCCTCGTCGATAATTCATCGAATGCATGCATGAGTGTTTTAGACGAGCCGTTCGATATTCCTGACGAAGTCGATTCCGAAAAAGTCGTAGTGTGTGCGTCCGAGATGCCTGAGAGTTCTGAAAACATTGTCGTGACAAGTGAACAGATTGTTATAGTGCCCATAGAGGCAAATAAGCCATATGCTGGATTGCCTATCGATAAATCTTCCGATGCTTGGATGGACGTTTTAGATGAACCGTTCGATATTCCTGACGATGACGAAGTATTAGAAAGTGTGTCTAACATTCCTGTAAAAGTTGTCAAAGTGCAAAGTGAACTCGTTTCTCATATTAATATACCTTTCACTGAAGTCACTAAACAATATGCGGGCTTACCGATTGATAAATCTTCCGATGCTTGGATGGATGTTATGGATGAACCTTTTGATATTCCCGACGATGACGACGATTCTAATGTCGTTTTAGAAAGTATGTCTCAGATTTCTGAAAAAGTTATAGAAGTGAAAAGTGAATTGGTCTCGCATATTATTGAAAGTTTGTCTCAGGTTTCTGAAAAAGTTGTCGAAGTGCAAAGTGAACTCACTCCTCAAATTTATAAACCTTCCATCGAAGCCACCAAACAATATGCCGGTTTGCCTATTGATAAATCTTCCGATGCTTGGATGGATGTAATGGACGAGCCTTTCGATATTCCCGATAATGATGACGTTTCCGATGTTGTTATAGAAAGTGTGTCGCGGGTTTCTGAAAAGGTTGTCGAAGTACAAAGTGAACTCGCCCCTCAAATTTATAAACCTTCCACCGAAGCTACCAAGCAATACGCTGGTTTGCCGATAGATAAATCTTACGATGCTATGGATGTTATGGATGAGCCTTTTGATATTCCCGACGATGATGACGTTTCTAAGGTCGTTTTAGAAAGTGTGTCTCAGATTTCCGAAAAAGTTATAGAATTAAAAAGTGAATTGGTCTCCCGAACTAGTGAGAGTGTGTCTCGGGTTTCTGAAAAAGTTGCCGAAGTGCAAAGTGAACTCACTCCTCAGATTTATAAACCTTCCACCGAAGCTACCAAGCAATACGCTGGTTTGCCGATAGATACATCTTACGATGCTATGGATGTTATGGATGAGCCTTTCGATATTCCTGATGATGATGACGAATTGAATGTTGCTTTAGAAAGCGTATCTCAGGTTTCTGAAAAGATTGCCGTAGTTCAAACTGAACTTGTTCCTCAAGTCGATAAACCTTCCACCGAAGCTACTAAGCAGTATGCCGGTTTGCCGATTGACAAATCTTCCGATGCTTGGATGGATGTTATGGACGAGCCTTTCGATATTTCCGACGATGATGACGTTTCTAATGTTGTTTTAGAAAGTGTGTCTCAGATTTCCGAAAAGAATATAAAATTAAAAAGTGAATTGGTCTCCCAAACTAGTGAGAGTGTGTCTCAGGTTTCTGAAAAAGTTGCTGAAGTGCAAAGTGAACTCACTCCTCAGATTTATAAACCTTCCACCGAAGCTACCAAGCAATACGCTGGTTTGCCGATAGATACATCTTACGATGCTATGGATGTTATGGATGAGCCTTTCGATATTCCTGATGATGATGACGACTTTAATGTTGCTTTAGAAAGCGTATCTCAGGTTTCTGAAACGATTGCCGTAGTTCAAACTGAACTTGTTCCTCAAGTCGATAAACTTTCCACCGAAGTTACTAAACAGTATGCCGGTTTGCCGATTGACAAATCTTCCGATGCTTGGATGGATGTTATGGACGAGCCTTTTGATATTCCCGACGATGATGACGTTTCTAATGTTGTTTTAGAAAGTGTGTCTCAGATTTCCGAAAAAATTATAAAAGTAAAAAGTGAACTGATCTCACAAATTAATGAGAGTGTGTCTCAGGTTTCTGAAAAAGTTGCCGAAGTGCAAAGTGAACTCACTCCTCAGATTTATAGACCTTCCACCGAAGCTACCAAGCAATACGCTGGTTTGCCGATAGATACATCTTACGATGCTATGGATGTTATGGATGAGCCTTTCGATATTCCTGATGATGATGACGACTTTAATGTTGCTTTAGAAAGCGTATCTCAGGTTTCTGAAAAGATTGCCGTAGTTCAAACTGAACTTGTTCCTCAAGTCGATAAACCTTCCACCGAAGCTACTAAGCAGTATGCCGGTTTGCCGATTGACAAATCTTCCGATGCTTGGATGGATGTTATGGACGAGCCTTTCGATATTTCCGACGATGATGACGTTTCTAATGTCGTTTTAGAAAATGTGTCTCAGATTTCTGAAAAAGTTGTAGAAGTAAAAAGTGAACTGGTTTCCAAAATTAGCGAGAGTGTGTCTCAGGTTTCTGAAAAGGTTGTTGAATTGCAAAGTGAACTCGCTCCTCAAGTTGATAAACCTTCGACCGAAGTCACCAAGCAATATGCTGGCTTGCCGATAGATAAATCTTACGATGCTATGGATGTTTTGGATGAGCCTTTTGATATTCCCGACGATGATGACGATTCTAATGTCATTTTAGAAAGTGTGTCTCTGATTTCTAAAAAAGTCACCGAATTCGCACCTCAGCCAAAACCTTCTATCGAAACCACTAAACAATACGAAGCACCTAAAATAGAAGGTATATCATGGGCTAAGATTGTAGGCAGTAATGTAGCAGGACCTATAGTTGAACTAGTCAGTAAAGATGTTATCGAAACGCAAAGAAAATCTCGTTTAGATGATCAACCATCGATTATTGTCATAAACGTAATCGGAGAAGATGTTCCAACTCATACTCCTGCGATTTTAGATGAAGATGGTTTTACTTTAGCTCCCATGAAGAACAGACGTTCAAGATCAAGATCTAAATCTTCATCAAAGCAAATTACCGAAACAGTGAAACCTACCATTGAAAAACGAGAATTAAAACCTGTTGAGCAAATACCCGATATCATAGACGATATCAAAAAACAATCCAAGAAAGAGGACAAATCTAAGAAAGCTAAGAAACAGAAAGACAGGCGATCACCTAAATCAGACGAAGAAAGTATAATTGATGAGATTAGCGTTACAAAGCAAGGCGAAGAAGAGGCATTAAGTGAAATTCAGAAACCAGATAGTGCCGAAAAATCTAAGAAATCTAAAAAACATAAAAAGAAACAACCAAAATTAGACGATGAAAATATATCTGCTGAAATTTTTGATACGAAACAATCTGAGGAAGATCATAGTATTGTTGACAAACCAGATACTACTGAAAAATCAAAGAAAACTAAAAAGTCGAAAAAGAGCGACACGCCAAATTTGGAAGATGAAAAAATTGCTGTTGAAATTGTAAATGCAAAACAAAGTGAGGAACTTAATGTTGAAGTTAATAAACCAGAAAGTTTAGAAAAATCAGAGAAAACTAAAAAACAGAAAAAGAGTGATCCACCAAAATTAGAGGATGAAAATATAGTTGTTAAACTTAAAGATACAAAACAAAGTGAAGAAGTTAAGGTTGAAGTTGCTAAACCTGAGAGTTTCGAAAAATCTAAGAAAACTAAAAAACAGAAAAAGAGCAATCTACCAAAATTAGAGGATGAAAATATAGTAAAAATTGCTGATACGAAACAAAGTGAAAAAGTCAATGTTGAAGTTGATAAACCAGAGAGTATAGAAAAAACCAAGGAAACTAAAAAATTGAAAAAAAGCGAACCACCAAAATTAGAAGAAATTGTCGACACGAGACAAAGTGAACAAGTCAATGTTGAAATGGATAAACCAGAGAGCTTGGAAAAAGTTAAGAAAACTAAAATACAGGAAAAGAGCCAACCACCAAAAATTAACGAGGAAAATATAGAAATTGTCGATACGAAACACATCGAACATATTGCTATTGATAAATTTGAAGATGCAGAAAAAACAAAGAAACACAAAAAAATAAAGAAGAGTAAATCATCAAAACCAGTCGACGAAAACACTGATGTTGCTACGAAAAAAAGTGAGGTGGTCCAAAAGGAACCTGCTACTCAAATTAAATCTTCTGTGGAAATCGTCGAGCAATATGCAATGCTACCAAAATATCTTACTGAACAAGTTGTAGAAATTGAAAATGAGCCCTTCCCACAAATTTATAAATCTCCTATTGAAGCCACCAAGCAATATGCCGGTTTACCGATAGATAAATCTTACGATGCAATGGATGTTATGGATGAACCTTTCGATATTCCCGACGATGATTACGAATCTAATGTTGCTTTAGAAAGCGTATCTCAGGTTTCTGAAAAGATTGCCGTAGTTCAAATTGAACTCGTTCCACAAGTGGATAAACCTTCCACCGAAGCTGCTAAGCAGTATGCCGGTTTGCCGATTGACAAATCTTCCGATGCTTGGATGGATGTTATGGACGAGCCTTTCGATATTCCCGACGATGATGACGACTCCAATGTTGTCTCTGAAAAGGTTGTCGAAGTACAAAGTAATTTCGTTCAAGTTGATAAACCAACCGAAGTTACCAAGCAATATGCTGGCTTGCCGATAGATAAATCTTACGATGCTATGGCTGTTATGGACGAGCCTTTTGAAATTTCTGACGATGAAGATTCTAAAAATATTAAAGGTATTGTTGTGGATAAATCGATCGAAACTGTCGAATCAACTGATAAGCCACCCGTCGAAGCAATCAAATCATATGCTGGTCTGCCAATTGATAAATCTACCGACGCTTGGATGGATGTTTTGGATGAGCCGTTCAGTATTTCAGATGACGAAACAGACGACCAAGCCAAAATTTCTGAATTAACTACAGAAGCGCCCGAAACAGACATCAAGAGCATAGAACAAAGTCAAGAAACAAACGATGTCATCATTTCTAAACCATATGCTGGATTGCCGATCGATTATTCATCAAATACATGGATGGACGTTATGGATGAATCTTTAGTTATTACTGATGACGATGACGCCAAATCTAAATCACATGATGTTAAAACTATCGAAACTGTAATTGACACATCCGAACAGAAACCTACAGAAGCCGATACTCATATTGTAACAGAAGATACCGTTAAAGAATCCTTAACCGATACCCGTCTTGCTTCAAGCAAGGTTGACGATTATGAGATTTGTAAAGATATCTATGATTCTCAACAAATAGAGGAATCTCAAATACAAACTCTACCATCAAACGATCAATCGCAAGTTTGGATGGACATGTTAAAGCGAAGTATGATGTTCAAAGAAGATCAATCGTGGGATCCAAACGTATGGAAAAATGTGACATATCCATCGAATACTACCAGTGAGTCTACCGAAAAATATGGTCAATGGAATATAAATCATCCAACGGAGCAAAAAGAAACGTATTCAGAGGAATCCGATAGAAATAAAATTACTGACCAATCATCAATTTGGACAAATCAAGATTATACGATTAATGCCAAAAAACAAACGCCCCTTCAAAGTGCGAGTTCTACGTTTATTCAATACGAAGGCGTAAGTACGAAATCAACTGAAAAACCGAAACGTACGGGTATTCACGATTTGCGAGATTTACTGCCTGAAATTGAATCTATTCCAGAATTTGTACCGGCTGAAACGAAATTCTTTTCAAATCTATCGGCAGATGCCCCAGAATTTAAACCATCCAAGAAATACCAATTTGTACCAGTTGTTGAAGAAAAATCTGTCTTACCGCAAGAAGAGCCCAAAGATACTTTCGAACAAGTGGTTGAATCACAGCCTAAAACAGAGGTAGCTGCTAAATTTTCGCTTCCATCTGAGAGCGCCGAAATACTTCAAAAGCCACTAACTAAGCAAAATGTTACAACATCAAATATTTCGGAAGTTGTTATTGAAGAAGTTCCAGAGATTATAAAAGAAGCCATTCCTGAGGTTATGCCAGAAATTGTTTCAAAACTTAAAACTACAGAAGGGGAAGAAAACTTTGAAATAAAAAAGATCGCTGAAACAGTTGTAATTCACACGGATATTGTAACATCTCTCGATTCCCCTGTTGAAAATATATTGAAAAGTAGAAAAAGTTCAGAAGAAGATATAGAAACAAAACCTAAATCTCGCAGAGAAAAACGCAAGAAACATAAATCAAAAGAAAAACATAGTGATGAAGTGCGTCAAGTTATTAAGGATATTGAGATTGAGGAACCACAGATTGTCGAAATTAGTTATGATTCGCCACCGGTTATCTCCACACAGGAAGAATGCAATGTTAATATTTGGGCTAAACTTATGCTAGATGGCAAAACGTATGCTGAAGCTGTAGCCGAAAATATAGCATTAGGTAAAAACGCTGCACTTGATAGAGAAAAATCAACACAATCTCCACCTTTATCAACAAGTCCGCTGAAGGAATCTTCTCCAATAAATAACATAGTTCCTGAGACAAAAGAAGAGTTTAAATTAGAGCCCGAACAAGAACCAGATCAAAACATATTATTTGAGCATGTACAAGAAATAATAACTGTCGTAGATAAGGTACTAAAACCGAAAATAGAAGAAGAAACTGTTGTTGAAAAACAAATGATTACTGAAAAAGATACAATTGAGGTGATTCAATTACCTACATTATCTGAAACTGTAAATTTAATCGTAGATGATGAGATAAGAAAACAGGAAGAAATTCCAATGCAGGACGAAGATCTTAATATTGCTAAAAGTGAAGGTCTATCTTGGGCTAGGATTGTAGGTAGTGGTGCCGCAGCACTTACTAAAACTGTTGAATCAATTGACAAAGAATTAAAATTAGCTGAAAGAAAATCTCGTTTAGACGACCAACCTTCAATTGTTATAAACGTTGTCGGAGAAGAAGCTCCAGCTTCTACTGCTGCAATTCTAGACGAAGAGGGCTTTACTTTAGCACCTATGAAGAGCAAACGTTCAAGATCCAGGTCTAAGTCTTCATCTAAGCAAATCGAATCGGTGAAACCTACTATTGAAAAACAAAAACCCAAACCTGTTGAGAAAGAACTCGAAATCAAAGATGTGAAACAAATTCAGAAAGAAGTAGATACACAACATCACAGGGACCAGAAACCAGATAGCGAAGAAGAAACGAAGAAAACACAAAGAGTTAAAAATATTAAAAAGCCAATAAAATCAGATGAAATTGTTGAAACAAAACGTAGTGAAGAAATTGAAAAGCATGAAAATTTAGAACAAAAAGAAAAATCTAAAACAAAGAGAAAAAATAAAGGAAGAGGCCAATTGGAACCCCAGGCAAAAGAACTCGAATCTAAGGAAAAAGTTTCTGAAGAATCATTAGACACTGAAGACATTATAGTTAAGCATGGAACTCCTGAAGCATTCGTTGATTCTAGTAATGTTATTAAGAAAAGTAAGAGGAAGAAGCAAAGGAAATCCCAACAAAAACCTTCATCTGATGAAGACAATGAAGAATCGGAAACGTTGGTAGTTGAAAAAGCTCAAGATCAACCTGAAGCAAAAGATTCAAGTGACAAAGAAATTAATGTTGATTTAAATGATGAATTCATAAAAGCGGAAATATTACAACAAAGTAGTAATAAAGGTTCTCCAATAGTTAAAGAAACTACAATTGAATCAGATGCGTTATTATCTGAACCTTTAAAACATAAGAAGAAGAAACATAAGAAGTCTAAAAATATTCCATCTGATGAAACTGAACCGATCGATGTTAATATTATTGAAAACGTATCGACAATCGAAGAACAGTCTAATTTAGTAGCAACAAAGCCAGAAAATATATCGTTAGAGCCAAATATTATACCACTTGAAAAAGAAAAGTTAATTTTAAAGGAAACTACGCCACAATCTTCAGGAGAAGAAACTTCAATTGTCAGTATTAAAAAAAGTAAGAAGAAAAAGAGCAGTTCGCTTAGTAAAAAAGAAATTGCAACACCTGAAGCTGAAATTTGTGTAGTGAATCAAAATATAGTAAAGCCTATGCATGAAGAAGTTACAACAATAATAGACGTAAAAAATCAAGAAATTATTCAACAATTGACGGACTTACCTAGCACTGATACAGTAGGATCTATAATAGCCGAAAATGAAATATTTGTTGAGCCCATCGTCGTAGAAAGTATTTTAGAAATACTGAATACTGAAAATGAATCACTTGTTGATGATATAAAATCTCTAGATTTCGTGGAAGAAAGCATACCATCGGTTGTGGAAAACGTAGACGAGACTGAAAACATACCAATAGTTGAAACTATCATCGAAAATATTCAACCAACTACAGCAGTAACTAAATTGTCAACTACATTATCAGTAGTTCAAACTGTTAGTACTCCAGTTTTGGAATTCGAGACACCTATTACCGACACTTTATTAAAATCCTATATTCCGGACGTTACAGAAATAGAAATTGTAAATAATAATCTAACTGAGATTGTTGTTGAAAATATTCAGCCTACTATAGCAGAAACTAACATGTCTACAACACTATCTGTAGTTGAGACGGTTAGTACACCTGTTTTAGAATCTGAGATACCTATTTTTGAAACTGTACTAGATATTGAATCTTTGAGCGTTACAGAAACAGGAGTTGAAGATAATAAAGTTGAAGTAGAAATTTCGCCGTTTATCGTGGATCCCCCGTCTGAAGTAGTCGATACAGCGATTAAAACTTCTACAGTCGTATGTGTAGAACATATTGAAGAAGTTAAGCAAGCCCCTATTAAGAAGTCGAAGAAAAAGAAGCTTAAAAAGACAACTGATGAAACACCTATTGTGGAACATTTTATAGATATACCAGTAGTGGAAGTTGTACAGAATGAAAATATAATAACAGAAATAGAATCAGGTTTACAAACGGATACTATTGAAGTCGTTACTGAGGCTGTAACTGAAATTAAAGTCGAGCAAGCTACAGTTGAAGAAAAAGAGTTTCTAGAAGTGAAGGAAGTGCGACATAAAAGATCGAAGAAGAAGAAGCATAAAGGCGATACTTCTGAATCTGAATCAGAAACACAGAAAACGTCAAATATCGATAAAACAGATGATATTGAACAATTGGAAGAGGCTAAGTATTCCATACCTATTGTATTCGAATCTGTGGTCGATGTTGATTCCCCCGAAGAAGAAAAAGAATTTACAGTTAAAAGGTCTAAACGAAAGAAGTATAAAAAAGAACCCAAGTATAAAGAAATCGATTCGGTTTCTGCGGCAACTCATATCGACGAACAACCAAAATATGAGGAAGACTCGCATAAAGAAATCAAATCATTGGATATTGATAATTTGCTAGATAGTGGAATGAAATTCAACGTAATGGATATATGCCAAAAGTTTTCGATATTTAAACAATCTGAAACCCCTGTTGTGATTGAATGTGTGACGAATGAAAGTGAACCTTTGAAGGAAGATTTGATAGATTATTCGAGAGTGAGTTTGATTGACGAATCTCAAACGGTTGAGGAAGTTATTGATCCCGTTCTTTCGAGCGATACTGATATGGATTCTTACGAAATTCCCTATTCCAAATTGCACACGGACGATAGCACTGGTGTGGATTCGCCTCTTTTCGTCGGGCATTCTTTGGATAATTCAGAAATAAAATTAGAACTTCCGTTGGATGAAGTATTGATTTGTAAATCGGGCGCGCAACCAGAATTGTCAATCGTGTCAATGGAGTCTCCAGAGGAATCCACTCTGACGTTGGATAATTTGGATAGTATTACGGCGACGGTTTCACTTTCCGAATTGGATATTGTTAGCGATTCGCTGTTGACCGCGACCCCTCATAAGGAACAAACTGAAGAAGTAGATCCCGATAAGTTATTGCGTCAAAATTTGATGCTGGACGATTCTCATTGGGAGGACATGTTGAACTATTACGACGCGGAAAACGCTTTGCAAATTATGCTAGCTAAAATGTCGAAAAACAATAAGAAGGCAGGAGATGCCAAGATCAACGGGGACGAACACCATGACCCAGGCAACGACGGGGATCCGACCCCGCCTCGTTCGCCCCAGTTTGACCCTTCGTCTCTGGACGACAAGAGGTCATTCAAAGACTACGGCGCCGATTTCACGTACATGGACTTGCCGGGAGGAATATGCGGATGGCGCGACCAGAGCACGTACCTCTCTGCCGAGCCAATCGTTTGCGATGATGACGGAAAGTCGGGTCGAAATGTCGAGGATACGAAAGCTGAATCTGTCCTATTATCTGCGGAACCTCTTTCCTCTTTGATTCCCGATCCCTGTATACCTGCACAGTCCGAAACAGGAACTTCGGCCGAGGACGATGATACATCGTTACATCAACAGCGACAGCAGCCGAAGGACGACGCAAAGGTGAATTCACTAACCGATTGTGTTGTGGTTTTATATATTTTTTCTTTGTAATTTTTCAGTGTTTAGCCGTTTATAATATATACTATAGCATGACTGCGCCTGTTTAGAGAAGCGAACCTAGTTTGGACGCCCCTGTGATGCAGTGTGCTTGTTATTACATATTTTTTTTAACATAGCGCATTCTAGTATGACAAACCAGTCGATGATGTGCGACTTATGTGTTAATTTTAGTAAAATAATATTTATTTAATAAAAGTCGAAACTATGGTAACCAAATCTGTATTAATTGCAAACAGTTGAAATAAACGAAAAACTTGACCAAAAGTCACGTATAAGTATTACTCCATATATATTTGGTAATATTTAATTTTATATTTAATACTATCATCATACTTAATCCAGTTTAATTTTAAAAGCTGATTTTTTAAAAATTTAGACAAATTTTAATAAATAACTGACAAATTAAAAATCACATTTATTTTCTTTTACTTAATTTTCGTTTAGTGCTTTAAATTTTTTATATACGAGACTTTTTATCATATGCAACAGTTGTTATCTATCATAGTTTTGATTTATATTTGCTACCAATGAAAACATGCTGTACTTCTTCGTATTTTTAAAATTGATACTTTGTCAAAATACTATTTCAGCAGCATATTTTCGTTACTTTTAAAAATACACACACGTCGTGTCAGTATCTTACGTACACATAATATTTATCGATTGACACAACCTGTATGTACGACATCATGTCATAATCTCTCTAATACTTTTTATTATTGTAATCAGTTTATCAGTGTTTACTCAAACAATATGCTTTTTAATAACGCTTCAAGACCGTTTCGCGAAAATGATCGATCTTATAATAAACTTCGTTTATATTCAGGAGAATTTCTTTTATAGATTCGTCCGTTCGGTAAATTTTAATAGAAATACATCCAAACGGTTGTGACGTGATGGCATTCGTTATTCAATAGCATGTTTTTCTTTGCCAAAAACAATTTTAACAGAAAGTAGAAAGCGCCAAAAGCTTTTTAGATGTTCGTTTGAAGATTCCCATTTCAAAACAATATATAATATTAATATAACGTTTCTAATGCAATGTGTACAATAGACCTTCGATAGGAAGCAGTTAATCTGTCTTTATGATTTTTTGGCAGCATTTTTTACGTTATTTTTAAATTAACGGATCCATATTCAGAATGCGCATGCGCGTGTTTTTTTTAAAGTATTCTGTCATATTATAACGTTTGACTTTTGTTTTTAATGTAATCATCTAATGCGTGTGTTGGTGGCATTTCTTCAGGACTCATTAACTAGTAACATGGACGAGTTACAAAGCTGCATCGAACATTGTGAAGCTGAGCTTTCGCACCTACCCGACGACAGTATCCAGGCTATGGCGAATGGAATTATCGTAAGTTGAACATAAATATACATACATATGTATCTGTTACAGTGAATGTATATTTATATTTTCACTAGTATAAATATATTTAATTTCACTAAACGTGTCAAACAATACAAGTTCAGTATCAGTGAAACTGTATTCGTTTACAAACGGATGATCTGGTATGCGTATTTCCACATGATCAGAGATTCACAAAATTAGGTCAGGCTTGTTTTAGTTAATTCGTTCAGATTAGGTTTGGGTTTGAACAATGAATGGGCGTTTCACAACTGTCAGATTGAGTTTAAACTTAGAGCAGGATATCATTTCACTAGCGCGTATTAGTTAATTAATGTTTTTTTGCAGAAATATACATCTACCGGTGAAAATGTATTCGGATATAATTTCAGTAAAAGTATAGCTTCACTGCTAATACACACTGATTTAAATTTGTTGTTAAATATATTTAATAAATATAAATATTAAATTAAATCTATAATAATTCTGACACATCAATGCAGTTTTTATTATTGCTACGTGTAACATAGATTATAGCGAATACGATAGATTAAAAAAATGATGGTAACTAACGCCTTTCATAATACTGAATTTATATTTTGATTAATAATTAAATGTATTCATGTTCACTGTATTATAAGACTGTGGCTAACGCCTTAAAATCGTAACGTAAGTTTAAAATAGCTTATTGACAAAACTAGAATTCGCGTTTTGCTATTCTCGTTAATGATTATGTGTTATAGATAACAATACCAAAACAATATACAGCTGGCCACGCGCGAGATTTTAATCTTTTCGTTCATAATATTCGTAACGTTGTTGGTTAGGAGCACACGGCCTTGGCAATGAGTCTGTTTGACCTTACAGAGCGCCAATCGATGAACCATAAATGGGTCTCGGCTCGTGACGTAATCCAGGTCGGGTCAGAGTAGAGGTCTCTCGGTAAAGATTTTTTGTCCACTCGTCTGAACGAAAGCGACGCTCGGGCGACCGTGCGCCGTTATTTGTTAAAGTATGTACACAACGTATAGCTAAGCTCTCATGTCATACTAAAATAAAAATGACGCCATGTGGCAGACGGCAGATGCGGTCATGGATGTTATGTATACATTTCACGTGTTTGGATTGCGATTATAAACATTGACTGTAAGATGAAAGATGTGATTTGAAACTTTATGGTAGACGTTCGTTGAAAATTGTTATGAAATTAAAATTATCAATCAATGACATTAGCACATTCAATTTACTTTAATACATTGGTATCTCACTCATTTTAGCGATGAACGCTGCATAATTATTTTAGGACAAAATGACTAATGAATTTAATTAACATAACGTTATAAATAGGAGAGTCTCTTTTTCTGTTTGGGACATTATCACATAGCATTCTCTATCATACCGTCCGTCAAGACACTGATAATATCGATCTTCACTCGATTCACAGCTAGTTCATAGCGAAAACAATTATTTTATGTTGTGTCAGTAAATTTATCAGTTATACTGAAAGCATTAGTCGCCGGGTGTCATCGAAGACTCTACGAAATTTTCACAACTACAGAATTCATCACATCGATACCCGCTAATTAATAAAATTATCTTAATAATTTATAGCAAAATGTCTTGCTACTTTTATCAAAGGGATTTTGTGTTCTAGGCTCATTACGACGGTACTTTGATTTTGAAGTAATATATTATTGAAAGGGGCATTAAAAATCTCGTAAAACTAAATATACAATGGTTTAGGTAGTCTTTTTTTATAGTTCTCCGAATAATCTCCTAAGTTAAAGAACGGTTTTTTGAGCTCTTTAAAATTTTAAATCCCTTTTCATAAAAAATATTTAAATAGTGTATAAGATGGAAGTCGTAGGTATACAGGTTTGATGAAAATGAAGCAAGTAGGTATACAGGTTTGATGAATATGAAACATTTTTGAAAATAATTTTCAGTAAGTTTTTGCATTGTTTTCTGGTAATTTGTTCAAAAGGGCACAGTCCTGCATGTAACGCACGCCCTTATCTCTCGCTCACTCTCTTCACTTAGCACGCGAGCGAGCGAGATATCATCTTCGATGATTTTTATTGCCTTTTTCAAAAAATTGGATAGCAAGAATGTCATCCAAAATCAAAATTTAATAATTGCACGATATTCAATTTCATAAACAAATATTCAAACTGCTGCCATAACTTAACTAAGAGATATGCTCAAATTTTTAAAGGACGCTAATAAAGATTGCCATTCCAAAATCAAATTATATACAAATAACTCATATGTATGTCATTTCTACGAACGTTTTGAAGCCCTTTGTATCATATATAATATAAACGCGTTGATATTATTATTCGAACAATTTATGGAAATTATTTGCCAGTGGATGTTTATTCACGAAGTCGAATTAAGCTTTAGATCAAAAGCTTGATGATTAAATTCGAGCTGTATGATGTGTCTATTCGTTTAATTCTGGAAGCGCGCAACACAGTTTATAAAACATACATATGTATTCTTCTTTCGCCAACACGCTTTCAGACTTTCGCTCTTTATAAATTATTCTATACCCGAATAGAAATGAGATGTTCTGACTATTTCTGCTCACTGACTAAGTCTTATTTTTAACGCCTTTTGCCATTTTGCAACACACTTGCATTGGCGCAAATGTAGAGGCCTTCGGTGCAGTTATTGCTTTTTTTACGATGCGTCTTCGATGGTGTTTTATTGCCATATGATTATAAATAGATTCTGATCCGATCCTCCGGCCGCGCCGTTAGGTAAGCATTAGGTCATCTTTTTCTTCGGGCTAACACATCTCTGATCCACGGCCAACAGACGAGGTCTCAGATCACCTCGGGCCATTGACTAAGGTGGTCTTTCGTTCGCTTTTGTTTATTTTGACGCTCTCGGGTAAATAAACGCAGTCCTTGCTCGTCAGTATACATATGTTAATATTTATTGTGTGCTCTATACGATTGCTCAGGAGGTGCAGAAAGAATTACAAGCCCAGAGTGCAGAAGCTGCTAATCTCGAACGTGCGACTGCCACCCTGCCAAGAGACGCTGCTGCGGACATAGGTCCTTTGGCAGCTCGTCTCGCAGCTCTCACAGGACGCATCATATTGCTTCAACAGTACGCCGACAAAGGACTTGCGGCTTTACAGGTACCGATCGCTCATCTTCAGATTTATATGATAATCGTTAAAAATAACACTTCATGATTTCGTCGACTTTTCAGGCTGCCAAAGAGGAACAGAAGCAAAGGTCTGCTCAGTTGGTGATATATCAGAACTTACTCTACAACATCGAAACATGGCTGACCTCGATCAAAGTGTCTCCCGAAAAGGAGGTGCAACAGTTTGACACAGTCAAGCTGAACGACGCGATCTCTCGTTATAACAATTACAGATCCGAATTGAACGGTCACATTGACAAGTTATTACAATTGAAGGATTCGTGTACGTCGTTGGCTGGATATTCCGACGTAGAGCCGTTGGCTAAAAATCTACTTAATCAGTTAGAAGTGACGTATAACGTATTAAGAGACACTGACGAAACTTTGACCGTGAAACTAAAAGAACTTCATGATAAATTGCTAAGTGTCGTGGTCGAAGATCGTGCCGATTCGCTCACCGATAACACCTTGGATTCTAGTCCTATGCCCGAAGAGGAAGTGGCACAGAAGAGTGCTACTAAGTTAGCCGTGGAAAAATCTCAAAAATTCGCTGAGAGTCAAACAGGAGATAGTTTAACAGAACCACCTAAAGAAATAATCGAAACAGTGCTGACTCAAGACGATCCTGGCCTGAAGCCAATTGATGATCAGGTGCCAAAATCGTACGTTTCGATAGAATCTCAAACGGGAAGAAGCCTTAGATCTCCAGGACCGATCATTGAACATATAGAAAAGGTTGTCATCATCAACCAGCCGGAAATAATCGAAAAAGTAGTTACTATTGAAACTCAAACTGGTTTAAGTTTATCTGAACTACCACCTGTTGAGGAACCGATTCAAATCATTTCAACGATAGAAACACAAACTGGAGCAAGTTTAGACGAGCCCCTGGTTCATGAGGAAGAACTTTTAATAGAAGAAAAGCCGTCTCAAGTCATATCAACGGTTGAAACACAGACAGGAATAAGTTTGGAAGAACCACCCAAAGAAATCATCGAAGCTGTTCAAGAAGAACCAGAATATATAATTAAATTTGTTACAACTCAAGTTCAGACGGGTAGCAGTCTGCAAACGCCGTCGATTTCGGAAAGATCAATCGACTTTTTGGAACACGAACGTCAAATCGAAACACAGACAGGACCAAGTTTACTGGCATCCAAATCTGAAGAGAAGGATATTGTAGAAGAAACTAAATCAGAAGTCATACCTGTTGAAATCACAAAAGTTAATTTGCCTGATAAATTTGTGTCAGTTGAAAGTCAAACAGGAAAAAGTCTAATTTCTTCAGAACCATCGTTAAAAGAAGAAAAACCCGTCGAGAAAATAGTTGACAGTACTTTTACAATTGAAACTCAAACTGGAAGAAGTCTTCAATCGCCAGCTATTTCAGAAGCAGATAAGCCTATCGAATGTATAATACCAACTGACGAAACAGTAGTACAACATTCAGAGACTCAAACTGGTGGAAGTTTATCAACACCAAAGCCAGAAGTTAAAGATGTTGCTGTTGTGTGTTCTGTTCCCAGTAATGTTCAAATTCAAACAGATAAGTCAGTGTGCGTTGTTCCTGAAAAATTACAAATAACTCAAACAACTTCTGAAGGGCACGAAACGATTGAAATTGCTAGCAAACCTATCATGCAAGAGTTAGATGAAAGTGAATTAAATAAATTATTAATTGAAGCTAAATATAAAGGCGACGAAATGGATGATTTGAAAAATAGCACTTTGAGTATCACTCATACTAATCCTCAAGGGTTTGAAACTGTTATGGTAGAACCAGATGAAACCACCACAGAAGTGATTGTAGATTCTGATGGAACTAAAAGAATAATTGTCCGCAAGGTTAGAAAAACTTTGGTTGCGAGACAACAAACTGTACAACAACAAATTCAGAAATCTATTTTAACATCTGGTACAGATGTACAGCCCACTGAATCATTTTCACAACTCACTATTCAAGGAGAAAAGTCTTCCATGGTTATGACTGAACCCGATGGAACTCAAAAGACGACACATACTCAAAATTATGGAGGGCGTATAATTTCAGGTATGCCTGATGGTGAAATTACTATTCAAGAATTTACTTCTCATCCTGATTATCCAGTTACAATTACATCTCAAACAACGCCTGGCGAATTACTGATGCAAGGTTTCCAATGCAGCGGATTAGAACCGACGATTGAGGAGTTTGAAGATAAAGTGCCAATTCAAGACAATGTTGACATTCATACTTCTTCATCTAGTGTTAAAGCAGTTGTGCAACATGTTACTAGAAGAATAATCAGAAGAACTAGGAGGATAATTAAACGCATCGTCATTATTGATGGAAAAGAGCATGTTACTGAAGAAATAGTCGAAGAACCCGAAGAAATAGACGTGACAGAAGAAGAAGTGCCTCGAGTGATGATTAATGTCACAAGAAGTGTCGATAGTAAAATTATTAATACTGAAGAGTATCATTCTAAACCACCGGATGAATCAATAAGACCATTAGAAATTATTGAAGTCGATGAAGATGAAAAAGATACTGTAAATATAGATGAAAATATTGAAACAACCCACAATGTAAATTTTGAGCACGTAGATAGACCAGAAGACATTAATAAATTGCAAGCCGTTTCAGAAGACCAAGAAAGCGAGAAAATCGACCAACCAGTTTCAGAAAACGTGACTGAAGTAAAAGAAGACGATGAAGAGGTTATTGAACAACAAGTAATTGAACATATTACACCTGTGGAAGCAGAAGATATCATAATAACAAAGGATCTCGAAATATTGAAACCAGTTGAAAATATTCAAAAAGTAGACATGAACGAATTTCTGTTCGCAGAAAGAGTGAATTCTTCGATTTTGTTAGAAAAAATAAAAGAAGAAAAAGATTTAGATACCAAACTTCAACCACTTTCAGCTACATTCATAGAAAAGGAGACTGTTACACCAACTGATGGTTCTGAAATTCATGACACGCATGAAATAGAAAAAGTTGAAACTTTGGCTATTTCTGAAGAACCTAGTAACATTGTCAAAGATGCTGAAGAGCCAGTCGTGGAGGATATTGAGCCAGTGATTGAAAAACTGTCTATTCCGATTGAATCCATACCTAGTGGACCAGTAATTGAAGAAGATCAAAAATTGGATGATATGATAATAAGTGAACAACGTTCAAAAGAAGACAAAGTAGTAGCTGATGAAAAATCAAGCCTAAAACAAGAACTATTTATTGAAACTGCAGTAGATGATACTGATGTATCTATAACTTTACCCTTAACTGAAAAATCAGATTCAATAGAAGCAATTAAAATAGAAGACACCGAACAAAAGTCTGAGCCTTTAATTCCAGAACCTGAAATAGTAGTTGTTCAAAAAACAGAAACACCAGTATATTCTGAAATAATAGAAGATATTGTTAAAAAATCAACGCCGACAATTGAAAAACCAGCCGCATATTCTGAACCAATTGAAAAAATTGAACAAATTCCAGTTACACCTTCGAATGTACAAATGGTAGAATTCGATTTGAGTTTACAAGAAAAGTCCATTGGTATTTCAGAAGGAGAAGAAAATAATCCCGAACTCACGATGTCAATGCTGATTAAAAAAGACGAATATTCTAGTGATGCACATCCGATAATGAAGGAAGTCACTGCTGCTTTACCACATATTTCTAAAACTGTAAATACTGATGCCAGTAACAAAGTTATGATTCCTGAATCGAGGTCTGAAAGTGTTATATCGAAATCAGAGCATAGCGATATGTCACCTAGAGACGGTATAGAAATTGGAGGGAAGCATAACCGGAAACGTAAAAAGCATAAATTGAAAGATGAAGAAATATTAATAACAAGTGAAATTACTATCCCAGTAGAGGCTGAAAAGGAACCGTCTCTAATTTCTCCGGAGGGAGATGGGATCGAAGAAAAGATTTCCGTGGATACCTCATTAGCTGAATCTATGGAAATTATCTTACCAGAGGATGAACAACAAGCAGAAAAAACACCTGAACCGACCCAAGCAGAAGTATTGGATTCTTTAAGTCCGAGAGTCGAAAATGTTAAGATTAGCGAAACAGGATATGAACCGGATGACGCATCACCGGAGCAAAGTGTAGATGTTGTAAAAATAAAACAAAAGACAAAGCATAAGCAAAAGTTCAAAAGTGCTCCAGAAGAAGGTACAGAATATCCTGTGTCGTTAACCGAAGAAGACAATGTTTATAGTGATGATGGCAATGTTGCTGTTCAAATGATTACAACAGAGAAATCTCGGAAAAAGAAGAGGAAATCTAAGAAAAAAACAGATGAAGTTGAAGTAATTTCAGAAAAAGATACCGATCAGTCAGTACATTCTACAGTATTGGAAGCTAAAGATGATGAACTTCAAAATGATGATTCATACAAAACAATGAGTGAGAAGTCTGATTTGGAACCTGTTAAGATTGTCGAAGAAGGTTATTCACCAGAGCTTAGTGGTTCGTTAAATCTCGCTGAAATACCGAAGGAACTCATTTATCCTGTAAATATAGTTGAAGATGTGGTCACAATGGAACATTCTATTCAGACATCACCAGAAGTCCCAGCTGAAATAAACGATGAATTTATTGAAATTGAAAAGGCTGAAATTTCAATGCAGACATCGCCAGAACTGAAAGAATTATATACTGATATATCAGCACAAACTTCTATTTGTGAACAAGCACCAATCACTGATCATAGTCAGCAAACGTCTCCATTGCCAGAAAACGTACCAACAGAAGTGCCAACTGCTGAAACAGACACTCAAGTCTCTGTGTATGATATTGTAATTCCAGAAGAGAAATACTCTCAAACATCTTTACCCATATTAATAGAAACAGTCAGTATGGATGTTCAGACAATTCAACCTGAAAATATAGAACAACCTACGCAAACGTCTCCGATTGAATATATTCCCGATGAAATTATTGTTACTAGAAAAGTTGAAACACTGGAACTAGGCATGCAAACACCAGAGGTTGAAACCATAGAACAAACTCAACAAACATCACCACACGAAGTTGTCGTAAACACTACCGAAGTTGCTATTCAAACTAAATCTGAAGAACCATTAGAAGTTGTACAAACACAAATAATTCCGGAGGTTCCTAAGCAGGAAATGTCTGTGCAAACAGTCGATGAATATTACGAGGTACCAAGAAACGTTGAAAAGATGATCGTTGAGACTGTTGAATTAGCAACTCAAACATCACCTCGTAAAGCCGTCGAATATGTCGACGATACAACTTCTTCAAGTTCAATTTCGAAAGACGAACCATACGAGGTACATTTCCATGCTCAGATAACAATACCCGATCAGAAGTCTGACACCGTTATAGAAACTCAACAGTTTATTATTCACGAGGGTGAACAACGAGAACCTAGTTCATTTACAGATAAATCTCACGAAGATGATGATTCAAATTTAATGGAAGATGATATCATAATGGACAAAAGTAAGAGAGTCAGAAAGAAGAAACGAAACAAGCGTAAACCCATTTCAGGGATGGATGATAAATATGACGCTGAAACCCTTTCAGACCCCGTCACTTCGGAACCATCATTATCTTTCTCAGTTTCTAGTAACGATCAGGTAGTAACTAATAAGGACGTGTCAGCGGATGAAGGCATTTCTCCACATTTGCATCAAACTCCTACATCTACTAATGAAAAATCAAGTTCGCTGCCCGACGAAAATATTAAAATGTCATATTCTCAAATTGCTCAACATTTTAAACCGATTGACTTAACTGAACCGATTACAGGAGACAACTATGTGCATATTGGTGATATACAAATTAAATTATCATCTGGGAATAATCAATTAGATAATGAGCAAAAGTTGATGTCAGGAGCTCCTTTAGAAGATAATAAAAATAATATTGCTTTGTTTATCGATAAGGAAAAAGAAGTAACAACACCAGATATTGAAAATTTGCTGAGTAAAACTTATAATATAATTGAAGATAAAATCAAAAATATGCAACAAAATAAAAAAGTCAAGAACTATAATATATTGCATGAGAAGAAATTAACAGAAGTGAATATGACAAGCGATCAATGCAATGAAAATGTTCTTAGTAATCTCGATAATTTAACTTCAGCTGTTAGGAGTAATAATGTTGTCGTTATTGAAACAACGATAATTACAATTGTAGAAACTGTGGTTATTTGGTTGGAGCAAATAGAGTACAAAATATACGAAAAACGACAAAAAATGTCAGAAGGTCCTAATAGTGAAGTTGTTGAAGAATTAGAAGCACTCAAAAATGAAATTAAAGATATTGATAAACACGTTGTTTATTTGAAGAAAATAATTTTTGATATTAAACAACACCCTGAATTGAATAAAAGACAGTTAAGCAATTGTATGGATTCACTCAAAGAACACGTCAAAGCAGTTGAAGATATCACAAATGAAACTGGTAGTCAAGCAAGTGCGGATAATGCACGCTGGCATGAATTTTTAAACAGAGCTAAGAACGTTCAATATCTAGTAAATGAATCAAAATGCTCTCTCGATAATTTGTTTGTGACTGATATTCCAATTAAAACAAAATTGGAAGAGCTTGATAAGTTGGAAGTTGTCAACAGTGGAAATTTCTTAAAATCAGGTTACATATTGCAAGACGCTAAGGGGTTAATAAAAGATTTTCCCGGTAAAGAGTTACCGTCCTCGATATTTGTAACGCATGACACAATTAAGCAATCAGAATATACAATCAACACAGAGAGGGAGAGATTGTTGCAACTGCTCGCTTTGGCAGACGAATACGAACAGACTTTACGTGAATTTGAACAAGTTACGGATATAGCCGACACATTAGTCGAGAGCCGTATTAATGTAATCAATCTGGATCATTTACAAGATGAACTTCAGAAGCATCGCAAATTCTTCGTGAACCTTAGTCACTGCAGAGCGATACTAGAATCGTTGGAAGGCAATTTAGATTCTGAGACAAGAGCGAAACATGCCGCTCTACATCAATCTTTACATGAAAAAGCAACGCTTATTCTGGACAAAGCTGCTAGTCGTGCTCAACAAATGGCTTTAGCAGCATCTAGATGGACGATTTTAGAACAAGGAATGAAAGACGAACGGCAATGGTTGCAGGTAGCTCATCAACGAGTTCCTGAGCTCTCCGGTGTTACTTCATCTGAATACGATCAATATATAAACATGTATCAAACACTCTTAATGGATATCTCACACCACCATGCAAGACTATTACAACTTCTAGGAATTGCCGATGGCTTACAAGAGTTAATAAACTGTACAGGACTCCATGGAAAATACAATGAACCATTAGATGATGTATTGAAATTACAAGATGAAGTTAACGGCCACCTGAGGAGGTTAATTGCTTTTAAAGAAAATTGGACAGAATATGACTCACTAACAGAGCGTTTAGAAAGGTGGATAGAAGGAGCGGAAAAGGAAGTTGCTAACATAACAACGTATCCAGAAGTCGGTCCACCTGGTAACATGAGACATTTCTGGGAGTTAAAAGCACAGCATGAAGTTCATAACAATATAAAAAATAAAGCTGGAATTCAATTTGAACATGCCATGGAGATCATACCGGTTTCTGATGAAATTATTCAAAGACAATTCTCTATGAAAATAGAAGAAAAGTGGAAGAATTTATCTGCAAAAATAGACAAGATACACGCAGCTGCACTGCAAAGTATATCGGCGCCCGATGCTCCAATCGATGAAAAATTGTCCATTTTAGAGAAAGAGCTTCAAGAACTTACCAACTCATTGAATGAACCTCAGGGTAAAATAAAGAACGAGGATGAGTTAAATCTATACATTGAACGATTGCAAATTCTGAGTGGACGCATTGAAGCGATTGAAAATGAACTTGGACGCTTAGGTTTGCTTCCCGCTTTGGAGTCGGAAAAAGTTGGAAGTTTGCTGTCACAGGCACACCGTCTTGAAATATTAATATCCGAAGAACTGGAAGGTGGGTTGTTGCTGAAGCAAAAACTCGCGAATATTCAAGTCGGTCTGTTGAAGATGAGAAAAAATCTGGATAGAGTGAAGCAAACTTTAGACGAGTGCGAAGCGAACGAGAAGATGGGAAGTGACGTCGTGAAGCAGGCGCTGATCACTTGTCAAACTACGCACGGAGATCTGGATGCGTATTGGCAGGATTTGATGGATCTGAGACAATTACTCCACACGTTGCCCGTGAGATTGAGAACGCCCGTTTCGCCTATTAAGGTGGAAAGGGAAATTTCTCAATTGCAAGACGACCATGCCAAACTAGAAAATCGATGCTTACATTTGTTGACTTTGCTCAAAAACCGTTCTGCTTTATGGAGACAATTCGAAAGGCAGTTGGAAATGGTTCAACAGTCTGTGCAAGAAGCTGACTTTATGATTGAGTTGCTTACGGTGCAGGGTCAAGTTGATTACGATCGTCTCTTGAAAGCAACGGAACGGTTGCAAGTGAGTAGATTTTAATTATTTTTGTTACGTTTAACGGGTATGGTTTTATTTAATTATTTTTTATATATTCAGGGTTTATCAGGAGATATGGGCGACCGTGAGGTGTTGATCGAAGATTTGAAAATGGCAGCTAAACCTTTAGTTGCTTGTTGCGGACCGGAAGACTCACAAAAGATACAATCAGCAGTGTCCGAAGCAGTCACAGCTTATAACGATACGTGTTCCAACTTGAAACAGCTGTGTGATAAGTGAGCGATAGTTTTAATTAAAATAATGGTGTTGAAAGAGCTAGTTATATAAATAATTTTCTTTAATAGATATCAAGATGCTGTACGATTGTGGAGACAATATCGTGAAGCATGTGAAGCCGTCAGAGAATGGGCCGACCAACAACTTGGCTCCGTTGCTGATTTACCACCAGAGGAGGCTGTCCAACAAGTCAAAGTGAGTTTTTAATTATATTTTAATTTTTTTATCCTTGACAAAATGAGAAACACGATTTTAAACATAAACATGATAATTTACAAGAGTATTCATTTAAGCTGCGATAAATCAATATAATGAAAGAATGCCAGCTCATATTATCATCTAGATATATGCGGCAAGGTTATAAGTTTAAGAGTTCTTATGTTGACCTTTTAATCATTTAAAGCATGACATCATACCGCAAATTGATTCTAAAAACAGGCACATATTTTTTATTCCAAAATTGTTTATTTTTAAAACTTGGATACTTGTGATATGTGCTTTCATTTGAATGTTTCCATTGAACATAAGTTTTCATGCATACATGTTTAAATTAGCATATGAAAATTCTTGAAGTCAAGTATGTACATTTGATTAAACAGCCACACAACTATGCGGTATGTCAGTGACTACCGTGGATTTATATATATAATATTATGTATATGTTATATTCAAAATAAATTAAATTTGTATATGTCGATCAACTATATACATATATATTAATTTGACAGTAACACCAGTTGAACATACATATGTACACTAAAAGTGAGGCGCGAATATTGCTATAAAAATGAAAATATATTTTGTATCTATAATATTCAACCTACAAGCCTTATGAATCCATAAGATCTATCAGTTCAAATTAAGCTTTGATAAAGTTTGTTAACAAAATATTCGCCAGAACTCACAGCTCCTGACTTGAATTTAGGGTGATTTATCTGACACGAAAACGGGATGATCAGGCGCGTTCGGTGAGATGCATTCCCTTTCGCTCGCTCGCGTGTTAAGTGACGAGAGTGAATGAGAGATAAGGGCGTGCGTTACATGCGTTCCGCACGCCCACTTCTTCTCACTCACTCTCATCACTTAACACGCGAGCGAGCGAAAGGGAATGTATCTCACCGTACGCGCCTGTTTTTTTTTGTAAATTGTATATCTTTAACAAATGCCGCATAGCGAGAATCTTATGATTTCCTTATTTATGAGGATATTATAAACAAGATCCATCTACGCAATATGAATTAGCTTAACGTTTTAAATGGTTAGTTAGTGCAGTAATAACATTGGTCAGATTGAGGGTTTGCGTAAATTGTGGTGAAACATATTAAAAAAAATGTGTTAAAAACATATTTTTGTAGCAATATTCGTTTCTCATCCGTTATATTTAATTGTAATTGTTAATATTGATATTCAACATCTTCACTTTTCTATCAAATACTGACATTGATATTTTACACACGTATTTAAAGAATGTACGCAATTATTTTTTATTATTGTACCAAGCGGATAACACCGGCATCATGCCTATTTCTCGATATGCGTCATCGCAATTCTGAACCGGACTTTTAGGTAGATTTCAATATACATACATATTTACATATTGCAGAGGGTCTCATGTCGCAACTTAAAAAAATCAATACGTTCATCGATAATGACCAGAAGGCTCCCAAACTTCTGTAGTTTTTAATTTTTTTTAAATATTGATTCTGATCAAAAACAAACAATTTTAGTTCGTTAAGGAAATTTTTATTAAACAATTATAAAGAAATCGTCTCAACGTATGAAAAGCGAAATCTATCTAATTCTTGCGGCCAAAGCCCGAAAGAGTTCTTGATGCGGAAACGAGACTCGAACGACTTAAAACAATAAATTTACTCAAGTTGTCTGAAACGCTTGCAATTTAATCGTCGCATGGTATAATCTCTCTACGTCACTTTACTCGCTGAATAGTCTGACATTGTTTCCGAGTTTGGCATAAATTAAAAACAATTGAGGTTATGTAAACGTCAAAACGATCAGCTGTCGCGCGGCAGCCATTATCGCGACGCATAACATAACATTTAAAGTAACGTTAAAAAACGGTATTTTTGTATCTGTTTTCAATATAGCGTTCGTGTGGCGTGAATTCGTGAAGACACGCAATACATTTTCATGAAAATTCTGACACTTTCTTCTTGTTGATTGATTACAATAGTCAACAATGCGAAATTATAAGCAATTAGTTCGAGTTTATTCATTTTTATCAAAAATATATGTTCAAGGAGATCTGGTCGTTGAAAACACAATATAATGAATACTTATTATTAGTTTTGCTCGTTTATTCGGATATCTGTCACTTGAAAAATATGGTCAAAGCCAAATTTTTTTACAATACAAATTCTGAATGTTTTTTCTCGTTTATCCATAAACGTTTGCGTCGTATATTATAATAGACTATTAATAAAAATCGTCGATTAATGTTTAATACATATATGTTTATACGGTCGTGTTTATTATAATTATGCTAAGTTTCTTTATAAACTTGCGGCAATACGTCGGGAGTCGATCGCCATTGTGTAAATCTTCTGCGATTAATTAAGCGTTTTTCTATGATAATTCCTATGGAAAAAATGTTTAATTTAACGATTTGTTTTATTTATTCAAAATAAAAAAAAACACATCTTGTAGAACTAATTCAAAAGCGAAAACATTTTTTTTCCTGTGACCTTCTACCATCACCACTAACTACTTATCTATGTATAATTTCACAAAAAATACACTTGAAGACATTAAATATTAAGCAACGCTAATCATAAGAAAATTAAATGCTTAAAATCAATTTTTTCATGTTTTCACTTTCTAGCTTGATTTGAAATGTTTTATCGCATTCACGTCATTTTCGCAAAATATCGCTTTGGCATCACTTGTTCATCGGAGGGAGTTGTAAGTTAAATTTCGATATGCACGTACTATCTACAATATAGTAAGCTCACATTAGATTTTTTGACATCCTGAATATATTTTTCATCGTGATTTACCAAGCATGAATATTTTATTCCATGTTCCCCTCGCAAGTCGCGCTATTTCGATTGCTCATGACAATTGATGACATAGTTTTATTATTGATTTGAGTGTTCCACTTCCATTGCATATCCATTAATTCGACTGCCTGAATGAATTTTTAATGTGTACAGAAATTGTGTGATTTCTTTTTGTTATGTTAATTTTATTTTTAGGAGTATGTCGTGATGAGTAAGGTAATACGTAATTTATGATTTTTACGAAACAGTTAAATATCAATAGCATTAATTCAAGCAATTAATTAGTTACAATTTTTATTATACGTAGAAATTAGTTATAAAAACAAGAAACACAGGTTATATTACTGTATTGCTAATATTAATACCGATATAATTTATTCAAATAATAAAAAAATAATAAGCATTGTTATAGAAAGCAACGACAGATGTAAGTGCATTAATATTAGTTATTCGAAAAGCTTTTTGTATTCAGGGCCTTTTAAGGAATATTAAATTGAAAAAATATAAGTTGTCTATAATGTGTTTAAGAAAAATAATACACACCTGTGTCATTTACATTAAATTTGCCACCTTGACACAAAGGATAAAAACTGTTACATTCGGCAGCATTCCCTCATTATTTTACGAGTCAAATTTAGATTGTTTAATATTTTTTTTTATTTTTGCGATTATATACAAATAAACTAATGAAGTTCTATGATTTTTTCCCAGAGAGTTTTGAGATTCGTTTAAAAATCCGTTGCCCTTTTGACACGAATCAGTTTTCTAATTATGGGTATATGTTTATATATATATGTATATATAACAAAAAATAATTATAAAATGTGAATGAAGAGATGCGCAACATTTCACATGAGCTGTAACAGCTCATCATAGCTGACGCTGAACATATTTGTATTAAAGGAACTGGATGGTACTAGACAGTTTCGCGAGAATTATGGACGCGGTCGTGATTCACGTGGAGATCAATTACAACATTATCATTAAATACGACGAAGCTAATTTAAAAACGAGCTGAAAAGATACAACTTTCAGTAGAATATTGTGAATGCTGAAGCACCTTTCAACCTCAAAGATTTAGTCGTTTTTTACGAACTTTTTCTTTAATACTCCACTGTTGTTTTGTATTTATATAGAGGCACTATTTTTCAATAAATAAATGTCCGAGAAAGTAAAAAAGGCTTCTGTTATTTTAGCTGAGCTTTTGAAGGATCCATACTTCTGGACATTCCTATTGAATTCAGATGGTTAAGGACTGTCTGCGGTTAGCATATGAGTTCGTTCGTTAAATCTCTTGTTGTTTGTCGGTTGTTATCTAGGAGAACCGCTTCTGAACGTTCTTAACTAAAATTCAACTGCTTTAACGATTTATAAGCTGTTTCTGCAACAAAGTCATATTCGTAAATAGCACTGATGCCACGATTAAATCAGCAGAGATGGAGACGTCGGATATGTACTTTTTTTATTTCTGCGCTTTTTCTGTCAGTGGTAGTCAATCGTTAGTTCCCACAAAACAGTACATTTGAACGTCCTGAAATTCTCGTTATAAGGTTGCTTAAAAAAAACATTTTCGCTCGCTATCTCTATAAATCGAAAGCAATGTTCTTTGGGTAGTACGACGATGAGTACATATTAGGGGTGGATCATATTTTATCTCACTTATATTTATACTTAACTTTGCACAGATCTGATATTGAATATATTGAGTATTGCTCCTCAAAAACAGGAGAATGGGTTCTTAATTATGCCGCCGCTATAATATGTTACGATATAAAAATGATTCAGTATAAGTTAGGTTAAAATATTTCAATTCTGTTACGATACTTATTTTCGAATTATTATTATTGCACACATAAATAGACGTTCTGGAAATTAGCGATAAGAACGGTGCGATTAAAACATATATTTCTCAACGTGAAGTAAAATTATCTGTAAAATACGCACACATACACTTGCGCAATTGTACTGAGTTTGATGACAAATCACTTAGCGAGTTCGGATTCGCATCGATCAAAATTCGCAACACGTATTGTTGCATAAATTCGCCAATATGATTAAAAATTTGCGACCGAATTTGCATGCATACGTATGTATTCTTTCATCAAATCTTGAACTTGGACTCGGCCGATTGGCAATCTCAAAAGTTTTCCCATTTGGCCCCTTTCTGAGCGTACGCATAATTACGGTGTAGACGAAAACCGCAGGCTCGTGTGGCCCGTTCCATTGTGGCTCGACCGGGACTCTCGATAACGCAGATTGATAACACTGAGCGAGGGGCTCGGCCCTCCGAAGGGGCCCTCTTTAGTCCGCCAGTGGCCCATTGGCAATCGCGCGATGCGCTCGCCTCTACCGCTCCGACGACGGCGCCGTGACAGTGAAAGTGTTGGATTAAAAATTAGCACAATTGGTGTGTGTGTGTGTGATAAGATCTAGGATGTCCTTGCGCGGTCAGGAAGCGAAGGTAATGCGGCCCATTGTAACAAGTCGGCACTAATGACCCTCCGCGGAAAAGTTTTTCGGGTTCGGGTCTGCGCGTCTTAATCACGATCGCGTGCTCGACCCCGACACCGTAATACGATTACCGCGATGCGCCCATTCAAACGAGGGTCGCATTTTTCGACCCCTCGAGTCTCGAGGGTCGCTACGTGCCCCAGAAACGTGTGTCGTATGCACGTGCTCGAAGAAATGCACGGAAAACGCATCCAAGTGTGTATGTTTTCCACTTTAACGTTAAACGATACCAAATCCCATCGAAAAGCTTAATGTTTATTTTAAATGCCAAACAGTTTAATGTTTGTTTTTAAAAGTGGCAAAAAAATATTAACGATGCAGAAAGAAAGTTTATAACATATAATACAATATTTATGGTTTTCTCTTAAATAAATATTGACATTAATAATATGTTTATGTATTATATAAAAAAATACAACATATCACTATATTTATTTTTAACACGTATACGTACATACAATGTAAGAGGGACATTCGAAAAGTATAGATACAAACCTCAAAAAAATAGTTCTGAAGCATTTTATTTTGTAATTGACACTTTATGTATTATATTATCTTTCAATATAACCACTATGTAGCTCAATGTATTATTTTTGGTGAGCCTGTGAACGAGCTTTTTGATTCCAACTGCCTGTTATATTTTAGTTTCATAGATAACAGTGATAAGGAATAGCAATCCATGTATTAATTCATCACGCTTATCACTTCGATCATAAGAAACGGATCACGTATTGGCTTAATAATTTAGACGAACAGTGTTTCAATGTAGTAAACTTTCTGAATATTCCTCGTAAATACGAGTATGTTATATGTTTGTACATATTTATTACAGGAGAAACCCTATAGCGTGCTTCAATTACAAATATGTACAATAGTTTATGATCTTCGATCAGTAATTTTTTACAAGTATTTATTAGAATAATAGTAACCAAATACTTGAAATATTTTAGCGTTACTTCTGCGAAAAATTAATTATTTTAATAATTGTTTAAACAAATGTTTGGCTCGATCGTTAACACCTACGCATTCCTCGTTAGCGGTTCACATTAGCACAAACGCTATTTTTTCATCAATAATAAAAAAAGTGTTAAATTGTACACAAACTACAGTGTCCGAAGAATGTGTGAGAATTTATGTACACACTACGTGACACAAGTTTGTAACATACGTGGAGTGCAATAAAATTTGCACTGCTATCGCGTGATTGCGGAACGACACCGGATGAGTTTCCGTAATTGTTATTACGGCGAGTAATTACAGAGTTGCTAGTTCGGTGAAATTAATGCAGTTTTTTCGCACATTAAGTACAAATTAAGGCAGGTACTTAAATATATAATAAATATTTTATTGTAAACCGTTTGATTCAAGATTCATTTGGCTGCGTAGCGTAATCTTTTTACACATTCTCCAACAATCGATAAAATATGACGTATTTGTGTAGAGGAAATTTACATACTCGTTTGATGTAATGAGTAGTTTTATTATCGAAATTATTTATTTTCGTATTTTTAAACTTGCTTATCCCGACTTTTGCTGATATTAAGTTATCTGTTTTAAAAAAAAACAACATGTGTGTGAAAATTTTTATTTTTTAGTAACTCAATTACGCTGCAAATATATTAAAAATATTTTTACAATAATAAAATGTCTGTGCCGTCACTGGGTTATTGCCGTTTCGTAATCTACAGACGATTTTGCGCAAAAAGAAGCAAACTTGTGCAATTTCACTTGATTATATCAAATCTTTTGTATTCATTGTTAGGATAGCAAATCAGTTTTCCGGTGTTGTATGATGTGAAATCGAAATGATATCATAGCATTATTATTTTATAATAATACGGTTATTTATCGACGCAAGGTTATATATGTATTAGGTGAGTATTACTTGGACAAGTGTCTCCAATGAAAAGGTCAATTCTAATTTATTATATTATTTAAAAGGCAGGTTACTTTTCTTGAATTGCGTAAGTGCTCGAATTAATATGTCTAGAACGCAATATTGCGTTTAATAAAATAAAAAATATACAACTGTGCTTCTATAATTTAAAATATCAGTTGATATAATTCATATCTGAAGGAGACTATTTCTTATGCGGTTTGTGGGTGTTTTTATACTTCTTGTCAGTACCAAATAGAGTCTATAATGCGTCATCCTGCTACCTACACATTTATTTTTCCGATCGACTAAATTACTCGATTGTAGTATTTACATTTTGCACTCATTATAAAGTGCACATGTGTTAAGGATTTATGTGTACATACATATATTCTTATTGTAAGGTATATCTAATGATACGAGATATATTATCTACTTATTGTATTTTTTTTGTAATTTCAAGGTATTTAAATTAAATTAGTTAAAACAGTTTTAAAAATACAATTAAATATTGTTAATACCTAGACTTTTTTACCACTTAATATTTGTAGAGCACATCACGTTCTCTAGATATATTTGAATATGTATTATGACTCTTCATAAAATTGACATTACTAGAAAATGTTCATCGTTTATCTTCTTACAGGTGTGCGAAGAGTCGCTGGCAGCTCACAGAGAACGCCTGGGCGAATTGCGCACTCTCGTCTCGCGGATAGCCGCGGACCTCGGCCTGGAAGCTGCAGCTCCCCTCCGAGGCGAGCTGGATGCTCTGGGGCGAAGACTAGAAGACGTGCGTACGGCTTTGACCACCTTAGCTCACCACGCCGAAGGACGAGCTCAGCGCAAAGCCGATCTTCGCCGCGCGGAACGCGCCCTCCACGACCTGAGACACGTAAGTTCAACATCTCTTCCTTCTCAATTGATTCAAGTTACGCACTTGTTGACTTATAAATTATTTCCGTTTAACCCACATCGCGTTTTATCGTTTTGATAGCGCCGTGTTGTAAATTGGCGACGGTTATCGTGTTTAAAGGCGTTAGCGTTTGATAATAATCGTGCGCGTCGTCGATTCGTTTCGACGAGTGTGAACCGTAATTTAATAAGAGTGATGGCCACTTATGTTATTGTATTATAAGAGATGATCATAGTTTTCAGCTCGCGATCGCGTGTTAATGGTAGATAGATAAATTTCACGTTGTTCAAAAACATGTCCGGGTTGTCCTTCGCTTGATTTTGAGCAAATAGGAGATTGAACTCTCCTTAGGTTCATAAACGCAACATTACAACCTGTGTTTTCTATGTTACTTTACCTAGGAACGTTGTCGTTAAAAGCGGTCGCGTTTCGTCAAGTTTTAATTATTAAGCCCCCCGGTTTTCAGGCGGAGCACGAAAGTCTAAATTCTAGCCTTCCGGATGGTCCGCGGCGTTAAAATTTTGCTTAATTATTTTGTTACGTCGAATTCGACTTCGTGACCTAACGCCATTACGCCGAGTTGGTTTTGTGCGAAAGCGGCGATTAGTCTCGCCGTGACCTTGGCGCCGCGATTGGAAGCCTGCTGAGATTTAATTGAAACGCTATTTGATTAATTCGCATATTCCACTTTTCAGAGTCTCGCCACCGTCGAGGAGGCGGACGAGAACGACACCGAAAAGCAGCTGGTCGTGCTCAGGGATCACCTACTCACCCTCGGCAAGTCTGAAGGGCAGATACACGATGCCAAAGACAAGGCCTTCGACTACAGGCCGGTCGAAAAGACCGAGACGTCCATATTGGAGCTGCTCGAGCTGTGGCAGACGGTCTTCCGCGAAACCTTCCAACAGTACCACCGACTGTCCACCCAGCTCGTCAGGAGCCAAGACGGAATCGCCGCTCTCAAACTTTGGCAGGAGTACCTGTCTTACGTGGATTCTTTCCTCTCCGGATCGATACCGGAAGACTATCTCAATCTAAAAGAGCAACAGCACCTCTGCCAGATACACCAGAACTTATTAACAACACAAAAGTCTATCATAGTATCTAAAAATGGCGATTGCGGGAAAGAAGGAAAGTTCCACAACGGCGCCGACGACGATGACGCCATCATGGAGCAATTCAGCTCTTTGACGAATCTGCATAACGAAACGCTATCGAAAATAATCGAAAGGCACGACGAAATCAGCGACAGGATAGCCGCCTGGGAGAAGTATCGCAACGACCAAGACAAAATTTTGCAATGGCTCAAAGATATGGAAAGAGAGAGGGAGAAGCTTCAATTGCGGTACATCCACATAAGAAGAGTCCCTAAAATCCTCCATAGAATACAAATGATGTTAGATAAGATTCCGAACGGAAACGCTCAATGCAAAATTTTACTCGAACAACAAAACAATCTATTGAGATTCTGCGACGAAGGGCTTTCGGCCTCGATCAGAATGGAATACGCCGGAATTGCAAAAAGAATCGAAAATCTGCAAGCTGGACTGGCTACCTGGCGAGATTACGTTAAAAATATCACAGTACTAATAAACGAATACGATGCAGAAAGCGAATTAGTACAGTCAACCATATGCGATACGCAAAAAGTTATACCACAACCGCTGGAAATTGCACCTAAATCTAGGGCAGAGATCAAAAATTTGCTAGACACTTTCAGAGAATCGCGAAAGACAATGGCAAACCTAATGAAAAACTTGGATAATCTTACCGTTACTCAAGAACAACTAAAAGATTCAGTTAGTCCTCAAGACAACAAAGCGATTAGTCAAAGAATATGGATATTTAGACAACAACAGGCTGATCTCGATCATCAACTCACTGTTTTAATACACCAACTCGAAGAAAACTTAGAATTAAATCTCTTGTTTGATTCGAGACATTCCAGATTCTTGATATGGATATCTGATCTTGAATCACGTCTCGAGAGGGACAGCAAATTGGGAATCAGCAGAGGACTCAAGCCTGAAGATCTGTTGCATAAATTAGAAAGTGACCTCAAATCCGAAATGGCTTTGAAAGAAAGAGAAATCGAATGGATCACGAAGACAGGACAAGATTTGATAACCTCGTTCAGCGACGACGAAAAGGATCAGAAAGTTTTGTTACAGCAAAAGATCGATCTGTTGCAAGATAAATGGACGCATCTCCAGCAAGTCGGAAACATGCGAACGAAAAAGATCAGAGATCTTCTTCAGACGATTTTGAAGTTGGAGTTAAGATTGTCCGATATTCGAGAGTGGCTTTCTCAAACTGAAACGCAACTTTGGAAGCCGTTGACGATTGAGGATCTCACAAAAGAAACCTTCGATAGCAAAATGAAAGAGCACGACAAACTGCAAACGACGATCGAAGGAGAGACGGAAGAAATCGGAGATGTTCTGAATCTTTGTGAACTTTTACTTAACGACATTGACGCGTGGAACGCTAATTTCGATACTCAAAACTTGAAACTGTCTGCGGAGAATGTAGAACGAAGGTGGAAGTCACTCTGTGAACAATCCACTGAAAGAAAGCGCAGATGGATGTCGTTATGGTCGTTGATGAAACAATTAGTCAAGTTGACGCAAAACGAAGAAGAATGGTTACAACGGCAAGAATCGACGTTGAATTCGATAGAATCTTCTGTGGAAGGTCTACCTGGCGATCAGGTTAGCGAAAAAATTGAAACTTTACAGGTCGTTTTAGACGAAGTGAGCGCAAGGGAACCGGCTCTCCACATTCTAGAACAAGGTTATTCGAAAATTGTGAAAACGAGCGGTCTGGAACCGGAGAACTTACAGCCTATCATAGCCGGAACCAGAAAAATGATCATGAGATGGAGAAACCTCGAACCTGACGCCATGAAACTTTTGGCTATTTTGCGTCAAGATACAGCTCTGCATAGAAAATTTGTCGACGCTCACGGCAAAGCAGTTGTAGGACTCACTCAAGTAGACGTCCAGCTAACGCAAATTCAACATCTTCCATACGGAGCTAATAACTTGGACAGAATGAATCAACAGATAACGGTAATTGTTATTTTATTATTTTTTTTTGATTTATATCATTTTATTTCATAAAATATTTTATATTTCAGATAGTTGAAATAGAGCTTCAATCATATAACAAACTTCTTCAAAGCACGGATGAGCTCGGACTTATCTTGATGCAACGATGCACTAAAGATGAACAAAAGGACATACAAGAGATGATCGACGAGTATCAATTGCTTTGGAAGGATATTCAGCTTAGAATAACGCAGATGAAACTTGAAATTCAACAAAGGTTGAACGGATCTCTGAAAGAAGTTGACGAAAGTGTACAGGTGGAGACACTTAAATTTGAACAGGACTCTGCAGTTCAAGTAGACACACTATCCCCTCTATCCAAAATGACATCTATAACGTCCAAAGACGCTTATCTTTTCGAATTGACCACTGCTATCAGTGAATGCACGCAAAACCTCAACTCTCTCGAAAGCGTAGTATCGACGGCGGAACCTAAACAAGCGAGTCCCGAGCTGTCAGATATTGGAAAGCTCATATCTAAGTTGACGGCCACTTGTCAGTCGAACATAGAACTAATAACACATCTCAGCGGTATTTTAATAAACGAATGCAAGTGTAGCGCAGAAGAAGCTAAAGCGTCACAAGTCAAAGCATTGTCGGAGAGATACGAACAATTATTGTTAATAGCAAAGAAGAGAGAGCAGCATATTAGGAATCTCAGGTATTATTTGTTATTTACACTATTGACTAATTACCTATTTGTTTTTAACGGAGATGGTTTTTCACTTCTTGTTCTGTACTTTAACATCAATAGATTGCTTAATAATATAAATGATATTTAGTCATTTTTCCTATCTTATGCAATTGTCACACAACATGAGGTGAGGCTTCAATAACAAAATTTGCATGGTTCACTTACCATTTGCTTTCCTTTTCTTATTTAGGTCTGCCTACATTGACTCTTACTCATTTAGCTGCGAGCAGTAAGTTGTTTTTGTGTCTTTATAACAAAAAATGCTTGTAATAATATATGTATTATTGATTAGCAAGATAATAATTTTATGTCGTTGCATTATTTCAGCGAGGCTGGAAGGTTGACGTGTCCGCTATGTTCTCAACGTAATTGGAATCAACTCGATAATGATTTGTGGCGCCTCGAGCAATGGTTGCAGTTTGCCGAAAATACACAAAGCGCTCAAGGCTCACTGCCCACGAATATAGAACATCTAGAAGACATAATTCAAGATCACCGTGAATTTTTGTTGAACCTGGACAGTCACAAGAGCATTATCGTATCATTGAACATTGTCGGAGTGCATTTGGCCGATCATACCGAAGACGTCGATAGAGCGAACCGGCTGAGGGCTCGACTAGAAAGTGATAACGTCAAATGGGACACCGTTTGTAAGAACGCTGCAAAGTGGCAGAGTCGGCTGCAGTCAGCGCTGATGGGCAATCGTGATTTCCATGCCACGATCGACGAACTCTGCAGTTGGCTGGAGAAAACGGAGAACACGATTCGCTCCTCGGAACCGGTCGACTTGACGGCTGAGAAGTCTATAATATTGTCCAAGTACAACAAGTTTACGGACCTGAGGAGCGAATTGGACCGCTGCGAACCCAGAGTCGTCAGTTTGCAGGAAGCCGCCGATCAACTGCTTCGTACTGAAGATGCTCCAGAGGGCTCATCATCAATTTATAAAAAGTAAGTACTGATTTTTAGTTTGCTTTTCTTGTAGCATTACACTCAGTGGAAGTTCGTTATAAAAAAATAAAGGGATGCTGCATAGTGTTGAGATTTTGTACTGCTGATAGGCTATTTTCTACACCTGAAATTAAACGCTATTTAAAGCCTGGTTGTTTTATAATGTTCATTTAACTTTTGCTGCTGGTAGCTCGCGTTGATCTCTAATGGCTTCTCATATCGGTAAACTCTCAAGTCTTGGAGTGTTACCTATAAATCAGAGGGTACAAAAAAGAATAGCTCAGATATATATCATGTCATTATGACTGTAATGCTTGGAAGATTATATTGAAGGTTAACTCTGTCTCTGAATTCCAAACTTATTTATGATCTCAGTGGCAGGCTTTTATACTTGACCTTCGAGCTATTTGTTTTGGTTCCGTCTCTTCATTTGAACAAGAAACGCATTCCTGAAGACTGAATACCTTTTACACAAAAGGTATTGTGACTACCCGTGACTCTTTGTGGCAGTTATCTCTTTGTTTTTTTCCTGTCCTGCTAGTATAACAATAAAATACTTTATTTTTATACTAATTAATAATTTTGTAAATGAATTTCATTGGGTAATTGTGTCAGTGCAATGTGAATCATATACTTCTTTAGCTCTATTATTACCACCACGATTTACCTTTTAATGCAACTATGTTGCCTTCATCATTGCTATTTTTCCATAATGTAATTATGATTCTGTATGATATATTCAGAGCTGTATTTAATTGCAACGTCCGCCGCCGTGACACATTGTCGTAAGTAAATAAACTATATGAGTTTTGATTGCCTTGCCGTATTTATTTTTATTTATTTATGTTGGGTGTGCTGCTGCTTTCTATCTTTTTACATGAACTACCACTGATTACATTTATTTTTATATTATTATTTATATTATCACTCACTTATCATTTCATTATTCATTGTATTCGTGATGATGGTTAATGTACAGCGTGGTGTGTAGGCTGACGGAACTTCGGCTGAGATTGCAGTCACTGCGTCGATTGACAGGCGTTTACGTACTTAAGTTGGGCGCCGTTCTCGGTTGCGGGCCACCATCTTTCACTCCAGACCAAGATAGTACGCTGTCAGCCCTTTCACGAGATGTAAGTGCAAATTCATACTACTTTTATTTCGTATTTGCTTTTAAAAGTATGAGTATAATTAATTGGTATATTGAATATTTGAAAACTAAAATTATTTTCAAATCGCTTCAAGTATTTCTCACGAGTATGTTGATATTCTATTTTTTTTAACACATTTTTTTTAGAATAAGTAGTTGCACCAAATTTATGTTTTGATTTTTCATAGCTTCTGGAAAAAACTGGAGCCAGCGGTTTTTCATCAACTGTACCACGGCAATCCGAACCACAAACGTAAATATAGATGTTTTTTTAACAAGACGCTTCATACGGCACAAATCGCTTTTCATGAGCTTAGAATATTTATAAGACACTCTAAATTAATATGAAAATTTTGTATCACAATCATCGAAAGCTTTTTGTTATCATTTTTAATTGAACTTATTGGTATAAGGTCATTAGATATTTTTTATATTATTTTTTACAAAACACCCATTTTTAAATTTGTAAGAAACAACTATACATGTATTAAATTTGACTAAATAAATTTATATAGTGATTCACATTGTAAATGAGAATTGATTGTGATCATGCTCATTAATGTTCGATTAACTTAATCATTGTTCATTCAAATCATATTTTTATATATAATATAATATTTGACGTATTAATGTTTGTTTACAGCGAAGATGACATGGACACTGGAGTGTTGCGGCGTAGTTACCGCTTCCTCGGACGTGTTCTACGCGCTTCATTGCCATTCCAAGCTCTTCTCTTGTTGCTATTGGGTGCTGCCGCCCTAGCGCCAACTCACCGCGAAGATCTGTGCGCTTTCACAAACAACTTAGCGACCAGTCTCGAGCCGATATTGAGATATCCGAACGGACCTCCGCCCGTTTGAGAGGGTTACGTTAAAAGCATAGATCGTTTTCAATGCTCTTCGATCGAACAAGATTAGTATACATATACATACGATATAGCTTTAGCCGATTTTCTGTATATTTTTATAATGTTAAAACGATCTTGCGAGCATCGACTGTGATTAATCACTTGTATTTTGTGTTAATTGTGCATTTTTAGTTTTAAACAATTCGCTTAGGTTTTCCAATTTTATTTTTTTAATCGAGTCGGATTTACGTTCGATGTCAATCGACGGACCCGTTAAACGGACGGAGGATAGTGTGTATTTGCAAACTTGTCAACTGCAAATTTGTACTTAGATGTATGCGTTAGATTAAGTTTAGTTACATGAAGTACGAAAAAAATGTATATTATTATATAAAAATACTCGATATCACGAAACAGTAAAATATTTTTTTTAAAACAGCTGAAAATCTTAGGGTTTTGAGAATGAATTATATGAAAAATGTAAAAAATAATAGACGGATTTGAAAAGAGGAGTGGAACACTCTTTTCAGATCGGTTTATGAATTCTAGTCTACCATCTATCGAGAAATTCCAACACTCTCCGTGGAGTTTCTCGACGTTGTGGATTTATGTAACAACAGACATTGTTTCTTCGTTTTACTCTCCTAAACGCAGAAATGGCAATTTGTCCTATCGCGTGCGAAACATCACAAAAGTTATTCTCCCGAACAATTGTGAAAAGTTTCGCATCATTGCAAAAATTTTATACGAACTATTTTTTGTCCGAAACATGGTGCTAATTTGTGTTCACACACACAAATGATTCATTTTCAAGTTTAATTTTAGGAGATACTAATATTTTTCTTTCTTTTACATATTATATGCTATTCGTTTCCTTTTTTTAATTTTTGTTTTTAACGTCTGTTTTATTTCTATAATAACATGGAGAATCGCTCGATATCCATTCATTATTGTTTATTGTCATGAACTAGTTATATGAAATGTTTATTGCACAAATTTATATTATATGTTACTATATTGCCTAATAAAAAATGAAATATTGCCATTTTATTGAAAATTTTATTTGCTTGTTATTACAGTCCTTATTCGCTACAATATGTAGTTATTGTATTTTTATATAAAAAGAGCTTCTAAGGTGTGGAAAGTCTTGTATTCTATACTTGATATGCAATAAAGAATATAAAAAATATCCCCACGGCTTTGATTGATTTATTAACCTAACTTTCACTTCAACCTGTTGCCAAGCAACGCACTTGTTGTGATCGATATTGAGTCATTACTGCTTATAAAAATGACGGAAAAGAACAGAAAAAGTAAAGTTGCGTGGAGCGACGATTTGAGTCATGATTCTGAAGAAGAACTAGGTATTAATTTATTCTTTAGTAATAAGATTTAAATTTACAATTCCTAAATAAGTTTATAATTCTAATAGAAAAAGATCGGCTAGCACAGGCTGAGTTGGCCAATGTCGAAGCACCAGAGAAGCCTACGTATTCCGAAGAAGACCTGGACAAGCTCGTTAGTTTTATCAAGCGTATAACTACGTTGAGCCACATGAGTCAAGATGATTGGAACGAAGAGTGCACAAACGTAATCAGAGAGTTCATAACAGATCCCAAGTATTTGGTTCTATTTGTCTTCTATCACGAAAATACACTCAAAGCGACTATAAATGTTCCTGATGTGCCGACGTATGATGCAACATATTTTTTACGAGATAAAGATTTCATTTTCACAGTAGAAAATTTCCACGATGAAATAATATTCGGAACGATAGTGGATAGTATGGAAGGGTCACTGTTTTATTTTCTGGAATACGTGAACACTCCTGCTTTTCTAACATCGTTTTTGTGGCCTGAAGGTATCCTTTTAAAAACAATAAAGCAAAGGCAGTAATCTATAGGATCAATGTTATTCATTATTGAAATATATTACTATATTAATTGCAGTTAAAATTATATATCAAAGTAATAGCAAATTTTGCAAGATTTTTGAATTGTTTATTTAGATGAATTTTGGCCAGACTGCAAACCTTTAGTTGCCGCCAATAAACCAAAATAGTCTAAGCTTGAATATACCTTTGAAAAATGATTAAACTATGATCATACTTCATTAATTTAAAATTTTTAATTCATAACCTAAAGCTCTTTTCAAGTCAAACTCAAAATAAAATCAGTCTCTAAAATAAAAAATGTTAACTAACAAACATTGTTTCGAAATATTTAGGTTTAAGCAAATTTACCTGTTCTTTAATAATTTATAACAATAATAAAAAGGATGATAATTAACAATTAAAAATCAGATGTGTTATTCTAGATATGTATTTTTAATATATTTACATGCAAATAATAAGTTCGTAGTTAATTTCAAAACTACAACTGATTCATTAAATAATGATTTCTTAGATTTTACAGACATACATTTAATTATAAATAGGTAACGATATTTTTTTGAAGGGTATGCGTAGCATAACCTCAAATATTGCTATTGTATTTTTGCTACGATAAAATTTGTCGCTAGCATGTTCTTTAATTGCTGGTTTTACTTATTATGTTTCCTATAACTAGGTATTTTATTTGAAATATCTCTCAAAACTTAGTATAGTGGATATTATTCATAATTAGTATGAAAAATGCCAGCTGACATTCTGAGCCCTGATATCTATCTATTTTTAAGTAATATGATCGAATGCTAAATGTTTCTAATACACAACTTTATGTGGTTATTGTAGATTATTATTTATTTTTTAAATTTTCTCCCGGTACAACCTGATAGGCGTTAGCCCAATGCGTTACAACAAGGTAAACACAGACAGCAACTATTAAGTAAGTAATTAGACACCAGAATGAAATCAAAGTGACTTATATTTTATTAAATATAAACTATTATTACAGCTTAAAATCAAAATATGTCACTATTCATGATCTAGCTCAATTTTAATTTAAATATTCATTTATGAGATAGCGAAAATCTTGTAAAGCTTAATATATACATATATCCTAGATATTCTAGACACGATAAAAATTGATAAACACGAGGGTTCATATAAAATTCGAACACAGGTCTTTTAGGTATTAGTCACCAACTTATGCCACTGACTACATGACGCTGGTGGTATATGACTGTCTACTCAATACGTTCCGCATAAGTCACAAGTCAGTCGTTTTATATAATAAAGTTAGAGAACTTTTTTCAAGCTCTATTGTCAGCACGAATAAAATAATTTACTTCCATTGAGGAAGAAAAAAAGAGGCTAGGCAATAATACATTATAATTAAAGGTATTTTATTTATTACGGTGGAGATGCTGTGCAAAGCTAGTGATACATTTTTAGAAGAACCAGAATATAGTGTTGAGCACCACTTAATGTTTTTATTATCTTATATTTCTAATATATTAAAATATTATATATGTTTATTATTGTGGGGCTGTGGAGTCATTGGAATTTTTTCTGACTCCAACATTTTCGCAAGATCCGACTCAGAATTTAAAAATTTCAATAAGATAATCTTAAAATATTAAATTTATTTTTATTTATTTATTTTCATGTAAATAGCAAAAAAGAAGAAAGAACAAAAAATAATTATAATAATATTTCTTAGGATTAGTGCCGCGCCATTGTATGTGTCTATGTGTGACCACGCTGGCCGCAGGTCGGTCGGCTGTTGTTGGGTATTTGATTAAGTGCATACTTTTGTTTACTTCATATTACCGGCTTAAAACGCATAGTGCACAACTAACAATTAAAAATTATTGGTCAGAGTGGAAAGGGTTAAAAAAGAGACGAAGTCGGTCGATTTTTTACGACTCCGACTCCACTTAAAATGCTCAGACTACACCGACTCAGACTCCAACTCCTACTCCACAGCCCTGGTATATTCACAAAAAATAAGGAAATATGAGAATATTGCCTTTGTTTTGGTAACATTTAGTTTTATTTATTTAACAAAATTATATTTTCCTTTCAAATATTACAATTAGATGTTAAAAACGAATTTTGTATGCAGCTATTTAATTTCTTACTGAAATTAACTGATATTAATAATAAAATATCAGGTTTAACTGTCATTTACGTTCCTCTGGATGCTATCAAAATGAACGTCAATGAAGCTTGTGATGATAAAGAATTCATTAGACGTCTTGAAAACGTAATGGCATATTGGATACAGCAGATCAAATCATGTATTGAAGATAAGAACATTACGGTCACTAATGATGAACTATTATGTCCTATGGACGAGCTCGACTTCTGGATTAATAGACGTAAATTCAAAATTTGTTTTTAAAATATAAACCACAAATTTATATTAATTTTTATTTAATTATTAACAGATGAAAATTTGAGAGCCTTGGAATATCAATTACAAAATCCCAACGTCGTCCACATCGCAAACATTTTAATCAATACTCAATCTTCATACATGAAACAGTTTCAAAAGTTATCTGAAGAGCTTACGGAGAATATTAAACAGTCAATGTCAATCATTGAGTATTTTCAGATCATAAAAGAACCGTGTAATTCGATGGAGAATGAAAGCGATATAGAAAATATTCCAAAATATATTTCTCCGATATTGAATTCGATTCGATTCATATGGATGGAATCGCCTTATTATAACTCAAAAGAAAGATTGACAAATCTATGCAAGTATTTGAGTAATCAAGTTATAATACAGAGCACAGTTTCTATAGATTTGCCGACTTTGTTTGATGGTAAAACTAGAACTGTTATAAATCAACTAACTAAATGCATCGCTTGTTGTAAAGCTTACAGAGAAATATATGAAACTGTATCAGAAGCTCACAATTTTATTATTCCTGAATCTTGGAATCTTGACAGTGAAGTGATATTTAATGGTATCGATTCATTTATGCATAGATGTATTGATATGCTCGAAGTATGCAACGGAATGATAATATTCGGAAGGTATGTAGAATTACAGTAGGACTATTAATATTCAGTCTGGCATAATTTTAAAATTGATGAGTCAATTAAAAACCTAAATTATTTTTAATCTTGTAACGTATGGAACAAAAAAGCTCTTAGAAGGTGTCTGGATACTTCTAAAAAAACGTTTTGGTTGAATACATAGCCAATCATGCACCGCCTGCAGCACCCATTTATTAGACCTAAGCCACACTCTTTGCTCCGTGCAAATATGTAAAAATCAATGTGAGCGAGATCTAGTAAGTGCAGCGACTGTATTTAGAAATGCAAAATTATCTCTTAGTCATATCAAAAGAGAGTTAGCATATACTTTCCTGTGGATATACAGAGGTACCAACCATTATTTGGTTGTTCTCATTTCTGCCAGAGGGTGAATCTAGGCTTTTTATTTAATAACAATTCTTTCACAGAAGTCACCACCTTCTGCTTAAAAGCATTGTACCTTGTAGAAACCTTATGGAACGACAGAGCGTCATGGACAATGTGATTTGCTGATCCATTATTCATCTCCAGAAGTGTTTTTGTATATTTTGTTCATTGTTACTCAGTGATTTTACTACATTATGTAATACTTGGTGTGTCTGATCTGGCCGAGGAGAGTCTAATATAGAAGTCAAGCGGCTTTAAGAATTCTAGTCTACTCATACGCTTGTGGTGTGATAGACATGCATTATTATACTGAATTTTCATTCATCGGTGAATTTTTAAGAGTTTCACAGATTCACTTTTCTAAAAAAGTACGGTAAAGCGCTGCCTATGTTACATGTATGATTGGCACAGCAACTGATCAAATTTTTATCATACTTCTAAGGTTTTCATTTGACTCTCTAATTTAAATATATTTATACAATTATAATAATAATTCCAAATAGAATTGATGAGATAGAAGAAAAGCCTATATCTCGATTCAGTGGAGCAAATGGTCGAAGTATGGAGAAGATATGCGAAAATGTTGAAGTGTTATTCAAAACAGCACTATTAAAAATACAGAAAGTACAAAACGAAATCTTGGACGTTCAAATATCAACTTGGTATGATAACATATCGAATTTTCGCACGACTACTAAACACATCGAGGCTTTGATTGAGAATTTAGTATCTTCATCATTCAAAACCATCAACAACGTGGAAGAGGGTGTTCAAATACTATGTGCTACTTACACATATTCTAAAAGAGAGAATCTTCGTAATTATTTCATGAAAATTACAGCTGATGTAATATTAAAATATTTAATTAATTAATCTTTGATGATAGTTATTATATTATGAAACTTGTATGTTTTAGTTATGGGACATGTTCGCTAAAGAAATTGATGATACCAAAAAAGACATGGTTTTGCAACGTAATTGCTATCCCGGTAACATGCCAATGTATTCAGGACAAATGATTATGAGTTACATTAGAAAGAAGCATTTACAATATCTTAATGAAGTTTGATTTGATAATAATTTAAATTTTTATGTAAGTGATTTATATTGATGATGTATTCTATTATCAGGTGATGACTTCATCGGAATGGCTATTGCCGTGTACTAATTCGGCTCATATAAAAGTGAAATATAATGAAATAATATCTGCGATTGATTTAAATATTAGCGCTATTTGGAAAGAATGGAATGTAAGTACTGTTTAAATCATTTGTGACGTCTAGAATCAATATTAGACATGTCTGTTTTTATGGTTTCTTTATAATATATGAGGAAATGACTAGTCTTTTCAAGTAAGTAAATTTTTACATTCCATTTAAAAAACGTTACTTAAAAATGCAGACATGTTCAGGCTTGCCGAGAGGGGGCAAATTTCGGGGGCCCAGCTCTGAAAAAAATCATAGCAAGAATATATTTATAAAAAAAGAAAAATCGATCACAAATAATAAATCTTATCAGATGTTAATTTAAAAATATTCTACAATTATATTAGTAATTTTTAGTTAAAAATAAAGAAAAATAATAAGCATTTGGAATTAAAAGTAAAATATATTTAATAATCAAACAATCACCTATGTTCAGAATTCAGAGTCGCTGTGTGGATTTTTCATATGCGTAATAATCCTGTCGCGGTATGTATAATATCAAATGAAGATATGTTCAAATAGTTATCATGATGGAATACTAATTCAAGATTAATTATTAAATCTAACATATAAAAATATTAATATTATTTTATAGCGATAATGTTCAATGTTATATTGGGTTTTACTCAAAAGTAATGTGACATTTATGATATTGATTCTAGATTAAATATAAATATAGAAAACTTCTAATTTATCTATATACATGTATGACTTTTAAATGGCTACGACATTATTATTAAATAATATATTTTTGCTGAATGTACAGAAATCTTTAGAAGAAAATTTGGACGAAGGTTTAAATAGAAAGTTAATATGCAACAGTTTGATTAAAAGTTGCTTGATTGAAAATAACTTTGATCGGTAAGTGAAGTAAAATTAATCGATAAGTTTTTTATAAGAAAAAGTTAATTTGTTATATAGAAACGTTATGCAGTTCTATCATGAAGTGAACCACTGGAGGAACGCAAAAATGGAAATACCACTTATTAGCAGTCAGGTAAAGTATAAAATATTTTTCAAAGCATATAAAAATATATTCATATAATTTTATTATAGGTATACATAACAATGAACGAGATAAAAAGTTTATACGAATCAATATTGGAGATTGTGATCGGATACAACCGAACGCAGATGTCGCTGTCCAATGATGAGAAATCTCTCTTTGAGCCTTTGATAAGCGTAAGTTCAAAATAATAAATCACAGCAGGCACTGGTCCAAATGATCGTTCATGCTGTTTTCTTCGATCATTTCATAGCAACACGGACATGGCATACGGGTAACACTTTTATTTAAATTATTTACTTCCATTTCGTCGTCGCTGTCTGATAACGAAATGACGCTATCGTTGTTTGCTGGGAAACAGTCTTTTTCGTCGTCGTCGAACGTTGTATTAAGGCAGAGTTCTAAATGCTCGGCGAGGTTAGATCCGAGAATTTGTTTACCGCAGACAGGACAGTCTTTGAAATTGTCCGAGCTACTCGACGAAGATGGAGTGCTTTTCGAGTCTGCGTTGAAGCTTGTCAAATCGATTGTTTCAGATGGTTCATCTTCGAATATGTCGTTGAATTTTGTCATTTCCAAACAATTTTGAACGTGTTGCTCCAGTTGGGAAGTTTTTAAAGATACGTTGCATAACGGACAGTTGAGAGTCGTTGACTTATTATTATTGTCTGCTTTCATGTTGGCAATATTTTGATCATTCGTAATCGGTACTGGTTTTATATCTTTCGGTAATGTTTTTTCATTAACGAATTTATTAATCCAATGATTCCTCACAGTTTCTTTTACATTTGTATTATTAGATACAGGAATATTTTTCAATGATGGTTTATTAAGAGGTGGAGTCAATTTTTGAGCATCATTATTTATATCATTTTTATTTTGAGTTGGAATAGTGTTTTTGATATCTCTATTTTTAATGTTTACATCAACCTTATCTTTAACAGGGGGAATCAATTTTTGATTATCGTTTCTTTTATTATTTATATCGATTCTATTCTGATGAGGCAAAGTTGAATTTTGATAATTGTTTATATCAACTCTATTTTGATAAGGTGGAATCGAGTTTTTATTATCCTTTCGTTTATCATGTATATTAGAATAATTTTGAAGAGGCGGAATCAGTTTTTTAACATTGATACTGTTATTGCTATTAACAGGAACAATTTGAGCTGCCGGATAGTCCAGTTTAATTTTTTTATTTATTGGCACATTTGTGTTTTCTCCAGTAATGGATATGCTCTTTGATTTTTTTGGACTAAATAATTTTCGAATGTCAAGTTCCGTAACAGTATTCTTTGAAGCTTTCTTCATCTTCGAATCTGGTTCTTTTACTTTTATAAACGTTCCGTTACATGTCATCCTATGGCGATCCCACCAAAAGTCTTTAGGACTGGGAGCTCGATTTTGAGTTCTACGTATGATTCCAAACCATGGCTTTCTATTTTGACAAGGTCCATTGCAACGCCACCAATGCGTCTGATAATGATGAACCTGAAAGGATGCATATCTTTAATATTTTATTATGAGGAGTAAAAAGTAATAAAAAAAATACTAGTGTTACTAAGGATGTTTACAAAGTTCTAGGAATTCAGCTGTTAAATCGGCATTTATGAATTAGACGTTTAGTATTTTAGATGCACTTCACTGAAGTTAATCATATAAAACATGGTTAATTTACAAAGAGTAATTATTTTATTGTTATGGAAAAAGTATATTGTCTTAAAGGCGATAATGGTAGCAAAAAATAAAATAAAAACCAGTGAGCTCTAACAGTTTCAAAAACGTTCATGAGATTCTGCGAGACCACTTGGGAGTAAATGATCGTTGCATGCCGCGACTCAGCTTTATAAGTACTTTTTTAAAACGTCACAATCTTCTTTGGTTACTCAATGCTATTTTAATCTGCTTAGTGAAAAATAAAGCTGTATTTTCGATCTGTACTGCAGAATGATAATACAAATGAAGTTTTGGCAGATCTGCTACCACATCATCAGTATTCGCCTGATATAGCACCTAGTGATTATCATCTAACAGATATATATTATATTAAAACACATTGGGGTAAGCATGTTCCAATTCTTAAGGAAGCAAAACGAGCAAAAACGAGTGAGTAGATAGTACTTTGCAAAAGATCTGAAATAGTGCTTGAGGGAAATTTCTAGAACTTGGTAGACATCTCTCTCGATTTCTATTTTTATTTGAAAATTAAAACATATTTTTAATACTTCTTCATGGAAACTATGGTAGACTGTTATGTTAACGTTAGCAGCTTGGTTGATTCGGTACATGTGTTTATGGAAATTGGGTCCATGTCCATCTCTATCCCTGTCGTTCTCAGAAATGAATAAGAATGCGTGAATCATTTCATGCAAAAGCGTCTCGACTAGATCTTTCCGCTGCCGTAACTTCAACAATGGTTCGCTAAGTGCGATTTCACAAAAACCGCTCCTCGCCTGGTATCTGTAACACCAAAAACTATATGTAAATCTATTATAAACGTAAAATACTTTTACATCGCATTACCAAACCCGAATGTGGTATAAAAATGCTTTTTATATATATTATTACGCATACCTGCATATTCCAGCACATGAAGTCATGCGCTTGCTCCACCGCACAGCCACAGCCGATAGACTGTTCCAAAAGAATCGCTTGTCGAATTGTTGAAAAAGGGCTAGTGCGTTGGGCGTAGGGTCTGTAAATTCGAGATCGGGGTTCGCCAAGTTGGAAAATGATTGATTTAGTTTTTTTGGGGGACTGCATTTTCGAATAATCGAGACGTCCTCCGAATTAAATTGATCTTGAAGCTGAAGCGCAAGCGCTAAATCTCTGTCCGAGAACATTTTTGCAACACTGGCATTTCACTTCTAAAAGACGAAGTATAAGATAGTGCTAATGTGGAAGACATTTGACGTTTACTTTGGTCTTAACAGATGCAATAACAGCCATTGTTAAAATAAAATAAAGTATGTTCGTAATATTCAATTTTTTTGTTACACATTATTATATTTATATTAGAAATATAACATATACCATAAAAAATGTGAGTGCTCTGAAAATTAGAATATTTACATTTATTAAAATAATTTTTAATTTGCAGATTTGCCGAAATATTATAAATACTGGAATAATGAGTATTAAATGGTCATCTGAAGGCTCTAATACATTTTTGAAGAAATGTAGAGACAAAATTGATAGGGTGAGTATACTAATATATTCTCAAGAGTAGTTTGCGCCAGGGGGCGAAAATGTTATTTGCCCCCCCCCTCCCTTTATTTTAAATTAATATTTTTCACAATTTTCGAATACGTCCATTAAGTGAAAATATTTTAAATGTTATTCACATACATTTTTAAGGCAGCAATAAATGAATATACAGTAAAAAATTAACAGTTACTACAGAGTAATCTAATTCGAGTTTGTCGGCAGCAATGTAAATCAAACATATGTCAATAATAAAGTTCCCAGGTCACATGATTTCCCGTTTTGGTGACGGCGACGGCCCGCCAAGATCATAAAACACTGAACTTCTTTAAAAAATAACAGTTTTCTTAGAAAAAAATAATATATATTTTATTAAAGATTATTTTTTTCTAATTTTAAATTGCAAACTGCAAACTGATCACATAATCGAAATCAATTTTTCTAACGTTTTTTTGAATGGTAAGAAGATCTTGTCACATTAATGCTTGCAAATATTGCAAAAGAAGATTTAGTTCGCTAAATGATTGCTGTGGCTGCGTCGCACCCGCACCGCGTCCCGCTGACTACTGCCCCCGCGACCGCAGTATTGCCACTATGCCACACGCCCTCCTGATGCCCTCATCATACATATTCTTCGAGATAGCGAGGCCGTCGTCGCTGTCGTGCTGGTCTGCGAACGGCTTCTTGGTCGGTTGGGGCCTCCTCTGCTGGGATTCGATGCGGCGAAGGACCGTATGCCTGCAATAGCGCACCTTCGACCAATCTGGTGCCATGCTCTTCCTCCGGGGCTCTTCTCAGGTCTAAGACGTGCCGTGGGATTCCGTCTACGATAACATTGGTTGATGATATCACGCCTGTTACTCGTCCCTTGGCCCACGTCTTCGTGCACGACGGTTGAGCTGGCTTGACTAGTACCATCTCGTTGACCTCAAATCTCGCCTGCTCCGTCGGTGGTTCCTCAACCGCTACCGCCGGGTGTCTCCATATGTATTCATGCACCATTCTTGCCGGTGCAGAGGCGGCGTCTTTTCCATCCTTCGGTGCAAGATTATACCAGAACACTGCCCGGGTCGGTGACACGTCACTTCTCGCAGCTGTTCTCTTGATTGTTCGGTGGTGGCGTTCCACAATTCCGTTTCCCTGAGGCCTGTATGCTGCTCGGAATCTTCTCCGAACATTCCATTGCTGACACAGCTCGGCTACTCGTTCGGATCGAAACGCCGTTCCGTTGTCCATTAAAAGTTCTTGAGGCGGCCCCCTTTCGGAGAATATTTGTTCCAGGTTTGTCGCGATTTCGAGCGCAGTTTCGGAGCGCAACTTTCTCCACAGTCCAAATCTACTTGGGCCACAATCCACAACTGTGAGATATTGGCACCCTTGATGGTGTGTAACGTCAATCGCTAGCCTGATCCAGTTTTCTTCGACTCCGAGCGCGCCTTCGTCGTGCTTCGTCGGGTGCGGGTCGATCAGCTGACAGGTTTGACACTGGCGTACGCACTGCTCGATCTCACCCCGGGTGGCGCTGGGCGCAACCATACGCGCGAGGTGGAGACTCCGCTCCACTCCAAAATGGTGCATGTCATGCAGTTCTTTTATGGTGGCGACGCAGACTGGTTCAGCTCTTCTGACCTGGTCCACCCAGGACTTCTTGACTCTGGTTAGGGCGTCCGCTCGGTTTTTATGAGAAGGTACGAACGTGATTTTTACGACCATACCGTACTCATCAAACAGTTTGCGTAGGACGCCCAGTCGTCTCCTGACGAGCATCTCTGCGGCGCCGGACACTTTCGCCTTCGGTCCCGACTCACACGCGGAGTTCAGCCAACTAACGACCGTCGCCGAGTCTGTCAATATTGTTAGCTTCCGAATGCCCCATTTGACGGCCAAGTTTACTCCTTTGAGGACGGCATCTAGCTCTGCTACATTGATGTGTCCGACATCCGTGAGTTTCCGAAGCCAAGCTGCGTCCTCCACCACCTCTCCGTCGATTTCGAGCGCCACACCGTATGCAATCGAGCTCGCGTCACACCAAACTCTTCCATGCTCCGTTTGCGAAACGTTCCACTTCCCTCGCACTGGATCTTCTGCATCCACTCTGGCCAGGATCTCTCGCATAACCTTCTCTGCTCGTTTACCGATGAGGTCTTCCCACGACGTGCCTTCGCATGCACGCTTTACGAAGCTGCAGGCCACTCTTAACCAATTGCCTATCGGATAATGGCCCACCAACTTTCCGCAGATGGAGAATAGCACTCGCCTCGTAATTTTATTTCCCCTCTCAAGCGTCGGAATGGCGTTTCCCCGCCTAAAACGAAGGTCTCCGTCTGCGTCCCGTCTCACCTCCAATCCCAGCACTCGTCCGCCGTCCAGGTTCTCCGTCGGCTTTGACTTTAGTCCGAATCTCTTCAAGAGTGCTTCTACTCGACTCGCTTTTACGATGCTCTCGTCCACAATTATATCGTCGATATAATTATCGGTCCCTCGTCGAACCTCCGCGTCCTGCGATAGTACGTACTCCACGATTCGACTCATTATTTTCGGAGCGCTACTAAGTCCAAAGCCGAGTCTCGTAAGGCAGTATGTTTTTCCTTCGAAACATACCAGCTGGTGGCGCCACAGGCTCTCGTCCACTTTGACTTGTAGATAAGCCGCCTTCAAGTCGATCAATTTAAGCGGTCCTCTCATTCGCCTCCACTTGCGCACAGTTTCGTCGCACGCAGGCGTTTCCATCCCCGAGTTGCACTCCACGAACTTGTTGAGTTCGCGATAATCAAGTACCGGCCTAACTTTTTGTTTATTCGGCTGAGCTACAGCCATCAGCGGCAAAATCCCTCTTTGTTCCGCCCTCCATGGTTGCAGCCATCCCTCGCCAATCCACTTCTGCATTTCAGCAGTGAACTTCTCACGAAGTTCCTCTCGTTCGACGCTGCTGTAGTGAGAGACGTTGTTCCTTAGCATCGCCGGAGGACCGTCTTTCCAGTTCCAGGTCGCCGTCCATGACTCGCCATCGAACGCTGCGCTAAAATCGCGATCTTTGATTGTCGCAGGGGGCAAACTCGCAGCTGCGGCCGCTTCAATCTGTCTCTCACCGACTCGCACTCGCCAGCGCCTCGCGACCGGCGCAGACGACGATTTGCCGAAAAATCGCACACTGTCACCGCAAATCTGCACCCCCCCGAACTGCCGAATAACGTCCATTCCGCACACTATGTCCACGCCAGGCAGCAGATTTTCCATCGCGAGACACTCGACAGTCGTCGATTGACCATCGATCGTCAGATTCACTGTCGTTGTCCCTGTGCATCGCACTCTCGAGCCGTCAACTGTTATTACTGTCACTGCACTTGTCTTTTTTACTCCTGCCGACCGGCACGACACTATTGTTTGAGCGCATCCCGAATCGACGAGCGCACGGGAGGCCCGTCCGTCGATCGTCGCAGGGACAATCGGTAACGCCGCGACGTTCACTTTGGGAGACCCACCGGCGCACTGGACCTCCCGACCTCTTTTCCCGCCGGGCAATCGCGTTGAAAATGGCCCGACCCACCGCACGACCAGCATTCCACCCTCGTCTTGCAGTCTCGTTGCAGATGTGGGCCACCGCATCGGAAGCACTTCTTGCTGCCCCCTCTCCCCGCGCCGTCGTTCGTCGCTCGTCTCGCGCCGCTTCTCGCGCCGCTGACAGCGGCTCCCGCCGCCCCGACGCTAGCGCCCTCCATGCTGGGTTGCCGCTCCACGTACTGCTCCAGGAGTGGCCTCGCGAACTCGACCAACTCCGACGGGGTTGCCGTTCCGCTCGCGTCGCGCGTCCCAACAGCGGTCGCCACTTCAGCTGGTAAGCAGTGAACAAAATGGCGCGACAAAAAAGCATCGCTGTTGAGGCCTGCGACCGTCGCGAGCTTCCGCATCTCCTCCATAAACACTTCTGGGTGTTCGCCATCCCATTTCCGCTTCATCAGCATGGTGTAGGCCTTTCTGCCGTCAGGAGCGAACACCTTGAACAGCGCCGCTTTAATGGCGCCCACGTCGTTCTGCGCTGTCTCACTGAGCGCGTCGACGATGGTGCTAGCGCGTCCCTCCAGAAACAATGGCACGATGGCCGCCACGTTTTCGTCACCTCGGAGCTTCGTCACTCGCTCCAGCTTGGCGAACCAGGCCACAACGTCGCCCTCGCCGTTGAACGGTCGCACCACGTCACAAATGCGCATTCCCGCCATACTGCCCGGATAGCTTGTGGCTGCGTCGCACCCGCACCGCGTCCCGCTGACTACTGCCCCCGCGACCGCAGTATTGCCACTATGCCACAATTGCTCACTGGTAATACTTCATTACGAGTAGTGGGCAGCATTTTAAAATACATTTCCATCGACATCCGTGCTACAGAAATCCCAAAAATTTGTGAAATTTTGACGTAGTTCATTTTCACCTGCTATAAAAAAATATTTTCGAGGTCCAGCAGAAATCTAAAATTTTTATTTTGTTTTTTTAGTCTTGAAACTCGTGTTAATATTTCATGTTGTAATCGGTCAAGTATATTTTTCATAACACGTATAATTTTGTTCTATATTCTTTTGGTATCCTTCTATATCGCTTAATTCTTTTTTATATAATTTCTGATCCCCAATCTCCATTATATTTTTGGTATTTTAACAGAATTATGCATAAATTATCGCGGAGCTTGATAGATTCTAATTCCAGAAATTTAAGATCTTGTTGCTTCTGTGAAATTCAAAGTAAGTTCCTGAAATCGCTTTTAATTTGATTTTTTAAATGACGTCTCAAAAATTTTGCAAAACAAATTGAAAGTTTAAATATTTTGTAGCAATTGTGTTGCATCGCTTCTAGTTTCAAACATCGTATCTGGATTTTCTGACAATTTTCTTAAAAGTTCGACTAACGTGATACATAATCACTAACTGATAGTCATGTGCGGAACGAAATATTTTTGTCCTAAGCATAATATTATGGGGTCTGCTTAACTTATCTCCTGGAGTAGAAATTGAGGAAATTGGCATGAGAACGTGACAGCATCTCACCATTCATAGTCTGTCGCAATATGTAATATAGTTTTCACCCGCGTCTTACTGGCTGCGAAGGCACACCCCACTGAGTTAGAAATCAAAGTGCTGGACCCCGACTGCAAAGTTCAAAATTCGAAAATATTTTTTAGATGTTCACTAGTAGAAAGCGGTTTGAGTCCCGGCAGCGACACTTGAATTTTTATTTATAAAAAATGCACTATTATTAAAAATTAGCACCAGCTGTAGAAACATATATTGATTAAGAGTTTGTAATTTATATTAAATACGTATATGTCAGAAATTAACTAATTAATACTTACTTGTATGTCTGATTGACTTACCGAGTTGGTACAGTTTACCCTATTGTAACGCATTGGGCTTGCGCTTGTCAGGTTACAACGAAAGACTTAAAAAATAATACATAAATTTAAGAGTAGCAATAACTTAATTTTCGATCTTAGGACCCGTTTTCCCGATCGGATCCGAGGTTAAGCAGTTACCTAATTGTAAGTCAGGAGCTTGATTCGAATCTACTCTGAAACTAAGACGATCTGGACCAGTCCAAGATGCGTTCACGCAACAGCCTCAAAATATAAAATTCAGCTCTCTTCGTCTTAAATAATATTACCGTAACACCCAAAATAAGAAAGCTGGCTCAAATGTACCTCGTCGTGATTTTTAGGCTCTGTGCTGTTCGGTAGGTCAGGTTGGAGCGAGGCCGGATATCTACTAATATTCGGGTTTGACTATTATTTGATTTTTAGTTAAATGTTAATGAATAGAATCTCTGAATTTGATTAAATGTGATGTGCTGGGAACGAATTTTTTATCTATAAATTTAGAGAGCAGTGCTAATATCCCTGAATTAACTTTTTGGGATGCTTTTATGATCCATTGGATTAAAGATCATTCGCATTGCATCTAGTAATTATTTTTTACTACAATACATATGTATTTTAGAGCAAATTATTTTTTGCTCATGCGTAATTGCTTTCTCTACAGAGTATTTGTGTATTATAAAATTACTTTAGCCCTAATTATTTATATTAAATGTTTAGTTTCAGAAATTATTGTCGTACTACAAAGCGTGTATTAAACACGTGATTAAATTGTCAGAAGAGATTAGCTCCATAACGATAATAGTGTTTCCTGTATCTGAAACATATGAGCTAGAAAATTTAAAAAATGATATAGCAAGCATGTGGGAAACTAGCATCATGAACATATTGAAATTGTACAAGAACGTAGTCAAATACGTTACAATTGTATACGAAGGGTTTGAAGAACACATAGAAAAGGTAGATTTTAAATTACGTTTTGCTTAATGTAGAATCAATATTTTGTGATTTGTAGATTATAAAACATTGGGTAATATTCATAAAGAGTATCGATATACTCTTGGAGAATGCTTTTATATTGAATGTAAGATCCGCTTTGTTAAATTTACAAGCCAAGATTAGTGGAAATGGTGAGTTTATACATTAATATTATAAAATATAAAGAGGTTGTAATGCATGTTATGTTTTTGTTTTTGTGAAGGAACCATTATGTTTCATTCATTTTTGAAAATGACGACTTGCTTGAAAGACTCTGAAATATGCTTGACCCCTTCTCCTCAAGAGATATTCGATTTGTTCAGTGGTGTTTTACCTGGCATAGTCGAAATGTTTGTAAATATACAGAGATTGCACGAAAACTTCGGCGTTCCTAATATTGGACTTGAAAAGTTTCATCTCAAAATAAAAAATGATGTTGAATGTAAGCGTATAGAAGAGACGATGCTGTTCGGTAATTGTAGTTTGATGTAATATATGTATATATTATTGTGGCGATATATTATTTATTTGAGTTGTATTTTTACAGATATTGAGATTGCATTGAAGTTGGTAATAGATAATGTTGAGTCTTGGAATGTTCTAAAGCACATTTGGTCTATTCCAAAAGATGAGTTCATCAGCGATTATATTGTGCAAAATCCTACAGCTCGTGAATTTGATAAAGATATTATGCATTATGTTGATTTAGCAAACGATGTTCAAATAAGAGATTCCTCGATACAGGTATTGTTTAATATATATTATCTAATTTTTAAGTAAGTTTTAATGCTGATTTTTTTTAGATAAAATTTTTATTGTTGGATAATGCAGTTTTAAAATCAACGATTATTACTCATTGTATTGAATGGCAGCATAAGTTTAGAGATGCATTAAAGGATACGGCTAGGCCGGATATTGATGCAATTTATACGTATATAAAACATAGTAATGAGAGTACCTTGCAGCTTCCAAATATTTTGGGGGAATTACAGGAAAGCATAGATCAATACGATAAGGATTGTGCTGATATATTACAGGAGGAACATGAGTTTTAAAATTAAAATATTCCGTTTATGAAATTATAATTAAAAAAATATATTTAATTTTTCATTAAATCTACTATAAACATACATTTAAAATAATGTATTAATTTTACTTATTATAACATTAAAAACTAATAAAATTTTGATCTTTAATTTTTTCCATATCTTATAAAACATTATAAAATTAATAAAGTATCTGTATTTTGTCTTTTTAAACAGGCACAGATTGAAATAAATACTATTATTACTAAATATCACACAGTAATTTGCAATCAGATTGTATCACTTTTTAGCATAAGCAATCAAAGAATAATAAGGACTCTTCACTTTTATGCTATCGCCCAAATTATTGTTGTCTCCTTCCATTAGATCCAAGCTTCTTACTAATTCTATGTAATCGTTAAAAAAATCATCATGTAAATCGACAGGCATTCGTCTGATGAACGGAGTAACGGCAAATACAGATTCTGAAATATTAAAATAAATTATATAAATTATGCTAAATAAAAAAATACATTTATAAAAATATAATTACTTCTCAGTATGTTAAGATGTTCGAAGTAATAGGTCCTTTCTTTGTATTCTACATGTACACAATTGAAGCCGGTTTCATAAAGTAAATTTTTAAAGTCCTCAGGAGGACTGGCAGAGTCGTGATAAGGTGATATAAAATTGTCCAGGTCATCCATATATTTGTACCACTTTTTAGAAGCTTTCAAAGTTCTGTATACATCGTATATGGGATTTTTTGCGCCCACGGTTAAAATGCAATCTCCTCCGGTTACCAGCATATCGAATATATTTTTCAAAGCCGTTCTGTAAGTGATAAAAATAGACTAAAATTATAATTTTATATATTTTATATATGAACAATTTATAAAGAAAAAAACAATATGTAAAAAAATTATTAATTATAGACATTGTATATAGACATTAATATATCTATAAAATTTTTGATTCATTATACTAATTTATCGACAAAAATATTATTTTGCAAAGATTTTCTTTAAAAAATAATATTATATAAAATATTAAAGCAATTTCATTATGAATTATTTTAATACAAAAATATTATATATCAAATATTTTTATACAAAAATAACAGTTAATAGGTCACAATCGAAGTTTTTTAAAGTTATCAAACTTTGTGTACATATCATATATGACAAATATTACTAAGCTTGATGTAAAAGTTGTTGATAATTTTTTCCAAAATTAATAATTTCTCTGCTATATATAATTATAATCTATTGTAAAATCCAAAACTTTTCTTTCTTATTATTTTCACAAAAATGATTGAGTTAGGAATGAATATTTTTTCACTAATATGTAATAATTTTATAATACAGCCCCAAAACCTTAAAATTATTATAGGCTAGAGCTAGATACTTACACTCCATAGTTCACAACTCAGCTTTACATTAATTAAATATATACTTTGTATTAATGTTTAGGTTCTATGTATAATGTTTAATTATGTATAGAATTATTAAAATTTGAGAATATTGCCTTAGCAAAAAAAAAAAGAGTTTGGTGTGAAAAGTAAAAAAAATATACGATCTATAAAAATGAGACATAATAGGGGGAAAATAATAACAGGCTTAATATATATATGTAAAATTTTACATATAAGTCGTGTTATCCTTGTGGTTACAATTTCCGTTAAGTGACTTTTTCTATTCCTACGATAACATTATATCCACATCCTATTATAATCTAGAAAAAAACCTTTTCTATGAAATCAACTCATAGTTAAAATAAAAAGTTAAGAATAAATTATTGTGATGTAAATTTTATATCATATTTTATTCTATCTTTGTGGTTACAATTTCCGCTATAAGATTTTTTATATTGCTACATTATATTTACATCGTATTATAATCACGAAAAAAATCTACTTTTCTATGATTGCAACTCATAGTTCAAACAAAGAGTTAATAATAAATTATTGTAATATAAATTTTATATAATATTTTATTATGTAAATATAAATTCATTTTTAATAATTTATAGTGGAAAATGCAAATGTAAAACCACGAATTTGCCATAAATTTATTAGAAGCAAAATCGATCATATTTACTACTTATTGAATAACTATAACGTTTTATTTTGATATGTAGGTTGAACTAGTAAACTTTGAAATTCTAAAGCAATATATTTTCAGCTAAAAATGTCATAATTATAATTGAAAATGTCATAATTATAATTATAAATGAATTAAACAGATAATATTTTGTAAATTTTAAAAGCAATAAAACATAAAATATACTAATGGAAAATTAAATTTAAATTTCAAAATCAATGATTTTAATGATTAAAATATTTAAAAAAACATTAATATATTAAACACTTTAATTATATTAAATAAATTAAATTATAAAACATCGTACTAATTAAAATTATTATATATTTGTCAAGAGCAAAGTTAAATATATATTTTTTATATATTTAAATTTGGTAATTAAAATTGCAATGCTGCCATAAATATCATATAATTATATATGATTATATTAATAATGTTTTTATTAAGCAATAAATAATAATCTATAAAATGATATTCTTTAGTACATATGTTCAAATATATAAATTACCTTTGATCTTGGATCCAATGAAGGCAATTGAATGAGAATATGTGGTCGTATTTCTGTTCTTCATTTGGAGACACCTTTATCGAAAAATCCATGACTTTAAAGTTTACTGTCGGACTGCCGTACTTGACGGTGGCATATTTGACCATTTCGGCTGAAATGTCCAGCCCTGTGAGCATTTTATAATTCTTTGGTAATTTTGGAGCCAACACATTCATCATCACGAAGCCGTCTCCGCAACCGACGTCCAGGATCCTGTCTCCGCCTGCCTTCTTCCATCGGATCATCTTCACATATTCGTCGATGACTATTTCAGCATCCCGACATTGAAAACCGTTTGCCTTGTGGTATAATTCAGCATCGTTCATGGTGAACAAAAGTAATGGGATGGTAGAACTGACCACTCCACTAAGAAGAAGTGCCGTGTATTTCTCACAGCGAAAAGCTTAAAGAATGTATATATATAGGCACGCTCCCGAACAAGTATATTAGGTGCACTGTGGTCAATTCAGTATGTTCACGAGGATAATAAATTATTGATTAATTTTTAAAACTAAAAAAAAAATGCACGTATATTTAAACTATTATATATAATCAAACGTATTTATTCTAATACTCAAAATATGATTAAAGTTCAGAAATGACACAAATAATAACTTTTTTTTATGTACAATACATCTTAGAGATGATTTTGTAATATTAAAGTAGTTTATATGCTAATTATCTTATATCTAAAAAATAATGTAATTTAAAAAATAATTTAATTCATTACTTTATATTTAGTTAATATACAAAATACATAGTACTATCAATAAAATAGATAATCAAGATATTTTATATAAAAATTTTTTTTTAATGCAGGGTTTTTGTCCAACAACTAAATTTGATTATAAATTACTGAATAGTAATTCTCAATTTAAAAAAAAAATTGAATTTCTTATACAAACTTAATTATTTTGCTATGGGTATCAGAGGTAGAGTCGCGATTCTTATTCAAGACGTTATTAAACACCATGCAATTAGTATGTATTTATAAAATATCATGCATACCCTGCTTCGTAGTTTAATAGAAATGTGATGTATATGTTTCAGTGAATTTATATTACCAGTAAAGTTATATTTTTACTTGTAAAAATATAATTTTAATAATTTTTGGTATGCGTATTTTTACATGATCAGAGATTCACAGAATTGTGATGTCACATTTTTTGACAAAATACTACTATATTTAAAATTTAATTAAACTCAAATCTAACCAAAACAAATTAACACAAAGACAATTCTAAAATGATTGTTAGTTTTCGAACTTGGATTTGATTAATTCGTTTATTTTAGGTTTGGGTTTGAACGGGATACAGACGTTTCGTAACTTTGAGTTTCATGGACACTTATAATTTCACTAGGGCCTATCATTTTTAATCCTTTCGTAGGCAGTGGAAAACGGTATTTACCCTTTTTCGAAATTGCCCTAAAAAGGTCGATGAGAATTAAAATTCTAAATATTTTTTTCTTTTGTTATCTATCGTAATTATTTTGCATCACATAAATATAGATATCTGCTTTATCGATCAAACTTATAGCTGACAGTTGAGTTTTGAATAGCACATGTCGGTTTCTTTTGAGTGTCGTGTGCCTAAAACGTGGCATTTGTGATATATCTTCAACATTTTCGTGTAATTAAGTTTTTGACGATTAATTTGAGTTATAAATATATTTTATAACCTGTTTGACGTATAAATAATTAGCTTTTTGTGTTTTAGAAATTTGTACGTGTAGCTTGCAATGTTTCATATTGTACTTTTTTTGCTTTGAGTTATTTCATAATAAATAGTATTGTTTTTATCTAAAAATTATGTTTCATCTTATTTTATGTATAATAAGCTATTTTCTTACAACAAAAGTTTTCATTTTACACACATATAATTTCGAGAAGTACAGATCCCAGTTTAAAAAAAATCTTTTGCATATTTTTTAATAAATAACTAATAATTATGAAATAAATCAGTTAAAAAATCTTTTCGCTAGTAAATATATATATATATCAGTGAAAATGTATCCGGATATGATTTTATTGAAAATATAATTTCACTGGTAACACGCATTCACTTAAACATATACATCGCATACATACCATTGCAAAGGCAGGCCGTTAACACAATATAGTGATTTGCAGTGCTTTGCTTAAAACTATACAACAATTTACAGTTAAATTAATGTTATATTTCATTACCGAGAAAGTAGGTAGAAGCTATAATTGATTTTAAGAAACATGTATAATGAGTAACAGCTTACACTGTAACAAGATCTTATTATTTCGTACCAAAACCAATGTAGATTAATCTGCCCATACTTTAAAAAATCACATGATTTAATTATAAACGTAATTTACACAGAAATACATCGCTTCGTGTTGTGTAAAGTTTTTGGAGAGAATCTTCTAATATAACATTATTAAACCTATTCATATATGGCTAACAGCTCATATGTGTAAAGTTTTGAAGCAACCCATAGTATATATATTAAAAAATATTCGTATAAAAAACATTTAGTTGTTGTTCAACCATCAATTATTAATTACCGTAGTTTTTTATTCTAAAAGCAAAAAATAATCCTGTTACAGAGCATACTATCAATTTTTATTTAACTATAAGCAAAAAAAGAATTCCTGATTTTTAATTTGAGTACAGTTTTGACCACATAGCAAAAACTCCATTTGCAATCAGAAATAAAAATTCTATTTCAAGAAAATTCCAATGGAAACTGTCAACTTTTTCTTTATTCTATAACGGGTTCATTGAAAAAGAAATAAAATTAACAGCTTTAAAGTAGAGATTATTATGTTTTCTCGCGGATAAAAGGTAGAATTTTATTTGAGTATTAAGATAAATGATTTTTATTTCGGTTTTTACTTAGATCTTAATTATGTGACAAACGTTCGAGAAGTTTAATGATCTGCATCCAGTTGATTACTACTGCGACGCCTCTTTAAAATCTACAGGTAAATTATTCGAATCAAGTACATCAATATGTGTATTAAAAAAAATATTATTCATAGGTTTTTTGATAACTCTTCTTTAATTTAATCTTCTACTTCTTAAATTTTTTTATTATTATTTTTTTTTAATAAAAATAATACATTAGGCTTCCTCTACGACTAAATATAAATAGTTGTACAAATACAAGTACTTTATGAATTATAGACCTAAATATTAACTTAGTTTAGTTACTTTATGTTATATAATTATATTATAATATAGATTCTATATTATAAAAACAATTCAATTTACAATTTGTTTTGATAAAAAACTAGTCTTAATTTTACACACAGATGTGAGATATTTAAGCCGAAGACATAAATAATAATAATAAGACATAGACAATAAATTTTCCTTGATTACGTTTATTTTATATTGTACTATAACTTATTAAATTTGTACTAAAATAATCTATAATTTGTCTATTCCATAAAAAAAACCATTCAGATTTTAAAATTAAAATATGTGTCATAAAAAAATATAGTCAATCTCAATCCTTAAAAATCCTGAACATATAGAAGAACACTGAAATATTTTTTTGTAGACAACTTAAGAAAAATACTAGCGAAAATATGTCATTTAAATGCCAACCATTTTATTCCAAATATTGTCTTTTAAATTGTTTGTATTTTGAGATAATCTTAATTAAAAAATAAGCTTCAAGTCTCATTAGAAGATTGCATTAGCCAAATCATTTTTACAAATATTTTTTTATCAATGTGAAATTACACAATCAAAATATATTTTTTTCAACATCAATATGAAAAAGAGTTACGTTGAGTAGACGCTACGCCAAAAATGCTATGAATTGTATCTCATCGCTTCTAGTAAAAAGGCACTAGGATAAAAAATACAGATACGATCCGTACTTTTTTGTAGATATATTAGAAATTTTCTTTAAATTCTCCTAATATTTATATTTGTTCAATTTCCGATCTTGACGGGTTTTGAACTCGCGGCTCTTTATTGTTAGTCCATTCCCTTAAATACTACTCCATTTTCATCGAGAGATTAATATATCTTAAAATGTGTGTTGAAGTAACGAAATTACATTTTATCGTTCGTTTAATCAGAGTCAATTTAATATAGACAATTATTTTTTTATGTGTGTGTTTTATATATTTAAAATACCATTTTAATCAAAAATGTAAAATAATATGATTTACCCTGAAAAGCTGTGAAACAATGCTAATATTATAAACAAAGATATAATGACACTTTTATGGAATATATACTATACTCTGATAATAAACATATGTAATTAATGAGATACAATATTAGGAAGAAATTTTGTATGTGTGATTACATTTAATATTTTGACATATTTGTATTTTCATGTTTAAATTATTAAAAGAACCACTGTACGCCAACAACGAGCGCAGCCTTTACCACCTCCACCTCCCAAGTTATTGTGATTGTTAATACAAAAATATATTTAAAAACATCTATAACAGTATACGGAAATTTTGAGCTAGCCTATGACCTATGACAGTGCTATTGTTAAAGATTATACTCATTTCCTATAGAAAATCAATTGTCTTTTGGTAAGATTTGGTAGGTTCTACCTAACGAAAATCATAACCTATCACAACATAATCTTAGCGGGCGAGCATGCATTATTTTAAGACACAGGCGAAGAAAAGGTATAAAATAAAAAGCTAACTTTAAACTCGACATTGGAAGAAGTTTCTTGATTTGCGATAAATGTTCTATTTTTGTTATGCGTGAAAGACGTCATAGTTCATATTCTTTCATACTCTTAACAATGAAAATCTAGTACCATTATGTTTCCAACGATGTGATGTAACTGATTTTATTTATTTAATATAATACTACTGAAATATATTAAATTTAATATTTTTGTTATATGTATAATATAGTACAAAAATATTCGGAACAATTCTTCACTTTTATTTTCTTTATAAATTTTTATGGTCATTGTAGGTATAGTATTTTTTGACAGCAATTACTTATTATAAAAATATATGCCTAAGTACAATTATACACTTAAATTTCTATATAAAATATTTATATTTTATATAGTACTTAAACGTCTAAAAAATATTAATGAATTAATAGAATCACGTTTGATATTTATTATTTTGCAAGCTTGCGTTTTATAGTTCTCTTAGATTTAATCAACTTTATTAAACAACCATTAATCTGCATTTAATAAATTTAATGAATATTGAATTAATAATTTATCTTATTGTTATCTGATTATTAATCTAATTTTCTATTTTTTTAACAGATTTAATACCAATTGTATAAATAATATTCTCAGTGCTGTTAATAGTAAAATTAACTTTGTTACATAATATTATCGATGAGGATCCTTCTATATTTTTAGAAAGTTACTTCATTTAAACAATTGTTTATCGCAATATGATTTATTTAAGGCAGTCTCTTAATAAATATATTTGTTGTATGTATACTATAGTACAGTACTTAGATTTTATTAATCGCAAAACGTTTAAATAACCTGTCTCATTCTACACATATCTTCATATTAGCAAACGTCTCATATCAAACCATAAGTTTTTTGGAGACAGACGAAAAAAACACAATTTGATCGAGTACTGTGGACACCTATTTGACACCCACTTTTTATTTGAGAATCCACTAAGCTGTAATCCATTCCCTAGCAAGTTTACTGTGTAACTTTACTGTTATAAAATAAGTCACATATGATCTAAGAAAGGTTATTATGAGGTTCTTAACACAGATTATTTTTTTCGTGTTTTAATATTAATAATTTTCTCATATGAGATTTGACATTTCTGGAGTATTATTTAGTAAGTAAAGATACAAAGGCAGTTAATTGTAAGTTGAAGATTATCAAAAAAACACAAGTTCTTAAAAGGATCATACATTCACATATAAGAAAAAAAAGGATTTTTCGGCGTGTCTTCTTTAATATGACGTCCAAGGATGTCAAGAGCATGATGCCATTGACCTCAGTGCATTACTTGAATTTGAAAACGGGATAAGGGAACGAAAGTGTTCGGTGTCGAATACCAGGTACCTACATATCCAGTATGTGCAATCCCTATGCGTTCTTATTATTTTGTCCTTTTTTGTGTGCGTGAGGTGCGTTGAAAGCCTGTCTCCCAGCTGCGGACCAGTCGAGTGGAAGGGCAGGACCAGTCGAAGCATTTGACTTCTTTTCGGCTTATTTTTTTTTCGGTGGAGTATGAGGGCAAGGGCCCAGGCAGCTAAGGCAATCGGTGGGCTAGGTTAGTATTCGTTTTGTTGGCCCACTAAAGCTGAACGCATTTCTCTCGTATCGTCTGCAAGATTTTGTTTATTGCCAGCAATTACTTATTGTAAAAAGGATCTGTCTTCGTACAATTATACAATTAAATTTCTAAATAATATATTTTTATTTAATATAAAAATTGAGCGCCTAAAATTCTTCTTCTTTATATTGATAAGAATATACATAAACTCTGAGAAAGTACGTAAACTTAATAAATTATTAATTGTTATTGAAGTTGCAAACTTAACATGTGTGTATGTAAGTGATCTCAGTCTGCAGGTATTCACACTCGTCTCAAGCACACGGTGTTTAAAACGTCTAAATAAATTAAGTAACTAAATTACGAAAATTATATTTTTAGTAGACATCAGCTCATACTTGTATAAACATGTATAAACATACATATATACAGACACAATTTAGCGCACTTATATTTATAAATGGACACAAATGTTTTGTTAAAAATTTAATTTCTCGCATAATTCTTCCAGCTTCATATAAGAATTTCCTTTGAATCCTCTTGAGCAAAAAAGTATACTTTACTTTACTGGGACAGAAAATGGGTTCAAAATCCAGGACGTTACAAACAAACATATCATACAAAACGCAAATTGACAATAGCTTGTTATAGTGACGTAAGTATTTTACATAAACCACAAGGACGGAATAGCGTAATACGTAATGTCTCAGACTAGTAACACTGAGGTTGCGGGTTCGAGCCCCTGCAGCAACACTCTTTTTATTTATAAAAAATGCGCTATTATTAAAAATAAAACAGCCTCACATGCAGTGACACAGAATAATTTATGTAAATGTCAACGACTCCCAGACTTTGTCTGGTGGTTAATACTTACTTGTAGGTATTCAATATATCTGATTGACATACATAGTTGGTACAGATTTTTTCCGTTGTAATACATTGGGCTTATGCCTCTCAGGTTATAACAAAAGAGTTTATTAAAAAAAAAAAAAAAAAAATAAGGGAATTTCGCCGGGCAAGAAGATCTGGGAAATGTGGTTAAAAAGATCGATTGAACACTTCTACAGAAACTTCAGATTTTTGTGTAAAAACAGCAATACTCTTAAACAGTTTTAGGTCATCAGCATATAATACATCTCCAAGAATCAGGAAATGATTAAAATTTAAATGACAAATTTAATATATAATAAACCGCTTTTCAATATAAAGTCGGTCATGTTGGGCCAAGCAATTTAAGCTATCCAAAATTATTCTTCAGTTTAATGCGATACAACGAGGTAAATTTGTACCAACTGGGTAAGTCATTTAGATATAATGAATACCTACAAAGTAAAATTTATAATAATAATTATAAACTATTATGTGTAATATAATTTATAACCAATATATGTCACTGTGGCAGGGGCCGGTTTTTTTTATAATAGCGCATTTTTTATAAATAAAAATTTGAGTTCCGCTGCCAAGGATCGATCCCGAAACCTCAGAGTTACTAGTCTGAGACATTACGGACTACGCTATTCTGTCCTTAATTTAATTTTATTTTTATTGAAAAAATAATCATTGTTTTTACATATAATATAAACAATCAGTTATGGAATAAGCAGGAAACTACATTAAATTTGTTTCAATAGAAAAGATATGGCTCTGTATTCGAGTCTCTGTTTTTAGTAGACGAGGAAATGATTATTAAATAATATAATGTTACATAATACATACATTATTAAAATAATTTATGAATTAAATGTTTCCTAATTACAAATTAGAAATGTAATTTATTATAGGATAATTATGAATAATTACTGAATTTTATAGAATTTTATAAAATACAATAATAGTCGAACAAATCATCTTTTAATAATATTCATACAATTAAACTATGTTAAATAGGCAATATATTTAATAAATATAAACTTAATTAATTTTACTTTTATATATTCTTTGTTGTATGTTTTAAAAAATACAACGCTGTATTGATAGTGACCATAAAACAAACATTAATTAAAAAATATTATTGTTTATCTAATACAACATAGAATAAATTATTACAGATTAGGGATAATTTAATAATAAGTAATTAATGAACTCGAAATGCAATATAAAATAATATATATTTATATAATAAAATTAGGCGCAGAACAATTAAAATAATATTAATATAGCAACTGAATATGTTTATTTTGAAGACAAAAAAACGGGTTAATATTACTGTTTTTTTGAGTTTTCTGTAATAAATAAAAACAGTTGAATTATTAAATAAATATGAATGTTAAATATAATAATATATATTAAAGTAAAATTTTATTTTAAAAGCACCGCATCGTTTAAGTGAAGAAGATCAAGACGTCAACAAGGATTTTATTTTGTATGTAGTTTTTAAATACACAATTTTATTATACGAACGAGGGTCGTTTTAGGATATTTCGAGAGGTAAATATTATAATATACAACCACCGTAATACGATTATCTCGTTACGTGTGGGTAATGAATGTCATATAAACTATTCCACAGTCCTCTTGTAAAATTTACGTACCTTTAAAAGCAGGTGGGCATAATTAAAATTTCTCTCGACCTAAGTCAACATTTACTGTATGGGCAGATCGGGATTTGATAATAAAATAATGGACCAGGTTGAAGAACCTTTTAACCTTTCATCCATTCTGAACTGTTAAAGCCGCAAACCGAGGTCGTTTTTCGATTGTTAAATTGGGTAGTAATTAATTATTATTAGTTTATGGTAAAATTCGATCAATTTCAAACAGGGACAGTTTTAATTAAATATATATAGAGTTCAAAGTATATTTAATCACTAGAATATATTAAACACTAGTTTTAAGTACATTTTAAATTTTATCATTAGGATATTAGTAATAAATAATTAAAAAGTAAACTTTTTTTTAATAATTTAAAAGCGTTTGAAATTTTTATAGTATGTAAAATATTAGTATATATAATTAATTGCATGTTTATAATTTCTAAAGATATTATTATAGCTTATACTATAGCCTTACATTGATAAATTAAAGTAGAACCTTGTATTAATTTCTCTAATAATGAGATAAATGTATCGCAGCAAAGTACTTATTATATTTTTTTTATTAATAAATTTTATTTCCTCCTTTCATATTTTTATTTATGTATTATATATGCTTATTTTTAATGTGTGCTTATATATACACAAAAATATTAAAATATAGTGAATAAGGCAAACTTGTATTTTGTAAAATTATATTTATAAACCCTGAAGCTTAAAGTCATAAAAATTTAAGAATATATTCAACGAAAGCTTTCCAAACGCACGCTCACGCATCAAAATTATATGGCCGCTCCCGCAAAATATAAAAAAGCACAAAGAGTCACATCGGTTTGCCCTTCGTGACTTTCGCCAAGATCGTACGGGATGCCCTTTGCGTTTTTTAAGGAACCAGTTCAGCCAAAACCTTTAGGTACTTACACAGCGTCCCGAAATTTGGAGCATATTTCATGCGAATAAAAATTGAAACTTATATACGCCCGTGACATTCGTTTTTATTTCTAAAAGTATCTCATCAAGGTCTTCAATACAAATGAAAGTTAAATTCATTGAAAGAATTTTAACGAGTGATATAAATTATTTATTTCGTAAGCGGATGAAAGAATTTTTAGATAATATTGATGTCATTTATTATGTATATTTTAAATTCTTTAAATTTTTCATATGACATGCTTTTTAGCACGTATGCATCTCGTGACTTTAAGTAATGAAATGGTTATTTATATGAAATATCTTGAATCAAAATTAAGCATTATCAGAAAATATATTTTAAAATATGCTTCCTAAGCACATGGTGTGGATTCCATATCTGGTTCAAAAATGTTACCGAACCTGTACCTATACAGTTCATCGTTGAAAGTGTTAGAAATTTCTGTCTCATCGTTGGATGTATTATACTTAAGGTACCTACAAATACCAAAGTCAGGAGAAGATTAAAAACGAATCGATTAAACGAAAGTCTTATTACCACACATTGAACCGGAGCTTCCTAACTATTTGGATGGCATTGCATCGACTAAACTTTTGTGCCACTTTCTACGCAGCCTGGCGACAATGTGTTGTAGATTAGAACATAGTCATGGTTCTAAAAAAGAGAAACTGGTCTATATATGGGAGAAGGCGGGTCTGTTTAGGAAGTTCAATTGTAAATTTGTTTCAGGTTTGATAGAAAGCAGCCGCGAGATAAATCTTTCGAATGTAACGTTGTAAATAAATTACAGTCGTTTGATGATTATATATAAAATATGTGGTCTGAACAAAGATAATGCATGCAACAGTGTTTTGAAAACATGAGAAAAGAAATTGTTAATGGGATGGAAATATTATATTTGAATTATTACTAGATTACAGCTGATACTTGAGTGATAAAAAATGCTTGAATAAATAAGATTGTCAAGGTGAAATATATATCTAAAAAATCACTAATTCGAACCCTGATAAAAATTTTTAGTAAAATAATAAATTGCATAGTAAGAATAAACTAAATGAAAATAAATAAATATTTTCATTGGATACAGGTAAAACGTATTAAACATACCGGTTCATTTTATACCTAATAAAAATACACATTATTATTTAAAAGGGCAAAAGAAATCGAAATATTCGTTTTTTTCTTTCTTGCTGCAGAAATGATTCATTTCGTTGTTGTTATTATTGCTATTATATTATATTTTTTTATTACAAATTTGACGATTATGAATTAACATTTAAAAGAAATAAAAAAATGATTATGGTGCACATCTAAATTAGACGAGCACCACCTCACATAATTATTTTTTGCTCTTAATAGCTATCGCGCAAGAGGAGCGTTTTCAAGCGCTGACGTCCTAAGCGCAACGGGTAAGAATAAAGAACGCGATCGCGACTCTTTTTTGAGCATTCTGCAGCTCGCAGCCAAAAGTCATAGAGCATTAACGGGTTGTCGACACCACTCCTTAGTAACTATAAAAAGTGCTTTATTTAGTAGATGCTATCTCGAAAAAGCAACGAATTGTATCTCGTCCTACTAACAAAAAGGCACTGTGATGTGACCACATATAATCTCTCTTGTACAGATATCTCAAAAAAAAATTATATGAATTCTTTCTAAAAACAAGGAGTACAATGGAGCTATATTAGAGCACGCTACGAACTAGCGTTTGGTACAGAACTCAAATCGCACTGACACGCGCTCCGCATAACGAAGCCGAGCATCCGCGATGTGCATAGGAAATTTCCATCTTTGCTTGAACTTCATTCCTAAGTCATCGACGAAAGTATTTCGCTTAAAACACCTTTGTATAAAATGTAATAGCAAGGGGATCTGAAAAATGTAACAACGTGATACTTGGCGATGCTCAAAGGTCGTCGATTGCTGATCGACCACCTCCACAACGACTCTAGGTCTTTCTGTAAAAAGAATAAGTCCAAATTTGTGCGAATATTCTAAAGCACTTTTAGTGCATCAGCACATATGTATGTTGATTCCAACTTAATTAAAAAATAATTAAAAACATAAAAAATAATTAAGAATGTCCACAGTGTGTATAATATTAACTAGGAATTATGAATAGTTTCTAGAATTTCGGCAATTAAAAATTGATTTTTTTTAAATATTTTTTATTTGACTGATTTTTGTCGGATTTTTATTTGTTATGGTCATGACTGTTATAATAATCAAGTCTCTAATTACCATTAAAATTTAACAAAAAATATTTTAAACAAAATTTAATTAAATTAATAAAGCAATTTAACCGTTTTTATTATTAAATACGTTTATTTTAATAATATAAGTAATTATACAATAATATTTACTAGTTATATATTATAATCATTTTCATGCTTACAATTTGTTATTAGAAACAATTTGATAAAAAAATAATAATATAAAATAAAACGTTTGTGGTTATAATTAATTGTTCATTTTATTTTTTTAGTTAGCACACTATGTCTATTTATTATCGGTTAAAGGGTCGCAGTGGCAGCAAGCCCTTAAGAGCAAAGTTTCAAAATATGATTATTGAATTTAAGCTTAGAATTCTGATTTATTATTTTTTGCTTCTTATCTACTTGTATTATTTTTACCATCTTAATTTAAATAAATAAAAAATAATAGTATACATATTGACGGATTTAGATTTGTCTTTCATTATATTATATAATAACTGTTAAATCAATATGTTATTATTCTTTGGTATAATTACAATTTGTTATTAAATTAGTAGGCTCTTTCGTTTTAAAACTGCCAATACTGCATTGAAGAACTATGGTGCCTCTTTATTTGCACAATCAATCTTATATTCGGATCTACTCGGAGATTTCGCCGAATATATTATGCATATATAAAGCGTGAAATTTAAGCATCAAAAAACGATATATCTTCTTCAAGCTTTTCCTTCACTGTTACACTTTTTTATGTTTGGATGGCGTGGAGAGCTTTGGCACTAAAATGCTTCTAAAATTTACACACACACCCCATTGCAAACACCCTTACCAAAGCACGGCGAGTGAAAGATTTTTTTTATTGTGTCACTTTATATCCTCACGTGTGTATGTGATATACATATATAGATATATGAAATATATATTCAAAATAAATATTTTATATATAATGCGTATTATAAGTATGTGCGTTGTAGGCTTCTGAAAAAGTTTTCCTCCATTTTTTTTAGATGGGAATTCTATAGATAAATAATGATTTTGCTCGCAGCAGCGCAGGAAAAACAACGAGTGGTAAAATCCACTTATTTTTTCTTTGGAGCCGAATGAAAGGTTTTCGTGATGGCAGCGAGGGCGAAGGGGTCGGAGGTGGTGCAGGTCTCCTGCCTCATCCCCGAGCGTCATCCAGGGCAGTGGGAAGGGTAGCAGGGTGGGTGGCAGCAGGATCAAGGAACGAGGAATTGTGGGGACTCCGAGCAGCCTGCGATGTTGTTCGAGCATATTGCTTCTGTATTTTACGTCGTTTCTTGTGGAAATGAAAGTGTTGTAAAATTTACTTTGCGAAACAAAATGTCCGACGACCTCTGAGATGAGTGTACGTTCTCATTCGTTGGTGAATCTTTATACATATGTACTTTCTATATACCGTGTATGATATATATGAATTTAAGTTGAATATAATATGCTTTTAATAATAAGCGTTAAATTGTTACTATGTAACCTAAAACGTATATGCATAACTTGTAACATAAAACGTATTTATATATTTTTATACATAGTACCATGTATAATGTATTACATAATATATTCATTAAGCACATTTTTTAAATACTAAAGTTAATCATATAAATTAAAAGTAATTATATTTCAATTAAGCTGTAAACTAAGTGGTTTTTTAAACATCAGTAAAGCACACCATTGTTGCTTTCGAACTAAAAATTAGCGTCGTAATTCTTTGGTGACCAAATTTTAGGGCACGACCGATTAGTTTCTGTAAGAAAAATATATTTAATAATACCTTCCTAATTAAATATATTTATACATTTGATAATATTTTTTTTCATTTTAATGATTTATTTATTGTAATGGTAAACATTATTTTAATCCAAGTTATTACTATTCAAAGTTATGCCCAAAGGCGCAATTGTATCCTCCTTTTTTAAACATTTGCTTGGAATACCACTGGTAAATGACAGAAGCAGTGATTTAAAATATAATTAAAGTTTAGATGACACATTGAAACACTTATTTTGCTGTTCATGTTTTATGTCTGTTTGCGTTACTGCGTTAGTCACTTTAAGATGATGATTATTAAAACTATATATTGTTAGTTGATATCTATATGAATAAAAGGCAATGTTCGTATGTATGTTCTTTATAGACTCAAAACTTAATGAACCGATTTTGCTGAAAATTGTACTATTTGTTCTTATTAGTGCTGGGAGTGTTTAGAGAATGGATTAAATGAAATCCGACAGGTAACGCTGTTGTTTTTATAGTGTTGTCAGGCTCAAACGCGCTCGCGATATGACGTCATGTTTTTCGTTGTAATCCATTATTTAAGTTTTAGATGCTCTCCGCCGTTCTATAATTTTTACGTCATATCACATTGCCACCGTTGTATTTTTTTTTGTTTAAATATATCTTAATTTAGTATTAAATCACATACAACGCGTAAATTAAGTTTAAGATGCTCGCCGCCGTTCTAATTATTATTTAAATGTATCTCAAATTCCTGGCATAATGACATCATACACTTTCGTCGTCACGTAAGTCAAACTCGTGGAAAATATGTATAAATACGGTGTAATAAATTAAATAAAATTCAAATTTACTTAGCCAGTCGGGCGAAGCTGAGTTCTGATTTCAAAAATATATTTCATAATATAATTTTTGTTATTCAATTGTTGAATATTAATTGCAATTGTTTTGTTATTGTTGTAACATAGCAATATCAGCAAAATGACACAATATTGGTTGTTGCACAAATATCAATTGCATTGGATCGAACATTGCGAGATTTACGTGGAAATGAACAGCCATTTGGAGGTGCACTAATATTATTAGCAGGTAATTTTTGTCGGACATTACCTGTTATACCACGTTCAACACCAACTAAATGTGTTTTTAAAAGCATCAAATTTGTAGAGACAGGTTATTAAATTTACACTGATGACAATCATTCATGTTCAATTGCTAAACGATGCTTCAACAGAACGTTTTGCAAAACAATTATTGAATATTGGAAATGGTAAAATTACGGTTACCGAATTAAAAATTTTTTATAGTATCACACACTCAAAAAAATAATTGATTCAATATGTATTTTAAGATATTACTACAAAGACAAGAACTGGAAAGAAAAAACAGGAAGATCAAATGTTAAAAATCGTTGAAAAATGTCTTCAAAGCTTACTGCTGAAGTCTCTGCAAGCAATTTTTTCGCGGAACTCAGAGGTTGTAAAGCCTCGGTTGAAATATATAAAACTCAAAGGTTAGAGTGGGCACGAAAACACCGAGAATCGACATTTGAAGATTGGGTGAAAGTCATTAGTTCTGATGAATCCAACAATAAGGTAATTTTAAATTAAAATTGGCTAATATAGAAAGATAGTTAAAAAATATTTATTTAAAAATTTCTAAAGCAATAGTTTTTAAATATAATCAAACTTTAGTTATTGTGACCTCTGGTGTAGTACAATGTAGTACACAAAATCTAGCTGATTGCGTACTACTCAAAGTCAAATATTTTGGCGGAAGCGTTATGGTCTGGAGTTGCATGACAGCAGCAGGTGTAGGAAACATTGACGCTTTTAGAATGGCCTACACAGTCACTAGACTTAAATACAATAGAGAATTTATGGGCAAAATTAAAAGGAAAGGTTGCCCAACACAATTGCAAATCTAAAATTGAGCTGCGAGAAAAATTACAGATGGAATAGACAACATTGTCTCCGCCCGCCTGCAAGTCATTAGTTGACATTGCTTCAAAAGTGGTTGCAGCTGTAATTAAATCTAAGGGTGGGCCTAAAAATATTAAATATAAGCTTAAAATAAGCACTTTAAACAACCTCAATCGGGTTTTTATATATATTTTAAGATATAACACGTTTATTGGGGTGTAATCTTATTATGGCCAAGCTTGTATTTGCTGCTTTCAAATAAACGCATACTTACGCTATATTATTAAGATAATTTAATCTGTCTTATTGTTATACTTTTATTAACTTTCCGTACATTTTTCAATCAGTATAATACTGCGTAGTTTAAAAATTGTGCGATGTATATTATACTTAAGTTGTCTTTTGTGAAGATGTAGTACATTAATCATAAAAATGACTAATGATTAACATTAAAATAATGAAATCATTTTTAATATTATGAAAAACATTTCATCACAAACACAGGCACACCTGAAAAACGTTTCACGTAACGAATCACGTAAACACGTAGAATCGCAGCTGTGCGCTACGTCGATCGCGAGATCCGCCCCATCCCGCGCAAATGGGATATCGTTTGGCGATAATTAAAAGTTGGCCAAAGCGGGTGGGCCGTCGGTGGCCCACCCACCCCCACACACATAGGTATACACCAGATCTCTACCGAAGAGACATCATCGTGGGGTGGTGGGGGCGTCCGAAGGAGTTGCAGGTTGTCGCCCAGGAGTAATGAAACGTCCCCTTCCGCGTTGTAATGTCGCCAGTTGGCGACACACGTAGCGGTGGATCTATAAGACATTAGCAGCCATACTGGCTCAGTTTCCACGAGAGAGAAGCAATAGCAGAGAGCAGTAGAGACATTATTGATATTCCGAGAGCGCCGTGTTGGCCGCTACGACACTCGCCCCCGAACCACCCTAAACTCACACCACGCTACGTGAACTCACCCCCATATCTCGAGTTTTCCGACCACCCGACCCATCCACCCGGTTACCCCGCGCGGCCGTCCGTTTCCGTTTCCTCTTCTCGCTCCTCCCTCGTCAGGATTAAGCTCCCGGCCAGACGATCTATCAATATTGATTGTTATCGCAATTATAAATTGAATGAACTTTCGGCCTCGCTCCAGCTCTGGTGTCTCTTTGGACAGCTCCTGCGGCGTTATGTCATTTAACAAATGGATGCTTGTTTTTTGTTTAGCGAACCAATTCTACATTATTTTTCACATCTTCTATACTAATTACAAAAGTTTGTCCATCTGTCTCACTAAAAACCCTTTGGAAATAATAGTATATATATGTCGTTTTGATGCAAATTTATAGATCATATGTCGAGAAACTTTTTAAGTTGATACCCCAAAATATATTTGTGTACGACGACATCACCCTCTAGACTCTAGACCCATAAAGTTACTTTAAATTTTATGCTCCCTATCTTCAACCGATTACTGTTTTTTGTTTTAAAAGTTCATAAATGTGAAAGTAATTGTTTGCATAAACATATAATTGCAAACCAAAACATAATTTTATCGGTTCCTTCTTTTCAGATCTTAGCATATTGTATATATATTATATATGTATATAAATGACAGATAATCATTTTTCTGGTCATTTTAGAGCAAAGTTTAAATAAAAAAAAAATAATAAACTACATGATTTACAAACATGTAGAGGTGCTTCTGAAATACATGTTTTTTTTACATAATTAAAATATTATTATATAGTATTTTTGTAATATGGAATGTTATTTATTTATTTTGGGGTATTTTACATCAGTTTCGAATTTTATATAAATGTAATAGTTTAAAAACAAATATTTATTGGTAAGGGTTCTTTGAGTATTACTGACTAAATGTTAAATTAATTCAAGTAAGTACTTTCTATGAATGTATGAATTTTAAGGCAAAGAACTATGGTATTTTACGTATCAGTTGATTGAAAAAGAGTACTTTTATCGCGTAAAAAAAGTTTGTTTCGTACATTTTTCATTTATCAATTACCAATTGAAGTAAGACATGCTTAACAAAACTTGGCTAATGTTAGCAAAAAGTATGTTTTTAAATTATTTTCATCGATTTAATAAGCCAAACATAATAAAGTAGGTATAGAAGTTATGATAGATATATGCAAAAGGTGATCTGAAAACTAAATTTTAAAATTTGATTACCCTAAATACATTATTAACAAGATTTATAAAAAAGTAAATGATTTAAAAAATATTAAGCCACATTTAAAATAGTGTAAATCCCAATTTTTTAACAAAAAATGAAAAGATAAAGAAATATAAATTTATAAAAATATTAAGAAAAAAGTATTTTAATCCAACATAAAATAAGTTTAGAGCAATATGTCTTAAACGTGTTTTAGAAGAGGCGTTCTTTACAAATTGGTAAATATTATATTGTATATTACACTAAAAAATCATAAATACAATGACGATAGATTTTATTTTTTTGTGCGTAATAAGGGTTCTTAAATATTTTTAATTAATATTGTAGAATATGAAATTACGAGTATACATTGCGTAAGTGTTATTAATATTAGTTTATATTTATAAATAAAAAAACAGAAATATTTCCCTGAAACTGCATTACAAGTAGTGATAAATGATTGGCTGTTGGCTAAGGATACAAACAAAATCATTGGAGCAGTTTTCTAGGATTTCAAGAGAGCCTTCGAAACAATAGACAGAAAAATAATGTTAAAGAAATTGGAGAGTATAGGTATAAGTGATATAGTTTTAAGAAATCCGAAACAGCAAAAATATAACGGGTTTCATAAATGGAATAAAAAAACACCTTCGTACATATAGAAATAAATTATAATATTAAGACTTTATTATTGTATATTTTTATTTTTTCTTTCTGTTATGTATTTTTTATATATTTTTATATATGTTTACTAAATTTGTTAAATGTAAAGATTAGCTATTAAGCTAAATAAATTAATAAAATAATAAAATAATATTATGTAAGACTATTATATATTTTTTTAAACATTATTTGTATGCTTTTTTACTATCTAGCTCATTCTTCTAATATATTTTTTACAAATGTTTTTTATATTCATTCGGAATTAATGATTTCTTTATTCAAAAACTATCTTTATTAATTTGGCCAATAGTGTTTATATTGTAAATATATGCTTTGATTCAACATAATAATTTTATGATATATAAACTTTGAGAGAGCACCATATTATTAGCAGCTCAAATCTCATGTATTGTTAGCTTTTAGTGGGAATTACTTTGTTAAAATAATTAACTTAAATTATCAGCTTTCAAAGAGAAATTATTTTCCCTATCAGGTGAATTTACAAAAATATGTATATAATAGAGTAAGTAGATTTACTAAGAGATCTATTGTATATAATCTATTATATTTTTTCCAATACCGTTTTAAAAGTGAGACATTTTTTGCATTTGTCTATTAACGATTAACACATATCTTAAAAAAATATTTATATGATTTATATGTATGTACATACATACATACATATGTACATACACGACTCTCAACATATCAGAAGATCCGGTTTCATTAAAAATATTTTTATTTTACTATCGAGATCTAAAACAAAATCCGGAATGAAATCATTAAACCTTATCACGCTCGTTTGCATAAGATCCCGACCGTGATAACGGGCGTGCGCGCAAAACCGTAGACCGTGACTACGGGCCGTCCGTAGCAGCCTATCGCGTGCTACGAGGCTTCTACGCCGAATCCACAGTCGTCATGCCGCAGACAGACATTCATACAATGGTAGAGAGCAAAAAAATACATTCGTACTACGGTAGGGGAGCAGCCCAACCAATTGCGGCCCGCCATTCGTGTTTCGTCCCTCTCGCACGGCAATAAGCACGAAAGCCTCTACAATTGTACATATTACGAATGTAACTGGGAGGGTCTACGACGCTTTTCCCGGCCAATGGAATGATATCTGCCACTGCATACACACACACAGCGGGGATGGATTTTCTTCACGGGAAATCGTCGGGGAAGAAAACGCCCTCGTATACGATTCGTTTGCGCGAATCGGGTTTACGATTGCTTTTCACGTATTTGTTCGCCCTGTTGTATACATACGTATATATACGACGCTATGAAGATATGTGTATAAGTTTGAATATGTTATGATATAGTGTTACTGCTGAACTAATAAGTTTTAAATAAAAGTAAAAACTATTTATGATCATTTTGTTCCTGACCTGCCTTTATTTTTTGCTTACGGTTTCTAAATCTATCAGTTAGTTATTTAGACATTTTCTTTACAATTTTAAAAAAATAGTCAAGTCTATGAATTATCTTAATACATTTAATAAATTCCATTGGTACAAATTAAATTGTTATTTAGTTTTAGGAACTAATCTGTAAATAAAATTTGCAAATAACGCGATAAATTTGTACATTTATTATGATTCGGTTACAGACTGTTTCTGCAATTGTTTATTATTTATTGCTAGCGCATTTAAAAGGAGCTTTATATAAATGTTAAATACTTACATGTGTGTATATTTACATGGTAAATATATATTTACAAAAAAACCCAAATTTAATAATTGTAGTGCTTCTTTCATATACGATTTCCGATTTATTACTAATGAATTACTAATTATCTGAATTAATTGATTTAATGAAACGATAAATATGTTTTTAAGGTAATTTGTATACAAATTGCCATTATATTTGTTCATTTAAAATTTGAGCAATAAAAATATATATGTAAATATATTTGTATAGCCATAGTAGCCCCTGCTTTTAAGAGAAGTATGGCATGAAAAGTTTTCTTGTTTGAATCGGATGGAAGCATGGTCTGTGCTTGGAAATATTTTGCAGTAAGAATCCATTAAAGTGGATTACAATATTGAAATATAAATGTCACTATTCAAACTATTCCTACCCCTGCTGCTGCCATGCAGCCCCAGACCATAACGCTTCTGCCATATATTTGACTTTGGGTACTTCGCAATTATTTAGATATTCTTCTCCGACTCTTAAATGCATGTGTAGTACACCAGGGGTCCCGAAAACTTAAAAAAATTATTGCTTTTGAATAAATCAGGTTTTTAATATTTTTGTTATATTAACGAATTTTAATAAAAGCAATAAATAAAAGCCGAAAAAAATTATAGCGATAAATAAAATACGAAGACACGCAACTGAACATAACGGTCACTTAAGCGAGACTAAACAATTTTTAAAAGTGAGCTATTAAAAACGACAAATTATTTGTAAAGTTCTCAGAATTACAGTTTAAACTATCTGCTAAAATATTTCGGTCAGACAATTCACTTTGTAAAGAGTTATACACCCACATAATGGGTGCCCCATTATTATGGCCAAGGCTGTATGGTTGAAATTCTCTGTTTACTTATCAGTACTTTTTTACCTTTAACGCCAAGATATCCAAGAATTTAACTTTAAGTCTATATTTTTATTGATTGATTTGCTTTTTATCATTAAATTTTATTAAAGAGTTTAGTATAATATTCATTTCATGTTTAACTATAAAATAATTTGGATTATAAAAAAATATTTATTACTTTTTATTGCAATTAAAAATAGGTGAAAATTATGTTTGTCTTTATTAGTAATATACATATTGTCGTAAACAATATATGGTGTATATTCTTGTATTTATCACTAAACATCCATTTATAAATTTAGCTTAAAAATATATTATATCGTTGCTTTTCATAGTAGAAGATTTTTTATTATTAATTAAATTAATGTGTAAAATCAATACTTAATACTAAGAAAAAATGAGATAATACATAGCATATTTAGGAATAATATTTAACTGTATAATAGTTAAATTATAAATATAAAAATTGCTATAGTTTTTCTACAAAAGATTTTATATTATTTAAGTAGTGTAAATAATCTATTTTTAGGTTTTAAATAAACTAGTGTTATGTGACAAAAATACGTAATTTGTAAAAAGTTTAATTAAAGTTTAAATTTATTAAATTTATTTAACATAGGTGTATACTACAATGTGTCATTATAGTCATAGATTTCAATCTTAAATCATAAGCGAATTTTATTGAAGAAATTTTATTTGTATGTAATTTTTAATAATTTGCAATCAAATCACATTTTATGCTTTATAGCGGCATATTTAGCGCATTTAAAAGTAGTCCTAAAAATAGATCAAAATAAATTAGTGAAATTAAATTTAAATATGTTGAATATTCTATCTAATAACCTTGTAATTGGAAGATTTTTTTTGTATTATACATGTACATTTCATATTATTCTTTATTGTGCAATCTATGTAGGTAAAGTATAAGAGTTAATACTAATTGGTATATAAAAAAGTGTCTAGATTAATGCTTCAAAATAACAAAAAAATTAAATTAATTTATTTTTATTTTGCATCACACTGTTTTTTTATTCTGAAAACTTCGTTTGTATATAATAGTACATATACATATTTATGCATACATATAAAATGTATGCAGGTACATAATGTACATACATATATTGCTCGTCATTTTTCAGCTGGATACAATTTCCTGCGAATTTTTCCATATGTACGCATACGTATGGCGCAGCGCAAGGTGGATGCATATCTCAGTAGCGCTTGAGCGAATCGAGAATCCATTCCCGGGATAAGGGCTGCTAAATTTATATATTTTTTTTATATATTTTTCATTATATTTACACCCATTACTTGCAAAAAGTAATAAATGGTTTGGTTTTATTGTTATAATTAATATTTATATAATAAAAAATAGATTGTTTCCATTACTAATTCAATCAAATATTGAATGGTTTAATTCTATATACTTTATGTACATATTATAATCCTAAGATCCAGGTCAGTTTAGTGCTATTTAACATTTAATAATTCTAAGACTTACGGGGACATTTAAAAAAGGTATTTCAGAAATATGCGATTTTTCATTATTATCATTATTATAATGTTAATAACTTTTTTAAAGCTAGAAGAAGTTTAGGTTAAAAAATCGAAAATATTTGAGAGCAAAGTCTGGTAAACTTCCAAATTGATCTTAATATATTTACTAGGTGAAAAAATACAAAACTTCTATTTATTGATTAGATGTACTAAAGATGTTTTCATCTACATCGAAAAATGATTTTTTGCAGTTAAGCCACAAATCAAAAATATTAGGAGACCTTTGTTTTCTTTAAACTACTATAAAAAATATGTATTATATAACTAGAATTATTTCGCGATGAAATCTACTTTCTCTGATATGCATGTATAGTTTAAAATGTGTTTATTTATGAATACAGCACTTAAAAGTCACTCAAACTAAATAGTTTCTATTAAGTTTTAATTCCTTATTTTTTTCGGGTACTTCAGGTGATTGTGTGTCGCATGCAAGCGCTTTTTTTCAGCAGCCCTGACCACAGAGCTCGCAGAGCAGAGAGGTACCGAGTCGTCGCCCGGGTCGATACTCCCGGAGGCTGGGCTGGCGGTGGTGCGCCCCCGGAGCCCCCATACAGCCTTCATCCTTCGCCCACCGCCACCAGCTTTCATCCTTCTTCCTCGAATACAACCACCCAACCACCATCCAGAGATATCGCCCTGAGTTCGATTGTCTGCGCCGAGCACCTATATACACATCCGCGTTACGACTGCCACCTTTATTCTTTCATTACGCCGTATCTCTACAAAGGGTATAATATAATCAATATTAAGAACCTAGATATTATAAGTATCTGTGCATTTTTATTATGCTCGTTTATTATATAGAAAGTTTACTATTTAATTTAGTGTTAATATACCAATGTTAATTTAACTATTTCTCCAACAATCGCTTACATACATATTATATTAAATAAAATTAGCCCATTGCACCATATATATAAATAAGTTATTTGTATGTATAAATAAATAATAAGTCAAAGCTAATTATTTAACTGTCAATTTTCTAATTCCGCAATAAGTATATTATTTATTAATATTCTGTAACTATTTTGTAATCATTGTATCCTCTTCATAAAGATTTTCATCAATAAAAAATAAATTTCTGTATAAAGAAATTTGTATTACACTAATAATGAAAATTTATATATTTTAACTGATGTACAAACGTCTTTCAATAGGATTTTTCATGTAAGTGATTTATCAAATATATTATTTACAGTAATTTATATGGTTTTAAAAAATATTTAAAAAAAATTTAACATTTAAATTTTAGTTTAAGTCTCATTTATTCCAAGTTGTAAGCGAAGTGGTGGTTCTAAAATAAGTTCCAGAGGATTGTGTTCAGGTTTATATATTATTAGAAACTGAGAACGCCCTTTCCAGTTTTTAATTATCTGGGCAATAAGATGATTCGGAAGCGAAAAAAGACTATTTTTTTGTATGTATGACTATGTATTTTTGTATGTAGACTATGTATTTGGCACCAATTATCTTTAGGAGTTGTTCGGGTAGTCCCGCTCAATTTTTAATTAACCACAATATAATTTTAAATGTACTCTTTCTAAATATTATATTTTGCTAAAGCATTTTGAAATATTTATGTGAGATTATTTTATAAATAACCCCACATAAATAATAAAATTTATCATCATAATTAAAAATTATTATTCATATACTTTAATAGATTGATATACAATTTAAAATCATCAATCATCAATCTCGTAGATTGCCAATTACGTTATACTTAATAAGGTGTATTAAGTCATTTAAGCATTACTTATTTTCTACACGATTTTATCTACCTGATGTGTGTTTTATCTGGCAATTTATTACAATAATTATTTATATTTTTTCCTATATAAGAAGCAATATTTTAAATTAAAAGTAGTCAGATAGCTATGAGTTAAGTTAATATATTTAAACTCTGTGAAATTTTTACTGATGTACATATTTATATACCTTTTTATTTTATTTACAGGTTAATTGTTCCAAATGGTATTTAATGTTTCTTAATATGAATCTTGTAATGAAACTATTTTTTTAGATTCACTCGGATATTTCGATTAAGAGATCTAGGATGAGAACGCAAATATCAAATATAGTTTCGAAAAATCACGTGACTATCTTATATATAATTGTTCTAAGCCGCTTATTTTAAAATGAAACATTCTCCGTTCAATTCTCTACTCTGTAAATCGTATTGCTTTGTATGAACGGTGTATAATAATACATGTAAATAGAGGAAATATATTTAATTATAATAATAAATAATAATAAAAATAAAAATTGAATTTGCTTCATTATTTTCCGAGGCACTGGTAGTGCGTTCTGTTGTTTCGACCAATAAAACAAGATGGCCGACATCAACATGACAACAGTTTTAAATAATTATTATTTATTATAAAAATTTTGCTATGCGACAGTAATTTTCATTAATTCGTCATGTGCGTTGTTCGATTTGACTGAATATAAATATTTGGATTGCAATTTGACTAGGTGTGTTATAACTATCAAAATTAAATATATACCTAATGTGTTGAAGATTAGAAAAATACATTGATTAAACTAGATAAACAAGTACAAAATAATCTTCGTAATGAAATCTTCAAATTTTGAATTCCCGGCGACGGGCTCCGAGGCTGAAAAGTGAGTTTATCCTTTTATATTACATACACATTATCATTGCTTCCGATTTAATGCACATATACGTTAGATTTGACTGAAATAGTTACGTTTTAAACGTGAGCATGTAATATATACGTAGTACGTATGAAGATTGAGGTTAATGTTGATCAAACTGTATAAATGCTAATAAAGCGTATTTTTTGGTATTTATTATCTATTGATATTTGGGGATACTATCTTTTACGATTGTGATGCAGTCGGTTATTTAGCTGAAAAAGCTTGGTTTCAACATTTTACAATGATTATAAATATGTGATTGCATACCTGGAATAATCGATAACCAAAATATCTAAGAGTGGCTTATTTTTAATTCCGATGTAAAATTTTGTTAAAATTATTATATATATATTATTAAAAATATATCGTTTCTCACATTATTGTTATAAATTTAGTAAAGTTAATTCAGAAGTTTCTTAAATATTTTTTTCATAATATAATTTCAATTATAAAATTAATTCTGTAGCTATAAATAATATATATAATATATGTCATTAGTGTGAAAATAAACTAATACCTTAGATACCACTGAATAAATATTGATGATTCATTAGACGGAGGAAATACGTTTCTTTGTCGACTCGCAGAAGTGTTTATGTAATTAAACACTTTTGGAAATTGCTCAAGGGCATCGTAGACAATCCTTCAGTGCTCGAGCAGCTTAAAATGTGGGCTCCTGAAGGTGGTTATTGTTCTCGGTCGCGTCCTCTATTCTTGCCTGTAAAGTCTAGAACTGGAGCACTTGCCAACTCTTCTCTGGCCGGGGCTATTCATCTGCTCGATTCTGTCCATAGAAATATTGACATTTTCTCTTGCACATATGGAGTTTTGGTTCAGTTCGTATGGGACAATGCACACCTGTTGAGGTGATCTGTGTCTGTTGTTTTGTCTTGTTTATATTTTTATGTATTATGATGTATTTGTACTTTTGACTATCGTGACGCATTGGGTTTGCCTGTCAGGTCACGATGGTTATAATTTTAATAAATAAATAAATAAATAAATAATGATTTGTTTAGACTTTTAAAAATTCCATCAAGTTCCCAATTGTTTGATTACTAAATATGTCAGATTGATCTGGAGTCAACTATTGTAGAAGTAAGAAAAAACTTTTATAATTGTCGAGACTATTGCCATATCTAGTATGTAGACATACATACATATAAAAACATGTTTTTTGAAATATTTCGCAATAATTATGTTACATATGATAAGGTTATAGCTGTATGCATGTACATATGTATATACACTTGGATAGGACGGTATCAAACATGGACATTTATCGTGCGTCGACTATGAATCAAAAGTTTCGCCCCGGGTCGGCGCCCCAGCCATAATTAAGAAAGTTTTTATGGATTCCCTTTGAGCTGGTGTTTGGTTACAGATACACACTTATTCTGTCTCCTCCGGTGTGAACCTATTTTCTCAGAATCATTTTATTTAACATAAAATTTATATTGTTATGGTTTTTCGTTATTCATAAATGAAATTAAAAACTTTACAAAGCTAAGGTATTTTTTTAGTATGTATACATTAAGTAGTATATATAAAATAATAATACAATATTTTAATGTTAATACGAATGTAGTGTTTTTATAGAAGCACAATACCAGTAGATTTTTTTGTATGGATATCTAAAAAAATAATGTGTTATAAAAAACAATCAAAGTTAGCAATAGAATTAATAGAAATTGAGAATATTACATGCAAATATACGCTGTTTGTTTAATCATTGAAATTTTACTAAGGTTTTTTTTTTAAATTTTCTAATTTTAAGTAGGTATTTATGAGATACAGTTTGTTAAATGGTATGTTAAAATGCGTCTGAATAATTTTTTGTATAGTAAAATTTTAATTTTTGTATCGCTGTTTATAATTAGGTAGCGATTGCGGTCAGCCATTCTGAAATGTGTTTTTTAGAACGATTTTTATTCTACACTACTACCCTGATCAATTTAAAGAAGAAGTAGAAAACCTTATCTCAGCTATATATTTATTATATTTTAATCTAATAGTTTCAATTTTTCACCTTTCAAGAAAAATTAATATATGTGTGATTTAAAGACAATAAAATGAATCCTGAGAGGATAACCTAGATAAAGCGGTCTCAAAATATGAGCTGTTCAGATGATGTTGTTTTGACTGTAGGTACCATTTTCTTGTTATTAAGTATTTCAATATAAGAATCACCTGTATGAAACCGCGCAGTAAAAACTCTTACATTTTCCCTTGTATGACTTCTCCATTTTTACCGTACCAAGATTTGCGTTTGGATACATTCATTCACCGCACAGGTGATACCGCCTTCATCAGAGCGATAAATTTTGCCGTTATTAAAATTGAATCTGAAATTTTTAATAAAATTCCCGTCGTCATTAAATGGAATTGCAAAGAATGTATACGTTTCCGCGTCGTTGAAGCCGGGAGGCGCCCCCTGCCTCCCGACAGGCGTCGCAGTCTCTGGCGGGCGTCGTGCCGTGCAAATGAAACCGCTGAATTATTGATTCAAGATTTCAGCTGAAAAGCGGATGCCATCGCACGGAGAAGAGGCAGCCTCCTCGAGTTAACGATTCCACCCCGCGGCGACAGCCACGCATCAATCATGCCACCCGAAAACCACCGCCCGCCCACAATACCTGCCGGTTGCGGTTCCATTTTTCGGTCAACCTGAATTTTAAACGGTTTCATTTAATTATCAGCTCAATTATATAATCAATCGCGAAGAAAAATTATGGAGGTGGATGATCAGTAGCGGCTCGTGGTAAATCGTTTAGAGGCACTCTTTTCAGAGACTCGAAGTATTTACATTTGGTTCTTTAATTATATATTTAAAAACTATTACCTTGAGATATAATTTGATGACAGACAAAAATATATTTTAGAAAGGTTAAAAGAAAGAATAGCGGACGTTTATTTAAGTCTGAGATGTTCTACAATAAAATAAATTAGGTAAATTAAGAAAAAAACTAAGAAAAGGAAGCAAAAATTAAAAACATCTTAGAAATAACCCCCAAATTTTAAACATTTGACGAATAATACAGATATTAAAAAGATTATACGTATTGCACAAAAACCAGATGCTCCCAGTATTGGCTTTGAATAAGCTGAAGAATAATAGATTTCAACTGAATTACTTAATGGCCATACACTTATTTAGGCCTTAAATTAAAAATAAATATATATTATAAAACTATATATGAAATAAATAATATTTATTAACCACACCCTTCACATTTGATCACACTCCTGAGGATCTTTCACGGACATCATCCCTGCGCCAGCTTCTCCAGCACTATAAACTACAGCACTATGTAGATAGAACTAAGAAATACTATTTAAGAAAGCAGAAAAACTATATTCTATAATTGTAAGAAACCAATAAAATCATCAAAAGAAACGACCAAGATATATAAAGAGCTAATCAATTATCTAATGAAGTCCAGTAACTTACTTTTCAGTACAAAATAACAAGCACATTTCACTCATATTTAATCTAAATAATTGACATAATCGTTTTTTCAAAATCTTTGATTGCTTCTAGATTTTAGAAATTATTTATTAAAAATATAAACGGTTTCAATTAGGTGATTATAAAATATTGTGCATACAAAAGGAGTGATAAAAAGTACCGACAAGTTTGATGTTTATCAAAAGTATTTATTTATTCTTTAATATTGATATTGTCCTTATCAGATATAATAATCTTTGGCAACGTTACTTACAATCATAAAAACATTTTTAAAATTGTATGTTTACAATTCTGGTTTTTATCTTCGGATATCATCCTTATCTTTACTTCACGAAAACGGTGTAAAACTGAAATGAATCACTGTTTATTAACCATACGTCATATTTGATAGTAAATTGAACCGTTATAATAAAAAAAATCGATCGAACATGACATGTTATTTTTTTGTTTCGGTTTTTCAGGGCGCATCAATTGTGACCATTGAACTTTTTCTGCCATAATTTTACACTTATGATTGTCACCTTATATTTTATATACGCGTTTATTATTATGCTATTATGTCGAAATTTCACAAATTTTGTAAATAATTTGGATGATGCTCGTTTCATGCAAGAGTTTCAGTCAATCATTTTATCTTTATAATAGTGATTCAAATTTTACTAAGCACAATGTCCACATTTTTTCCTATTTTAATCAGTGTTTGATGTGCCTAGACCGCCCATTTCAATTGTTATCTTAGACTTCTTCGTGACAATTGGTACCCTAATTTTAGTCATAAAATTATCAGCAGAAGCTTACTTTATAATATATCTATTAACTACTTAACTGCATTTTTATAATATCTAAAAGAACTGAGTGTACATATCATATAAACCAATCTGTCAGATCAGAATTATTGTCACAGATAAGGCATTTTTAATATAAGAATAATGAAGATTACGAAAATGTTAAAAATAGAACGCTGTGCAGTTTATTATTTAGAAATACTGTATACATGAAACATATTTTCTATTATAATTTAATAATTTCTTACTCATAAATAAATCAAAATATATTGTAATAATTAATTATTATTTAGTGTCAGGTATTTTAAAAAAATATAAAAAATCTTGTAAAAGCTCTGCTGTTGTATGTCACTTTATTTATTTTTATTTTCATTTTAATGTAGTGTATGTGTGTGCATGAAATGTTAGCTACGTCCCGCGCCCTAGTGGGACTCGGTGTAATACATTCATATATCATTTTGTGTGGGAAAACAACCGAGTTTGCAGTTTTTAATATTGCGCATATTGAAATATTAATGAGCCAAGGTCTACTCTTTGTTCTCTCTCTCTCTTCAGCCGCGCCCGGAAAACTTTTTACTGCATTAGCATTTGACGCTTCGCTTAATGTTTAATTCAAAAAACCACTCAGGATTTCACTGGTCATATTTTTCGCTACCCCCTTATTGTCGCCGCCTCGCTGTAATTATTTCAGTTGCACCGACCCGACCCGGTATAAATTTATTGCATGCCATTTTGAAAAATGAAACGGCGCCGAATGTGAAAACTTTTTATATAGCGCTCGTTAAGTGCACTCGCGCACTCTGTTGGGATCAAAGCGAAACTTAAAACTTGAGGATTCATACGCTAGGGGGATTATGGTTTACTACTTGGATAAATTTAATTGAATTATTATGTATGTGTTAGCATCTTCGATCGATAGTCTTCTCGAATATTAAGTCGTTCAAAACCAAAAGTATTTATCTAGCCTAGACAATTTTCTTAAAAAAATCAAGATAAATAAATATATTTTTAAGCGATAATACAAATTATTGGCATATGTTTTTTTAATACTTCTTTGAATAGTATTAATTATTTTTTTAACAATTTTGCTTTCATGATTATAAAATGTACCTAAGTCACACTACAGAGTTATTTACATTTATAATTTTTTTTATCCCCTTTACGTTGAGGCAAAGTTATATTATATAAAATTATCAGTCGCCCCTCTTATTTTCTACACTTTTTTAATTGCATCAATTCGTAGATCTTCACCTTTCAGGTCCGTCGACGTTTCTAACTTAATTTGTGCACCGCAGGACTTGTTTACCCTTCTTTAGTTTTTAAATAGAAATTAGATTCATTAAGGAGATGACTTTTATAAAATTGAAAGGACATCCCCCGACATGAAACGCGTTTTTTAAATACGAGGAAAGCCTATTATGACTTTTTTCTATAAGCTCTTTAAAATTTATTACACTTTTAGTACTTCATAATGGAAAGATTATCTTTCTTATTCGGGTGCCTAACCTACAAATCATAATCGGAAAGTATTAATTGTTAATACGAAATGGATATATAGTAATTTTACAATATATACTACATCTTGATTTAAAAAAATATTTTTACAATGCATTTGGTTAGCCTGTAAATTAATTTTTTGATTACAACCTCATGCAAGTGTGGTGATTTTTTTTAATTTGCGTTGAAAAAAAACAGATTACTGAATAAACTGTAACAGCTATTTTAAAATCATACTCGAGCACAATGGTTTTGACACTAAGGTCTAGTAAATTATTATGCGTCAAGTGAAACTCTAGCTAAATGCAATTAGCTTTGTACTTTTTTATGAATATCTCACGCAACAATTTTAATATAATTGTGATTCAAGAATAAATATTAATATGTCTAATAAAATATATATATGTATATACTTATTTAATCTATATTGTATTGTATTTTATGCATGCGTATAAGGGATAAAGGAATGGATTTATTTAGTGCCTTTTCCACGTCACGTTTTCATAGGACGTTGAGTTCACGCTCAACTAAACAAAAGCTGTACCCCAGCAAACTCAATTCAATAGTATGTTGCAATGTCATTCTTGCACAATCCTTTAAGTTGTCAAGCTAAATCATCATTCTCTGTCCTCGAACGTCGCCCCTCGTTCGGATTTCTCTCGTCATCGGGAGCTAGATTTATACATACACCCAGAAAAAAGGGAAAGAAAAATCTCTTCATCCAGTGCTAAGCAATATAATATTTCAGCAATTAACCTAAGTATACTCGTAAGTCTGAAACAATTTAAATCTGATCTAATATTTAAGTTGATCGAACAAATAAGGGTCGCTGAAATCCGTTCCCAGGGATTAATCGCTAAGATGTATTCGCAGTCGTCCCTAAAACTCCTCCGAAATGCTTTTCCGATGATCCTTGTTTACCGTTTCGTGATCAAATGAACAGAGTTTTGTTTCCCTTTTTTGGGGACGCCGTTGCTTACATTTTTTCACTGCAATACGGAGAGAGAGATATTAATTTAAGTTTGGTCGGCGGTCGATCTCCTCCCTTCGGTTCTCTGCCAGGAACAGATAAGCTTTCACCACCCTCGAGCCGGGGGTGGCGGATTCATCTCTTCTTCGTTTTGCGCTAATCGTTCATTTTTTCATAAATTTCAATATGGCTGCCTCGATCAATTAGCGCTTCCGTGGTTGCTTTTTCGTTTGAGGGACACTTCAGTATACCTAAATACGAAAATTTTTCATGAGGAAAAAACATAATTGGAAAAGAAATTCTTTAATTTAATCATATATAATATACAGTGTATATGTTTTCATCTTAACTTTTTTTGCTGTGATATATCTACATATAAAATATTACGCTATTAAAAACACTTTTAAGTAAGAATTTTTGCAAGATGATACATTTAAAAGGTTGCACACTTTTGCATTTACTTCTATAGTATATTTGTTGCTGGCCTATTTGCACGTGCTCACATTTAATTTAAGTAATCAAAGGTATTTAAATTATTTGATGCAAGACAGAATTTCAAAAACGTATACAAAAATTATTTTTCTCTGCATTTGTTTTTTCGTTATTTAGTGTTAAATTTGTTTGTTTATTAGTGCATTTGTTTTTTTTTCGTTGCTTAGTGCAAGATGTATCATTCGTTGTTCAGTGTTAAATTTGTGTGATTCTAATATTTTAAGTGTATAAGTGTTTTAAGTGTTTACGAGTGTCTACAATACAATTGCTACAGATTCATCAGCGTTTCGCAGGCTATCAGGTGAGAGTTTTACAAAAATATTTTCTGAATACACGCTGATAATCCTTATAAGACTGTCTGGGCGACCAAATCCGAAAATTTTGGCGGAACACTTAGCTTATTTTTTAGGCTGGGTAATTCATAATAAAATAAAACATGTTATTAAATTTATTTAATAAACATAAAAATACAAATAAATAAAACTCCTAATGACTGATGATTTTGGGTTCTTAAATACCATTTTTTTTATATCAGGCACAATTTTGGTTAGTTGTATTTTCATATCTGCCGTGGCGCGGAGTCTATTTCTGTATTTTGTTTTTGTTGCAATATACTTAAAAAATCCCACTTCGCATAAATACGTCGTGGAAAATGGAAGTAAACAAACCAGAGCTTGTTTTGACACCTTGGGAAACTCTTAAGTCAGACTCGCCCAGAAATCATTTAATGGCTGATATTTTTGTTTCAAATCAGAGTCATTAACTAAATTTTCATAATCCCTTAAGCCCACTGGTTTTACTGTCACGGAAAATGGATTCCGAACCCAGGAATCGTCCTTACTAGTTTTCGAAAAATATTCCGAAAGAGTTATTTTCAAGTAATATAAGTGTTCTAAAAATACTTGTGAAACTTTTTTATCTACTTGAAAATTCAATTCATTTAAACATTCATATCCATGACAGGAATACAATCAAAGTTATTAGATTCAACCGATAAAATCTGAAATTGTAATTTTTCAAAAGATTCAATTTTATCTCTCATATTAAAAATTGTAATACTTTTTTCTTGTAATTATAAGTTAGCATCATTTCACTTTGTAAAAATATCCGCCAGATATGCAGATGTATCAACCAGGAAGGATTTGTTAAAAAATTTATAAAATGATGTTGTAAATTATTTTGTGCTTTCAAGAAGACTAATAATTCATTTCGAAGTTCATAAAGTCTTAATAGTACTTTTCCTCTGGATAGCCATCTCACTTCAGTGTGTAATAAAAGTGCTTCATGTTCACTACCCATTTCATCGCACAAAATATTAAATAATCTGGATTGAAGTGGTCTAGATTTTACATAGTTTATCATTTTCACGGCTACTTCATAACATTTTTTAAATTTGTGGAAATTTTTTTAGTCAACAGTGCATGCCTATGCAAAATACAGTGACCGCTATTAGCATATCTAGTCACATAAATAAAATTCGTATAACAAGCACTAATATCGTGTGATTAATTAACAAAAAAAAATTTGGTTTAAATAGGATCAAATTTTAAAGCTAAAAAAAACAACACCGACTTATAAAACTTTTCCCTCCAGATTTTATACACATCAATGTTGAATATTTAACACATATTTTCAAGCTTTTTTATCAGATTTATGAACAATTTTTATGTATTAGCAAGACTAACAATTTTTTTAATCTACTCTAAATTTTTGTGAAATATCTATTTAGGCTCCGCGGAACACCTATTTTGGATCCGCGGAACACCAGTGTTCCGCGGAACATAGTTTGGGAAACCATGATCTAACCTTTTGACGATGTTGATATTTATAGTAATTTTTTTAAGAAAAACATTTTAGTATCTTAAACTCTTATTAAATAGCTTAATAATATGATATAAATATGTCGTATCATATGAATTCGCTTGCTTATCAACAACTTACTTACACTTATAATCGAAATAATATTTTTCTGAACGAGTTGAAAGTAATATGCTATACAGCCTGTAGCAGTGTATGACTTTCAGACGTTTGATGTGGATATTCTTATGAAACAAGATTTCGCATTAACGAAATTTATATCTATGATAATTATAAAATATTCATATATGTACATATGATAGCTGAATTATTGTGGGGTAAAAATTGCAAAAACAAAACATATGGAACCTAAAATTCCAAACAGCAAAAAATCCGTACATATATGATTGCATAAATTATTTTTTTATAATAAAAACAAATAGAAATTAACACATTTAAGTATATGTAGATTGCGGGTTTTTAATCAAGTTGTGTTTGAGAGTACTGAAAATTCATACTTTACAATATTGCATATATCAAATATTTTTTTAGTTATTTTCACTTTGTATTTTTTCGTTCTCTTTATATTTTTGGCTAAAAGTATGCATCAGTCTTTTTATGAAATAAAAATAGTGTATGCTATATGTATATGAGCTTATTACAATTTTAAATATGTATTAATTTCAATACACGACAACACAACAAATAACATGAACGACAAGATAATATACTACAAAATATATTAAAGCAAAAAAATTGGCACTAATTAATACTAGCGAATGTAGATTTAAAATATGAAAAGTATAAAAGACTATATCTGTTTCTGCTGTTTTTGACAAACTGAAATATTTACAGATCTTAGATAACAAACAGTATTTTTTTAAATTTGCGTTATCTCGTGTATTATATGATTTAAAATGTATACAGTATCATATATTACTTTAATTTTGTATAGTATTATATTTGTTTGTATATACTATATAATATCATATTGTCGTCTATGTTATATCTATATCTATATAATAAAAGGTTAGTTTTATTTTTTTCTTTGCATACATCTTAGTTTCCGTATAAGTTTAAGAATATTTTCTAACTTAATACTAAAAATCATAGGTGTCACACACTTATTTTGATGATTCGTCTCATAAACTAGCCTCAGATTTTTGTTTTTAGTACAAATTCCCAATTATTGAGTTCCAATAAAAATCATCTATTTAGAATACTAGAACAGAATATAAAATTCCGGATCTAGAAAGACTTAAATTTGATTTTGTTTAAGTACGACTTAAGCTTTATTTTGATAATGATGTTTTTTATTTAAAACCGTTGTAAAGTAATAGGCGTTAGTCCAAAGCGTTATAATGAGGTAAACACAAGTATTAAGTACTAAGTAGTCAGTAAGGCAATAAACCAAATCAAATTGCAATATATATTTAAATCACATACGCACTATTGCGTTTATCGCTTATTGTTATTTTGTAAATCTCGTTAAAAAATAGACGTTGGCTTAATATGTTAGAACAGGGTAAAAAAAAAAGAAACAACTACTAAATAAGTAGTGAGAGATTAGACTAAAATATTAGTGACATTTATTGTATTGATTGTAAAATATTGCTACAGCTATGCACGAACTATCTTGATTTAATTTTAATAGTACATCATGATATTCTAATACTGCTTGTTATGTTGATTTTGGCATCTCTGGTTACTTTTTCCTGTGCCATGTTAAATAGGGTACATTGCCCTGTATCAAACCATTAAGCACATGCAAGGGCTTGGACAGCTCATTCTTCACTCTCACTTGGCATTCAACACATTTCATCGCAAATTTTACCATTAAAATAAGCTTTTTCGGGATGCCCAATTTCTTTATAGCATTAAAATCAATAAATAGGTGGTCGAGAATAGTTGGTCTACTGTTGATTTTTCTCTTCTGTATCCACTTAATATTTTTCTACTTCGAATATATTATTGGGTCAATCTTCTTATGTATTGAATCTTAGAAGTACTTCATGGTTTTTCAGTTGTGACGATTCTATCTTTATCTTTTGGGTCAGAAGTTAATAAAATAAACATTGGCAAAACATTTGGCAACATCATATTAATTGTATAATTATGTAAGGCTATAATATAAAAAGTAAACAATATTATTCTTGTGTGTCATAATCAATGGGACAGATTAGATAACTTTTGAATTTTAGTGATGTACCATTATTATCTATGGACAAACAAAACATTTATGCAGAAATTAAGAGTGGCATCGTTAGAATGGTTGATGTTTTAATAATATATTTTTTTACGAATAGTTTTCATAAATATACACAAATAACTTATATATTTTTATACGCAAACATGAGTAATCCTATTGTATACGTTGTTTTAATTAGACACAATTATTTGTGTATATTTAAGTAAATATGTATACAAGGTGGTGATGAACCTTCTTCTTGTATATATAGATATGTACATGAAATCGTGTACGTATGTATAGAAGGACGGTATCATATCGTAAGCGCGAATTCAATTAGTCTACAACCTTTCAGCCGAGAAACGTGCAACAATTAATGAGATTCAATACTCTTTCTTAGAGCTAAGAACCCGGGTGCACCCACACCGCCGTCTTCCGGGGTCCCCACCGCCACACACAACCCCTTCTACGCCGGTGAGCGATTTTATAAGTAATTTTAATAAAATCTTCAATCAACCCCTATATACCTACCCCGTCCCGTCCGCGAGCGCTAACGAGTTTTGCGCCAGAGAACATTATTCTTATTACAGTTTTAATTGCAGTATATTGATGCGCCACAATGAGAGAGAGAGCCCACACGGGGGCGGCGTCTCCCGGTTCGAGCTGCGCCCCCATTGGCGCGGGGTGGTAGCCCTCTTCAAAGCGGCGGATTGTCTTTGAGACCGGGCGGGCTCTCGCCGACTACCCATTGTGGTCTTTTGTACCTTAAAGATAAAGTTTTAATAATTATTTTCAAATTTCTGTTCATTATCCGCGAGTTGAATCGATGCTCGGGCGTAATATCATTAACATTCGAGTGGGTCGCCCGGGCAGAATACCGACGCCCACCCCTACCGTGTTACCTACCCCTCGACGTAATATTTTAAATCAAAAACAACATAATAAGTGCGCTATGAAAGTATTAAATAAAACTTCAGGTAAATGGTCGTTTTAATGATTTGTTGTAGTTGTATATCTATATATTCTTTGTAAATTTCCAGACTACAATTAAAATATGATAATCATAAATTATTAAATTATAAAAAAAAAATACTAAATATAAATATCTTGTGACTTTCTTTTAAAATTAAGAAAAGAATTGTAATATATTAAACAGCTACACAAAATACATTAAAAATGGACGTTAAACAGTTTTATTTAATTGTTGCACTAAATACAGATCCAAATACTAAATACCCAAAATTTAAAAATAACATAAGAGAAACGCAATTTCTCGATCATTTGATAACATGTGATTAGAAATGGTTGTTGTACGACAAGAATCAAAATGACAAGTAGCAAAATCTACCTCGAAGCCCGAACCCAACTGTAAAAAGTATTTTGTGTATATGATGGGGTTGCAAAGGGATTGTGCGTTACAAAATTTCTAAGGCTGGCCAAATAATACCAGTTGGATCGTTTTCATTAGATATAAAAAAGGCCCACTCTTGTCAACTAAAGTCTAATAGTTCTACAACATAGCACTGTGCGTTGCCATGTGACATAATTGAGTCCTGATTAAATCAAGGAACTCGGCTAGAAGGATTTATCTCATTTACCTTATTCTCCAGTACATGCTCCTTTCGTCTCACAATTATTTGGTGCAGACAATGTGAAAAATGGGCTACTGGAATATTTTTCATGTTAAGCTAATGGAATTAAAAAATTGATTTGAATTCTTTTGTTTTATTAAAAAAATTACACATTTCGGGATTACCTATTATTTAGTCGTATTCAGTAATATACTATTGCTTATTGTAAAATATCAAAAAAATATAAAAATACTTTTTATATATTATAATTTATATGTAGGTGTTTTTTTCTTTATGCGGATTATCGCCGCTAACTGAGACTTTTTACTCATCGGAGGGGTCTTTCTATCTATATAAAGATTTCATTAATGTATACCTTAATTACGAATGCGGTGAAGGAAGGTGGGAAGATGGGCAGCTCCCGGGACACCCTCTTTTGTTGTAATGAAATTAAATTCTTAAGAAAATATTATTTTACTCATTACGCCAGGGACCCGGGGGATTCTTGGAAAAGTCTCGCGAACGCCATCGCAAAACAATTGTTTTTGCATACTGAGAAACGAGCACAATTTATATTATATTAAACAATTTAATATATTTTAATAAAAGTTTCAATGAGAATTGAAATTTTGATTATTTAATAAGCCTCAATTATATAACTGAAATTACACACACTAGAGAGTAATACAATATATATTATAAAAATTAAATTAAATTCACTTCTGACCATCATATTAAAACATTTATGATGTTTTAATTAAAAGGAAAAAGGCATATAGTATACATTTAAATATTTGACAATAAAAAATAAAATAGAAAAAAACATGAAAATAAAAAAACACAAAATGTATATTTTAACATATAATATTAAAAATATTACTAATGTCTAAGTTTTGCGTAAGCTCTCGAATTGTGCGTGATTCTGATGCTTAATTGATTGTAATCAAATAAAGAGCTCATGATTTTATTCTTAAGGATTTTCGTCCTTAACTAGGTTTTCTTGACACTACCATTGCAAAAGTTCTAATTCGATCACTACGTTGTAATATACATTTTTTTTTTATTTATACGGACTAGCGTATTCCGTGACGTCTCAGACTAATAACTCTGAGGTTGTGGGTTCGAGCCCCGGCAGCGGCACACAAATTTTTATTTAAAAAATGCTCTATTATAAAAAAGAAACTTGCCCCAGCTACAGTGAAAATATATTACACATAATAATTTATAATTATTAATATAGATGTCACCGATTCTCAAACTTTCAATCTGGTGGTTAATACTTACTTTCAGGTATTCATTATATCTGATTGACTTACTCTGTTAGTACAGATTTAGCACGTTGTAACGCATTGGGCTTACGCCTGTCAGGTTAAAACGGAAGATTTAATAAAAATAAATAATTTACTTTTCAAACGAACATCACAAAATATTGGGTATTTTTTAAATCCCATATTATAAAAACTAAGGTTAAGATTAATGCCAATAGTTGTGCTAACTAAATATTATTATTTATCTTATTATTTATTACTATTATATATAGTAAATATTTGTATTTAGTTTATATAAAATATTTAAATTTAGGGGTTAATTTTTTTATTTACATTTCTTAAGAGATTCATATTGAAAATAAAAAGTGTATCGCCCAAGTATTTTGCTAAGTATTTCAAAATATTTAAATACCAAATATAACTGTCCATTTTTTAACTATTTGGTATAAGATAATTTTGTCTATATTTTAAAATTTAAAATTTTTAAAAGCATTAAAAACCGATCAACACAGTTGTGTAATGTAATGTTCAATGGCTGATATTGATTTTTGCTATATTTTTAAATCATTACAAATATTTTATAGAGCATACCAAGTTTTTCGGCAGTAGCAATAATTTAAATGTACACTTATATATAAAAATAAGTACTGATTTATTTTTAGTAAATAAATATAAAAATAAATGCCATTTAGGACACCCCCTCTGACATTTATTCCAATTTTTATCCATTAAGGTCGTTCTGTCAAACGCACCATTAAATTCAGCATGAGTTGTTTAGTTGTACTAGTATTTGAATCATTATATACCAAACAAATATTAACTGCTACGTATAATATATACAAACAGAGCATCTTCAAACCCATGCTTACGTTTGTATTCTTTCTGTGCGATAATTATATTTTTTCATTGAAAGAAAATAAAAAGTGATTCTACAGAGTGTTATAGGGGAGTACGTAGGGTGAATTAACATAAATGATAAATTCGGTTATTGTGGGCGACAGCGTTTTGATGGATTAGCCGAAGCTCGGTCGAGCGTTGCACTGTGTAACTCGCTTCAATTTGCATTCGTAATCGCTGCCGTACCGTAACTTACCATACGGACAAATTAGACTAACTCTAACTAATATGGCTAATGACCGACCAAGGCGAGCTTTTTTAATATGTGTGAAACGGCCCCTAATTATATGTTGTGCGCTGACGTCTCAACATTAATAAACATACTCAATTAATTCATACAATGCGTATTATGATGAACTTGGATGATTGCAATATATAAATAAAATTAATTACATATAAAAATACGTTGATTAAAATATTAGTTTTAAAAAAAGACGGTTAATATTATTCACAGATAACTTTTGTTTCAAATTTTGCGATTATATTAATCGTCATTATAACATTGACTATAGACAATATATTTTGTTTGAGGTTCGCTTTTGATATAATAATATAAAATTACTGGTGGAAAATATTTTACATTTCAAGGCGGTTTCTGTCACACTTAGCTACTGTCTTTGTGACTATTATTTATTATCCTTGCGAAGGAAAATTTGGAATAAATTGCTACGATTCAATAAGATAATTTGTCTTAAAATATTTTGATTAAAATCGTTGCCTTAGTCTTAAAAATATGTTTTCCAAACTTTCATATTCAACGTTCACTGAACAGTTTCTATGATTTCAAATTATTTAGTAGCATTAGTTTGTACTGTAGTAATCTATAAACTGGCAAATCTGTAGCTTTTTCAAGAAATCAATCTATTAACTTTTAAATCGATTGGCACAAGTATTGCTTATTTATAAGGGCATTCATAGAAGTACTTTGATAATTATATACTATAAAGTTGTAGTTAAAATTATTTAAAAAAATGTGTTATTTGAAATTCACAGAGGGACATAAAGCAAACATAAAGCAAGGTAGTAATATTGAAAAGTAATATAACGAAATAAAATAATGAAATTATGTTTTTATTAAAACTATTACATTATTAGTATTCAATTAAAGTTTATTTTGATATGTATCTAATGCAGATTTATAAGTATAAATGGCTTTCAAATATTTATTGAGTATAGCTATATTTAATATTATATAGACATGTCAATACACATATACATAAATAATTAGGCGAGAACACGAAACAAATTCGAGTGGATGTATCAAGATGGAAAAGGTGTCGCTCGTTTATGTCGGTTAATCCATCATCATTATTTTTATATATGAGCATCATCGGCATCCAGGTAACAAATTGTACGTTTGTGTTCGTGTGTATGTATCAAAAGACACGAAAGGATGTTAGGGATATTGAAATATTTTATATTTGATAATTTATCTGTGGCAATGGTGTTGAAAATCAAGATGATAAATTTAGCTTTGGCGACGTGCAAAATCGTGATATTATTCAAGGATTCGAACTGAGTCCATTAGTTAAAGGAAGAGCAAGTCGAATGTCGTAGTCCTGGCTCGCCGTGACACCTCGCAGTGGCCATCCATCACCGCTGTCGTCGGCAGCCTTTCTCACCCTCTAGCTCATGTCACCGTTAGTTGGTAGGAAAAAATCTTTCTACTCTCTTATATTATATTGCATATTAAAAAAAAATGTTTTAATTATAATCGACTACTCTATAAAATCATGCATATTTAAAAAAAAATCTAAGCACTACTAACTTAGTACATCAGCACATAATGTAGCATATAATTTGTATTATAGTGATTAGTGTAACAAAAATACAATAAATTTGTAGCAAAAATATTTTTTTTTACATTTTAAAAATCATTGTAAACTACATATGTATATCCTAAATTTTTTTTAGATATGTGCGATATATTTTAAAATACATTGTCTAATTTTTACATGAATTCTTTACTGTATTGTGTATGTATATTTGTGTACTGTATATACATAATTTCAGAAGGGTGTAAGAAAATCAAAGTTTTTCAAATCAAAGGTTTCTTTGAACTTTGTATTATTAATTTAGTATGAATATAATTTTTAATGATGATTTAGCCAGTTGACCAGCAGCTTTCGTGGTAAAAATATATATGTATATATATATATATATATATATATATATATATATATATATATATATATATATATATATATATATATATATATATATATATATATATATATATATATATATATATATATATGTATGTATGTATGTATATATATATATATATATATATATATATATATATATATATATATATATATATATATATATATATATATATATATATATATATATATGTGGTTGAATGCGTTTTCGCATAGAAATATTTGGTTAATATTTCTAGGAGTCGGATTACTCCGCGTACTTTTTTGATTCCGTGTGGAATCATGGTCCCTACGTTTCGGCCAGATTCGCCCAGCCATCCTCAAGGGAAAATTGAACAACCTATGTATATATATATATATATATATATATATATATATATATATATATATATATATATATATATATATATATATATATATATATATATATATATATATATATATATATATATATATATATATATATATATATATATATATATATATATATATATATATATATATTATAATTCCGACTTGATTACAATTTAGTTTAAATTAAAATTTTGCTAATATAATATTTTGCACTCGATATTAATCTGGTCTGTCGTTTATAAGCAATCATGAGTTAATGATTAGTTACAAAAATGGTCGAAATTTGTGCAATAAATCAAGGTAATTGTAAAAATAACTACCCTTATTTTATTCTAAGTACATTCAAGTTTTTTAAAATAAATAAGAAGAGTTTGATAAGCAAAAGTAAATGTGCAAAAATAGTTTCTGTCACCGTAGCAAGTTTCATAGAGAATCGTATAATGTAAAAAAACATACAATAAAAATAAATTTGCTTTAACAGTAGCTATTGATGTGGTTGAAATAATGTTTTGTGAATCATATACATTTGCTGATATTACAGTTAAAAAAAGAATTGGAGAAATATCTGTAGATATGTCCAATAATTTTTGTATATAATTGTCAAAATATTTGATTGAGGAACTTAAAGTTATAATTTTATCAAAAAACAGAACTTTAAAACCAGATTTTCAGGAAAGTTGTGTAAAGATATGAAATATAAATACACCTCACTATACTGCTGTAAAGTGCGTTGGTTATTTCGTGTAATATAAATTAAATGGGCTCTCGAACTCAAAAGGGAAATTGCGATTTTTTCTAATGAAAACCACAAGAAAGGCAAATTTGTTTTGAAACGATAAATTTATTTTTTAACTTATCTATTTTTTTAATTGCGTTTTTAAAAAAAATCAATGCAAGTACTACAAATGCATCCACTGATTTAAAAAATAAAATGGAAGCAAATATAAAAAAAAATTAACATTGGAAATTTCCAATTACAAAAAATATGCTAGACATATATTCTCTTTAAAATGACTTTTGTACTAAAAATTCTATTAAAGTAAATTAAAATATTTTTAATTACCATAATCAAGGCCTGATATTGCACTTCTCACATTATTTCAACGATCTTGATTTTACAAAGTTTTCATTGTGCACAGAATCTGTCGATGTTATATTATGTCAATGCATTTGCATTGACATAATATAACAATATTATGAGATAGTTCATTAAAGCAAAAATTTTATACTAAAACTTCAACTTTAAAATATTTATTTTGAAGAGGTTGTGGCATAGTTTGTCTACGTTTCGTAAATATAATGCGTCTTTTTCTGGTACATTTTATTTTTCCACCTTTCGGTGTGGTAAACTTGTTATATATTTAATCAATAATTACTCGTGTGTGAAATTCAGATTCAAGGAAAATTTGGATGATAGGGCTTTTATTATATTACGGAAACATAATTTTATTGTGCATATGCACGAATTCGTGGAATGGTTTGATACAAAATTAATTCCCGGTGTGGTTTTTTTATATTTATGTTTGGTTAATTTGTTATTGTGATTTAACAATAGCGATACGTCAAAGGAATTTCTAATTTGAATGTTGATTGACCGAAACGGGCGTATGGTCAAGCTGTTGATTGGTTATTCGGATGGACCAGAGGGGTGGGTCGAAGGCAAATAACAGATAGACAGACTTCAAACGGATGGAGATTCGGTGGATGAAGTTTGATGAGCTAATGTCGATGCTAATCCGACTCCGCATGCATATTCAACGGTGACAAAGAAACGAAAGCGGAGCAAATATTATTCAAATCTGCTTTCCGCTGTTACTCTGCTTTGTCGGTACATTCATTGATATTGCAGCTTAAATTAAATAAATACAATTTAGAATAGCGCAGAGGAACTAATACAAATATTTTTACTTTAATAAAAATCATAAGTTTACATATTTGATTAAAATAGTTGGACATTTGTTTAGATGTTATAACTAAACACTTATGATCTGTCATCTGAAAAATTCTGAATCGTCAGTGACTTTATTCAATAATTTAGTGACGATGCATATTTTAATCATCTTAAAATATAAAATGTTTCGTATTAATATATATTAATATTCATATCATTAAAATAGGCAACGTTATATTAGCGTATATAATTTCATAATAAGCGTAGTGAGCATTAATGTATTTTTCTATACTAATTATTTTAATCACAGATTACTTGATCTTCTTTCAAGGCATAGCTTAACGCCAAGGTGCGATGTTATGTCAAGTTTATTTATTTTTCAACAACTCTTGCACGCCAGGTTAACTCCCTGATTGATCACGGCGATTCTGCGTTACGCGCTTTGACCACATGATAATATTATACGTTCATATATACGGATCTAATGAAATACACACACATGTGTAAATGGTTGTTATCGTTCCACGAAACTTTCCGAAATCAAGTATGCTATATTATTTTCGATTTTGCAACCATTGTGTGTGCTAGATTTGTTATTGAAGTAACACAAGTTTCGCTTAATAATAATTGTTGTGTGTTCGGTCAGAACTTTGCAGAATTTTGAATAACAAGTTTATTAGTAGATATTGGACGTGAGTTACTTTGCTCATGGCGAAATTAGCCTTTGGCAATATGTCGATAGTAAAGCAAATTATTATTTTAATTTTGTTCTTTGTTAACAGTCAGATAAGTAAGAAAAAAATAGTGATTGATTTGTTGTAAATCAATATAGTGCTTTAGCACTGTAAGCATCGTCGAAATGGTTATTTTTCACATTCAAATTCACAGACCGTAACTAAGAAGATTCGATACGTTGCCAAAAATATTTGTTTATGAACAGCGAGTCATCGTTTATAACAAAAAAATATAGTGTGTATAAAAACAATGAAACATAAGTAAGAAAACGTTTATATGTTCAAGAAAGATTTTTTTATTATCGAAATGACTTGAAGATTTATATTTAAATAAAATTAAGATCATTATGCTTTTATTTGTAGAAACGAAAAATATATTTTAATTTTAATCAATATATTATATATTCATAGTAATTAACCGATATAGTATGTAGCAGATTTTTTTTAGTAAGGTAAAACTACTGTAGTATTAATTGAAGTATACTTTATTTTTAGAAAAACGATTAAGTAATAAATTAACCATTATATAAAAAAATCTTCATTTTTAGCGTCTGGAAAATCACTGTGATTATTAAATTTTGATTTAAAATAAATAATCTTGAATATTTATTAAGGTGATAACATTTAGGGTAAAAGTTGGTGAACGTGGAGAACTAGACAAAATTTCCAAGCCCAATTCGATTAATTTTGCAGCAGTAATTAGTGAATAATGAAGTCTCGTATTATCATGGAGAAAAACCACTCCAAGTCTGTTCACTAAAATCGGATGCTTTCTAATTAATTTTCTATGCATGATTTTAATTTCTCTACAATATGATTTCGCTGTAATAGTCTCGCCTGGTTTGTTAAACGATCGATTAATAATTACAGAGAATACCAGCATACTGTTACCATATTTTTTTCGAGCGTAAACTCGTTTTTGGAGGATGTTTTATAGCTTATTTTCTGTCTAACTATTTTCCTGATCTCTTCTAGTTATAGTAAAGAATCATTTTCTTATCACTGGTAATAATTATTTTCAAGAATGGTTCCTAGTGTTTCTAAGAACAACGAATACCCGACTTCAAAACGTGCCGTTTATGCCTTCAGTACCCACTCTTCTATGGCATATCGTGAAATAATTGCAAGAGAACTTCTCAATCTGTTACGAGTGCCCGAACAGTTGTTTCCAAAATAGCTTCAAAAGTGTTTCTCATTTTTTTTAAATTAACAGTAATGATTAAAATACGGGTTCGGGTAATAGCTACAAATTATATTATACATATTAGTATACATATATTTTTTTTGATGACACCGATTCCCAGACTTTCAATCTGGTGGGAAATACTTACTTGAAAGTATTATTTATGTCTGTTGATTTATCCAGTTACTGATTATAATTAATATACAAATACTGATTTACTCATAATAATAATTATAATGGTACTTAGATTTACTCATTATTATAAGGTTAATTTCACCATTAAACAAAAGTCGCGAATCAATATCTTACAATTCTCTGATAAACACTATCATCGCCAAATCCAAAATGTATATTTATTGTGACCTGCACCACATCGCGTTTTAGTTTGAACTTGTACAAAAAACGTAGTGTGAAAATCTTCCATTGACAAAAATAAAAAAAATAGTTCTTCACTATAAATATCTTTTTCGAATCACAGAAAAATCAGCCACTTAATTTGACACTATCTTATATTAGGTAATCCCAAAATGGATGTCGTTTTTTTAAAATTTAAGTTCTAACAGTCAGTTTTGTTTTAACCTTTAAACCTAATTACATCTTTTGTTATTCTGATATTTTAAAAACTACTTTAACATTTTAAATTTGGGTCCCAATTAGATATAAATATATCATAGTGTTTCTCTTATAAAATAATCGTTTTCATGCGCAATTTTAAAATAGCGACAAACTAATCCGGGCAGAATAAGTGGAGGTGTCGTGCGAGGTGGTCCGCCTATATATCCCAATCACGGTGGCCGGTCATGCGAGGAATTGACTTTATTTTCTGCAAGCAAGATGCAATTTCTTACACTTACCGGCCCCCGGCCCCGAGTCTTTACCTTTTTCTCTATTTCGCCGGCGATGCAAAGTGCTTCCTGGCCTTTTAATGCAGTCCAGCAAAGTGAACTTTTCTCAGAAAGAGCTTGAGCTCGAAAAAAGGACACAGTTAGATGTTACTACATGCGGCGTCCATTTTTAGAAAACAATCTCATAATAAAACAAAGGAAAATATAAAATATAGCTAGACGAATTTGCTACATAGAGTAATAATTCTTACGCATTGACCGTTGAATTCATATTAAGATGAGATCCGAAAAAACTTACCCTTTCAAACGCACAAGGGTAGTTTAGCATACAAATGTAGTATTTCACCATAGCAGAAATTCTAACCGCTACCCCATTCTTCTGAGCGCCGGGAAAATCAGCATTGCACAAAGGAGAAATTTTCCCGGCGGATCTTTCTTTATGTTTTCCGAAGAATTTCCATCTAGACACACACAGAGGATAAAGAAATAAATACGCAGATGGGATCGTTTTGAGAAACTATCCGTCGGTCAAAGGGCACCAGCGGACCGATACGTTTGCCGGAATATTCCGGCGTTTGATGCCCGAGCTTTGTTCCGCGCTTGAGATGAATGTTGGGAGGTTTGCCGCACCCCCGACTATCGCTAACCACCACTAACCCCCTATTTCTGATCTTAAAATACGCCATGATATACAATATATGTATGTAAAAAAATTGCTTCATTTTGTAATTCGTGAAATAAATTGTTATTGAATAATAACATTTTTTAAAATTCTAAACAAATATCATCTTAACATATATTCATTTTTCTGAAAATTTTAATCGCATGTGATTCTAAAAGGCATATAAATTTAAAATTACTATTAATTTTCATGAGATTTTTTAAATTTCCACTAAAACTCTAAATTGCTGAAATGTCACGGTTGTGTATTTTAATTAATTAAGTTTTTAATACTTATAATGATATTTTATTTATGTTTCTAATAACCTTATTCAGTATTTACTAAAAAAATATTAATGACTTGAGAAGTAACTAACAAAAGTGGTTATGGGAAAAGTATTAAAAATAGAAAAAGAAAAAAAAAATAATAGAGAGCAATTATTTATACTAAAAATAGATCGCTTGTATAAAGCATTAATAACAAATAATGTATTTAGAACGAGAATATATATTTTCTAAGGCAGACATATTTATTACAAAAAATAATACACAGACACATCGATAATGCTAATTTATTTTAAATGGTATAATGGAAGAATATATTTATATTATACAAATATATTTGTATTATTCATGTATTATGTAAAGTAATTTAAAATCTGAGATTTATATTTTACCATCCTGGGATTGATAAAAGCTAAGGGCTCAATTCCCGGAATTACAAAATGCCAAGAGTCAGGATCTAATTTTTAAAATACACTCACAAAAAGTGGTGTATTAATTTCTTAGATTTTTTTAATCTCGAGGATTAATATTATAAAGGTTTTTTAGGACTTAATGATATATAAAATAGTCTTAAAAAAAATTGTAATATTTATATATATTTTAATATGTGTAACTTTGATAGCTTCATATTTAATGTCGCTTTGTCTGGTTTTCATTAGTAATATACGAGTATTAATATCATACTTTTAAGATACAAATTAAATTATGGCGCAGATTATACAAACTAGCATAGCCCTTTACTTAAATAAACATTTCCAGTTCTTTAATAATTACCATTTACGATAAAAAATTAAAATCGGTTGTTTTGTAGTAACTTAAATTGTATAAGAAAATTGCTGGATAAATGGGTTTAAAAAAATTTATTTTAGTGCGAAAGGTAAGTGAATATTATTTTACGATTTATATATATTTTGTGGGCAAAACTAGTAGGTAATATGCGTCCGTTCTATTGTGGTTTATTTATTGCACGTGACCGGCGCCTTGGGAACGATTTATTTTACCGATATCGGATCACAGACCCTTGGGCTGTTAGTAGATGCTCGTTACCACTAGAATGTAATATAAAATAAATATGAAACTGGATTAATAGGTATTATTAATTCTATATAAATTAGTTATAAACCCGAAACTATATATTACTCATTTATAATTGAATTTCATTAACATAAGTATATGAAAAATATTTTAAAAGTTTAAGTGAAAAAATATCATTTAAATATGAACTTATACAATCTAAATGTTTAGCAATATAAACTTGTGATTAGCTAAAGCCATTTTTGTTAGAAATAGTACACAAATATAAGCTTACTTGACGCCAAAGCCTTACAAAATAATAAAACTATGCTTTCATATAGATAGTGATTCCAAAAATATTTTAATTTTAATTTTTTGGCCACACAAGGATGTTTTCGGTGATAGTGTGTATGGTTACTGTTTTTTGTTTGTTTTTAATATAATGGCCATCATGACACATTAGGGAAACCTGTCAAATCATAATGATCAGATTTGTAATAACAAATAAAAATAATATGACACACTGTCTTGGAATCATTTACACTTGTATTGAAAATATAAATCAAGGAAATGAAATATTCTACACATGGACGAATGAAAGCGCATATTCTTGCATGGCTTTATCGCATTTATTTTACATCTAGTAAAATAGCATTGTTTATAGTAACAGTGAATATACCACGACTTCTTATCAGCTATGCTTTTTTACCCCACTTTACCATATAGAAGAGAGCTTAATTGTCCAAAGACACCAAGTATGCCATTACATGCAATTACGTATTGTAAATACAACTTAGGAAATTGCCCTTTATTACACACACATAACCAACACATGATAAGCAAAATTATTGTGTTTTATGGCATGACAAAGTGTGTCGTCGTTGCTCGATGACACCGCAGAAGGTTAAGGGTGGGCGTCGGGGGCGTCGGCTAAATTAAAGTATCGGCGTCGCGTTTCGTCTGTGTGCGCGAATTAATTGCTTTTGTTAATATCTGTGGATGGAGGGTTATTCGAAAAGTATTCATCGCTTCAGCACAAAATCACGGCCGATCGCCATGCAAATAATCGGCGTCGGTGTTCCGACCCCAAGGATCGCAACAACAACGACCGCCCGACGCCGACGCTCGTCTCCAATTTCGGTTCCCGATACATCAAAGCGACATTCGACCCCGCGAGATTGCTCGCACAATAATTACTATGCAAAATTATTAGCATATTAATTAAAGAAAATGTAATTAAAACACTCGACGGATACACACTTAGCGGTGGCGCGCTTTTAATAACGACGCCCTCGTTAGACGGATATTGTGAACGGACGCCCGTGGCCAGACGGCGCCGTTTTTTTAGCTTCTTTCGCGTTCGTGTATGTATTGTTATTTGGGTTTTAAAACCCTTTATAAACATCCAATTGAAAAAAATACAGAGTAAATAATGTTTTTGTTGTTGAGTCGTTTAAATATGAAAGTGGTATCTGCCTCTTAGCCTATATATGATATAATATTTGCTGTCGATAAAAAAATTGTAGAACTCAAGTTTAAATTTTAGTTGTAACTTAAAGCAAAACATTTGATGCCATTTTCTGGGTAAAAATCATTTTAACTTTGGTTTTTAAAGACCTGATTTTTTTCTATTTGCAAAAGACTGCCAAAATGCCATTTTGATTCCACGTATTGCTATTGTATTTTAATGCTTCTCAACTGTATTAAAATTTAAGAAAGATTTATAAATGTTTAAAAATGCGAGAGATATATTTAAAATTACTGGTTTTTTCAAATTGTATGCGTTGAAAAATTATTCTTATAAATTATATGGAAATATAATTTTTTCTCAAAAATAAAAAAAAGTAATTAAGAACTATCAATCACATCGGCATTAAAGTTAAAAATCAGAATAAGAAACACTTTAGGGATGAGTGGAGAAGCAGTGAAAATTTCCATTATTATAATTCCGTTATAAAACCCCATATACATTTACCAGAAATATTTGAAAAATCTAATTTTGTAACATCACTAAAGATACCATATATCTGTACGTAATGTTTTATTATGTAATAATACCTGTGTTGGTATATTATTATTTTATATACACTGCTTCTTCAATTTACGCGGTACTCATTATACGCAGTTTCACTTTTACGTGGTCAAGAATTATTTTTTTTTTAAATACTTTAAATCAAACATATTTGCTTCCACAAGTGTAGTGCGATGATATATAAACACATGGGTTAATGACTTACTGCCATTTATTGATGCACTTGAACTACATCTGAAACTTCTTGAGTTTCTTTTTTGAGTGCAAGCGTGTCGCTGAAGGTTTTCAAGGATCCTAAGCGGTCCACAGACTCTATGTTCTATGGTATTATTTTTTTCGTAAAAAGCAGTCTTTCATTTTTTGGTGTAGTTTATTCTTTATTTAATTAATTTTGTAAAAATAAAGATCTTAATTTTACGCCCCGCGACTAAATAAACCACACTAATCAAAAATATATCATATCGACAATTTTCCTCTAGCTTATATTTTAATATAATTTGTATAAAAATGATATTTTATGATTATATTATTTAAAATAATAGTTCCCTGTTTCTATAGGAACCAGTAAATTTTTGTTTTAAATTAAGCTTTAAATCGCACTAGACTGATTTTTTGTACTACCGAGAGCATCGACCGTGATAAAATAAAAAGATTCGCAAATACGTGTTAAAAACGTAATAAATAATAAAACATACTGATTTGTAGTTTATTAAAAAAGGATCATTTATATTGTAGGTAGTATATGTTTATCTTTTTTGATTATTTCATAAAAATATTTAATTAAACTAAAATATATTCTTATTTAATAAAATTAAAATATACTTTTAAATATTTACTTTAGATTGTACTTCTTGGTCTGTGCGGATCTTTTACTCAGCAGAGAACTTTTTAAATTATTTGTAATTTATTAGCATCGCTGTTGTTAGTGTTCCAAAATATATATAAACTTTCGGAAAACGTCAATCTTACACGCGAATTTTCGACTTGAAAGCATAACTTGAGGAATTTGGTATGGCGACTCTTAGCACTAAAGCGCGGGGTGACCCTTTTCCGGAATTTACGCCGTGTTTGCGTATATAATTATATGGTCACATTGTAAAGTTCTAAAATTGAGATTGTGTAGCTTGATGGTGTCACGGCAAACATGTAATATGTGTAAAATTTTATTTGAAATATAAATTATTAAGTAGCGCATAATTCACGAGCAAATATTTACAGGCGCTGTCGAGTACATTTCGAAAAATCCTCAGTAAAAAACCCCAAAATTTTTGTGTTTTAGTTTAGCTACACATTTATTATATTAACAATTTATATTATCCGTGTAACATAGCAAACTTAATTTCGTCTTGATGTGTTCCTTGCACACGTGACGCAAATCCCTTAGAACCCCGTGCTAATCACTCTGGAAAATCATAATTGGCAAAAGGAGTGAGACAACACAATGACCCAGTTGGGTCGTCCAAATTACGACCCTCTGGGTCGTGAGCATCATGTGTCGGCATAAGAATTTTCCGACCGCCAGCCACCCCCTTTCTTATTCGTTCGCTTCATTAGATTATGTCGGGCCACGTATACCCGGCAAACAAACTTGGGCAAACAGATTTGAGAGGGCCGAAACTATTTCGACGCCGTGTGCGCCTTTTGCCCGCCTGATTAGAAATGTTGAACCTTACTTAGCCACTCGGTCGAGATAACACGGGCCAAGAATTTAAATGGCCCAAGGAGGCGGCCCTGGATATGCTAATGCCCTCTTTTGTACCTCTACGGTTTCTTATCGCACTTGAATGGCGATGAAAAGCAAAAGCGATAACTTCAAACGAATCCGCGATTTGGCATAGAGGAATCTTTGTTTTATAACATCATACATATATTTTCTATATACAGGATGGCCCAAAAATACCGATTTTAAAATAATATTGCACTAAAAATAATAAAATTAAACAAAGATAAGTTTATTAGAAAGTAATTTATATATTTATTGAGTAATAAAATTATCAATTTTTTAGTTATTGTCTTAAATCACGTGACGGGTATTTTTTTCCATTTAAGTTATTGTTTGTTATTTGTTTTTTGTCTAAACATTAGAATCGTTATTTACAATTTTATATATTATTGTACGTAAATTTTCTGAGTGTGTCCGTAAGCTCAATGTGTTTTCGAAGCAGATTCAATTCTTGATTCTGGACGTCGAGCTGGACCAAGAGATGCGAAGAGAGAAGCGGCGGCTTCTGCGATCTTCTATAGTTTGAAATTGGGTTAACCTTCTCTTGGTCAAAGTTTGTATAAACTTAATAAGTCAAAGTTGGAAAGCTCTTAAAGCGTAAATGTCAGTAAAAGTTTCAGAGAAAATTTCCGAAGGAGTGTCTGAGAAAGTTATGATAGTTTTCCGCGTTCTCGAATTTTTATATATGACCTTATTTTTATCTAATACTAAAGACATAATTTTTTAACGAATAGTTTTAAATTTTCCGGGTACATAGAACAATAGAACATCACTGTAAAAGGTTTTTTTGGTAGTGGTGTTTTTTTTTGACAAAGAAGCTACTTTTTGTCTTTGTTTTTGCATATTACATTCAAATTTTGATTTTATGATTAAATAGCACAACATTCAGATTATCATGTCTAAGTTTTGCTTAAAGTTTTTTTAAATGTCTATAGATATGGCTATTTGATCCCTCAATAAGAGTTCCAACTGTAAATGAAATGAGATTAAATTAATGAATTTGACATTATCTTACCCATATTCAAATATTGGCAATCATTCTAGGGCGACATTTAATTCGTTTTATATTGTCCTAAATAAAGAGGTTTTTGCAAAACGTTTTCAAACCACTGCCGTATGTTTTTAAGACAAGATGTTAGTCTTTTTTCTTCTTTATATCTTACCTTATGTAATAATGTATAAGTAATGGTATTTTTTGTAATGACACATCGCGTAAATTATGTTTTATTTTAATTTTTTTGTTGTTCTGTAATTATTCACGAGCTATAATTATTCAAGACCCAGCTTTCACAATTTCATCTTGTGCACACAATTAGTACTATATGTTACTTACATTTTAAACTTGATCGCTCTTGCTTTGAGCGATCAAGTTTAAAATTAAATTCTTTTACTCCACATAAAAGCACAATGAACTATGACTGCTAAGATTGCAAGTTATAGTTTGTCTTTTATGCTACAAGTATTGGCAAAACATTTGGTGATTTGAATGAGTTATCACAATTTTTATTGATGAGTCACCCTTTATCTCGACGGCGCCATTGGAATTCCGTTATTTTTTTCCTCTGTATGACACATGGCCCTGCTATTACAGAAAACTAAACATATTATCGAGAAACAGGGTTAAAATTTGTACCTAATTTAACGTATAAATTTGATTATAGATCTTTATTGTAAAAAATAAATCAAATTGCAAAATCTATCATAAAGATTGATTTAGCAAAGCAAAAGTTTTTTTAACTTTATTACATAAGAATAAATCTTATCCAAAATATGTATTATCCACTTATATATTTAATGAAAATATAATTGTTACACATGAGAATAATACTGTTATAATTTATAAATTATGTTACTATATTGTAAATTTATTAAAATAAGTTGAAATTAATCTTAAATAAATAGCAATAAAATATTTATTATTTTACTTGTGCAAAACTTTAATACTAATTTTAATATAAATTAAATATTATTTTTAATCACTTTTAATTAATACTCAAATAAATTGATTGTAACTCAAATTACAATTTTGCATAGATATCGATAAAAATACTACATATTCTTAAAACAAATAGGCGTAATAGTTTTAGATTTTCTTTTATAATGAATATGCAGAAATATAATATAAAGCTTTAACTTTTGTACATACTTTGAATCAATTATTCAGTCACAGTAAATAATATATTGAAGAATTTAATACGAGTTTTGTATAGATATCAACAATTTTAAAGCTTTACTCTATTAAATTATTTATATTATTTAATATTAACAATAATACCGAGATCAATTATTTGTTACGGATCATTAGCACCGTGCAAACGAGAAACCCGACAGCGGGTTTGTACATCTATCGCCACTTAGTCACACAACTAAACTCATTAGATTAAGATTGAATTATCATACCTCCCAGCATCCCTTGGAAGTGACCCTAAAGTTTGCTCCCCTCGCGGATCTGGGAGGCACACCCACCTTGGTGATGGATCAAGGAAGTCCTGGTAAGGAGGTGTCATGTCAGGTGCCTCATTGTTCACACGTGACCGTTACACAATATGGATGTGCTAAATTTAAATCGACTAGAATAAGGTAGGGTACAGGGTGTGTCATGAATGTTACTAAACAAATAAATAATAATATATCATGTAGTTTTTAATAACTATTGGTAAAAAAAAACGTTTTAAAAGGTTCTAGAGTATTGACATTCATTAATTAAAATCATGCATTTTACCCTATATAGTATGGCTTAAGATACTGTCTTAATAATGAACATAAGTAATATAAAATCGCTCTATATTGGGCCACACAGCGCCAGTAGCTGATGCCGAACGTTAGCGAATATTTTTGTATTTCAACGCTGCTCTTATATTCAGGCTTATAAAATATTAATCGCTTCGCGTATTTTGAGTCGTTCACGTGATATCCGGCGTCATTGGTGCTCGGTGTTCACATCTTACACTCATATATTAATACTAATCTTATTCTAGTTATTTTGTATATTTTTTTAGTCTTGTTCTAGTTATTTTGTATATTTTTATGAGACCTATGAGATACTAAAGGATGTTTGCTTAGAAGTCTAAAGTCTAACATCATGCTTAGAAGTCTAAACACAAGTTTGACTGTAAATAAAATAAAAAATAACCCTTCGTGAAATAAATAAAAATAAGTTTATTTACTATAAAGGTCTTGTTTTAATTACAGTCCGCTAAGTAAATATTTTCATTTGGTATAAGACAACCTAATAACAATATAACAATATGCATTAATAAAATGTACTTACTAATAATACTAGGGGTTATTTTTGTTCGTTGTTTGAAGAAGAATGTCTGATAAGTCTAACTTAACAAGTCTAAAAAATACAAGACAGAGCAAAGATTTGTTTAATTATCATCAGATTAATAAAATGTGCGTTACATAATATACATTATGAACAATTTTAATTTTTAATTTAAAAAACGATATATCTTGAATTAAAGCAAAGTTTTGCTGCAACTCTTGAATTATATAATTAATATAATTAATCTTGACTCAATTTACATATAGTCAACCGGCTAGATGCATCGAATTTCAAGGTACAGGGTATGAATTATATTATCTGAAATTATAATATACGAGCTTCCACATGCGCCCTCTGTACCTGGCAACTTAACAATAACCGAGGAGCCGTAAGTTGATACGGTGGCCAACTATAATACAAGATGGATCGGAGAGTCCGTTAAGTTTAGCATACCTACGCCCAAAGTTAATGTTTGTATGCAAATTGGTCATTAATCATAATTCTGGACGTTTGTTTTCTGTACTCGGGACCTACATTATAATGTTTTCGGGGATAAGAAATTGCCGGGTGGTTCTTGTAGGTATAACGGGGTGGCGGGTGTGTGAGGCTCTCGCCACCCTGCTAACTAGTTGGGCAGCGCCCCTGACTTAGACACTTGATCAAACTTAATATCTCGTGTCACTATCATCATTAGAGATAATTGGATTTTGTGTGACTTTGTCGACGGGTGCACTACAGCCTCCCATCTCTGGAGGCGACGCTCGCGTATTAATCGACGGATAAGTTTCAATAGAAAACGGTTTTAATTACGTCTTTTTTATATATCCGATTAGTGCAACAGTATATGCATGTAACATATTATATAATAATATTGTCATACATTATATTCTCAAATCAATTAAATTGATGGCAATGTTTGTTGTAAATAGGAGCCTTTATAAACATGTTACGATATTACTATGCAATACTAGATTTATGTATAGAATTACGCGTTAATTTAAGCACTGTGTCATTGATTAGAAGTCTGCTTTAAAAATTCACAAATATATACATGAATTTATCTCCAGAATATTACGGCCTTCTACTAGGTAGTGAGAAATGCACACACCTTACTCGTCTTATAAATAAGATGACGCAACTGCGCAAACATGCATACCTTATAAATCAACCCAGCCCGGATTTGCTGATGAAAATAGTACACGACTGCCGACGGGAGATAGTGGCTATTGTCTTCCGTCCTTTTGCCCATATGTATGTACATACGTATCGTAAGGATGTGTGTTAAAGTCCTGCCGTCTTTAGACCTCGTCGAGATTTCATTATAAATGCCAACTCACGGTTTGCTAATCTCGTACGAGACGCTTTGCTTTACTCTCGAGGTGTTTGCATACTCACAGAAGAACCTTCATTACCGAATCGTGTTAACTATGTCAAACGCCCATCTGTGTGTATGGATTGTGTATTTTGTGTATCCGCGTGTATCAGCTAGACTTTATTGGAAATATGATCTACTCTATATTTTAAAAATATAATTTCATTATACAAATCGAATTGTTATGTATTATGTTTTATGTTGGATGTACTAAAATTGCGGTTATATATGGCAGTGAGCAGAATCTGGGAGCGAGAGCGAGAGAGAATAAGCAAAAAGTCGTATTTAAATCTGAATTTTGATGCATGTGCAATTTGAAGATGGGGCAAACATCCCGTCCGGTAAAAAGCATGAATATAAAAATGTATTCCGGTATGCAAATGCGCAACTCGTTTTGCATACAGAAATGTGTTTTTCAGCACTCAATAATCGTTCACCGATTTGATTATCATGCACTTTTTGCCGCGCGGATGCGATGCACTCAATATTGCAGAGCCGCGGACTAAATCGCAACCAGTTATTCTCAACAATTGTAACGAAATATAAAAATATTTAAAATCAAAACATTTCCTTATCCAAACTGATCAAACTAAACTTATGTTATTATATACAAAGGCATGTCACATACATTAAATATGTTTATCTAGTAACTTATTAAACTAAAATGGCACAAATTGATGTTTAGAAAGTAGTTGAATACCTCTGACCTTTTTTTTCTTATATTTCTTTGAGTGGTCCAAAAATTAAAAATCAAATATGAAGTGTAGATGTTTAATGGTATGTTAAAACTAAATTTCTATACTCATTTTGCAAATAGGTATTTTGTACAAGCTTTATTTTTAATTAATAATCTAATCAGTATTGTTTGAGCATTGGATAACATCCTAATGAGTAGGGCTATCCGAATTTCTTACTATCTGTCGGATAGTATTAATTTGTTTTCAACCAGGTACTCGTATTTAGTATACGTATTTTCTAGCCATTATTATATATAATTTAATTGATATTGTTTTTATCTTTTTCTGATTAAAATCTTATATATTTTTGTAGTGTTAATATTATGTTTTTTTTTCAGCGCAGGGATGCATTGGAGTAAAGCTGTTATGCCATATGTATGTATTAAAATCAATTAATTATAAAAAATATAATTGTTGTTAAAAACCACAACAATTGTGTGATTCGCAAAAATACAATTTCTAAATATAATAATATTTAAATGTATGAATAATTAATACTACATTGAATCTTAATCTAAGCTTACTTTTATTGTAGTAAATTTAAATAATTATCTAAGCATATATTTACATAGTATTATTTTAAGAAAGTTGCGTTTACACAGAAATTTACAGCAAAATACATTGCTAAAGTTTTTAAACGAAAAATTTTAATATGTAACATATTGAAGGAAAATATATTTTGTTACTACCATAGGGTTGTATTGAGCTCTTAAAAATATTATGTCTGTTTTTTATTTTTGTATTGTTGAAATCAAACTTTTTCTTATTTTCTCATAATATAAGTTAAATTAGTTTAGTTATATAAATTCACGAATAGCTTATCTAACGAGATGACACACCAGTAAAATATTTATGTTTCGTTTATTAAATGCATATTTTGTATGCGCCTCATATCTCAACACGATAATACGAAAGGGGAGTAATAGCGTTGAATTCGATATGAAATCTAAAAAAAGGCAAATGACATGCAAACGAGATGAATAAAAATGCAACAGCGACAAAATCACCATCATCCACTTCAGCGGGGATAAACGTTATTCAAATCCATTCCGAGCACCATTTATAATATCCAAAACGAATGGATAAGAGGAGGAAGGCAATCGACGGAGCGAGAGAAACCAAAGGCGACATTAGGATGCAAATTATCAGATGTGAGAATGGAAGGGTGACTGGCCCCATTTTTTGGCGGACGACTTCGCCACCATCCAGCTTACCCCATTTGAGCCCGAGGTCGCGGTTTTCCTATTGCGGTCACACTAAACGGGGGAAGTTGCAATAACTAAATAGTAAAAAAATAAATGGGGATAACTGTAGAATAAAATATTGAATTAATATATTCAGGAAGAAAATGTTATTTTCAACATAGTCACTATGGATCATAATAAAATTGCTTGCCTAATACAGTAAATAGCAGTTTTAAATATTCTTGACATTGTTAATTTATTCCTAAGCGACAAAGGTGCCATTGGAAAATTTTCATTTGGCTCTAACTCGCTCCTCACTTGTGGTTGACTACATCGTTAGAATGATATTCTTCTTCAGATTTTTAGGTCGGAACTAAATACTCTTAGCAAAATCAAAATCATTTACTTAAGAATTTAATCTAATACATTACTTCTAATGCATTATTACCTAACAGATTCAGGTATTCTAAAGATTAGAGATTATAAATGTATTTATATGTTTCTTTACTAATCAATTTTCTTTTTTTGATAATTTAAAAGTTTGTTAATCCTTACTTTAATAATCTTTTTCCAAATACACTGAATCGATTTTATTATATTTGCCTAATATTTCGCCGCCCCTGCTCCCTATTCTCGGCGACCCCTTGAGCGATTTTTTCCGGCCCGCGTGAAATGCGGCAATAAAAATGAAACATATTCATGTTTTGTTGTTTCCATCTTTCCAATTTGACTATTAGCTTTAATAGCTTCGCGCAGCACTGAAGGAAATTTGCATACCGAAATAAATGCTCGGAGCCCCGACCCCGTTTCTTTTTCCTTTCCTCTTCTTTTTTTGGGGGGGCGATGAAAAAATCGCTCACCCCTAATGCTCTTCGGCGGCCGCGATATTAATTTTTGCTCAATAATTTATATTTATTCGGATGGAAGGGGTGTCTGTAATTTCGCCGGCGGTATCCGTCTCGGAGCACTCCCTAGATGTTTGTTCGAATATAATGGGTATTACTTTTCAGATAAGTTCGGTTTCCTCGTTCACTTTCGACTCGATCCATTTTCCGCTCTATTTACCCAAGTGGGTTCCACTCAGAATGTATTACTTATGTAAATATTTAAATACGATCGAGTGCAGGCTATGAATATTTTAAGTTATTGGAGATTTTTTGGCATTAAGCACAAAAGAGTTGGTGCGATGGAGAGGGGAGACACGCGCACACGTGCGAAGTACCATAAAACAATACACCCACACGCATGTGACAAGTCACAAAGCGATATGTTTCAACATGGTTATGAATATAAGATTTTAATCTTAATTATGAAGATTTTACAATTAGCAGCTGTTCATTTTTGTTATTTCTCTAGTGTTATACTAAAAATTGAAACAATTCTCAAATTTTAAGACAGATATAATTGTTAATATTCTAACAACTTTATCAAAAAAAAATGGGTATAAAAATATAGACATTATACATTTATTCTAAAAAAATTTTAAACTATCTTTTCCTGTATATTCTCACAGTATTTCAAAGTTAATTAGAAGAAAATAAGAGCAGAAAAGCATATTATGGGATAATATCTAATTATTTTTGTGAAGGTTCTTGTTGTTTTCTATTTGTTATTATTTTTGTGTACCTTTGAGCAGAAGTAGGATTAGAAAGTGGAAAAGGCAATAAAGCATTTGTATTTTTTTTATTTGTAGTAAAAGTATTTTATAAATAGTTTTTATTGAATTATATCGTGGGATAATATAGAATTATTCGTGTCGTTGTTCAGAGTTATAAAAAGTCCAAGTTATCTCAAAGCTCAAGTTCTTATCGATTTAAAGAGACAAAGCCCAAGATTTTCTCTGTACTTTGATTGTGTCAAGCTGAATAACTACGGTGCTAATACTGTGTCGTTTGTAATGATTTTTCGTAAGCTACACTGATGATGAGTTCAGGGCGCAATTATCATACATTTGGGTGTAAGTCGGAAATTAAAGAACAAAATAATTTTTCTACGGCAGCATTTTGGCTAATATATTTACTACAAATAATATCAGTGATATATATATTTAACTAATACCTGAAACACCAGAGTTTGTTACCCATATGAACTTACATGGGTGTTTTTAAATTGATTGAAATTGCTGATATAAATATAAATATAATTCCAATAAATTATTACAGATTAGTGTTTCCTAATTTTATGAAATATCATGATAAATAATTTAAATAAATTAAGCTAGCTGTATAATGTTTTTAATTTTTTGAGAAATGTGAATTTTCATTTTCACTTTTAGAATTTTTGGAGAAATTTTGATTATCAATCAATCCAATGAATTATTAAAGATTAGATTTTCCTGATTTTATGGAATATCGTAATAAATATATTAAGCTAAGTCTTGCATAGGCATTCTGGTTTAGCAATGTTTTTAATTTTTAGTGAAATGATAATTTTTGGAAAAAAATTGAATATTTAAAATGTATATGTAATATATATTAGGTATTTATAATAATACAATATATTGTTGTAGTCTTTTTATATACCTTAAATATCTTTATTTTTTGATTTTTAAAATATTTATCTTGCAATATTTAAGTAAAATAAAGACAAATATATTTAAATTATATTATTTATAGTAATTTAAATATAAAATATCTTAAAGAATGGTAAAATATCGATTATTTATTAAAACATTATGGTAGGTATATTATAACACATTATTCCTAAAATAACTTTTTATAATAACTTAATCCTAGTAAATTGGAATAAGCCTTTCTTGTTTATTTTTGTTTGAAATAATTTTTTGGTGAATAAAATCGATCAAGGACATAGTGACAGCTATTAATTGTAAGAGATGAAAATAATGGCACATTTTAAAATTACACAGAAAAAATTAATCAATAAAAAAAATATAAATTGAAAGATTTACACAAAAAATTCACACTGCTATAATTTTATATTCTTCAGTAACATGTTTAGCCCTTTTGGTGTGTTTATAAAATATCAAAAGCAGAACCACAAATGTACATTTTATTTATAAATATATTTTATTGGTAATAAAAAGTAAATTTAAATAAAAAAGTATTATTTTAAAATTATTACACAATATTATTAAGTTTAATTAATAATTTATGTAATTTACATTGTCATGAAAAACTTGTATTTATATGATGTTTTATGCTAAAATCTAAAGGGCTTGTTTTAATATTTTTTGACTTGATCGAGAATGAATTTTAATTTTATTATAAACCTTGAATTTTTTTGATTTCACTAATTCATTTTTTTTGAATTATGATGAAGTGTACAATTCCAATTTAATTTACTAATATTATTATAAAATATTTTCTTGAGAATAATAATATATTTGTAAAAAGAAACACATTTTTGGATTCGCTTTTGATATTTTATGTTCACATTGAAAAGGTTAAACAAAATTCTAAAGAATTGAAATTACTACAAAGTGAAATTTATTATGTGTTTTTAAATTTAAACCATACAGGTGAATTTCAGTCAATGTTTTAATAAATAAACATTCCGAATCGCTTTTCTATTTCTACATGATGTTTATGTAATAAGCAAGAGTAGTATAGTTTTCTAATGGTTAGATCCTTGGAAAGGTAATCTACAATCAATATTCTACTTGCGTTGCAAAAAGCAGACACAATCATTTTGCCTGTGAGAGGTATTTCGATTGTTTTTTCATGTAGGCGGTGAACTCGCACTCTTTCATTGTTTTTATTAATTCTTTGCTATAGGCTAAAAATAGTAAACCTATGTCTTAATATAGTCTCATAAAGCAAAAAATCAGATTACATATGTAAATGAACACGCTTCTAAATAACAGTTAGAAGCTGGGTTATCCACCACGAATAAAGTTTGACATAAGTACAAGTAAGATAATAAGAAAATGCCCTAAGCACATAATAATGCTTGAATCTTGATTTGTCAATGTGCCGTAACCACATCGACTCTATTTCAGTGATAGTAGTTGTAGACATTTCACTACGAGGATTATCTATAGTACTTTTCTTTGTCCACTTTATTATTATTATAAAGAACTATATGTACCTAAAATATTACTAAAGCTTTAAACATTGTTCCGGTTTTAAGTCCTATTTGTAAAGATATTTTACAGTTTTATTTGCTTTAAATTACTTTACATTAGAAAATCTCAAAAAATCTAGGAATTGACGGATGACTTTGTATATACACTTATGACAGTACACATAACCTCATAAAATAATGCTGTTCTCTTTAAGTCAAGCTGCTAAGTGTTTAGTTTAAAATAGAGCAGTTATTATAATATATTATATAATATAAATATGCGACAAAACCCCAATTTTAAATTGGTTTTGGTATTTTAATATTTGAATATTATAATATTTTGATTATTTGAAACAAATATTAAATAATTTAATATTTACTAAGATTATACGTGTGTATATTATTGTGTAATAATATTAAAAATTAACCGAAATGTTGTTGACGCACGAATCTTAAAAGAGTACGGGCCTCACTAATTGAGACGGGCAGTTTTGGTTTTGTGACGAGATTGTTCCCCATGAATATGTATCAATTTTTGAATATTAATTATTGCCATTTTGTTTGTCTGAGGTGTCGGTCGAATATTGTTTAACGGGATAAACGAGCTTTTAGAGCCGCAGAGACGTTAAATTTGAATACACCAACTCTTTTCGCTCGCCCTCGAAAAAATGTCAATTAAAATTAATATTTTCGCTCTGGAAAACAAAGGGATTTTATCTTTGTATATTTAGTAGCCACAGGGTGTATATTGGATTTTTTAAGCAAAAAATAATAAAAATATGATATATGTTATATATAGAACATGTATGTCATTAAAAAATCATGAAAAATTAATCATTATTTACTTTTTTGTGAATTTTAAATATACTATTTAAGGTAAGCAGGCAACCATCGAATAATATTTGCGTGTTTCAAATCATACATATACGACCATTAATTATGTCAGATATTTTATACTAAAAATAGATGTGATATTTAATTTTTAAATAAAATATTTATAACGTGACCGAAAGAAAAACGACGTGCTAATTAACAAAAATGAAAGATTGCTCACAGCGAACACGATTTTAATTCATTCGTCATCGAATACGCCCCTGCGATATATTTCCGCGATAAGGTAAAATAACGAAATAGAGAAACGTCGTGTGAAAATAATACATTCATTACCTAATTCTTTCTCGTGACATTTAAAAAATAAAACTCACTTTTAATTGATCGTTGAGGAGATTGAGTTCCTCTGCATCGGATTGAGTCGTTAGTTTTTCAGGGTTGGCGTGATTTATGCCATTCGCATGTGGCACGTTTAATTAACTATTGAGCTTAAGTAGTAATCGTGTTGGTTTAACTCCGATAAAAGTTCTACGTTTATTAGAAATTTATATGCCGAATAAATTTCATGCACACTTATTGGTTGATATATGATACGTACCAGCTAAAAACATATTCGAGAGTGAGATGAAAACTCGCGAAACGTGATGTATGTAGATGATATGGTAGATTTTCATCTATACAACCGGTCACGTAGGAGTGAAAAAAAATTGTGTTCCCCTTCGTTTTTATCCTGTGGTATAAATCTTTTTAAGAACACTGAATCGAATGCATCAGCCGATCTCAAGAGATAGAACAAAAGATTCCATTCGCCATTGTCATTACAGACGATACATTATTGATTATTTTATTAATAAATAAATAATTTTAGTATATTCAATAGCTCGATGTAAGATTATTAAAATCTTGAATTAATCATGATTGAGTAAAAAACATTTATATATTTTTTTTCTATAAATGTGTTCATAAAAAACCGGAGTAATGATAAGTATATCAAACGTATGTCCGTATCTTATGCTTTTGAGTTAATAGTAGACCCAAACTTAGCATCTCTTTCTAAATTATGAATAATGGATAGCTCTCGAACTGACTGTGTTACGCAAATAGAGTATAGGTTAAATTAAAATGTGTTTAAATATTAGGTAATCCCGAAATGAATGTACTTTTTAAATGAAACTTAAAAATCTGTTTAATGAATAAAAATAAACTTTCTTCAACATATCTTCTACTTCTTGGTATTTTTTTTTAAATTCATTAGTATAAAATGTTGGAGGTCATCAAGAGGCAATATTGTCATATGGAGACGCGCATTGTCGTGTTGTATAGTTATTTGATTTCTGTTAATTTTAAGAGAGAAATTTCCTGATTTTTCCCAAAACTATCTATCATTTATTTTTAGCTGTTTATTATAGTTATTACTTAATATTCTAAACAATAAATATAATAAAATACAGTGATAATTTAATAAAAATTACTATATCTTATTATATTAAAAACATATTGGCAGAATAGTGAATAAATTGTCGTTTAAGAGTAACTATTAGCTTATTTAAGAATAATTTTTTAATATTAAACTTCGGGCAAAATAATAGTTTTTTATATTTATTAATTAATATAAGCATTATGCTACCCATTATAAAACAAATTATACAAATATTTTTATTAAAATATTGCTGTTTATTTATCCCAGCTAGAACGGTTTCAAATTATTTTCGTATAAGCAATAATAAATTTTACATTTAACAAATTGACTCTTACGTACCTAAATTTACAGCCATCATTATAATTAAAATATATTTATTAGGTATGGCACAACTGTAGTAAAATATTTGCATCAAAACACGTTTTTACACTCTTTTTTTTACTCTAATAATTGACTTACTATTAACTGCAATATGCAAATATTTTTAGAGTACATATTTATAATAAATATTAAATTATTTAATAAGCCAATCATGAAATAATATGCAATACTAATTATATTATATTTTGAAACTGTCATATCTACAAAAAATATTTTTTGATATAGTGGATACTAAGGTACAAAAAATAGAGTAGTAGCTACGGATCCTTTATAACAATATATTCCCATCACACAAAGTTTGGTGACGTATTTAACCCCCGACTTGAAATAGCGTGGCATGCAAATATGGGGTTTGAACCCACACACTCCCTTTCCACCTTCGACAAGCATCAGAATATCACCCACTTCAGCACACCCTCCTTACGGCCCGACTACCCCCACACTCTTTGGCTGGGGTGGTATTGGCAGCTACCGAAGATAAGTTGAGCTTTTCTTCTTCTTCTCTCTTCGTTCTTTCGTTGAAAAAGTAACGCTACCCAATAGCCATCGAGGCGGTACTTTGAACCGAAGAAACGTATTAGGTGTTTCGCTAGCGATATTTTTCAATAAGTTGATTTATTGTTTTTTCTTTTCTCTCTTTTTCGCTTTCGTTCTCTCTTTCGGTGCAACTTAATATATATTTTTTGGCGAAAATATATACATACACCTATTATATGACAAATAAAAAAATTACAGTTTATGCTAGGGCCCGCTTGACACGTCAGACATAAAAAGGCATATGTTACATCAACATTGCGTTTGCAGTGTCTGTGAAAAAACCGTGGCGATTCTTCATCCTGTCAAGGGAGAGGATAGTTCAGTGATCTGTTAACACAATGACATTATTTTAAATTATTTATTGTAAATTGTAAATGACAGGCGTCAGCCTAATGCATAATTGCAGCATAAGCACAATTAACATCTTCAAATAAGTAGTGTTAGAAACTAGACTAATTTATCTCTAAATTAGTAATTTATGGTTTATTAAGTATTTTTGCAGCTTACAGTCTATGCACGAATTAATGATTACGATATTCATCCAGGAAATTCAAAGAATCTAGAAAAACATATTAAATGATAATTCTTTGGAATTATAAATATAGCATAATAATTGTTTGGAATTATAATTATAGTATTTTTTTGTTAAAAAGCTTCTCTGATGCGTCATAATGGCCATTATGCAAATAATAATGATAATACCATTTGCCATCTGATAAATAAAAATCAGTTATGGCGTACACCTAAAATAATAAGCACTATCTCATATATTTTTTTCATAGCTATCTCTGATAACATGCTTAGTAAGATCGTTGAGAAGCTGGATGGCTCGCGCAAGAGTACCGTTCTCAAGCGCTGACGCCTTGGTCGCAATGAGCAAGAATAAGGGGCGCGATAACAACTCTCTAGGACATTAAAGAATCAGCACCCCCCATTAATAAGCTACAAAAATTTTTCATTAAGTAGACTTTACGTGAATAATGCAATTGATTGTGTCCAAACGCTCCAAGCAAAATGGCACTAGGATACAAATACAGATTCGACCCGTACTTGCTCTTTTTGAGATAGGACATTCGTAGTTAATTCTCTTAAACACAGGGCGTACTTTTTTATACTTGCATTCCAGACAATGGAGCTATATTTGAGGATGCTACGAACTAGCGTATAGTACAGAATGCGAATCGCAAATAAGTGTCACGCGCTATGGTTTTGAATTGTAATAACTGTATTAGTTTACTACAAAAAAGCTATTTTTTAAATGCAAAAACTGTTTTAGTATGCCTTTAGCAATTTATAAACTTTAGAAATAATTAACTAAGGTATCAGAAAATCTGTACACGTTGGATGCCATCAAAGAAGTCAATAATCTTGTTTCTATAATATATTCACTAAATGCATTTTATTTTATGGCGATTATACTAAAAAATGTTATAATTCAATTTAAAAATAAAATGCCTTAAAAATATTTTTTAGACTTTATAGCTTTACTTTCTTGATATGCTTAGTAAAAGAGTATATTTAATAATGTATTATATATAAATTTGTAATATAATTTAAAGTTATTATTATCGATAAATGTATCTTTTTATATTAACCACTATTAATTAATTGCGCAATCATTTTTAATTTAATATCATTTTTATAGAGAATAAATATATAGATTTATTATTTAATATATTTTTAATATTGCTAGTAAAACTTTTATGCGCTGAAGTTATTTTTTAAAGGATTAGCTAAATTAGGGATGAAAGTAGAAAAGCAATCAAAATTTCTGAAACACAATAATATATATAAAAATAAAATTAAATTAACTGATTTTAGCACTTATTCAATAACATCACGCTTGTAGTATGGTGCGTTATAAAACAGGTTAAATAGGAAAGCTTTTCATGAACTTTACATAAATTTAACATTATAACAATATGCATTCATTTATATATTTTACGACAAAATGCCTATTTGGAAATAATTTGCCAATATTCGCAATAATAATGTCTAATTAAAAACGTTCTTGGTTGCCATGATAATAAGTACAAAATAAAAATGATTTTTTATTAACAAAAACAATATTAAGCTATAACTGCTAAAGCTACTTCATAATTAATTATTGTTGAGCCAAATACATTAGTGTCGCAACTTCAAGACGCCTATTTACCAGGACCACATCTTCTACACTAATGATCCTTTTTGCCTAATAAAGTATAAAGCGATGAAATAAAAGATTTTTTTAATAACGAACGTATGATATATGTACATATATGTTATACCGATAATATGTAATATAATTTATTTTATTAACTAAAAATTGCCAATTTAAAAACACTTTTCTGTTCCTAAATTTTATTTTCCAATAATGAAATGACATCTTGGGTAACAAATGGTCGAAACCGTAATAATGTATTGTAATTGGTGGATAAAATTATTGTTATTGCTTAACTTTTTGTTCGACGGGAGGGCTCTATTCGCATATCTGCTTAGCGTCAATAGGCGAATCCGAATATAAGAAGGTGATTATTATTCTTCTCGGAAATTGCTTCCAGGGGCCGCTTTTATTACGTCCAATAACAATAACAGCTTGTCATTGGGAAATGGGACGTTCTATTCTTTCTTCCTTCATCCCGCCCGCGCGATCGGCATCATTAATTTTTACAACGGCGCTGACTGGAATTAGATTTATTCAGGTGGGTGGATAAGCCGAAAGCGTTGAAAAATTACTAGAGTAAAAGAAATATTTTCAAGGAAAATTTATTTAATATATTGTATAATACAAATTGTGCAAAAATAAAACATCGCGTTTTAGTAAGATCTTATATCAAAGGGTCCACTCAGACTTGTCAAGTATTCTGTTTTAAAGTGAACGATATTTCATACCTTTGTTTCTTGTTTGTATTGTGAATAGTTATAAGAACATTTTCAACGAGTTGATATAATAACGACTTACAGTTAATTTAAAACTTAGCACAAAGAGAATTTGTAGTGCATGTTTATGAGTAGTAAATAATAGATTGGTATTTTTATTAAATATAGTTTTTATTGTAGAAAGACAATGAAATTTAATTGTAGTATCGCGCTCTATATGTGCTTAAAAAAGTGATGTAAAATATTAATACACATTGTAGGTGGTGTAAAAATCTGATTAATTTGAAGAGTAATAGGTAGATATCTAAGACAAAAAATCTAAAACAAGTTTCCTGTGTTTTGATTCGTCCAGATACAAATACTTATAAATCATGTCAGGTTTTTAACTTAGATCCAGAACTTCCCCTTTATTATCAACAAAAAGCCCTCGGATTATTTTTCATACATTTTATTTTGTTTAAGTATTTAATAATATTATTTTTGTGTTCACTAATGAATTGGTTTATGCACAGTGAAATTGCTTAAGCTTTATTACTGCATTTTGCTCAATCAATTAAACTCAAGTAAAAGCGATAACGAGTTATTAGTTTATTACCGTCATTTAGTAAAATATCTGGAAAAAATATCTTGATCATTTTAATTTACTTTTTTTAATTTATAACTATTAGCATTTTATTTATATTTGTATTTTTCTCTCAGTATTTTTTCAAAAGCGTTCTTCTTTTGCATATCTTAAACGAGTCAGTCACTATATTATCCAGAATTTGTTTCTTAGCAACAAATCTATTATGAGACGTGCCCTTTAATTCTAAGACACTAAAAAGGATAATAGATACGCATAAACTAATATAAAATAAGGCAAAACTGACAAATTTTAATTGTTTTAGAAGATTTAAAACGCTCTACTATTATATGTGTATATTTTTTAATATTTTTGACATCGATAAATGAGTTTTACGTTCATTCAAACATTTGACCATAAGTTATTTAAGCTTGAGGGCATTTAAAGTGCCTAATTTGTTCAATTGTTGCTCTTTCACTGTTAAGCGTCTTTTTTTATTTATTTAAAAGTATAAATCTTGCTTATAATCATACACAGACATCCAATAGCAAATTAATAAATATTATTAACAATTAATTAATAACAGCACGTAATCGAAAATAAAATAAATGACATCGACTGCGAAGGGTGCCAAGAAAGCTCGACAGGGTCGACTTGTCGCCGAGGCGAAGCTTTGAAATGACATTGATCATAATATCAGCGCCCCTGCCGGTGATAAATGAATCACGGCCAGGACTGTTTCACAATACAAGGGAGACACTTCTAACCGACCCCATATTTTGCCAGGGGGTGGATGGGTGGGAGGAGATACAAACTCCCAAATCACCGCCTCCTACGTTACGTGATTTCTTCCATCACGCATACATACATATAGACACGTTTCGAGGAAAATCTGCTACGGACGTAAAAAACAAGTCGGGGGTGACGGGCGATTTTTTTTCATATGTACTCGCTGGCCTTCGTTTACAGCGGCATTACACGCATAAAACATGTGTGTGCTTTGTTTGAATTCAATGATTAAAATATCTGGCGTGACTGTGAAACAAAGTCGAGTCATTTCGAATATGGAATGTTAGTATAGTAATTCATGTAGATGGGGATAGTATAATAATTAATGTTTGAACTAAGCCTGATTCATTAATATATATTACAATGACGTTTTTGCTTTGTTTTGTATGATTATTTAATGAGCGTTATAATAAGTAATTGAAATATGATCATAACACTCTGGATTTCTATATGCTTTAGTCACAGTTTAGTCACCCTGAAGACAGACGTATGAGTTGGGCTCACCATCAAGGCTCCGCCCTTGAAAGATAGAACCTTTAGATACTCAGCGCAAAAGATTGCATAACGGTCCCATAGTTCCCTTTTAGGAAGAAAGCCTGTTGTCAGGGATCTGTACTTGCCCTGCTGGGCTTGTGAGGAGTTTTAATCAGTCAATATTTAAGAGGTCACGTTAATGACCACTTAAACAACAAAAATATATGGCAGCTACTAGATTAACAGGGCGTCTTGCCCCCCACCCTCCCCAGTGGTTGCGCCTTATTAAAATAAAGATTTTTTCATTGTGCTTTAAAAATGTCACAACTACAGTACTTTTAGGTTCGCATTGCGTTTCATTGGTATAAAAGTAAATATTATTAATTCATTGATCACTGTAAATCTACAAATGGGATATAACGAAGTAACAATAAATACACACAAAAAAGTGCTGTGACGATATTAGACTAAAAAGCAGTAAAATTTATTTTTTCAATTGTTAACGACTGTATCATTGTTTACAATTATTACATCGACAAATAAAAAACGCTAGTAAGCCGTGCTTCGTCCGCGTCGTTCCACGGATAATTGCCTCTTGTGTTTTTCAAAGGGGCAAACAAAGTTTCCTAGCTCTAATATACAGGTCAATGTAGTCTATACCAAGTTTCAAAAAGCATTACTTAAGTTTGTCATGACAAACTTTTTTGAATGATTTTTAACTAATGAGTTATTTTGAATTACTTAAGTCACCCCAATCAGTATGTGAGCTAAGGTAAATATCATTCTTGTTAGAATTTTGCTTAATCTAAAGCACCCCAGATGTTCCTTCTTTTTTTAATCTTCATCAACGACATTTAAGTGGCAATTAAGAACTCGGAACATTTATTATATGTTGATGATCTGAAAAGGTGTCACAAATTCAGATTAATTGTCTCAATAAAAATACCTAAAGTCGCTGTGACTATCGACTACTTTTTAGAATTCCAAAATGTCACGTTATCACATTTCCCATATCTCATTTTAGCAGAATTACTTCTGTCGATGACATGGAAGTGACGTTCGAGCAGTGATGAAAATTTTCCATACACAGCGTCAAAGTTTGCGATAAGACGTCGATGATGCTCGGCTTCGGTATGCGGAGCGCGTGTCATTTTATTAATTCATTTTTGATTTGCGTTCTGTACGATATTCTAGTTTGTAGCATCTTTTAATATAAATCCGATTAAAGCAATGTAGCCCTTGTTGTTGCAGAGAATTATAATTTATTTTTTGAGATACCTCTATAAAAGTGAGTTTGAGTCGTATTCATATTTGTATTTAAGAGATTTTTTGATAGGAACGTTGAAATATATTTCATTGCATTCTTGAAGTGACGTTTACACATTGAATTACTTTTGGAAGTTGCTATGGCGTGGTGTCAAAAATCCTGAAAGGCGCGATCACGTCCCTTATTCTTGCCTGTCGTGGCCATGACGTCAGTGATTGGCAAACATAAAGATATTTACGGGGATAGCTATAAGAGATTGGAAAAAAATATGTGGGATGGTGTTCATCTATTTTAGATGTGTTTTATTTCATTTTAATGTTTAATGTTGTAGTTATTGTTTATATAATGGTTTTTATTGTGCACTGGAGAAACTTGTAAAAAAAATAATCAAACCCACAGCTTTATATTATCACTTCAGAACCTTGCAGAATAAACTTTAAAAACTACCCTTGATAAAATAAATATTTAATGTGTTTTACCTGTTTTGTTTTTATTTATGATTATTTCTAAAAATTATCATCTACTTTTTAGCTGATATTTTTCAGTATTATTTATTATTTATTTGAAAAGGTTATAAAGTATATCGCATTAAGATGCTGAAAAAATGTTAATTGCAATATTAATAACATTTTAAAATAAAGAGATATTAAAATCAAATTTTATTATTTAGATTTGCGGATTTATATAAATTAAAACTGTTCGATAATTTGCAGTTGATATAGGATATAGTTAACGTATTATCTCGTAAAATTTGATTCATTATTATTATATTAATATAAATAAATAAATATAAATTGTGACAACTAACATACAAATATTCGAATATTCGTTTTGGGAACTCTAGTGTGTATGTACCTCTAATCGATTCCGAGTCAGTGAGTGGTGGTGTGGGTAAAAAATGAACGGCGTTCCTTCGTAAGCAATGAAATTATAGAGAGATTTCAACCGAACCGGGCTGTGAAAGGAAAGTGTGTTGTCATGCTGGAAACAACCCTTCGCCCTTGCGCAAGCAATCACATACTTGTATTTCAAACATATTTACATTAATTATTGTTATCGCGCAACTTTGAACATTAACGTCATTAGACAGCGCCTTCTCCGACTCCTGTCAAAATACATTCCACTTTTATATTTCATACAATAGCATTCGCTCACATACACATAAAATACTTAACCCGCACTATAACATGATATAAAATTATATTAAGCAATATATATTTTGCTAATATGATGCTTAATTAACATGCTCTTTTATATAATTATTAAAAGAACAACAAAAAGAAGACAACTACATTTCATTACTATGGAAGATCAAATGTGTATATTTTAAATTAATTATCTATCAAGAGCAGTTCTAACATATCGTGTATGAATTTCATATATGAAAGTAAACATTCTGGCATTTTTTAATTAATACGATTAAAACGTCGCTCATGTCAAGCGCCAACGTTTGAAGTGTCGCCGAAATTTTTTCATGTTTTAATATTTTTCACGAGTAATTAATGATATTTTTTGGTTTTTCCTTGTGTGTATGTGTGTTTTTTGTGTTCAGCCAAAGTCGGGCGTGGCACCACTGATTTTGATTAAATTAATATTGCACAACAAAAAAGCTGCGCTGTGCGTGAGCAGCCTCCACCTTCTCCCCCAGGGCCAGGCAGGATTTATTTATTGTCAAACGTATTATGGAAAGTAGCCAGTCATCTCACTGCAATAACTGATTGTGTTTTGTTTTGGCCCGCTTCGGTGACAGCCCTGACGAGAAACGTTAACATGGGCGCCTCGTTCTATTTTAATACAATTTATAATTTATTTTAAATTTTTTTTGGAAATATAAGTTAGCCTTTTGTTTTATAAAATATTTTATTTATTGACTTTTTTGACAAAATAATGAAACATTACTTAAATAATATATTTAATGGTGAGGACAAGGATCATTGGAAAAATATTACTAGATTTTAATAAAGTTTTTATAATTGTGATAGAAACTGGAAAGTATATTTAGAGAGTAGGTAAACGTAAAAGAAATTACTTATATAATTCATTTTGTCGTTATAAACCATATATTACTGGTTTTTAACTATTTTTGTGTTTACATTTTGTCATTAGCAGTAATATAATAAAAATTAAAATAGAAAAAAAAATATAGGTAGATACTATTTAAAAGAAAAAAACTAAAAAGATTAGGTACTTTTAAAAGAAAAAATCTAAAAAGATTAGGTACTTTTAAAAGAAAAAAACTAAAAAGATTAGGTAGTTTTACAATTGAAGTAAAAAAAAACCCAATAGATTAGGTACTCTAATTATATTTAATTTAAATCTGAAACTATTAAAATGTGTCTATCTATATTTAATTTAATTCTGAAACTATATAAATGTATCTAAAAAAACTATCAATATGTGCTTTAGCAGTGTGAACTTATATTTAAATTAAAAAACGATTTACAAGGAGGATTAGGTGGTTATGCGAAATATTTTTGTGGTATATTATGGTATGAAAATGACAATGTTCTTTGATTGTAAGTATTTCTAGGCTATTATGTAGTTTTTAAAGATTAGTATAAAAAGGGCCTGCATACTATGATTAATTGTTTGTTTAAAGCGCACTTTTGTCTGAGGGTCACAATGGCAGCATGTTCTTTAGAGCATAATTCTTAAATATGTTTCTTTAACTATAGCTTGGATTCCAGATATAAACCTAGGTATTTACCACTAGATGTAACTGTCCTGTTTACTTTAAAGAGGCGGTGTCCACGTTTTGTAAATATAATTAACAAATAATCGCAGTCTTATATTTGTATATCAAACCGTCATACCATACCGTGTATATTTTTATATATAACATCAAAAGGATCGTTTTATTTTTCATATTAAAATAAGTACTAACATGCTTCGTCAACCTATTAAGTTGATTTGTTGTCGAATGGTTTTTATGAAAGACAAACTTTTCATTAATAATTTTATTATCCAGACATTCTTTTAAACGCAAAAGAATTATTTTACTAAATGACTGTAATAAACTGATACGGAAATAGCTAATTAGAAATAATGGTTTATCGCAGATTTTTTTATTTAATTTATTTTAATAATATAAATAATTTTATAATTTAAAATATTAAATATCATAAATTTTATTATCTTGTACACCTTTATTAGTTTAAAAGGGCTTTCAAAATATTAGTTACCTCGGGCCTTGCATTTTATCTGAAAAGCCCTGGGCTTATACTTTTTTAAATATATTTATTTCAATAATATAAATAATTATGCAAACATACTAATTATGTATACTATACATGTCACTGGTTTATAACTATCGTTCATGCTACAATTTAATAAGAATATCAAATAAAACGTTGGTGATTATAATTTAAAGAAAAAACTAAAAAAACCTTTTTACAATTACAAAATAAAAATATATGAATTAGATGATTTTAGTACATTTCAATTAAAAATTTAAACCATTGATATTTAAATTTAAAGTTGTGATCAGCATAGTCAACGATACACAAAATTAGTGGGTTAGTGTGATTTCGCAAAATATTTTTATATTATTTTCTTATTAGAAAATATGTGCTCTTTAATTATTTGTGTTTAAAAGCTAATATGCATTTTTTATGATTAGTATGAAAAGTTGTATTATAGATTATTTTTATAACTTAATTTTGAGTGACTTTCAATTGCAGATTAATTTAATTATAAGTAAATCTTGCAAACCAAAGCAAGCATGCTTCTTACAGAGAAAATTTAAAGCATGGTCGTTTGATCCATTTATAATATTTTGTATTAAAACAAAATTCAAAACTTTGGTAAATGTTTGAGTTTTGTAACAGTGAATTGTATTAAAATTGACTTGTTCTTCTAAAATATATTTTAACAATTATAATTGTAAAATATTAGTACGCCTTTGTCGAGACGCTCGCGTTGCTTTTGATAGATTCATTGCTTTTTGTCGAATGGCACAAGATTGGATAAGATAGGATAAAATTAAGCATTAGGGGTAATTTTGAACCGTAAAAAATCTCTACCCTTGCCGAAATACGTTCCGCAAATCTCCGCCATGTTCCCCCAAGTCATCATCATCATCATTACACATCGATCGACAATTTTATCGCATACGTTCACTAAATACTTTTGTGATTCAGCAACATACAAAAATTCCAAAAATCTTAATATAATTTTAATAATTAATTTAAAAATAAAAATAACATAAATATTATTGTGATAATTACTTTATAATTAAAAATTAGTTATTGAGCTCAGTTTATTTTTTGAAAATATTATTTTAAACTTTAAAAAATTTGGATTAAGATTTTGCACTAATTCAGATAATTTATCTGACAAAAATAAATCATTATCCCCTTCGTGGATATTTTATTTTTATGTATTAAAAAATCATACCTGATTCAATAAATTACGAATTGCTTGAACAAACGTGAAGTATAGTTAGAGAAAGTTTAGAAATTACATTTCTATTTATGATATTATTGTCATAGCATAAGATATTTATTTTTCTCTAAGAGGAATCAGGCGTAGTTCTCATGCTATATTTTACTTTAGACTTCACGATTCAGTTGGCAAAACGCCTTTCATTACTCGTTTTAGTTATGGTTGGGATAGCGGTGCATTTGTTGTGCGATAATTGTGCGTTTGTCGGGTTATCGCGAGTGGTTTATTGTGAAGTGACGGGGTTATTGCCGCCCCCGTGATGGTTTCGTGCCGAAGCACAATCCGTCATGTCGGCAAGGTGGAAGGGTGTAAGGCTTTGTATACGCAATCGCTGGATGAAAATACGGAAAAGACCCATTTTGTGTGTGTTTTTTCTTGCTTTCTTCGCCCGAAAGAAAATGCACAGAAATAAGCGCCACAAAGCGCGCACGCTCCGAGAATAAAAACATACATAGTAATAATACCCCTTGTTGAACGAGTGTCGCAATGTTTACCGTTATTATTATAATATTACAATCACTAATACGCCAGTTCTTTGAATAACAATTTTTTTTCAAAAGTATAACGTAATCTCATAAAAAATAAAACTGTCAATTAATAAATCTTAAATTTCCATAAATGGTTTTATAATGTTTAAGTATTCTAATATTTTAGTATATATATATGTATAATATGATTTTAAAATATCATCTTATAAGATATCATCTCAAATCAATTTTGTACGTTTTGTACATGATTTTTAACACTTATTAGCATATTAAAGTCATTGTCAAGTTAGCCTTACAAAAAATATCCTCTTCTATTGTTGCACTAAAAACTAATGATATGATTTTTACAGAATATTTTTTTAGATCTAATTTAAATAAATACACACTGGTTGTTTTAACACGCACAATAACAATTACCATTTTATTAATATTTACTGGCAAGTTTTAAAAACATTTATTTAACTGTTTTATTTGAGTCATCTAGAAGTGGTTAATTAGCCTGACAGAATTTTTCATAAATTACGTAGAACACTTATTAATTAATATCAGCAAGTCTTGTTTTGAATACAAGCTAAACGCTGACTTTTGATTATTTCTAACAGGATCATAGGCAGGATTTTTTATGATTTTTTATATAAGAGTATGTATCATTTCTCTTCTTATATGTTTTTCATTAGTTAAACATTTTTTTTTCAATTATACTGTCGATCTAATAATGCGTTAACCTTTTGCGCGGTATTGCCGTACATGTACGGTGGTCGATCTTTCAATGTTTTGAGGTACCCGGATAGCTGTATATACATACATATATAATTTAAGAAATAGTAAAAAAAAATATATTTATATCATATTATTAAAATTTGATTTAATATAAATGATTGATGTAGAAAAGATTACCAATAAATTATAGAGTACGAAGTAAATGAATGTAACAAAAAAATATTGAGAGCCTTTAAATTGCTATAAAAATTCCACAAAACCTGAATAATATATAAATTATATTGTAAATTAATCAACGAAATTTAATAATTAAAAATAATAATTCAAAAAAGTAGTAAAATAAATTAAGCAATAAAACGTTGAGAATCATTGATTTTTTCTTTATTTTACGAGAAATGCAATATAAAATATTACTACATAAAAAAATATGGAAAAATACGAAAATTAACTCTCTCCCATGTGTATTCTAACAAATTATAAAAAAAAGGTTAATAATATAGGTTAAAATTTTACTGAGATGAAATAGTCATAAAAAAATAAATAATTTTGCCTCGAGTTATATTTTAATATATAAGCCAGAGTATAACTATTTACAGCGAATGGATTCTAAGCATGCAGTTCTTTTATCAATAACTGTAAATCATTTTTTTTTTTTAATTCAAATATATGTTACTGTATAGTAACCTAAACAGGAACTTAGCGAATCTGTGCAATGAAACGCAGTTAATTGTAAAGGCATTAAAAATACAGATGATTGCAATAACGATATGTTTATTCCCTGAATCTCATTTGCAATATTACTTCCCTTGACTTGACTTAACTTGAGGTCACAAAATAGCTTACTGTGACAGGAATTGACTTGAACGATAAATGTTTTTCTCATGATTAATTCTGTGTCATAACTTACAAGCTGAGCATTCAAAAAAGACAAAAATCATTTATTATAAAGAGGCTAAGAATACGATATAACTGAGCCAAATAAAAAACTAGTTAAAGAGCGTTCCAAGCCTTCCAAAAGTCTTAAAAATTATTTATATTCCCTTCAGAAGCACCTTTTCCTATTGCGAATACTTATTTTAAATCAGAGTTACAGTAAGAATTAAATTTTACAAGAGGCATTAAAAAATACACACTAGCTTAGTTTTAATAATAATTATGCCACCCAGTTAACTGAGTATATATAATATAAGCGCATATACTAAACTTTAATTTTAAATTAGCTATAACATCCTCGCTATAAGTATATCTATGCTGACTATCGACAAATACTTCGAAAAGCAAGAAAACAGACGCTTCTCTTTTTACGTTTATCCTGTTCCATCAACCAAGTCCGAAATTACCAGTTTAACCTGATTTCCAAAACAATAGGATTATTTAGATGCAGGAAAAACTACAAGTAAATCAAGTATTTATAATAATTATCAAAATTAAGTAGACTGAAAAATCGTTATACAGTAATAACAATTTTTAATAAAATAAACATGCTCACTCTCGAATCAGGATGAAGTGATACACATTTTAAGAATTACTAAATAATGCGCTAACTGTTGGTTTAATATACACTATCTACATACGATGTATACACGTCTAGGTGAATAATAATGTTTTTGTATATTTCAATACCTCGAAATATGGTATTCACGTGCATGTAAATTTACATAAGACCGGTAATTGTACTAAATTGTCAAACCGATCTCTTTGACCGTGGCTCCGTCGTCGTCGGCCAGGTGAGTCAAAGTTTGGCCCGGGAGCCACCGTACGAGCTAATGTGTTTGTTTGCAAGTTGGATAGCAGAGCTCGTACGAAACGCCTCTTAATTACAAAATCGTGTTGACCCAAGTCGAACTTCCAAGATGGCCGTGGACATTTTACGCGCGCATGCGCACAACCAGAATGCAATTGAAATATAGAAATATAAATATGATCATGTGCTAATTAAATAATAAAAGTAATATATTATACTACAAAAAATGAATTTTTAAAGTATAAAAATAAAATTTTGCAATATAAAAAAAAATAAAAAGATTTCTGTGATATATATGAATATATTATAATATACAGTTTTTTACATTAATTCGCAAGCGTGTACAAAATTTCAGCTATAACGTAAAGGATATAAATGATTATATTAACCCTAAACACCTTGGCGGTTTTGCGCGTGTATATGTTTGTATGTGTGTGTGTTTATATATGGGGAGATCCTTCGTAGAAAATCTGAACGTGTCTTTGCATAACACTCCTTAAGATATTATTAGGTTTATTTAGGTTCCGTTTTGCCTATAGATACATTACTTAATGCTTCAATAAATCACAGGTTTAATGTAGCATAAACGATATTTCGCCGAAGCTTTGATATGGCCGTACATGTGAAAGCGTTATTTTTATTTAAACCCACGTATGTTTCTATTGGTCGAGGGTGAAATAAGTATAATATTATTAATGATTTTATAAAAACTGTTTTTAAAAATATAGAGCAATTTTAACACAAGAGAAAATTGTGAAATTTATTAAAATTAAATATTTTAATTAAATTTTATAAATTTATAATTATTTAAAAAAAGTATTTTTTAGTTTTTTAATTTAGTAGCATATATAGCAATCTATAAACAGGATTAAATTAATTAATAGTGTGAGTCGATTACGATAGATGACGTTAAATTTATATCTTAACCACTTAAATAAAAATATATTTTAGACATACTATATACTACTCATTGATATTAACAATATACATTTATTTAAGATATTTTTGTTAACATATTCGCCTAATTTATTTTTAATTTTGCTGTCTTATTAACTATGCAAATAATAATATATGTAAGGAAGTGTTTTTAAATTATATTTAAACCTTAGAAAAAAAAAATTGTGAAAAATATAGTTTGACTTATTAATTTAATAATTTATCCTAGCAAATAATGTTCAATATGTAAACTCAAACAATGCGGAAACTAAATTAAGAAATATTTGTAGATTAATTATATGTATACGCGGAATAAACATGCTTAGTCACTTTTATTGTATATTATGATTATTGATATTTTTGGAATCACGATTTTCAATGCTACATGAATTATTTGATTTGTTTATTTTATATGTAAATTTAAACTTTTGTTTTAAAAAAAATATTTACATATGTATCAGGCACGGACAGTGAGATACTTTCTCTCTCGATCGCTTGCATGTTTAGTTACGAGAGTGAGTGAGAGATAAGGGTATGCGGACCGCACGCTGTTATCTCTCGTAACTAAAGGGAAAGTATCTCAACGCCCGCGCCTGATATATATGTGTATATATACATACATACATACATGCGTGCATGTATGCTTAGGTGCGAGCTAGCATTGGTTAGAACAGTAAACACCTTATGAATAACTACAACGAATCTTTTCAGAATAAAAAAAATCCAAAGATTTATCTTGTATAAATGCATAAGCAAAATGTTTTATGGAACAAAGCATTTATTTTAATACACATATTTCTTAAAATAATTCCCTGTTAAATCACATTTTATATTTTACTCTGAATCGAGAATCTCTAAAATCCTATAAAAATCTTAGAGTAATAATATTTGCTTCTCTTAATTTGATCCTAATATTTTTATCTCAAAATTTCAGAATTTAAAAAAATATTTTTCGATTTCAAAAATTTATACTCTACAAAATCATGAAAATAACGATTTTCAATATATTATATAATATTATTTAAGATAAATTTATAAATTGCCGAGTATTTGCGAGTGACTATCACTTCGTTATATTTGTAGGATATTTACATAAAAATAATTTTTTTTTGGTATTTATGGGTATTTTTTTTTATATAAAATAATATACAAGAAACTCTTTGAAAAAATTCAAAAAGATGTTTAAAATTTAATTTTACATACCTTAATCAATAATAATAATAAAAATCAATAGAATTATAAAAACATACTAATAAATTCCTTCTGATAATCTAAAAAATAGCTAAAAAAGTAAATTTTTATAAGAAAGTAAATTCGTCGTTAATATATGACAAAAGTATCTAAGCATTTTTTTTCTTATTATAAACGAATATTTAGATGTGGAAAAACTATTTCTTGTAAAGTGATTGCATGAATATAGGATTTTTAACTATGTGTTATTTGAATACTTTTCTTATATAATTTAAAATATCAGATCTTGTTAGTTAATATCTGGAAGCAAAGTATAATAAAGGTGCAAAATTTTTTGTATAGTATAGTAATTATATAACTATGGCCTAATAGAAAATATTATTTATAAATGTATTGTAAAAGTGTAACATTTTATTTTTATTATCTTCAAAATTAATGTAATGATATCGTAACCCTTAATCTCATAATATTGCGTTGCATAAGATAGAGCTACAAACAATGAAATGTAAGAATTTGGAATACTTCTTTCACAGTAATTTAATATTTGAAATAAATATACAAGAAAATAATAATATCACTCGAGATATTTGTTAATCCTTTCTTGAAGAACAAAATTATAAAATGGTAATCTATTTTATTATTTTCCAACAAATCATAGCATTAAGAGCGCATATTTTCTTTGCTATCCAATCTCGGATTTCGCCAGCATTTAGCCCCAAATTCGCGCGAATGTTAGATAAGATAGTAACACGTTTCATCCACGTTGTTCGTTGATCCAATTAACCAGTGGCTGCATGTGTGTGTGGGTGGGTGTGAGACAAACGTGTACGTTTTCCCACGTGTGTACAGGTGTGCAGGCGGGATATATTGTATTATACTATAGGTATGCACGTATGGTAAGAAGGCATGGAAGGACGTGCCCCGACTTGGGATTCGTTTGATAGAAGTTTCGATATGTTTATGGTGGTCGGGCACCGCGTCGGTCACAAACACATCCATCTAATATTGCTTTTCGGATGATTTTATGGCCTCGCGGGCTTACTCTTCGCCATTACCAAATTATAGAGTAGGCGAGGCTCCGATTCCGCTGCCCCCAGTATCGAATCGAAAGGTATGCGCTTCGTTCACACCGGTGTGATGCATGAACAATATGGATTATTTATATATTTTATTTTAACAATTAACAGTAAATTCTACAAAATACTTCTCAGAATAGTCTCTTAGGCATGCGTTTGAGGAAACGACATAAACTCTATATACTACTTTATATTACGTTTATTCTGATTTTATGAAGTAAACTCTAAATTTAATACGCTAAAACTAATAAACAAAAGATAATATTATAGAAAAGTATTGCCAGAGTTACGAAACAAAAAGATTTAAAGAAATGCGTTTTTTTAATGTTATAGTTTAAAAGTTTTTGTAAATGTTATATTTAAGAGTATAGATAGTTGGTTCTTTTTCGCAAAACAGATGCTTTATTGTGCTAACGGCGCAAATATATATTGAAACATGTTTCTAATAATAATATTTTAATCATTTATATCTAAAAATGTGTTGTTCCTCGGAAAATAACATAAAAGTACTCACTGCACTGCCTGATGTATTCTTCTGTATGTAGTGCCTCTTTCAAACAAATTAACTCTTTAAGAAAAAGCGTCGTACTGAGTAATTTGCCGTGAAATGCCGTAAAAGTGATAAATAAAACAAATATGATTGTTATTTTGCGGTTTAATTTGTTATGTATTATTTTTTTGAAGTAAATAAATATTATTCAATACAATAAAATTGTAATTTCATATATTAATGTTTTAAGAAAAAGAAAAATCCATAATATTTTATAATGTATTATAAATTTAAATAGTTTAAATATAAAAATACTTTATAGTTTTTTCTTTAATGTACAAAATTAACCTGAAAACCTTTTTAATATTAAATATATACATGTTTTATATGTTAAAATTAGTATAAGCAACACGTATGTGTTGTTATAAATAATTATGTATTTAATCATAAAGCTTTGTTAACTAAAAATATCATGAAAATTTATATTTTAAATTTATTATCCTTAGCGTATCAATGAAGCTTCTTTATTTTAACAAACATTGTTTATATTTTTATATTGATTTCTAGTAGAAAATTTTAATTAAATTCGACCATAAATTAAAGTTGTAGGACCAACTACTTAAATAATTATATTATTATATGTATTTTATTAACATACTTGTATTTATAGATGTGAGGCGTATTAAAGATTATATAACTAAATATTAAATAAAATTTGTGTAAGTAAAAAAAAAATGAGGCAAATACAATTATTTTTGTTGATAAGGAACAATTTTTAACCTGGATAAATTATGAAGTGAATATACTAAGATGTTATCTTATTTTAATCTTTTTAAATAAGAGTTACAGGGAAAATTAAGGCTTAAAATAAAAATATATGTATATATTTTATGTAAATGTTTATTATTAGTAATTGTCACTATTGAGTTATTCTTTTACACAAGGAGATTTTTAAAACTAAAAAATTAGCAGAACAGGTCAGATTTATTTTTTATTTTTATGGTAATAAAAATTCTGTTGTCGTATGTAATTTTTATAGACAAAGATTGGTCTCTCATATGAAGTAAAAACAATATACAGATATTGATTCAGCTTTGAAAAAACCCTAAATATCTATGAAATTTTATTTCTGATTCTAATTATTTTATAATTTTATGCATTTTTTTTGCTTATTTTATTATTATTGATACTAAAATAGTAAATAAAAAAATCAATAGCAATTTAAAATGAGATGTAGATATTTTTTTCGCTGCACGGTCTATATTTTTTGAGGACTATAGGTTTATCTAGTTATGCTTTATCTCTAATTTTTTTTATTATCTGATTTTTTCATATTATTTTTGTATTATTTATAGTGTTTACAGGTTGTTTTAAAGATTTTTAATAAGTGTAAAATGATGGTAGAAAGTACCAATCTTTAATTAATAAAGATTTTCTAGATATAAGGATGAAAAGCCAGATTGCAAAAAAATATGGAAATAAATGTTATCAGTACTTTTCGACTATTCCAATATCCTATATTTTTTTCAAAGAAATTAAAATAAAAATTACATTATAATATCGCGACAACGAAATTAAAAATTGTATTCTTTAAAGAGCTTTTGTATATTTTTCCCATCACAAACCTTGTCTGTAAGTAAATTATTATTCGCCAAACTGGTAGTCCATTTTTTTAGTATGCTTAGTGCACTCTTGTATTTATTATTTTTGGTATTGTAACAAATACAAAATAACTGACAAATACAATACTTATTTTTTATTAGTAGTGGTTTTTACGTAACTATAGTTTATAAAAATATATTTAAGCTCACTGTTAGTGTGAACGTATCTTTACGTGTGCACGCTGACTGCATCTTTAAAATGTTGAGATGAATTTGTATGCGCGACCATTCTATACCCTCCTCCATCTTCGATCCTTGGAGGGTATGAAGATGAAGCCGACGATTTCGGTTCGATTTAATATAATCATAATGAAAGCAATGTTTCCTCTCGATTAACATTGAAAAAAATGTATGTAAAAAGATTTCGCGTAAAGGGAACATATTCAAAAATTGCGAAACGGCAGCATTAACAAGAACAAATATAATTATTTTCAAAATAAATAACAATTTGCAAGAATTTCGATATGGTCTTTTATATACGAAAGCACGTGATATATTAATATTCCTATAAATACGTTATTTCATAATTTAAATAATAATTATAAAACACACAGTAAAATTGATCGATATAAATATTACTAGGTATACATGTATAAAACAATAAAAAAATAATGTAAAGGAATTTTTTATGGTCCAGACTTCTTTATCGTTTAGTTCCGAGGCAATATAGATTTATGAAAAAAAATCATCATAATGTTTTAAATGAATACAAAGAGGGGCTCAGTCAATCGCCGTTGATCAATCGCCTTTTTTAAATCGTTTTACATGCCTCCAAAACTCGTTCTTATATTTATTGGAAATTGCTTGCGATTGATCGATTAAATTGTGATGAGCAAGCGTCCAATCGATACCTTTTTTTAATATTACGATTATGCGTTTGTATCGATACATATCATGCCTCAGGGCATGACTGTAGCTTGTACCCATACGAAAATATATTTTTGGACATGAACACATACACATTCGGATATAATTCTAATTCATGTTATTATTATTAATATAAAATATTACATGGCATTGAATATTTGTTTGCAGAAAGATAACAATATGCGATACTAATTTTATAAATCAATACAATATGCATAAAATTACCTGTGAATCAATTGCTTTTTATGGTGTATAATTTTACGACTATTATGGAGCAGTGGCTGAAAATCGATAAACTCGTGTACAGATGTGTGTGGAGTGAGGATGGGTGCCCACTTGGCCTCTCACTTATTTTTTTATTTTTTTTTTGTTATGAAGGAAGGATGACTGATGGGTGTTTGATTCATGAGAGCACATTTCAGAGCGGTTTTCTATATAAAATGTTTAATATCTTTTGAACGATGAGCTTTTTAATAACGACATGGCTTTAAAAGTTCTTGATTCCGAGTATTTTTTCAAAATAAATATTAATAATTATTACCGGAAGTAATATATTAAAATTAATTTTATTCATTAAAATATATAATTTTTTTTATTTGTCTTATCAATATAAAAATGTCAATACTTATGAAATATGAATATATTAAAGATATTGTATTGTACAATAAAAATCCCAAATCCGTATACTGAATAGTTAAACGCTGTAGTATTTGTATAAATATTTTTATAGCATTTATGTATGTATACATATATAATATTACTTGATAACATTTCAGTGAAGAATATAAATTCGATTTTAAAACCTTGCCGCGTTTAACGAAATTGCAAAGCTATTACAGCAAGGGTCTAAATGCTTTTCGGACTCTTGGTATTCCTCGAAACTGTCTGCTCGTGAATCAAGTATAATAATAAAAAAAAAATCATTTAATAAAGTCGGACGAGCTAGATGTGAGTCCGCGGGGTTAGCGTCTGTTAATAGCTTTTCTTTTAAATATAATTTCCATTGAAGGGCTGGTCGCGGTGCCCATATAAAGGGTAACCAGTAATTACAGCTCATCCTGTTGTGTGTTGGGCGAGAGAGATGGAACAAGAGTTAAACTCTTAGTGGTAATTTTTTCCGTATTCATTATTTGTAGATTGATGGCCGAGATATTTTCCCCAATTTGTTGGATGTGAAACGTTTCGATTTGATTTATTTGCGTCGGATGCGTCCATCGTTTTATTATTCAACGTTGATGTGTTCCATAATTAAAGTTACATGGATATAAATAAAATCGTATTTGTGTGTATGTAACGTTATATAAATTTTAAAATATGTCCATGATTTTTCTATTCCAATAATCTTTGGAATAGTTGTGTATGGAATATAAACATACACAACTATAATTCATATAGTAAACTAACATTATGAAAAAATACAAATAGATGTACTTTTTCTATGTACCTTTACAAGATACTTCTATAGTTAAGAAAACGTGAAATTTGCAATATTATGTAATTTTTATTCAATTAAAAATTATAAAACCATATATATCTCAAAGTTATTAGGGTAAATACTGAGTAAGTCACAATTTCTATTCTCGATCAAATGCGGTACATTTGGTTTGTTGTGTTCTTATCTCAAATAATAAATAATCAATTTTTGATGCATTTTTAAAATCCCTGTTATCAGTCTATTGCCATTACCCAAATGTATAATAGAAAGTAAAAAACAGTTGGCTCTTAAAAGTAAATAAACAATGAAAAAAAATGGGAATGAACTTTTAAGAAAAAAAATTTTCTATCTTTACTTTTGTGTCAATTTTATTTAATAATGTCATTTGATTCCTACAATTCACATATGCTATTAAAAATTCACATTTTTAATATACAAAAGCAATTTATCATAAAAAGCGTCATTTTTTACTGATTTTATTAAATTTAGTCATCAGTTTATTTATGTCGAAAATTAAGTTTTGCCAAGTGACTAAATATCAGATAAATCTACAAATTGAGTAATATAAATTAATATCTATTAAGTAGAAAAAATGTAAAAAATTAAATGCCAATTAATTTTTAGGTATATATATTTGTAATACAAATAAAAAGATTTTTATTATAAATTAATGTTTATAGTTTTTATTTAGTTCAATTGTATTGCACTTGCGCTATAATGTAACTATTTTAATTAGGAAATTTTTTTGGATAAAGTTATTTATTTGTGAGATTAAAAAAAACATAATAAACCAAATATTGATAACATAGAAGATTGATCAGTATTATTTTAATTAAAAAATTTTACGATACCAAAAAGATAATAGAAGGGTAATCTGAAAATTAACAACGCTTTTCCATTTAATATTTGTCATTTTGGAAGTGTAAGATTTTTATGGCATATGTGGATGATGTTGTGAGCAAAGTGACATTAAAAAGTTGATCTATTTTAAGATATGTGTATATAGTTTAATGGTTATATTTTTATTGCTTCGTATCTGTAATCTCTCAGTTATTTACAATACCTAAAATATTATACATCCTTATTTTTTGTAATCCATCAAACGGTGCTTTACTGTATGCACATGCACCGGATTGGCATACAACTGGCTAGACGGTGAGTCTCCCCAAAACGAACATAATGACGATTAAACGGTTAGGTCGTAGACTCTCATCAAGAAAACCCCTTATGCCGTTTTTATATTAATCAAAAATCGTTTCTTATTTTTTTTTGGTCATATTTAATCCACATTTGATACGGAGCAATTTTTTATACTTTGTAAATCGTCGTGATTAAATCCAACCCAGAGTGCCAACCCGCCGGGCCTTATTCGGGAAACCACTAACGATTGTAATATTTTTGTAATAACTATGATTGTGCCTCAAAGCGTAGCATTAAATCAAACAATTTGTATTCATATGCGCGAGTCGCTCCTTGAAGAGTGGGAGCGAAATTAAAATAAAATATACACACTGTAATAATGCAATAAGAAAGAATGAAACAGAAACAGTGTGAAAGAGAAATATACAGAAGAAGGAGAGACGAATCGCCTTCGAGTTCTGTGATTCAGGCATTGCACCATTACGTTGATTGGTTAAAGAAATGTTCGAATGCTCGTTCGATTTTCTTAGGATTTTTTTTTATTATTCATCTCTTCGCATTCCTTTTGAACGCCATTGTTTCGACTTACGTTACACAGTGCGTGTATGTGTGGAAATTATCAGATTATTTACGATCGGAATATGATAATTCGTCAAGAATCGGACGGCGGTTAAACGTTAACCGCGATTAAGTTCGATATGAATATTTCATTGGTGATTTTGATGAATGTTACTCGATTTATTTGTAACAGTATTGTAGATTTATATGTATATAGAATAATTGGTCTGATTTTCTAAAGTGAAAGATGGACCTTTTAAAATATATATATATATATATTAAAAAAAATATTAACGTGTTTTTTTCGCGCTCATCTTTTTTTAACGAGTCTCTATATTTCGCCAAGATTGTCCCAGCATCATCAGGAGTTTTCACATTTTTTTTAAGAACACAATTTTTTACATCGCGCAGGGAAGGATTTTTTATTGCACTTTTTTTATTGGTTTTAATGTTAAAAACACGTTAGTTTGAATATTATTACCCTCACTGTTTCGCGGATAGTAACATACTGAAAATTTTTTAATCGATCGCTTGTCGTATTGGTATAAATTTTTTCGATCGTTTAAAACTATTGTAACTGTTATTATTAATACAGCACGTTACTATTATTATTATAAAATTGTTTATTTTTTACTCTATATTAAATTTAAAAAAAATATATTTCTGTGTTTTTATCGCGTTCAAATTTTTTAATGAGTCAATGTATTTCGTCAAGATTGTCCCAGCATCACCAGGAGTTTCCACATTTTTTTTAGAGTACACTTTTTTTACATCGCGCAGGGAAGGATTTTCTATTCGCACTTTTTTTTATTGATTTTAATGTTAAAAACACATTAGTTTGAATATTATTACCCTCACTGATTCTTTTTTTTCTATATGCTCCTATCCGCTGAACAGTCCTAAACTAAATCTTGATTTTGAGTCGAAAGTAATTTTATTTTTGCTTAAACAATGAATTATACGATTAGTGTTAATAGTTTTTTACTTACTAATTAATAAATAAAGTTTACCGTTTTCTAAAAATAAAAAAATATTTTTTTGTAATAAATATAATAAAAATATGTAGCGTAGACAAGTTTTATAGCCCTTATTTTTTATTATATTTAAATGGCAATGTCTAGTTAAAACCAGGTTAAAGCTTCAAATGTAACGTAGATTCTTGGGCTTTAAAGATTTTTATCTCATGCTTGATAAGTAAATATACTAATTATATTTATTTTTAATTAGATGTGTATTTAACAAAGTTGGGCAATTGAATGGTATTATATTGGCCGTGTGAACAGTAATTAAATCAAATTAAAACGTTATTTATTAAAATCATTACAACGAATTAAAATATGTTTTAAAATCTATTTAGACATTAAATGATAATTTTATGCATTATGCATTGTTTATTATAAGCACATATTTAATTTATTTGCTATTATTTCAAAGAAGCTTAAATTTTACGTTTTCTCCAATTTTCTTTAGCTTAATTATATGGTGAAGTGTCTATAAAATTATACTTTTAATCAAAAATTTAATACGATTTCATACGTTGTATTGAGATTACAAGACATTTGACGTTCGTGAGAATATATATTTTATATTTATACATAAAAAATGCATATCAAAGAAAAGTAGACTTGGCGCGAATAGTTTCGATCTTCGCCCGTGGCGGTTGTGTGAAAAAATAATGAAGTATAAGAAGAATGTTAAATTAGGTCTTTCCCATGGTGAGCACACTCAGTTAGCGATTAAATTATAATTGTGTATTGTTCCCGGGTCGGTTGTATCGAACTTTGCGCCGGCATGAATGTGCTTACTTTATATTAGACTTCCGATCGAGCTTTGTAAAGCTTGCGAGATGACTGCAACTTCTGGCCGAACGAACGGATAAAAGCTTCCGAGGATGTAGAGATACACTCTCAGATAATAAACGTACAATTTTATAGCTCGGAGTTGCAATATAATGGTTAAAACAAAAAAATACATATCGACACACAGAACAAAGTAAATTAATCTGATTTAAAAAATCTTACGTGTCGAAGATGTTTAATACTTCTCTTTAAATTTACGTGGTATTTGTTATCATTTCATTAATAATTAGATCATGTCTCAAAACATAAGTAGAATAAATAAACAAAGAAAAATATGGTTTATTCATATGACATAATTCAATTACTATTATTGTTTATGAACCACTGGAATGTTGTTATATTTTTTACATTTTATACATATAAATGTTTTTAACATTATGAATAAATTATTTTTATTAAATTTGCAACTAATTTATTGCGTGTTCTAAAAATATTTTATTAAAATTTAGTTTGAAAAAATAATCTTTCTTATGAATTTTATTGAAAAAGGTATAAAAATAGCAAATAAACTATCGTTACTATATATATATATATATATATATATATATATATATATATATATATATATATATATATATATATATATATATATATATATATATATATATATCAAAAAAGATATAATATTTCTTATAAATATCAATTGCCCTAATAACCTAAGCTTATTTAGTGAAAACATAAACTGACTTAAAAAGTATTATTTATATTATAAGTTGAATTTAAAAATATTTTATACAATCTATACAATAAATATATAAAAAGTATACTAATCTACTCGTATATAAAGTGTACTATATAGTGGCTAATCACTCACGAGTCGATATTTGAGAAGCGTTGTATTATAATTCGTTTACATTTTCGATTACTTTGCTCTAACTAAAATTAGAGCATGCATGTGAGTCTACGGTCGATAGATTGGAACGAAAGATACAAGAAGGGCTGTCTGTGAATCATATTTTTTATCTAATAAATATCACATATATTATAACGTTATTACTAATTTATGATAAGTAATATCCATCAAAGTCTCATACCCAATAATAACCTGCAATTAATCATAAATATATAGTTTTGATGAAACGAATAGAATAATTATTAGATTGTATTAATTGGCTAATAATTGGAGGTGAAAGTTTTGTGTGTATATTGTATTATATACATATATAAATATAAAACGGGCGTCCAGCCCTAGATGACCCGACACTTTTAACCCTTTTATTGAGAGGAAGGGTGTGAAAACTCCCGCTGGTACGTTACCATTTTGATTATTGGATTTTAATGAAAGCGATGAGTGTCCGGACACTTTCGCATGTCAAAATGCATTTCGTACGCATCTGATAAGGTTATTGGTATTTTTTTATATATGTGAAATTGGTGTTGATTGATTGAACATTTTATAATTGACTTTCGCTTTATTAGGAAAGCTCTTATACAAAAGCGATTTGGGCTGGCAATAATTGTTATAGGTTAAATCTAGAACTAATAATTGAGATATATTTAGCTTTAAATATATTTAATGTACACTATTTATATAAACTTTTTCTTAAAAACAAGATGCTTAGTGAAAGAAAAGCCTTGAGTTATATGATTAATATTAAAGACAATAACTAAATAATCTCGAATAAGCAACTTATAACATAAAAAATATTTATGATATAATCTACATAAATATACATTTATATGCGTAAATACTCTAATAGCTGCTGATGTAATTCAACTTTTTTAGTAATAAAATATACTAAGTATAGCGAAATATTTTTGGGTGTTACACCTTTTTATTTTCCGCAGTAAAATGATCATATCGTGAAACTTTAAGACGTTATTACTGTTTCATTATTAATAAATTGAGGTATATTTTGTCTTTTGCATTGTGAAAAGCTAAGGTTTGCAATTATCCAATTTGAATAAAATAAAATTTTGTAGGTAAATTTTTTTATTTATATTTAACTCATTAATTATCAATAAAACCTTTAGTTATGATTTTATTTAATTCACCCGTAGAAAAAAGTCAATATCGTTGAGCTTAACCTTTAATTGATTGTTGACATTTACAAGTTAATAGTTTTCACTTTTGTTAAACCTGTAAAAATATCATTACACATTTTGTTTTTAAACTTTTGTCAGATTTGTTTAAAATTTATGTGGCTTTTTCTAATGCGTAGATGTGGTTATATTTTATTTTATTTTTTTATTTTCGAATTGGTTTTTATAAGAATTGTTTTTTTTTGGCTTTTTAGTATTTTATAAATTTAGGGCTTTGCTATATTTAAAAATCGATTGTGTGATAAAAATTTACGTGTTAGTGTTTTATTGCTAATTCGATTCGTCATTTGCATTACCAAATAAAATAATTCGATGTTAATAAAAATGTTATATTTATATTTGCGTTACAAAATGGATCGTAATTTATTTTAGTTATTTAACTTAGAATTATATAATTGCTTATATAAATTATAGCTCATTATATTGATAATAATCGTCATCATTTCCGTCAAAATTAGAATTTAAACCCATGTCTCTTTGTTTCTGCATAAGCCCTGCGACACATTTAATACCGTTGTTTCGCAAATTGTTCCAATTGACGTTGATGAACAAACGTTCTACTACTACATAATACATACAGTATGATAATATATTACAAGTAAGAGTGAACGAGTGGGGTGGGTGGGCATTAAGGGCTATCTTAGGTTGTGGCCGTCGGGTTGTTTGGTCACATGATCCCCGATCGGGGGCCCCGGGGTTTGGGTCTCTCTCTCTCTCTCTTCAGGCCACATCCGCCCAGGGACCCCCCGAGAATTATTAACTAAGATTTGCTCCGGGGCGCGCAGCACCGGTTAGTTTGTTTTATCCCCTCAGATTTGAACCGGATGCGACGGTTAGGACTGGCATTAGGTAGCCTTGTTTAACCGAATCGGTTTCAACAGATTCGGCGGAAATTAACTCGGCCCTAATATATGTAAATACACGAGTACTATATATGTATGTATGTACATCTTTGTTTGGGGATTGCTCGGTCTCTGGCCGGTGGAAAACTTTTGTTTTCTTATATCTAACGTGTGTACATCTGTGCTGGAAACTTTGCAATGAAAACACCAAAGCGTATTGAATATGCATGCTGGTGGAAAGTTTTGGAGTAAATATCCTAAAACACGAATAAGCAATTACTAGAATTTGTTATTAACAAAGTTGATTATTAATTGATAAAAAAATCTAGATATGGATACTAACAATGGAGTAAGAATTATGTGATTAATTGTAAATAAATTCATTTTTATAGAGAAGTTTTATACATTTTCATAATTATAAGTTCTTATAAATATAAATAAAAATATTTAAAAAAAAATCGCTTTTTGCGGCTGTATAGTTTTAAAAAAAAGTATTGCATAAGGATCTATTAAAACATTTATATTGTTCTAAAAGTTATAATATTAAATGTAAAGAATTCTTTCTCAAGAAAAATTGAATTTTATAAATATTACAATATTTTTAGTAACGTAATTTTTTCAATGATAAAATTAAACTCTGCTATACTAATAAACATATAATATTTACATTTTAATTTTAAACAGACTTTTGTGAAGCAGCTAGAATATTATTGATTTTTTAAGAGATAAAGACTATATACAAATTATTTTTCATGTAAAAGAATACGGCAATTTCTCTTGCAGATAAATAAAATTAATATGATATTATCAAAAAACTTAAATTGAAATTATCGGGCATGAAATTAATTAAGCATTATTAGGGTTTTACTAAAGCTTAATGTATTCGAAACGACTGGAGAAAGAAGTGAAAATTTACAATCCAAGGATTCTTTGTCTATTATTATGCCTAAAAAAAATATTTAAAAATAGAAAAATCTACACCCTGATTTTTCCTTCGTGTCTAGAACTAAAAATTGACACTTATTGACAACTGTAATAATGGCACTCGTAATTTTATGTCAGTAATACTATGTAGTATCTGTGAATATTGGCCTTAATTCATTTCAGAATTATAGACGATGGCAATCATTTTATTGCTGATTTCTTTCATGGATAAAACTGATATTTTATTAACCTTTTGAGTAGTGAGTTAAATTATACACATTTGTTTATTAATAATACATCTGGGAACCAATAAATTTTACGCATTATTTTCATAATTATTTTTGTTGTTATTTATTTATTATTATTTTATATTGCATTTATGATAAAATTTAGAAAAAATTCGATGATTTTCAACGTGTTATTGGTTTGATTTAATTTACTTCTTTTTTCATTAGAATGTTTTAATAATTTATTTAAGCGCTTTTCTATTATTAAATTTCGTTAATTTATTTTACATATTTTTTATATAATATTCGGCTTTCGTGAATTTTTTATATTAATTCAGAGGCTCTAAATATTTTATTATATAAATATTTTTTGTTAGGCTCTTTTATTTCGTACTCTTTAATTCATTGATATTATTTTCTATAAAAATCATTTACATTAAATCAAATTGTTTTTTTTAATTATTTAATTTTTTATTTCTTATATGTAAATATATCACTTTCTTGGGTACCTCAAAACAGTGAAAAATCAATCGCCGTACATGTACGGCGATACCACTCAAAGAGTTAAAACATAACCCAGAGCCCAATTATTGTTGCGTAGCAAATGTTTTAAAATATTGTTTGACAAAAAAAACATTTAAAAACTGGGTATACCACCTTTAAATGAAAATCACTCAGCAATACCTTAATTCCATAATTCTAAAAAACTATAAAATCACAATATTGAATATTTTTCTGTGAAAAGATACATACATTCTAAGATCTTACTTTTGAGTTACAGTAATAAATTAATGTGAATCATGCTGATTTTTTCAATGTTGGCATTTATGGAGTATGTAATGAAAATCTGTTACAAAGAGGTAAACATATATAAATTTTCCCTCTTTTGAAAAGTTTTGGTAGTGATTTATAAGACTTAACTCATCTTGAATGAATGTCTAATATATCATCATTGATAATTAATAACATGTTATGCAAATATGTAACATTATGTATATAGTATGTATGCGTTTGATGGTTACGTAATTTAAATATAGCTGGACCCGTGTAGGTAAGTTGAAAAGCATCCGTTCGGTTCAGTAGTTATGTGGAGGGTTGAGCAAACATCTCCAAGACACGACAAACATACGCGAGTCCTTTCCGAGTAAGATGAATAACTTCGTACGCTACTGACAAACGTAAAGCATTATCAAAATTCCTTGTGAGACCTCAAAATTACTGGCAAATAGCAGGGCAGGGGCGGCCCGCCGCACAGGAATCAAAAGGACCAAGTTATGCTTTGATTGTCCTTTCCGGGAAGTCACCACACGCGTCTTCATCGCCCCGGCCTCCCCTAGGACTTTGGGTTTTCTATCAACGCATATCAAGGACTCGCCTCATAAGCATAGATTTTGATAAATCTCAATTTTAGTACGAAATGTATATGAAAAGAAAATTGGGACGTTTATTTGGCTCTTAAGGAAATTAAGCATCAAACTTTTTTCCTCCTAATAAATCAATGGATTTATTGGGTCAATATATCACGTTACATTTTTGTCAGAAGGCGTTTGTATAAATCTTAATCTGATGTAGTACAGTTATTTTAGGGAAAGGAGTGGTCGAATCAAGCTCTGAACAAATAACTAACAATATATTTCTTAAATATAATTTATAAACCCTAATAGATCATTGGGTGTGAATTAACTTAGATTAACAAAACACAAATGACCTATATACAAAATAAAACTATGGTTCATGTTTTTTTATGGTTGTTTATAAGAAAGTCATTAGCTATCAGTCATTAGCTACACCAACGCTAATGCACAGCTTATTTATTGTAATGCACATACATATATTCGTTTCAATGCACATTAAAAATGAAATGTTTCGTAATCTTATATTTTTTATTAAACATGAATATTTTAAATATATGCTCATTTTATTATTATTCTATTGGACAAACAATTTGTTTTATGGTACAATTATCATATATATTGCTAATTTAAATTGCACTCTTTTAAATAGTAGTGCATTTAAAAAAATACAAATTTGAGTCTGCTGCCGGGTCTTTCGTTACAAACTGCGCTAATCTGACCTTATGTATATATAAAAATGCATATATTTTGACATATGTATATATACAGTATTATATATTTAAAAATACTTTTTATTGCAAAATAAAAACAATGAAACGCTGTGTTTGCAATAATATTAAATATGATTTTTAGAAGCAAGTTTTTACTTGTAATATGCGTCATTTTATTTTTTTTTAGTTTTTTTATCGTTATGAATTAAAGGTATCCTGTATTTTTAATATATGCATTAAAATTTATATCAGCATCTAAATTAAGTATAATTTCTTAATATGAATCAAATAAATTAGGAGCTTAATTTTAATGATAGCTATGCAAAATATGATACATGCGATTTTAGGGTAGATCTATTTTTATTATATAATCATTCAAAAGTAATTATATAATAATTATTATTATTATGCAAAATTACTTCTCACGCATTTTTAATGGCATTTACCGACAATCTAGAATTAGCTCGTTGAATATAAAAAATAGAACCGTATTATAATATTTACATACAAATTACAATATATTAAACTTGAGCCAATGTGCATTACAAAATTAACCAAGAACTGGATTATTTATAGTAGTAATTATACAAAATAATTATTGACTACCATAATCTTACATGCAATACAACGCTCTACTGAACTTTAAAATGCACCCACTTTTCTATAAAATATTATTGTGCAATTTAAATTATTTTAATATTTTCTTGTCCTATATATGACAGGAAATTTTGAGAAAAATTAGGCATATCATAATTTGAAATTTATAACACGTACATAATAAGTAAAAATCATATTATTATGTAGTATTATAATATATATTCACAGCCATTACTCGGTCCGTGAAAAGCGAATACGAAACAATTCGAGCCTAATTACAGTGATCGTTGACACTGCTGATTTATTATAACAATTAAGCGTAATAGTATACATAGCATATAATATTTTTCGGTTATGGAGCGCTCACACATACGTGTGTTTCAGTTAACTTTTTAATTTGATCCGTATCTGATTTAGATTAACCCTGTGGGCCGGACATTCATACACACACACTGGCATACACTTTCTGGTGGAGAGAATTGTAGTAGCATTCGTGACGGCCAAATCTCCTGCACTATATTTCATTTTTCCCAGAAAACAAATAACCAATTTGTGGCCGGCGCACACGAAACGGGTCGTGCGGCCCATAAATTCACATTTTCCGATAAATAATCGACATAGTCGTATGGCACGCGAATCGCGCGGCCGATAATGCGCGGTGTGTTCTCTCATTAAAATAAATTCACGTCCGATAATACACAACGAACGACTCGTTATAACGCATCCCGAGGGGTTGAGAGGGCGGATTTGGCAAAATAGGGAAAATGAGAACATTTTAACGCAGCTGTAATTTTTCATTTTTCTTTAAAGTTCCCTGTTAGACTGTATTTGCAAACGCATTCATATAATACAAATTTAAGATGTATTGCTATTAAAATAGCTTTACTTGAACTCTTCTGTGTATTGATAGATTTCTGTATATGAGCTTTTATTAAATTGCAGTTTTTAGATGCAGGAAGATGCATGGTAGGAAGGTGGTGGGCCGAGAGGAGACATCGCTACGGGTTTAACGCTCTGCTGCTTGTTCGTGGGCTAATTAAATTCTGGACTAATCTCTCTCAACTTGTAATTTGATTATAAACTCGTAAGATACCGCCTCAACACCTATGAGAATGCTGCAGATCTTTCTCGTCTCTGACGTCTCTTGCGTTTGCTGAGTGCCTGAGATACTGCGCTGCGATGCATGTATGAGGATTCGCAATTATTGGATTTTCACCTGCGAAAATCCAATAATTGCGAAACGTTTTATATATATAAGAATTAATAGCTTTAAATATATAAATTACATAAAACTCCTACTATCTTGTCTATATATATCCGCAGAAAAATGCAGATATACAGAAATATAATTGGATTGACTTATGTGTATTCATTTTTATGTTCCGTCTTTGTGAAATTTGTTTTAAAATAAACGAAAGAAAAAGATTTCTAGATGAACTTCTGAAAAATGCGTATGACGTACCCAATTTTCACAATTACTTGTGTAGTTCAACTAGGTTTACATATATTCAAACTCATTCTCTATTCCTCTTATTATTACAAATTTATTTCAATGCTTACTCACATATAATATTATTAGCTTCTTGTCTTCACGTATTGCAGTAGCACATAACAGCAAATAAAAGTAAATAAAATACCGATTCGTTCTTTAATATTAAATGTAAAATTATTTAAAATTTAAAATTTATACTCTTGATACTTTTTATTGTTAACATAGTAATGTGTATTAATTATTTGTACTATATATTTTTTTCTATATAATTTTACAATAATATTTGCATATTTTATTGTTTATTATTCGATATTAGAATAGTTCGAAGTAAAGATTATTTAGAAACTCTTTTCGCTACGTAATTTGAATATTTGTCTAACTATTCATAAAGCGTTATATTTATAATGAAATATTAAAAAAAAAAGTTTATAAGTGAATATTGCGCTAACTCTAAAAACAGAGTTCTACAACGCATGTAGTAGACTTACCCCCAGCATATATAGATCATTGTGTGCTTTTTGATGTGAGTCTTTAAGTTATTTATTCTAGCCACGTTCTAGCTTAAAGTCGACAAACAAGCAATCGTATACAAAACAATAAAAAAAACTGTGTTTAATTGCCGAAATTCCAGAAATGACTAATATTTCATAAGTTAATATTACTTTTTCGATGATTAATCACGATTTTTTATCTCTTTTAAATTAATATAAATAAAGTTTAATTTTCAGTATATTTAAAGTAATGCATTACGGTAATATTTTTGAGTTGAAGTTGCTGCAATCATTTCTAGTATTAAACTCCACATCAACAGCAACAAATAAGTCTTTTTGCCAGCAAAACTATTTCAAATACAGCTTCTAACTTTAAATTTTTTAAAATATATATTTAATAGCCTTGATACTTTTATTGTTACATAAATAAATATGTATTTATTATTTTAATTGAATTTTTAGAATATTTAGAAATTCTTTTAGCTACGCTCTCCAACTACCTGATCTGTAACTGCTTTAAAAATCGTTATTTTAAATATTTTAATAATATATTTAATTTACATTATTAACTATTTTTTTATTATTGTTTAAATAGTGCTTAAACCATTTAATCAAATTATAAAACATATATATAAAAGGAAAATATGCTTTTGAAAATGTAGAAACACAAATCAATCATTTATTTTCAATATTCTGTAGAATTTGATACTATAAATTATATGACTGAATTTGTAATTCTACTTTTTCGTTTATGTTTCTAAGCCAACGATTCACCACGTCTTAAATATATTTTTTTGGTGAAAGTATCTTGTGTATTAGTCCCATTTCTTCGCATTTTCTTTTAGTAATTACGCTTAATTTACATATGACAACTGGCATTTTCCAATGAATCGATAAAGCAATCGTTGTAGATAAGTAATATTTATTTAATTTACATTACAAAAAATAAACTTTAAAGACTATTGTTAGTTGAAAAAAATGTGCCTTAATATATATTGTCCCTAATTGTACTATTTATTATATTTTTTTGTAAAACATTTTTTACACATATTTTACACTGCGAAAAATAAAACTAAAAATAAAACTAAAAATACACGAAAAAGTATGAGACATTCATATTAACAAATTATTAATTATGAGATTAAATATTTATTTTTAATTAAATAAATGTTTAACCTATTACGTTCATTACTTTTTCAGTTAACCTAACCACCCCAGTTAGACTTTCATAATTGAACGCCGACGTCCAGCCATTAGGCAATTATTAAATTAATAATGACGCGCGTTCGATCGCTTATCGACATTAACAATTCAAGCGCATTTAATATATTCACATGTACTCCCTTTTATATATTGTTATAAAATTATTTAATAACACAAAATTTTACGTGTGTTTATAATAGTGTCCGCGTTTTGATCTTCGAGCCCCTAATGAATTTTTAATTTTCACGGTACATCCGGTGCTGGGGTACGGAAACCTATCAATAATAAAATTAAATTAACATCCAATGTATTTTTCACATTGTCCTTAGAGAGTGTTTGCGCCCGAAAGGCAGGTGTTGTGAGTTATATAGAGGTCCTGTATTTTCACAGGTTGCGCTGCGATTAGCTACCACAATGGATGTAAAAATGGGACCGCAAACGGTGCCAACGGACAAAGGGACTGTTTTCGGCCTTGTATTGTTCGATATAATTTTTTTTCGGCAGTAGAAAACAATATAGAGGTGAGATGATGAATGGTGCGTGTGGTGACTTGTCGTAGGTGGTGTGTGTATTTGTGATGACAGCTCCAAATGGTATGTTTCTAGCCAATTGATATATCGGTTTTGACTACCGGTTTTTGTATTTATTCTGCATGTATATATATTTTTAACAAAAAAGTGTATTAATCAGCCTGGTGAATATTGGAAAGAATAAATCATTTGATCACAATGTGAATATAACAATAGAAACTGAGAGTTAACGATGGATAATTTTTAATAATATTTGATTTTAAATATAAATTATGACTTTTAATAGTATATACTTTTATATATTCATATTTGTAATTATTTGATAATTTAAAATAGCAGCAAGTTTCCGTTCAATGTGTGATAGTACAATATTGAAATAAATTAATTCTATAGGAAAATTATTGGTAATTATTAATTTTTCATTAGCTCTTAAAATGTATTTAATAATTATTTAATTTATATCTTTAATTAATTATAAAATAAAACGAAATATTTATTGTAAGTCTAATTTAAAATTAGTGGATAATTTAATGAATGCTTACTGTTACATAAAAAAATCATTGACAAATCTAAACATGCATCATAGAATATAACTGTGAATTTATTGAGTATTTATCTACCTTTAGTGCTTGAAATTGCTTTATTATGTACCAATTCAATTTACACGTATAAAACGAAGTAAAAAAGTAGCACATTTTGGGTGACTCTTCAAATAATAATGCCCAATAAAAAAACTCGTTAAACAATTTGAGAATCGCCGACCGCTAAATTATTACATCGACCGTGAATAATAAAAGAAAACAATTGCATCGCAGCACCTTCTCCGCTTCAATAGGTGGGTACTGAATACCTAGGTATAAAATATATTATATATAAAAAAACTGTGTGTAAATACGGGTTTTGAATGAGACCCACGCACAACTTGAACGTTACGCTCTTAATGCGCCGTCTAATTTAAACTTTTTAATCTAGTCATAACCGGAGAACGACTGATTGAGACTTCAACTAGCACTTTTTCAACACTGACCGACCGCTGTCACCTAAGTACGCCTAGGAAGAAAAAAAAGTAATCGATTCGGTTTTGACAATTTGTCGATTGGGCGCGGCAATGAACATTTTTTTAAGTATATGTACTTTAACTTAAACAGAAGTTTACTTTTAAGGAATCAGATATGTTAAACAGAATGTAAATTATAACAACATGAAACAAATCCAAATAAAGCATTATTAAAATTATATACATAAACTTACGATTAAATTCTATACTCTCTTCAGAAAACTCAATATATTTGACTTATCTTAGAAATGCTATTAAATAATATTTTTTAGGTTATGCTTTTTGTAACATACTTGAAATTTGTTAAATTAATTCTAGGTGCACATCTAGCATATTATGTTTTTAATTATTATTTATTAATAAAAATATAATTTTATTTATATTATTTATATAACATCCAACGAATCGAATCGTTTAAATATACTATTAAAATTAGAAAATATTTTTATATTCAATACTACTCTTATCGTCTTTTCTGCAACTTTTATAATATTGATTTATTTTTTAAATATTCAGTTAGATTTTTTTAATTACCTAATTTAAAAAAATACTATTAATTTACGATTCGAAGTTATTTATATTTGACAAAAATATCTTTGCGGTATTGAGTCCTTAAAACTAGCACCAACGGAAAACATCAAGTGACATCTACTAATGATAAATTGTGTTACACATAAAAATTTATAATTATTATTATATATGTCACTGATTCCCAGACTTTCGGTTTGGTGGTTAATACTTACTTGTAGGTATTCATTACGTCTGATTGACTTAACCAGTTAGTATAGATTTACCTCATTGTAACGCATTGGACTTTACTCCTGTTAGGTTGTAAAAAAGATTTAAATAATATTTATTAAAAATTTAAATGATATTTTATTTATTAAAATAATAGCACTAAAGTATAAAGAATATTTTGTAATTTTTGTTAGATTTTATTAATAAATACAATTTATGTTTAAAAATGATTTGAAAATGATATTTGTAAAAGGATGACTGAAATATTTATCTAAAAATTTAGTAAATATTTAACAGTAAAATATATTCTAAGCTAAAAATAAAATAGGCATAACAAAAATAAAATATATATTGTGAGATGATTCTGTTATACTACTTCAAGTATATATAGATTCGAGAATACTACCTTCAAGATAAATTAAATTTATTATATCAGATTTTCTTACAATCTAGTGGTAAGGTGAAATTCTTACTATTGAGTTAAATGTATTAGAAACGATTTACAAAATTTTAACAAATAATATTTGACATTGTTACTTGTGGAAGGATGGCTAAAATATTTGTTTTGAAATAAAAAAAATAAAAAAAATGTTTATATTTGCAGTCTAAAATAAAATAAAATATATCTTATCTATATAACATATAAGAATTGCGACGTTTTACTCACAAATTAAAAAGGTTTAATTCTCTTGCACGACAATGTATACAACACATTGAAAAATAGTCTCATTTTCCATACTCGCCAAACATCTCGGCAATATGTTATCACATATATAAGCATTTCGTGCAAGATAAGCTCTTCAATAATGAAGCTAATGTCAAAACTATATTTTCAGTTTTAATTTAATTTAGAAATTCAGGGATTTTACATTACCGGAATGAATTAAATTGTAACTAATTAGTAAAATATGTCGATTCTAACGGTGCTTCTATAGATTTTTTAAGGTATTTAAATGATTTTTTTTGCACTTTAATGCAAAAAATATTTTCCTTACAATCCAATAAAAAAAGAATACAAATTACAAGTAATTTACTTATAATTAAATTTTAAATCACAGTACCTTAATTATTTTACTCATATAACAAACCAAAATAATGGACCTATTGATAATGTCGATTAAGAAAAATCAATATTAAATAAAAAATATGCATATTTTAGCAAAATTATAATATTTATTTTAACCATTTAATTTAAAAGCAAGTCAGCAACCACTGAAAAAATTGCAACAAAAAATATTGACATTGTTACTTGGTAATGGATGGTTAAAATATTTGTTGAAAATTTTAGAAAATATTAACAGTCAAATATGTTTTATGCTTCTAACTGGAGTTAAAAATGAAATATGCATAATAAGAATAAAATATATTTTATGAGATGGTTTCAGATAATAAAGGTCATGAAGGAAAATGACTATCTTCAAGATTAACTTAACTTAACTTTATAAGTTTTTTTTTACAATCTAGTAATGATTTTCAGAATCTTCACTATCGAGTTAAATGTATCAGAAACGATTGGCAAAATTGCAATAAAAAATATTATTGACAGTTGCAAAATAATGGTGAAAATTCTTATGACGTATGTTTTAAAATATTAATTAACATTAAACGTAAATTAGACATGACAAGAATAAAATATATTTTGTGAGATAGATTATATTTAAAAGTAAGAGAGTTTGTGTCACCAGAAGCGAGTGGTAGAATTGCAATTAAAATATTTACCATTGTTACTTGTAAAAATTATCGATTAAATTAAAATTGATAATGTAATAGCAGCCACGTATGTTTAAAGCTTCTAATTTACTAACGGATAATTTTTTATTTTTTTTTATTTTAATGTGTACTTTAAACAATTGTAAAAAATGGAAATGGTTATGAACCAGTATTGTGCATTTAGTGTGTGTGTTTGCTATTGTACCTTTGTATATTTTTTTAATAAACTTTTATACAGCTTTTAAACGAAATTAAAAATAAAATTGATACAACAATAATAAAATATACTACGTGAGATTGATTTTGATGAAAACCAAGAGAATTTAAAGCTAAACTCATTGTTTAAACTTATCGTTCAATCTATATGATAAAAGGATTTAGCTTAGATCATTAAAGATATTTACATATCCTTAGTGTTTTACATTTTTAAAATATTTTCCTAATTAATTACACATACATATACTTTTCAATTTTAAAACTGAACTTTAATATTCAGGAATACTGATCTAATGATATTGTGTGCATCATAGTTAACAATTATACATTAATCACTACTTGTAGTAGTCATCGTAAAATCTTATATTTTAAATTAAAATTACTTACTAACTACGTGTACTATAATTGCTTCTTTCATTACCATTTATATTCAGAGATAGAATGTTATTTGAATCTGCACCGAAAATAGCCTGACTGGTTTCAAATTAAACTCAAGCTAATTAATTGCAATTACAAAGATTATAATCTTGAGATTTATATGCTAGGTATGTTTTTTTAAATGAAAATTTGCATTGGGACGACATCGCCGCAAATTGATTCTATGGGCGTCCCCGCTGTATGAATTTATGTTCGGAATCAAATTGCGAGGCGTTCGAGGATGCATGTATAATAGAGTACGTCGGGGGCGGAGTGCACGAACGAAGGCTTTATATTCGAGCAAAATGGCTTCCATCACAACAACAAGAAAATAATACAAAGTTTATGTTGTCGGCAAAGGAATCGCATGTTTCGTGAACATAACGGACCTCCTCTCCAGTACTACGCCGCTGGAACCGTGTCCTTATCATAACTAATTCACAATGCAATCCACAACTAAGTGCGCCAGACGACGAACACACCCATACCCCACATTCATACCCACAAATAGCGTGTGAGACTCGTTTCATACCAATATGTAAACGTATAAGCTTTTAATATTTTTAAAACATTTTTTTTAAAGTTTAAACCAGTCATTGAGTTTTAAAGTAATTTGGTAAAAGTATAACAATTTCCATAAAACATTTTCAATTCACCAATAGTTTGGGTAATTATTGTATATTTTTCATGTAATATAAAATTCTCATAGCCTTGTATGAGTCTTAGGAATCTAGCCGTCTTCGATGATTTTAGACATTTGAAGAGAGAAGCGGCTGTTTTCTCGGCCTTCTCAGTCTGTGTCGATGATCAGCGTAGCTTCATTTTCATGTTAGTATGAAATCTCTTTTGACAAGACAAAGAAACATTTAACTAAAATTTTCATGCTACAGTGCTTTAATTTAATATATTGTTATTCATGATGATTATCAGAGATCTTAATGCTTTAAAATATTTTTTTATTAAATCAAGATATTTCTCAATCCTTTAAAACGCGGAAATCGACTAAAGTCGCCCAATTGATTTTTTATCTCTTTACGCAAAAATCAGTAAAAAAATGCTCTTCAAGAAAAAACTTGTTTTTGTAAATAAACATAAAATATCATTTTAAATAAATAAAAATTAGAAATTCAGAACATTTAAAGACATTATCAAGGTAAAATTTTCATTTTTTAAAAAAAAAAAAAAAGAACAATTAAATATTATTTTTGATTAATGCGTCCAAAGGGTTAAAATGAAAAATATTTGTTTTCTCATATTTAGTAAATATATTTTTTAGTATCACTTTTACAACTTTTTATTTTTAAGAATCGTTTGTTTATAGGAATTATTAAATTTCACATATAGAAGTAGGGTTCAATAAATTTTGACTGCAATGTTAAATTTTTTACTGAGCTCTATCGAAATATCTCAATAACTTCTATGGGATTAAAACAATATAACTATTATGTTTTGATTACAAACTGATTGTTGTTCTAGTTTTCATTTTAAAACTTAGGTTCAATTTTTATCAAATAATTTAGTACAATTTTTAATTTTATCTCAAATTGTGAATGATTTCTAAAAATATTACTGAGAGTCGGGTCTCAATTTTTTTTAGAATTTCTTGCGATATTTTAAATAAAAAAAATTAGGATCAGATTATAATTTAAATTTAATACAAAATAGCAATTAATAGGTAAACTTTAAGATATGTAAAATAGTTTTTTGAGTTAATAAAACAGGGAATAAAAATATATTTATTTATAAATAAATTAGTATTTCAGACTAAAAATCCTATTCACTAAAAATGTTTTTTTTACAAATATTTTGTATATAATGTAATTAAGCGCATTTTAATAAAAAAAATACGCTAAACGATCACTTATTGAATTTTTCCGAGTCGAAAGAAAATTAAACACGTTTATACTATTATTTTAGCTGTAATTTCCTATTAAGTCCGCTGGTGGTCATGAATATAATCACGGCGTCCACATTTAATAGCTATTATTATTACGCAACGTGTATTTCTCACTGCGGAACGTGTACGTCTATCATTAAGTTTGATACACTTTTTAAGAAATCATACAAAGGAGTGTTTTGATACGATAAATAAAAAAAATAAGAAATAATATAACGAAAATAATATGTTATACACACAGCCTTATACTTTTTTGTAGCTCTTCATTAGCCTCATTTTATTGAATAATAAATTAGAAGCTTCCGTGCGCTCCGATGGGCAATTCATTTTTCAATCAATTGCATCAATAGATTGGCTTCTGAGAAGTTACACAAGAAATTAGCTCAAGATAATAAAAAATATATAAGATAGAGACATAATGAATTCATTGGCTAAGTTAAGGTCAAATAAGATGTGCTTATAATATAAAATGTATTGTAATAAAAGTAGATGATTCGTTGAAAAAGAATGTCTGTCAGATTGCTCGAACCGGGGACGATAATTACCAAATCTGAGGTCCGGAACCCGGCTACAATGATCCTTAAATGGTTAATTGTCGATAGGTATCCGTCGATGTCGTGCTTTGAACGATGCCGATCAGAAAAGAACCAATCATTTCTGATTCTCGTTTGAACAATGAAATCAAAAATCAAACGCGGGACCCTCCGAAGGTCCGTAGGCAATCTGACCCAAGATTGAACACAAAAAAAAACAAGAACGGACGGAGTTTACGTGATTTCCGTCGATAGAAAGGATTTTTGTTAAATAAGTGTTCTTTTAAAAAGGGCGTATAATATTTTTTTTACTAATTTTTATTTATATAAATTTTAAGGTAAAGTGTTCTAGATAACTATAAAAATTATTAATATTTATATTCAAAATATTTACAGAAAAATATTTTAGAGATAAATATAAGCCATAATGGGATTGAACATTTTTAATTAGTTATATTAATTTTTAAAATATCGTTGAAAAAAATATAAAAAGATGCCTAAGTATTATTTCTATTTTATTTTTTATGATTCATATTAAATATTTAACTTTGTAAAAATAATATTAAATTATTAGCTTAAGAAAACTCGTGCTGCAGTATGGTTATAATGAGGATTTTTTAATGGAAATATCTTGTAGAGATAAAATGATTTGTTATGATTAGCACCTATGATTGTGTTCGGTTTTTTAAAAAATGTGCATTTTCAATAGTGCATTTTAAATAATTTGGATAAAAAACAACAGCCACATTTGATAAATCATTAAACAAAAGTAATTGCATATTTCAAAGAATTTTGCATTGTGTGTATTTTATTTTACGATTGATTAAAAACCGCATAAACCTTTTTTAAATATTTATGTATTTTAATAGTAATGTTTTTAAGTTAATTCAATTCAATTAAAATAATTTTATTTTGTATTTTCAATAATAAAATCAGTATTTGTCAAGAACTGTAGATCACGAACGAATTTAATTTAATTAAATTTGTATTTTTAAAAATGGTCATGAGCTATTGACCTACTTTTTAAAGGCAAATATAAGGGACAAAACTTCATAAAATCTATAAATTAAGCTAGGACTTGATGAATGTGCATAAGAAGTCCGATACATGGCGATGGGATGCTGCCGTTTTAAGCTAAATGATTAAAATATACATTATGATATATATTATAATATACTCATATTTTATTGTGTATGTTTTTTGTTCAAAGTTGAAATGAAATGATATGCACAAATTACTGCAAATGGTATTCAACATGTTAAAAAACTAATTTGAGGAACTGTGTTTCAATCTTTAACTAAATAACTAAATACTATCGTTAAATATCAACTACTTGTGTAGGGAATGAGTTGAGTAATAAAACAACTAACAGCCTATTCTGTCACTATTACTGGAATTTGGATTTATTTTCCAGTTTATTGATTGTCAATTTTTCATTTTACTTGAAAATGATTAGTCTTCAAATACATTTTCCTTCATAATAAATAGAATAAAAAAATATTGTATAATATTGATTTTTAATTAAAATAAGTGACAGTTCTGCTCTACGGAAGTGTTGCAACGTATCGCCGTGAACATATAGTGTATTTCTGCAGTTATTCATTCTTATTTGAACTGTACTTACATTTCAATGGTTTCATTATTTATTAGTTAATTGTACATTAAAAACAGTTTTTTTTTATTTTTACTTCAGAATGATGTTTTAAACTATCAAAAATCAATTTGAATGTAGTGAAGATGAAGACTATTAAATTCATATCTTAAATGAAGCTTCAGAATAATTAGTTATAAAATAAAAATTGCATTTTTTGAGGTAATCATACTACTAAGAATTATTTATGTTCCGAATATGGAAGCCTTTTGGTTAAGGGCTTTTTGTTCCAGATTGTATTTTTTGGAAAAATATTTTATTCCCGCGAAGGTTTCCTTTTTAAATATTCTGGGTATTTTATATAGAATATATATTTAAAAAATCATAATCAGAATATGAGAACCGGAATCCCAAAGTCGCAAAAAAATATAAGAAACGACGTATTAATAAATAAATAAATTGTAAAAAAAATGATCTTTCTTTAAAGTGATTGCTTTAAAAAAGTATTACATTTAATTTTAATTTGTCAAATAATTATTCAATGTACACATTGAAGAGTTACCGTAATTTAAACCCCTTTTATATATACATATATATTAAAATTAGATTTTTTCACACTTTAAACATAATTATTGAAAAATTCACTGAAAATTACTTGTAGTTGCTGAAAAACTTTTAAAAATGTCTTTGTAGTGCAAAAGGTTAAACAAATGTTGATTGTTAACAATTATTTGCTTTTTATGTTTTATATTATTTACACATCATTTTCTATGAGTGTCATTATTCAGAATTATTCATACAAATCGGTGTTTTTTTATATACATATATATTAAAATCTGATTTTTTCCACTGTCAAACATATATGATTATTGGCAAATTCACTGAAAATAACTTGGAGTTGCTGAAAAACTTTTGAAAATGTCTTTGGAGTGCAAAAGGTTAAGCAAATGTTGGTTGTTAACGATTATTTGCTTTCTGTGTATTATATTCTATTCAGAATTATTCATACAAGTCAGTGATTTTTTTCATTATTTATTAAACTCTTTTTGTGGCAAATAAAAGATAACTATTATACATTGAATATATTCATAGCTAAATTGATCTTAGCTTAAGGAATAAATATAATAAGTTAAATATTGTTTTCAGTGTGGTGTCTTAATATTTACTTAGTAGATGTTGATTGTGTTCATTCTCTTGGTAACGGATGGTTTATAATAAATAAATATTGTGCTGTTTTTGCTCTGGTAATTATTTAACAGACATTTTACAGAAAGAGTAGTTATTTTTTGTTAAAAAACTATATAATATTTTTAAATAAGAAAAATATTAGGAAATAATTGGTTATTATATTCAGATATATGACTGAACAAATTTAATCTGTGGATCTAATATTTTTTAAATTTTCCTAAAAAAAACTATTTAATATAATCTAACTGAATTGAGAAAAATTTACGTATTTTTACGTATTACCTGAAGAATGCCAGCATTAGGATGGTTGATATTTAAACAGCATATTTTTCTTATATTCTCGAATGTTTAGAAAACATTCACGTCATAAATAATATTTTAGAATTAGTGCTCTTTATGAGCTACTTTTTCTAAATATTTTTATTTTTATTTATTTTTTAATTGTCATTTATTTTGATAATATACTATTTTCATATAAATAATAATAGTGCTAATACAAGGCAAAACTTGTTTTATTAAAAACATACGTCATAAGTCGTTGACCACTATATAAATTTTATCATACAATAGATATTACATAAAAAAAGTAATGACCAGTTTTTTTAATTAAATAATTTATTAGCATAGCTCAGTCACGCGTGCGTGCGTAGTCACTCTGACGTTTATTTGATTGGCTTTAATTACGATAAAGAGACTTAAAAGTTTGTTAGTAATGTTGTGGTGGGCGTGTCGCGTGTGTGTAGTTGACCATTGGGCGCTCGGGAGCCGCCCCCCACCCCCACCTTTCGCCCACTGCCCCCGCCACCCCAGCCTCGCCTTTAGCTTCGCGGACATGTGGCCGTCCGGACGAGAGCACGCGCCTTTTCAAGGTCATCCGTCACTCATCACTTTTGAACTTTTGAACACTACTTACCGATCGTATTTTAAATTGGTGCTTGTGCTTTGTAAGGATGAGCAGAAAGCATATATGTTAAAGATTACTACTAAGTGGACCCTTAATATATTATGTATAAACGTTTATTACTATCATTTTTTTATTTGGTTTTAAAATATGTACATATAATCTATTTACAATAAATAAATTCAATTCTTTTTCTTTGCTTTTTGGGAATTTTAAAATAATTTTTAACTATTAGAAGGAAATTTTCTAAGTGCTATTATATCGTTATATTCCAATCCCTTTTGATCTATGTAGTTTAGTTTCAACATAAATCAGTGCCATCTTGTGACTAATGTAATTGTTAGTATCTTCTTCACTTCTATTCTCACTATCACTCCCTTCCTCTTCTGTTTGAGTAACAATAGAAACGATATCCGCATCATTAAAGAATTAAAAACCCATATCATTTGAATCACGGTTATACGATTCGATGTTTTCCCGATTGACATTTTCAATGTATTTAAAAATTTTCATTAATCTGCATATTTCAGATATATCAAAATTGAATACATCTATTTCCACGTTATGAAGAATCTTTCTCCACAATCAAACTGTTACTGGATTTACTTCTCCCAATATCATTCCTATACCATTTATATAATCCAATGTCGTCATTTTTATAAATTTTGCAACCATACGACTATCATTCGTTTTCAATATCCTTTCATTCGGATGGAAAGGAGCATTATCTATTATTAATACTGCTTTTTGTGGCAACCCATTACATACAAAAATCTCCCACTTCAGGAACCCATTTGGTTTTGAGTCAATCTTTGAAGATTTCTCTAATCTTTGGATATAAAAATCAATAGCAGGATTATTTATTTCAGTCCCCTTATCTTACTTACACCGTGAGCTTCATATCACAACAAAAAATGAATTTATCGCAAGTACGGATAATCCACATCCAGATAATCAAGAGTGCACTATATATTCAAATTAAGTACAAGTTTCTGGTTTGTAACTATTTTCTAAATTATATCTATAAATAAAAAAAACATTGTCTATGTGTGTGGAAAATGATGATGGTTTATTTTTATCCAAGTTCTGTCTTTTATTAGATAAATTATGTATGTATATATAATTACGACCAGCGTAACTATTAAAATATGAAATTGCATTACTTTAAAATCAACCTAAATAATTTGTCAATAATTAAATATGATTTACAAATTTTTTGTATATTAATCATAAAAATATAATCTGTTATTGATTAATAAATAATAATACAATCACGACTTATTAAAATTTTCAATATTTTTATTTATATCAAATAATTCTTTATATGTATCACTTTTCCAAAAACATTATTTTATTTATGAAATTTTTCCCAAAACAATATTTTATATAATATATAATACATTATTTTATATACAAAACGATGAAAAATAAATAAATAACTGATATATTTGGTTGTTATAAAAAAATCAATAGTTTGTTAATATAGAATTAAGTATTTTCTTTTTTAAGATTAGGCTATCAAATTAAGGATGGAATAGAAGCAGATAATCGTATTTTATGGATGAGTTAAAAACAGTACAGCAGCAGAAACTTAAGTTCAACTGTTCTTTTTGCATTGGTAGGTAGTGTTAAGAAACGTATGGTGCAATGATGATTACAAAAAAAAACATTCTGGGATCAGGAGATATATAATAGAAAGTCGTGGGAGTTCTTCTACAGTTCATAACGATAATTTAAATGAGTTAGTTGGATTCGTTCCATATATTCCCAATAATTTTAATTGTTTTATTACTATTTTATAATTTAGGGTATAAACTAATTATATTGTTTTTTCTAAATCGAAAGTATTTTGAAGTTATTCATCGATTGAAATATTGCCGAAAAAAGTATGTATTTTATTTTACTCAATGATTTAAGTCAGTGGTTTAACTATTCTAATAGTTAAATACTTACCGATACACGGTGACTCTTTGTTTATTAGATTAACGACAGATGAGATTTGTTTTGAATTTCAGCAACATCATTTGTTATAAAAACACATGTCCTTAGCAAATATCGATGGCAAATTTATTTTTCTGGATCTTTTAATGATATAAATTTCAACTCTTTGATTTTGTTATGGTTTTAAATTGAATATTTTCTGAAATATGTACAGAATTTTATATATTCTATAAAATAATAATAAAAAAGGCCTAATTTTTGTCCCGGATATTTATTATAGAAAACTTAATAAAAATTCTTATTAAATAAAAAATATGCATATTTTAACAAAAAAATATAGTATTTTTACTAGATGGATATTATTTAAAATATATAATAATGGGAAGACAACAATAACATCCCTTAAACTGTATTTTGACTTTGAACAATTCTACTATGTAAAAAAAAGTATGTTCAACAAAGTAAAAATAGAGTTTGGAAAATTGGCGAATATTATCTTACATATCGGTATTGAAAACCTAATATAAATATGATTAAAAAATATTAAAAAGTTAAATCTCGTTCCAATAATCTGATATTTATTTAGATGTCAAGAGCTATACTAAAAAAATAAAAATGAAGAAGGGTATAATATACTACACTATACTGTTTCCAAAAATAATTATGAATTTAAAATGTTTTGTAGCTAAAATAAAATATTACCATCATTTTACCTGAAGTGAAAATGTTTTCGATGAAATTCCTTATTTCCGCAATGAAATATTACTAATTTAATATTTTCGTACGTCGAGTTAATTTTATTATACTCATAAAACTTTAATGTTTTCTTTAACCCTTTGGACGCGTTAATCAAAAATAATATTTAATTGTTTTTTTTTTGAAAATGCAAATTTTACCTTGATACTGTGCTTAAATGTTCTGATTTTTATTTATTAAAAATGATATTTTATGTTTATTCACAAAAAAAGTTTTTTCTTGAAAAACAGTTTTTTAATGATTTTTGCATAACGAGATAAAATTGGGCGACTTTAGTCGATTTCCGCGTTCAAAGGGTTAAACAAAATAGCTCATCAACACTAAATTACTCAAAACTATTTCTAAAGTTTTTTTCAAAAAATATATTATTAAGTTATTTAACGTTTATACACGTTAATTTAATCTACAGTTATCTTAAAACTAATATCCTAATATACCGTTATCCAAGAACAAAGATAAGATTGGGTGAGACTTTGAGGTGAGACTTGAGATAATTAGTGTTTATGTCGTAATATAGGAATTATTGGGTCATTAAAAATAAATTATATTATTTATTAAATCATTCAGCGACAATGCTATGAATCTTTTTAATGCAAATATTGTTGTGTATTTTATTCAAACAATCTGCATATTTTTATTGTTAACTACTTTACCCTTTATATTTATCTGTGAGAAAATCAAGGATAACCTTATAAGAGGTGATTTATTGGAATTGTTATAAAAATAATGACTAATTCAGTTATAATAATAATCACTAATTCATCTTTCAACATTCTGGTCAATTATAATGTAACGGTCTAAATATTAAATAATAAAAAATAATGTTTATTTCATTAAATACATATACAATTAATACTTAATCAATTTCGTTTGTCGTATCTCTTCGCACTGTATTTGAATCGTTTCAATTTCGATCAAATCGCCTGTGTCTATCATATGGGCAATTTTTTACAAGCACGCACAAAAAAACGTTGATTAAGTCTGACAATGCAGAAAGATTGATAGGTTTGGGGATGCTTTTTTTATCGGATCTTATAACGTGCAAAAACCATTCACAAAATGCTGTTATTCCTTGGAAATAGGTCACGGATGCTGCGTTTTATCCCTAGCCGTTTGCCCGAGGGCACAGTCGGCGCCTTCGATATATAAAACCAAAGCCGATATTGTTCCAGCTTTAACCAAAAAATAAACCGCAAAATTTTTGTTAGAATTCATATACTTTTATTTTTTTTACTACGAGTATAACAACATAACTATTGCGTATTATCGCCATTAAAAGAATACATCTTAAGAATAATATATTATTTGGAAAACTGGTTTTATTAATATATACTATATATAATTAAATTGTACATAAAATGTTAGCCGTAGTAAATTTATTCAAACTCTCATTAATTACTAGAATTTAGTGAATGTTCTTTATGGTTTTGGACGAATAGGGCTAGAGAAATAATACGGATTTACGCATTTATAATTTGGTACTCGAAAAACCGTGGAAATGTCTCGACTTTTCGTTATTTCGATATTATAAATTACCAATACATGAAATGCTGATAGTTTTTTATTAAAGTTTAATTTAATCCTTTTTTTCAAAGCCATAATACCTTTAAAATATATAATATATGGGGGTTGTTTAAAAAAAACTTGCAGCAAAAATAATGACATTGATGTTTGGTGTACAATTAATACCACACAAAACATGAAAATACTATAAGAAGGTTTATTTAAAAATTCATGGAAACAATAGGATTGAAGTAAACTTTTGCATTCACCATATTATTAGTTATTTTTATATATTATAGTGGATAAGAAACGGTTCAGATTGTGTATCAATCAATTTGAAAAACTAGGTTTAATCTTACTCGTAGCTCTCTCAATCGACATACTTTATAACTGTGCTATTTATTAATAATATTTATAAAAGTTATAATTAAAATATAACGATCTTTTATAATATGATTATTGTAGTTTAAATTATTTAATCATAGGCACCACAATTATTGAGCTATTTCAATTTTACGCCTCCTCCTTTTGTGTAGCGACAAACGCGGCCCTGTTCACCTCCCACCATTCGAATGCCACCACATTCCTACCATCTTCGATCACGACAGTCGATTTCCCACGAACGCACTATCGATTATGGCCGCCGGTGCATCGTTCCAATATAATCTTCAGAGACATAAGAGCTCGCGATCAGGTTCTTGCGCTTCGCGGAAAGCAATCATGCTTAATTTATATATGTATCAACCGTTCGCAATTTCAATCATTTATCATAAAATATTCTACGGCCGTGTTCTTCTTAGTTTTATTGCTGATAATTCCATCTTGGCGGACCGATTATATCGACTTGCCCAATAACAACCCCACCATCGTTCAGCAGCATTTAATATTAAATTGTATAGCCTTACAGAGATCATTCTTAGATCAATTGTGAATTTACAACGGGTGCTAAATTGACATATGATAAAATTTAACATATAAAATGTGACTTTGTACGTTAAGTAGTACGTTAACAGTGTTCTGAAAATCAGCTATGTAATCAGGACGAAAGCTCAAGTTTAAAGGGTTGATAGAAATACTTAAACTTCACTTCAATAATCTGCCATTTTTTGGATGTCAAAAGTTGTACATACTATTAAATTCAAAACATAAAATACTGTTGCCATTAAAATTCTTATAAAAAAAATTATGCACTATCATGGACTCATAAAATTGTATCCCAAATACAACACAGCCCAATATTTTAATAATATTCTTGAGTGTCCTAATAATATCCTTATTATTATATTATTAAATATGAAAAAAATGGTAAATTGATTTATATGAATTTTACAGATTTTTTTGTTAAGCCTATTTTTGAAACCAGTTTTTAAAAAATGAAATTAAGTAATTAATTCATTTTTAGAATACAGAAATAATTACTTTTTTTCATTTTTTTCAGCAACTGATCCACATATCTTTCTCAGCAAGAGTTTAGAAAGAATCAGTACATTGGACTAAATTAAATTTATTACATTACGCAGTAACTAAAAGAGCATTATTCGTTTTTAATATGCTTTTATTCGGATGGGAAGGAACATTATCTATTTTCAATTCTTTCTGTGGCAACCTTTTACTTTTTAAAACATCTCTCATTTGAGGAACCCATTTGGTTTTGAACCAATCTGTAAAGATCTCTCTATTTATCCTGCTTCTTTTTGGTTATAATAATCAACAGCTTATTTTTTATTTTAGTCCTCTTAAATGATTTAGTTTTTTTTGCTTTTTCAATTACCAAAAGTTTCATCTCTTGAGTTCCAAATGATTTTAGCAACACATTAGTGTAATGCACTTTTTATATAATTTGATTAGGTTGCAAATTTTTTGATTGAAAATATTTTTGAAATTCAAAACAGAATTTATAAGCAGCTTCAATAAAACCTTTCTCTTTGTATTTATTTAAAAAATAATTCAATGATTTTTGTATTAAAACCCCAAGATTAAATTACGAAAATTATCCATAGATTTATAACTCACGAAATATTTTAATATAAATTATTTTTAAAACGTTTATAAATAGGGAATATTGTACAATTTTTTTAAGGTATCACAAAATATTTACAAGATATCAGCTTTGTATAATTCTTATTATTAATTTTGATTCAATGTTACATATAATTTATTTTAATTTAAAAACAATTTTCTTTCATCCATATCAATTTTTAATGAAGAAACATGGTCGATGTTGTTTTTTTAAAAGAAATATAACTTTTAAATTTAAGTGTAACATAACATAACACACTTATTAAACTCAGCATCTTAAAACGTCGCATTATCACGCCGCTTACACACATAGCAGCGGGCATTAAACATACGAAGCGATTATTATAATAGTCGATTCGCCTATCGATACTATGAACATCATACGATACACGGCGTACGTGTGTATGTGTGTACATGCTTGAAAAAAGCTCTCTTCCGAATCATAAAAGCCATTTAATGATACAAAATAACTCTCGGGCTGTTCTAAAGTTCGAAGGTGATGATTCCTCGGCCGAATACGTGCTCGTGTCCGGTGCGAAATTCATTATTACAATTGCGCACCGTTTAAGGGCGGCGGGGTGTTATTGGGAGGCTGGGTGTAATTGGGCGGCCGAGATGGAATTATAAGCAATAAAACTAAGAAGAACACGGCCGCGGAATATTTTATGTTAAATCATTGAAAGTTACTTATTTTAAGATTGAGATTATAAAAACAAGGAATAATTAAAAAAACTAGGAGATTGTATTTTGCGATTAATATTATTTTTCAGATATTGAAAATTTTAAAATATGATACATTTAATATTGTTTGAAATTACTATATAAATCGATAGAATAAGCTCCATGACTCACGATAAAGACCCAGTGAGTCGAAACAGCCGTTAAGTAAATAAAATAGGCAAACAACCAAAAACAACACAAAAAAGCATATACTATATATAGATACAACGAAATAGCACCAGCGAAACGGCTCGTGTGCAAACATGCTTCGACGGCTTTTGTTGCAAGCTGAATTCATTTGGATGCAGAAAAGTGCACAACGGCAGATCACGCGGAGGCCCGCTCTTCCAGCGGCTCTCAACCCGGGGTCCGTTGAATATGAATTTTTAATTAATTCAAAAACAACACCAGCACGCTCGCCGTTCCGTAAAGAGGAAAAACTTTAATTGAATTTGGACGCGCTGTGTTGTAGTTGCTCGTTGCATGCGATGTGCACGCCGCTTGTCGTATTATATTTTCTAGTACTGCTTTATGCGTGTCGAAAATGTGCGGCCATAAATCTAAAACACGCTGAAAACCCGTGTTTAACGCTGGAAAATGTATGCCGGCGTTACGATGTGAATTTAGCGCGTATACAACGTTAGGAGACTCATATTTACATTTCTTTTCGCCTTTATGTGCCCTATGCACGATTTCAGCGCTTTAATTTCGTTATGAGACCTAACGTTCTATGCATCATGTTAGTACAAAGAGAGAGGTATACTTAGTGTTTTTTTAAAAGTAAAATGTCACCAAAACTCATTTTTTATGATAAGATAAAACAATAGCTACGGACTTATATTATATGTATAATGTATTAAAAAGTCAATATTTCACTTTTTTGCTTAATATTTTTTACGTTAGCACTACGGTCATTGCTGCGTTTATCAATTATTAGCCATATTAAACAGATAGTGGAAGTTTGACGGCCAAGAATGATTAACATTTATTATAATAATTTTAAAAATTTACGTTAAAAATACAATTAAGTGCAGTGAAGTGAGAAATAATACAGAAAAAGGTTTTCATTAGAATGCTTTGTACGAACAAAGAGCTTAAAGGTGGTAAAATTATTTTTAAGAGGGCTTTGAAGTCGTCGAATATATAAGCACGGACTTCGTCCGCGTCGTTCCATGGTCACTAACCTCTTATGCCTTTCAAAGGTTGTGACAAAACTCCTCGATTTGAGTTGGTTTGAAAAACTCATATAAAATTGGTCACTTTTACAAATCATTTGTATTTAACAGGTTTCTTAAATGCATCATGATGCCTTTATATAAAACATTTGCTTAACATTTTTTAAGCATACAAATTTTATAATAAAAAACCTTACACAAATTGGCAACTTATATCAATAAATAATAAAATAAATATTGAGCTACACACCTAAAAGAGGTGTGCACCAACTTACAATTTTTTTCCAGCTCCTCATGTTTCTTATGTTTGCCAAATTCATTGAGGAACTGTATTGTTCGTGTAAGGTGAGCGTTATTAAGCACCGAAGTCCTGGCCGCGACGGCCAAGAATATGAACACGATCGCGACTTTCAATGGCACTTTATAGCCCTCAGTTTAAAATCGCAACTTTAAATAGACGTGATCTAATTTTTACAAATCTACTCATTTAAAAAAAAGTGTTTGAAACGGTAAATTTTTTTTCTTAAAAACAAAATTGCCAGCTGTAACACGAAAATATAATATTTTATTTTTTTATTTATTTACTTTTGGATATATATTTTTACTGTAGAATTGTTGACATCACCTGAACACTGCAATGGTCGGTTAGATATTGAAAATGCAATGCCGCCCACGTTGAGTGCATTTTATCTACAATAATAGTCGGTCGCTGGTCAGTCAGCCTACTGTCTGCGCCGATCAAATTTATTGGCTTACAAGCTTTTATAAACTTTCATTGCCAGCGCAGCTTTAATCAATTATGGCAACTATGCATTTTGATGTTATTGTTGGGAGCAATTTATAAAGAATGCATTGTTTTAATGTTATATTATTAAAATTAAGTTAATGATTAATCAAATTTTATAGAATAATTCTTTACTTTGTTTTTTATAATGACATAATCGATTTATAAGAATCACTAAAAATATCTAAATTTAATGTTAAGGAAAACCTAAAAGTGTACATTCACACATCAAATTGCCCGATAGGCGAAATTGTAGTGTTTTCATTTAATCTTATTGTTCTATCAATTTATTTAATTATAAATTAATCATATCAGATTTCAGATAATAATACAATTAATTTGTTATAATGCTGTATTAATATTAAGATGTTTAATGAAGTGAGAAATATTGATGTTTTCCACGATTAACATAATTTTCACAAGATATAATATTATGTATGTATTATTATTTTGAATACGCCCTCAAAAATATTAATAAATAATTTTAATTAATCTCTTTTACGTTGTAAAATATTTATAAGTTTGATTATAAACATAATTATGCAATAGTTTAAAAAATATTGAAAATATAGCTTAGGAAATACCATCTTATATTAAAATATTATATTTACTTCAAGAATAACATAACATAAAATTAAGGATTTTCAATCAAAATATTGTTATTGGTAAAACTAATTAGAAAATTTATTTTGCATGATTAAGCATATTTATTTTGTATATCCATAAACTTATAGTTCTTAGAATAATTTTAATATGCAAAGAAGTTTTCATTGTTATTTTACTAATACCCAAAGATAACCCACAAATTTTTATTTTCATCTCTCGCATATAAAACAGGAAGGAAATGCTTATATTTTGTAATAACATTGTGTAAAATCAAGTTGTAATTTATTGCGCTATATATAAATATCACAGCTCACATTATATAATTTATAAGCAAGTCTCCATCTAGTGTTATTTTACCGTATCTCTTATTAGACTTCTATAAGTTAACACTGAGTGATTAGCTAATGAAGATGACACAAAATAATATGCATAATAAACTTAATCGGTATTTGAGTATTAAGATACACTGAATGTTAATGAAAAAATATATAAGGTTAGTAAACGCCCTGATTTCAAACCAGGCACTGTTATGTATAATCGGTATTGCCCTATTAATGCGAAATATATTTATGAATGTGTTTTAAGGAGGTTTCGTTCCTATTGTTTTTAAAATAATAGGAACGACAAAACAAATATTTATGAATTTTATTAACGAAAGAATCAAACGGGCACGGATGAGTTAAACAATTTGTTTGAGTGTTGAAAATTGAAATTATGTGACTATTTAATCCATATGTCTTTAATATTATGTTTCCACAAGTTGTGCTATGATTAATCTTATCACAAATTGTTGAGATAAAAAAATACTATTATAATTTTAGAGTAAATTTTAGTTTTATTGAAAAGTTAAAATAAACAGCACACGAAGATAACATTAATAGCTTTGATAAAAACTTCTAACCATTATTGTAATAAAAAAAGCGAATTATATTATGACTGCATTACATTAAAACATGACGTCTAAGTGAAATTCCGAACCTATATTTGAAGGCAAGCAAAGAAGATTTGCCAGCCCCAACTATATGTGTCCGATTCAACTGCGTTTTCCATTTTGCCTTGTCTGTCCCAGCAATATGTTAGAGGTTAAAATTCGAATAAATACTATTTAGATTATTTATAAATATTTATAATATATTACTAATGATGGTATTAGAATTTTATTTTTTGTCTGTGTGACACATGCCGGGTGCCATAGTTGAACTATACTTGTAGCCCAAAAAGATTACATAGAAGTACATTTTGGGAAAGTTTAGTAATTATGATACTAATGTATAATACTGTAGATGTTTTCTAAACTTTGTAATTGGTTTTAATTCATAATAAGTCCATAATATTTAAAATAGCAAAATATGCTTAAAGTATACAAAAAAAATACTTCTTGGCGCTTTTGATTACAATAGTGCGGTATCTATTCGAATTACGTATTTTAGATATTTCAGCATATTTTCTCTTTTGAAGCTATCAAATGTTTGTTTCATAGGGTATATGTTATATATGGTGGATCTGTTAAGTAGAGTCTCCAATTCGAGTAATCGAGTACTCGATACTCGAGTATTTTTGTCTATTTTTCAAGTACTTGATAATCGAGTATTTTGAAAATTACTCGATTAATACTCGAAATTAAAAAATTTTGAAATATTTCAGAAACTAAAATAATTTTAACTCGGTCCGGTAAAGGTTAACGTCTTGCTTTTATTTGGCGCTTGTCTCGAGTTAGAGCGGTTACTATCAGGTATAATTTTTTCATAGTTCCATAGTTGCATAGTTCCGGTCGTCGGCTATGTTAGTGGGTACGACGGAAAAATTTATTTTGTGTTTTCTGTTCGACAGTCCCGACTTATCTAATTTATGGCAATGAACAATATGGAATATCAACAAAAAAAAAGTTTAGGTTTTATGACTATGCAGTTGTAGCGTTAAGTGTTGTAAATTGTTTATACTGATCCCTCAGCTTAAAATATAAATCAAAACAATTGTGTGTTTTAAAGGCATTTAAAGTAAAGTCAGTTCTTTGCGAACCGTTTAGCTCTAGAGTGAAAGGGATTCACCCAAATACATCTTCGAAGGATATAGATTAAAATTCTTTGCATTAATCAGAACGAGTAGAATATTGTATATTGTTAAGAAAAAAAATCTATTCAAGAAGAATTACAAAATGCTATGTTGTCAATAGTCGAAGGAAATAAGAGAAAAGCAGAGAAGGGAATGATAGAAGAGAACATAAAAAGAGAGTTCAAAAAATTTTATATCTATAAAAAGCGAACAGATATAAATTAGAAGCCTTATCCAACGCGTTAATGACAAAAAGACCAACATCAACAGCAACGGAAAGGGTTTTTTCCATAACGGGAATAATAAAACCAAAAGTTAGCAGTAATATTAAATTCGAGACACTTTTTGCATTATTGTTTTTAAAAAGTATGTTCGTGAAGTTAAAATAATTGTAAAAATTAACATACTAAGTATTTTATTTATTTATTTATATGTGCACGAATTTGAATAATATCTATTTTGGTACATTTGGTAAATACTCGAAAGTACTCGAGTACTCGAGTATTTTAAAATTTTAATATTCGATACTCGAGTAGTTGATGGTTCGAGTAATTGGAGACTCTACTGTTAAGCCAAAAACCAAGATTTATTTAATGTATTTGTCTTTTCTGTTATAAAAAAGGGTCAGAATAGAGTAGTCCGAAAGGTCTAGACTGATAATACACAGGCCACGGGTTCAAGCTACAGCAGCATACTCAAATTTTTGTTCACAAAAAATGTGCTATTATTAAAAACTGGTCCCAGCTGCAAAGCTATTAATTATAATACATATAATTTATAATTAATTACATACAATAGATGTCACCGATTCTTAGACGAAAAAATTTGGTGGTTAATACTTCCTTGAACGTGCTCATTATATCTGGATTAATTTACCTAGTTAGTACAAATTTACCCGGTTGTAAAGTATTGGCTTTATGCTTTACAGCATTTTTTTTATTTATTTATTTATAATTTGTTTTGCATCAATTGATATTTTTTCTGATTATGATATTGGTATGTAAAGAAAACATCCTATTTTCTGCCTCTACATATTTATTTATACATAATCTAACTAACTTTATAAAACTAATTAATTTGTTTATATAAATTTACCATTTACTATTTTTATGGAATTAAAAGTAAAAAAAGAAATATGAAAAACGGTTACATCTAAACCTTCTTGCGATTTGTCATTTCATATATCTTATATTCAATTCTTCGGGATTCAGATCATCTTTCCATATTTTGGTAATTTATGCATGTACCTATTTAGAGTGGGTCCTCTATGTTTAAGTAGCTTCACTGATATTTTCTTACTCTTACACACACACAAAAAAATTAAAATCTGATGATGCCAAAAATATTTTGGTAAAAATATAAAGACTGAAACTCCAAGAAAAACGCGATCTTAATCACGTAATTATATTTTTTTATATATTTATCGTGTATAAAATAAACAATTAAATATATATTTGCTTATTTGCATTTGTGTCACTGTTAAATGTTTCTTATTTATTTTAATTAAAAAGTTTATCTGTTGATAATCATATTTTAATATATTACTTTTTAAGTACTACTTATGAATTATTTATATAGTTTTATATACTATTACAATTTCATTTAATTAAGATATTATCATGTTCATTTTATAAATAATAATAAATACAAAACACATGCACAAATATGAATATTTTTTAATGCTTGTTTTCTAGCATTGTATTTTACAATACTGTGAACATGCTTATTCAAAATACGTTGTACAGTAAATTAAAAGTTTTCCGCATTATAGGCGCACGCAAAATTGCCGCCCGCATTCCACATTAAACAGGGACATATTAGTACCAGATTATAACACTCATGTGATATTTTGCGGGTTGACCGCCACATATCATTTGCGGTCGGCAAATTAAGTGAACCGAAACGGGTCTGTGGCGTAGGGGGTGGGCGTCGAAAGGAAAAGATGAAGGAGTCAGATCCCCGAAGGCAGGTGACCTAGGTGTGAGGACACCAGAAAGAGGGCATTCGGATGGTGCCAATGGGGTGGGTGTGCGGTGGTTGGAGGGTTATATTGAATGCCATTAGCGGTGATGTGTGCCGACTGAGTGATTTCACGACATGACACTTGGCAGAACAACATTTAGCTCGCAGCGCTGCCGCTTTTCCATTCGCGATTACCCATACACACAAGAACGCTTTCTAAGGTGTAATGGTTGGTAAAAAAATATGTGTGTGATATCATTGATATTAATAATTCATGTTTGAGTTATTAAGCTCTGGCTTCGAGGAGCTTGTTTTTTCCCTTTACTCGTGATTGGTGACAGCTATTTTTTCTTTTAAAATATATATATATATATATATATATATATATATATATATATATATATATATATATATATTTATTAGAATAACTGTTTGTTATTATATAATAAAACAAATCAAATTGCATATTGTATTACTTATGATATTTTAAATAAAATCATAAAAGTTTTTAATTAAATTAATAGGAAATTATTTATAGTACTATCGTGCTTTAAACTTTTATTAAAAAATATGTTTCTTGTACATTTTTACATATTTAGCTTCATCCTTTGCATATTATACGGCTTTCGCGGCAATGAATTAAATATCTTAATTATCAACTTTGCTTAGGTCTGTGTGTGGGTGCGTAATTAAATGTAGTATAATTTTACGTTTGAAATTCTTTTGACTCGCGTCTGTATAAAGTCGTAAAATACATATAGGCTTACAAAAAGAACTTCAAACGGAAAGTCGAGCTGGGGAAACTTGAGTTTTGGCGTCTATAAGTATTAATGGAAGACTGTTAAGAGTTGTATTCGCAGCATTTATATGGCGTGTTAGTCGGATGACTCTGACCCTACAAAAGGAGATCTTGAAAGGAAAGGGTTGCTTAATGCTTAATGGACGAGGAGGGTAACTTTGGATTGCAGCTAAATTCAAAGCGAAACGGCTTAATCTGGAAAATATATAATTTCTATCGACTTTCAAGAACATCTTAGTTATTTCATAAACAATATTTATTTAGTACATATAATTATATTTCTGTAAAATACATATGTATGTGTCTTTGAGATATTATACTTATTTGTAGTTGTGTATGTTTTTAAATTTATATTATTAAATTTACAAATTATACAAGATCAGTAGTATTGTTTATCGTTTTATTGTCATTTTTTTTTCTTGTTAAAGATAAACTGCTGTACGATGAACATAGAAAGATACGCACACCTATGTTATAATTTGTACAAATTATACTAATGAAACGAAGCAACTATTAATTTTGCAATAACAATTAAAAAAATAATTTATTTATATTGAATTAACAGTAACGTAAAAAAACATAACGTAAAACATTCGTCTAACAATGATCAGATAAAGCGCGATATCTCGACACGCCGAGCACCTTCTTAAACGGTTCAACTGTAACGCAAATGGATGGTGGGAATTTATGAATTAAATAGATTTAAATTTGAAATACTAAGTGCTAAGACGGACCGGGAGATTGTATGCAAATATGTTTTCTTGCGAACCGCGGGATACCTAGGTATGTATACTTATGTACTTACGTTTTAAACGTCTCCTCTCCTTCGGTGGAACATTTAGACACAAAATTGAAATTGTATTAAATTTGAGGAATTTCTACCCGGATGAGGGAGCCGAGCGATTATTGCGGTAATTTCTGTTTGGCGTCTCTTCTTCGCAATGCCGTTAATGGATATCGATTTTATTATTGTTTTCCGTCGTTAATTCGAGTGCGCCGATCGTTTATTACGAGTGAATGAATATGAAACCCAAGATGATGGTGTTCGTTTTTCTCGTTGTACATTCGCACAGCATCTCGGTCCATTTGTTAACTCTTCAGCTGGACCGGTGTCGGGTTGCCGCCTCCTGTCGTCGTGGACCTCCTCAATCTTTCATCTTAGGTTTCTTCGGTCGGATGAAATATAAATTTTCTTCGTATATGTATTACTTAAACTTTTTATACATAAAAAACACTCTTTTAATAATCAATAACACAATTAAAAATCATTTTCTATAGTCTAAATTAGTTTTATTGCATTTAAACAAAATATTATAAAAATCTCAAATAGACAAATTGAGAATTTGATATATCTATACTATATGTCAGCCACTGTATAAAAATTAGCATACAGAAGACAAACTAGTCAGAAAAAGGTTCACAGTAACGTCATGAATAACATCCGATCAGACACATATAATAAAAAAAATGTTCTGCTGTAGTTATAATTTTAAGTTAGCTCGCCAAATAATTTTACCCATTATAAATGGTTTAGAGTATCTTATAATTTATTTATCTTTCCGAAACGCTACGAACGAGAATAAAGAAACAGATACATCTTGTTTTCGAGGCAGAGTTTATATTCATATTGACTTTTAACTACAATATAACGAGTAAATAAGCATTTTTAGAAAAAAATAATCGCTAGTTTCATTGAACTATATATATTCTAAAACCAGTACTTTGTAATTCAGTGCAGTATTTCTATTCAATATTTAATATATATATATGTATTATTAATAAAGCAATTTCAATCACAAACAAATCAAAAGTTTAATTACACAATAAACAAACAACTACAAAAGCGAGCTTTCTGAAAGCAATTAATATAGAAACACACAATAAAAACACGATCTGCTGGGTGTGTGTGTATTCAAAGGCGAGGAATCGCAAACTCGGAGAGAAAGCGTTTATTGAATAAAATCCGAGTTAATGTGTTGTCTCAGCAACAACCCTTGCTTTGTTGCTCGGATTCGAGTAAGACGCTGCCCTCTTGGGAGGGTGTCTGTTTGTGCATCGCAATTGGATTTAAACGGGGATAATTGACTGGCAACGGGAATTAGGGGGATTAACACTAAAACAAAGAGCTTTTCCACTTCAAAGTGGATGGATGTTCGTTTCTGCGTTTCTCTTTTGTATTTCTTGGCGTTGACTTTGCCGTTTGCACACAAACAACGAACAGATCGTTCACGAGTTTCTTTGATTATTCGACGAGAGTCAGATTTGTGTGTCAAGTGGAAATTTTAATTAGTGCCACCACTATTGCTTTGTGTTTGCAGATTGGTTTCAGCATGATGAGTTAACGTATTGAGGCATGACTGATATTTTATTATCATTTTTTTTCAAAAGTTTATGCTTGTTTATTGTGTTCATGTAGAATTTTTTTGATATTTATTTAAGGGATTTTTTAATAAGAAGTAGATGTAACTATGTAAAAGATATTTTAAATTCAATAAGATTTTATTTATATTTTAAATACGTTTTAGGTAAATTGTTTTAACCAATATCGAAATGCATCATTAGTATTCACCAAAATTTTAATGTAGCTACAAGGCAAAATTATAGCTTCTTTGAAAACCGCAATCAAATTAAACAGCTAAACACTGAAATCACATACTATATAACCAATTGATTGTCAATATTATCTTAAAATTAATTAAAAATGAATAATCAGAATTAACTGCTGCTCAGCTTAATGTTTCTTTGTTTTAATAAAAATTGCACTACGTGTCTAATATCAATTACTTTTAAAATGACTGCGCAGCGCAAAAAATTGTAATATTTTTCGTTCAAAGAAATTCTAAGAATTAACTAGACTACGTTTTTATTTAAAATTTACATCTTTTAAATAAAAACATTAATAATAAAATAACGATATGAACTTCACCAGCTCATCGTAGCTGACATCAGAGATCAATGTGAAATAATGCTGAGATACAAAAACATATAATAATCAAATATCCTCTTATAAAGATATCTCAAAAACCTTTTAAAGATAGAATTATTTATTTGAAGATCTAAATTGTAGATCTCGATAATTCTTTAAAAGTGTCAAATTTTGTAACCCTATAATACAAGTAAGAACTGTATATTATTATATAATTATAAAATATTTAAAAGTTATTAATGCATGATATAGACTAAAATATGATGATGTGGAAATATTGTTCAATGAATCTATTATTTTATGGACGAAGATAAAAATTGAGTGGTTTGTTAATTAAAATTTGTTGGCTACGTATACTTCATTCATTATATTGATTTTATGTATTTTAGTATTTGATTAGATATATTATATCAAATAATCAACAATTAGTTTATCGACTCAATATATAGTAATATAATTTTGATCGCATTACGGTATTGTAATGTATCAATAGTCATTATGTCGAAGAGCAAGAATATTTCATCACGACTTATCAATTTCATAGCATCCCAAGACTCACAAATTAATTTAAATCAATATTTTTAAAATGAAAATCAATTCATAATACATAAACATATCAATCCTGTATAACCAAATTGCGGTACCCACAAGCGTCGGTGTAAAACGATTTTATTATCTCAACATTACTATGGATGTACATAAAAAATGATAAAATAAAAAATAACTGGGCATCTATTATTATTTAAACGCTGATCACGATGTGTTTTGTTGCTTTGTGTTCTAAACGGCCCACAAAATGATCAATTACGTGAAACGGTTCGATCATCCCGGTCATAAAATATAAAACTTTTTTTTCAATCCTAGTCGATCAGTCGATCTAAAAACGTAATCTAGAATTGGTATTCGATCGACGAATATTATTATTTAAAACATAAATGATACCGACAATATTAATTCGTCTTATAAATTTTTTTTTAGATCTTCGATATGAATTCATGCTGCAGACGTGATCCGCTAAAACTGTATACATTATATTATGTATACATAACTCACATATGCTCCAATCGATAATTATGTATAACCGTTCTTTTTTTATTTTTGTAAAAAAAGTTTGGCGACACCTGCCGTCGAACGGTTTTATAAATAAATAATTGAATAGTCTCATCAAATTCGAACCGTAAAAAATGTCTGAATAGAATAGTCGTTCACCGAAAGGTTTCCCAATCATCGGGCCTTCTAATCTTTGGGTACCTGTACTATGGAGAAAAAACCTATTCATTTCCTCTTAATGGTGGACATTATAAAAAGTGAACGTTTTACCAAAATAGTAATTTGGACAGTTATAATGAAAGGTTATTTGTTAACCATTTGATACTGGGCTTATTGAGACGGGTATTAAACGCTTATACAAACTTATTTCGTGTGCTTTATAAATAACAATAAATACATAACACTATAGACACAAATAAACAATGAATACACAATAAAAAAATGTATTGCAGTATTCATTAAAATAAATTATTACAATGCTGTTACAGCAGTTTTGAATTAAAGAAAAAAAAATATGTTAAATTATCCGTGAGACCCTTAACTGTTAGACGAAAGTGACTTAAAACTTGATATGTCATATTGATCTTTAAAAGCCTTTGTGAGCTTCAAATAGAAACTAAATATGTATATAACATCATAATTAAACATATACGTTATTTTTGAGTACAAGTTTTCGTATACTTTTAATTAGTTTAAGGATTAAATATGTAGATTTTTTTTAGTTTATTGTAAATTTCCTAATAATTTATAGCTCCCATCTATTATTAATTATTAGTAATAAATAAATACAAAATATTGTTTGTGTCTCATTTTGATCATTGAATAAAATATTAACAATATGTGATTATAAATGATAAGTATATTGAACATATATCCGTATCGTGTGCTAATAGTAGAGGCGTAAACGCAAACTTCCTATCTCTTTCTCAATTATGAATATTGATGAAATGGATAGCTTTCGTACTGACTATGTTAACGCAATTAGGGTATACATGAAGATAAAAAAGTGCAAATAGTAGAAAGAATTTTGTGTATGCAATACCTGATTTTGTTTTCAGTTCACCAGCCATCCCTAACATAAAAAGCGTGCGGTCATTTCTTCTATGCTCTTTTCGCTATTCATTAATGACTTAATACGACGGTTACCAATACCAGCTTTTTTGTATGATCTCTATAGAATACAGAATCTCTATCTGCTTTCAGTTTTGGTAAGTGCCATATTGTGTCATTTTCTTAATCTTCTTCGCTATAAGATTTGGCTTGAAAAAATGTCGGAATCACTTTTCAAAGCAAGTAGAGATTCTCTTTACACGTAAACGACGTCTGCGAAACTTTGTTATGAAAAATTGCGTTTCACTTTGACATTTCATCAGTTATTCGTGTCCTCTATTACACTACATTAATTTACAGCTTTCTCAAATCGAGATCTATATTTTTTAACCGTTAAGTAACCAAATTATCTCTCTTAATCTAAAAAGTTTTTTGGGATACCTTCATATGAGGATATTTGGTTATTATCTGTTCTTTTAGGAGCTTTGGGATACGAATCACTGACTTTCCGCAAAAAGTTGTATATGGATAAACATTTCTTTAAAATACTAAAGGTTGCTTTGACAACACACTTCTGTCCAAGAAATTCCAGTTTTGGGCACCGGAACATGTTCAAGAATCGCGATCGCGTCTACTTGATCGCAGAAGCCTAGTTGAGTCATATGGCTATCGCCATCCAGCTCCATAATACTATTAATATTATTATATTTATAGTCTTTTGACTATCTTAATTTAATTTACATAAATAAATTACATATATTCATGTACAACAAAAATATACGCGCAAAAACTTATCGCTAGATATGTTTTATTTATGAAGTGAGCCTCGTAGATAGTTTGTGACTTATCAATTACTTTAAGTATTTGTGATCTTTATGCTTGCAATGTCAATTAAATTATTGCTTTCGTTATATAATTATTACATTAAATAAATTTTGCATTCGAGCCTACCTTAGCAGTGTACCGGTCTTCTAGACCGGATCGGAATTTAACATTTCTTCACCTCGCGAATAGTTAAATGTTAAACATGAGGGGTGATTAAGGGCAATAAAGCGCGTTGACGCCTTCGATATTTGCAATAGGTTTTACGCAACGAATTGCAAAGACAACTCTGAGCGTCAAATGAAATTTATCTCAATAAAATCGGCGTTGTGTTAATTATCATTAATAACGCGATAAAGACTTGAGAATGATCGATAATGCAACGGTAGATGGGCCTCAAACGATGTGTTGCTAATTCGCTTCCTAATGTGGAAACTTGAACCGTGATCACTTACGGGTAAATTAGCACCATATTTGTGCACTGTTATGACGTAAATATTGCGTCAAACGAAGTGTCATTAAATTATGAGAAATCTGAATCTCATAATCTATGTTATTATAAATACAAAAAAATAATTTACAATAGTATAATATTGCCCCATTTTAATTATTGTGCAACACTATTAAATATGTTAAATAAATTAGACACACAAATGTTGCAAAAATTACAAAATAGGGCAATGAGAGTAATCTTAAATAAAAATAGATTAACTAATTGTAAAAGTATGATTGATAGAATAGAATGGTTGAATGTTTAAGAAATATTGAGTATGAATGTTTTAGTATTTATATATAAGTTAGAAAATAATATGTTACCAGAATATTTTAATAAGTATTTAATAAGAAATAAAGATGTACATAAATATAATACTAGACATAGAGAAAATTTAAAGATAATTAAATATAAGAAAACGAGTACGGCTAGGGGAATTATGTACGGAGGTTTTGATTTATATAATAGTCTTCCAAGAGAAATCCGAAACAGCAAAAATATAACGGGTTTCATAAATGGAATAAAAAAACACCTTCGTACATATAGAAATAAATTATAATATTAAGTCTTTATTATTGTATATTTTTATTTTTTCTTTCTGTTATGTATTTTTTATATATTTTTATATATGTTTACTAAATTTGTTAGATGTAAAGATTAGCTATTAAGCTAAATAAATTAATAAAATAAATAAAATAAATAAATATTTAAATTTGTACATACTTATTTACAATGCGTGATTTAATTTTTTTATCTTTCATAAAAATATTGTAATTTATTAGTGATTGATTTAAGACCGAAAGCACTCGTTAAAATAGCTGTATCGTCAACGTACATAGATAAACAGGGACTTTTCAATTTTGGGGTTTCGTTCGCAAACAAGATAAAGAAAAACGGGCCAAGTAAACTTCATTAAGGAATTTTCCGCGGTATTGAGTGTTCATTATTTAGTAAAATAACATAGCTTCTACTTCTCAGGTACAGTGGTATTAAGAGTAGCAAATAATCTTATATTTATATTATTTGTGAATTAAGTCGTCATGCCCTACTGCGTCAAAAGCTTTTCCTATATCTGACATTAAATGGACCGTACTCTATTTCATATTAAATTGCTGCGTATATTAACCGTCAAATTATGTGTTGTCGAGTAATTTTCGCAGAAGCCGAATTTTTCGTTATTAATTTTATTCCCTAGAGCAAACGTATGATTGATTTTTAAATATTTTATTAAATGCTGGTATTATACTAATAAACTAAGGATTCTTATCTGGCTTTTTAATAATATGCATTTTAGCGGTATTTCAAATGGTTTGGAAAATACCCAGAATATAAGCAAGCGCTAAAGATGTTAGGTAATAAAAATAAATGACAGAAAGTATATTATATAATTGGTCGATTCGAAGTTTTTAATGATACTTAACATTTCGCATAAGCTAACTTAATCATTATATTCCACATATGTTAATATTTTTCTTATCGATCAATTTACTGTGTTTTTAATTTTAGAATAATTAAAAATTTAAAACTCTGTCTTGTTCTGATCTGTGTTAGCTATAATAATTCGAGTTTTAATAGTGAAATTTATGTGTGCTTAGTTTTTAGCAATTTAATTATTTTTTATATTATATTATATGCTGGTTTTATATTCCCTAAGTTAACACAAATACATTCGTTTTTAATGATTTTAATTTTATTGCAAAGTCAGTTTCTTTATTTAAGTTTTAAATTTCAAAGATTGTGTTTTTTGCCACTGTTTTTTTTATTAATTTGTGGTTACTGATGATATTTACTTTGTTTGATTACGATTGTATTTTTTTTATTTACGTAAATTTTCTAATCCAAATCTAGAATTTTTCTTAAATAGTTGGATTGGCAGTAAAAAAATGCTTAACAACATATAACTCTGCTAGAGCTTAGTGAATCTTATTCCTTTGCTTCTAAAAGAAAGAGGTTTAAATACAATAAGGAATAATAACAAAATATCCACATATAAAGATATTTCAAAAAACTTTTCAGAACTCTTCTAATTAAAATAAAATATTTGCTGACTCGAGGATTCCAAAGTATCATAGAAGACACGAATAGCTGATGGGCTGTCAAAGTAAAATGCGTTTCTCAAACAAAAACCAAGCATATTAAAAGATTTTTCATATATGATGTTTACATGTAAAGTTGTATCAAATCAGGAAAATGGGATAATGATATAATATGGCATATTCTGACACAAAAGAGCAGAAGGTATAAATGCAGAATCTTCTTCAGCTATTAGCCGATTTCAGACTATCGTATTTATGTTATTTTTTAATTGAGAAGAGCAGAGGGCCAAGGTTAGACCCTCAAGGAATTCCCAAAAAGATGAAAAGATAAATAATATGTATATGTATATCAAAACGCGTAATTCAATATTTATATGTATATTATTATTAATGATTATTTTCAATATACGAAAACAAACTTTTCCCTACTTAGACGAAGTCATATAAATTTAACCTAACAAGTTCACGTGGCACAAAACGTTAATGAGTATGTTGAGTTGACGATTCGGGGTGTTCTTGTCTCGGTGGGTGGTTGGTTACCTTGGTTGGGGTTCGGGTGATTCAGTACACGTTATTATTTACATTTTGTATCGTAAATCATTCAGCGGAGAGAGCCGCGAATATTCTCCACTTTTCCCGGGAGCGGCTTCCTCTTGCACCATCCAGGTAAATTATTACTATGTTAATTACTTAACTTTACATACGAACGCGTTCGCCTTCAAACACCTCGCCGCCGCCGATGTCCTTTTTGCCTTTCCTCCACCTAACTCCTCGTGGCGACAACAGTCAAAATTTAATATTATCTTGCATAGGATATGTAGGTATATGTACTGCAGGCAATCTAAATTTCTGAATAAATTAATGGATATAACGTTTCTTTTAAAATTTGTTTCTATTGTCAGTGACAAATTTATTCAATAATAAGTTTCGTATTAAAGATAAGTATGTACATGTACATAAGGAACGCGTTCGCGGCTCTCTATGGCACTCTAAAGCTCACAGTTGAAGTCGTCGAACATTGATAGATTGTCGACACCGCCCTTTAGCAACTTCAAAAAGTGCTACGCCGAGAGTGCAATGAACTGTATTTCAACGCTCCTAGCAAAAGTGCACTAGGTTACAAATACAAATTATTGGAAAATATTTTTGAATAGTGCAAAATATTTTTATATATAATAGTTTTGAGATAAATTAAATTCATTAAAGTTATTAAAAATTTTAATTATACTTACTATGTATATACCTTAATAAATTTAACGTATATTTATTATAATAAAGCAAGTTTTTAACAATATAGGATGTTAATAAATAAAAAAATATAGTTATGTAAGCCAGTCATATAAATAGTAAAATCAACTATAATATAACCCCAGCAAATATTTTTTCTAAAAGTTTCGAACAAATCGATAGTAAAAACAGCACATTTTATTAAAAAACTGTATGACATATTTATAGAAAAAAAGCTTTTACTCTAACGTGATATGGTAAGTTTAACCAAAGTTTTTCTTTAAAAATACAGTAGTCACACTGAAATGATTCGGCGTTTAAAAGTGTGTATTTGACAACTCTTATTCTTTGAAGTAAACTATGAAAAATAAAGGCCATCTAGAAATTGTGTTTAATAAGTGTTTGAGGGATGAACGTAGAAAGTTTTTCAAACTTTCATGATAATCATCGTGTAAATGGTGTTAAGATTCAATAAAAAAAAATAGTTGATTATTTTTTAATACCAGCCACAGCCACATTGGTTGATATGCAATATCAGATTAGTATATAAAGATAGTGTTTTTTATGAGACAATTAAAAATAAATCTGTCTATGCAAAAATTAGTATTGTAATTGCAAATATTTTTGTAAAACAGTCATGTTACACACAAATGTATGGCATATTAATATAGGTATGTATAATAAAAATTAACATCCAATACGGCGTTAATGTCGTGATATTTACGGTGCTCGCTTCAAGGTGTATGTGTGTTCGTTCGCATACGATCCGATGTGAGAATTCCAATTATGTCTGCAATGTGAATTATTGCCGTGGGACCCGTGCAAACTAAGCTTTATCCGATATACGAGTGATATAGATATTCGTGTCTCGGGTCTTAGCCACTTAAGCTCACCTTCTACCCCCTCGCACGCTCGGCCTGGGGATGCAATCTATTTCCAGGTGCGGAGGGTGAGTTGCGACGCAGAACACACCGACTGGAACATCCGCGATATTTATGTGCGTTATATTAACTCACTACGTGTGTCACTTTTAATGAAAATACTATGTGCCGAAAACATGCCGAAGGTGGTAACTCGACCGCCCAACCCCGTGAAGGAGCAGCAGCTTTCTACCCCCGCGAGCTTAATATACAAGCGAAGAAAAGCTCGGCAATAATTCTTATGTGTATGGAATGAGGCGTGTTGTAACGCCGTAGCAGTTATAATGTAATTAATTCCATTCCAAGTTGTAAATTTTGGCCTTTGAATTGCACAACAGGAGCGTTATAAATTTCGTTTATTATATGCGCTCGAAGATGCATTGCTGATTTATTGTTTTGATTGTTGCTCAACTGTCAGGTCTTTAATCGAATAAAATAACTTGCCAAAGTGGTGAAATACCCCGATTTTTATTTAGAAAAATGTTAGTTTTTTAGCAAATATTTTCATTTATAAAAAAATTATTTTTAAATAATAAAATTTAAATTCCAAAATTGTTATAAAATTGAATTAAAACATTTTGACTTGAAATAGCCTGGGGTACATTTTAAACACAATGAAATTGTTTTTAATAAAATACTGTAAAAAAATATTTGTAACTTTAGTCGATTAGACTCACAAAGAAATCGCAGACATACTCATAGCTTATAGTTTTACATATGTGCATTGCAAATTAAAATATAAATGCTTACACACAATTTTATTATAAACTATGGAAGCTTAGAGGTATTGTTTTACTTAATTAATATGACGCGAGTTTGATGAGCTTCTTTCTAGTGCTCATATAGGTTAATTGCGAATCATTTATATTTACTTTTGTGAATAAAAGGTTATTTTGGGCGTGCGAAAATACAAAAAAGCGTTAGTGAAAAACACATTAAATGGTCTAATTAAAAATTGGTTTTGCTCGTTGAAAATAATTGCGTTTTCAACTTTATTTTATGAATATGTCATTTAATCGTGTTCGTAATAATATTACTTTAAAGTGAAAGTTTTTGTAACGGCTTTATTATTAATCTTGCTTTGAATTGAGCTATCGATTTAAAATGGAAAAAATAAGATAATTTTGTGTATAAGTTCAAAACGTGTGCTAAAATAGCAGAAACTGCTTTATAAACTAAACAATGCTTATCGTGTGTGTACTGTTTAGGAACGTATGTACTATGATAAATAAACGTAAATAAAAGAGCTTTGAAAATAAAGAAAGTAATTGGCATCGTTCTTCAGTTGCTAACAACGAACTGAAGACGTTACTTTAATCATAATGATGCACAACAATTATAAAGCTTTATGCTTCAAAACAACATTTTTGGATTAATTAAAATAGCTAAAAATTTGATCTTGATTAATGTTGTATGAACTAAATAAAAAAAAAATCGTATGGTTTTGTACTGCGTAAACCGTATATCCACCAATAATGTCTGCTAGGTCCACGGGCATGGTTCGCGGGACTTCAGAAGCTCGTGTGTCGTGTCTCTTGACATTTGTTGTGTAAGAATCACTAAAATTTATTAAGTTACGTGTCATTTTTATCATAAAAATCTGCATTAAAGTTGTATAAAATAGGGCATCAAAGCATTTTGTAAAAATGAAAATACACAAAAGAAACTATTATAAATAATGGTTTGTGTTTGATATAAGTAACTACATTTTTTTAATAATGATGATACGATTATAAAAAAATTTCAACATGCACTTCAGATCCTTACATTATGCATTATCAAAAAAGTGTAATTTTCTGGTACAACACAGTTAAATTTGGGGTATAAAATATTGCCATATGTATTTTACCAACTTCTTACAGTTTTTAACAAGAAATATGCTGCTGAAACTGCATTTTAAGATTTCATCATTATCGATGCAAATAAACATATATTTTTAACAAACTGAAAAAATCTTTTGTATATTAATAGTGATATTGAAATAATATAGAAGAAATTCACGTTTAAGGATTGAATTATATAATGGTGTATGTTACATACACCAAGTATTAAGTAGTTATAAATAATAATACTAATATACAATGTTACTCAGTCTCCAATTTGATTACCGCCATAAACGACGATTTAAACAATCGTTAAGACTTGCGATTAAAGGTCAATTAGGTTTAGTTTATGTTTAATAAATCTCATAGCGATAATTCTTAATGGATTGTAAACGTCTGGGTACGATGACCTGTCGAAGCTGTCGTCGTGGCCAAAGCGATTAAAGCTGCGATGATGGCGTTTTTAATTAACGTGCGCGCAATTAAGCGAGCATATTGGCTACGGCGTAGAGCCGACGTCGTAGCAGCCGCGAATGTCACTGCGCGGCCCTCTACGGACCGCGAGCGTCGTAGACCCTAATACAGCTACGTCCTTCCGCGTTATGTTATTAAACTCTAAAGATAGCGGCTGTTGGTCTCTCTTGTAGAATAATCGCTTTAGTGGAAATGATTAATTGGATAAAGCTGGCTAATATTCTGCAAGGCATTTCATTAATTATTGACAGTAAAATACATTGTTCGAGATAATAAAGCACATATTTTGGCATTCAGATTAAAGGGCCATTGATGGGTCACGACATAAGGTTGCGATAAATAATGAACTCTACGAGGTATTGCGCGACACATTCCATTATAGTAATGTTTAATAATGGTAGCATCCAGATTGGAAAAATAGAGAATAAAAGTACCTATATTTTTGGGCTAAACATTTGTATGTACATACAATCGATTTATTAAGTCATACATTATAATTGTGATGTTGCGACGAGCTTCATAAGCTTACCGCGAAGAACCTTACGCCGCACGACGCAATTTCTGTTTGCTCTATGTTATCGTATGTTTTGTGTATAGAATATTAGTATAATATATACGAAGATCAACGTAGATCGCCCTGAAGTTTACTGTGAATAAGTATTACGTATTTAGACATTTCTTTGCTCATTAAGATTTATACTTACACATGAATATTTAAAAAAAATGTTGATAACAGACCATAAATTACATATAAAACATACTGACATATTATATAAAATACAACAATATTAATATTTTGCATTAAAATTAATAAAGCGGGCTCAAAACAAAATATTTTTTTGCTGATAACTCTATAGTATTTCTTATATTAAATTTTATTGCAGATTGTAGAGAATTTAATTTAATTATAAAAATCTTAACTTAATTTAATTTTTTATATTGAAAACAGTGTTCTTAATCACATAATTGTCGTATTTGATTCGTGTTTTCTATAGCAATTAAGCGGACTATAGTTCGATCAGAATTATAAAAATCTATGCAATACAGCCATTATGACGATAGGATCGGTCTTGTAGTAGGTGCAGCAACTGAGAAGCTCAAGCTCATTGTATGCCTTGTATAACCACTCAGTGTGCAAAAGCACGCATTTCTGGTCTGGTTGTCAAATAATGCAATTGACTTAATTTTAAGTACAAAAGTGTTTTCAGACACCTGGTCATAATAATATAAATATTTAATATTTTTTATCTTTTATCTCAAGATAACATATAATAACAAGCTTCTTTATAAAATGCTTTAGTTTTAATAATAAATTATCTTTTTGTAAATATTTTAATTAGCAAAATAAAACTTCACATGGCAAAAAGGCTAGCTTGTAAATATATATTTAATTAAAAAACCATCACTTCATCTGCAAAACTATACAAATTTAATTTTATGTAACACTTATTGTACATGAATAGTTTGATTGTGTATTTATTAAGTTAGTTTAGATTAAAACTAACCTAACAAATTAAATAATAATAATCAGTTTTTAACAGCGATGTGAAGACAATTCAAACATTACCGACTTTGACAATTTTAGTAAAATAAACTATTTTTGCCAGCGTATAAAATTGATAACGATAAAAATAAAGACAATGATTTTAAAAAAATAGGTAAAAAGCAGTCACATTGATTTTTTTAATTTATAATTATTTTAAATTATTAAAATATTACAAACATATTTAAAAAAATATAAATACATATTTTTAAATATTAAATTTTATAAAATACCACAATTCTTCGAATTCAACCTTGAGATTTAAAAAGTTATGGATTTTTAAATTATTTTAAAGACAATTTCATTACGTTCTTTTATATTTTTATTGCAAATTTTAAAAGATTACAGGGACTTTCTAGCGCAAATATTATTATTTTTTCTATTCAAGTTTATTTTTAGGTGTAAGATGTTTTTAAATACTAAAATGCTATTTTTTATAAAATTAGATACAATTTTTTCGGAAATTTTTAAAGACTAGCAAAATATTTTTTTATTCGTTACTTTTTACAGAGCTAATATTTAAAGGTAAAGACAGGACTTTTTAAAAAAAATCATTACAATATCATGTTTTTAATTAGGTAAATAAACACAATATTTTATTCTTATAACATAGTATATAGCATTAAATTTACCTATACAATACAAATGTATATAATAATATTAGAAAATATTATCAGTTAAAACAAAAGATTTAGATTTTATAAAATTTAATGAACCTTAGAGAAAATAATTCACTAGATATCAGAAATTCGGAGAATTGTAACTCACACTATTTTTTTGTATTAAACATATATTCGGAATGAGCTTGTTTAATTTTAATTTATAATCAGAAAATCGGTGAGATCAGAAAATTTAAAGTCATTTTAATTATATGTATAATAATCACTAATTTAAAAATTCTAGACACAACATAAATTAAACAACACTAGGGTTCATATTGAACTTTTCCAGGACTTTTATTATTTTACTTTGATAAATTCTGGTAATGCTCCACACTAAAAATATTTATATATAATTACAAATTTATGATTTCTTAATAATAATATTTTATGTATTTCGTTGCAATAACATGAATAAATTAACAAAAAATATAAATCTCTAATATATTAATTTAAATTAAACTCAAAGTTATTTATGTATTATATATTGTAGACAGAAAAAATAAGAATAATTATTTTTAAACTACTTTAGTCGAAAAATTCTGATGGTGAAGAATTCATTTTATTATTTTATTTTAATAAAAAGATAAAAATTACTTTAACAGCCGTTATCGTACCATATCTGCGATCAAACACTGTATATAATAGTTGTTTACACTGAAATAAGCTTTTAGAATAGCAATTTATTTATTTATTAAAATTAAATTAAGACCATTGTGACCTGATTACGCTACGATCGTATAAAAAACAATACATATACAAAATTATAACACATTCTGTGTATAAACGAAAATATATATAATTAAAATTAAATAATGATACGAACTGGACCAGCTCCTCGTTGCTGACATTAAATAGATCAACGTGTAATAATTCAAAATTATAGATTTCGATTTAAGAATTCTGTTTATTAAAGGTTCATATAGGACATGAATAACGTTCTTTATAACAAAACCGAGCATCTTCTAAGACTTTTTGCAGACGTCGTTTATGTATAGAGAGAACTCAATTTGCCGTCAAAAGTGATTTTAAGATCTTTAGTGCAAGTTTTTTTAAGCAAACATGCTTAAACAGAAATCGTAGAAATAGTCTGATGACGAATAAGATCAAGACTATGATACAACATGGCACTTTCAAACACTCAGGGGCAGATGATTGACGGAAAATCTAAACAATTTTAAGTCATCGAGAAGAAAACATACAGAATAACATATGTCTACTTGTATTCAGGTATTAAGAGATTCTGTCACTGTTTTGGTAAAAGACAGAAGGATTGTGACAGTGGAATTAACAGAATGAAACCCGCGCTGTTGGTTCAACAATTTAAGCTTTTTTATATATATTTTTACATTTTACATAAAATTTTAAGCCCAAAAATTTTAAAAATTCTTGGGATTTAAAAACGAATATCTTAAAATATATAAATAAAACCTTGATCGATTAATCATGAGATATCTAATCTATATAATTTTAAATATGTATACATATTTTTTTCAATAGATTACAGAAGCTAATTAACCCTTAAGGTTTCAGTCCTTATTAATGACCAATGTCTCGCACTCTTCACTCAAAGCAATCAAATTAATTTACTGTCAATCCCAAAAGCGATTTGCGCAGGGAAACACGTCATTAAAATTGTTTACACTCGCCTTAACAACGAGGGTCATCAAATGCGGCCGGAATCCAATATTGAAGTCAAATGGCCGCGGGTCATTTTTCTACATATGTCAATAAAATTCACCCCATCCGGGGCATGTGATACGCAAACCCAATATGTATTGAAATCCACTCACAAATCCGCACAAAAAGTACACCGGTTATGGACATGGATGGGTGTACCATAATCGCATCACATATTTCAGCTCGGTAAATTCAGCTGTAGGGTTGAAAAAAGTGTCTTTTTTACGAACAAATATTTTTTTTATGAATAAATGCACAACGAAATATAGATTTAATATATGGAATATAATATATTATTAGAAATGCGTTGAAATTAGCACCGGCACGTGTAAAGCATTAATCAAAATAACGAACATTGAAGAGGCGTTAATATGATGTGAATATCCATCATACGGCAAAAACTATTATTATATTACTAAAGGTATTCCATGGATGTGAGATATTGCTTTTAGATTAACGATAGGATCTATATAATTTAAAATTATATTATTATAAGTAAAATTCATATTAAAATGCTAATTACTTTATTAAATACGAGGTCGTTATATAATTAAATCGCATTACACAAAATGTATAGAGTTTCATCGAAATTGTAAAATAATTTAATTAAATTATATAAAATTTTTCAAGTGGTAAAATACAAATTTTATATGTTGCTCATGCGCATTTCGAAATTTTCGTAATAAAGCATTATTAATAATTGATATTTATATACATTTGTAATATTTTTTATTATTAAAAGTCATTTTGAAAAGGTATACACCTATACAATAAATATTTTATTTGTTGCATGACCAGGTATGAGTTATGCTGTCTTATCCTGTCTCGCCCATTAATAAATTATAAAAAAAAAATTTAGCCTCTTTTATATTTTTTAATACTTTTTTACTTTTTTGAGTTTTCGCGTACAAAATACATTACCAAAAATGTCCTCAGTTATTTTAGTTTAATATTTTACTGGTTTATGCTTAATTTAGGTGATGAATCACATAGGCGATTCAATCACAAAATTGTAAATAAAAGTGATTTTAATCCTCATTTTATTTATCCCATTCAAAATTATGACAGATGTATGTATTATTGATATTATTACGCCTCATAGGGTTTTACGATTATTTTTAAGGGGCAAAAGTTTAAACACTTCTTTCGGTTATGTTAATATTTTATTAAAATTTGCATTTTAATGAAAAGCACGCGTTCGCCTTAAGCGCCTGTGATCCCCATCGGTTAGCAACCCCCGTGTCCGGGGGCGAAATTCTCGACCCTTTCCCGTCGGACATCATCATCGTCGCGTTTTCGTTCCCGGAGCAAAATGTCAATTGATTGTCAATAAGTCAACGCAACGTTTCCTCTTCCCCGAATAAAAAAATCACCCCCTCACATATCCCATAAAACACACAGGTATGTCCAGACTTTCTCGATAGCATAGGATACAACCCTCGCTTGACCGTCCCCCTATCGGGAAACGAATCATCGTTTTGAAATTTTATTCATATTTTATGTCTCGGTTATTTGACGAGAGACGGCGAAGAAATAAAAATATAAATTTCACAAAAGGCCAACGTGAGTATCTATCGCATGGTCAAGAAGTGTCCGGCCTATGTAAAATAAAAATTTACTAAACATTTAAATTAATATATTTTATTGTAGTAGTGTTATATTGACACTCTTTTTATATACGAAAACTCTAAAGATAAAAAAATTAGACATTAACAAATTGAACAATGTTTTCAAATTAATTATAAAAATACAAAGTTAAATAGCAGGATGATGATATGTTATATTATATATTTTAATCTTAAGTATATTTTAATGAGATTTTCGGCAAAAATGTAGTAAATTTAAAAATAGCATCTAAATTTTGATGTAAAATTTTCTGTTCAGTAGTCTGGTGAAATTAAATATAACGTCTATATCTGTTATTTCAAGTACCTATACCAAAGTTTATTTTAACTTGTGAACAAATATGGAAAGCATTATTTAATGTAGGTTAGCTCACTCAGCTATTTTTTCCTTTATCTTATCTATAATTTCAAAACATTGTTGTATCTGTTTTATTTTTTTGCGAAGTATTGAAGTCATAAATGGCCATATTAAGTGAAACGAAATCACTTTTGTCGATGCGTTATCGTGTTGTAAATTAATTAGTTGTTTGCATTCAATTCTGGTCATTATTTTCGGATTGCCTTATTAACGGCTTAATAATGTAAAGACTGATATAATAAAAGAAAACGGAAAAACAACTTTGCCATTTGACCGGACTTGTTTCTTTGTTGCTTTTAACAGGGTGCAATTATTGAAACAAAGGAGACTTTGTTTTTCTGTCTTAACCAGTTTCTCGACAATTTTTTTATAATGCTATTTTGATTAAATTTAATTTAAGAGTTTTAAATAAATTTTACTACTTCTTGTCATCTCCAAAATGTCAGTCAAATTTATTTTAAATTACCTGTTCAAAATTCCTACTACTTTATAAATCTGCTAAATACTGATTTTGGCATAAGTTTTATGACTGAATCTAGGAATTACGACTAGCAAACATTTCATGTGACTTCCCTTGAACATTTGCCAGTCAACAAAAAATTTAAAATGTCAGGATCAAGGATTTAAGAATTTTATGTATTAATAAGTCTTGGTAAATATTCGTTCGTAGGCTAAATTATACAAGAGTCAATGTTTTAATGTAAATGCAATAAATCCTACTACAATATGTTGTAAACTTTTTCTTTAAAATACGAGAGATTTTACACTCGTAATTAAACGTGCATTTAATATTTTAATCATAATTATATTAATATATTATTAAATATAATTAGTATGCATTAATGAATATCCTTTTTTACGTTAGTTTATATTTTAATTATTAACTATAATATAATTTATATGCATAGATAATGATTCAAATTGTTGTAAATTAAATCTGTAAAAAAATTTTCTATATACATTAAATATATAATGCAATAAATTTTATTTTAGAAATATTTTTTCATATAATCAATTTCTCATTTTTTGAGAAATTAATAAAACTGAGAAGTAAGAAACACTAAATAAATAAGTGCTTTAATATATACAAACAATATTTTTTATAAATAAATATTTTATTTCAAATTATAAATCCTGTTTCCAGAGTTTCCGACCAAAGTAATAGTAATAGCAAATTCTTGAATCTAAGATGGCTTAACTGTACAAATATTATTAAAATGTACTGATTATTTATATAATAATGTACAAGGTCTTTAGTAGAAATAATTATAGCCAGTTCGTTTTCACTCTCCACTGGCAATAAAGAAGAAATGAAACTTTTTTTGTTGAAAAGTACACGGTTGTCAATTAGAAAAAAAAACAGTGACCCAATTTGGAGCCCGCGGGATCTTAGAAAGGATAATATTCTTTTGACAAGTATAATATAGACTGACGAACTGGCAGCGATTTCTTGAATAAGTTCTGAATAAACAAAGTAGGTTAGAAAATCTGAGATTTGAGAGTTACAGAGTAGTAGAAAATAACATAACACGTATTATAAAAGTTTTTTTCCCAAATTCGTGAATTAATTCATAGCTTATCAAATTCTAATATTATATATATTTATGAAACATAACAACAGTTTTTCACATCCGAAAGTATTTTTTAAAACGTACGGAGCTGAATTTTTATTATTCCTGTGCTAGAACATAAACTGTTTTAAATAAAAAAAAATATTTGAAAGAACACACGAAAACTTTTCTAGATGATTTAACTAATTTTTAACATCTATATTAGTTAACAAATTTTCGCCTTGACGGTATATTATATTTATATGCATATTAAAATGGGTCAAAAAAGCCGATTTTATATTCATGTTAATATTAAATCCTTTTTCTCATAAGTAATATTTCAATTTCAACAATTCAACTTATTTATATTTATTCTTTAAAAAATAAAATTTCCAAAAAAATGTCATATTTCAATTAAACTACGCTATTAACATTATCTGAGATAAACATTAAATGGTGATTTTGATAAGACTAAGATGTGATTTATATAAAATAATTTTACTAGTATTTTTTAAATAGCGATAAAGATTTTATATTAATCAGTCTCGAACAGTAAAAATAATTTGAAAATATATATACAGTAAGTGTTGAAACATGTCAGGCAGGCCGGATACTTTTGGAGCTACCAGTATATATGGGGGGCGTATTTCATTTTACGCCGAATATACTAGGAATCCGCGAAAGGGCATGCTGATATGGATAAATGAAAATTCCACGATTTATTTATTATATTATTGCCCTTTGATCCGTTTCTACAATGCGGTAGAGTTTAATTTTTATTTCGTTATATGTTAGTAATGGAATTTATGTGGTTTCTGGTTTAAGGATTAGGTAATAATAATAATAAGATTCGATTTGAATTTGATTTTAATGTTTGTCTTTTCATCTACGATACAAGGCACACACACATAATTTATTTACAAATAAGAAAAAAATCTTGCCAGATTAGATAGATACAATATATATAATAATTTAAAGAAAAACATAATTTAAGCGCCTCACGAATACTTTAAAGCAACACTGTCTCATAAAGACTCTCCGAACAAAATCAATGTTATACATGAGATATACAATAGTTTAATGGCACATTAGGACAATTTTTGCCATATATGATACAACAGTGCCTTATACACTCATGCATAACAAATTTTTAAAATTTTACTAAATTTTCAAATCAAAAACATAATGAAAATTCACTCATTCATTAACGTCGTTCACTCAAGTTCGATCCTAAACATATAACAATTATTCAATTGATATTCGGTATATATATTTAACATATATATACGATTTTTTTTGTAATTTACCATTTAATTAAATATATATTTATATAAGGATATCACTTATTTTATTCGAATTCTACAGTTTCTCGTTTTTTTTAATGATTATTTAAACTTGATAATAATTACGACAAATATTCGTCGCGCTTCGTCGCAGGACATTGATTTTTTTTATATACATGGCGTATATTTTTTTTATATACACAGTATATTCGATCGTTCGCTCAATGCCTTAAATTCATACATGTAAAAAAAATACAATTAAACTAGATTGCAATGACACGGTATACTCTACACTACCATCATTATTACAAGTACGCCTCGTGATCTTTCGGATCGCCAGCAATCAGTGCCATACTCTTCATAAATGCGATGTACATGCATATAAGATACATGCATGTGTTTGCGAACTATATACAATTTATTTACGATTCGTTTACAAATTCTATATGTATAAAATCGACGACTTTCGTATTATATTATAAAACTTGTGTAATATCCGTCGTTTTTTTTTTCACTTTATTTACACGATATCGTTCGTCACAATTATTAAAAAAATAAATTCAAGATATTTATTTCGTTCAGACATTATTTTCAATAATATATAATCCATGTTCAATTTTTAGACTATCACGACATTATAAGTTTTGTAGACATTCCGTATATCAAACGACGTATGATTTTTTATATATATATTACAACACTAATGTGGCGACACCGAATGACTCACACGATTATTATTTTTTTATGAATATATGATAATAATTATAATAATATATAATACATGTAATATTTAATCAATGTTTTACAAACTAAATATGGCATAGTAAAATCAATAATGTATACAAGAAATGATCTGATAATTTTACACTCTCAATTGATTATATTCACAAAATTAGCCTAACATTAATAATTTGTACAGTCAACATATTAATTATTATTTTTAATCATTATCATTATTAATTTCAATACTACGACCGCAATTATCACTATTCAGAATGAAAATCATTTGGTGATTTTTTAATATAAAAATTAATAATATAATCAATCAAAATTGTACTTAATTTTTTTAGAAACGATGACCAGATCGATGTCATTAAATTAGTTTTGACTATATATAATAAAACGATCGACTGGACAAAAAAATACTGAATAAATAATAGGATAAAAAAACAATAAGAATACGCGTTTACAAGCAGTCTTATAACATTATATAATTATAAATAAAATATATGTAAATTTAAATACGTACCTAAAATTTAATACAGTTTAATACAGTGATGATTTTTTTATGAATGATATGTTTTATTTTTAATATAAATAAAATAAATATTTTTTGAACGTCATCAATATTTGAACGATTGTTTTATGAAATAAATAAATAAAATACAAATCATCACTGTATTGTTAAGTATGAAAATTTGACAACGAACGACTAAGCAAAACTCATTTTCTTTTTAATTTATATCATATATGAAATACAAATTTCTAAGGGGAAAAAAGGAATACATTCAAAATGTTATCGTTATTATTATTATTATTATTATTAATATTAATATTAAATCATCAATAATATTTATGTACAAGACTACTAATTTTTCTAGTGTGATGTTAGTCTTTGACGAAGAGCGATGACGCGATTTTATCTGGCGGTTGAGATCATCAGATCGAGCGACACACGAGATTATTCCACACATATCACATGTTATATGTTTTGAAAGATCACTAAGGTTATTCCTTCGTCGCCTACTTATTGTCCTGATTCTTAGATGGGTGTGTTCTAGTTGGGTGTCCTGTGAGGGGCCTCCCTGAACTCGGGCTTGACGCTGATCAGGGGCTTCCTGACCGGAGATCCTGACGAAGGGGCTCTGGCGGGGCTTGGCTCCCGCGTGTTAGCCCCGAGCTAAGTAGCGCTACTGAACAGCACGGAGCTTTTGTAGTAGCCCGCCCTATCTCCCAGCGGTGATTTCACGTCTCGTTCCATTGCCTGTGCTCTTGTTTTTCTTTCCAGCTCGATCTCTTGCGCCAGTGATTCTGCAAAGAAAACATAAAATAACAAATTAGATTATGATTATTTATATCGCTATAAAAGTATACGTGCATTGAAATATATCCACTAAGTGACAATGAAAGTGATCGAACACCCTTCAAAAATAAAATAAATTAAACGAAGTTTTACTCGATATAATACTGATTTTATTACGATTTTATAAAATGCTGCGAACGTTGAGAATATAACGTAGTATTTTTGCCTGAATTTGGATGGAACCAAAGAATGGTTCGTCTTTAACTCTTGTTTTATGTTTGTTTTAGGACATTTATTACATATTTATAAACTCATGTCAAGCCTCCATTTTTATTGTATTTTTTGAAACGTTTGATCAAATTGTTTATAAACTTTATTTTATAATTTGCGATCAGCAAAAACACTTTTTTCAATTTGACCTCTGATTATTAGGCCTACTGTGTTCTATTCTTAGTTTCAAATATCAGTGTAAGATATTGTTTTATTTAATAATGGTTTAAATAAAACTTCAGTTAAATATAATATTTTTGTGTTATTACTACATTTAATTATACAAACGTAACAATATTTTTATGTTAAATACATTTTATTACAGTAAAATATTATCCAACATTTTAATTTCTAAATAAGCGAAAACGCTGGATTAAAATGATAATAATAAATTTATGATGTTTTTTTTTATTTTAGTAAAGTTTCTGTAAAATAATTAAATTTTATAGATATATTTCAATGCAGTAAAATATAGCATACTCTATATTTTTAATGGCTTATGTATGAATAATATTGTTAAAAAATAAAATATTTTTGTAATATTAATTTAAGAATGTCCTAATCGCAGAAAAAGTTATAGGAAAGCTATGAATGTTCATCATAATAGTAATAATAGATCAAGACTTGATTCAATCAAAATTTAAAATAGCAATCCAATCAATTTATCGATACAAGGTCCGTGTCCAATGCTCGATCAAAAGCCGCTTTTTAACCATTGCCGATTCGCATCGTCCTGACACGCCTACAAAATAATAGATATTATATGCGCGGCCGATGATGATGGAGATAAAAGAGAAAAAACGACGAGAAAAAAAACATGCAAAGGACGAAAGGAGCGGAGATGCTGGGCGTCAGAAAAAATTGTTTCGCTTTTGTACTAAATTGTAAATTGTAATAAGCAACCATCGTTGCGTGAAATTGAATAAAGTTCTGCAAAGCAAAACGACGCTGGAGCCGGGGGCGCGATGTAGGGGGGGGGGTCTAGGGCGCAGCCTCGGGGTCGCGAACACCCCAAAGGGAAAAGCGTTCTTAGGTGTATGCGATTTAAGAATGAGTGTCTATTAAATTTGCTACATATATTATCGGAATATGTGTTGTATAATCTAGTACTTGATCAGTATTTTTTGCCATAGCTCTTAATATATTAAATATACATTATATTCTTATTCATAATGTTATATTTGAGTAAATGTTTTAGAGCATTGACGATAATATATCCATATTTTAATACTCGGTTAATTTGAATAAAATTAATTTGCTGTTAACTTTTAAAATTATGTATTATTTTCGACATAGCTTTAGCTTAAATCCAAATTTAAAATATCCGTAAAATATCTTAATATATATGTGTTTTTAAAAAAAACCGGCAGTCGTACGCCTACGTTTGGCTGTATATTGAAAAAGTTGTTGTGTGCCAAGGTTTATTACAGCCGCAAGTTTAGCTACATCCGCGTTGTTTACGACTTTTTTCCGAGCGACAACTTCAAAATTAAATACGACCCCAATACGCGGACAGGTAATAGAAACGTACAAAGGCAGGTAAGTGTGCGTACTTATATAATAGGACAGGAAAGTTTCGTTTCTGAAATTTAAATTGCGCCATATACGCGGGGGTTGGGCTTTTCCGAGGGGGCGAATATTTTAATATTTTTTTCGCATCCACTGTAGGGCAATAAAACGGGAATAAAACATTAAAAAACACAAAGAAAAACCGGGATCGTTTTATTCCGATTGAGTTGGAACAGGGAAAGGGGCAAGTTTTTTTACTTGTTTCGCAACCCCTAAGCTGCGTATAATCGCACGGCGCTACACGAAACCATTGCTGGGAACATGTAACAGCCCTTATATAAATGTAAATTTAGTATAATCATATTACAGAACGTTTGATATTTTGGTATGTTCCTTATACACACATTACAGTTTTAAACATTATAATATATACAAATAAACTACTATATATTTTTATTGATTTTTCTTTATTTTTTTATGTATATATTATATTTCTTTAAATTAAAAAATATTAAGATATATTCATCAATTTTATTTTTATTTTTAAGAAGTTTATATTAATATTGTTGTTGAGTGGTTAGCCAGTTTTTTTGCCATTAGCTTTTATGGTGAAAATATTATATTTATTACAATGATAAAATCAATGTTTGAGTACAAAATATAAATTTTACAGTATGAATATTATAACAAGTTCAAGGATTTAAAAACAAAATGAGAAAATAGGTGCAACACATTTAGTTAGAGGTATCAAAATATCTACTTTTACTATCTACAAAGATCGTGAAATAATATATATATATTCCGACTGTTTTGGATTATTAAAGAGTGTTACTCTTTGATGAGAATAAATTAAATTTATAAAGGTTAGAGGAAATGCAGTACGTTGATCGTCAAGGTGGTGAAAAATATAAAATAAAATGTCTTCAGGCAACTTTGCGAAATCCAGAGAGTCAAGCGATATGAAGATGCTACTTACATTCCAGAATGTCCTGTTTTTTTATACTCTCAATAATGCCTTAAATTTTAACTGGATTTAACTATAATAGTCAGTAATGTTTTTTTGTTCAATTCAATCAATCAATCGTTTAACAAATATAGCAAAATAAGTCTTGATCTAAAAGAGCCTTTAATTAATTAGATAATAATTAGTATTTCCTAGTGCCGAAATTAAGAAAAAAAATCAATTGCACAATTCAATGAAAAACTAAAAAAATATTGGAGTGTTAAATTGTCACATAGAATTAGACTACAAGCTTTAATTCTTGAATAATTTTATGCTTTAATGTGTTTTAGTAGCATTAAATGCAAAATCATATTTCAGCAACATAATATTTTTTCACGTTACAACTACTTATGTGGTAATATATACTTTTAAAATATATTTTTAATACATGATGTTCTATAATTAAATACTGAATTTTATTCTTAAGGTCTTGTTTGAGTTATTGTGTCATATACTTAAAATATAAAACTTAAATTACATGGATCTGACTGTCTGTCTGTCACTAGAACTTTTCCGAAACGTTTAACAATGGTGACGTAACATTTACATACTGGCTGCCATTTATTGATCAACTGTGCTATTTTTGACTTATTAAGTTGAGTAGAACAACGATGTGCTGACGACCGAATACGTGTCAATTGAATTTCTGAAGAAACAGAACAGCGACGTACTTATGGATGATTACGTGCTACTACAATATGTGAAAATAAGATATTAAAATATTGTGTCAAGTATTAAAATACATTTATATTAATAATAAATATAATTAATAAAAATAAAAGAAAAATATATTATATAATATTAATGATCCAATTTTCATGCATAAAAAAGATACACTTTTTATGCATTTATTGTTATGAAATGTTTATTTATGATCTTTTTTTTTTTTTTTTTAATTTTGTTTATTACATAATTAAATAATACATTTTTATAAACATATATATTTACATTTCATTGGTTGCTGGTTAATTACCATTATCACAATTTACGATTCATTAGCTAAATTAAGAGGAATTACAAAAATAAGAATAATAATAAAAAACATAAAATACGTGAAGTTTAGGTCAAAGTACATAAACACCCTTAACAAAAAAAAAGAAAAAAAAAAGAAAATAAAATAAAATAAAAAAATAAAATAATTATAAATTATAAATATATATTTTTAATATAAAACTCGTAGACCTGGTGCTGTTAAATTATTAGATAAAATTTATGCGTCAGAGCAAGATGTGCTTTGGCATTTTGTGTTTATATTTAAATTTGAGTTTGTTTTTGTCGTAATCACCGATTCTTGAGATTAACGGGTTAGTATGATCTCGCGGTATATTTTTATAATAATTATTCGTATGGTGGTGAACATGTTCTTTAATAGTTGGAATTAAATATTTATTATGAAGTTTTTTGAGGTTAGTATAAAAAGGTGTATTATAAATTATTTTTATAGCTTTATTTTGAACAACTTGTAGTTTAGAAAAGTTAGTATTACACGTATTACTCCACACTGGGCAGGCGTAAGTCATTGCCGGTCTGATTAATTGCTTATATAATAGAATTATTTATGATCTTGATTTTGATTTTAGTAATAAGTTATTATAAGTTATGCATAAAAATATGCGTGAAGAATAGTAAACAATTGTGTAGATTACACTCGATAAAAATTTTTCGTGATAGAAAATCGATCATCTAATTTACATACATTCTGTTTTTTATCACGTATAGTTTTTACTAAAATACTAAACTTTAATAAGTACTTAGGTTCGATATCATAATCTGCCATAATCAATTCAATAAAAAATAATATGTATAGTACTTTTAATCAGCCATATTAAGTAATGAGCACATATTTTTACATATAAATAAGGTTTTTAAATCTTCGATTAAATCGACTAACAAAAAAAATACAATTGCTTTTAATGGCATACTACATTAGCTGACAAATTATTATTTTATGAAATATGAATATAATTTTATTTTATTACTGTATAAATTTAAATTCTCAGTTTATCCTGCAAGTCAACTTTTTTATGAATAAATTTAATTATTAGAGTGTAGATTTTGTCAAATTCTCATTCTTTTTGATTAAAAAACAGATTTGTAAACTTTTATTTTCTGCTTATAAAGATACATAGTTATATCTCAAGAAAACATTTAGATCAAAACAAATAGCATACTTATTCAATTATAAAAAAAAATCCATAGCACAGGAAGTTCAAATGTTTATAGCGTACTTGACCTATACCAAAAATAAAAATATTTGTAGTCCATATAAGCCCATGCCTTTCAAACAAACATAACTGTAAACATATATACAAAGTAAAAAATATTTAAAACACAAAAAAATGTGCTACGCGTATAATGGCATTCGCTCGTCTGTCGAGCACGTAAATTCGATATGAAAGTGGGGCGCTCATCCGTGCATCAAATCTTCTTGTGTACAGTCTAAAGTGTTTAAGCTCATATCTCGTTTGTGATTCACCCACCCCCATAGTCCTGGTGACGTTTCGAATTATTGTCACCCACTTTCCACCCTTGAGCTTCATTATTTACACATCCTCTTTGTGCCTTTTAACGCGATACAATTTTTATCGCGCCGTAATTACTTTTCATGTGTAAGGGTCGCATTTAACGATTGACCTTAGAATATACAAAATAATTATAACAGTTTAGATTTGAATAAAAAATGTTACAAAAATAAACTTTAATTAAAGTGTTTGAAATATTATTGAGTCGGACATAAAAATGAAATTTGTTAATATTTTAAGTTTATGGTCAATCACTTGAGGTATGATCTCGTTAAGATTGAATCCATCTCTAAATAGATTTGGATTCAATTTCTCTGAGTAAATACCGTCAGATAGTATCTTCGCCTTCGTCGGGGTCGAAGCGTTAAACTGTAGGTTTAATTGTGTTGCCCGCGGAGATAATCTCGCCGGAGATAATGGCATTTCTCCGTGTTGCCGTGAACCCCAAATTAACTGCGCCGAGGTGTCTGTCTCTCTTTTCGGGTCCTGTCTATTTGCATTTACATTGGGGGCTGTGTGTGTATATTAAATCTTATTTCAACTCGACTGTTCATAATTCCGTTTCGAACGGCTCCGGGGGGTAGATGTGCTCCCAGCTCTCTCCCACCGAGAGGGATTAACGCTTAAGGTACGGAAACGCAGAGAGCAAATTGATAATTTTGCTAAAATCGACAACACTTAATTGTATTATATGTAGATATAAACACATAATTACCAATGCATGTGTATCGATGGCCTTAGAAGTAAATTGTCTAACTTTATAAAGTCAAATTTTTTATTATTATATATACTTGAATGATGTAAGCAAAGTTACTATGCTTAGTAATATTTACCTAGAATGTTAATATAACTAGAAACACCTAGTATTATTATAAAAATATTTTTAGTAATTGTTTTTGAATGAATCAACCTATTAATAATGATTAAAAACGCTACATTAAAATTTTACTGCTAATACCACTATTCAACACCATTATAAAATACATACAAATATAATACAACGTACTTCTTTTAATTACTATTTTAATTAGCCGTTCGTGACGGCAACAGTTGTAAAACATTCGGATAGAAACGTTTTATTGGCTCGCCTAGACAAATTGGGGGAACGAAAAAATCTCACGCTCAATTTTATTGGAGTCTTCGTCCACCGTCCACGATGAACAACAATAGCATAAAAAGTAGATTGGACCTTCTTCAAATTGAATAAGATTGTGCGTTTATTCGTCACGCTGCACTACTACGGCAAAGAACGAATCGAACTTTTTTTTGACATAGCTTTTCCAGGAAGAAGATGCTGGACGCCGACGATAATGGAGCACTTGACGCGCCCATCGGTTTGTTTGCTATACTGTCTCAATGTTTGGACACATGAGGTTTAAAAAGATTTTGCTGCGTCTATTATGTATATAAATCTATGAATTATGAGGGTATTTTCCTAAACATTAATACATACAGATCAATTTTATCAATTCTATATGTATTTATCGTTATTATTGTTGCATTTAAAAACAATATTTTTGGCCAAAATATAATATTTTTTTAGGGATTTGATTTTAGAAACATAAGATAACTTATAAATTTTGGATATCAACATTTTCATTTTTGAGAAAATCAGAAAATTCATAGATTTCTAACGTATTTCTTTGACAAAATACTTGCATATTATTTTAATATATAAATATAATATATTATACTATATAAAAATAAGAACTACATATTAAATTTATTTATAACATAAATACGTATTTATGTTTTATTTATTGTCGGTTTTATTATGTTTTTCGGCTAAGTGTGACGTGTAGCTTTGTATCGCTAATATTAACCATTATTACTATTATTTTTTGTCTCAACGATGATCGTTTTTATTTAAATTTATGGTAAATAGATAAAAAATTATTCTGGTATATAGGATTAGAAGTGTTGATAATTTATTATCATAAAAAATGTAATATTCAATTTTTGTAGCTATTTAAGAAAAAAAATACCTTTATCCCTTAAAAACCTATTTAAATAAGGCACTCTTTATACTTTAATGAAATAAGATAGATAGATGATGCGCAAATTGTTGTAGTTATTTTTAGAAAAAAAATAAACCTATTATACGTTAAAAACAATAGTTGCAAACAGTAGCGTAGTTATGGTGGAGCGGAGGGGGCGGGCTGCCTCGGGCGGCACTTGCTTGGGGGCGGCATATTCGCGATGGGATCCTCTAGTGTGGTTCTTAACCCTGAATACACTAAAACATATATAAATCCACGAATAACAAGATCTTAATAATAACCAATTTATTATTTTAAGAAAAGCTGATTTTATGACCCTGCAAAAAATGTATGGGAGATGGGGCGGCAATTTTAAGGATCGCCTTGGGTGGCACATACCCTAGCTACGCCACTGGTTGCAAAATATAATTGCAACTTGAATTTTTTTTTAAAGTCATAGTATTTAAAACAAAGTATTTCGCCAGAAGTTTAAAGCTTAAAAAAAAATAAAGTAAAAATATAAGCTTTAAATTTCCAGAAAAATAAAATATTTTTTTAGTAGCTATTTTGAGAGTTAAAAATTAAACTTTTACTACTTTTAAAAGCTTTGGTCATATAATTATATAACAATTTAAAACCCCAGCTTTTGAATAATTAAATACGTATTACTTTAATCATATTCTAATATTGAATAATTAATTACGTACTACTGATTATCATATTCTTGCAATTCATTTTTTTTCTCGTGTTAAAAATATTTTTTTTTTATGAAAATCTAAAAGTTAAAAAAAAATGTGCAATGTAATGTAGTATACTTGTTGAAGTGAATGGTGCGTGTTTTTATACTTAGTTTTAAATAAATATCATGTTGAATTACATGGATTTTTTGACTAAAATCAACGACCTTCAGCATGTTTAATAAAATATTACCATGAGTTTTAAAAATATTTTTAAATACAAATTATTCACTTACTCATTGATGCACATTTTTTTTACAGTGAAACTTTTTTATAATACATTTAATTTAATACGTTTATTAATTTTGCAAACATACTATTATATACAAACAATGTTATTGGCTTATAACATATTTTTAATATTAATATAAAATAAAACGTTGATAGTTATAGGGTTAGAAGGAAAAAAGTGAAAAAAAAAAGAAAAATCTATAGATTAAGTGCTAATTTATGTATATTTAACTGAATATCTGCAAACATTCAAATGTGTTTTTCAGTCTCTAAAGTAGTAATGGCGTTACTTTAAAATTATGTATCATATATGATATAAGTCATGATTATAGTCGTCTAAGTTATAGTTTATTTAATATACATTACACATTATTAATACGCCATTGCAATATAGATTGAAAGAGTGCTTTGATATTATTTATGATAAAATATATTTTTATAATAAATAATATAAATTTCTATTTGCGATTAAAATACAATATCTTATTACTTACTACTATGTAATCAATAAACTAGTAAGGACTTTTACATCATATAAAATATAAAGACCTTTTTCGTTTATATTCCAATCGGAATAAAAACAAAAATAAAACAACAAATGGCTGTTTGTAAGATCTGTCGAATTGTCCAATAAGCAAGATCGACCTTTTTACAAGTCGACACAATGGATTCACGTTCGGAAAGAAATAGTGTCCAGTATTTTTTTTATCGTATCAGACGTTCGACCTTGCCCAACGACAATTTCCAGTCTGTCCGAGCGTCGAGCTCGTTTTTGTGACCGGTCAGAGCTCCTTGTGACTTTTGGTGATGGCAGACACGGAGATTAGTCCGTGTCTGGAATAATTCAAACGTCGTGCGACCGCCTCCTATTATGTGCGCATTAAGTCGGGCCCCATAATGCCAGCACGATTCGGGAACTTGGCAATTTAATCCGAATGAATTGATAATCAGTCACAATGCGGACCTCCGCGGTCTGGGGGGAGGGGAAGCCCCGTGGGTTGGGCCTTATATGAATATTCAGAGACGTGTGCATAAGTAACCATCAAGATATCCAAAGACGGTGTTAGGAAGATATTTAATAATTTGCCTATAATTAATAACCATAGAGTTCGTAATTTACTGAGCTAGTATAAATGCAAAAGATTTGTTGGTTTAAATATATTTTAGCATAGCATTTATTATTTATAGTTAGCCCCTACGTGCTAACTATAAATCTGTCTGTTGTTTTTTGTTGAAGCATGTTAGCTGTACATATTATTATTATTCAATATGCATTTAGAACCACCGTAGATTAAAAAAACCGCATACCGCAAGTGTGTTCATGCTCTATTATACACAAGTGCCTATTATATGATACATATAGTTTCATTTCATTGTGTTTGTATACGTTTTTTCCCCATATTATTGGTTCTTAATCGTTATTAAACCGATTCGATCGGAATGGTCGATGACGGTGGCACATTTGTTTGAAATAGCAAATCACTATTGGCGGTGCGCTTAAAGGACGAAAAATCAATTTGACGGCGCGGCACAGTAGCACACCGATAAATGGAAATGGAAAAGGTGTGAATGGGACAGGTAAGCGGCACAATGGCGGGCGTTTAGGGCGCGTGAATGGGCCGCAACAATCGAGCCGGCCCTGTGCACTCCGGCTGCGGCCTAAAGTGTCGGGCTATTATTAGTGATTTGTTAGGGTGTGGGCCCCGGGGCCATCTCCTGTCCTGACTTGCGATCGTATTCCAAGTAATCGTCCTGATCGTCAAAGAATGAAAAAAATTAACAATTAACCGCATCTGTTACGATTGTGTTGAATGTGTATAAAAAGTTGTTTTTATTGACGGTAGCGGACACCGTTTCATTTTTATGGTGCGCCTTTTTTATTTTGTGCGGGAGGAAAAAAACTTTTTTAATGATTTCGCTACCGCGTGCTTTAAATGTTCGTAACTAATTTTCATGATATTATCATATTTAGCGTATTAAATTTGGAGAAGGTTTAATATAAAAGTAACTTCTGCATATTTATTTTATTAAGTGCGTCGTTAAAATTTCATGTTTTTAATGTGAATCCTTGAAGGGATTTTTTCAAAATATGTGCACACGTGAGTAAATTAAAAACTTACAAGGAAACACTAGTATAATAATTTGTTTGTTATTAAAAGTATAAAATTCAGAGATTTTATATTTATAATATTTTTTTATAAATATAAATATTTTAATTTTAAATAAATTGATACATAATAATAAAATAAGCAATATAATTTAAAAGAAAAAGTGATTCTTTATTTATTATTAATTATCAGTGTACTTTATTTTTTTTTATTGTGCATATATACGTTATAACTAAGTATTCTGAAGTCTCGGGTTTTTTCGATTCCCGGGACTCGAGACCCAAATTTTTAAAGTCCCGGGAATTCCCGGGACTCGAGACTTTGATTATTTTTCGTATAATCATGAAAAAAAATTATGTTGAAAAATTAACTTAATATTATTAACTTTAATTAACTTATTATTATTAACTTGAATTAATTTATTATTATTAATTATTTGTGTTATAGGTACGATAGGTGAAAAATTATTGAAACAATTTAAAAACACTTTATTCGATATTTATTTAAATTTAATTTATTACAATTTTTTTAATCGAAATATTTATATCAATTTAGTTAAAACCTTTACTTTTGTAAGGAAAAATATGTTTTTAAAAACACCAAGGCGTTTAATGATGAATCACATAGCCTGTTCCTGGTTTTTGTGGCAAATATTCCAGGTGTAGAAAAAACTCTCTCCCTTTCTGTAATGTTGGCTTAATTGTAAGCAATGATTTGAATAAAAGCTCTAGATTCGGAGTTCGCTTGATAGATGAATCTAATATCTGAAACTCCTTTTTAAAGTTGAATTTTTTATTTCTAGTCGTTGAAATATTTTGGTGGTTCGTGCGACAGAGTTGTGTTGATTTCAAATATTTTTTTTAAAAGGAAATTAACAATAATTTCGGAAGTTAATAAAGTGGCATCTCGACGATTTAGAGCTTCAACTGCCAGTTTTATAGGAGTGAGTACTTCACAAATATTTTCCAATACGTGAATGTTCGATTCATTCCAAATTTGGCCGATGCCAAGATCAATTAATGATTTTCTAATGCAATTTCGTAACTTTCAAAATCTCGAGATCATGGGTAATAAGGAATTCCACCTTGTCTTCATATCGAGACATAAATTAAGCTCGACATCAAATTCGCTCTTTACATATTTTTGTAAAATTGCACTTCGGAAAGTCTCGAGTCCCGGGTTATTCATTTTTAAATTCCCGGGACTCGAGACAGCAAAAAATCTTTGAATTCTCGGGAATAAATTCCCGGGTTGTCTCGACACAGAATCCCTAGTTATAACCATGTCAACACAATCAACAACTACTAGGTACGCAGTGTGACTTGAGACTAAAAATCAGTGATATATTGTATACATTTTAGACTATTATTACAACGTAGCATAAATGTATGTTGATTTGCATGACTTTATTTATTTTTAATAAAAATAATCTAGGTCAACTTAATATGAGGTGATTGATTAATTTTATAATATATATATACAATAAATTCAATAACAATAATAATAATTTTACTAGCTTATAATCATTTCGGTGTTTACAAAATTGATATTTGATATATATTAATAAAAAATAAAGAAACTGAAAAACATTAACAATTTAATTGCCAGTTTAAACATAAATATATTACTTTTTACGTAATAAATTTAACAATAATTTTAAATTTTATGTTAGATTTTTAAGAAAAAAACTAAGTTAGATTTTTAAGAGAAAAACTATGTTAGATTTTTAAGAGAAAAACTAAGCAAATAATAATTCTGATTATATAATATGCAATGATTTCAATCATATATACTTAAGTATTTATTTAAAAAAAGATCCGAGTCGTAAGAGTAATATTTAATATTTTTTAATTTAAAAAAACAATACAAGGATTTTATTTCTGTATAAAAATATTTATATTAATATTGTCAATATCTCTTTATTTTTGCACAACAAAAACTTTAAAATTGAACAAACTTAAAAATAATAATTTATATTTAAAGAAAATTGATATTTAAGTAAGTCAATAAATAATATTGTAATAAAACGGAAAAACTACAAAAAACGTATAGCAACAACTAAATTATATTTTACAGCATTATTCAGAGTATTTAAAAAATATTTTTGTTTAATATTGTAGTAACATATTTATGAAATTTTATTATTTTTTTAACGTGAAATACTACAATAAATCGTGTTTTTTCTCTTATACTATTTAGTTTCAGTAATGATATAATTTTATGGTTATTTAGTAAAAAAAACTAGCATATTACTCAAACACTAAAGTGAATAGCTATGAAGAACATAAACAAATATTTTTTTAATGCTGATATCTTACCAACCACAAATGCTATAGAAAAAAAAAAATTCACAATTTTATAATTTTGTAGATAGTACAGAAAATGTTAGGAAAAAATATTATGGGAAAAGTAATTGTTAGAGATGTTTAATAAATACTTTAATTAAAAAAACTGTATAATAAGTAATCATAACTAAAGTAAATCCAGTATAAAAATTGTTTTATAGAACGTTGTTTTACAAAAAAAAAACTGAAAACACAATTATTTTTACAAATAAATAAGGCAGATTAATAATATATCTTGGTAATAAATAGTTTCATAAATTGACCACCCTATTTCTGACATCAATTTTTACTCCAATAAATCACTTATTTCAGATATATCTGTAATAGCTCTCTCCATTCATCTTATGTGGTCACTTTGGCATATGCATTATATCTTGTGTCTTATCTCCAAGCGTTTGAGCAATGACCCCAATACGTCCCTTGTTTTCTTCATTCGGCCCTCGGGCGATTCTTGCCCCATTGCCGAAAAAATCGCTTTTCACCGTCCGATGCTCAATTATCTCGGATTAAATCCGGAATTTTATGAATTTCTTGTTTTCTACCATCGTCTGGCAAATACTGGGGGGGTTGGTCCGTATTTTTCAATCATCCCCCGGCGAACGTCTAGCCGTGGATCAATTATAAGCTCGAATCAATTTCGACTTAGCGAGCTATGAAATATCTGTGCCCTTACTGTACGTCTGGCCATTGATCCATAAAGGCATTTTTTATGTGTACATATTTACAATCATTCCATATTTTGATGTAAAATAAAAAAAAATATGTCTGAATCGCCCTACATCATACGCTACCCCTATTTTTGTATGATATATGAGATATTTGAAATATTCAATTTATTTCGTAGTAACAGAAATATTTTAACATATGTAAATAATAAATAATTTGTATTATAATAAATATTATCTACCAATTATAATAATGTTGAACTTAAAAATGAACCATAAAATAATTTCGTTGAATTTTAAAATATTTATTTCAGATAATATTTACAATGTTTACTTGGACTTAAGCACTTTTTTAATATCTAATCTTATGATCAACATATGCTTTATAAATAAATCTTACCAGAATAGTTCTGCCAGAATGCTGCACCAGTGGTCATCAGATCAATAGTGGCTGCCGGATAGTTCCATTGCTTATCAGCTAGGGGCGGCGCCGCAGGGGGCGGAGCGCCCTCGCGGGGGGCGCACGGAGGACTTCCGGTGCGATTGCCGCTGTTGCCATTTCCACTGGAATTCACGTTATTGGAAGCTCCTTGTGAGTTAGTATTCTGTTGACCTTCGTTGCCACTGCTGTTACCATTATCGCGCTGATTGGCCGACTCCGAATTGCTGATGGTATCTGCAATAAGAATTAGCTAAATTAATTTTATGGAAAAAGTCTTTAAAAATTTGAGAATTGAAGAGTATATATTTTTTTAGATGATTTTTTTTTTCACTAAATTAGAATCTATGTATAGTTTATGAAATACCTCGATAACATATTATTAAAAATAATTAGATAAAGCATACACGGCTATACATGGCCACTTATGATTCAGATCGGATTGAGACGCTTTGTAAATAGCGAAATACTGTGAAGAAAAGTGCATTGCACAAAGGGCGTCTCGGGCATTGCAAAGGTTGCGCGGCAGAGTGGCGCGGGCTCCCGACAACGGGGGCGCTCGTTGCTGGCTTTATAAATCTATTAGCATGTATACATACACATGAGTAGTTATTTCAATGTCGACATTCGAGTCGAGGCGGACGTCCATCAAAGTTGGCGGAGGCTCGCGCGCGCCGCCCCAAGGCCCTTTAAAACGTAATGATTGGCATTTACTGCACAACTTATGGAAACGTCTCGAACAGGTAATACCACACACGCATGCCTCGGCAATACATGCGAATTTATGCTGACTCACAAAAAAAAATGAGTTTATGATATTTAAGATTTAACGCAAAAGTGGGATGCTTAAGAAGATATAATATACAGCTACATAATTGCTTCTTTGTGTATTGAAAGAATAGTGAATCGAATACTTAGTACGTCTTCCTATTTAGCCAATCTTGTAAAACGGTGGATTTTCATTTTTAAATAAAATTTTAAATGATGTATAATTTATATGTAGTATGAAAAAAAAATTATATGAATAAATCAAAAAGGTCAAACATGTTTTATACGTAAATACCTAATTGAGTGATTATCGTTTCTTTATCAAATATTTAATTTTGTACGGTCTGGTAAATTAGTAATTGTTATATTTAATGTTGCCGAAAATTTGGATATAATCTATTTATATACGTATAATTATTAAATTTTAATTTTAACTTTTTTGGTGTATTTTGATTTTCTGATTTAAATTTGATTGTTGTATATGTAATAGTACAGCTAAAGCGAACTATAAAAAGCTCTGAATTAGTAGAAATATGTATTCTGTGAAAAACTACCGATGGAGGGATAAAAATTCTATATTTAGAATCTGTCTATGATTAATTAAAATAATGAAGATCAAAGTTGGGTTTTATAACTATTTTAGTTTTTCTTTTGTGCTACAAAAAAGGTTAAAAGGTTATTTGCGGTAAAAATATAGTAAAACAGAATGTGGATAAGAATTAAATTTAACGTTAGAATTATATAATTTATTGTATCAAATATCTCTGATTTCACAATCTAAATATTTTTAACATGTGAGTTAAATATTTTTAAATCGAGATAAATAAATTACCTCCTAAATTATTAGTAATTATATTTTAGTAAGAAAGTGTGTGCATTAGAATACAGTTGTAGATTACAATGAAACTTAATGTTAGGACTCAAATTTTTCTTAATCGAAATAATAAAAAATACTTGGAATTCCGCAGTATTATTCATTTGCATTTTACTGGATTAAAATTAAATTTCTTGTTAGGATTTGTGAGTCAAAATGTATATTATACATCTGTTTTAATCAGTTTATCTACATATTTTGGCAAGCTCACATATAAAATTGTAAAGCTATTTTTAGATAATTTTCAATGTAATATATGTTCATATATATTATACGCTTTGATTTTGTATATACAATTGAAATTTTAGATACATTTTAAGAAATCCTTAACTTTGAAAGCATATATGCAAGCAAAAAATGTCATTTATTTAATTTTAGGCACTGTTATAGTATGTGAATATGTCATAATATTAATGAAGCAAGCCGCATGGCTTTATGCGAACAGCACATCTTCTATGTAATATGTATATTAGAATTCCTGGAAGACCTTGGCCTATGTTGTGTGTCGGTGTTGCGTGATCCCTATTTTAATTAAGCATGGTCACAAGAGTGACACTTTAGTCTTACTTAGTACACGTACCTAGAATCTCACCGGTGACTATGCGTAAGACCTCTGCGGGCGCTCCGGATGCCTTCAGAGCCTCCTCGATTTTGTTTCTCCTCTTCATCTCATTCTCAAGCTGCTCCTGTGCCCTTTGCCTGGCTCGTCTCTCCTTCTTTAACCGCTTCTGATATATAACTGAAACAATAAAATATCACATATAAGCAATTGAGAGGTATTTATCAAAATGGTAGTACGCTGCCTTTGATTTTATAGATTTTTCCGTATTATTAGAATTCTATATAATCCATCAAAGGAGTCGAACAATGCACATGTGTGCGGGTTCAAAGATGTTAAAGGAATTTCATACCACACTGGGGGATGTATGGCGCAAATAAAAGCCGCGAAAGCTAAAATGTGTATGTGGTACAGCAGCAAAAATCTAATAACGCGTCGGTTCGTTTGTCGGCGGTTCATATCTGGCCGCCCGGCGCAAATATTGACTCTAAGAAACAATAGGAGATGAGGAGATGGCGCTTTCTGAACCACTGCTTTGAACTTTTTTAATCTGACGGGGTGGATAGGCGCGGCGCGAATCTCTTTGCTCTTAAGAAGAATAGTTAAGACTATATTTATTAAAAATATATACAATTAAAGATTATGAACCCATAGTATTAATATATCATAAACACAATACAATTTAATAATTTTACGTAAGCATATGATTCAAGCTATTCATAAAAACATGCAGTTTTAAAGTCTTAGCACTAATGTATTAATAATATATGTCGATGATTCAGAATACAATTATTATATGCCTTTGTTAGATAGACCAATGAAAAGGGCTCAGAATAGCTTTATTTATTGATATAATTATTTTTTATTATAGCAATCGTTTATATGGTCCATTTTACGCCGATTGCGAAATTTATATTGGCGATAATAATAAACAAGGCAAATAATCCGAATATAATAATAGCGGCATACACAGTGTGGCCCACGGGCTCGGTTTAATATATCCATACATCACACAAAGATATGAGGCCGTTATAGATATTCTGGCACCCCCTTGCGGCCGCCAGACAGGACCCCTAAAGTTTCACATCGACGGGGGTCCAATATGAGCCCGGGCCGAGATTACTTCGCATTGAAACTATTAGAGGTTTCTCTCGTCTTGCCGTTTCGTCTTAACGTGCAGTGGCTAGGGGGTTTTGGGGGATGAAATAATATAGTAGGCATGTATGTATATAATAATATAATGTATTTTCACGCGCCGCCTTTGCGCTAATTTTCTTTCGCCGATTGTAGTCGGGTTTTCCGCGAGGATGTTCCTCTATTGTTGAAAGGGCTATTATTGCCGTATTTATGATTTGTTCCGAACCATTATATACACTGTAGCGAATATCGTTATTGCTTCGATAACGTACATACCGTGTCTTGAAGCAAGGTTAAAGAAATGTAATTATATTAAACGAGTCATGGCTAAGTTTAAGTACCGGAAATCATTATAAATTGTTTAAGCAAATATTTTCATATTTAATTAAAAACAATCAAAAAGTAAACTTCACTATTAAAGAAGTAATAGGTCAAGTAGAATGAGATATTTTTTCAGTAGTAAATGAGTAAATTTTTAGGTGTCTTTGAATAATAATTCTATAAAAAGGTACAGATATAGATATCTCATTTCTTGCAAAATAATGATAATAATAATGAAACTGATGATTATTTTACAATATGAATAGATGACATCGAATAGTGATCACAGATGTGTGTATGATCAATCGAATGAATAGTAACTACAAACAAAGACAATGACCACACACTTAAAATAAAAACTATGGGAACATTCAGATAAATAAAAAAGGTTCTTTCTGAGTTAGACTTTAGCTTGTTTTTTAAAAAAAATAGTAGGGTTGATCTGTTTTTCTATACTAACAAGAAGCTTGGGCGATTAAGAGTCTAGAAGCCTTAGAAACGTGGATCTACAGACAGATGCTTCGTATGTTTTTGCTCTTACACCTTATGATTCAAAGTAAGATATAAAGATAAAGAGAAAACGGAGAACTTCGCAGTGTCGATTTTTTTTGATTTATTAAGTTCGTGCGGCACCTATTTGTAATATATAACTTGAGTTGAACTTTTGTTCAAGTGTGATTTTGATTTAACTAAATCCTTTAGTTGGTTGTTATGAACTAAATAAAGACGTTCATGATCTTTTACATATACATTTCAGATTCTCATCCTTAGCACGATTTTTTTTGGAACTACTGTCGCACTGTACGCTTGTCAACAGTACCTAGGGGTTGCAAATTTTGACGAAATAAAAAATTTGGAATTCGGTCGGAATTCCGAAAAATTAAAAATATTTTTTGGTCATACTAAAAATAAAAAAATAACAGAAAATTATGATTGTATAAAATTTTAATTAGTACAGAAAATAAAAATTTTGGTATTCCATTTTATAATAATATATGAATAAATTAAACTGTTGTTTTGTTGTCTAAAACATGATTTCAAGAAGTAGAGATCACTTAAAGCCACGTCCTCTAGTCTCGATCGAACTTTTGTATAAAAAGTTTCCTGCAATTAAGAACGCTTGTTGGTAGAATCAAAATCAAAATCTAAAATTATTCCTAGAACGCTATTCTCTTCGAAGAATTTAATTTTGGATTTCATTTGTACCATTAAGCTATGGTGGTGCTTGTCGTGTTGGCCTTGACGGTATGTTGGACGACAAATTCGACTGAATTTTATTCTTCAACATTTGCATCAATTATGCGAAGCTTTCATATTTGTATCGATTATTAATGTTTATTTGTATCGAATAAAATTTATTATTAATAGTATTATTTCAAAGCTTTTAAAAACTTTAGCTGTCGCATTTTTTGAATCTCACTTTTTCCACCGTTATGTAAATATTGCAGAGTTCCAGACACATTTGATCGTCTTTTGCTTATTTGATCTTCTAAGTTGTGCTTCAACTTTAATGAAAGCTCATCAGGTCCCAAATTCTCAAGCATAAAAGATAATACCGCATTAGCTGAGAGAATTGGCATTTTTTCGACAAAGGACATCAACAGTAAGCTTCACTAGGAGAAGTGAAGATATAATGTTTTTAATCGACAAAATTTCAGCATCTTGAATAACAATATCAGACGCGAAGTCAATCAATGCTTTTCTAATACAGTTTTTAGCTGGTTAAATCTTTCAAACATTTGGACTAAGCTATTTCACCTAGTTCTGATGTCTATAATAAGTTTCAATTCTTTTCCAAATTTTTGCTTCGCGTATATTTCAAGAATATCATTAAATTTTTTTAAAAAACGGAATATATTTACAATTGAACGAACTTTTTTAATAAGAAAAATTATATATTTATAATTCGGAATTTACTATAAAATTTTCGGAATTCGAAATTATATTTATGAGAACGAATTCCGGAATTCGCGAATTTTGTATATGCAATCTCTAATGGTACTCAGATTTATTTTAAGTTATGAACTCTTAAACTAAAATCGTAAATTAAAATGATTAGTCTAGAAACCTAATAATAATAATAATGAAATGTAGCATATCGATACATAAAGATAAATTTGTGTAAATATTATGATAACAAATATTTTAAGAAAAAAAATGTATGTAGATAGTCATCTGATCTATATTCCAAGTGAAAAAGTATAGATACCATCGACCACGAAAGGGTTAAATTTTAAACTGGAAAAGCTTTTAACACGCCGTATAAAAATATTTAAGTATCAAACAACCCATAATTAATTATGATTATATTATGTAACACACACAACAGGTTGGCGTGTATTTATACAACATTTAATTATGATAATTCGTTTAATGAGAGTTAATTGTAACAAGCGTTTTTTAGCGCTGGTAGTGCTGTGCAAATGTCAGCGACCGATTAAAACGTTGAAAAAATAATTAAAGATGGCGTCTCTCGTCACCGCAAATTATGCGCCTTTGTCGGCCATCTTCGTCAAAATGGACGTCGCGTTATTATTATTAATTTTCATTAAAAAAATGCTAGGGAGAGGGTTGAGGGCGGTCGCATGCCGCCAATCTGCGGCACGCGGACAGGTGCCGCGGGCTTATCTGATGTTAAAGAACCACTGCACCTTTCCGTGTTTGTTCTTGCGCCGCCACTGCTGAAAAGGGAGAGTGATGGCCGCCGCTTGTTATCACCTGCCGCCGATGGGTGGCAGCACAATCGATCATTTTTAACCCTTTCGCGGTCAAGGTGAATTAAATGAGCATTGTTATAAATCAAATTTAATTAATAAGAATTTGTATTAAATTTTTTAACTATTTAAAATATTATTATTATTTATTTATTATACATTTAAAATACCTCGAGTGTGTGTTGGCTAATTTATTAATAATTGCTAAATTTACAGGCAAACTCACTATTAATTTCCTGTTATTTTCACAGGCAAAATTTTATAAACTAAGTTATTTTTAAACATCTTACAATGTTGCTTTCTATGGCAATGAAATTTCTTTAAAAAATATTATACTATGGATGAATTTAAATTACTTATTACGATATTCTTTTATGAGATTAGGAACATCTATAAAAAAATAATCTGTGATGATCGATTATAATATTATCACAAAGTCAGATCTTCCAGACACTATGAAGATTAGCATCGCAATTTTTTGTAATTAGTCGTCGACTTATAGCACTGATCTCTTGTGTTGTTCAATATAACACGTATAATATTTAGTTTTTAATTTTAAAATTAAATTGACTTTTAATACAATGTATAGTTCATTATTTGTTAAACTAATTTATTTTCTAGTAGTTTTTTATATAAACCACAGACAAAATTATGCCATATTAAAATCAATGATGGCGCATTAAAAATAGCCATTGGTTGATATTAGGCTCTTTTTGAAATCGAGAGCCATAACATAACTCAATCATGAATATGAATTGGATCAAGCAACTGATTATTTACAATTATAGTGTTTAAATAATATTATCAAAATTTATAGACTATAGTGAAAATACCGCATAACGCAACATAATGGCAGCATGAGGGTAAAATTAAAATATTAAAAATGTAAGTCGAAACATGAAACATTATTATTTTCTATTAAACGATGTAATGCTCGTTTACGTGTTACATATTTATATGTACGTGAAAAGAATACATTTGTGTGTGCTTTCGCCCGTATTAAAGCTCCTTTTTTCCGTATGTATGTATGCATGTACCGAGTTAGTATGAGTATGTATTTTGAGTTCCGTTTTTCCGCAAGTTTGAGTGAGATGTTTTATCAAACTTGTATATGCAAATTGAGTTTAGTAAACATTTCACAGTGGAAAGAGTCGACTTTGTTACAATTCATTTTTCATTTCGCTCTCGCCCCCTGTTTCGAAAGAAAACGTTATTTCACGGAGCTGGCTGCTCACCCCGGGGGTGTACAATAGAAAAAATTCTTCGGGGCACACAAAGTCTTTTCTCGTACTTGTGTAAATATTACACTAGATGCACAGGATGTGTTGTTACGTTTACTTAATATCATACATATTTTGTGTAATAAAATTATCATGAGAGTAATGGCAATGATGATGTTTATTTATAATTATAATGCTTGTATAATTTTTAAATGTCAAATTATAGTCCTGAAAAATTACACTACTGTGTGCAATAAACACGAACATAAACATGCATATAATTTATTCTATAGTATTAAATAACGTGCCATTTTGTTCATCAAAATTGCATTAGTTATATATATGAATTTCCTCAACTATTTATATAAGATTAAGTAGTTCTAGAAATGCAATATACAGCATTTGATATATAAATTATATAGCAAATGATACATACAATTAATACATATGTGGTATATATTATATATAGTCATTGACCAATATGAGAAAAAAATAGGTGAAAATTACTTTTGATTAGGTTTTCCTAGATTTTTCTTATCCAAAGAAAAAATATTGTGATGAAAAATTAAAATCGAGCTAGGACGTACATATTTAATATTAAAAAATATTTATTAATGAGCTTTAGTATTTCAGCTCATAAGGAATGTCATATATGTATAGAAAAAATAATATTTGATTTGATAAGCTATGCATATTTTTCTAAAAATAAAACTAACTTTTGATATTTGGAATAAATTGAATTAGGATATGAGGCTTAAAAACATTTACTTGCTGCCAGAACTAAGTTAAAGAATTTTTATTATTATATCACATATTTTTATTTCAGATTGTAATCTGTAATAAAAAGATGTCACTGATTTATAGAATTTGATTTCAGTTTGCTGTCTCACTGCTTGTTAGTTGTTTATTGTATTAATTTTTTTAGAACGCAACGCAGCGTTAATTATATCGCATTACTATAAGTTTTATTGATTATTTAATAGTACGATGTTGTACCAATGATAAACTTACATTTATATAGTATACTATAAACATTTGAGTAGCAAATACAATTTTTAGATTTGTGATTCGAAAAAATTTGGCTTACAATTGTCATACAGTTACTGTTGAATCAGAGATCCAAATCTCTAGATTTAAATAGCAATAAATTAAATAATTATTAAAACTATCCACTGGGTTATTAAAAATCAGTGTCAATGCTTCTCTATATTTTGTATGCGACGAGTGAAAACTTTTTTTGTTTAGTGAAAGAAAGAACGTGAACATAAATATGCATTTAATTTTGTATGCGGCCGTCGGTTGCTGTAATATATGCGTCGGCGCAAAAATGCAGACGATAAATTTTAAGAACACCCTGTGTGTATGTGTGCGCCGAAAGGTGGCGCTCGGTTGTCTTTTTGTTGTCGGCGAGCGAATACATCCCGCGGAGAAAACGAACGGAGAAAAACCGTTTTTCTCCTCCATTCTTCTGCCCCGCTACATTCTTGCCTAGCCTATAATAAGATGGAGAGCAAATTTTCATCGGGTAATATTTACAAAAAGGATTTGCGAAATGGAATGAAAGATCGTTTTCATTTTTTATGCCCGCTCTCTTTATCTGCTGCTTTGGGTTTTCTTTCATGGAAGGAAAGCGAGGCTCCGGCACTAGGGGGGCTCCCGTTCAGACCGAGGGGACGCAAATTCGATTCTTCTCGGATGATGATTTTTATTTAATGCCGGGGGTGAGGTATCGAATGTCGCAATAATGGGAACAATGGACCGCCGCCGAGAGAGGCTGCATTGTGACTCTTTTTTTAATACGTAATGAGTTCGATTTGAGTCACAATGCCGACAGGCTGTCTCAAAGGCATTTTGTCATTTCTGCTGTAATAACAAGACGCAGACGACAATAAAAAAAGCGTTATGGGCCATTTTTCAATCCTGGATGAGGGTTTATAAATGTCTTAAAGTCTTAAAATATATTTTTTAAATATGGAGAGAATAAATCGGATTGGTAATGAAATATTGTTATATAAGTGCCACTTTCTTATACTAATGATTTAGAATGAACTGTGATAATTTTTCATCAAATAGTATGGTTAACTTAATAGAAAGAGCAAAGAAGATTCCTGCTGTCATTAATTAGTAAGTATTAGAAAAAAATAATGATAAAGCTTAATTGGCACATTTCACAAAACCATAGAACGATGGCCTTAATTGTTTTTGTCTAGCTCCGTGACTGGTAAATTTATAATCAGGCATACAGCTGTGTGGATTACTTTAATACAACAGAAGTAAATAATAGTAAAATATTGAATAGCACATTTTATTAAGAAGCCGTTTGATGATTGCTTAATATTAACATTTTATTTCTTTATTATTTAGAAGGGATCTATAATTTAGAGTCTTCAAATAAGCAAATAATCAAAAAAGTTTAGAAAAGGTTTTTGAGATACATTTATGAGAGGATATATAAACTATTCTCTAAAATTCATGAAATAAAAAAAAATGTAATAAAAAATAGGCTATTTAATTTTTTTTATATACATTTAATATACAATATTCTACTCTTTCTGATTAATACGAAGAATTTAAATCTATATCCTTCGAAGATGTATTTGGGTGAATCCCTTTCACTCTAGAGCTAAACGGTTCGCAAAGAACTGACTACTTTAAATGCCTTTAAAACACACAATTGTTTTGATTTCTATTTTAAGCTGAGGGGTCAGTATAAACAATTGACAGCCCTTTACGCTATAACTGCATAGTTATAAAACCTAAAAAAATTTTTTGTTGATATTTCATATTGTTCATTGCCATAAATTAGATAAGTCGGGACTGTCGAACAGAAAACACAAAAGAAATTTCTCCGTCGTACCCACTAACATAGCCGACGACCGGAACTATGCAACTATGGAACTATGAAAAAATTATACCTGATAGTAACCGCTCTAACTCGGGACTTCGGGCATAAACGCCAAATAAAAGCAAGACGTTAACCTTTACCGGACCGAGTTAAAGTTATTTTTGTTTCTGAAATATTTAAAAAAATTTTAATTTCGAGTATTAATCGAGTAATTTTCAAAATACTCGATTATCAAGTACTTGAAAAGTAGACAAAAATACTCGAGTATCGAGTACTCGATTACTCGAATTGGAGACTCTAGTAGCAATAGCCTTAAAAAAATTAAATGCCTTTTATTATTCGTTTTTAAACAACAATGGTATAAAACCAAATCAAAATTGCAAATTTCTATCTCAGTCACTATAGTAAATCTACTAGTGAGGACAGAATTTCGAAAAGTGGTGATTTTCGTGACTCTCATAATCGAAGAGTGTCACGCACTCGCCGCTTTTCAGAATTTCTTTTTCATACATACACTTACTTACTGAAGTGACCGAGAATAAAATTTATATTATAATATTATGTTTATAACATATACTGCTATATAAAATTATAATTTTACGTGCGAAATAAGCAAAGCGATTGGAGTATGTGCCATTAAATAATTTATAAAAGTTTTTCGTTTGCGTTTTTATTGCTTTTCAATTCCATAATGCTCGGCGATAAAAGCGCGTATGTCACGAATTTCGTCCATAAGAGGCCGTGATCCGGAAGTGGCTTCACCCCAAAAATTCAACCCCCTCGTGGATATAGAATCGCACCGCGCTTTTATGGCGTCAAACGGGTATTGAATCAATCGACAGTCGTCACCGATTTAGATAAAAGCCGCGCATAAAGATAAATAAAGCAGAAAAATGGCGAATGCAACATATTTTTTTTTGCTTAGCGAGGGCGAGCTTCAAAAAGTGTGCGATTTTGAGAGAATCTATAACAGAGATGACAGTTATTTTTTATCTCTCGCTTTTATTCGTCGACGGGGGCTGCCGCGCCCATTGGCTTTGAGCAATTCACGATAGATTTATAATGGATCGCGAGAAGAGATAGTCGCTTAATGGTTATCGCGTCGTAAATATGATATGGTGTATTCCCATTATGTGTTATACTTTTTCGGATTAAAATCTTAGCATTCTTTCTGTTCTATTGTGTATAATAGTGCGATAGTGATAATATGGGTCGTTGCTTAGATATGATATTATATATGACGCAGATATGTCGGCAGTTAAATTTTACAAAGATTAACATACACAAGCAGAGCAATTAAATGTATCATAAATTAATATTTATTATATATAGGATCTTGATAATTGCTACTCAAATTGTTTAAGAGCATAAAAACACATTTATAAACATGCAAAAGCAATTCTTCATTTGAATTGTATTGCTGAATATTTGCAAAAAAGATTAGTTATTAGAAATGTATAGTAATAAATATATATATACTTATATACTTCTTACATAATCTAAAAATTATTGAAGTACATAGCAAAGCATTATGTCTAGTATACTTGAACGTGTATTCTTCTACCAGATTTCAGACAATATACGAGTTGTTTTATATATATTTTCCTGCAGCAGACTCATGGGATGCAAGATATCGTCCCGTGCCGAAGAATATCTCAGAGTTTTCGCACAATAAAACACGATCCGAGGGATTTGCCGTTTCCTCTTCGCCCAAATGACGGTATTTATGACGCGACTGGCGTGAGACTGATAAAAGTGCGCCCAAGTTTTTCCACGGGGCAGAGGGAAAAATCACCCTTTGGAAAATAATATTCATAACATACGTTCGATGAGCTCATATATTATAAACATTCAATACAAAAGGGGCACAAGATCAAGCATTAGACATATCAAAGCAGTACTTTTAAGTAATTTAGAATTTGAACACAGGAAAAATTTCATCTGTCGGCAAAGTACGAGACGCATAAATGCTTACAAAGCTTGTGCTGAGTCCGTATCATAGCCCGGTCTGATTATTGCCATAACTCACCTATAAAAATGCTTCATAAAAAAGAATATATGACAGAGAGAGGGTGGACGTTTTCATTTCCTACATTGGGAAGATTCCGAAAGACTGTGTCTGTATTGTCTTTCACTCGCTCAGTACGTTTGTCGTAAAAACCGACGGAACGATGTCGCCGAATATAAAATGGCGTTCGGGAATGATGATTGAAATAATAAATCTTTATGTGTGTTATAAGATCCGAAAACAGATAATCCACCCCCGCCTTATGGATTATATTATATGAGCGTTTTATCTATTGCTTGCTATCTGGACACCAGTGTGTGTTATATTCGGAGAAAGTAAAAACCGCCACGATTACTTACGAGTCAAAGGGCGCAAATCAAGCTGCTCGTTAAGGGGTTAAAACGCAATGAAGTTATTACTGTGTGGTATTTTTTTACCCCGCTCGAGAACATATGGGGCTTCGTCGATATTCATCAGTGACAGTTGTTTATCTAAAAAATGAACGTGTGTGGTACAAGAAGACATTCGATATGCGCAAATTCAATACGCGTTTCACGCAAGGCTTTTGTGTTCTCCGTGTTGAATATAATATTTCAATTAAAATTTTTTATAGTATTTTTTTAAATAATTTTTATTTTGCTTGTATGTGTTTTAGTTAAAACATTTTAATTAAAATATATATAACGTACATAAAAAAAATAAGGAAACAAGCAATTTATTTAGCAAACGCAAACGACTAATTTTATTAATCAATTTTGACTTGATAAACGAGTGATGTCTTACAATACGAGGAGTACGTATTGCGTCACCATCTCCCTAACTGAGCCGATGATACTTCTTGCAGGGAAAACATTGCCACTCAAAGTCTTGTTGGTCATGAATAATGTTCCTGCTTGAAGATGCCTAACTAGAGGAAGCTTATTAAAATTAAGTTTTTTCCTTCCAACACCACTTCATTACTCCAGCCAATGGATCAGCATTTTGAAATTTAAAAATCAATATTTCAGCGATGCTTTAAAGAGGCCGAAGGAACAATTCTTACCATTAGAGACTTGAAAAACTTAAGATCATCGATAAAACATGGAGTGGGATAACCAAGAGTATCCTTAATTCTGCTCGGAGAAAACTTTGGCCTATTTAAGTTCATTGTCCTCGGGGAAGAATATATTTAGGAGTTGGCGGAGGAACATAATTATATATTTTTGTTAAATTAAAATATATTTTGGTGCATTTACTGACATAATTAAATATTTAACGATATTTATGTAACGTATATGTCTTTGCATGAGTATGTGTATAGATAGAGATAGAGGTTTCAAGCTCAAGGGGTAAAAATATCAAGTTACATTGGACCACCGCCGTGCGGTCGCCACGTCAGGAAGCACACTTCATTAATCCATTTTTATATTTCGTCATTGTCTTTGTGTCATATTGAATTAAACGTCTTGTTCGTTATATATACATATATATGTTTATTCACCGGCGCATAAAATGCGCACGAATCGGCGCTTCTAAAACTTTGTATTGTTGAATTTCACACACAGCAAACATTCGCCATAATGGACAGAGAGAATTGCAGCATCCGGGATATGCCGAACACAAAGGATGTTTAGTTCATTATTACGTAATTAACAATGCACGGGCATTATGCATGGCGATAAGACTCGAATTTGAAGTGAAGACATAAACGGCGGTGGATAGAGACAAAGCGGATAGAAAATAATGGAAGGGGGTTGGTCAAGCGCGGATAACGGCGCGGATTGGGGTTTGGGGTAGCTTTTGTTCTGCGATGCTTTCAAAACCACGAGAGAAAAGTGTGTAATTAAAAACCAACAACTGCAACGTCACACATATAGTGTTCCTTAAAATTATAATTTCGAAAAAGGAAACCAACTAGGTTTAGTCATAAAACAATTAAGTATATTCAAAGACAAAGGGATTTGATTATATGATTTATGTAAGATACAAAGATACATGAAACACAAACAGTTTTGATGGAAATGTTTTATTCCAAATGCCAATATTCAATAATAATAATGTTAACTATTCTGTAAATATGGTTTATATTATGAATGCAAGCAAACGGTTACTTAGTTAAAGATTAGAAAAATTTAAATTACTAGTGAATATAAAAGATAAATGTTTTCGATTAAAATTTTAATTTGATTTATTGTGATACTGTGCGCAAAAGTACTTATTTAAACTTTCAAATATGTATTTAGAAAAAGTGAGTGAAATATAGCAACTATATTAGTATAAAAAAATATATATTCTTTTATGTTTACAATAATTTCAATAGATAACAACAAACACATATAACTGAAACAATGTCCGTTCATTCATTTTTGATAATATAATATACACCTTAAGTTAGTTTCATTGTACAAAAGACTTTTGGCACAACTATTTTTACATTGTAACACAAATTTTTTATACATTTTTATTGTAATTTTACATAAATTTGTTCATATTTCGAGTAAGTTGATGTCCCTCGGTTTCATCTCAAAAGTGACAGCTTACACATCAGAAAAACGATTGCAAATTCATAACATTCGCGAAAAAGACTGGCGTACAGTAAAAGCAAACGTACGAGATTGCTCCGTCTGTTCACAGAGAAAAAAACTCACTTTTCTGACTAAATAAAGATTCGTACTCGGCGAAAGTCATTAAGCAGCGCAAACAGGCAGCCGCGGAAGATGTGTGTCGTCCTTCTGGACCCTTTCATAATCCTGGCGATGGGTTCACTATTTGAATGAAGAGTTAAATGAATACCCCACCGAGTTACCGAGATGCAGATGAGGTTTCACCTCCGGTAAATACTCCGGGACAAATAGTGGCCTTTTCATTGTGCGCCGACGACGATGATGGTGGGTATCCCGCATGAGGTAATGGGATGCTTGCATCGTGGCTGCATTATACCTTTCAACCACCGAGACGGATTAATGAAGATTGAAAAATTAGCAGTTTGAATGTGAGTACCCTCAGCATCGGCGCAAGGGCCCCATTGAGACAAGTGCTCGGGGTAAACACTTCTATTCAAAGAATAAATAGCATTTTTTCATTCTGCGGAGACAAATAGGCATCGGCCGGTTGGCTTTTGGATTATTCAACACGTGTGCGAGATAAAAATTTCATACGCATTCAAATTTGAAAAGAATGAGATATTTAAAACTTAAGATTGCAAAACTTCTATGCCATCATATATAAATTAAGTTGCCCATACAATAATTATAATTTAAACTGTATATATAGTGTTAAGAAATCAGATAGCTGTATTTATTGGGCAGTTGTTTAATACTCTTGCACTTAAAAATATTACCTGGGAACACAATCGCTGGTAATTAGGATAAATATATCATCAAACATCAAACATTACATTTGATGGCATATTTTGGCTTTATTATTAAAATATTTGCTTTATTATTTATTAAATATACATACCGGCACGATAAAATAATGACATATTTATTTTATTTTTAATACATATATTAAATTCTATATGAGCTTAAGTAGCTCATTATTAGAACATTTTTATACCTTACGACCTAGCACGATTTGAAATATTAATTTATTTAAATTAAATTTAGACTATCTTAATCAAACAGGTTAACCCAATGCGTCACAATGGTCGAAAACAATAATTGTATTATCTAAAAACACAAAAAATATATAATTAAAATAATACAAACAAAAAAAATCATAAAATATCAATATTAAATTATATGAACTGGACCAGCTCCTCGTAGCTGACACTAAACAAGTCAATATGTAATGTCAGCGTATTAACAGCCATAGGCGAGTCGGCAAATGCGGACGTCATAGCCCCAACAGCTATTTTTATTATTTGGTTATTCGGGGATTTCAAATTATAGATCCCGATTTAAGAATGCTATGAACTAAGGTGTCATAGAGGACCCAAATAACTGACGGATCGTCGAAGTGAAAAGCGTTCCTCATAACAAAACCTAGCATCTTCGATGATTAATCATAGACTTCATGTATGTATTTATAAAGAGAACCTCCACTTGCTCTCAAAAGTGATTCAGAGATCTTTAATGGATGTTTCTTTAGTCAAAATGTTCCCACCAAAATCGTAGGAATAAACTTATGACGAAGTGAACGGAGAAAATGACACTATGGAAAATTCCGACACTAAAGGTCAGACGGTTAACGGAAGCCCATCTCTATAGAATCTAAATCACTCTGTAGAGAGGAGTCCGCAACGGATCAAATGTATTTATACAACTTTAAATTATCTACGTAGAGAAAAAACTTGAATTTGTAACTGCCGTATTTATGTCATTAATAAATAATATAAAGAGCATAGGGCGCAATTTGGACTCATGAGGAACCCCTGATGGGGTGAAATATTCTTTCGACAATCGGCCGCCATAGGTTATAAGCTGTCTACAATCGCTCAAATAGTTCGAGAATAACTGAGTTAAATCATCCGAGCAACCGAGGTTCAACAATTTTTTTTAATAATAACCTACGATAGACCTTATCGAAGACCTTCTCAAAATCTGTATATATGACGTCTACGTGAATTCCCGCATCGAGAGATTTTGTCACTGTTTTGGTGAAAAACAGAAGATTAGTAACAGTGGAACGGGAGGGACGAAACCCATACTGTTGGTCCAACAAAACTTGCTGAAAGTGATTAAAGACATATCTATGGATAATTATTTCAATTAATTTAGCAGGAGCTGACTACACTGCGACTGGTCTATAGTTTTTAATACATAATTTGTCAGCATTTTTTATGAAAAGGGGTGCCTTTTGTGCATTTGTATAGATCAGGAAATGATGACGTCTTGAATATTAGATCAAAAATACGTTTTAGAGAAGCAGGGAGACTGACGTCGCAACCCTTCAAAATTAAATCAAGCCTAGAAGAACTCTTCAATTTCAATCGATATTCATCCGTGAGTTCATGAAAATATAGGAAAACCTAATCTGTGATGATCGATCAAAATTATAATTATATATTAATCGCTAAAAATACAACGATTTACACAAGACTCGAACCCATGTCTTTTAGATATTAATCACCATTGCTGCATTGCTTATTAATTAAAGGATCCTGATTTTTAAATCTTAAATGAAACTCAATGTTGTGAGAAAATATTCCATATAATAGAAGGATACAAATGAATATATTGATTGAAAGGCTCATTACCTGTGAAATCTATAGAATTACGAAAGCTGTTCTCTATGGAGGTACATACTGAATATATAGTATCACAAAAGTATAAATTAGTTGTACAGTGTAATCTTTACTAAACATAAGCACGCAAATATCCAATCTAATTCTACCGACGCCGCATAACTTATCCCGGAACAATCCTAGAACGTGTGCGGCTTTTTGATGTGCTGCCATATGTTCACAAAGCGTAACGTTTGTATGGGAATAGTTTGCCGAAATTGAAATCTTCCCTTAATCTTGTAACAAATCTGCGTCTAAATGACCACCCTACGCCACCCCACGACCCAATAAAAAGGGTTCGGGGCCCCCAGACCGAACCCTTGCGTTTGAATATCCTAAAACAATAAGGGTGGGCGAGTTTGTCCGAGCCTCGTCCATTAAGTCGAAGAAAAGTTTCGCCCGCTCTGTTTCTTACGAGCGCCATTATTATGCAAAATTTGTGTTTACAGGGCCGCAACGACGGGCCTTTACTGCCGCGACCTATGCACATATTGCAACAAATTAGTTTTCGGATACACAAAGGGGGTATACACAACAAGACGCCGGTATACTACCTGTCTGATGTAGTTTATGCTGAATAGTTTTACGGCATGTAATCGCACTGTTAGCATGCACCATTCAACAGTAAAAAGCAATTGTAATAATATGCATATACGTGAGTTTATTTAAGCTGAAAAGAGAAATATTGCGTAATCAATAAAGTCCCTCGTTTTAGGCTTTAACTTTTAAAAGAATTTTTATTAAAACATTGTATACATTTTAGGTTTTAGTTTAAGCGTATTATGATGGATTTTTAAGTTTTTAAATTATTTGATTGCCCCTGTATGCTACTGCGAAATTTGGATCAACTAAAGCGGTTGGTTATGAAAACATTAAATACATATAATAAAATCGTATGTTTAAAATGGAGAAATTATTTAGATTATATATACTACAGCCACAATAAATCAACTCAAAAATAATTTTGCTTTATTCTCAAAAGCAAGACCTAACGTCTCATTCGCTCAACTCATAAATAAGAGATTACACCGTTTTAAGTATTGTATCGGACCCATATAGGTACATACACAGGCGCAGTGAGGGGGTGGGTTTCGGCGATGTCCAATTAATAGACGAAGCCGGCTAAGCCCCGGCTAATAGTCGTCTCGTACAAATGGGGTACGTAATATTCGCGGTACGTACGAGCGGCCGAAATACTAGTATTAAACGCATTATAAATTCAGTAAACGGGAGTGATATAGAACGGTAATTGAGGCGGCGGAAGCAGCCATAACAATGTGTCGGTCCGAAATGAAGAAGGAGTCCACCCTCGGCCCGAGGTAAATTCATAAAGCATCTTAATGAACGTAAAGACCAGCTGTGTATCTGGTTAGATTGCTTGCTTACGACCGCTCATATACATACAAACTGCCGAATATTGCCACCCCCTTGTCTTTCGGCGCCCGCGACACCCGCCTCCCACACACGTAATACCCCTAATCGACCGCTCGGACTCGGACGCTAATTGAATCGCAATGGCTTGGTGGAGGTATTAGAAGACACGTGGTGTTAAAGTTTTGATATAAATCTTCTCAAATTTGCAAAAGACTGTATACAAATAAATCAAAATTGCATATACCAGAAGCACGATAATTTAGATAGTTCATTTGATTCGCTTAGATAATGCTTTCATATGGATCCCTTGACGTTTTTAATCCAACAAATCGCTTAAATTATATTTTTCATTGTAATTCATCAATTAAATGGAGTGTTGATAAAGACTTTAATCTAGAACCAATAAAAGCTATGTATTTAAACATATACGTCCTCTATCAAGTCGAGATGCTAATATAATTTTTATCTAACATTACATCTTGATTTAATCTAATAAACACACAGCATGATGAACCACTACGTCACTTTATATTATAAAAAGGTAATGTCAGTGTTAAAAAAATCTTTTCAGCGGTATTTATTTCCATATTGCTAATATAATATTTAGCAGTGCAACAAATGTTGTACCACATCTCAAAAGTTACTAAGAAAATAAACTACTAATACTTAATTTTATTGGGATATGTATTTGATGTAATATCACACTATTAGCAGTGTTTAAAAATCATAAAAATTGTACAACTATGATTCTTAACTTCGCATATAGATAAATAATAAACATTGATTTGTAAAAATTACATTGATTACAGAAAAATAAATTTCAAACTTATGTATATAAATGTATCTAAATATAAATTCATGTTCGCATCGTAACTCAATTAGGCACGGTTACCCATCAAAGATAAAACGAAGGGAAAAGCTTAGATGATAAGAATTAAATTGCATAGTCAAATTAAGGGCGTTGAAAGAAAAACAAGAATTAATTAACAAATGCACAGAGGAAAAATGGAGATTGAGAGAGAAAGAGAGCTCCTTGATAAATAACTCGGCCTGACACCTCCGCCCTGAAACATTTTCATTAGGGCCTACCTTTTCCTACTTATTTGCACTTCAAGGGCGCGCCGTGAAAGAAGATAGCCCTGGTGCTTAGCGGAATGCAATGACAATTTACGAATTTACTTAACGAAGTGACGGCGAGGCAAACTCGAGGGGAAAACGTTTGGTGAATTAATATTAAAAACGAGTAATCATATTTCATTTTAATGTACAATGTTTCATTTTTGACTAATATACTACTTGTACATACTATATGAATAAAAAATATTTTATATTTATTACAATTTAATTCGCTACCTATTTATTATATATATAAAATATAAATATCGTTGGTCAACTCGATAATTTCCATCATTCTTATACATATAAAATAATATTTAATAACTCTATTTTCACTGTAAGTAATTCTGAAAAAGTGTAAGAATAACCTGTCTATAGTATAAATTAAGAAAGCGTAGATAAACTGATAGATATCTTGTTTATAATACACACAGAAAATCAGATGCATTTATTATATATTATTTATCTCACTGTCGTGAGGTACCGAAGCTAGCGAGTGTGCGAATACCGTACCTTCAACTTTTTGGGTTTTAAATATTATTTTTGCTTCGTTCTGATTTTTTTATTTCTATTTTTAAATTTATTCATTGAAATTAGACATTAAAATAATTGTGTAGCTGTGCGATTTACAATATAAATTGAAAGAGATCGCACGTGAGCGTCCGAGAGATATGGGGTTGATCCTAGTGAATTTTTGACTGTTAGAATTTACAATAACAGCAGCATGGTTTATTTAATAAAAAACTACTTTATTAATAGTTACTATATTTATTATATTCACTTACTATATTTTTTTTTTGAAAATTCTCGAAAAAGTCAAGAAGTAAAAATAAAAATTCTTATTTCTCGATAAATAAAAAACACATGCTTACTTATGATTCATTAAGTCATTGCTTTAGAATTACTAAAAATAAAATTATAAAATTTAACACTAAAAAATATGAGCTTAATAGTTTACCAGTTAAATGCGTAATTATGTTATTAAAATAATTAATCAGTGAGATAGTATATAATTAAATTTTATAAACGAGGAATCAATTATTACCCTCGTTGTTTTTGTGTTTGTTTTACGCATATTTTCTATAAGACGAATAGATTTGTTAAGAACACGTTTCAAATCTACGAAATGTATATTTGATGTAAATCAAAAACGTTTAATCCTATTCCATTTTCTCTCAAACATATATTTTACAGAGGTAATTTTTAACCGGGGGTGGCAAAATCGCTCACCTTCATCGTTAAAAGTGGAAAATTTTCTCGCCCTTATTAGGGTGGTGCCTTGTCAGTACCATCTGTGCCCTCTCAAAATGAACTCTGCAAAAAGCAAAGTCTAAAGAATAAAAAACAAACAAACACCCCTTATGTAGAAATGATTGATATAGATATGCTACCCTGTTACACCTCATTTGAATCGTTCAGTACCCCGTTGCGGATATCCGATACCCCGCAGACACTCGAAACCATCCAATTCCAAAGTGTCGTCGAGTGCTAATTGCAAACAAAGCAAATTTTTGCGAAGCGAGTATTGCCACCAATAAAACGAGATAAGGGCATTAATTAAACCGGTACCCCTTCTGTGGACCAAATTAGAAACACAATACATTGAGTTCACAAAGAGGTGATGGCGATCAATTTGGTCCGGCAGAAGGAGTCGGAAATCCAACACCGTCGAATCCGCGTGTCCTGAGCCTTTGACATGGTCAATCTTGAGGTGGACGCTCCAAAGGAAGTTTGGCAATAATTAAAGGGACTCTGTGTGTATGTGTGAGGGGTTGGTCGCCTACCCACCTTGACTTGTAATTCTAAACTGGATACGTGCTAGGACTTTGAGGCGAGAGGTCACTCGAGGGGGTTCGGTGAGACGTGAAATATATGACATGCTGTTGCCGAAGAGCACCTTATAATAATGTGACTTGGTATAATTTGAGAACAAAGCAATTTCGGCGAAGAGTGTTATGTATGTAAGCGTAGAGATTTATTGGATTGGGCGTCATAACATTAACGCGATTATATGGCAGATTGGGCTATAATTCGGAACGATCCACAAAAATGTACTGTAAACACACTTGGGTGGTCAACGGGCAGATGCGTCGAGATCTTTTAGCTCGAGATGTAAATCTCTAATAAAATGCGCGAAGAAATGCTTAATGGTTTTGAAATATGTTGAGTCGCAAAAACTCAGAAACCAAGCTACGTTAAAATGCCCAAAATTAATCATTTTAGAGCCATAAAAGATTAGTTATCTCGCTTTATAGTGTGATTGATTTCGGGCAAATAAATAGATTCATATTTAAATATTACTTTATAGAAATTAAATCTATTTTAAATCTGGTCATCATGGCCTGACTCGTTGATAATAAAACACAAAAACAATTATTAAATTACCTCAAGACAATTTTTTTACTGATAAATGTATTTATATAACTGATAACAAATTAGACGTGTATATACTTCTTGAAATATTTATAAAACATAAGTAAATATTAGTATATGCATTTTTATCTTCAATATACTTTAAATTCTTAATATTTAAAAAACATATAATCAAATTATTCTAAAAGGTAAGCAAAGTATTTAATTGTAAGTCAAGTATTTAAGCAGATATTTGAATTAAACAGACATATTTTTTTGAAATGATCAAAAACATTTTTTGCAAATATGTTTATGTAGATTAAACCTCCTTTTTTTACAGATTATTAAATTAAACCACATTTTTGACAAATCTACAGAGAGAAATGTTAACCAACTCGATAAATCAGTGGTATAAATCGGTGACTAATACCTAAAAGACCAGGGATCAAATTTCATATGCATCCTTGTTTTTTAATTACTATAATATTTAAGAGATTAAAATTACTGATAATAATATTCTTCAACCAATTATTCTTATACTTGAACAATAAAATTTACCTAGGTCATGAATAGTGACACCTTTTGATCGTGAGCTGTAATAATAGTTAATAATTATTAAAACCGATTTTTATCTACTAGTTCTGCATATTCTAGCTGTTTTTGATCAAAGTATGTTAATTTAAAATTGAATACATACATATGTATATATGAAATTTTTATAAGCCAACATTATAGGTCAGTTAAATAGTCATTGAATATTACCCGTGTTTGAATTTCATATGAACCTTTATGATTTATAATTTTGATCCTATCTGGAAGATTAAAATTATTTATTATTATATAATTATAATTACAATCGATTATCACAAATTCGGTTTTTCTAAGTTTCCTTAATCTCATGGATGAATGTCGTGATGAACAATTAAAAAATAAAATCGATCTAGATCGTAAATAGTGACACCTAATAATTTTATCTGACCTCATATTTTCACAGATTGATAAATTAAAACCACATTTTTGACAACCAGTGATCGAATCTTATATCTTGTTTTTTTAATTTCTATCGTGTCTGAGAGTTAAAAATTAGTTATTATTATATATTAATAATTCTGATCAAACATTATAGATTAAGTTTTTCTAGACTTTCCTAATTTATTGGATGAATTTTGTAATAATTAATTTAAATCGAGCTAGTTTGTACATATAATGTATATATGTATATAGTATATATATTTAATAACAAACTACTTTAGCTCCTATAAAGAATAGAAAAAAAAAACTATCTACTTTAAATTGTATAAAATACATAAAAATAAATATAATTAAAGCTTGAAATAAAAATAAAAATAGTTAGAAGCTTCTTGAATAAATCAGACCAGCTCTTCATAACTATTGCTGAAAGCATATTGAGAAGTTTAATAACCGAATCAGACCGCGACCGCCAGTATAGGTGAAAGTTGCTGTTATTTATTTAATAATAAAAAAATTAAACCCTTCAAAATAATTACTCAGATATTAAAATTTAAATTAAAGATATTAAATGTTTAAAATATTAAAAAAGTAATATTTATATTACAAGTTAAAAAATATTTATCTAAAATCATCAAACTTTAAATATAAATATTACTTTTAACAATTAAATAATTGTTTGAATCATTTTGCCAGAAAGACATATTTAGTTTCTTCAGATAATATAAAAAAATATTTTAGTTGCAATAATTTATAATTATAATTTAAAGCCTATATTATTTATGTTTTTTATTAGTATCGTATTGAAGATTGCTTAATCTAATAATCCTAGATATTTATAACACGGTCATTTGATTATTTTTTCTGTAAAAAGATGTATAATGTTGTGGTCGTAAAACATCATTAATTTTACTTTTGCGTACAATATTAAGTTTTGTACATTGGTTACAAAATTTGTGTTTGAATCTTATACTATATAAAGTTTATGATCGACTCGAGTGTAAATAGAATATTGTATATATAAAGCATTAAATTCGCATAAACTTCGAAAAGCAATCGTCCCATAAACAACTACTCATCCCACACGTATGTACCTAGAACTATAAAATTTCCTCGCACAATGCGGCCCGCGAACAACAGTGGCGTTTTGCAATCATAAAATGTGGACCGCAACGCGATAATTATTATATACTAACTTACGGCCAACGTGCGTCAGATGTCGTAAAATGCACCGAAATGCAGACGTCTTGAAAACACACGACGATTTACAATATTGCCGATAAATAGCAAAGAAGACAAACAACAAATAAAACCAAGCTTCTGGACTTTTCCGGCACGCGGACCACCTCGGATCAAAAGCGGCCATCTTATAGCAGTTTATTGAGAAGCCGTAAAACGGACACTGTAATGATGTTTACTGGATGTTGTGAATTCTTCACTTTTTATTCAGAACGTTTTACATTGTAAAATATCAGCGCTTAATAAGTTGTGGTAATATCCAGCAGAAAAGCAACCATCAGAATATGTTTATTGTATTTAAAGTGCATTGGTTCAAATGTGTGTATTTTATTATCATATTAATAAAGAAGTTTCTGTTCTTTCAAATTGATATATCGACTAGATGATCATTGCCATTTAGTATATGTATTAAAGGTATTACAGTATTACAAAGCAAAAATCATAAAAACCTACGTTTTTAAGATATTTGTGAAACGCTCAAATATATTATTGTTTAAAATATTTAGTATGTGATTGGCTTTTCGGATAAAAAACGGTCGCTTTGTAACAAGCGTTCAGTGCGTTTGTGTCGTAGTTTTTCTTTGAAATGGTAATTATTTGGTAAAAAAATTTCGATTGCGTTATTGTATAAATAAAATCAGATCACGGGCTTTTCCGACAAAAAAACGAAATTATGAATAGTCGTTAATGGACGTCGTTCGGCAATGGTGGCTTTTTGTTTTGTTTCACTGACACGTGTGATTAATCCACGTGTCGACAATACATGGGGTTCGTTTGATATGTTGAGCATGAAAATATACTACGACAAACACATTTACAAGGGGTTAATGTGAACAATAAAAAAACATTATTAAAAGTACTTGTTATAATATAAATATGAAAAAGCTTATATTAAAATGATCTGAATGTTTCCTCAAGTTATAACACACGATAGCGTGACGTAATTAAAGCAAATTGAACAAAGTTTTAGCTTTGTCTATTAAAATCGATTTATAATAAATGGATACATAATAACCGAAGCTATGAATTCAATTAAATTTGACGTTCACTTTGACTGTATGCTTTACTTTGGCATCATTCACGCCAAATTTGTGAAACTCAATCGTATTCAATTGTCGCATTGAAAAAAAGCAATCGGTGACAGGTACGACGGTAGTCAAAATTTCATCAAAATTACAGGTATCATCAATAAACACGAACGCCTCGAAAACCGTGTCGCGGTTAACTTAAAAGCTCGCCGACACGAACAAATAATAATAACAAAAAGTGTCCTGAGCTTTTGATCTTTTATTGAATTAAATTAGAAAAAGCTCGTGTGTGCATATCCGAGTGTAAACTTGAAAAGGAATTGGGGTTAGTCGATGAATTTGATATTCTTTTTGATATTAAATTTAGATTTTAATTACATACTGTTTTACGGTGAAGTAATCTTAATAACTTGATTTTATTTACAATTTAATTTTAACTGCAAGTCTCAGAATCGCAATTAAAATTAAATTAACTGACAGTTTAGAATCTATTTATTACTCCTAGTAATTTGATTCATTACTATCATCACTTTAATTTATGCACACTATATTTATGCATTTATTGTTATTTTTTACTTATGTCAAGTTTACGAAGGATGTTCGAAAAAAATATTAATTTTTAACTTAAGTTTTAAGAATCAGATCATAAATACGTTTCAGAGTAACAGCGAGACTGACTTCGTAATTTACTAAAAAAAATATTAACATAAAGATAAGTTGAAAACTCTAATATTTATAAACTATTATTGCTATAAAAATCGTAGATTGATTGATTTTTATATTTTTTAGCAATAATACAATTCACAGTATATTTTATTTTTAATTTTTGAAACGAATATTTTTGGTTTAATTTTGTATTGATAAAATAAACTTTTTTCTATTTACTTTATTTAGCATCAATATTGTTTGAGAAATATTGAGATTATAATTTATTTTAAATAGCCCTGATTTTTTAATTAGATACATATTAATTATAAAATCAGATGGCCTATTTTGATTGACATTGATTTTGATTTCGTTTCAATATTCTAACAGAAACGAACAAGCATTCGAATTTATTACACACTATATAAAAAAAAATATGTGAAGATATCGTTTTACAACTGAATACGAAATAAAAATATTCAATTTCACCCTATACTAAATATCCACTGCAGTCGTAAAAATATAAAAAAAGAATAACCTGTTGATGCGACGATTGAAGCGTGCGAAATTGTATAATTTGTGGTTGGATTCACTTTATATCGCATTCTCTGATTACAAAGTCGGTATAAATAATAATAAAATGAATAAAAATAAATCTATACCATTTATACATATTTGTGTACATATATATGTTCCGACATCGTCTAGTGCACGAGCGAATAATTCATAAGCGCATGAGACGTAAATGCTAACAAGTTGTTCGAAAACAAGACACAAGACACGCATTGTTAAATTTCGTCGAAAACCGCAAGAACTGCTAAAGATGGGCTCGAGACCCCTCTAATGCCATCTCATCCCCCAGGAAGCCGCAGGGATGAACGCAAACTCGATATTCATTCTCTTTAACCCCGTCGGAGACATGGTAAATTATTCTTAGATTTATCTAGTTTTAGTTAACAGGTGTCTGTGTGAATTATTAGCATTGATTACATAATTTAATATGTATTATCAATAATAAAAATAATATATTTACAAGTCATTAACAACGTAAAAGTAATCGTAATTTGCCGTTCCGGTATTAGCCAACCGAAAAGCGATTTCCCATCGCTGCGGAGAATATCTGGCGAATTCAATTGTGATTACATTTAACCAACCGCAAACTCAAGGAACAAATCTTCCGGGAATACCGAAGGGGGAATTGATTAGTTGTTCCGTGTTTCCGGTCCTATCCATTACTTAAACAGTCTTTGAGAGCCCCCAAGGATTGGGGGGCACTTCGACTTTAAACAAAATATCTACATGTGTAAAATATATTGATTATATATAAATCTATCTATTAGGTATTATCAAATAATTTAAAATATGTGTAAAAAATCTGTGTATATAAAGAATATGTTTATCAAAACAATAAAATAACTTAATTTATAAGTTCGTTGTGATAGAATATGGTACTTGATATACTTTAAATTTATTTAATATACTTATGTAGCATAAAATTATTACAATAAAATTAAATATTGAGTAAAAATTTTTTTACTTATTTGTATAAATACTATTTTTTTTAAACTTTTATAAAAAATTTTTAAACATACAAAAGTGTATGTTATATGAATTTAATAAAAACAAATCTGCACGTACGGCCATTAAAAACATTTAAGTAGTTTGTGATTTATCAGATAAACGTAAATGTCAAAGATGGTTTTAAAAAACAGTCTTGGATGTGGGAGATCAGCAAAGATAGACGATGATGTCCTGGTTGTATAAATTTAATCGAATCCTACTTAAACTATTCATCAGCTGGTTGAGAAACTCAACTTATTTAATTCAATAGTGCATAGACACTTAAAGAAGATTGTGTATGGGTTCCACGCGAATTGAGTGAAGAAAACAAGTCGACGTGTATCGGCATATCTCAAGATCTTTTGGATCGTAAATCTGTCGCTTTTTTTTAATATTTTATAGCGGAAAATAAGAAACGGGTGTTGTTCGACAGCAATCATTGTAAAGACAGTGGTTATCCAAGGGTCAAGTAGCAAAACATACTTCGAATCCCGGGCTCACTGTAAAAAAAGTTATTTTTTGTGTATGGAAGTATTGCATAAGGCTTGTGCATTACGAAATTCTTAAATATGGTCAAACAATAACAGGAAGATTTTATTGTAATCAGCTGGATTGTTTGCACGAGGGAGTAAAAATCCTACATGAGCGAGATTGGTTCTTGATAAAATCAAAAAACGTATAAAAATGTATATCTCATCCACCTTCTTCTCCTGAGCTTTCTCCATTTATTCAATAGATGAAACACTTCCTAGATGGAAATATAAAAATGCAGGCAATGTAAAAAAGAGGTTATTGAGATATTTTGAGTCAAAGTCTTTAACATTTTATGCTGATGGCATTAAAAAATAAAATTATACTTTAAATATTAAAAAAGTGATATTTTAATTTCATTAAAAAAGTTGTAAAAAAAATAATAATTAATATTTTGTGTATTTTTTACGAGGATTTGATCTGATTTGATGCTGAATAATATATAACTTACAAGTTAATTATCATAAAACCTATTCCTTTGACTCAATATTAAAGTAAACAACTCTAAAGCCACCAGATTATAATGCTTCTGGTTTGTATTTTTGATGATTGTAAATATAACATTGTATAAATTTAGCACACAGTACGAAATGGTAAAAAGCATACAAATAGGTGCTTTATCATAGCAAATTAACTACGAAAATTTTAGATAATGAACAAATAACATAAGAGACTTAGCCCGATGCGTTATAATGGGGTCAACATTTTTAATCACTGAGTAAGTAGTGAGATACCACACTGAAATAAGTCTGTAAATCAGTGATACATATTATCATAATATTATAGCTTACAATTAAAATATATCACTATGCACGATATAGCTTGATTTATTGTTAATTGTCTATCACCATATTCATCCTTGTGATTAGGAAAATCAAAGAAAACATCATCTGTGATGATCGATAGGAATTATAATTATACAATAATCACAAATTTCGATCTCACGGACACGATAGAATTTACAAAAACTTTAGAGTCTATATAGGATTCAAACCCAGGTTTTTCATTATAATAATAAAAACTATTTTAACAATATTTGTGTGTTTTAATACATGAATCTACAAAAATAAATATAACACAATATTTTATTTATACATAAAAATCTACATATATACACACTTCCTTGTGGCGGATGTATTTATAAACTATAAAGGTTCACAAAAAGGGATTTTTGGTATATAAACGTATAATACGTACATACGTCTGGTGCATGTATGTATTCTTTGATAACGTCGTGTCTCGCTACCCAGCTTTTTTTGTACGCTTTTGAACACTTTTTGATATGGGTATTTTTTTCCGCCGGCCAACTAAAACTATTGAGGCATGCCATACTCCCCACGGTCATGAATTCAATTCGCTGATCACAAATTACCTTTTTTTACATAAAAATAATAAACCCTTCCCGAAATACGAATCCGCAAATACACGGGGGAGACGGAGCACCGGACCCAATGCTAAAATATTGGCACTTAATGAACCGTTATTAATCGTGATGAGCCATGGTACCATGTGCCCCCATGTCCACTTGCAGATATCTAGGCGAATAATTCTTTTAATGCTAGTCGAGCGGTAACGGCCAGACTTGCTGGCTCTTTGGGGGATGATTTTGGTACAATCATGAAGGAAGGGTGGTTCATAAAAATAATAAGAAAAACTATTTTTAATATTTGGAATAGATTTAATATTTTTTTTAAAACATTTATTTACGAAAAGTAGTCAATAATTAGTTCTGCATATATTTATAAATTCCTGGTTGAGTCTATATGTCTCCTATATGTTCACATTATTACTATCAATAACTATAAAATTAGGTTCAAAAACCACATAGTGCAACTTGTGCAATACATAGTTAAAAAAATAATTTAAGACTTGTGCTAAATTAATTATTAACTAAATGTATGTTGACTCACACACATCGCATATATCGCAGAGAAAAAGTGACATACAGGAAAAACTATACTAGGAGCATTAACTGAAAACTTTATCTCAAGATGGCAAGATATTAAAAGAAGAATCGAATCAAGTAAAGAGATGGAAAAACATGGAAAACATTAGCGATAAGATTTTTTTACATAGCATACTTGACTTGATAAATGATTCTAATGTAGGACGTTTAATTAATTTAATTGATAAGATATTAAAAAAAACAAGTTTACTTCTTTAATCATCTAAAGTCATTTACAATATTGTATCACAAACTTACCCTCAAGGTTAGTAGTTCATATTACTAATATTGATAGATATTAAAAAGTAAATGCTTCTCTCATGGTCTATTTGATATTACAATGTCATGAGATTATCATCACTAAACAAATAAATATTTCTTATATTTTCGTTAAAATCGTGCAGTATTTAATAAAAATATAACAACAGCAAATGTATGTATCGAAGTTCCCTTAATTGAAAACTGATTTATACGAGGAAACGTAGCGTGATGATTCCAATCTCGTCTCGTCGATTTGCATGCAACTTTTCCCGTTGTTTCGAGACGGCCTAACATGAAAAAAAACAACCACAAAACAACGATTGCAAAAAAACGAGTAGCGTTTAGCATCGCGTATTGGATACAAATGAAATGAACATATATCATGGATTTATGAACAACCGGAGGCGTTCGGGTTGTCAATGAAGCGTGATAGCTTCCCTCTTCGGCAATGGGGGAAACAACCCCTTGCCTGCACGCCCTCAACCTCTACAATCTACCCCTTTTCGAGCTACACTCAAAATCAATGAACTCGATTGTCGTTTTTTTAACCAGGACCCAGCCTGACACACTCGAAAATGCCTTGTGCGTGAGAATGAACAATAACTACTGGCCAAAAAATTAACGTGACCTAAAAAGTCAACCACGTCGAGTGACTGCCACTATGTGTGTACTACGTGTTCATCAAATATTGTTATATTGGGGTAAAGACGTATTGATTAAAAAATTATGTTTTAATTTTTCACGGCGTGTGACTTTATCGTGGTTCATATATACAAATAATGTAAATATATCATATTTTATTCAATTAAATACACCAGTGATATAAGTATCTGACTAATATATTTATATTAGATTTACATAATCACATGGAGGAATATTTAAAATTAAATTGAGCTAGGTCGCGTATAGTGATATATATTGATTCAAAGCTGTAATAATAATTTATAATTAATAAAAAAATATATTACTTAGATACATATTATAGTGTCTCACTACTTAGTAGTTGATACTTTTATTCATAACATTGTAACGTAATAGATATAAAATAAATTATTACATTTAAAACAGCTTTTAAAAATAAGCTTGCAACAGACAGGCACTAGCCTTTTGTATAATATGCATGATTTCTAATAGAAACAAGAAACAAAATAAAGTCAACGTATTATATCAATGTCGGTAGCCCATTGAACTCGCGTTCTTTCACGTTAGTATATCAGCGGTTTAAATCTCAGTCACATTAACCAGACCGACCCTTTTCAAAATGAAGTCATACAATGCTTTATTCAACTATATTTTATAAAACACTAAGTTGCGGTCGCGGCCCGCATTAAAAGCGAAAAATTAGTTGTGTCTTACACGAAACGCAGTGGCGCTCCGATCTTCCGACAATTGAAATTCTTCGCATTCTGACCGCACACCGAAATTCCTCGACTGACCACAGAATCCAGTACGTGATCGCGATACCGACGAGTTGCCAGACGCGTGTCGCGACACGACCACCGAAACGCACGTACGGTTTTTCTGGGAATTTCCCGGAAAGGGGCGAGAAAACGCTCCTTCTCTACCAGCGTCTTAAATACTACATATACACAAGCGTGCGGTATTTTCCGCTCGCTGATTCCAATATCGCGTATTAATTACAACAAAACCCGTTGCCACGAGGGGGGTGGAATCATTTTGAGATTTAACCAAGACGCGGAATCAGCATAAATGTATTAATAATTGCAGTACCACTCTCTAGAATTCTCCCGAGTTTCAAATACCATTGTATATTCATTAAGGAATTTATGAATATGTGTGTGTATATAGGAAAGACTACAAACGGATACGTCTAAGGTGAATGCTTTTAATGGATGCCATAATAATAGAACACTGAGGGGGGTAATATCATATTTCAGGTGATATTTCCCGTTTAATGGTCTTCAGACAAGCAAAGAGGCGCGTCGGTGTCTTTGGAATGGTTCATTAAATTTTAAAACTACCTTAAATACTGTAATGAGTAGTATTAAAACTATAGATTTATTGATTAACACAACGAGTGAGTGATTATTAAATAAATTTAAAAAGCTACTTTTTACGATTAAAAAAAATTATGTATATTATTGATTCCTATTTGTACTATGTTTATCTAGTATATTTTTATCTGAATTTTTATAATGACAAAATGCTGGTTTCTCATTGATTTTTCGTAGATACATATGATATGTAATAAAAATACAAAGTTTTTCTATACCAGATTCATCAATAGTATTCAAATAAGGAATTATATTAAAGCTCTACATGCACAAGTACGCAATGTAAATTTCAATTCGTCATATCTCCTCCACCAGCAACACAAACATTCCCCAAAACCAAATCGAAATCATTATCGGATTTATTTACGATTCCCAGTGTTGTTCGTTCCCTCCTAGTTGGGGTGTGTATTGCAGCAATATTGACATGGTAATAGGATCAGTTGTTCCCGCTGGACAATGAACTCGATGAGCAATCGTCGCTAATTATCTATCATCTGACACATTGCTATGCGATCTGCGAGGATCCCTTTCGAAGGGATGCATATTTACTGCACTCGGCTGCAAACCCTGACAGATATGACTATATGCCCATTGTGCGGCCCAGAGATACTTCTTCACGACTCCATTCAAGCGTACACTGGGGGCGAATCCTTTATACACCGAATATGAGCATATCGTACAATGATTTCAACGATTTATATAGTATAGAAAATATGGCAGGTTCACCTTGGGCAGTAAAATTTTAATCACATAAAAAATAAGCGAACGCGCATCCGAACGAAATTTTACAATGTCTAAATAAAAAGGCATAATAAAAGCTCGCGCCACAGACGGAAAATGTCTCGTATATTTTAAAGTTAACGACTCACCGTAAATTGTGACTTTGGATTAAAAATTGATAGCAATTTATGCCTTATGTGGGGCCCCGCTGGTGAATCATTGTAACAATGTTTGGACTTGTTCAATTTGTAAGGTTCAAATTAATTTCGATCGATAAATCGGACAGGGCGATTAAATTTAATCGATTGTATGTTTTTATGGCGTTTCGATAAATCATTTAAGATCACAAAACCTATTTTTAGCAATTTTAATTTAATATGTATTTCTCATGCATAATATATACAACATACATATGTACATGTATTTAAAAGTATATATTGTTTTTATATATATATATATATATATATATATATATATATATATATATATATATATATATATATATATATATATATATATATATATATATATATATATATATATATATATATATATATATATATATATATATATATATATATATATATATATATATATATATATATATATATATATATATATATATATATATATATATATATATATATATATATATATAGATGTTATTAAAAGTATCTAAATATGAATCTCATAAAGCAGGCATATTATAAATAAGCCATTCAATGACTTATATATACAAATATTTATATAATAAATTGTATCGTATTTATTTAAATTACAATTTATATTAACTGAATGTTTTATTTATAGAAATAATATATTTATAATTCGATTAAAGTATTAATAATATAATCCCAAGAATTGAAGGAGTGCTTGAGTATAAATTTATTTTATAAAGACAACTTGTTTACAACCAGTCTAATTAGTGTATTTTTTGAGAATTATTATTCAATAAATTTTTATTTATTACTATTTAAATGGTTCACAACCGCAGAAATTTAAATAAAAGTATCGGTTAAATTCCGGTCAAATTTTCAGCTACATTCAGAGTAGGTAGTAAAGAAAGGGACCGGGACTTCCAAACAACATTCCAAAAACATTGTTTGACAATTTAAGTTTTATGACCGACTCAATGAATTACGATAAGAAAACATTTTGTTTCGACTTCCATTAGTCTTCACAAAATTAACAATGTAAGAATTAATGACTTATGAATGATTACATTATCAAGTCTTCGCCAAAATTTTTTTCGTCGGCTTAATGAAATAAGAATCAATATTTTAATGAAAACGCTGTTAAAATCACATGATAAAATGTTGCTTTTGTACCAAACACGAGGAAAAATAATATGTGATAAAAATATTTTAACATAAAAGTGACTTAGAGATACAAAATTTTATGCAATAAATAATAGAAATTAACTACGAGTCCATTTTAAGTAGATATTAACTAAAAGTCTTATTAATTTCAATTATATGTTATTAATTCAATTTAAAAAGTATAATTCCAATCCTAAGTATTCAAAAAGTACTATTATTAGTATAAGCTAATTTGATAATCAAAAAATAATTCTCTAACAAATAATTGTCAGAGAATTATTTTTCGAGAAATTGTAAGGTTTCTAGAGAATTCTCATAAATGTTTTTTGTTGAAAATTAAATTTATAACACTATTTGTAAATGGTTTACAATCGCTGCATTATGCAAATAGTGGTTTTAATATGCTAGATTCACAGCTGCATTCAGAGCAGGTAGTGACAACAACGACAGAGATTTTAAATTAATAATGTGATAATTATGTTTTCGTATGTTTTAATACATGTGCTACTATTTCATTTATTAAGTATAATTTAATTAACATGCATAAATATTTACCTAAATGGTCGTAAATTAAATCAGTAAAACAATTTTAAATATACAAAAATATACAGTTGCCTAGTGTAATACAAAGATGCATGTGTATATATTGTAAATTACATATATTATTATCATATGTCCAAATTTCTCGAGAATTTTGTTTTCAATTTCTCATTTCTCGAGTAATGTAAGACATCGATAAATCAGAATTGCCATTCATTTTAGAAAAGATTTGTGTTTGTGTGTCTGGCGAATTTCACTTTAGCTATGCCATATTAGCAAAATGAACTTCTGTATTTATAGAAAGTATAAATCTATTAAAAATAGACTAATGACAGGGCCTTAACTTTAGTTACTGCAGAAAATTTTGAAGTGCTCAAAAATAGCAGAAGCAGAAAAATCGTCTGGCAACGAATTTTAAATAAATGTTGTACTGAGATATGTGCAACGAATATCGAACATTATAAAATAAATTCGTGTGTAGATTTGTGACCATTAATTCGTCATTAGCAATCTGAGTTCACCAAAGATCAATCAAAACAGTAGGCTAATATAGAAGTTAAACCACAAAGAAGGTTTAAAGCATCGGCAGGCAGAATCATAGCTTCTGTTTTTGGAATGCTGAAAAATTGAATTGAAAATCGAATTGTCATTGATAAAAAAAATACATAGAACATACCGCAGAAAAATCCTAGTTCATCAAGACAACGCTTCGGTTTGTTCGTCAATATAAACAACGGCTAAAATTGATTACTTTTGATTTTAATGACCTGAATTTTGTATTGTCTACCTTGAACTTCTGTACGTTCTCATAAGTCAGCTATTCTTTGTTAGAAAAATATATAAGAATAATAAAAAGTTTATAGCTAAAGTAAATTTCATTTTCAAGAGCTTGGCTCATCACAATTCAACACTACAATTCAGAATGCGATGAATTGAACTTAAGGGATATTATATAAAATAATATCTTATATTTTTATGTTAATTATTCGCAGTGGATGCTAATGAACGTTAAAATAGGCAATAAGCGCTAAATCAGAAAGAAACATCAATCTTTGTTTAGAAGCATCCGTAAATAGACCTATTAAAACAGAGCAGGCGTTTAGGTTTGCTAATGTCAGAGTATAATACAGAAAACTTAGCAATGAAGCCTATAAATAAAAATAAAATATATTTCCCTTAAATAATAAGTCTATTCATATACCAGTTATATCAATCATAATTAAGACGTATTTTTGAAACTTTTTTAAATAATTTTCTTGTAACTTTGTTGCCATACCTTGTAAGCACATTAAACATGTACATATGCATGCATGTATAAAAATAATTAGCGCCGCTGTTCGTTCCGTTTGGTTTGCGCATTATTCAATTGCATACATGATTGATGTCGGGGTCTGGGGGAGTCTGAGGAGTCCGCCGCCTAAGAAGAACAATTTCCATACACTGACACCCTGCTCTATCAGAGGATGCAAATAGACGCAGTAATTAACCTGTCTGCACGTCAACTGCTCAGTTCTGTGAGAAACTAACCAACGAATTAATTGCATCCAAAGCAAACGGCAGCGTGCCTTTACAGTCTGCAGCAGCGTGTGTGCTGCACAGCTTCATTTCCGTGTGTGATGCACACTCCGACATGCATCCGTTAATGAGTCTCGTTAGAGGTTACCATTTATACTACATGCCAACATTATTATATAGATGCATGATTGTGTTTGTGCTGTTGCTGCTGCATAACTTCGTGTGTTCTAAATTGTCCAATCGTGAATGCGAACGGTCCAGAGATGCTGGTCCTGAGAGCCAATAACAATCAATCAGATCGACCACCAGAGGGAGAGAGAGAGAGAGCTAATTAATGGTAATAAACCAAATACGCATTCATAATACAAATTGCATTGATATCTGTACAATCCGATCTGCTGACCATTGGCTGTCAACACGTGGGGTTGAAGTTAAATATTACTTTTTAAGATTTTTTTAAATTAAGAGTAACATGTTTTAGTTATAAAATCATACCAAAACTTTTTTAAATGATCGTTGGTTGTTTTGTTAAATACAAAAATTCGTACATCATACAAATGAAAATAACACTGCATATTCACTCATTCTTTCTCCTTTACTGGCAAATTGTGTAGGCATATATTTATGTATTTCACGTCTATAAAATATATACATTCGTGATAAATGGATCGCTCCTTACTCACTCCCCCTTAGAGTCAATTTTTCATTGTTTTTGATACTTTTTCATTTCGCACCCTGACGATTGATGACACAACAGTGTCGAAACCATCGAACAATCACGCCCACAATCCGCAAAAATTTCGCTTGAAATTTCCTTCTGTCTTGTGCGTGAAAACGTGCCAAATTTATGCGACCCACCCTGACATATAAATCATTTGTCATCGCGATAGAATATACCCATTCGGCTTGGTTTATGATGGATACAAGATTTTTCTTATACCGAATAGGGGAGAGGATGACAAACGACGGTGGCAATTAAAAACGATTCGGATCATATTTGTTTTGAAAAAAACTTCATCATAATGATATATAAATAAATTATGATTAAAAGCATATTTGGTGACATAAAAAGAGTTTCGCGAAAAAGGTCGTTAATGAAAATTATACGCGCGAATATTTAATGACCGGGTAACTGATATTTTTGCGTGTCAAAGCGCCAAGTCCACATTTAATTATAATTTAAAAAGAACCATCGGGCTTTCTTCGCGGCGACAGCATTATAATGATGAATATCCACGTGGATAAAGGGGGTGGTTTTTTGGGGGGATGAAGAGCATAATAGCAGAGCAGGGGACTAGCGACCAACGTATGAATGTCATAAAGGTTATTCGATACTCGTACAAACAATGAACCATTAGTGAGAACTACGAATGTAATTCCGTTTCTATTATATAATACAATCGACACCCCTTGAGTCATATATTCTATTTTATATAAAATCTATAATAATTTTAATTCAATTTTATCATAAATTTTATCCTTGTGATGAAATTAATACGTATGAATGTGAATCATATAATTATCCCCCCCTCAATGAAACAGCTATCTCCCGTTTCAAACATAGTTCGCCAAATAGTCATCATCAATCGGCATCATTTTCGTGTTGGGGGAACTCAACAATTATTTTGATACATAAAACCATCGCTTTTTAACCCTTTTTATTACAATGCAAATAAGCTATGTATATATATTGGGTAAATTAAATGCTAATTTTAGATCAGAATTGACACTGTCATCGTTTTAAACAACGCGTTTCATAAAAATATATGCACAAATAAATGTAATAATAATATTCACATACATAAATATTTAGTGAAGAGGGAATACATTTTGAATGGCGACAATCATAAAGAGGTCGTATAATAAACTCGTCTCAGACAATATGGCTGACATTTGATTAAAGGTCAGAACAACCCTTACTGGGGGTGTATTGCTCAGTTTAATAACGTCTTAGTGCATATTTCATAAGGAATGCCATTTCTCATCTACACTCTGTTGTAGTATACATTTATATAGTATAAAGTTTAGATTAAATAACGAGTTTCAAAGTAATGAATGGCGCTTGAATATAAAGAAAGCTTTAAACAATGTAACACTTGTATAAAAATAAACTTACCTCTCATTTTTTGTTCGTCGACTAGTTGCCTCTCCAGATTGTCCTTTACTTCGCGCTCCCTCAGGACGTCCATCTTAAGTTCAGCTGTAACAATTGAAACGTAAATGTCATTGATATATTTACATAAACATATATAATGTAACAATGCATGAATTTCCCCCCCTGCGTTGTATTGAATATCTTCAGAATATTACTTAAAAGCTCGAACGTACTACATGAGAGTATTTACACGTTCATCGACCATTAGCTACAATTACTTGTCTTAAGTGGTGCTGTTACAATCAATGCAGTAACAATTACAATTTTGAAGAGCACTTCAGCGAATCTACGCCGCAAAGGGAGAGACTGTTATGCAAATATTATTTCACACGTGAATATATTATAGGTACCTAAGATATTGCAATAATTTCAATATGTAAATACATTTAATAGCGTACTTGCTTTAAAGGAATAACGCATGTATATAAACGAAATACATATATAATAGAAGGTGCTTGTTTTAACGCAATTTACTTTGATGTTAACAAAATGATACAAAGGTATAATGCCACGCTCGGCGATTTCCTTATTTTGAAAATGACAAAAAATAAATTTATAGTAAAAATATAATAAAGTGCAGTGATGTGGTGCATATTTTGAAAAAAATCTTTTTGGTGACAAGACTAAACGAAAAGCTTATGAATGCTACAAATATTTTTAAAAATGCTGTGAAGAAAGATAGCGTTGCAATATCAACCATTGATGCAAACATTATAAAGGAAATAAAAGCGATTTATTATACAGTTCAATCAAAGCATTTCTTATTGATATTTTAGACATGAAGCAAGTAGCATGCAAATTTGTTAAATTATTTACAAAATTCTATAATTTTTTTTTTTATATATACGATGTATTTTTCTTAAATTTAATAAATATAAGTGTGCTAGTTTAAGAGTATACAGACACATAACTATTTATATATATGTAAATACGTCTATACTCAATTTGCGTTTAAACAGTCAGTTCGGGATTATCCATTTCATCATTATTCATAATTAAGAAAGACGGCAAGTTTGCGTTTTCGCTCCTATTATTAGCTCTTAAGCACACAATACGGATATACGTTCGATATACTTATCATTTCATAATTTCTTTATTATGAATAATAATGAAAAAGAAAGCTCTTGAACTGACTGTATCAACGCAAATAGAGTATAGGCAAATAATGTTTCGTCTTAATATTTAGATTTTTTGAAATAATAATAACCTCAATTTATAATATACGTATAAATACAGGTTTTAGTGATCTACGCAGAAAAATAAATAATTAGTTTTTATTATAAATAATTTTATTTATTAGCTATTTATACATTAAATGTCTTTAATATGGTGTTGTATAAAACATGTCCTTAATATCTTAATCAATTTAATGCAATTTTAAAATTGTATCTCTACTATAAAACAGAAAATACATATATCTGTCACAAGAACTCCTCCCAAATGGTGAACATTAGTGACATGGCATTTGTACATTTCATTCTAGCTGCCATTTCTAAGTTATATATGCTATTTTCAACTTTAAACTTCCAATGTTCAGGCTGAAAATTGAAAGTTGTACTGAACATTGACATGCTGATGACTGATTACGTGTTATTAAAATACTTAATAAGAGACAAATATTGAATATAGCTAAGTATTGAAATAAATTTTTATTGACAGGGTTAATAAAATTAATTTTAATGAATAAATAATGAGTATATAAAGCTAGTGCTTTTATAAACTACAACAATTCAATAAAGGGTAAATAACATTTAGTAAAAAAAATAGTACTTTTTATTTTAATTATTTCTATACTAATAATACTAAAAATAAAGAAGCACATTCAATATAATATATGTATAATTCATTTTTGAGATTTTCTGGAAGGGTTAGATATAAATAGGTTAGGTTAGGTTGTAAAAATAAATTCACCTAAAAAAAATATTTGTATTAAAATAGTTCTTAAACCTAGCTTTTCTATATAAATCTTAAAATAGATCAATGGTATAAGTTACTGCCTAACAATTTAAATCATATATACAATGTAACTATTCTATCTGGAAAATTGAAAGTAAAATTATTATCAATTAGGTATTTATAATCATCAGGTTTATTACAATCAGACGAATTGGTTTAATAAAAAAAAATGTTATAATAATGAGTTAAAAGTTTTGATTTATTTTGTACATTATTATGTGTATATATTAATATGTACTTGTATATTTAGGGCGATATACACACATACAAGCATAGGAGTATTTAGATCCAAGATTTGATTAGACACGCTGTTAAATTGTTAGAGAGTATTGTTATGAGGAACTCGGGACGCTGAATTCAATAAGACAAAAGGCAGTAAAAGCACTCTGTTTTAATACAAGGCGAGATGGAAATGGGCCGTCGGATAGAAATAGGTCGTGGGCGGGATGTTGTATCAGCTCCTTGTAATTGGATTAAAGTGATTTCATTTCAGCCAGTGAGCTTTTGATTGCCGTTCGCTGCGTATGGCGTATACATAGCACGACGACACTTTGCTACCCTATTTAACAATTTCCTTAGAGAACATCCGAGACCTTAATAAAACATCCGTTAAATATACAAATCAGCCGGGTCGAACGGGACCGGCCTGTGTACGGGAATTAATCGGCAATTTATTACCGGCAATAATTATGCCCGGGACCCTTTTCATTCTGGAAGCACCCCGCTGGGTACGGGAGTTAATCCGAGAAATCCGCGCATTCGCAAATGAGATGGACTGACATAAGTTGTAATGTCACCGTGCTCCGTTGTTACCTTAATTGCCAATAAGGGCTGGGGTACTGACTCCTGAATGCTATCCTATCTCCCGGTCGATCTCACTAAACGGGTAATGCCTCCTTGCCGACCTTTTATCTCGCTACAATATCTTTCAATATGGACTCCGGGGGCAAAGGCATATTGTTTTCGTTCTTCACGACATTTGAATTTAAACGGCACGAGGAGGGTAAGCCCTTCGAGCGGCTCCCTTGCGGACTTGTACATAATCAAGACACTTAGACGCACTAATGTAGAACGCAAGTGTCCTTTTGTGTTGTTCTTTAGCAAATTTTGCATCATTTCTTATGATTATTGTATAAAATTGACATAAGATTAAGGGTCTTAATTATATAATTTTTGTCTATTTATTATTTTTTGTTAAGTACTAGGATTCCTTAATAAATATAAATCATTTTTTAATAAATAGATCTTTCTTTAATTGGTACAATTTATTTATAGCATATTTTAATATATATATTTTATTTCATACTATCAATTGATGGACAGATTACAGTTTTCCCTACTACATCTATATTTTTTCGCAGATGCTTACACAATGTTTCTTGGATTTAGTTTTAATAACTGTGCGGACTTCAACAAAAACAATAATAATTACATGATACTTTAGAAAATAAGATAAATAGAATTGTCTTTGTTATTGATCAAAAAACATTATTGAATATATAGTACTTTTAATTATATTCCAAATATAATATATTCAAGTATAATTTTACATTGAATTTAATGTTATACTATTCTTCTAAATCTATCTGGCACCAGAGCTTCCAAAACTATAAAATAAAATTATGAAAACAGCATTAAGGCATTTTACATCATCTATTCTAATACATTTATTTTATATTTGGTGACTGCAAATATCAAATTTGATTGCACGTAGCAAAATATTTTGTACAGATAATATACTTGTGAGTAATTATGCAATATTTTAATGATCCTCAACTATTATGGCAATTGTTTTTAATATTTAAATACATATTAACTTTAAGTTGCTATACTGCAAAGATAATTTTACAACTATTATATAGAAAGAAAGAACATAGCAGGTTTGATGATGCGTGTTATTAAATCCGCACACTTTACCAAGTTTTACATAAAACTTGATGAATAGAAAATTATCATTAAAACGTTACTGCACATCATTCCTGGAATTGAAATTGCATCCGCAATTCGCTCAGCTCGTTTTATCAGCATTATGCGATATAATCGTTAATATTGAAATTGTGCGTGTATTGAAAGAGAAAAAAGGCACCCTATCGATTCCGCTTATTGTAACGCATTAACGCCGATGAATAACGATTAAGATGAATATCTTTAATGCTTTCGAACGTAATTAGATAAATGGTCGAGTCGATGAAACGCGACGTCGCGATTTTCCTTCAAGATATACTCCCGGCCGATCGCCGAGGGATGCTATTTATATGTTAAGTAAAGCTAATTATTGGGGTAGACTTTTTCGCGTCCGATGATGTAAACTACCGCATATAATACAAGTAGAAACTATCAATCGGCGCCTAAGGGCCTTGGCCCAGGTCCCCGAGACCCCCACGGCCCGGAGACCAGATGCTTAATTGGCGATTTATAAGCCATTCTTACACGACCCGAGATGATATAATGTTACGGCTTATTGCGCCATTAGATAAATTATATTAGGATACCAATCATTTCCTAATTCCACCTGAAGTTAAAACGCTTCACGGACATCATCCCTGCGTCTGCTGAGTGTTGGGGAATTATCGAAGGGTTCTGGTAATTTCAATAGCTTTTTTTATGAGGCCTCAATAAAATATCGATCGTGATCAAACCTAAAATTGGAAAGTCGTAAAACATTAACATTAAGTGTATTATATTAAATTATCAAACGCCAGGTGATCATATAAATGTTTTGGATAATTATCTAATTAAGTAAAGATTTGTTTGTGTACTTATTTATTAATTATATTATGTAAAAGTAAAACGTCTCGTTTTATAACACATTATATACACACTATAATGTATTTTATAAAACATATTTCTTGATTATTTGTTAGATATTTTAAATACTATATAAATATCTAAATTTTAAAATTGATTTATTTTCTATACTAGAATGAAGTGATAAAATAATATATAAATTTATTTTTATTCGAAATATTATTAATAAAAACAATAAATATAAATGTAAAATAAGTTTACGTCTTTTTAATTATTTTACATTATAAATGAGAAGTATACATTGAGAAGTATATGCTTCCAAATATTAAAGCTTGTTTTTTGTTAAAAATATTAGGTTAAAGTATTTTGAAAAAAAAATTGTTAACATTTAGTGCCATTTTATTTGACCACAGTATTTAATATTTTAAGTTTACTTTGCTAATATCACGTGTCACTTAAAAATTTAAAGTTTTTTTGATATCATATTTTTTTAGATAATATCAAAACAGTTAAATACTTTACTTTAATATTCAGTAAACAGAGTTTTTACTTTACAGAAGAAAATTAAAAATATGAAATAATAAGATAATATAAGTAAAGGAAAAATACAATAATAGTAAACAGATTATGATATATCTTAATTTGTATAACCATAATTGACTTATAAAATTACTGTTATTTTTTTAAAAACACAGTAGTTAAAAAACGTCTCACCACTATTTATATCCAATATACCTGATTTATAGATTACACTTATGATAATCATTTGGTTAAAAAAAATCCAAAATGTTAGAGAATATATTAATTATGTATACAATATTTTTAATAATAATATTTATACTATCTATATAAATTTGTAAAAATATGTTGAAACACTAATATAAAACTGTTACTTAATGCAATTAACTTGAAATAAATATATGCTGCAATTAGTATTTATATTAAATATATATGTTCTATTAAATTTTTTCATTATATAAATAATTTCAGAAGAGATTTTACAATTAAAATTAATCTCTAAAAATATTTAAACGAAAGCACTCGTCTTGAATACATAATTCCCGTGACAAAGATATTCAATTCAAATATTTCCCCAACAGGAATGACAATATTTTCTTTTCATCTGGCTTTTGTCCCTCGACGGCCCCATAAATAAGCAGAATCCAATTGCCAATCTTATGCACACAAACACAGATATGAAATTCAAAAGTCGTATTCCATTTGAATATTCCGAAAAAGTAGCTAGTTGTACACAATTTATATATTTACTATTAATACAAATATATATACTTTTCAGATATTTCATAAATATACCATTCACACTTTTTCTAACGCGTGTTTTTTTAGAATAAGTAATGTGATAATGGAGATAATAACATTGTTTTATATTTTTTTATATGTAATTCACATTAATTTTGTCAGATTAAAAACGATATACCAATCTCAAAAATTTCCCTCGCACCAGAGCGAAAATTATTTCACCATAACAATAAATTAGGGCCTGTATTAAGACGTGCACAAGAATTATTCCTACTCGGATTTTAAATGTTCCAGATATTTAATAGATTTTCATGTTACCCTCGGGATGCATAAATTTACGTTAATGAAAAAAACCTAAGCACATTAAGAAATATTACCACAGCGACCCCATTCAAAGCGAAATAATTACAAGTAGGGATGATATATATACACGTATCAAATCAAACAAACAAATTACACACGACCGATTGGAAGATGACTTGAAAGCTTGTAATTCGCTTTACGCTTCGATTGCCAGTTTGATCTCATTCTTACGGGGGTTGAAAATTTGATTAAGATCAATTTCTTGCGTTCTGCATTCCTCTTATAACGTATCCTCCCTTTCGGATTGATCGCGTGTTAAATTGCTTATGCAAAGCGAAGAAAAATACTGTATATGTATAGAATTTTATTTCACAAATGAACGAGCATGTATTGCGAAGCTGCAAAAATCCCGAATCTCATTGCCTGCGCGGGAGAATAATAATCTCGTAATCTCCTTATTTCACCGGTGAACAGATTCGACGCAGATATCATTTGCCTACTGGGATGTATAAAGACTTGCCGGTTTTATACGGCTAAAGAGAGAGTTTCAAGTAATAATATGATAACTTACAATTTTTATAGTAGAATGAACGATTTTCTTGTAGTGAATACATATAGGATATTCTCTATCAGAAAAAATTGCTCATTATTAGATAATTTTTAGTACCTAATATTTACGACCGAGTTAGATTTTAATTAATCATTACTATATTTAACCGTGAGATTAGAAAAATCGATCAAATTTTAATTAGATAATTATTAATTATTAAGATCGCCAAGATACGATAAAAATTGGAAAACACAAAAGTTCACAAGAATTCGAACTAAGGTCTTTCAGGTCAATAGTCAGCGACTTATACTATGTATATCGTTCTGGTTTAAAACTAAATAAAGTAGAAATCCTTTAATTTAATGACTATTTTAATAACAATGTTGGAATAATATTATTCCTCTGATACAGAAATAATATAATATAAAAAAGATAAACCGACCTTATTATATTAATTTTAGGTCATAATCGGTATAATTTTAGCACAAGTATTTTTTTCACACTTATTGAAAAATGTAATTTATATACAATAAAATTACGTATTAATAAGATAATAATTTATCAGTAAATGTTTTATTTTTTTAGGTTTATAAAGTCGTATTGACTGTTTAACTATAAAATTTATATTGTATCATTTCAAAATAAATAAAATTAATTTACATAATATTATACATACAAATTTAGCTAAAAGATAAAAGCAAGTTTAATCCTGGTATAGTTATACTTTCAATCGACTAAAATTAACAAAATATTTTGATATACTAGCAGAAAAATAATTAAAGCTATAGATTCTAACAATTTCAATTAAAAAAAATCAGTATTTTCCTGTATATATTTTAATACTATAAGTTTTTTTACCTTAAATAATCATAATATAAATATCAGCTTTTAATTATAAACATTAATTTATTATCTAATATTTATGACAAAAATATTTTTACAATTTCATAGAAGTTAAAAAAATTTCAAGGTCAACGTTTATTTCAATTCTCTGATTACTTTTGAATTTCGATCCGTTACATATTTAAAACGTATTATTTACCCCTAAGACTATTATTCTACTGCGCATAGTTTTTTTTATATATTTTTTTCTTTGTGTGTAGTATTTACATAAATATTTTGTATTTAATTTTTTTTTACTATATATGTATTAAAAATTACGTTGTTCAATAAGCATTTGAATTCTTAAATGTGCGAAATACTTCTCCTAATTTTAAAAGTGCGTTTTTAAGGCTGCAACGGGCAAAATAAGGGACTCTTTTGGGGCACTCTAAAACTTGCAGTCGAAAATGCCAAGCATTGACGGATTGTCGATACTGCCCCTTAAAAAAGTGCTTCATAAAGCATATGTAAGGGCGAGAGGGAAATGAATACGGATACGACCTGATCTCTCTCCTGTATCTCAAAAAAAATATTTGAATTTTCTCCAACAAGAAATACTTCGCTTCACTTGCATTTCAGACAATGGAGCCATATTTGAGGACGTTACGAACTAGCACATCGTGCAGAATACGAATTGCCAATAAATTATTAAAGTGATACGCGCTCCGCATAACGAAGTCGAGCATCCTCGACGTCTTATTGTAAATTTTGCCGATGTGTTATAAATAATTATTTATGCATAAAACACCTCCGCTTCAACTGTAAGAAATCTGGAAGTGTGGCAACGTGATACTAGTCACTTGATTTTAACCACAGTGACTTAAGATTTTTTTTAAATATTTCAAATTATGTGTCATCAGCATATAATAAATATTCTAGGTTAATATTTGCCGTATGTATGTCGTTGATAATGAGAGCAGAAGACCTAGATTGTATCCCTGTGGTAGTCTAGAATGAGTGAAATATTACTGGCGACGGTGAAGCTTAGTAGCTAAGTAGCTCGAAAAAATCTAACAAGACGGTTTGAGAAACCGTATTTGCTTGATTTCCGAAGAAGTATCTCATAAAAAAATTATTGAATGCCTTTTAAATGTTAGTATATACTACATTAACCAATATTTTAGAAGCGATGGATTTTGTTATCGGCTTCGAAAGGCACAGAAAGTTAGTGACCATAGAACGACGCGGACGAAATTCGGGTTTGAATATTATTAATATATAATTCATATTTAATGAAAAACATAACACAAAAAAAAATATGAAAAATAGTTTTAAACATATTTTTAAGAAAACTAAAAATTTTAATCTATTATTTGAGTACTTAAGTTATGTATCAGGGTCATTAAATATGAATTTGAAAAGCTTTGATATATGTCAATTTCTATAATAATTAAAGAACTGTTTTGACTTAAGAATATTGAAGCGCATTAAAAATTGCATATTACAAGCACTATAAAAATTTAAAAAACTAGCTGTAAAATATCACAAAGAATTATATTTAATAAAATTCTGTACGTTTTAACCTTCAGTATACATTGTAATCTTATACTTATATACATTTATTAGAAAACCGCTGATGTTAGTAATATTATCTCACATTCTACGGAGTCAAAGCTTACAATAAAGCATTTCAAAGCTCGTTCCTCCACGCGAATAAAGCAATTTTTTAATACTCTAGTTACGAGCGCACGGTTCGCAACCGTTCCGCAACAATTCCAACAACCACCCCCGCCCCGGGCGTCGGCGGCGCATATAAAAAGAAGATTCGCCCGAAGAAAAAGGCACACCCTTACAATAATTTCACCCCAGGCGTGTAAGCAGTTACTTTGAAAAGTTTGCATACAATTTTCGCGCAGCCAAATCCGACCGCGGACTCGCTCACTGTTGTTCCTCCTTTTATATCTCTCGCACTGGGGGAATTATTTCGGCGGAGACCCGAAATTGGCGCTATCACCTTGCATAGGAAACAACCGGGGCGCATAATAATAAAAGGAAGAGTATTTCGCCGCTTTTTAAAAATGAAAACTATAACACTAAAGTTAAATGGCCCTGCGGCTTCATTTTATATTTAACACGACGCGGTCCGCCGGCGGTGATTTCACCGAGGTTTATATCCGTATTATTTGGTGGAAACACAAGCTTTGGGGAGGAAAGGGGAGTTGGGTAAAATTGGAGGGTTTGGGTTTGCGACATAACCCTCACGCGGTTACGATCAGACGAATTATGAAAAAATATAATAAGAGGTTTATTGTTATAACTTGGCGTGGAGCTTTCGCGAGTTTTAATTTCAGACGGGGGTTGTATACTACTTCTTAATGATGTACATGTGTGTCATCTAGAATTATTTTTAAGCATGTTACATATATTTATTATAATTATTTATTAACCAATGTATTTCATTGAAATTTAAAGAAACAATTCTACAATAAAAATAAACGCTTAAGATAATTAACTTATGTATTCTTATAAATAGACAAACTTCATAAAGTATTTTATTATTATATCATGTGATATAATAATTCTACATATAGTTATAATAGCTATTTTAATTTACCTATATATTACTATGGGTTTATATGTTAAGTTTGCTTATATTTATTAGGATATAAATATTATTAAGGTTGACTACTTAAGTATAGCTTTCAAACATGGATTTGTCTACGTTTTGTTCCTAATTTATCAGTCAGTGGCTTCAAGGCTCTGTGCTTGTTAACATTGTGAAAAAAAATATTTCAACTTCATTATTAAATAATCAAATTAAGCGACTGTCATTATGACTTATTCATTGACACGACAAACTACAATTTTAAACTGAGATTTTTTCAAGTATTACTAATTTGTAAGCTATTAGTTGGAGTACTTAGATGCATATTTTTATTACATGTCTTAGTTAAAAAAGTTACTGATGCTATTCTTTATTTTAATTAAAAAAAAATTTTGTAAATTAAAAAAAAGTTCTATTAACAATTAGAAAGAGAAAATTTGACAATTATGGCGTTATTAAAATATTTTTTTAATAAAAGCATGAAGGTCGAGTGTAATATTATATATAATATATTACATATTTCATATTGCATAACTACTATATATTATTTTTATCAAAAACCTTCTACGAAAATACAGTTCGTCGTATCGCTCCACAGGTGAACGTTTTCACTTAACAGTTAAATTGCTCGTCGGGTTAATCACGCCGTTAGAGGGTGTGTGCGTGTTTTTTTTTGCATTTTTGTTCCGTTGGCGAATTTCATTAAAATTTGTCAACGGCCGTTGCGGGGATGTAAACACGGGGTTGTGCGTAAAAAAATTTTTTAGGTCATTTCGATTTAATTATACAGTGACGAGTGAAAAGTTTTAATGACGTGGGGTCGCGGGCATTAATTTATATTGTCCGCTCCTCTTGATGGGGCAACAAAACGTTTTTTTTTCCGACGTAACGTAGCAACACTCAAATTCATACGAAATTATTTGATGGTGCTATTTTTAAATTTAAAACGACCGTTTATGAATTATAAGCGTGAGCGTATATTCGTTTTGTGCTCTTTTATGTAACAAGGGAGAGGAAAATGTGTGATACGTTTTTTGTCCTGGAAATTTACAAGCCTAACTAATTTTTGTTTGGTATTTATAAACATTATTTGTTTTAATATTTATTATAAATAACCTGAATTTCCCTATAATTATTGCAAAGTTTTGAAAAATACAAAAATCGGCAAAGTGTCACAAAAAAAATACATTGAATCTGTTTATTTTTATGCACATATTTCACTTTACGAAATGTATTTAAATCACACGAATATTGACTTTAAATTACTTTATTACCAGAAATAGGGAATTTAATATAATTTAGAGAAACCTAAAATTTAAGTACTAAATTTTTTATATGTAATATATGATTTATCTAAAAAAAAAATTAAACTTGAAAATAACAATTGCCTTAAAATGAATATGCAAATATAAATGAGAGTTATACAATATATTTCCATATCCAATTTACAATAAAGTCGCGAGTGCAATTGCCTAGAGCCCTTATGCAGAATCGCGACATCGTCGCATACAATATTGTATATCTGCAACGTTTATTAGCTCATTAAAGGGGTTGAAGGGCGCGCGCCCTTCGCCGCCTTCTTCCGTTTGCGAATATGTATTGTCGTAATCGCATTTGATATGCATATCATATGAATATTCTCGCAGGCCCGCAGCATCCCGACAAACAAGATGTTATTATTACGGAGGCGCCCTTAAGTGGCATAAATTAAATTGCTTTTTTCCGCGATAAAATCGCACGCACGCACACACTCGCTTACATACTAGAACGGATTCCATATTAAATATTAAATGCATTGTATAGGAAAAATAGACAAATTTATAAAGACTTTCATCTTATTATTATAACGTATATGAAACACGAATGTTGTTATATAAATATATGTGAATATGACAGTTGATTATTCAAATTGAAAGTATGTATTTAAAATATCGAAAATAATAAATTATATCATAATTACAACAGTAAAACAGTTGCAAAAGTTGAAAGCAAGCTAAGAGAGAGAGAGACAGACACTTCGTTAAATTGAATCCTCCGATTGGGACATTGAGACATTTCTTCGCGTAACAAGTTCTTACTCGGTGAGATACCGATCTTATCTGAATGCGAAATCTGGTCGCACCAGGGCCGAACTTATAAATAAAATAGAGTTATCGCCGCCAGGGCCGCGATATCTCGCAGCATCTCCACGTGTCTCATTAAAATGCCCTTACGGGTGTCGCCGCTACAGGGCCGGACCGAACGATATATTTTGCAAACTATATGGAAATTTGTGTAGCATTTACATTGAATGCCTCAGTGGGTAACAACGCGGTGCAAATTAACGTTCGGCCCTGGATTTTCACGTTTATTTTATAAATAAATACAATGCACTCTCGTTTATCAAGGTTCTTAATAGTGATTTATTAATCGGAATTTTAGATATTTTTAAAATAATAGTTACTACTTTACTGCTTTGTGTTTCAAGAATATTATTAATCCTTCATATTTGTGCCAGTGCATATCAAAAATCGCTATAAAATATATATAATAGAATACATTATTATAATATTAAAAAAAATATTTAAATAAATAGACTTTATTCTATCGATAAAATGAAGCTATTAATAGTAACTACCAGTGGTGTTGTTTCATGACAAAAAAATTATAGTAAGTAATGTGTCTCTTATCTGCTTATTTAATTTTTGTGGACGTTTGTATCGACAAAAATCACTTTTTTAATATTTTATTCTATTTTATTTTTGTCAGTATTTAGAAGAAAAACAAACATTTAATATTTTTTGCTATTTCTCGTATATTTTTTTATTAATGCGTTTTCTCACGGTATTTTGCATTTAAGTGTTCAGTTTATCTATTTTTAAAGCACATTTGTGGACAAACCATGGAGCATTTGACGCAAATATTACCGAAATATTTTGTTGTTACTAAAGTTTTACTAGGTACTTACAAGTATTAATTATGTATCCCCAAACTGGAGAAGCGTACAGAATCTCAGATCCTATTATTGATTTATAGATAAGTCATATGTTTTTATATTTAATTCCCATTTGCTGCAACAAAGAGGTTGTAGTTGTTTTCTACATATTTTTTAAATTAGTTTATCTTAAAGAGATTTCAACGAAAGTATAATATTTTGTCAGTATAAATTTGTTGCACACTTTAATTTTTACTAATTTATCAACAGCAAATTCTGCAATAAAACATTACTGTGACGTTTTTAGTAGGATTTTTAGTATATAGCCTTTTGTCAAACCATTTTTTAATACTTTTTATTCTGTTTTGAAGGCAATCAACTGCTCTATGGGATTTTTTATAAAAAAAAACATAAAGTGGTTGTGTCGTCAGCGAATGAAGTGACAGTATCATTTCTGTTAGAAGTTAGGAAATCACTTGTAGATATTGTGAATAGCAAGGACCTTAAAATTTAACATTGAGAAACTCCAGCAGATAAGGGTCTAAAAATTGATAAATAATTTTTAATTTGAAAGACTTTACTGTATTAAAAATAATTTATAAATTAAACTAAGATAATGTAAAAGTTAATTTAGTTAATTTATATATATATAATGCCTGTGTGCCAAACGCGATGTCTAAAAATATTGTTCCTGTAGTAATTTTCAAAGCTCTTTAGAATATATTTTACAACTTGATGTAGTTGCTCTGTGGCAAAACGAGAACATCTAGAGCCAAATTGTTCATCGTACAAGATTTTGTTATTAATAACATGTTCTAGTATTATATTTTAAATTAATTTTTCATAGATTTTACTAGCGTTAGGTTTTAAGCTTATAGCTTGATGACTTGATGATGATTATGGCTTGAATTAGCATAATAGACGAGTGGTATAAGTCACTGATTATTGACATGAAAGACCTGGATTCGAATTTCACATGGATATTTGTGTTTTTATAACTCCAATCAATCATTACAGATTAGGTTTATTTATTTTTTTTAATCTCATGGATAAATATCAGGATAATTTATGAATTCTAGCTAGGTCGTATATATTATATATATAAGGTATTGAAAATTCTCCAATAATAAGCTACTTCAGCTCATAATATGATTTGTTATATGTATTTAACAATAAAAATATTAATAGGAACTGCATGTCTTATAGGTAAATAATATTAAAAAGTTGTCCGATATAATTTATTAAGTTTTTAATAATGTACAAAAGCAGATATCGTACACTCTAATCTAAAATTGCCATATAATAAATTTTAGTAAACATTTTAATAAATAAATAATTTTGGTGATTTTATATTTATAATTAAAAATATTTTTTGCAACTTATTAAAAAATCAATTACGACTGACAATTCAAATTTTAAATGTTACTGTTGATGCTGTGATAAATTTTATTAGAAAAAGCAAACAAACATTGGCTTGCAAAATGTTCGTGTCAGTACAATTTCAACAGTTGAACTAGTAAATAGCATTTAGTATTATATTATATACCATGTGTGAATTGTACGTAATTGGTAATATTTACAATAAGCAGCGATCGTTAAATTTAAACGAGCAGGTGCACTTTATTGGTTGGTTTTATGCTTCGACAATGTTTTACAGCCTCTGCCACATTTTAAATATAATATGTATGTAATACTTCACATATGTTGCTTAAGGTCAAGTGTTAACATTTTCGAAAATTTTGCGTTAATAAACACGTGTATTTTGCATATAATTTTACGTTATTTACACACGTATATGAGATCGAGTGCATTTATTTTTTACTCACAGTGGTACGAAAGTCGTGCCATACTCGACAATGGTAAATAAGTTGTTCGAGCGAAGAATGGGACCTGCATATACGATCTGTATAACGAGCACGTTATAAGATCAATATCGTTCTCGTGTTACGTATATATGTGTACGTAAATAAAGACCGAAAGATTTTATCATATGCCATTGTATGGAGACACGAACGTATATACCGCTCGCCCCATTATCTCAGATCCGAAATCAATTATTGGCATAGGAGAAAAATATTTTTACTAAAAAAAGTGGTGTTCTCGTTTTTTTCCGGGTTATTGGTAAAGCAAATATAGGAGGCAAAAGGATGTCTCCCTCGAAGGCAAAACTTGAAGGGAGTATTGTTGTTGCAGCTTATGGTATAAAACAATATGAGGGTTAGTGGAGCACATCCCTCTTGCGTGGGGGAAGAAAGGATTCGGTACTTATAGCATAAACAACACGGGGTAGATGGGAATGTTTAGAGTGCGTCACAAAGGTACCATGTCAGCGGAGCAACGCACCTCTGGGAGTCAAATCCCTGCTAGGATAAAACCACAACTGTGACGATTAACCCCATTATCTAACAAAACGAAAGATAAATCGAGTGTGTTTTTGAAAATATAAAAAGGGATGCTTAGTAATGATTGATCTTTAATTAAATATGTTGTAACAAATAAGCCACAAAAATAGATAATACTGTTATAATACATTATACAATAGTAAGTTATGCAATTTAAAGATTGAAATATAATATCTGCTTTTAAAAAATTGATCCCCAAACAACATTATATCAGAAGACTTATCATATTTGTACCTGTCAAGTCATGATGGTCAGATTTGTAAAATAAAATAAATTACTTAGTTCGGCATGGTCTGATAGTCAAATAATACATATGAGCCACTTTTAATATAAAGTGTACAAAAAGCGGTACGCGACAATTGGGCGACGGACAAATGGGCGATTCCGGTCAATTGGGCGACGGTCAATTGGGCGATGGTTATTTGGGCGACGGTCATATGGGCGACAGAAAAAACTTGCACGCTTTGCTTTATTGTAAATATTAATAAAATATACATTAAAACGAAAAAGTATATTAAATGCTAAAAACAATTTTATTTTCAAATTATTAACTCATATTATAATTATATGCAATACCATGTAAATATTCTATGATATTTTTTCTATTTTACCTCAAAACTTTTATAAAAAATCTTTGGTCTATTCTTTTTATAAAGATATCCATTCCAAAGATATTTTTCCTTGTCTTTTTGACTTATTATGCCTGAATTATCCATTTATGAAGAATATAAACTGTGGTAACTCAAATAAGTCGTTCTTAACAATGATCTATAAAAACCAATTATCTATAAAAAGCACATAAAATATAACCCACATTTGAATAAAAAGATACATACTTATTTTCTTGCTGTACTGAATTTTTTTACCAAAAACACAATGACACTGTGACAAAGTGTTTTAAAACCACGACAAAAATAATTTTCAAAGACGCAACGAAACTTTTTGCGAACATTTTCAGTCAAAATTCAAAAGTATGCTGAGCGCTAGTTATGGGTTTTTATATTTATATATAACTAACCTATCTAGTTTTAAATAGATAACTGTAAAATATGCGATTTTTGTGAATTCCCAAAGTTTATTCTCACACTAATTTCCAAGGCGTAAAACATAAATAAAATTCGCGTTAAGGGCAAAACCCACGATAAACATTTATCAGCGCTAGTTCTAGGTTATTATATTTATATATAACTACCCTATTCAGTTTAAAATAGATAACGGTAAAATATGCAATTTTTGGAAATTCCAAAAGATTGTTCTCACAGTAATTTATAAGTCTCAAAACATACAAAAATCGCGTAAAGGGCAAAATCCACGATTAACACTTATCAGCGTTAGTTATGTGTTTTTATATTTATATATAACTATCCTATCTAATTTAAAATAGATAACTATAAAATATGCGATTCTTGGAAATTCCAAAGGTTTGTTCTCAGAGTAGTTTCTAAGGCTCAAAACATAAAAAAAATTCGCGTAAGGGCCCACTATAAACATTTATCAGGTAGTATACTTATAATAAAATTACCGACTTAAGCCGTGTGTTTTATGATATCGGGTAATTCTCTTAAATTCTTGAATAAAAAAATCACTGTTTAAGTGATATTTTATGATTAAATAAGCACAAATGATAAGTAAATATATACATACTATATCTTATGTAGGTATATTATATTTTGTTTAGACCAAATAATGTTTTCATCTTTTAATTATATTCTAAAAAATATTACTTATATTTTCGTATGTACGTATATATATATATAATATACATATATATATATATATATATATATATATATATATATATATATATATATATATATATATATATATATATATATATATATATATATATATATATATTTTTTAATATATATTAAATTATGTTAATTATTTAATTAATTATAAGATCATGATTTGCATCACATTTATTTGTAATGCATTATTATTGTATCGCCCAAAAGACCGTCGCCCAAAAGACCATCGCCCATTTGTCCGTCGCCCATTTTGAATCGCCCATTTGACCGTCGCCCAATCGCCGTCGCCCAATTGACCGTGTCCCTACAAAAAGGGTTTTTAAGATTCAAGTACATGAAGGCATTTCAATATTATCAATTTTTACTTTTTACTAAATTCCTACAAAGTGTGCTGGAATATGATTATTTTAAATCGCGTCGAGGGGTTTACTTTAAGTTGCTAATATAGAATACATATTGAAAAAGTTAGTTTTTGTGTTGCACATAATTATTAGCACTTGCGATCTCAAGTATTATTTTAAGTACTACAAGTATTTGAGCATTTCCCAATAAAAACAGCTATCCAACTTAAAATCATCTGTCAGTTAGTATTGATTTCATTTCATTCAATTACTCGCAGTTAATGAATTTGTTTGAATGAAACACATTAAATAATTATACAAGGAACACAGTGATCTCGAGCTCCTCAATTAATGCGCATATCGCAATAGATATCTCAACATCCTAAAGGCTAAATCTGTAATACTTTAAGTTAATCGGCGAAAAATGAGAATTTAGGATTAAAAACAACTTTATTAATTTCATTAATAAACATATATACAATAATTAATTAACCAAAATAATTATTATAAAAAAGATTATATTTAAGTTTATAATATTATACTTATTTTTTAAGAGCATATTTGATAAGTTAGATTCAAAGAGCTAGCTTTTGAGTCATCCTGTACACCCGTCAAATAATAATCCGCAACATTATTCTTTATTGTATCGTCGGTGAAATCATAAGAAAGACTCGGCATCGGAAAGGATTTCACGGGTGTTCGCCCGAGGCCAGGGGTGTATTCGTGCATCCAACAATAGACATCATCCCTTCCGACCCCTTTTACGATCCTTTCACACCCCCCGGGAGAGCACACCCTCTCAGAAGTGTACTCCGGTAATGCCAGTACATACTTCCCGCATTCCACAGTTATGCCTCCCAAATTACAAGATTAATTTCTTTTCGCATCAATAATTTAATGAATTCATATTTGTTGCTTAAGGGCAGCAGCGCAGTGGCGGCGCAATCAATAATGAGACAGAACAATTATAATAATTATGTAATTGAACAAAAGTGTCTACGTCACTGTAAGCCGAAACGTGTTTTTGTTAAATTTTAATGTAAAAAACATAAAAGTTATAATTTACTTAAATTATATTTACAGTAGCATGAAGTATGTCGATAGTATCAAAAGCTTATCATGGTAAAAAATATTTTAAATTCAATGTATTTTTAAATATTTCGGCGCTAATGCGCTACGAAATCAAAGGGTTAAAACGAATAGTAATTCCACTTTTGGGGTACGTTGTTATCATAAGTAAAACTATTACCCCTTGAATCGTGAAATATTGCATATTTAATGCGTTCTAATATAATATTCGGAATGCAAGATTTGGGATACCTTTCCTAGGATTTTCCCCCTACCATGTACCCTAACTTATATTTAACGTTAAAATGGGCAACATATTTTATAAACTTTATTTAAAAAAATGATTATTATAGCAAACTTGCTGCTTTACATTTATGAGATTAAGGCTAGAAAAACTTAATTGAAATTGATCAAAATAAAATAATACTAATATTAATTATATTAGTTAAGCTCAATATTCAGAATAAAATATTATATATGTACGTAATTATAAAACATTTTTTTCCCTAAAAATATATTTAGTACATGACTAAAATATTGTAAAGGTTACTTTTAATCGCGCTACATGTCAATATTCGTATTATTGTGTTATTATTAATCATAAAATCTGGCTTTACTCTCATAACATCATTAATAGAACACCTGTTTATTGATAGATAAGTAAAAAGCTTTCAATATACGATTGTCAGATATGAATTCCATTTCTGTATTGTTTATTAGCATTTATAGTACAAATGGACTTATTATCAGCATTGTCAACGATTGCCGAGAATTTTTGTTTCATACTATATATGGCTATGTGTGTTTTCCACTCGTGAAATGTTGGGCATTCGGTTAGTGGTTATGTGTGTGTTTGCGTTTTATCAAACATCGAAAGCCAATATGGCGAGCGTTTGACTTAATGTATTCGTATGTGTGTGTATGTTTTTGCAAGGGCCTTTAAGTGGTTACGAGCCCGCCATTGAGATGCTACATAAACCACCTGAGAGAGCATTCTGTGGTAGTTTTCACAGAAAACATTTTATATGGCAGCAGATAATCGGCGCGAGCAGAGAACAAAAGCGCCAACGTTTGCCGCCGCGTTCACTTTATCGAAATGTTATTTTTTCTTCGCTTTTACAAAGACGAATGTTATTGCGATTTATCTTGCGTAAATCCATTCCAACGTCAGATGTATAGAAACGATACAGAATCGCGTAAAATGCTTCTTGTTTGAAGCTCAATTTAAAACAGATGCCTTTACAGGTAAATTTGCCAAATTAAATGCGACGTTTATAAGCAATATCAATATTTTTTTGCTATTTTTACTGCAAAAATATCAATGAAAAACATCCAAAGAACTTGAACTATAGTTATTCATTATATGAATAATGCTGAAATAGTGTACGGGTAGATATATAGGAAAATTTTTTGACACGGAATGACACGATGGTTTGATTCACAAACTATACAAATATCTCTATCCATCTATTACACTTAATACTCTCATACCCGAAAAGTAGAAGTCATGTTGTTTTACTAAATAATAAAGACTCGATGCCACGTAAAATTACAACTGTAGTTTCTCAAAGAAATTTGTTCAAGACCTTCTTTTTTATCTTGTATACGAACGATATATCAATATTAAAAAACACGTTTATTTTTTTATATTTAAATAAATATTTCAAGAAGTGGAAAATAAAAATAACTACAATAAAATAATCATTTACATTTACGAAACGTATAAAACTTTGAAGTGCATAATGCAATAAAAATAGAAATCTAGCGATAAATATCTGGGCTTACACCTAAAAAGATATAATTACATAAAAAAACAATTCCAAAACTAAGTCGTTTGGAAATTTGTTTAAAAATTTGAGAGGTAAATATACACTATTTTGTAGTGCGCTTTTGTGCTATTCAAAATAAAGTAAAAATTGCGATTTTTCTTGATAAAAACTGCAAGAAAGAAGACTATTTATTAAGAAATGAAAAAAATATTTTTACACCTATTTAGTGTGATTCATTTTAATTAAAAAAAATAATTTAATGCAAAGAACATAAATGCACCTACTCATTTTGAAAATTTGCTGATTTATTAATGTACTAAAAAAATTGCAAGGTTTGATAATGAACTGAAAACTTTTCAAGATTTGATAATGCACTCTTCATATTATTTTATTGATCTTGATTTTCAAAAGTATGCATTTTGCATGAATCTATATGTCGATGAAACAGCATGATGCATTTGGATTAGCAACTTTCGAAAATAAAAATGAAAAACTGACATAATTATCATGTGATACAACTTTTGAACAGAAATTTTACACTAAAACTTTTGTTAAATCAAAGTGAATAGTGCTTGAGAGACTTCATGAAATAAAGCTACAGAAGTACTGTAGCTATTCGTAACATTATATTTGTGCTAAAAGTGATTTTCTGCATAATTTCATGGATAACACAACATTTTGATAAACTTTGTGCTTATAGACAGTACATCTAGGCCTGCCGAGAGGAAGGGGGAGAGGGGACGAATTTCTAGGGTCCGTTCTTCTTGAAGGGCCCAACTCTGGAAAAAGTCATAGCAAGAATATATTTATAAAAAAAGTAAGATCCGACCTCAAATAATGAATCTGAATAAAACTATAGTTTTTTTGAAATGTACCTATATACTGATATATTTCAGGTATAAGTTTCTTTAGTCCTTTTTGTACATATTATACGAGAAATAAAAGGAGCGGAACATTGCCTTCAAAAGTTCGGCTCCGTTTGTGTTAAAATTTGTTTGCAAATTATTGTTGTCTTTATTGCTTTATGAACGTTTAAAAATATTAGACATGACAGAAATATTCAACGAATGTAAATTAGAAGGCGTAAATTCAGGTATTTGATCTGAATTTTCAAATCGAATACCTAAAAAAGAAGCACAGAAATAATGAAAAATTAACAACAGCACCAGCTTAATTATATAAATTTAAAGTTTTTATAGATTTTATTACCGGTAATTTGACAACTAAATTTAATGCAGCAAAATAAATAAGCAATTTGGTTTCATGTACTTATTCCTAAAAGAAAATCTAGAAAAAACAGTCTCAAATCTATGCCGAAAATATTTTTTTAAATATGTTATTTCAGCAAAATCATATCGAAATGCATTTTCATCAGTAGATATATATTTTTACTAGTGAAAATATATATTATCTGGCAAGTAATAGTAAAATTATATAATTTCAACTTTGCCATACGTAATAATACATACATTATTTACATCAGAGGTATAAATGTTACAGCGAATTTGTGTTTTTTGGTAAAGTTATAGTTTTACTAGTCAGGTCCAAATACATATTCACCAGTAGATATATATTTTTACTAGTAAAAATATAATTTAACTGATAGACGTTTTTATGCTGCTCTAAAATGTCTATAAAACTCAATTTTACAGTTGCGAAACGTCCATTTTCTGTTCAAACCCAAACCTAACCTAACAAATTTTGGTCAATAAGAGAGTGTAAAAACCATTATCACTTCTCAGAAATCGGCACCGTCGCAGTGGAAACGCTCGGTAACTGCGACGGCACGATTTTATTGCTTTTGAGGTGGATTTTTGACTTCTGATTAGGGATAATTGTTTTTTGCGCTCTCCTATTGGTCAAAATTTGGTTTAGATGTGCTTTATTTAATTTTCATCTGAAATCAGGGGGGGAAGAGGGAAAAGTTTTTTTTTAATATAGGATATAGTTACATAAAAGTTAAAAAGTACTGTTTTAATGGCTAAAAATCAGATTTCAATGTTTTTTGATCTTAAGGTAAATACACTTAAACAAGCTTTAAACAAAATAATAGAAAAACAATCGATTGAATCCATTGTTTTTTATTATTTTGCCGTTAAACTGTAAAAAGTTTGTTCTATTTTTTTTCTTTAAATTGTAATCAACAACGTTTTATTCTATACTAACATTCTTATTATAATATAATTAATAACGTAATTGTATACATTTAAATGGTTAAACATGTATAATATGTTTGTAAAGTCAAATATGCTATTGAAATAAACATAATGCCAATGTAGAAATAAATAGTAACGCGTGAAATATAGTTCTTAGCAATTTAATTTAAGCAACTATAAATAGGAGACAATAATATGATTCAATGGTTTGATAATTATATCAGTTTCGCACGCCCACTTCTTCTCACTCACTCTCGTCACTTAACATGCGAGCGAGCGAGAGAGAAAGTACGTATCTACGCGTCTGGTAAATATGCACAAACGTATAACAATCACCAACTATATTTTAATTCGAGGAATTATTTTTCATTTTTTATTGAATTGAATATTAGTATCATTTAAATATATACAATATCGAATGGGGGTGCAAAAGTTGCAAATGTAATTTTTCGTTGGTCCATAAAAATAATATGAGATTTATTAATCAAACTTATTTCAAGGACAGGACTGTTTACTATAATAATAATGAGATAAAATACATAATATATATATATAAAAACAGCTTTTAAATAATATTGTATCATATATATTTTAGACCTGCCGGTTTATACATACGTAATACGTATGTGACAAAACGTATGGTGTGTACCTGTCAATAAATTCACACTCGAAACCCCAGCGAGAGCAAAAACCTATTCCAGCAGCAGCCAACACACTGATAAGAATCGTACTTGACAGAGTGAAAAAATGACAAGTGACTATTTACCCCCAGCGGAAGAGATAAAGCTCTCCCGCGTGACCACGCCACCCCCGTTCAAATAGAAGCACATTTACGGCGCAAATAAAAGATCGTTATCAGTTATCATCCGTATGAATACCGAGGGACAGCGGTGACATAATGTATTGCAAACACGGGACGAGTCTGCCGACGCATCCTTCACCTGTACTACACACACACAAAAACATACATATGTAAACTGCTGTTTGCACAGCATCACCGACACGCGGGAGACGCTAATGGCTTTTGCGATACAACAGTGACATCTAGTCGCTTTTGACGTTTTTACTAATTACGTTTTTTGGGCGACGCTTGTGTCCCATGTGTATGTACCGATAGGTTCAAAAGTAACCGACTGACATATATAAATGCAAGTGAATAAATATATACACAGGAAAATTTAACTTTTCTACTATTATTTTAGTATTAACTAAGCAATACAGTATTTTGTAGTGGAAGATTTTTTTCAGATCAACGCCTTCTTATTAGAGTGCCCTAATCTGTCCAGAGATACAATAGTAATTTATTTGGATATGTTTAACTTGTATTATAGCAAATATAATACTATATTTAACGTTTCCTTAATATACAAATCTAATCAAATATATATTTTTGCAAAGTCAATCTACCGTATATATATTATAGAAAGATACGTATACGTATATTAATTTATACGTTGCATCTATAAGCGGTCAGATGCGATGTGATGTATATATATATAATATATATCTTTTTTATATTATTATAAAAATTTGATTTGCATATGCCCATAACCATTTCATCGGAATCGAAGCATAATCGCGGCCGTGTTTCGTATTTTAATATCATATTAAGTTAGCGTTTCTTTATTTTAAATAAAAAAGCAGCCCCGGGCGTTGAGAACAGGGCCGCAACTCGGCTCTCATATTGTGTATAATGGATCGTCAGCATTATTATTACCGACGGTACGCTTTTTCCTCCCTTACTTTTTCTCCATCCGTCCACATGCCTTTGAGCCAAATAAATTAACAATATATTTATTTTTTATAAACACATTTAATACTCATCTTGATTCCTTTCCACTGAAAGTTCTGAATAAAAGCATACCCCACCCCTTAATATGCTGATTTGTTCAAGTATTTTATTTGCCCTACATTATAATACTAATGTTGACTTTTTTTATATATATTTTTTTTATTTTGTATATTTATATTGTATGTTGTCGCTTTTTGATATCTATTTGTTTGTATTTTTTCAGGATATTTATAGTGAAAAAATATTTTAAAATCATTTAATGCTGCAATATTCAATTATCTTCATAAATGATCAGTAACATACATATTGAACTTCACAGTGTCAAGATGGATAGTTGTTAAAAGGTTAGACATCCCATTTGCACAGTATTCTTATTAGTAATATTTTAATTTTGGTATTGGCAAAATTATTACGAATGATTCAACCTAATAAAATAACTCTTAAATACTATACAATAAATTCTAACGATTATTAGATAAAATAAAAATTAAACTATGCGGCTACATAGAGAGAAAGAGGCACGTTTTTAAATTATAAGATAATATATATATCCATTGTAAATCATCTGTTGTAATTTAACATGGGTTAGCTCAATGCATTGCAACTGTGTAAACACAATCAACAACTATTTTTTGAGTTAGTGAGATCCTTTTATAATTTATATACAATTATTACAGATAATACGTGCATAACGACCGAGTTTAATGATTGATTTTATTTTAATCATTAATCACCAAAATTATGCATGGAACTATTAACATTTATAAAAATCTAGAATTTCATAAATTCAACTAAGCATTTTTTTTGTATTTTTTTCGTTGTAGTATGAAAGGTCTTTACCTAATGCGTTATGATGAGGTTAACCTCATTTAAGCACAGTCAACAAATCGAAATCTGTGAATCAGTAGTAGCTATTTATTTATTAATAAACAATATAATATATAACTTTATATTATTTTTTTCATTTATCATGAAATTTATTTATGAGACTAGGAAAATATAGGAAAACCTATATTTTTTTTTAAATCTTCTACTGTAATATAAGAGGTGTTATAATGAAGTAAAAACAAGCAACAATTCAAAGTCTGTGAGTCAATAATATCTATTTTAATAATTATATACTATGATGACAGCTTACAGTGAATAAATAACTTTTTATTTTATTTTAATCATTTATCACGAACTTTATTCGTAAGAATAGAAAAATTTATAAAAACCCAGATTTTTTCAGTTTTATTGAATCTCTCGTTGTAACAAGATAGGCCTCAGCCCAATGTGTTATAATGGGGCAAACACAATAAACAAATCAGAGTCTATAATGAGTAATATCTATCTATTTTATTAATTATAAACTTTTTTTTATTGATTATCAAATTTATCCGTATGACAATGAAAATTAGAAAAAACATGATTTTCCTTAAATCTTCTATTTTAAATATAAAGGCTTTAAGGCAATGCATTTTAATGTAATTAGCACAATTAACAGATCTAAATCTGTGAATTAGACATATCTATTAAATTTATTTAAACTATTATCACAGTTTACGTTCAATAGTGTCACTGTGTTCTATATTATTTTTATCATTAATCATAAAATTTATCCGTAAGGCAAAGAAAATTTAGATTTTCCTAGTTTACCTTAAATTTTTTTTTCTAAATCTTCTATTGTAACATAAGAGGTATTAACCCAATGCGATATAATGAGCTAAACACTATCAACAAATAAAAATCTATAAATTGGTGATATCTGTTCTATTAATCATAAACTATTATTACAACATCAAATCAATTGATTTTACTAAACACAATCTAACTCGAATGAATTATTTAATACAGTATTCATTCGTGAGATTAAAAAAAATTAGCAAAACCTAATTATTATGCATTATTTCTGATCTCTTAGACTCAACAGAAGTTGAAAAACGCTATGGTTTATATAGGATCATGCTGTTTGATAAATAAATATAAAAACATGGCTTACAATTATGAATAATGTGCTAAAATCCAAAAAATAAAGACTAGAGATTACCACATCAAAAATATATATTTGGGAAATGTATATTTATAAGATAAATTATCTTCAATATTCAATTCAAGTATACTTGGCCTTATGTGTAAATTTTTTAACATCATAAGAACAAGCAAAAGTGTGTTAACTGCTTAAATCTTTCATTTTTACGAGTTTTTACATACGGAATAAAATAGCATTATTAAGTCATTAAGTCACAACAGCCATTCGTATGTTGTTGTGGATTATATAAGACAATAAAAAGTAGTTTAATTAAACTATTTAAGATCAAATGGGTTTAAGTTTGTTTTTATTAAGTGATGAAAATATTTAATTAATAATCAAAACATAATTGCATAATCAATCGTGGGCCGTTGTATCTTGAATAAATTATTGACATTTGAATGTATCTTATTCGCTCTGACATACTTGTTTGATATTGCTTTTTCTCTTTCACCCAAAGATACGATCATTTTTAATCACGAATTAACATTTTGACGAGTGTTTGATTGATTCGATGGGTAATTAAGCAATATGTGTATATCTTTTACAACGTTATATTATCTTTAAACTAATATTTAAAGGCAATAAAAAGCTTAGTTCAGCCCTAATGTATGCCACGAAGCTTGTCGCCCGCGAGCGTTAAATTTGTAACATTCCATCAAGACCACACGAGATTCATCTCGCATTTGTCGCCGATCGATTATTACTTTTTTCATTGATACTTTAAATATAGTCTAATAAAAAATATTTATTAAAATCGTGGCAACATTGAAGCGGCGATTAATTTTTTTACGCTCAACAATTCACTAGTGCCAATCATGTGATATAGTGGTCAATCATCTTTAGAATATTCGTATATATATATGTAATACATATACACGTATGAATGTAGCTATGGTGTTAAAATAAAACTTTTTTTAACAAAAAGGTAGAAAACCACGCTGCGCGTTTATAATGCGTTTACGGATTAGTAACGCAGAAAACTTATCTCCCTTTACGGATCTTGAATATTTCTTTGCGTTTGAACTTTGAGTTTGAAGGTTTTATTTTCATATATTAAAATTGTTCGCACATACTCATATTTTCATATTGCTCGTATGCGTTGTGTATATATTCATAATGGTTGATGTTTTATTATCAACAGTGTTCAGGTTTAAGCACTTAATTGGTGTTTAATTTTTATCTCAGTTCAAATCTCGCTGTAATTCGCATACGGCATGGGAATTACAGCGATAAAATTTACGATTGTAAAATATATTGCATTACTTTATACGAAGCGGTGTGTACAATGTAGCGTTTATGTGTTTATTACAATACATATTTTTCATACATATGCTGCTATAAGATATAGATACATTAGAAGATGCTACAGCTGTTTTCTCATTACTAGATTTACGTATGTTTTTTGGATGATCGGTTATATAGCATATAACTCGTAAGTAAATTAGTATAACATTGAGTAACTATTTTTTTTATTTAGATATTGAAATGACAAAAGCATGATGAAATTGTGAATTGAAGCTGTAAAGTCACACTTCTTCTCTTTTTAATTTACCAATCTTGCCTCATTCACATACGTATTTAATAATTTAACAATGAACCATGTTTTATTGATTGAGTCTATTCTGTAATTGGGTTCGAGGATAAATCGAATAATTGCTTTCATCGCCTTTTAATGAGTAAGGCAAACAAAGGTATGCATTGCGTGTTTAGTATATTGAAAGTATACCGTATGCTTAATGAAAAGTTATGATGAAAGTTCAGCTAGCCTTTTTGTATACATTTCAACCCAAAGTATCAGACCATCATTGAGTGTTTTAAAGCATTTACCCTTCGACCCTGCGCAAAACGAGTTTGATCGCATCGAGCCGCGATGATGGAAACGTGTCATTGAGCATGGCTCTTCTTTGTGGCCGAAAGGTTTCAAGCGCCCGTCTCTGACGATGATGATGAATTGGTGCTGGTTGAATGAGAGTTCGTGTTGTATCATTGGTCGGAAATGACCGCTCGGTTCCGAGCTGACCGGAGGCCCGTCTGAGTTATGACCCTGGTAACCTGTGATTACGCGCGATTTGTACGAGACAGGATAATTGTTTAATTGATATCGCGATGTTATTTATTTTCGTGATTTCCACGAGTTTTGCACGAGCAGCACAGGGGACGTGATGGGACCCAAAGAGTAATAAATACTTGGTGAGCTTTCGCGGATACGCGAGTGAACGTACGCGCCGAATTTCAATGGAATAAGATCAAAACTTTGGCATTATAAAGTCGAGAAGATAATGGCTCAAAAAAAGATCGATGCTTTTATGATGTAATGTTGGCTATGAACGATTCTAATATATTAGAAAGTGAAGAATACCAATCAGTAGAAGATATGACAGAAAATGTTACTCAATAGTGTATTTTACGTACTTGTAAAAATATATATATAGAATGTAACTCAAATATAATAATAAAATTTGGCGTCAAGCAATCATAAAATCAAGACATTTACAGTAAATTTTACTGTAGATGATAAGCCTTCGACTTACGCGAATACAATGTCATGTTTTTATAGAATAGTATGTAAAATTTCTAATACAATAACAAAGCTTAAATAGCAGAGAAAAAAATCAGATAAAAAGACCAGATCAGTAATATATATCCCAACTATTATACAAAAAATGTTTGACCTGTTTTATCTAAAGATATGTACCCAAAAACACTTCCACTTGGTTAAAACGCTGCTGGTGATTGCAAAATAAAACCATTTTAATTTACTTAATATTTTTAAAACATTAAATTCTGTTTTATAAAATATAGATTACTAAATAAATTTTTAAAGACCGGTTTAGTCATATTTTTTTGCAGGATGTAAAAAAATTTTGCATTTATATTCATATGAAAACATAAATATAATATTCTTTCTCCGAATATAACGTTCATTATTTAACCGTGTACGTTTAAAAATTATTACTTAGGCAGGCAGTTAAAATTATTGATAGATAGTACTTGAAATATTAAACGCAATTATGTGAAGAATATGATATTTATACAACTGTTAAAAATATTAGTAATTTCTGTACTTAAACGAGTATCAAGTATTCAATAAACATTAAGATGTTTGAAAACTGAAGTTAATAATGTTATTAAAAAACTAATCAAAATTAGCAAAGAACTGAATCTTAAATCTAGAAAAAGAAGATTTCGTATTTAACAGAAATTAACAATGAAGTTATGATGAATACATATTTTAATCAGTAATATTTTTTTATGTTTTTCGACAATCAACTTAAATTTACAAAAAAAAATTTGGTGGTAATTTAGCACGTATAAAAAAAAATATGAAAACGACAAAGAAAAGCCAAAAACACACTACATTAAGATGTGGTTTGTTAAAAAAATAAATGTGACATAAAATATTTTAGAATCAAAAGGGTTTTATTACTCATTAAAAGCTATAGAAAAAGCAATATTTAAAAACAGATAATGTAAATAAAATACCAACAAGACATTTTGAATATAAAATATACTTCTGGAACTTAAAGAATCATTTAATAATTTAAAGCTGTTAATACTAGTTAAAACATATTTTGTGATAAGATGGATCAAATCATATTTTATGGTCTTATTAATTATATTATTTAAAAAAAAATATTTAATAAAGTAAAGTATACATTGTATATTATCACGGGATCATCCATACAATTTAGCCGCATCTTTCGATGACGCCATCCGATCCCTTATTTTATTGACCTCTAATTCAAAGATTCTCTGACGTCGAACACTAAACTTATTTTATCATCGGCCATATTTTTCAACGTTGACCACTGCCTTTAAAGTATTGTTATTATTTAAACACCAATAAATATCGATATAATGGTACAAACACACACAATAATAATACAACAATGACCCACGACTCGCTATTATTTAAAGCCATTAAATTGAACACGAATTTACTTCGTCTTCAGACAGAATGAAGAAGATAACGTCATTAAAGCAACGCAAATAAGAAAGGTACAATTTCTCTAAATTGTTGCACGTCTTCACTTTGAAGATGTTAGGAATAAATAAGCGGCCAATAACAATGGCTAGATATATATGTACATATTATACTTTCGAGATGGATCACATTTAAAGTTGACTTAGCATAGTAAACGATTTAAATTATTAGTTGTATTAATACAGATTATTAGTTATAAGTTGTATTATTTAAAAAAAAACTCTATAAAGTTATTTGAACAATCTTATTAACCTTCCGTGAACCGGTTAAATGCTGGACGTGATATTTTTATTTTATTTATATAAATAAATATAAACTTTATGACTTTATAAATGTACATTAAATGCAATAATAAAATAAATAAATTCATTATGTGCATATATCATTTTGGTCACAACATTTATTGCGTCCGACTAAAGATGATGACTGTACCCACGTTTGTGTGCAATCGTAAAAAATCATTTACGACCAATTTTTTTTAATATTATATAATTTCTTCATTTCAATATTAACATACAATGTATACTTTTTGTGCTAATAATAATCAATACAATACAGCTTTCGATCCAATTAAAAAATACTTATAGTTAAGTTTACGCTACGAATCACGTTCAAATTGACCTTTAACTTTACATTTCGACCTATTATTTTCCATTGTGATAAAGTTGAATAACTTGTTAATAGACTAAATTCAGCGTCTTGTTTAAAGATAATTATAATTCTAATACGAGTATTTAATTTTAGTATGCTGAGGATACGCTTTAAGGCTTAAATAAATATTTTTAATAATTTATAAAGAGATTTTGATTTAATAAAAAAATTATTGGGCTAAACACAAACTTAAATTTTTATGTGACCATTAAAAATAAAATGTTGCAGGGTATAAATATTTAGTGCGTTTACTACACTATGACTAAGCGTATAGATAGCAACAATGTGACGTATGATATATATCGCAGTTAAATCGCAGTAGCGGATTATGGTGTGCAGTTAACAATTAAACCGGCCCACTGTTAACGTGGGTAAAATAGCAATAAAATGGAAGCTGAAGTGGCGTCGCAATAAATTGCTTTATGGAGTCACATACGCGCGTAGAGGTTTAATTGAATAATATAATATGCACAAAGCATATGTATTTTATATTTATGATATAAATTATAAAAATCGTTAAGTCGCGGGTTCGACACACTGCAAACAAACGCATAGAGTGCAACATTGTTATTCGATGATATACCGATACGATAACCTTATTTTATGGCCGCCAATATTTAAGTGCCCGTTTATCTACGTGCCTGGTGTAATTAAAATGCCTAAGAGACAATCATGGCGTATTTTAAAAACACCAATCGTAAAACTTTGGCTAAAAAACAAATTGAACCAATTTTAGAAAGTTTAATAAAAAAAATGGCAACACAACGTCAAATATTACCTTGAGAATTATGAGAGGACTATAAATATAAATAAATTAATTTGATAAATTTTTATATACATAAATTTAATGTACGATGCATCACTTGCAATAAAATAATATGTATGTACCTGATAATATATCTAAACATTATATCTACGGCCACTATTAACATTTGTAAAATAGTAGGTGATTCATTATATAACCGTAAATATCAAGAATGGTTTTAAAATGTTTGAACATGAAATGACGATACTAAAAAAGTATGTGGGAGATCAAAAAAGAGACGATTATGTCTTAACTGCAGAAATATAAAAAAATCCTACACAAACTAACAATCGGCTAGCTGAAAAACTAAACCAGTCTGACTTAAAAGTGCATTTACATATTCAAAAGATTGGGAAGGCTTGGAGATAAGGTGTATGGGATTCACACGAATTTAGCAAAGAAAGTAAGTCAGCGCGTATCCACATTTCGCAAAAGCTTCTGGATGTTAAAACTGATATTTTCTTCTCAATCATATGATAACCAGAGATGAGAAATGGGCGTTGTACGATAATAGTTAAGTAAGAAAAACTCGTAATGGGCGTTGTACGATAATAGTTAAGTAAGAAAAACCGGGCTCACTATAAAAAAAGGTTATTTTTGTGTAAATGGTAGGATTTCAAAGGGACTTCGTATAATAAAATTCTTAAACCTGGTAAATAAATATTGTGAGTAGCTGATACTTTAAAAAAAGTCAAATAGTTATACAATGCAACAGCGGCACGCGAGTGCCACTGCCGGGGCTCGAACCCGCAACGTCAGAGTTACTAGTCTGAGAAGTTACGGACTACGCTATTCCGTCCTTAAATTCTTATAAAATATCTCATTTAAATAGCAGTAAAAAATAATATTAATTGCAAAATCTACTTCAGATATGCCTTCATAAAATATTAATTTAAGACGTATTATATATTGAAAAATATGTTAAAGTCGGTTTTAGAAAAATGCAATAGATACAGTTTAAGCCCATATTTTTAACAAGATGGTGCAACATCTCATACATCCAATGTATCTTTAAGTATTGCAAAATACATATACCAAAATAAAATCTTATTGGATACTAAAAAATACACATAATGCATTACATGTGTAAATTATTCTGAGGTCAGTACTAAATTAATAGACACATTTCTGAAACGACCGCACGTCTACAAATAAGTATGAGTTAATTATATGGGTGTATAATTTGAGAGGTGTAATTCATTTAGTAAAAACCCAATTTTTGTGTTTGTTTTATAGATACGTTAATCCATAATATTTTTTAAATGTGAATTTATTTCTTTTTCTAAGAAAAGTTAAAAGCATTTTTATTATTTATTTTTCTGACAAACTTAATCATTCGTTTATAGTAAGTAATGTATAGCAAACTTACACAAATATATTAATATCACAAAAAAAAAACTAATCAATTGAAGTGCGCAGTCAAAAGCTCGTTTGCTTTTTACGCACATAAATATTTACATACAAGCATTCGATACCAAGCAACTCTCTTAATAAAAACAGTCGCAATCATAATAAACCTGTGTTCTTTTCGTTTTCAATCAATGCTTTTCAACGATTATGGCCTATATAAATTATGTGCATTTTTTATATTCCCAACGCATTAAAAACGATCGTATTTTATATGACATGAATGATAATTGAAAAGTAAGGGGCGGCTATCCTGAATAACACAAAGTGTATATTTCGATGCCAATAAAAGGGGTTAGACCAATTAAACCTAAAAGGATGAAAAGAAGTAGAAGAAGATGCGGTTTATGGGTACGTGGTACAAATTTACAGCCGCGTTGTCGGCTTTTATCGGTTCCCGGTACTCCCGGTGAGAATCGCACCGGTAACCAACGATTGCGCAATTAGCAGCGCGAGATGCAAATGCTAATGCTGTTGAAGAATTTATAACTTAACTCGGACTCAATGGGGTAATACGTGATTTTTTGCCCCTGTGTATAATAATGGATTCGCTAAGAAGAGAAAATGTTGTAATTTCATACTAAAATACACACTATAATAACTTATGCAATAGTACAACACTTGCTTATTATCATTGTTGGCATAAGGGGCATAGAATACAGAAAGGGTTTACCTCGCGATAGATAATTATTGTTTTGAAGCATCGTTTCTCAATCATAAAAATCGTTTATAATATAAACAAAACTATCTAATTAAATCAATATAATGAACAACGAAGTGTATTTTTTATTAAAGAATATAAAGAAAAAAATATAGTCGATGTAATCAATTTCTTAATGCAAAACGCGATGTCAGTTGTAGCATGCTTATGTATTCAAACGACAAAACAACGTCTCTATATCTATACATATCAAATGGAGAATTCTTATAAATTCTCTCAGAAATTTTATAAAGCATTTTTTATATAAAATTCAATTTGTACGAATATTTTTATAAGGTTTTCAACCACTGACTTTTTTATAATGCTGCATTAGTAAAGGCGGTTTCACACCTAATATGACTACTTCTTTGAAAGTTTTTAAGTAAGAAAAAATGAAATTGTTTTTTAACTTATTTTTGCTTAAGCACTTATTTTTTCTTAAGTAATAAAAGAAGACACTCAGATAAGAATTCTTTCTGAAGGTGTTAGTGGCAGATGTTTTAAAAAATGCATTTTTTCTCGAAAGATCGAAAGTATTTGAATGAATTTTCTGATTTATTAAGAAATTTTATAAGGCATTTTTTATTATATAAAAATAAATTTGTATGAATATTTCTAAAAGGTTTACAACCACTGCCTTCTTTTATAACGCTGTATAAGTAAAGGCAGGATAAATATAAGAAGAAATTAGAAATTAACATGGGAATCAGCTGAATGTAAAACGATTTAGGGCTATTTTTTTTTCGATAATCCAAAAGGGTTTTTTTATTTTATTTTTATAAAATAGCAACAGCTGTTATTGATGATTGTCTCACGATTATTATTGACAGCCAAATGTGCCTTTAATTGTTTGTTAAAACAATTGAAAAATATCAATTCTGAGGTAAGCTCGAAATTTCAATGAAAAAAATTTTTTTTTAATACTTATCGTAGTTTACATTTTATATTTATAATATTTATGTAAAATAATCTATTTGTCATTTAGTAAAACTATTTAGTATTTTTAAAAAGCCAATGGGAAATTTTAATTGTGTAAGTTTTTCTTGATTATTTCAGTAGTACTAAATCATTTGTATAATGGTCTACTTTTTACTAGTGTTTCAATAATGTTTCGATAAACCAGCACATGACTACAAAAAAAATACTTATAAAATTTCGATATTACATACACCGTTTATAATAGTAAAAAAAAAGTAGTTGGAAATAAAGACTAGATAACAAACGCATGGCCGAGGATCTCGCCGATTTGCGTGACGGACTGCATTGTCACAAATACGGTCAAAGATTGTACGGTCACACTTGAATTAATATATGTATATATATAATATATATTTAAGAAAACCGTAATTTTTTAACAATCGATCAATTGAGATTTGCTTACCTTTCTCGTAGCTTATCTGTCTTTCCTGCTGGCGTGCATTGTCTGCTGCAACTTTGAGCAAGCCTTGGATATTGCGCAGAAGCGTTTCCGTGGAGCAGACGCCGGCGTCGGGGGCGCCGCCAGGAGCGCCTCCGCCCACCGCGCCCCCAACGCCGCTCACACCCAGCGACGAATAGTTGAGTGCCTGGGTCGGAGACGGCGATCCGCCCCCCAAATCGCGCTCACCGTCGCTCAAATCTACAAACGAAACACAAAATCGGACTTAAAACAATGATATAAGATAAATCTCGAGCGCATAAGAGCGTGAGCATTAAATCAAGTTTCGAAAAATAGTCATTCTAAAAATCTTAATTTGGGGTCACGGGATGACTCCCGTGGCAACTTGTTCCACCGGTCACGATCGGGTCCTTATCTTGGGCCATTGCACCGAAGGAGGTCCTTTTTGGACCCTTTGTGTACGCACAACGGCCAAGATCGTATATCACCGGCTAACTTCCACGCAAAAACGGTGCAGCGAATTAATTACTCACGAGTCTCCTCGTTTAATTATAACAAATATTTATCAAGTACGTCCAAATTTTTATTGATAATAATATTCTGTATTGATTATAATATTTTTTATATTTCAAGAACTGCAAAATTAAGAACCTTTTAAGATAAAATAATATTGGGCTATAAATATATTTTATATAAACGATATATTTTATTTATCAACCATATTTGAAGGTAATTGTATCGATGGTCTTAAATGTGAATTGTATTACTCCACATTTGGTTAAAAATTAACTAATAATTCTACTTAACACATTTCCAAAATAGCAAATAATCATAAAAAAACCTCTCGGAGGCTCGGATTTTGCTACTTTGGCAAAGATAACCAGATTCAGTTACATTTAATGAGTTATATGGTATCTGCTTAAAAATAAAATATCACCGTTTTCAAACACTTCTTTTTTCAAAAATAACATTTAATACAACAGCAATTTCAAAAGGCTTGATAATAAAAGAGTTAAAATGTGTTTGATTCTGTAAAGATTGATCAAATTAAAGTCTAACATATGTTTCTGGGGGAAAATCTGAAGTAGCTTGTAGATTTATTTAATTCATTCGACCTACTTATTGCTCTAATTTTATTGAAAATAATTTACTGATACCCATTGTTCATTGATAATTTGATATATTTGCAATGAAATTCTTACATATTTTAATTAAAATTATCATAAGAAAAGATTAACAAAATTTATTGTAACTGTAAGAAAACTTCAAAATTTTATTTTATTAAAAAAAATATATCATGTGTTGTTTTATCCTTCGTGCTAATATAACTATATAGCTTTAACTAATATTATCTAAACTTTGAACTTTAAGATGAATCTTTTTAAAATAAAAAGGAATGTTTCATTATACTAGGTAGTACTCTATATTAAAATATTCTAAGCATATATGTATATAATAAAATATGAAGTGTGACTAGTGTACAATTTTTGCATTACGTATTCTAGCATTTTTGCTGCTTAATAAGAAATATTTAAAATGTTAAAATTTCTGTTATAAATCTCATCAAATAAAATAAAAATATTATATTTAGAGTTTTCCCCCATATGCGAAGTATTCTCGCGAAGAAAAAATCATCTAAAATGGACATTTTTTAGTGTTGAATGACAACATTTATTAATAATAGTCTAAAATATGTGTTAATATTATAAATAAATTATTATTATTTATGTATTAGCGCATATATGTGTAATAAAACTTAGTGTCAAAAAAAATACAATGATTGATGCATGTAAAAAGCTGATTGTTATAATCAAGAACAAAGCAGAGTACCTCCTCCGCGTCGGCAATTTGCATACAAATTTTCTTATATAAGAAAAATACGTACACTACACCCATAAGCACAAATTTTCCTGACGAAAACGCGTTACGGAGCTATGCGTGCGAACCGATCAGGTGAAAACACAAAATTGTATATGTAATTACATCCAAGTGTGTAAAATAAATACATATTTTTATACCCACAATACATAATAATGATCAGTGTGCGATATTAGGTTGTATGTACACACATATTTATATGATCTGATTTTGACACGAGCTTTTAAGCGTATAATCAATTCGACGTATTTGCATCAGGCCGTGTAATACATCACGTCACGGAGATAATGAAAGCATCACTCAAGTGTCTGAGTGCATGTGTCGGTAATATCGACCTCTTCATTTGAACTATAAAGCGGTATCTTCTAATATCCTCAAAAGTCAAAAGTCGCGTCATGAGTCCGAGAGCCGTATAAGGATCGAAAAGTCCAAGGTTGGATAATGATCGAAGAATCAGATTTGCTAATAATGTATGTCTATAAATCATGATCTTAGATTAGTTTTTATGGTTTGACTCATTAGATAATCTATATTATATATCATATGATTTTGATTGTCTATCTTACTCAAAACACTATGATATGAATTGTTTACAAAACGCTTCTAGGGCAAGTATATGATATTATGAAATAAGGTACACTAGAGTATAGATTTAGTAACACATACATTTTATTTTATCCTTAATCATTTATGTTTTTAAACTGAACAGCTTAAAACCGATAATTATTGCTTATAGAGATGATTTAAACAAGTTATTCAATTAAATACTGAAATTCTCTGAATCAAAGTTGATTTATTTAAGGTAGTTAGCCTAAATATACTGCTACATAAATTAGATAATTATGGCAATGATTCTATCAATGAAAGTCTTTGGATAATCGGCATCAATCGTTCACATTAATTGTACCAGATGAAGAAAAATTATATAAAATGTTTTACTACGCTTTCAATCTAACGCCATAGTCATAATTCAAGCTTGCGCTGTCGTTTTTCACTTTTACCATAATGGACCCACTTGGATTCGATTCGGCGAACATAAAAATAAATAAATGTGTAATAATTGAATGGCACGATTGGTACAAAGGCCGCGTGTTACATGGATATTACTGAAATGATGTATGGCATTCGGTTTCGAAAGGCTCGTCCTGAGAATCGATTCGTTTCGTATTGAACGTATGTTACACACATAAATGTTAATAGCAATCCTTGTACGGATCATGACAATATATCAAACCTTGTAAAATTAAAAACAACAGCGAAGTAGATGCCTTAGCTTATGTATTTATATAGCGACCCAAAAATATAAGCATGTTGATGAGAAATATGTTGAAAGGTTTTGCGAATACACTCGTATTTATGTACTATATGTGTAGAAGTTTTTTTAATACATAAAATATATTCTCTATAAGCTAAATTAGTTTATTATTAAAACAAATTCTTTACCTAATATTTTATGATTTTAATTATTCATCATGTGAAATTATAAAAATCTAGGTAAATCCAATCTATGATGATCGACCAAAATGATAAATAATTATTAATCACTAATTCCGATCTCTTAGACACAATATCAATAAAAAACGCTAAGGTTAATATGGGTTTCGAATCCAGATCTTTTAAGTCAATAGTTAGCTAGTTTTAGATAATTAAAAATGTATTATCTTCTTCTTTATATGTTGGTATAAATAATATTAGATAATTGATTGCAGTGAAGTAGTAATATTTTTTTACTAGTAAAACAATTAAAACCTAACCTATAGGGGGAATAATAATTTTATAAGTAATTACACTATACAACATATATAATAAACTAAAGGCAATTATGTATTAACAGTCTAAAGAGCATAAATCAAGTATAAATTAAAATCATAAGATCTTAAAAAAAAACTATAACCTTCACATTTTTACAGTTATATTTTTTAAAGAAATCAGTTAATCTAAAGCCGCTTATAGAACATTTACAAACTAAAATTTGAGCTAACAAATCAAACGGTCTGCTAAATAAAAAGCATAAACTCGACAATTTTTTTGTAGATGAAGACATAGATAAAGATTAAAGCTCAAAAAGTCGTTAAAAAGCGTCAATAAAGCGTCAGCGAAACACCTTGAATGTCGCTTGTAAACACATCCGGCACACGCCAAGTCATGGACGAACTGAATTCAGAGAAATATTGTGTCAAGTTGTAACACCATTCTTAAATTCGGATCAAATATATATATCGTCGCGAAAGATAGTAAATATCAATAGATAAAAAAATACGTTTTTTCAGCATTTATATGGTTTGATCGACGTTAACCTCAATCTTCATACATACTAAGTATATATTACATGTTTACGTTTAAAACGTACCTGGTTCAGTCAAATCTAATGTATATATGCATTAAGTCGGAAGCAATGATAATGTTTATGTATTAAAAAAGGAAAAACTCACTTTTCGGCGTCGGAGCCTGTCGACGGGTATTCAAAATTTGAAGATTTCATTATGAAGATTGTTATATGATTGTTTATCTAGTTTAATCGATGTATTCTTCTAATCCTCAACACATTATGAAAATATTAATTTTTCATAGTTATAACACACTTAGTTTATTTGCAATCCGAGTATTTATATTCAGTTAAATGGAACAATGCACATGACGAATAAATGAAAATTACTGTCGCGTAGCAATATTTTATTAATAAATAACAATTATATCAAACCGTTGTCACGTTACTGTCAGCCATCTTGTTTTATATTTGAATGATTATTTTTCATTGGTCGAAACAACAGAATACATTACCGGTGCCTCGGAAAGAAATGGAGCAAATTCAATTTTTATTTTATATTATATATTTCTTTTGTTTACGTATATTATTATATACACCGTTAATATAAAGCAATACGATTTACAAAGTAGAAAATTGAGCATATAATGCTTTATTTTAAAAAGCGCGCGTCCGGAAGCGAAAGCGGCATAGAACAATTATATATAAGATGATTTATGTCAAATTAAGCTTTTTCAAGTGTCCAATTATGATTGTGAAATTAAAAAAAACTATAACCCCCACTATTTTATGGTTTATTTTTTTAAGAAAATTAATTAAATTAAGGCTTGTTATAAATTATTTTTAAGCTGAAATTTAGGCTTGGAATGCAAATGGTTTGCGAGAGAAAAACCATAAACTTTTTTATGAAATGAAGATTTAATTTCAAAATTCGTTTAAAAGTGTCAATAAAATCCAACGTTGCTCATAATAAATCATAAAGAAGAACTACTTGTTTTATTAGAGTTGGAAGTGAATCCGCAATATTTGCACTAAAAAATATTTCAACAAAAAGTATTCAATAATCTGAGTTATGTCAAATACAATTATGCGGCAATAAAAATTACCTTGATAAAAAATAAAATTAATTGCAGCTACTTTTTTTTTTGATAATTTATAATTATTATCTAAAAATAAAAATCAATTAAATATCATCTATGTTTTATTATAATGTATTGTAATCAATACAAAAAAAATATTTTATTTTAACGGATGTCTTTAAAAAAAATATCTTTACCATTATCTATTCTGATTTTTGTAAAATAATATATTCAATAGAAAGAGTAATATTTACATATTATTAGCTAAAGATTTTTTCAGAGAGTATATCTATAATTGTGCTAATATTAAGGAATAACTTAATTAAAATTGTATATAATGAATATAAAAAGTTAAATTATATAGTTTCATAAATTTAAAATAAATTGACAACATCAAAGTTCTCATAAGCAAACGGTTCATATAAAATTTAATGTTAAATTTATATTTATTCTTATGAAGGCGGAAATTGGACAGGTTGTAAGGTACTTGTTATTAGTTAAGTAAGTTTTACATACATACGTGATTAATGAATCATATACGTAAACGTATGACTCGAATATGGGTAATGACCGGTCGTACGCAAAATAATGGATAATTTGTCAAAAATTGCCATTTTTTTGTATTAATATTACTTTTTGACAGTGTATATCAAGATCTCGATTTGCGTGCGGTTTACTTTTCGCATTTTTTACTATAATTTTCGTGATTACGCGGTCATTTGTTTAAAATGATTCAGTTAACGGCAACATAGGTATATTTTATATAAATTACTATTTTTTATATATTTTAATCAAAATACATTCTAAAACGATTTAGTTTAATAACATAATTTTCCTTATGTTTATCGCTAGTTCAATCGCGAAATTGCCCTATGTTTATAATATCTATTTTGGTTATTGGATATGGAATTAGAGCCAGGTGATGGTGCCTCGAATGAATAGCATCCGCTAATATATCTATTTTGGATTAATGAAACATCTAAATTTGATGATGATGAACGGAAAGATAAAATTGTAATTGTATAAATATTTCTTGCTATAGTAAGATTGTGTATTGAATAAAAGTGGGGATAGAAAACAATTCAATTTTTATTTATCAAAGATAGAGTAAATAAGCATCTTAGACATAGAAGTCGGAATACAAATTTCAGCATTTAGCCCAATTATCTTACATTAGTTATTGAAGTATTCATTATTTTAACCATGGCCGTGAGCAGTTTATGAAGTGCTGCATTAATAATTTTAGCGAGCGTTAAAAATTTGTTAAGGAACTGCCTTACTCTTGTAGAGGTTCTTGTAAGAAGATTCATAATGAGATCAATTTTGCAGCACGGACGGTGTTGCACCGTGTCTGATAATGGCGGCTTTGCATGGTAATTATTTAAATGCGGTACTGGCCGGATAGAAATTATTTATTTATATATTATTAGCAACTGTTATGACAGACTATTAGAAGGGGACGTGCTTGGTCTGGAACCAATCCGCGATCTCAACCCCAGCTAACCCAGAATCTGACGTTACCTTCCACGTTTTACTTATAGTCTGTTACACAGAAGAATGTTTCAATAAAGCTATAGATTGAGAAGTAACAATAAATAGCTATATTATTTATAAATTTATCAAGCGAAAGATTTTTTTATAAATACTTAATCCGCGTAATTTATCAATAAGGATTTTCTGTAAAGATATTTTAACTAGCATGTTAGCTCAAATATGATAGCAATTATACTTCAAGATTTGATATGTCTTAAATAAATATTTCAGCGCTTTGTAAAGCTTATACTTTATTCATAAATCAATATTAGAATGATGACAAATATTTGTAACAACCGGAGATTGATTTTAATGTAATTTGCTTAATAATAATTGCTGTAATTTCCAGCAAATGTATAATATATGTTTAGCTAAAATAACCAGTCGTTGCAGTTTTCCGTATTTACTTTTTCGATTTTTAATAAAATCTATTAGCTGCAATAATTTTACCAGGATTCAACAGAATATTAAAGTATATTTTCTGGTGTAATTTCGTGAAATGCTTTAAGGCTTAATTTTTGTTTAACTGTTGCCCAAATAATTTTTATTATTGTTGCACATTACTATAAGATTCAGGAATTTATCGTTTATGTTGCGTTAAAGAAGCGGCGAATATATTTGGGTTCATTTAGTTCGTGTGGTACCCATTTATCAAGCTGTTTTAAGAGGTTCAAACTATTGTATTACTAACGACCAACTTTTGTGTCAGCTATTTGTTGTTTGCATAGTTCTAATTCAATTAATGGCTTTATTTTCATGGAAATGGCTTAGTAACCTAACACAAAAGAGCAATATGGTCAACCATCTCTCTTTAATAACAGTAAAACATAATTGCTATTTCTGACCAGAAGAATATTTATCAGTTGCATGAAAAACTGTAAGTTCTTCAGGCGTCTTTCATTACCGCTTCGTCTCCAAGCATTGCACTGTTGCGTATGCAGTGTAAGCTTTGAAATATTGACTTACCGTTATATGGAGTGTCGTGGTCATCCTTATCATCGTGGTCGTCTACATCGCTCGCATTGTCGTCGCTGAGGTTATCGCGCTCGTCGGGGTCGCGAGCTGAAGGCGCCGACGGAGGCGACGGGGATCCGCCCTCGCTAAGGGGCGGAGACCGAGCGCCGCTGCCGCCCTGCGCACCGGCGCCCGTCGAACCCATGCCCCCGCTGCCACCGCCTGATTTAGACAGATTCAGCACTGGACTGTGACCATTGGACGACCCTGGCAAATTAAAATATCAAGTTAAAATAGCGTTTAATTTCTCGCGCACGTGAATAGTTTCAAAGTTATGCACAATCTGTAACTTTTTTTAATATCTCTTTTGTTTCAATATAATAAATGATATATAAACTTTAAATCTTAGCTTAATGTGTTTCACAAAAAATATTAAAATGTAATTATAATTTGATATATGCATCATAATTTATTTAATAAAAATATAAAAAAATACAGTGTTTGTGTTAAAAAAAATACTCCTTTCGAATTTAATTATTAACTGTTTAATTTCCCGAGTTTTTTCGCTACTGTAAATCAGGCGCTTTTTATACGTCATCAGGGAGGTCGTTTCGCACGAAATTACACAAAAAATTCTGCGTTACCCTTTGAAGGCGGAAGTGCTCCTGTGGGAATGAGAGTAGTAAATACAGAGAGGAACAGTCTCTAGTCTTCTTGAGCGTCCGGCCGCGAGATATTAGTCCATTACTCTTTCAGTGTCTGCTTTAACCCCAATGAATACATTATTTGAGACGGCCTGCCTCTTGCATCCAATTAGTTAATTAACAAAAAATGTTTTTCTTTCGAGAGAGTAAATTGTGCCGGCTTAATTAACACGACCTACGCTTGCGCCCTCTTCTTCTTTAATTTGCAACGATGCCCCGGTCGCATTTTGATTGATTGCAACATACTGGGTTATTATTATTCATATGTACTCGTGTGTGGCATGTGTGTATGAAAGTAATACAAACATGTACACACCAGTTAAACATAATAAAACTGGCCATTCTGATTGGAAAATATTTTAATCAAGGCCTGAAATCTAAACGTAATATTTTGCAATTGATAAAATATTATATCTTAGAAAATAATGATAATTCATATGTTAAATGACGCGTTTTAGCATCTTAAAACTTTCACTATTTTCTAAGACTATAAATAGCATGTTTTAAATTATTTTACTCTTGTATGAAAGTAATTATAAATAATTAATACTTGCCATTCAGATTAAAAAATATTTCTTCAAAGCCTAAAATCAAAATGTAGTATTTTAAAATTTTTTTAAATGTGATAAAGCAGTTTAGAATATGATGATAAATAATTTAGAAATTATGATATCTTACAAAGCATTTTTCTATTAATTAAGTCCAATTATTTATTAATAAGTATTCATTTATTTATAGTTTAGTAGTAGATTGACACAAACACAATTTTTTAAGTAAAAACTATCGAAAAGTAATCACTATAAATATCAAACCAATTTCCACCAAAATTATTTAGATTTAATTTTTTGCAAATTTTTTGTGTTTTGTTGTATTGATTTAAAAAACTGAAACAAAAATTACTTGATTTATAAATATTTATTTATCTACCACAACTTTTTTTATGAATATGTCGTAGTAAATTTTATATCCTTTTTTTTCTAATATTACATTATTTCATAGATGTAAATTTTAAATATATCATAGTTTATGTTTAATTCAAAAATTATTGTGACACTTATAAATGTTCATGAGAGCAAATCTTGATCAAATCTAAAAAAAAACTTTTTTAAGCAAGTATAATATATAATATTATTAAATTTGATTTAAGTACAAATTATATTCAGAAAATGTTTTTCTAATACAGATAATTATTACTATTTATTATCTGTATTTAATTAAAATAGACTGAATAAAATCTGCCAAATTAATTTCGACGCGTGATAATATAATTGTTGTATTTTTAAAAATAAAGCAGTATGTATAGATTTACTATCAGTGAATAAAAATTTTTTTTTTACTATATGAAGATGATGGTGTGAAGCAAATACTAAAATAATTGGATTATATACGTTAAGAACCATCAATAAAATATTTATTATTTATTTTGCGACTTTTTTTACGCGTTTAAAAGATGTTTCTTATAATAAGTTTTAGAAGCTCTTTTGTCCTATTTAAAATTAAATATGCTATAAACTTTATAATAATTTAGTGTTACTTAATCTTGTTTGTAAAATGTATCATTAGAATGCTCTATTTATGTAATAAGTTAATAATACAACAAACTACTCATATTCAATAAAAAAAAATATCAATAGTTGCATATAGTAATTTGATATTATATATAAATATTTTTATATTGATATTTATAAAAGTTTTTTTTAGAAAAACATCTAAACGTTTCGACACAGTTAAATTATTTAGCATTTATTAACACTTGACATATCATATATCATATTATTAATATACATTTATCTACCTGATAGGTGACGCATCTTGATCATTTGTATTTGGTTGTCATTATCGTTCTGTAGCAGCGATCTGTAGTAGTCATAACCGCTGATATCTGTATAGTACATATAGTACAAATTCATTTTAATAACATTAAACACATTATACATACACACACACATAATATAAATGATCAAGAATGCGCATTGAATGTTAATTGAGATTAGCTTAGGCGTGGAGGAGCGTGCGTAAATAAGACCCATACACGCCTCAATTTTTTCTATTAATAAAATAAAAAACACTATTACTTCGCTATCTTCTGAAATCATCACAATTTTTATCAAACTGAAACATCAACACCCATCAAACACACCCAACGCATTACGGCCGTGGGCGGAGTCGAATATTCGTAATGTTACCATTGGCCGGAGCAGTCATCAATAAAACATGTAGTACGTGTTATATTAATGACAGCATTCCGAATATACGTAATGTAATATTGCAAAGAAATAAATCATAAGTAAAAGTATATCTCTCGCGTCTAATTAACGATGAATAATAAAACGCTTTATAGGTATTTCTTTTGCAATTAAGACGGCCTGAAACTCAGAAATGTAAATTGACGAATCTCAGGAGAGTCCAGATTTAATATTAGGGAGGGTAAAGTAAGGGTGAGGTCACTGCGAACTTGTGAAATAATTCACTTTTTTAATTTAATTTATTTTAAATTGTTATCAAGCTTATTTTTTATATAAAATTATATTTAAAATTACCCTTTTAATGTTATGTATATTTGGTTTTAATTGCTAAGCCAACACGATAGACCAGAGCTATAAATCGGTGACTAATACCTGAAAGACTGAGGTTAGAATCCTACATTAAAGTGTTTTTCAATTCATATCGCATCAGGGAGATCGAAATTAGTTTATTATTATATAATTAATATTCTTACAGATTAATGTGTTGTGATGAATAATAAAAATAAATTACCATTAAAAATAAAAATATAAATAAAAACTTGCTCTTATTTAGATGCATTCGTAATTGAATAATTAGAGTGTAAAAACGTGCTCGCGATTGCTCAGGATAGAGCACCGCGCAAAAAAAATTTTAATAGAGTCTGCAGATAGTCGATGTTGCTAGGACATGATTATAATACTTATTAGGTTATATAATATTGTATTTCAATTGATCTAAAGCCTGTTAATGTATATATCGTTTCATTTATATGTACCTATCACAAATGAAATATAGAGAGGTGTTGTTTTTTCTCGTTTTTATTAAATATCCAGCATCCGAATTGGACGGGATAATAAATGGGCAGATCGTTCCGCATCCCGACCGGATCCGCTAAACATTTGTCAATATCCGAACGATCCGCTTTTGCATTCGGAAACAATGTGTGGTTGGCGGCTTTTGTGCGGAACGTGTGTCTGGCGCTTTATCCGACCCGTGCGAATATGTGTGAACGCTTTTAATTAATGTTTCACAATTTATTTTTACGATTAAATTATTACCGCTTAATAACACGCTGCGAGCGCAATAACCACCGACTATTATGCAGTAATTTCGATACATGTAAATATGTATTATATTTAATCATTTTTATTTTATATACAAAATCCGAATCTTTTTGTGTATGTAGTACTATTTTATAAACAATATAGTATATTGATAAAAATTGTGACGATATTATACATACCATAATTAGAATCGAATCCGTTTATATAATATAATATTAGAAATGTAGTTAGAGTTTTACAATAAATTGTAATATAAACGAGAACAATATTGTTGTGCTTTATAAAATCAGGCTATATGTGAATATGTACTTTAAATTTTAAATTTAATAATTTTAATATTTTTAAAGCAAAAAATGGCATATTAAACAATATTTAAGGTATTTAAAAGTAGCCTGTTTAATTAAAATATGGTACTTAAAATTAGTATTTTTAAAATAAAAATCAATATTTATATATAGCGTGTATATATTGATTTGATACTATGTGTTATTATTGGTAATTTAATTAAATAATAGGTGGTTTTAATTTATGGTCAGTAATTATTATTGAGTCACTACTAATTATCAGTTACATTTTGTTTGCTTAGTATTGGCATTTTAGCAGATAATGCTAGTATACATTTGATTAATTTCAGTTAAATGAAATGGCTCAGTAAAATTCAATTTTTTTGCATGTGTGTTTATTTTTGTTCCGTAAAAATTTAATTTTTTTGGATGTGTTTGAGAACAAAAAAAATAGACTCGCTGAAATAAATATATACTTATTTGTATAATTCATGAAAAATTTATAATTAAGAAATACTTTAAAATATAAATGATAAATTAAAATGAAATATTTTGTAAGAAATTATAATATAAAAAAAGGAAATGTATGAAATTGTAATAAAAAAAAGGATAATTATATGCATTTTTTACTTCTTCTCAAATAATTTATTGTTTATTAATTCTATATACTAATTCATTAAATTTTTTTTTGTATAATTTTTTAAGGATTGTTAGATATGCACTATATTATGTAAAAATATAAAAAAAATCGCATTTTTATTACACCCAAAATGTTAATATCTCATGATCTTAGATTTTTATTTATTAAAAATAAATATTTATTTTTTTAAATAAGTGGTTAATATCTTTTAAGCATTCAGTATATTTTTTTTATAAAAATTCACTTAAGCTTTAAATAGTTTTTTCTTTACATTATAATTTATTTGTATAAACATGTATAATATTTTTTATGAGCTAAAGTAGCACATTATTAAAGATTTTTTAATATTTAATATGTACGACCTAGACATGATATTCATATATGAAAATAAAAAATCTAGGTTTATCAAATATGCGACGATCGTTCAGAATAACTATTATGTAATAATCACTAATTCCTATTTTTCATACACGATGTACATCGAAAAACACTTAGATTCACATAGTCTTACTGAAATTAATAAGCAACTTAAACCACTGATCTTACTGATCTAACTAATCGATTTAAACCAATGACTTTAATTCATAATATTTAAAGATTTATATATGATTATAATATAGAAATATTTATTAAGCCGTTATATTTATTGTAATGTGAACATTTAGTAGAATATAACTGGTAAGTATTTAAAAAAATCTTTAAATATAATAAAAATCATTAAATAATTACTGACACAAAATCAATTAAAATTACTGACCCATTAAATACAGAATATTGTTTAATAATGTTATTTTATTAATGCTTGTTCAAAATATGAACTCTTATATCATTTTTTCATTAGTTATTCGTATTCACGAGAATGATAATAGTAGTTAATAATTACCGTTTTGTGATCCTTCTCTTGTTTTGTTGTCTAACGCCAGTGCTCTGTCTATGTCGCCTCTTTCGTCTCGCATTCTGTGAAGAAAAAATAATAATTGATAAAGCATAATGCATTAGAGGCATATATGAATAATTGCAAGAAAACGTGTCGTATAAATTGCGGTAATATAATGTATGAAAAAAAGTTCGTCGTAAATGAAGAAATATTGAAGAAATCGGGGAGCAGATGTTCGTTGCCACGTACCCTAAGCTAGCTCGCTAAGACGAACTCTAAAGCAACCTGGTACCCCTTCGTGTACCCCCCTTACAACCATTAAATAAATCTTGTTATGATTGCAACTCTGTAATTTTTAACGACTAAATGCTTTTAGCGTCGCGGAAGACACCGCGGAAGACGTCTTTGGGGGCGAAGCGAATAATAAAAAAAGTCTCAACCCCATTAAGATATTTGCATACGAGCAAATTACAAAAAAGGCAAATATTAACGGAATGGACAATAAAGACCTTGGGGTAGTTTTTTTACATTCGAATGGCTTTCATTAAATTCCCTATGTTGGACCTAATCTCTGTCGGAGTAGGGTGGGTGAAGAATCAAGACCGATATTAAAAAACCTAGTCATTCTTTACATCCCTTATTAGCCAGACGGGGGTGGATATTTGGTTAAATAATGAATTTATCTTGGCGGGTGGAATCAAACGGAAGAAGAGAGTATTCTTATAATAATCTTAATAAAGACGAAAACGTAATTATGCTTAATGACGAGAGTTATTTAGCTTCCCTGCTTTTAAATTGCAACAAGAAATTTGATACAAAATTATTTTAGTTACATGGTTTATTTTTAACTTTTATTGCAATTCATATCAGCAACAATTTACGTAGATGTTCTTTGAGGAAAATTGCACGCAAGAATAATTTAAGCGTAATAAGAGTTTCGAGTAATAATTCAGCGGTGTACTTGTGTATATTGTGCATGATACGTATATCTAAAGGGCAATTTCAGCACTTAAGGCCTTAGAGCGGGCTTCGTCTCCCTCTTCGAGGGCCTTTGGGGAAGGGTTAAGAAACGTTTGCGGCCCGTGAAATGTATGTAACCTTTGCCTCTATGAAATAATTTATATTCAAATGCAGCAGCCACTGACAACTTGATTATGATGTCTGATATAATTTATTTTTACCGAGGGTTCCGTGCCGAAATTAAGGTATCCACGTCGGGAATATTTTAAGTGGTGCTTTTTGCCAGGAAAATGGCGTTTTATTACTGGCTCTGGAGTCGGAAACATGACTGGGGTGCCAAACGCCTCTATAGGAAGCGTTTAAATTGAAATGTATACGAGAATAATCATATTTAACGGTCTGGTGATGATTAATCTAAAATGTAACGTGAAATGTGATTTTGTATCACTTGTAATTCATTCTTTAGTTAGGATTTTTTATTAAAATATAAATATTTTAACATCAAGTGTCCATTTAACATGTCACGTGTTAACCCAATGCGTACTAATATGACAACAATACGTAAATAAATAATCAAGTCTGACCATCATTATTTAAATAATTACTAAATTACATCATTACTATTATATCCTGCGTCTTTTTTTACTAAAATAATGAATATAATAAAAAAAAATACTTCTAAAAAACAAACATAAACTATGCTTGAAATTTAATTCCGACAACTTAGGTTATGCTTTTCAAGGCACAAAAACATATTTTTGGATTTCAAAGATCATTAAAATTTTTTGAACAGAATTATTAGTAGGAATGAAATTACTCAAATTATAAATATTTTAATAATGGTTTTAAACTAGACTAATTTTTTTATCGTTTTTTTGATAGTTCTTTATGTTCATAGATGGCTGCATATATGTAAAAATATTGATAAGTACTTATTAAAATATTAATAAAATTCATAAGATGCTGTCTTTGTAGCGTAGATGATACCTAGATAGAAGCATGCAATAAAGTTGTATCCGATATCCTCGTTTCGATTTATTTCGATCATTTATCATGGAAAAGTTGTTTTTATTTTTTACTCAATCAATAGATAGCTTTTGTGGAGAAAATATTTCTAAAAAATATAATGTCAAATTGTACACCATTTAGATTTTCAATAAGATACATTTTAAAGTATGTCTGTTATAACCAATTAACTACCAGTTCATAGACTTAATTATAAAAAAATAATTATCAGTGGTACATTTATATATTTAAATTAAATTAGGATTATTGTGACCTAACATATTACCCATATGAGTCAAGATACTCTAAAACAATATATATAATATTATAATAATACATATATTCGAACAGGAACAGCTTCTCGTAGCTGACATTAAATATATTAATGTGCAATGCCAGCGTATTAAGGAATCAGATGATGACAGTCATAGGCGAGTCGGCTAGTGCACACGTTCTGGCTCTAACGATTATCAAAATAGGACGCAATCCTGTTTCTTCAATCCTAAGCCCAAAAGTGGAATTCCTTCCACTTTAATAATTTGAATAAATGCTTAGCGACATGAATTGTATTCCAATGCTCCTAAAAGAATGGCGCTAGGATACAAGAACGGATAATAATAAAATATATTATTGTGAAAGTATATCAAGAACATTTTCTGATTTTTTTCGAAAAAAAGAAGTATTTGGTTATTCAGGGAATCTCAATTATAAATCCTGATTCAAGAATACTGCGAACCAAAGTGTCATAGAGAGCATCAAACTAAAATGCGTTTCTCATAACAAAGCATCTTGAAAGATTTATCTCAGACGTCGTTTATGCGCAGAGAGAATCTCCACGTGCCTTCAAAAGTAATTTCGAGATCTTTAGTAAAACTTTCTCCAATCAAAATGTTTCCACTAAGATCATAAAAATCTGATGGCGAACGGTATTGAGAAAATAACACGGAATTGCACTTTCCGACACTAAAGGGCAGATTAAAGAAAGCCCATCTTCATAGAAAATCTGAATCACAGACTGCGACAGATATATTGTATTTAAACAATTTTAAATCATATGCAAACAGAAAATAACTGCAAAAAAACATAACTACCGTATTTATGTCATTAATAAATAGCTTGAAAAGTAGAGGACCTACGTTGAACACTTGAGGATCCCCCGAAGTAGATTAAATATCAATTAGATTGGCGTAAGACTTCCTTGTAAATTAATTTTTAATATTTGCTTAAACATTTGATGAATAAATAAGTGTAGACAGAGAGAATGGAGTGTATGCAGTCGTATACATGCCAAAATAACTGTTTTTGACCGGAGGAATAAGTCAATCTAAAGAACAGCTATACTCATTTTGTATTCAGGAAGAGTGTTGCTCTCTTATGAAAGTAAAATAAATTTATATGAGTATTTTTAAAATACTTATCGTATCGTTCGATTTAACTTAACATTAAATAATATCTTATTCGAGGGTATATAGCAAAAATAGCATATAAATGTACAAATATATTGTTCATTTATACTACTATAAAAACTATTTTATGTACTAATGTATTTTAGGTTTACGTTATAAACATTAATTTTACAGCTTTTTAAATAGAAAGTAGTATCAAATTAAATTAATTTATGAAGAACGAACCTCGAATAATAAATAATAAATATAACCAACTATTACGATTCAGATTTAGTGTAAATTCTACTGATTAACTTCGAAATATACCCTCATTATGTAATAAAACAATTTGAATACACTCAGAAGCTTATACATAATATGCAAAACATACAATAAAAAAGTGGACTTATTTTTTTACGGCCAAGTTTCGTGCGATTCGAGCAACCCCTTAATCCGAATTTCCTTCAAAAGCGGGGTCCTTTGGCTGTCGATCTTTGCTACGTGCACAAATTTGCATTTCATAGTTGAAATTTATTTTCATTACACACTAAGAGACCCCATTGCAAATTTACATTTAGACAACTCGAATGAATAATAATATTCTTTCAACCCTTGCGCGCCAAGGAGAAAGGTGGGAAAAAAACACACACTTTGAGAAAAACTTTGCAAATTTTCACCTTGCGCCAATTTTTCACGCGATCCTGCCTTTCACGGTGTATAAATAATATATTATACGAGATAGATGGATATGCATCAATCAAAATTTTCGTGTATTTTTATTATTTATTTTTTTTGTAACCGATTCACATTTCGACGTCGACAATGAAAAGCCCCTAGAATCCACTTAACCATCAATGGGATCGTTTTGCAGTTGGAGAATCATTAATCAACGAGGCGCTCATCAACTACTGGATACGAATGTGTGTCGACAATAACAACAATCGACACATTCAAAATGTTGAGTCGACACGAATTCGGTAGTGGAAATATTGTGAACACAATAAGAAATCACGGGGTGTTTCTAATGGTCGATATCATTAACTACACAATGGTTAAGAAGTTGGATACAGATATAAAAAATATACACAATAATATAAATCTTAATTATAATTTGCAGAGAGATCTTTATGTTCATAAAAACATACAGGTTGTTCATTAGCAAACTTAATAAAACGATTTTGCATTTCATCAAATTTTATCCTAATAAATTTGGTAATGAAAGATCAATACAATAATGCATATATATTTACAAAAATTGAAGTTTTGTGACAGACAAACCTTCAAGTAGTTAAGATACTTTACTTTCATTGCCATCGTTTCTTAAAATAGCTATATATTTGTAGCTCTCCAAAAGACGATGTCAATCAGCACACGTTCAAAAAATGCAAATATGAATTTGTGTTCCATACAATTGCGTTTGATTCTCATTTTAAACATATTCTTAAGTAATTATAAGTAGCCTTACAGAAAGTAATGATTTATAAATATGTTATTTTATGTATGTATAAGGATTATGAATCACCCTATACTTTTTAACAGGTTAGTAGCGTCGATAGGACGTATTGTATCAATCAACGTAAATTGAAACGCCTTTGTTGTACAACCTGAGCATCGACAATGAAAGACATCCCGCTGCTATCCAACTTGTTAATAGTCCGATTTTTGCCCTCTCACCGCGGGACACCTGTATATTATACTATCTAGTCTTATTTTAAGAATTAGAAACGGTGAAGAAACAATTTGTCTGTATCCCACTTTATTACCGATTGACATTGACGTGAAATTTGTCTAGATATATATTATATATTTATATGCGAATCAAAATTGAATACACAGTTCCTTAGAACAATATAGCAAGTTAAACTCGGCTAACTAAACACAAACTCCTGCTCTAGAAGCCAATCAAACAACACTCGAGAGGTTGATCGAAGCAACCCAATCTCTCTCCATAGGATGCACTCACACCATAATACAAATTATATGTATTACACAGAGTGTATAATGTTAAATGACAAGTCGTAATTACAGGGTATCCGGCTGTGTGATCCCCTTTCGGCGTTTTAATAAGAAACTTGGCGATTTGTGCCCCGTGTACGCATAATCGAATAAATCAAATATGGGATTTGGCACGAACGTCGTGTGTAGCTGGCAAGTGCAGCATAATATTTTGACAGGATTAAGTATCTGGCATCTAGAGAGAGAGAGAGAGTTTGAATCTTGGAGGGGTGTCTGTCAAAGTGGATGACTGGGGGCGGTGGGTGTCTTTGATGGCGGGTGGCTGACGAGATTCTATTCCATATATTGCATATGTATACATATGTTGGTACATGTAACAGAATTGAAAGGTTCAACTGTCGAAAGCTGCTGATTGAATTTGATAAGTCTTTACTTATGGTCATGCCGTCGAAAGTGCTGTTACTTTTGCTCCGAGCTAAACAATACGCTTAGATTTTATGGTGAGATTTTGTAGATGATGTGTGTATTGGAGTGAAGGAGGGTATGGCATCAAGTTAGTATTTATTAGGATCGATGGTTTTGTTTATGTACTAAATTAGTACTTTTGCGTTAAAATATGAATATAAAAACAGCTTTTTCATAACTTTTGAGAAGAAAAAATTGTGATGTTTGCAAATTTGATCAAATATTTAATAGCTCAAATATCTAAATATTATCTTACAAATTTTGCTTTAATTTTATTTAAAAATATTTTAAATAGTTTAGAATATAACAATGACGATGAAAAATAATACAAATGTGCAAATACGAAAATATGTTATATAGTTAATATAAAAATAAGTTAAAGAACATATTTAGTAGTAGCTGATTTTGTATTGCAAGAAAATATTTTTGAGGATAGAAAGATCATATTATGGAGTGACTAATTTATTAAATCGCTATTTTTAATATTTATTTAAAATCCATCTCTCCAAAGAAAAAAATCAGAAAGTATTCTATAAAAAGTTGAGGATATTAGTTTGCATCGATATAAGATTTAGCTTACAATTTATTTTAATCCTTAAAACAAATCAGTTTATAATATCACAAAATATAACATAAGATTACCAAATCTTCTGATTTTTATGTATAAGGATATAAGGGCTTTATGTATGAATAACTAAGCGCAGTTAAAACACACATAAGTTTAAATTAACGATATATTTTAGAAAAATACATAGTTAAAGAATTACATTTTAAATCTGTTTTTCAACTTAAATGTTATTTTTCCCCTATAAAGTTGTAATGTCAAATTTCTGCGGCGAGTCAACGACATTTTGACGAAATAATATAGCGAACGCCCAACAAACTACTTACGGCGGAAGAAAGCGGCTAAAAAACGGCTAAAAATACCTTGGGGGTTACTAATCGAATAAAAATATCAGTTGGGGTTGTGTAGAGAAGAAAGGCGAAAAAAAATAAAGAGGGTGGGCGCGCAGCCGACGACCCCTCAAATCTACTGTCAATATATTTCCGAAACCCATAAGCCAGTTACAGTTCTTTTTCACACCGAAAACACCAGATCCATCTTCTAGGGCTGACAGCTATATCGCCGTAGCCATTTTGAGGCTTTTTTGCGGCCTGGGAGACTTGGCATGTAGATTAGAAGACCCTTTTGTGCGTCGTAAGCTACATAGCCAATATAAGCTATTATATCGTTTGCATAATTAATATATTAAAATATACTACTTGAATATTATAATGATAATTTTAAGATTATTAAAGAACTTTAATTTCATTGTGTTATGGTTAAGACATATGCAGGCATATAATATACACCTTAGTTTAAGTACGTTTTCTTAACAATTGTTACATGCATACATCATCTCACCGAACGTCTGAAAACTTTGATACGAAGCCGTTGGTTATTTGCTCAAAGTTGATCTTGCTTGTCTATAGGTATGTATGTATGGAACATAAGTTCTCGGCACTATTTACCAGACAATGGCTGACTTACCAGTCAAAATGAAACCACAACTCCTGGCAAATGTAGCGTATTTCTAATAATGCAACTCAATACTTCTTCAACAAAACATATATTATCCATCGCTCCTATAAATGATACCCGAAATGCCATATTATATTTTTAATAATATGTATGATATACACTTAAGTAATTTACAGCCGAATTGTGACTACAGATTTTTTAAATTTTCGGTTAACAATTTGCAAAAATTGATTAGTAAAGAATATTATGTTTTTGTTATCATTCGAGAAAGTATGGTTTTAATACTGAGCTATAAATAGGTTCAAAATATAATATATATAAAAGTAATATATTATATTCAATTAAAGAAATAAGTGTATTATTTGTGGTTAAGGTAAGTTAAATAAAATTTTAGAGTTGAGTGATATTTTTGTCCACGATCATTCAATCAAGTATCAGGATAAAAGAAATCTTTAGTAAGTTTTCAATCACGACTTATTATATATGGAAAAAGACATCCTGTACATGTATGTATTGTATTATAGTACATACATGTGTATATTCGAATCTTAGATAAGATACGTGTGTGTTTCGTCTCGGAAGCTCGGTCTCGTTTCTTGGCGCATGCACGCGTAAGGCTTTATATTGCGAGATGATGATTTAAGGATAGCGTCTCGGCAAACAATGGAAGACCCGTAGGGGGCGTGGGTGCGCCCCCTTTTATGCATTCGGAGGAGCGAGATGGAAACGAAGAAAATCCTCGCGGGGCATGTTCCTCTCGGCAAACTTTGGCTACCTCCGTTCGGAAGCTTTGCAGCTTCCAGTCAGATTACACTATTCAAATATGAGCAGAGAGTACGCGAAGGCTTCTCTTTCTGACCACGTCGAATACGCCCAGCAAGCTAGCTAGCATAATAAGTGTATTGTATTGTATAGATTTACAAGTGTAGGCGAAATGTTTTGATGAATGAAATGTTGTAATTCAATATTATATTGTAATAAATTATATTAAATTTCTCTGAATTTGCCTTTGTTATACACAAAATCATGCTTTAAAATGGTTTCATTTAATAAATAAAAGATTTTAAACTAAAATTATACCTCATGTACAAATACATAAATAATATAGTTGCTGTAGTAAAAAATTGTAAATAGTCAATTTAAAAAATTAAATCAATGTTATTGAGTAGCAAGGTGTAAAAGTGTTGAAAATTGGGTGCAAAATATGCTTTGTTAAGTATATAAAGATTTTTTTTTAATAATTATTGATTTTTAAAAAAAAAATTATGGTTTTATATAATTTTAAAAGCGTATTACAGAAATACATCTGAAGCTCATATTTTGGTGATTGAAAAAGCAAAAAATCCTATGTTATTTAATGTGACTGAAATACAAAATCATCCTCTTGATTATTATATCCAAAAAATATCATAAATATAAAACCTAACTAGTTATAAGATTTACAAATATATATTAATATTTTAATAGTTGGTTATAACTAGACATTTTGGTTTTTTGGTGCCTTTTATTTCTCGAGAAATGAGAATTCATATTTTCTGTTCTAAATTTTCATCAAAAAAATATACGTAATATGATTATAATAATACAGAATATTATTGACGAGCCGAGTACTGAATGATCTTTAAAGAGAACAAAAGGACGATAATTTGTTATAATGGACGCAAATAATCAAAGGACCAAAACGGATCGATCTACTTCGATTGATTACAGAGCGTCGAGCTACGAAAAAAGTTTGAGCTGTAGTATTTATATCCGAATCGTAGAGAAAACTGTTAATAACAACTGAGGCTACTTTACGTTTTTTTTATAAAAAGATACACATAAAATCATCTTTGAATTATTATAAAAACGAGATTCAAATTTTCCGTCAGACAAATTTAATGGCATAACTCCCATACATTTTTGCAATCTGCTGATTCCCACCAAAAGTGGTTTCTTTTTATCTGATTAATAATGTAATCTTAGATTAATAATTTCTCTTTTTTTTCTAAAAATTATCAAGAAATGATATTTAAAAAAACTTTAATTATAATATTCTATACATACTACAAATTTTATTTATTGAATAAGGAGTTGGAGGAAAACCTGTTTCAAAATCAAGAATTTATTTTTTGTTTGATAATTTAAAACCTTTCCTTGCATCTTTCGCTGTCGCCTGACAGGCGTAATCCTAATACGTTATAACGGGGCAAATCTGTACAAATTTTTAGTCTGGCAGTCTTAATTAATTACAAATTATTATAATTCATAAGCAATAAATGTCACTTCGCAGCTGAGGCTGGTTTAATACTAGCGTATTTTTATAAATAATTTTTTTTGTAGCCTCCGGGTTACCAGTCTAAACCTTTCGGACTATGCTATAATATCCTTAATATTCAATTACAGCAAAATACGCAAAACATAATTTATGATAGAGCGCTTAAGATAAATTTTAAATATCATTCACAGTATAGTATTTTATCATAAATAATATAAATGCAGCAATAAATGATTTTTTAGGAAAAGTGTTTAATGAATTTTTCATAAAGTTTTGATTCAGAATAAAATTATTGATACAAATTAAGACCTTATTAAAAAAAATTAACCAATGTGTAATTTGATAAGACTTTATAATTTTAAAATCTGTATTCATATACAGCAAATAATTATATTTGTAAGTTATTAAATATATATATGTAAATACAATCTTGACATTAAAACCTAATGCCACATTATAAAAGTATTATACTTATTGAACTACGTTTAATTTTTAACCATTAGAAAGTTAAGTTTTATTAAATCTATAATATAATATAACCATATTCATAGTAAAGCTTTTATATTATATCAGCTAACGTCTAATATGATTTGTTTTTTATGGAATCAAAATTTAATTCAACTTATTTTAACTGCCTAGAAAAGCAATAAAAGCTCACGATTAACACATTACCGTTATCATATACTTTTTCATTATTAATATTCATAGAATATTGCGAATAATGACGTTACAGGAAACATTCTAAGCTCGAATTCGCTCGAACGCCTCAGGCGCCATTTCAGATTAATCAGACACTGTGTACACAAGTTCAGAGTACACATTACAGACATAAGACGGTTTGTCATCCATACGTATAATCACTTATTTTTTCTATATATAAACCCTATATGAACACAGTCTTGGCTGTCATCGGAGCAATCACGAAAGGAAGTGTGGGAGGACTAACCCGTTCGTTGGCATTGAGAGAGCCTGCGCCCCAACGCACACACATACACATCATAATAATAAAGATGATTGATATCGTAACAAGTTCTTACTGACAAGTGGATCGTTTTACATAATCATTAAATCCGGATCGTGGTTTTCAATACGTAAAAACACACGTACGAGCGATCGTGTTCCCCAAATTGCTCGAAAAGATCCGTACATTATCGAAGATCGATTCCCACACTCTAGACTTTTTAACACACACAAAAAAAACAATTAATAAATGTCAATAGTTCACTTGTGTATATTAGTGTTCACAAAGGCAAATAATTAACTAAAAGTTAATTACGAATAACCGCTTAAAAATTCGAACGGCGCTACCAGTTAAAATATGCATATGAGATATTTACGAACAATACAAAACAGAAATAGCGTGTATTGTATTAATTTAATTTATAATAATGGAAAAAGTTGGACGTTAAATACGTTAGCCGTGATTCATTGTGGATGGATATAATTTATATTAAAAAATATATTAAACGTATATAAATGGTTGTATTATGAAGATTAAATTAATTAAACGGCGTGTAACATTTGGCTAGAGCGGTAAAAATTAGATAGGAACAGTTTCACACAATAAATTCGGTGGTAAAAAATATTACGTAAGAGAGTATATTCTTTGATTTTTTATGCTCAGCACAGATGGCACATTGGAGAAAAAAATAATTTTGGAAGATGTCGGTTAGGGTGTTGTAGACTTAGATGACAAATAGCTATTTAACTCGTGCCGACGTACGTGCATTACGCGAAATAAAGGGCGATGAATTTGTACCGCTTAGTGGTACTGTAAAATATGTAAGAGTGTAATGTGGGGTTGAAATAATAAATAAATAAAATAAATATATACAATAAATATACTGTTTTAACTTCGAAAATATATAATAAAGATTTTCTTGTTACAGTACAAATTCAGAAATAATTTATTAGCTACTACTAAAGACTTTTTAGAAAATTTTAATAATAACAAAATATTTAATTATATTACCAAAATTTTGAAGCATTGTTTGTCTATTAGAATAATTATGATACTATACAAAATTGAATTACTAAATTAAATTAATTAATTTTATATAACCGTCAAACACAGACAATTTTCTTAGAACTATATATTAATTACATTTTAAGACAAATAAATAGGTCATTTAGAACTTAGTAATATTGTTTTATCTGATTCATAGTGCATTTTATATAAAAAAAAATTATAACATATACCTTAACATTTTTAAATTAGTATAGCTTTGTAGTATTATATATAAAAAAATTGACAACAAACTTGAAGTAAATTTGTTATACGTGTATTTTCTTTAAGCAGTATAATCATTATAAACACGCCAATTAATCAGTGGTGGGAAACTGTTTGAAATCATAATCGCACACATAAATATTAATTTAAATTGGCATTTAAAAAAATATGCATATTAACGTAACTTTTGAGCCGTCTTTGCCTACCCCATCTTTTACGTTGGATAGGGGGAGTGCGACAGACGTAAAAAGTAAAAACACGATGACTTCAGGAAAGATCATTTGTAAAAAAGAAAAAATCTACATTGGGGTGACACGGGGCTTGGGGCAGGCGTCGGAGAGAGAGACAGTTATTTAAATTTGAATAATATAATATGGAAAAAATTACATCACTTAATACTCCAATAAAAGTACTCTAAGCGCTGAGAGCATTAAGAGAACGAACCGGGAAGGAAAAAGTTCAGGGGACCGTAAGCTGCAGACGTGGCTGGAAATATAAAAACCGCGGGGATGTCATTAGGGGTGGAAACATTACGGCGATGAAGAAAAGATTTCGGTAAATAAGTCATGTTTTTCCTTCTTCTTGACTTCTTTTCGACTTCTTTTTTATCTTATTCCCCTCTCGACTAAGCAATAATTTTAGAACGGAGCATTCGTATGCGTGTGGAAGCAGTAGAAGGCGAGAACAATGAGAATCGTTGAGTACTTAGATTCTTTTAATCATTACCAACCGTTGTTTCATGCGTCATAAACTTGTCTAGTGAAAGAGTAGGTGTTGGACTATAGATAATCAACTGGTGGTGTATGAGCCATTTTTTCAATAATTAAATCATAAGAGACAGTATGATTATCAAACAGAAAACAATTAAAAATTTGTATTTTTACTACTAATAAGGATTCAAAATAAATTTGCCACAAAACAGATAAATTAGAAGTGATTAAAAAAAATATATGTTCATATGCCTTGTATTCTTTAAAATAGTATTAAAAAATAAATTTTATTTTGTAACAAAAAGTTTGCCTTTCCCTGATTTGATAGATGTTCGGCAACAAATTAAATGGGCAATTTGAATGTAACCCGCGCGCACTTATTCCTTCTTATTATTAAACACAATCAAAAACTAGTGGTAATTATTGGGGAAACGTAATTAAGAGCTGTGTCGAAATTGCCCAGACACAGAAGCAAAGCGTATAATACGATTTAATATTCATAGCATTCGACTATTGTAATTGTAATTTACGCTTCGGATTCCACGCGGCTAAAAATGTACAATTAACATAACTTTTTTATCTTATATGAGAACACGAAATTAATCGGCTATACAATCCGTTCGAACGAATGGTTACCGTTTATAGTTTTATGAATATTTTGAGAATGATATTGACCATTAAATAATTATTTTTTATTTGGTAATATTGTATAATAAACATTACTTAAAAACTATCCATACTTTTAAACGCGCCACGGTGTTATTTTAAAGAGCAATAAAAAATTTAGAGTGAATTCGAAACGGTCGTTAATTATTATGCTGATTTATTATGCATTAGAAATGAAAAGTAATTTGTAGTTCAACTTCATTTTAATGCATATTTAAAAGTTAAATATACGACGTAAATTTAAATGAATAAGCTTCATTTCTTTGCATCTATACATTAATTTTTTATTTTAATTGTTTTAAATAACATAGAGAGAAAATTCTATTATTAAAAAATTATAAATAATATTAGTACTAATTGGCATTTTCTAGTTTTAATAATGTTTTAGAATATTATTTACTGCATTGCAATTTTTCAATATGTTTATAAAGTAACTAAATATAAAGATGCTTTGATCATGTATCTGATAATAATTGATTTTGATGTCGTCATTTTTATATTACCACTGTTTCCATATAATGTTATAAAAACATATTTTTATAAAATGAAGCTAATAGTTATTTTAGATTATTATTATATATTATACAAATATATTTAATTTAAAATTAAATTCTAACCCAAGTTAAGTTTAAATTATATATTGCTATTGATTTGACACACTACTACAAATAAATATTTTAATTGAAATTTAGTGTATTTCTATTTATATTTTTCCAAATAATTCCTATTAAATTAATTTAAAATTGAAACATAATTTATGCTCTATATCATGGTTTCCCAAACTATGTTCCGCGGAACACTGGTGTTCCGCGGATCCAAAATAGGTGTTCCGCGGAGCCTAAATAGATATTTCACAAAAATTGAGAGTAGATTAAAAAAATTGTTAGTCTTGCTAATACATAAAAATTGTTCATAAATCTGATAAAAAAGCTTGAAAATATGTGTTAAATATTCAACATTGATGTGTATAAAATCTGGAGGGAAAAGTTTTATAAGTCGGTGTTGTTTTTTTTAGCTTTAAAATTTGATCCTATTTAAACAATATTTTTTTTGTTAATTAATCACACGATATTAGTGCTTGTTATACGAATTTTATTTATGTGACTAGATATGCTAATAGCGGTCACTGTATTTTGCATAGGCATGCACTGTTGACTAAAAAAATTTCCACAAATTTGAAAAATGTTATGAAGTAGCCGTGAAAATGATAAACTATGTAAAATCTAGACCACTTCAATCCAGATTATTTAATATTTTGTGCGATGAAATGGGTAGTGAACATGAAGCACTTTTATTACATACTGAAGTGAGATGGCTATCCAGAGGAAAAGTACTATTAAGACTTTATGAACTTCGAAATGAATTATTAGTCTTCTTGAAAGCACAAAATAATTTACAACATCATTTTATAAATTTTTTAACAAATCCTTCCTGGTTGATACATCTGCATATCTGGCGGATATTTTTACAAAGTGAAATGATGCTAACTTATAATTACAAGAAAAAAGAATTACAATTTTTAATATGAGAGATAAAATTGAATCTTTTGATAAAAAATTACAATTTCAGATTTTATCGGTTGAATCTAATAACTTTGATTGTATTCCTGTCATGGATATGAATGTTTAAATGAATTGAATTTTCAAGTAGATAAAAAAGTTTCACAAGTATTTTTAGAACACCTATATTACTTGAAAATAACTCTTTCGGAATATTTTTCGAAAACTAGTAAGGACGATTCCTGGGTTCGGAATCCATTTTCCGTGACAGTAAAACCAGTGGGCTTAAGGGATTATGAAAATTTAGTTAATGACTCTGATTTGAAACAAAAATATCAGCCATTAAATGATTTCTGGGCGAGTCTGACTGAAGAGTTTCCCAAGGTGTCAAAACAAGCTCTGGTTTGTTTACTTCCATTTTCCACGACGTATTTATGCGAAGTGGGATTTTTTAAGTATATTGCAACAAAAACAAAATACAGAAATAGACTCCACGCCACGGCAGATATGAAAATACAACTAACCAAAATTGTGCCTGATATAAAAAAAATGGTATTTAAGAACCCAAAATCATCAGTCATTAGGAGTTTTATTTATTTGTATTTTTATGTTTATTAAATAAATTTAATAACATTTCTTTAATAACATGTTTTATTTTATTATGAATTACCCAGCCTAAAAAATAAGCTAAGTGTTCCGCCAAAATTTTCGGATTTGCCAAGTGTTCCGTCGCTGAAAAAGTTTGGGAATCCCTGCTCTATATTATATATTATCAAACAATATTTTGAATTAAAATATAGCTTAAAGTTAATTTTTAACAATAAAAATAATAAAAAATGTAATTATGCAACATTAAAATTTATCTCAAGTGCAACATTTTAATCATTGATATCAAGTCAAAAATCAAAAAATAATGTCGTTCTACCTTTTCAACGCGCAAATATTTTTATTTTGAAAAAATCGTTCGTAGGCACAGGGCGATAAATCTCGATAAACACGAATCTTACATTTGTATGTGATTTATGGAGAGATTCTAAAATTAATTTATTTTTTCTCAAATTTAATATTCTAATTTCTTACTTAAAAATCAATACACTTCCATACGATTTTTTGCATAAAATAATATTTAGTATGCTATTTATTGAAAGGTTTTTATTCAAAAAAGGTTTGAACCGCCCTATTAATTAATCATTAAATGTCATTTGTATCGTATAAATTAGAAAGATAATCGACGTCGACACATGCGTCAATCGTATGATATATAAAGAAAAAAAAACAAACATCGAAAGACAAACACCGGACGAGACGTGTTAAGTGGTCAAAACGCTGTCACCAAACCCGATAATCATCTATATCACAACATCGCGTCAGATAAAGGTGTACGAAGGGTAGAACGGGGGAAGACGGACCTTGTGTGTATTTTTTTTGTTTCTTTTTTCGAATATTGTTTTTCTTCGGCGGGGGAACGAATTATAAATGTAAGTATTGTGACTGGACGTGTAACACATTGAGGATATAATAATATATGCTGGGGGAGACGGCGGGTCATTTGTCAAACGATTGACAGCTCATCCCCACGGAAACCGGGGGACCGCGATGTGTTTAAACCGCGATATAAAACTCGTTTAAGAAACGTGACTGACAATAATATCCGAAGAAATGTGCGCGACTTTGAGGCTTTGACGCGACGGCTGATGCAAAGTGATAAATGAACAAAAAATCATTAGTTATATAATACAATAAATAAATCATTAGTTAAACATACACTAAAAATGTCAATTTGATACAGAAAACACATTAACAGGAATCATATATCAAATTAATTGCAAATAAATCAATAAAAGAGGGCTAGTTTTGATAATTGCACACAAAGTGTACTATTTCGTATTTTGGATATATGATATACAAATTATTTTTATATTACATTATTAACTGTTTATTTAATAAAATTGATTTACAATATCCAATATTTATAAACCTTTGAGTGCCATTGTCATATTTTAAAATGCTTACTTGTAGATTTACAATTTTCACATTCTATACGGGATTTCCAAAATCAAAATATAAAACGATCTAGATAACAACTATGATTGGTTATTATTTCTGCATTTATTGTATAGAAAATGTATATATGTGTCACATTTATTTTAAATTAACTATGTTTGAAAATGTTAAGCTTTTTATTATATTGGTAATTAGGGTCTATTATCACATAGAGTTTTCGTGGTTTTATTATAAATTATTATTAATACAATAATAAATTAAATAAAAAAGTCTCTGGAAACCGCATCTTTTATAGTGCGCCGCAAGTGCGTCAAATTACCAAGCCCGCGAGCATTAAAAATTAACAAAAAAATATACAGGGTGTATTTTTGACGTTAAATAAACCTCACGTTCCGAAATCGTCTCATGTAATAAGCGTGTATATGTTTTTTACACAAAACACGGTTATGTTTGAACCTATAACGGGCGGAGCGCTTATTAAAACTGGGTAGACTGTCAAAATATTTACCATGCGTAAAACAAGAACTGTGACATGTGACGCGACGATCTAATGACACCTGAATGTCAATCAAAAGAGCGTATGTCAATATTGTATATCGTACATACATATAAAAGCTTAAGTACCTGTAATACAATTATTATGCACAATACACAAGTGTATAAGCCTGCCATTAAAGCACAATCGAAAATTTGCATAGAAAACTTTTAACTCAGCGAGATGAATGTCTGTGTCAATATGAATGCTGTATAGCATTTATAGATCATGTATAAAATTCCAGTGGCGCTCAACATTTTATTATTTTATTTTCAATATAAACCTGTGTAGTATATATATCTGCGAAAAAATCTCAGGCCCAATTATGCGGAATTAGCTTCGTGCATTATTGCCCCGTTACATGTTGGGCTCGCGTGCCGCCCCTGCGCGACCGCTGCCTCTGTGTGTTATGGAAAATGCGCATGGGGGTCGTCGAGTTTCATTTACATATCCCAACAAAAAAGCCAGCCACCGTTTTTGCAGTCAGCATTTTTTTGAGTGGATTCGGCACGGTCCACGGATTTCCGGCAAATTTTATTTTTGTTTACTCGAAAATCTTTTATCTGCGCGAAAATTCAGACTTTCTAAAACTGTTTTTCCGCTCTTAGGTTTATTGGGTTATCAAGCTGACAAAGTACTGTTTAATTTTGGTAAAACACATTTTTAGTAATTTTGCCAGATAAAACTTTTTTATGTTTTAAAAAAATACGAATTAATCACACATTTTTTTTCATATAAATCACTTAAAAAATGACTCTGAAAAATCTTTTTTAACATTAGTATCTCACTAAGAAATAAACATTTTTTAAGCTGCATATAAAGTAGCAAGAAAAAAATCATTTCATCATTTTATAACCCAAATTGATTTGGGAGAACTAATTACAGCTTAAATGGACCGTATTCTTTATTTTACAAATGTATTTTTAACCATTGTTAATAATACATGTGATGAAAATAGAAAAACTGTGGTTAAATAAATTGTTTAATATAATTATAAAATACTCGTTAGAACGTAAAAAAAGTAACGGCAGAAGAAGTATTTGATTCTTTACTCACATTTTTTTACTCTTATGGGATAGCAAAAAAATATTTAAAAAAAAAATGGTTTCTATGGCATGCGACGGCGTTGCTATGACGTTAGGGTGTAAAAATGGGTTGAAAAAATTGCAGTCAGAACTGTATTTTTTATATTATAGTTTGACATTGTGCTAATAAGATTTTAGAATTAATAGTAGATGATGCTTCAAAAATGAAATTTCAGAAATAAATATATTCAAATCATTTATTGATAAACTTTACGTCATGCATACATCATAGGAGTTATATTAATGTCCAGATTGACATGGAGTTGAAAAAATTCTCCCATTGATCCAATTACATTTTACACAAAGTTCTAAGAGTCAATCGTAAAATTAATTGGTAGCAAAGACCATGAGTTGGCGTATTTGTCTGAAGATTTTAATACTCAACTGACATTAGTCTGCAACTATATGCAAGTCGTGGATTCCGTATACATTCTCGAAAAGACATATCCTGGAAAACTGTTTCATTTGATAGGAACACTAAATACCATTACCATTTTTCCAAGTAAATGTGAACTTTTAGGGAAATGAATATGAATTTAATTGCCATCCAAACAATAGGTTATTTGAGATCAAAACAATTTCATCACTTTTGTTCATCAAACTTGTCTGAGCACTTCCGAGAATTTTGATCCTTTAAAGTACATTGATCTGTGGTTACTCATAGAACCACGTTCGACCATAGATACTAAGAACAAGGAAAAGAGTCGATAATATTTGTCGGACGAGAATTGGACAAAACTTTAAACATTTGCATGAAATACAATAAATTAAATTTATATTAAAAACTAAATACATATTTTTAAATAAAATAATTGCTTTTTTCTTACAAAAAAGTACTGATAAGCATATACATAAAATAAGAAAAATTAAGACATTTTTAACCTTGTACAATTTTTAAAAAATACAACAATATTTCAATCAGATATAAACTTAATTAATTATTACAAAATGAATATTTTCTTCCATTAAAAATATATACAAGAAAATACATTTATTTTTGAATGAGTACAACACTATTAGATATTATATAAGGATTTAAAGTTTATCTGAATCTTTAAATGCATACAAAAAATGTATGTGATAACTTTGTAAAGTATCAATAAAGTATCAATAAACAAAGACAAATATATAAAATAATCTTTAATATATAAAATATTATTAGTATAGAACACTTAAGTTCAGATCAAAGCTTTTTTTACAAACGCAAATAAATTGGGTAAAATAATTTTAGCACAAACATTTTTTTTGTAAAAATAAATATGTTATTTTGACTGGCATTGTCAAGTATTAAAAATCTCACAAAATGGTGTTTTCTGATTACAAATATTAACGAATGTTTAAAACCCATACTCCAAAGGTACATTTATAAAAATCACAAGCAAAAATAAATTATATACTTAATTCGATGGAATGTGAATACACAAGCTTTTTGAAATGAAATAAGAACCATTTTCTGATTTAGAAATAACTTAAGTTTTGCTCGTGAGCGCAGTACAGAAAATAAGTATGACTCTTGCCAACGCAAGAACCTGACAAAGAAAGATAAATGTACTGGACTTTTTTAATAATCCTAAATTAACTCAATTCGAGTCTCACCGGCATTAATTAATCCCATCGATATTTTTGAGCTCACCCATCGTCAAATTTTACATTTTTTACTTCACCTAACGAGGCGATCCGTCTCGAGACGCGCTTCTAATTAAAATATCAGTCAAACACGTGGTTTCGCACAATTTACATCATTCAATCAAGACGCTGTCATCCCACACGTATTATATATATTATACTATAAATATATTATACAAGGAGGTACCGATGTGCTTGGTCGCGAGGCCACGTGCTCACAGCTCATTTGTCATCCTCGCGCTAATTTGCTCTCCGGCGAGTCATTTTGTCGGTACAATTTGTACGGGACGATAACGCCCATTTCACGGGACATTTGGTCCAGAGGCCAACTTCCGAGGGAGGCCAGAGAGGGACGCAAAGATCGAGAGTTCAAGACGAGAAAACGTCTCGGAGATATTCGTTCTAATTTGCTATCTAATTAATCTTCTTACCCCATACCGACTGCGATGATTGTTTTTAATGATCCGGCATTAATAAGACGGAACGATTTTTATATATGTATATACACATTTTTCTATATAGCCTAATCTAATTCGTTTAAATCTAAATATATGAGATACGTTATAATGTACGTAAAACGAATTTGTTAGGTGTTGACGTACGGCTGGTTGTAAATGCGAGCTCGTTTACGGCGTATCTAAATTTAACCAGATTGAGATTGATTATCTCTCGTCGAATAATAGTTAAGATCTAAAAGTATCTATTTTGCTAATGGACGTTTATTTTTTATATATTGTGTGTGCAGATGAAATACTGTGCGATCATTTTTGCGTATCAAATGTGACTATTTAGCATAATTTGTTTTGAAGGACACTTTCGACTTAAGGACGCGTGCACTTTACGACTTTGCCATGTAAAGTTATACAAATTGATTCGGGGTCTTATCGAATTTAAAGTGTAGTATAATTCTATATAATAATATAAAAAATAAATATTAAATAAAATATCGTAAATAAGGCAAAACTAATTTTAAATTATTAATTGAAATCTATTTGAGTCTATCAACAGAAATAAGCATATTTTGATCTATATCGTTGTTTAACCTTTACATTGCATTGATATAAAGCGTATTAGTAGAAAAATACACAAGCAAAATATAATTTAATAATATTAAAAATTATATAGTCATATAAAATGTCTAATCGAATATATAATTTGCAAGAATGAAAATATTTTTGATATATTGCATATATTTTAATTTATTTGTACACATTTAAAAAAAATATATATGTATTTTTGGTTCAAACTGTATATATTAACCGTTTTTTATAAGTTTTGTAGAAGCAACACCCGGCCTAACAACGGATAATCTCACATCTCAACCTCATATCCCCATCAATCATCTCTTCACGGTTAACTTATTGCCAAACGTCTGCCGTTCGGACGCAAGAAGCAACCCTACGACGCATTAAGGGGTGTTTTTAAACCACATCGTTACGCCGTGTTTATTCGATTCCTTCACAGTGTGCGATATCGCCAAAAAATGTGCTTTAGATGAATCCTTAACACGTTCTTTTTTACGGCGTCACCCCGCTAATGACATTATATTTCATAATGCCGGTTGAAAGATAAGAAGCCGGGCGAATAATAGCTTCACCCATACACCCAGGCCCCCTTGTGGGTATAGTCGAAATTAAATTTTGAATCAACTAATCCCGAAAGGCGTTTCGAATACGAACGCTTCGCACTTTTTCCCAGCTGAAAATGACATCCGGATGAAAGATGATGACAAAATAACGAGGTGTCGGCGGTGTGGGGTAACGCGGACCCCCCGAGCTCGGGCGATGACTTGCTGAAAAACATTTTCGTGTAAAAGTGGCAAAGTCGAAAACATTTTAATGACGGGAAGCGATATTTTTTATATTTATGAAAAAATGGAATGTATAACATAATAAATCAATGTTCGCTCTTTTCGAATTTAATTTGAGACTTTGCGGAATTAATTAATTATACTCGAAGATAGCTTTTCTCTTAACAATTATTCTGAATATTATATTTAGGCATATATACAATAATTTCTTATAAACAATATAAATACAAAGGGTAATTATTTGTGCCAACCTAAATAAAAATATGATTATAATATTTTTAACCGCCGTTTAATTGATACATTTGACTATAACAAAGAGTTAATTGTGCTTGCAAGAAATAGTACAGTTAAGCACTAAGCATTTTTGAAGCTTGTTAGACTTTCTAAAATATATATAATATTATATTCTAGTTTAAAACTATATAAAGAGCTTCGGTCATTACAATTTTGGTCAAATTCCAAATGATAAATTTTCCTTTTGAAGAAATTAATAATATCACTGTTTCAAAACAACTATACAAACTAAAAAAAACTAAGTCACTTGTGATTTTTAAGTACTTTTAAAATTTTGATCAAACAACTATATATAAAAACTAATAGCAGATTACAAATAATTGTAATTTTTGGTAGTCTTATTAGTATGGTGAAAATCTTGTGACATTTTTTTAAAAATAAAATTTAGTTATAAAATATTTAAAAAAACTTAAAAGATATAATAAAACATTTAATATTGAGAATCATTTTTATATATTTTTTCATAAAGCATCATCAATATATATTCTAGTTATATACATAATAAAAAACCCAATCAAAGCTTTGCTTTGATTTGATTTGAACCGATTTATTAAAACCTTATTGTATCAATAAAAGTATGACTGGTTCAGAAAATATTCTAGATTTTTTTATAAACGTTTGTTTATAATATGAAATATTAATTATAAGCAAATTGTTAAGACTTAAGTAAATAAATTAAAAGCTCATATATATACTCGTTTCATAACCCTCAGGTATCGTCTTACTCTGTGGGCTCTTGAACCAACATCCAATGAGCATTAAAAATCTTTTTCCACAATACGAAAGCTGAAAGCGCATTTCCCAGTATAATTGCGACTCCAAGTGCACAATTGAAACTAACGACGTAAATATGCTTGAAAAAAGCACACAGAGAAACGAGCACAAAAACGTGACGATTCCTCGCGACGATGTTCGTGGACACGCATAACATTAACCGAGGGGAACCTGTCGGATGCTGCGGACGCCAAATGAATGATCCGCGAGGAAAACATGAATAATGAACCTGTAGGTGGCTCGGTGTGGGGTGGATGCAGGAAGTAAATGAAGGAAGATGAAAAAAGGCAACGATAAAAAGATTAACACGGCGGCAAAGACACCGTGCAACATAATGGGACAGGATCATTTATCTAAATATTTTTCGCTTATTTAGATACGTCCGATTTGGAGAAAGCTCGCTGGAAAGTCATTAGTAAAAACCGGTGGCTAAATACACGCGGTGTGTTTAGCAGTGATGCTGCAAAAGTCTCCAAAGACAACCACCCCACAAGATGATAAATTGTTATACAGATGCACAATGGCGATTTAAACGGTTTGGCAATGTTTAAACTTCCTTAATGTGAAGAAAATGAGCAATGTTTTATACACATGTATGAAAATAATTCAACCAATATTTATAGTGAGTTGTGAGAGACGTTTCAGTCGTTCGTTCAGGGTATTTATTAATTAATCCCGCGTCATAGCGTAAGGGATGAGGTGAGGCAAGATGCGCCCGAGTAAATGGGGAGTCAGATGCTGTGTGGACCGAGCAGGCTTGCTATGATGGCAACGAGATTACGCGGCGCGAATTAATGAGACTAGCTGTGACTTATGCCGGGATGAATTTGCATATCTGTCCGGGCCGCATTGTCGACGAAGTTACTTTGTATCAGCTCTGTGTATAAGCCTTCGTTGGACGCGAGATAATCGCTGAAATCAATTTCGGATTAGTGAATCAATCTGAGACAGTCTTGAATCGATTCAATGGTGACAATAATTAATGGTTATCTATCTACATATATGCATCAGTAAAATATAGTAAAATTATGTATTAATATATGTTAGAAATACACACAATATAGGTATATCACTTTAAATTCAATTTAATTTCAATTAATAGGCTGCGTGCGTTTGCGAAGTCGTCAGATTCGAACCGATTAATCGTCTCTCTCTCGCCTCCGTAATGCCGCAATTAAAGTGTAGGCGCTCGTGACGTACGTAACGTGACGTTGATGCATGAATACACGTAGCTGGAGCCCCCCGTGGGGCGTAGCGCCCTTTCTGGATGGCCACACATCGGGGTGACGGGGCCGTTACTCATTCGCACGGTTCGGTCAATCCCCGACACTCCATCTGCCATGTCTCTCTATCTCTTCCTACGGGGTCTGTCGCTAAGCTACAATCTGACCCATTAAGCCATAAATCGGATTCAGGAAGCGACGATTTATAATTCGCTGCAAACAATTTGGTACAGAGGCAAGGAAGGCGATATATATAAGTATATTGTACATATCGGTCTAGGGTTCTCAATGGCAGTAAGTCTTCATATTTTCAATAAATCTGTTCTGATTGTATGGGCCAAATTATGACGCGTAATATTTATATACAAATACATATTACTAAAATTAATAATAATTCATTAAGTTTGACTATTAAATAAATTGTTTCTTATAATTGTTCTGAAAGTAATGAACTGAAACAAAATATACAATTAAATAGATAAAAATTACGTATAATTTAGAGAATCTCAAGGTAATCAGCGAGATAAAAATATCAATAGTTAGTAGCAAATATTAAATTTTGAGCGCAGGATGTAATACAAAGTGTAGGTTTGAGCTGAAATTTTGCTACGTTTGGTGTGTATTTTAAATGTGAAAAATATGGTAATCAACGTTCGGATCTCGCCAATAATTATCCGGCACATCCGCTCTAAACAAAACGGTTGCGGATCACTGGTCGCGAAAATCGCGTAATCCCATGGCATTATCCGGGTCGCGGCTAGTAGGAAAAACAGAGGGAAGCGAACATTCGGTTTAATCGCAAACGGATTATTCAGACCCTGGATCCCGTTATGTGCGCATTTTTCGGGATCCGAATGATTTATTCGTCTTCACTCTTTCCCCCGCACTCTACAGCTACGATCCGACGACTTGATTTATGCCCCAACGAGCCTTGTTACACCTGTCATTTTTTGTTTATTGCGCTTAAAGCCGCCATAAATCTCAATTGTCGGTTAACGCTCGCACGATTTTTCACAATCTGACTTTCACTCTATGAATGACTTTGGCAAAGAAAAATCAGGCGTATCTATGTTTTAAATAATTCCATAAAATATTTTAAACTAAATTAGTATTTTTCTTTAACAAAATTTCGCGGCCAAGTACGATTTTTTTACCGCAATAAAAAAATTAGGGTTTTTCTTCACAAAACTGCGCTTGATTTTATTTAGTGGCGAAGCTAAAAAATATAAAAAGTTTCTTACTCAAAAACATGGGTTACTTAATTTTATTAAGATGCCTAGCAAATTTGTGAAAAAATACAGCATAGCTTTATTGATAGAAATGTAATAAAGCAAAAGTTTTAAAGAAGTTTGTTAAAAACGACTATACGAGAAACGTCATATAAATAATTTTCTTCATTATATTTTTTTGATTTATATAAATAATTAACAAATAAACAATGCAATAAAGCTAATTTAATTAAAAAAATAGTTTTTGATGAAAGTATATATTTTTTACTGTGCCTAAATATTCGAAAAACTTTTTTTATTTTGAGCTCCCAATAAATTACCTAAGAAATTGTTAAATAAACGACTTACCTTTCGAGATGTTTGACAATGTCTTCGTACGCAGCCCTGCAATTCTCCCAGATTCCGGACCTGTCAAAGTCAAAAGAGGTTTAGATTTAATTGGTAAATAATCTCGTGTCTTGGGGAGAAATAATTTTCACCATCGCTTTAAAAACGCAAAAAATAATACACAACACAGACTTCTTTCTGAAGGGAGGGTGGGAGGAAGTGGGTGGCTACGATGGGCGGAGTAGGAAAAGCGCTGTCGGGTTTCCTAATTCCGGATCGCAATTTTCCTAAATGGCTCCACCGTCTTTTTGAGTGTAAATTAGATTTGTAACGCGGAAAAATACTTCTTTTTATCAAACGTAAATAACCATTTAAAATTTGCCCGTTCTTGAAAGCGAGGCGAAAATTAAAGCTAGCGAGAACTCTACAAATGGGGCCCCAGAGGACCGACACAAATTCGCTTTTGTATTCTTTTACACTCGAGTAAATTTAAAAAAATATATACCCAAGCATGTATACATATACTAATATATAATTTTTGAGTTCCAAATTATTTTTCACTAATCTAGCCATTTTTAATGTACCAAATTATTATAAATTGCTTTAAATGTATATAGTAATATAAAAAGCATTATAGAGCAGTGGTAACTAATTAAGACCTAAGTTTGAATCCTACATAGACTCTAATGTTTTTCAATTTTAATAAAATGAGTGATTAATAAATAAATATAATTCTTATCGATTATCACAGATCAGATGTTTTCAGATTTTTTTTATATCAATGATAAATAATTAAATTTAAATTAAGCTAGGCCATGCATGATTTACAGACAGACCTTAACTGTGAATTGTCAAACAAATGATTTTTTAACTAGTGACCATACAGAAATATTTTCATCATTTAATTAAATTAAATCCTAAATTATATATATTTTATAGAATACTCTTTAATTGAAATGTGATATTTAAGGAGCCAAATATTACCGGGCAAAATTCAAAAACTAAGGAATTCTTAATGTGATCTTTTTTAAATGAATTTTCATGAATATTTTAAATTATTTTACAACCACTGCATTTTTTATAGCACTGCATAAAGTGGTAGATCCGTACCAGAATTTATTTATTTTATTAATTTATTTAGATAAATGTGTATACAATAAACAAATATAATTAAAACATACATAAAAACATTATCAGAATACAAAAAAAAGACATTTTAAATTAAAACCTATTGCACGAAGATGTTTTTTTATTTATTCCATTGAGGAAATCCGCTACAAAGCTTTTAATAGAGGTAAGAAGTATTTGAATGGCAAAAATTTTTTTACGATTTTCTCTACTACTTTAATTAGCGTTATCTTTGTATTATCTTAGTATTATAATAATTAAATTAATAATCAGGTAATAAAAAATCGTTTCGCATGAAATTCGGCAGATTGCAAAAATATATGGGGGTTTTCTACAGAGTTTTTATTTTTATCTGGTTCGAAATATGAAAAATGTAAAGTAATTTGATTCAGGTACAATTAAAAAACATTGATTTAGAGCTAAGTTAAAAATTGCAACCAGCAAGTAAAAAAACAAAATGAATGTCAATAATTAAATATTATCTAAGTCTAGAATCTTTTACTAATCAAAAAATTAATAAATTTTCAGCTTTTCTTTCAAGGCAGAAGATGGTTACAGAAATTATTTTAAGGCTATTTATTGACTGTAGAATAAATATTAAATTGATTCATAGTCATTAAAATCAGTATAGTCCACTAAAGAAATCTAACATTTATCATTAGTTCAACAATTAGAAAAATAAATTACTTTTCGTCTTAAAAGGGTCAATAAAAACACAATCTCTTACGGATTAATGGAGAAATAGTTAAAAATATTTGCATCACTTACAAGAGAAAAAATAACTTACAGTACTTATTTGATGCCATGTTTTCGATTAAACCAACATATTATATACAAAACGAAAGAAATATTTCCACGCCAAAAATAAAAATGAACAAGGACGGCCGATTCCACTTTAGATGGTATATGGTTTTCAAATTGTTATTTTATTAGTAATGCGTGTAATTGTACATAATAATAAATAATAGGTGTTAACCATTCTACAAGTTATTTTATTATTTAAGAATTATTTCCAAAATAAAATCAGTAAAGATATTTTAGATTGTTAAGAAGCTTACAATAATATACAGTATTATTATATCACATACTATGTATTACACATATATTTTTTGCCTATCAAAACTTTTGAGAATGAAAAAACATTTAGAAACTAGAATGTTTTGCTGCTATTCACATTGCAATAATAATTCAAATGATGAAAAGATAATCATATTGTGAGAAAATCTAAAGACAAGAATTTTCGTTGCAAATAATCTCTATATACGACAACATTTCTACTAATCAATCTAGAGCATACTTGTGTATAAAGTAATTATTTTACCGTTAAATATATAAAAGTATATGTTTAAAGAATTAATAATACGTGAGATTAACTAATATTAAAACTGAAGAATCATTATCACCATTGTCTGTATCACACAATGCTTTGGTCGGAACTTATCTGATCGGCACAGCACTGACACCCCTGTCATTTATTAGACGAACGTCGAAAAGAAGATGGCAAGCTGCACGATGGGATGCACACATAAAGTCTAATCTGCCTCCACTGGCATTTGCATATTAATTAAAAGCGCAGCACAGCGATGATCACGTGTGCCCCCATTTCTAGTAAGGTCTGCAACCTCACGTAAGGGGGTGGCGAGACAAACAGTCGACAACGACCCAAGTATAAAATACTATTCGTTCTTTTAGGGCTATTCAGTGCTTTATATCAAATGGGCATTATTTAATTAGGCATTTATTTATACGATATTGGAGTAATACTTTTAATATATATCTGGTTAAGAATGGACTCAGCTATTTATATAATACTACGCCATAGGATTATACATTTCAATACATATACATGCAACGCGTCTTAATAAGATTAGCATTTTTCGAAGAGACCAAAGTACAAGTATCAAAGAGCTCAACCGCAAACGAAGGAATGAGACCGAAAGAAAATGCAATGAAAGAATATATTGTTATGTTATTTGTACGTCTTCTTTCGTTAAAGGCGGTTCTCGTATTCTTGATTAACTAATCCTCTTAAAGTCAAACGGAAACGTTTGTTTGGCCTCTAACCTAAGACCGACTCGGTCGGAATTAAAGCAATAATGTTATTAACCTGTGACATGCACGAAAGCTGCATATTTTCACTAATTATTGTACGAGGTTATGTAAATTATATAATTGACTTTACCTGGCTAAAGCTTCCATGTTGGGCATGTTTGGTTGCCCTTTGATGATTGATCCATCGGGACGCGGTAATCCGTGTGGTGGCATGCCAGGAGATAGAAGAGCATGAGGTGCATGCATGAAGCCCATGTGTCCTAAGTGCGTCGGTGGTGCGTTGTAACCGTTGGCCAATAGGGGAGATTTTTCCAGTCGTGATATGTCGGCTAAAAAAATAAAATAAATAACATTTAATAATTGATTGTAAATTTAATTTAATCTAAAATGTACATTTTATATTGCTTCAAAATCGATAAAATATGTCGAGGCCTAAAAATAATTTGTGATAATATATAAGCAAAATAAAGGTAGATTTAATAGATTAAATACAAGAAATTATACATTTTAAAAAGGTAAAATTATTTTTGTACGTTTTTTGAAAACTGTACTAGTGACTGTAACTGACTACGTATTAAAAATAGACTAAACAACTTAATTGAGGTTCTTCACTGGAAAGATAATTATAAAATAGCGAGTATTTATGTTTTAAGTACTGATAAAGTTGAAATTCATTTATGATTCTATCATCAATATAGACATTATTATTTCTATATTAAAAAATCTTGAATAATTTTCCCGATTGTAAAATATTTATTATAATAAATTGTAAGCATTAAGTAAAAACTATTATAAGTATAGTGTTTTTATCTGATTTTTAAGATAAAATTAATTTATGATTTCACCATCATCAAAACAAATTTTAGTTTATTGTTTTTATATACAAAAATCATATTTGTTTTCCTGATAGTCAAAAATATATTTTTACAATTTATGCATATAAATATAAAAACTATTTAAGTACAGAGTTTTGCTAATTTTTTCTACATACAAAAATTTAGATTTATTTTCTGAAAAGTCAAAAATCCATTTTTACAGCTTGTGTGTATAGACTAAAAATTATTTTAAGTAGTGTTTTTATTAGTACTAAAACTTATTTTTAGTATTAAAAAAATATATGGACAAATAAGACATTTTAAATACCAGCTTCAGGTAAATTCAGTATTATTTTTTTATAAAACATAGCTAGAATAAATGATTCTTAGTAACATCTATGTTTAATTCGTGTATAATATTAAACTTTTGTGAAAAAATAAGTGTAGCAAAATACAAAATATAATTATAAATAAATTATATACATAAAACTATAAATATTCGAATCCTTCACTTTAAATTAATATAAATAAAATAGGTGAGAAATGGCTTATCTCTACAATTGTTATATAAGATTTAAGAGAACCAGTATTAAGACAGTGTCTTAATGAAACAGCTTTAAAAAACTGCATATTTTAGTGTTATAATTAAAAATAAATTACGACTTATTTTGTGATTTCGTAGGTTGTTATAAAACATCTTGAATATTTTAAAATTGGTTTTAAAATTTTTTTAATTTCTAAACTAATAAAAATAGCCGATAAGAAAAATTTAAGTGTAAAGTTAAGTAAAAATATATATCTATTGGTGAAAATGTATTTGGACTTCGCTAGTAATAATATAACTTGCCAGATGAAATATATATTCACTGGTAAAACTACTATATTTGCTACTACTATATATATATTTGCAAAATCCAGAATCTTTCACCAGTCCAAAAAATTTATGGCATAGAAAAAGCTGCTTTAAATTTAATTTAAATCATAGTTTATTATAATTTTCTTTAGTAAAATGATTAACAAGAAGTGAGTTCTGGTACATTTGTTGTTAAAAAAACCCTGCTTGTACATATATGATATTATTTATATTTTAAGATTTAAATTTTCGTTGTAATATTCTTTTCCAAAAGCAATCTAACTCAGCGTAGCTAATAATATTATTTAAATAAATATTTAATTGAAGATATTTAGATTTAACACGAAAAGTAATATCAAACCCAGCTATTTTAATATAAACTTTAATATTTTGAATATATGCTAAGAAATTATATTATAAATTAAAAAATATAGTAAGATATGTCATCATATTTTTGCATTAAGATATACCATAAATATAATACATTTCAAACCACACACGCTTCTTATAAATTACAACAAAAAAATTAAATCTGACTCATGGTGCTTACAATTTGAAGCAGTCTGAGAAACGTCTGACTATATTTTTTTGAAGAGATATATAAATATGTTTCATAATAATATTATAATACATAGAGAAATATAATTTAATAGACAGATAGGTGAGTTGAAACTCGCCATTTATCTCACGTCCCAAAAGGGTTCCTCCAACCACAATCACACTGGCTTCATGAGCGCGAAAATGAGGTCGAAATCCTTTATTGCCTGCCTCTTTGCGGTCCGACACCCCGTTGCAAAATCGTTTAAATACACGTCGTGGCCCACGTACGATTTAGCACAAAGCCAGCCGAATAAGTCTCTGTGTAATTCCGCCGCTAAACGGCCGTCTGCGTTTTGACCCTACACCCAAATAATAACTCGACTCCGGGAATTATTTACCGCATATTTATACAGCGGTGTTAATTCGTGCCTAATCTTTGTGTTTGAAACAATAACACCGGCCACAATTTACATAGGTTTCCGCGTGGATATTGTATTTGCGGCCCCCCGGGGGTGGCGAAACCCGCAGTTCGCTCTCTCTGGACAAATAGCCGCAGTCGACCCTTTTCGGCCGTTTTATTTCCTCTTTGTGATCAATATGAGAATGTGTGTGTGTGTATAATATACAAAAACGCATGTGCGAAATTCAATTATCGGCCTATTTGCGCTTCGTTCCGATCAGAGTGTTATTGGTCAAAAATAAACGTGCGATTACGCTTTATTTTTGTATGTATGAAAAAACAACTAAAATAAAACGTTTAAAAAACAGTATTTTAATTTATATACTATGCAAATATTGGCGGGCAACAAAGGATATAATTTAATGAAAAACGCACACCGTGACAAAGAACAGTCAATTTACAGCAATATATAATTAAATATAGATGGCCTTAAGTATAAATTAACTATATCCAATAATGCTGTATTTTCAATACAAAAATTGAGTGGTTTACTTTTATTCATTAAAATGAAAAGCAATTAACAATCACTAATCAATATTATAATTTTTAAACTCAAAAGTGAAAACAGACGTTTTAAACCCAATTTCGGTACAAATTATTTAACCACTATTTTAATACGTAACATTCAAATTCAAGTTATATATTTAAAACCAAATTATTATCTTTAAAATCATATACATATTAATTAAAATACAATCATACACAATTTTATGATACAAAGATTAAAACCACAAAATTCTGATCAACACACATATATTATACAATATTTATATTTAACTAAAAATATATTCGATGGTTGTTAAACCAACATAAAAATTTTTACTAAAATAATAATTGTCAATGTCAAAATTTTAACAAATAACTTACTTGCGGATATCCCCTTTTATTTAATTATGCAATTATTTTAAAGATGCTCAAATAACATCAGATAATTTTGATAAATTACTATTGCTGCAAGTCAACTCCAATAAACGGTTTTTAAGTGTGTTTTACATTATGAAAAATGATGCACCATAACAAATGGACCAGTTAAATGTAACCTAAAGTTTTATTTTAAATTACATATAAATAAAATATCATAATAAACAATAAAGTAAAAATATAATTTTAAATACATTCAGTTTGCAAAGACTCTTGTTAAACACAGTTAAAATTAAAACCCCGCTGACCACACGCATTCGTCCTGTAGACGTAAGGAACATATATTGCCCCTTTTATTCAATTATCCCACCCTGAGATTTAATTGAAAAGGGACTGGGGAATAAGCGGAAGTGTATGTGCATATATATATAATACATACATACGTACAAATATACATTTAATATACATTTATTACACACATATATGTACATAAGTGTCCATCATATAAATAATTATGGTTATGTGAAGCAATTTCAACTACAAGCTCGAAGAGCGATGAAAGCGTGCCCGAAAACGAGAAATAAATCTGAAATTATGATCTTGATTGCCCGGGTAAATTATCGCAATTTATTGCGGGCGTTATATTAACGCAAAATATACTTATTGTGCCAAATGACATGAGCCGGAATGGGAACGGCAATCAAAAGGGCATCATTCGAAAATTATATGGAATTAAGAGAATTGGGATTCGGAATGGAATACAAAATGTATATGATTGCGATAGGATTGACTAGACGTGTGATTGGTTATTTAATAGTCTGTGGTTTTGACGCCGATCGAATCAAATTTTTGAGTTGCGGTCAAATTCGGCAATTGGGCTTGTTTGAACGTTTAAAAATTGTGGTTAAAATGTGTTTAAAGAAAAAAATATGGATTGTTACTGTAATGGTTATTGTCATAATTAAACGGTCGTAGAAACGATTTTGATAAAATAATTAACTGGATTTTTATTGAAATCTTATACAGAAAAAGTATATAAATATCTTTTTTATATGTATGTATAATATAAAGGTAAGTGAGTTAACTTATGTATGTCAGGAAAGATATCAAGAACAGTAATAAAAAAATTGTGAACGGCTTTCAATCGTATTGTACACTATTTATATACAACACATTTGAAATACAGAATATATAATCAAAAACAGCTATCTCCAGTGATATGAATATTAATAAATTATATATGATTTATATTTGAGGGAGAAAAAAATATTTTTTGTGTATTATTTATATTCTTCGTTTAAAATATGATGGATTTTATAGTTGCCTTTTTATGAACGAGTAGCGGAATATTATGAGCACGTATGTGTCAATAGTATATTTAAGGAAACTGCATTTCGTTATTAATTTGTATATAATACACATTTAATTTAGTTTAGTAAATATTAGGCGTTCAAGATATTTTGTAAGGTTGTGGAAAAAATATTATAGTTTGTCAATATTATTAGCATATGAGCTTAACAAGGATATTAAAGATCAAGGCAATACTAATATGAGCTCTAAGAGGGATATTTAGAGCTTCTTATATAAGGAACTGGATCCGAATTAAGATCCCCTTAAGATCTCTTTTAATAACAGAAATAATAATTTTATTGAGGACTTAACCAAATTACCAGAGCATGACAGAAACATTCCGTAACACAATTTAATGACACTTTTATTTCTAGTATGTATAGCTTAAATTTCATAATTTGTTACAAGTACTTATATTAAATTCCTATGAAATTATTTCTTCTTCTTTGGGTGCCATGTCCGATTCTATGTGTTGGTGACCACCTCATTGATTAGTTTAAAGTATCTCTTTGCTGTCTTCTTCGTTCATATCTTCCTTTTTTTGATCGAATTTATTTTTTATAAGTATATGAAGAAGCTCATATTTTGGATAATTGAAAGAAGTTCTTGGTCGTGTCCAATCATTAAGAGAATTCAGTCATTGGAGACTCTCTTAATCCATGAAACTTTCAGCATACGTCTATAAAGCCATATTTCAAATTTTTTCAGTCTATTTACTGTAATATTTGTTATAGTTCAGTATATATCGTATATAAACACTGACCAGACATTGCACTTTACAAATTTAATTCTGATCTGAAGATGTAAGTACTGGTTTGTGAGACCAGCTTTTTTAATTTCCTACGATTATTCATTAGTTATAATATGTTGTAATTATGATAATAGTATTATATATTGTTTCTGTAAGTTATAGTTGTCAATTCAAACCTATAAATATTGAAATTGAGTAATTTTATTGAACGATGGAAAATGAGCGAAGATATTACGTATCGTTGTGATGAGTAATCCGTGTATGCTGTGGCACATATAGAAGTACGTATATATATATAAAAATCGAGAGACCCCGAAATTGTTACCTTTTATTCGTATATAATGTGTGCCTTTTAAAATAAATACATAATTACACGATTCGGACCCGTTGAATGATACTCGGGAGTCAGGTAAAACGGGCCGGCCCGTCTGGCGGGACAGATGGCCGCCAATTGCCGACCACTGGAATCCCGCTTATAATCATATATTTTTATATGTATAAATCCGTTTATAGGTGTGTGTTTTTTACGACCAAATCGAAAATTTTCGACAATGCAAACACATAATGGCACTTAATCGGCGGCGATAGGACCCGAACGTAATGGCACTGGCAAATAGGACGTCGGGCGTCTATTAGGATTTTGACGCTTCAGGGGTACTAGACCATTTTTATGGCATTGTTAATCGAATTCATATAAAGAATAAGTATTATAGCAATTATAAAAATAACATTTTGCGTATAGAGTTTAGTAAAATTACTAAATTAAAATAAATATATGATTTTTTTTAATCAAAACTTTATATTACAAAGAGTAGAAATTTTCAATTGAATAAGAGAGTTTTATAAATAAATTACATTGCTCTAAAAAAAACATGGGATTGTTTAGAAATATTCTTAAATTAAATTAGCAATTACAAGTCAATAGAACGCAGGAAGGAAGACTTTCATTGAAGGATATAAATATTTACTGTATTATCGCCATGATAAATTAATATAAATCACTATTAGATTATTCAAACAGTCTTATGATACTAATAGTCTATGTGGCATAGTATAAATCGATCCTAATAATACCTCTTCAATTTTTATAAGGTATATTTCGCTACAAATCTAAAGTTGTTTCATATTTATTGCGGTTAACTCGAGCGCCACCATACTTCGCAAAGGTTCTGTTCTGTTTATGGTTATAGTAATGTATTTATGTACATTCTATATCTGCATACACCTCATTGAAAGATGCAAACACCCGGCTCGTAACTTTTATAATTATAGGCTGTCATCCGTCAGCGCACTAGCACTCGCTCGACTGAAAACTCGCAACTTGTCATTGCGGAGCATATTATTCATTTCTATTAAACTAGCCAAGTAATTGCACGTTGAATAGTCAATTTTAAATTAATTGATTCTCAGAGACGTTACAGTGTTGCATTGGGTGTTGAGTCAGATTTATTTGATCGTTTTGGGTCAATAAAACGCAGGCTTTTACGACTGACGTTGCATATAAAGTTGATAAATTTAAGACCGAAAAAAGTTTCTTTCGGAGAATCGCAGTAAAAATGTTAATGTTCTATTTGCGAATGATTAAATTATAATATTTGTGAGTTTAAATCATATTTTATATACGTGTATGTGGGTAATAAAAGTATCATATTTCAATTAACGACCTGTTGAGTTGCATCGAATGGGAAACGAAACAGTGCATGCTCTCCAGCAATAAAACCGACTCATTCAATACGAAAAAAATAAATACACAACAACAACAAACATAATGATAAATCTTCGTTCGACTTCCACGTTGTTGTATGTATTATACGTGTACGTACGTGTATGATTTATTTTTTTCACAGAGTTTTAATTACGAAAAGTGAAAATTGCTTTTTGTCGAGTTTGGCAAACGAGAAACGTCGACGGCTTTGATTGATATTTGAGTTTTCGTGTGCGGATCATTTGCGATGATTAGACGTCATAATTAAACGAAACGTAACTATTTATATGGTTGCTATTGAGTTGGAACGGAAAAATAAACAAAATGATATAACGCATATACTAAATAAGTACATACATATACATACGCAAGGTGGTATGGTACAAAAGTATGTGGACGTAAAAATCGACTTCGAATAAAGTACCATATTTATGGTTAAATTGTTTTTTATTGCTTATAAATCGTTCGTTGTGACATGACGAGTAATAGCCCAATACGTTACAATGAATAAAATCGACAAGTACTAAGTAAGTGGTGAGATACCAGACTGAAACCAGTCTGTAAATTATTATAGCTTACAATTTTATTACAATTCATGACGATATTTATCCGTGAGATATTGAAAATCTAAGAAAACCTAATCGATGATGTTAGATTGATCCCAGACACGATAGAAATAAATAAAATACTTTAAAATAATTTTATCTAAAGCCAAATTGCAAGATGGTTTTTGGAGCAGAACATTTTCTGTATAAATAATAATATCAAAACACTCAGTATTTTTATAAATAAGTATGTATGTGATATTTAATAAGTATATAAAATACTTATACTAGATAAAGCTAACTCTATAGCTACAATTCTTAAAATGCTTATTGAAAAATCCTTAAAATTTTAATGTATACGTATTAATGTATAATACTAAAATTTAAAGTTAAAATTATTTGATATAGATGGTGAGCATTAATGAGTATTTCATATATATATATTATTTAGCATTAAATTATAATTAAGTATTTTATCAAAGTGGAAGTGATAAAAAACTTTTGCTGAAAATTTTCTAAAATTAAACAGAAATGTTTATAAAACAGGACATAATAAAAAAAAATCTAACGATACAGGTATAATTATACTATATACATATATTGATGATTAAATCATATCTTGATTAATAATGCTATGAATTATTCTAGGGTATGTGCTACCCAGGGCGATCCTTAAAATTGCCGCCCTCCCCCTCCCCATACATTTTTTGCAGGGTCATAAAATCAGCATTTCTTAAAATAATAAATTGGTTATTATTAAGCTCTTGTTATTCGTGGATTTATATATGTTTTAGTGCATTCAGGGTTAAGAACCACACTAGACGATCCCACCACGAATATGCCGCCCCCAAGCAAGTACCGCCCGGGGCGGCCCGCCCCCCCCATAGCTACGCCACTAAGATTATGGTATATATTTTGCTGCAAAATATAAAAAAAAACATGAGTTATCATAATATGGCGATTCATATTGCTTAAAGGCAGGGTTTCCCGAACTTTTTCAGCGACGGAACACTTGGCAAATCCGAAAATTTTGGCGGAACACTTAGCTTATTTTTTAGGCTGGGTAATTCATAATAAAATAAAACATGTTATTAAAGAAATGTTATTAAATTTATTTAATAAACATATAAATACAAATAAATAAAACTCCTAATGATTGATGATTTTGGGTTCTTAAATAACAATTTTTTTATATAAGGCACAATTTTGGTTAGGTGTATTTTCATATCTGCCGTGGCGTGGAGTCTATTTCTGTATTTTGTTTTTGTTGCAATATATTTAAAAAATCCCACTTCGCATAAATACGTCGTGGAAAACAAAAGTAAACAAACCAGAGCTTGTTTTGACACCATGGGGAACTCTTCAGTCAGACTCGCCCAGAAATTATTTATTGGCTGATATTTTTGTTTCAAATCAGAGTCATTAACTAAATTCTCATAATCCCTTAAGCCCACTGGTTTTACTGTCACGGAAAATGGATTCCGAACCCAGGAATCGTCCTTACTAGTTTTCGGAAAATATTCCGAAAGAGTTATTTTCAAGTAATATAAGTGTTCTAAAAATACTTGTGAAACTTTTTTATCTACTTGAAAATTCAATTCATTTAAACATTCATATCCAAGACAGGAAAACAATCAGAATTATTAGATTCAACCGATAAAATCTGAAATTGTAATTTTTTATCAAAAGATTCAATTTTATCTCTCATATTAAATATTGTAATACTTTTTTCTTGTAATTATAAGTTAACATCATTTCACTTTGTAAAAATATCCGCCAGATATGCAGATGTATCAACCAGGAAGGATTTGTTAAAAATTTTATAAAATGATGTTGCAAATTATTTTATGCTTTCAAGAAGACTAATAATTCATTTCGAAGTTCATAAAGTAAAAAATAGCACTTTTCCTCTGGATAGCCATCTCACTTCAGTGTGTTATAAAAGTGCTTTATGTTTACCACCCATTTCATCGCACAAAATTTTAAATAATCTGGATTGAAGTGGTCTAGATTTTACATAGTTTATCATTTTCACGGCTACTTCATAACATTTTTTAAATTTGTGGAATTTTTTCTAGTCAACAGTGCATGCCTATGCAAAATACAGTGACTGCTAGTAGCATATGTAGTCACATAAATAAAATTCATATAACATGCACTAATATCGTGTGATTAATTAACAAAAAAAATATTGTTTAAATAAGATCAAATTTTAAAGTTAAAAAAAACAACACCGACTTATGAAACTTTTCCATCCAGATTTTATACACATCAATGCTGAATATTTAATACATATTTTCAAGCTTTTTTATCAGATTTATGAACAATTTTTATGTATTAGCAAGACTAACAATTTTTTTAATCTACTCTAAATTTTTGTGAAATATCTATTTAGGCTCCGCGGAACACCTATTTTGGATCCGCGGAACACCAGTGTTCCGCGGAACATAGTTTAGGAAACTATAGCTTAAAGGAATTGATTTTTATCAAACATAATTTATTTATTTATTATTATTATTTGATTGCAACATGACAGGAATAAACTCATATCGTTATAACGAAGTTAATACAATCAACAATTACTTAGAACTGTTGATTGTGTTTACTCTGTTTTGTTTTGTAAAGTTCGATCTGTTTTGTAATGATCGATCAAACTTAAGTATATAATAATCTCTAATTTTGATCACTCAGGTGGAATAGAAATTAAAAAAAAAATTAGGGTTCATATGGGATTTCGAACACAAGCTTTTTTGGTATTAGTCACCGTTTTATACTAGTAGTTTAATGTGCTTTTACATTTTAAAACTGATATCTTATGAACTATTTTTTAATTATAAAAAATTTCAATGGTGAAACTTGAAACATAAAATATATTTTGATAAAAAATACGTTACTTATTATTGAAAAGATAATGCATTTTATAAAATTGATATTTTTAGCAGCCTGTATATTTTTTTAATATATGGCGCACTTAAAAGTAGCCCAGATTTAATTATTATTTTTATTCTAATACTTCTGAAGTTATATTATATTAAGCGTATGTATTAGAAAGAGTGCAGTGGTCTCAAAAAAAAATAGTCAAAACCCGATTTTTAATTAATTTGAACAAATTTATCTCGCAAGAATAACTTCGCTTAAATATATCGTATAAACTCCGTCTTGAAACTTTCCTACCGCTCCTCGAATACGCGAAGTGCAGTAAAAAATCGTTCATCGGTTACTTATTAAAGATCTCGTGTCAGCGAGTAGTAAAGCCGAATGTTGCTAAACACACGGCGAGTTAATATCATCGCCGACTCGCGGTCGAAAAGGAGAAGAATGAGAAGAAGTCGGAGGAAAGAGAAGAAGAAAGAAGCAGTGCGAGCGGTCATCTGATGCCGTCTCGCTCGCCGTGAATAACAAATTAAATCCTTGACAGGGGAATTATAAATGTTCCTTTTCTCTGTTTATAATAATTACTTGAAATGCCCGTTCGCTGTATTTGAATACGGTTACCACCGTGTTCGTAATATACCACCGTGTGTCTTCTTCTTCTTCTTCATCATCATCTTCGCAAACGTGAGATCGTTCGTTATGTTACTCTGAGCATAATTTTTACTATTTCCCATCGTACACACGATGATGCATTGCCTCGGCTTGTGTATGTACGTGTAACGAATACTTCATGCATTAATTGAAAGCATAATTCAACTAGCGATTCATACGCTTTCCTTGTTAATTATAAATAGCTTGCAGTTTATTAATCGATTGATTTAAACGGGCGGTGGAGCGCTAAACTTATATAAAAAGACACCCGATAACAAACGACCCAAGTCACCGTTAATTATAGACGATAAATGGCTTTGATCAGAATCGAGAAGCGTATGAAGGTGCGCGCAAGAAACATGCTTAGTCGCAGCAACTGCTTAATTTTGTAAGAAGATACTGAGTAGGTATAGTATTGATCCATTCAGGGTACTTGAATATGACACTTAATAGAAAAGGTTATAATTAAAAACCATGACAAAAAATAATATGTGTTATAAAGTACAGCTAGTTGATTTATATTATATTAGCTTTCATACCCGGCTTCATCTTTGCTTACAGTTATATCGTAAACAATGTGCTATGTTGAATTAATTTCATTGTAAGTAATTAAATAATTGTTTAATTGTGTTCCAAAAAATATAGCTGAATGCTGAAGTATAAAAATTATATGTTTTAAAAAAAAACAGTTACGGAAAAATACTATGCCATTTTTAATTGAAATAATTCGCAGCAGAACTTTTGTAAAAAACAATTAAGTGCACATTTCACTAGCAACTTTTTAGTCAAATGGAACAGTATAAAGATGCAAAAGAACAACATTGTATAGAGAGGAATAAAATGAAGTAAAAAATTAAGCGTGAATCTTAATAGCTTTGTTATGTAGTATTCACTCGAAAGCTCTCCGCCAAAAGTTGATTGCCCCTCGTAAGCTCTTTGAAAGTTATCGTTCCGAAATCGCCGCATACTTGTGCGTTATGAGCTCATCTACTTTTCATATGGACAATAAAATAAAGCACCCCACACACACCAAATGCCAAAATCCCCAAACGACTCAATCTCGGACCACCTTGGCCCGTTAAGCTCGTCGCTTCCGAGGATTTACACGCAATAACCTACTCGTTTTTATAACTTCGTCACATTCGGTCTGATGAGATATTCAAACTCGGTGTTATGAGGAATGCCATATAATGCGCTAAATTGGACTCTGTATGTATGGCGTTTAGTGGCACATCGATATATAGCTAGCAGCGAAATTGGGGGAAGGCATTTAATGCCAAAGGCGAAATGAAGTTTGTCAAGTATTAAACTGTGACCAACTAAGGCAATTAAGTTTATTGCGCCATTTCATTGAGCTTCGTTTTTATTTTAACGTCGGACGCCCCAAATGTATCTAAATATGTATACGTAGTACATATTAATATACACACAAGCATACTTACGTAAATGTAAACGTATATATAAAATTTATATATAGTAGTATTAATCAATATAATTAAATAAGGTCGGAATAACGTAATGTACAGTCTTGATGTGCTATTATTAAAAACCGGAATAAGACACAAAGTGACATATATTGATCATAAAATATGATACACGTAATAATAATAATATAATAATTAATTAAATAGAAGTCACCGGATTTGGTGGTTTTAATACTAACTTATTTGTATGGTTTACTAAGCTAGTTTTACCAGTACAGATATACCACGATATAACGGATTGGGATTACGCTTGTTAAGTTACAACGAAAGATTAAAAAAATACCCAATACAAACAAACTTAAGCCAAACATAAATATTATTTTATCTTAACAAAATGTTACCTATTTCTAAGCCAAATAAATTTATCAATTTATCGTGATTCTTTAGTTACAACATATATTTATTTATTTATATTGATTTTTATTTAATCTTCCGTTAAGATCTGACAGGTGTAAACCCAATGCGTTACAACAAACAAGTCAATCGGACATAATGAACACCCACAATTAAGTATTAACCACCAGACTGAAAGTCTGGGAATCGGTCTATATTAATAATTATAAATTATTATGTGCTATATAATGTATAATCAATATATGTCACTGCAGCTAGGGCTGGTTTTTTTAATAATAGCGCATTTTTATAAATAAAAATTCGAGTGCCGCTGCCGGGACTCGAGCCCGCAACATCAGAGTTACTAGTCTGAGACTTCACAGACTATGCTATTCCGTTCTTTTTCTTAAATTGTAAAAAAAAAAACAATAAAAATAATGCTTAAATTAATGAAAAATATTACCATTTGATAAAAAACGTTGAAGAAACATTACAACACTAAATTTTATAATAGTATGAATAAATAGTCGTTTCAAATTCAAGTGAACATGTGTGACCATAATTTAATAGAATGAATAAATTAAGTTGCAAATGGTTTATTATTCTAGTATAGAATTAGAACAAATTGATAATTATTAATTGATTATTGTGTACTATTATCTATTAACTATTCTTAATATTGTTTTATTCTAAAATTTGATTTTAAATATATGTAATAAAGCCTCACAATAGTTTTTTACATATTTTTATTTAAATAAAATATATCGATGCAAATAAAGCGATAATTGAGCATCTCTTAATCAAAACATGAATAATGTGAAATTAGCTATCGTGACCAATCAATCTGGCGGTGCTTGGTAAGATCTCAACCTCACACCCACCGACGGATGCTGTGAGGTGTGAAGATAGACAGAGCGTTATAAGGCAGTTACAGTTGATCGTAAAACCTACGAGATTAAATCACACCCACAGCCACACATGAACGCAATCCTATTTCGTGGGGTGCGATGAAAATCCTACTCCTCCATCAGACAGATCCAGGAGACGAGATAATGGCGAAAGTCAGCGCGCGGGCTAATCGTCGATCTCATCAAATGTGAACTCACATACACACAGATATGAATATTGTATAGGTACGTGAGAATCGATAAATCTTCTTCTACGAAGCGTATACTTAATATACGATGTGTGTAATGTGATCGTATTTGAAACGTGGCCCATAAGTCATTATTAAAATTTTATAACACGTTAATCTGAGATACGCGGTTATGGCGGAATCGTCGACTTGAGTACTACATATACAACGCTATTAACGTATGAAGATGTGCTCTGCGATCGAAGCACAGATATCTGGTAATCGTTATACTCATGTCACGGAGTCAGGGATCATTACCAGTGAGTTATAAACGTTCAAAAAGCTTTTTAAGTATAAAATAAATTTGAATCACAATAAAATTGAAATATTGCGTTACACTTATCAATTTTTCATATTTAGAATTTTTTCGTTTCTCAAGTTTCAAGTATATGCTATGATATGACAAAGTGCAAAGTATCTATCTAGCTATTTTGCCAGGTATTTTTCAAAATGTCGGGTTTCATACCTACATAGTCTAACAAACGTTTTCACTTCCAAAAATAAAATTGACTTCACCTCAAAAAATTCTATTAGCTTATGTATAATATATATTTTTGTTTTGATTTTATTTATATTTGACAAAGTTCACTTAATAAATTATTGTATGCTTAACATAATTATTAATCAGCACGATAATGGTCTAAATTAGTGACTAATAACTGAAAGATCTGGATTCGAATCCCATATGAACCCTAGTGTTTTTTTAATTTTTACCATATCAAGGAGATCGGTGTTAGTGATTATTATATACATATTTATGTACTTATTAATTGTTTTTTATAAAAATATAAAATATCGCAAATTTTATTTACACTAAAATTACATATTTGCATCTAAAATGTATATAACACAATTACAGGAATAAATAAAATATTTTTCCCAAAGTTTAAAATCAGACTCAAGAATCAGGATCTTTAAATGACATTTATTAAAATCTATGCATATCTAATAATAATATAATAAAATTCATTCAAAATAGTTTCCTATCTGATTATATTATTAATTTTAAATATATCTGATTTCCAATGAGAAATAAAGTTAACTAATAAGAGCAATAGACAAAATTAATATAGGAAAATAAAAGTTGGAAATAGCTTTAACATAACAGTTTGGGGTTGAGCGCAAAGCCAAAGTAAATATTATATATTCCTAGATGTTTCTAGCTTGTTAGTGCATATATTAATTGTGAGCTATAAAATTAGTGGACAATTAAAAATAAAATAGATGTTCCTGATTTACATACTTTGATCTCAGTCCAGTGTCTCACTACTTATTAGTCGTTAATTCATTAATTAAGATAATGCCTGTCATGGTTCAATGAAAGATTTACAACAAATAAATATTTTTTATATATTTATACAGTATACCATACTATGAAAAACCATGTTTCTTATATTTTGTCAAACAAGATAACTTATTCTATATTATATTACAAGCTGATTTTAACTGAATTTTTTTAGTATTTTCTTAAAATGTCCTGTTTTATATTAATTGTCTTTAAGTCTAATTTTAGAATATTTTTAGAAAATTGTTTTCATAACTTACACTTTGAGAAAATTCCCAACTATTATTTTTCTTTGGATTTGTAAGATTATATTTAATATAATTAAATACATAATAAAAGATATTTTTTGGGTTATAAAGCAAATTTATATATTTTTTAATTTGTACAATTAAATTTCAATGTATTTATAATTGGAATTTGCTAGTTAAAACATTTAATAAACTAATTTATACTTAAAAGTTTTCACTGGGTTTGAAAAACAGCATTTTTTTTAAATAATCACAGAAATAAATTCTGAGGCTTTTTCTGCTTTAAAAATAATCCCAAAGTTTTGCATAATATAAATTTAATATAATATATTTATATTATATAGAGTATTTTATATTTTAGATAAAATAATTTTAGCTGATTTTAAAACTCTAATTGGGCTGATTATTAAACGCATTTTTTAAATTTATAAGTGCTCAATTAAACTTTACTTAACATATACAAAATAATCAGAAATCTCTTTAAATTTATTTATAATATACATTGAACAATGGTATTGTGTTTTTATTATAAAAATACAATCTAAAATAGATTTTAGGTATATTGTAAGCAAAAGTATGAAGAATGCTTAATTTTGCATTTTTTTTATAAGGCATTTGTGTGAAAAGTCGCTGTAAATATGCAAATAAAGGACTTGAGTTGTTTAAAATATATATATTTTGTATTAAATCACATATAAAATAAAGCTGATTAATTTATTTAATTGATCAGCTTTATTTTATATGTTACACAACACAATCGGGGCAAGTTTTAAAAGAGCTACCGTTAAATTGTTTGCTATTTAAAATTGGACAGAATCATAAATGTATTTTTTAACGATTTTTAAAGTGAACCTCAAGTGAGTCGAGTGGTAATAAACGTGTGTACACATAACCAGGGACCACCTGCGAATGATTAATAACTAACGGAGGGTTAATAATCGATTTGTTGATTTTAAAACCTTGATAATGTGTCCATGTATGTTTTTCTAGTCGCTCGTACGTGTCCCGTCAAATCAAATTTGGTCTTTGGATGCAAGTGGACCGTAATGAGCCCACACCGGAGAAATGAAAAAAATATTTTATAAATATATGAATATATATTAAATATATGTGAATGTGAGATTGTGATCGATTTGCAAAAAAATCGTGTGGCACGCGATACTATTGTATTGTAGAAAATGTCTGTGTAGTAAAAATACCAATCGAGCTTAATGACAGTGATTTTCCTGTGAGCGCATTCGAATTCCTAAATATCAATCACAAGCCATTACTACACACAAAAGGGACACGTTGGCCTCGGGGCCACAAAGCCCAAAATATTTTGGCATTTGATATAAAGGGAATAAGCACCCGCATTCCGACTGTGCAGCCAGAAACGCACACTGGCTATGACACCGATATTGAAATTATCAAAATACCTGGCCCAAATTGCCAAAATACCAAACCGAGATATGATAAATTATTGCGAATGAATAGCACTGGGTATGTGTATCCAATAATTTGATGTATATGAAACGCTAGATTTATTACATGGCTATATTGAAGACGAATCGTTAAAAAATATTACACGCCTCGAGACAAAACGAAATCGGAAAGAAGTGTTCGATAAATCGAAGATTGCCCAAATAATAATAACCACACAACCGAGCCGAATGGTGGAGAAAAACAAGAGGTAAAAAAGTCAGCCGGTAGATAAACACCAAAACCGATCCACGTTCCAATAAAACCCATCATCGGGCGCGCCGTCGTAAGTAAATGGCCACGTAACATTACTATAAATTGGTCAAATTAAATAAAAGAAAAGAATACACGTGAAAAAGATTACATGTTTTGTGTGCGTTCCACTCCGGGGCCAAATCTAACAGGGCACAATTTAGTGTAATCATTTCAAATTGGGAAGACCCGGAGAGAGACCTCTATAATATACAGTGCGGATCAAAAAATATTAACCGTCCGCTTAAATCTTCAAAACGCGTTACAGACAATGACATAAATTAGTTATGATATTTGTGATATTCTTTGACGGTTTGATTTTACCTGAAGAATATTAAACAATAAAAAAAATATTCACAATTCAATAATTAAAGTTTTCTAAATAAAAAATAGTTAATATTGTTGCAGTTCAATTAATTCTTCTGTATATAACACATTTTGTAAAACATGAATATTATAATATTAAGTAATTTTAAAACAAAGTAGAACCAGAAATCACAGTCATTATATATGATATATACACCGATAAAAATGTATTTGAATATGATTTCGCTGAAATGCCAGTGAGAATATAATTTTACTGGTGAAATGCATTCACTGAAACATTAATACTTATTGGTCTAAGCTTTAGAATAATCAGTATATCGATGACTTGAAGTGTTTGAGTGAAAATTACTTAACAATATCATCTCGTGCCTTTAATCAAAATACACATTCTCAAAAATCTCCAATTAAACACTACAAACATTAAACTATAAAGTTGATATATTGTTACATATTCAAGAAGTCTATTTAGTTTTTTTTCACTTGTAAAGTTGCCAAATATGTAGTAAGCAATTTTATACTTTAAGCCATCGATATTTATAGTTATGTTCTTTAGACTCTAAAGGACATAAGCATTTGCTTAATGTAGTTATATATAGATATAAAAAAATAGTTTAAATCATACATTGACTGTTCTAAGAATATATTAATAACCGATTACTAAGAGAGAGAAATACGCAAAATAAGATATTTTGCCCGTTCAAAACATTTATACAATTAATTAGAGTATACATATATGTATATGTATAGAAATTAGAAATGAAAGACATAAGTTTTGATTTATGTTTTTTTTACATTCGCAAAATATTACCGTTCTAAATTATTGCTCGCTATAAACATTTTTAAAACAGGTTTTGCCTTCATTTGAATTACACAAATGAAGAAGTGCCGTGTAAAAAACCTTAAGACAACTAATATTCTAATTATGTATATATAAATTAGCTATACTCCTTTAATATTACTTATATTTGTATTTAATGTTTCTCTATGTGAACTTTTTAGCAATTGTAAAATATTTAAATAAAATTAACGTTACTTGTATAGAATGTAGATGTATCTATCATAGATGTAAATCTAACTCACTGATACTAGCATTCTAAATTAGCTTCTTTCTATTATTATATCTGCTTGCGGCTCTGAATATATTATAATAGGTTTATTTACTGTGTTTAATATGTGTTATTATCATTGAATAAAAAAGTCATTTCAGACATTTACAAAACATCCGAATTCTCTCTGCTCACCTCAACGTCCTAATGCCTAAATCGTTTCGAAATCAAAATAAGAGAAAAAACGAACACCGTCGAATCCTGTCATTCCGTCCGCATCACGTTCCAACTATCAATTTAAAATTAGCCAAATTGCTATGATTTGGACAATCCCCGCGCCAGGGCCGGATTGCGACGGGCGTGTGCCCACGTATCTCGAATTCCACAACCGATCGTTGGTATGCCACAATTATACCATTTTATCGACCATCGATCATGGAACATTAAAACGCCTATTATATTATTATCATCCATTGACATCGCAGATTAACGCTATGCATGCATAACATACTCATTGCTAGCTTTCTAATATCTGGTAGAATAATAGCGTTTTTATTATGTCAAATTATTTCCCTATCTATAATTTTGACAATGTGCAATTACTAAACCGGACCATTAGATTTAGATACGAGTGGTATTTTTTTTTAGCTGTGAGAGGCTGTTAATCATCAATTTCATCAATTCGCTCACACTCACGACGCGACCTATGGCACTTCCCATCGAAAATGTGAAAATGTTTTAATATAAAGTATGTGTATGTGTTTATTGTTTCATTGTTCTTGAATATGCATATCGAGAACGAAATACGAATTCATCGTGTGAAACAACGGCGGTTTAGAGAATTCGCGCTATTATTACGATGTGCATGAAAGGCACGACATGACGATTGAGGTTTAATGTGTGTATTAAATAAGTTTAAGGTATATAAAGACCTGTTTTCTTATTTCACATATTTTATAAGAAAACTATTAAATTATATTGCTGCAAATTAAATAAAATAAAAACTACTTTTTTATACCACCGATTAAATACTGATGATTTACTAGATATCTCATATATTTTAAATCAGAAATTATAACAACAAAAAGAGCATACAGTTTAAAAGTTATAACTAAATAAAAAATAAATAGCAGAACGTGGTTTCGATCCACGGACCTCTGGGTTATGGGCCCAGCACGCTTCCGCTGCGCCACTCTGCTTGCGTTCACGCTGAATAAAAATAAGCTATTAGAAATAAAGCACCGAACATCTGATAAATATATTAATTGCACGTAATTAACCAATTATTGTTTTTATGGCTTTCATTTTAAATTTTCACATTAAAAATATATGCATATTTACATATAATATTAATAATAAATAAAAATATATTCGTGCGTATTAATCGATTGCGTGTTATTGCTCTGTGAAAACAATGCAGTAAAAAAACAAATATATATTTTAATTTTTAAGGTTATCAAATCACTAATAACTAGTGTTTTTTTAAGGATTTTCTGTAGCTCTAATATATAAAATATTATAGTATGTACGAATACACAATAAATGCCTCTAAAACAAGCAATTAGTGTTAAAGACGATGGTTAAGCAAAAATGCCTATTGCATCACGTTTATTTTAACATATTTTTTGCATACTTAGAAAAGCACAAACTAACTATTATGGTGCTGAGTTCTTCCAGAATCTCTGGAATCGCAAAAACTGATTTTCTAAGCTTACTCGTTTACGCGACTCAAGGGAATTATATCCCAGGATGCCTTAAGGGCATAGTGTAAAATATAAAAATAGATAATATTTATATTTCATCATGTTTTGTAATATTAAAGGTGTGCTTGTTGCATTATTTGGCGTGCTCAAATTAGGTGATTATATTAAACAAGGTACACAGTTCCTTCGTGCACCTCAATTGATACGCGTTTTGCAGGGCAAATTCTAAAATTTATCATGCATATTAATTTTGCAAACGAACACCCAAATTGGTTACCATTTATGTGCAATAAAGCATATTGTTATCCAACAATATTTTATAATCAAAATAAGTGGTGTTCTCATTCTAAAATAAGTCATAAAATGACATCTTTTAATGCTAAATGATAATCTATTAGCGAATGATTTTTAACATCATATTGATGTTTTTTATAATCATCAATTTAATATATTTTAAGAAATACTTCAAGTTAATCGGCCAAAAGTGATAATTTTAAATTATATATTACTTCACTTATATTATTAATAAACAGAAAATTTCAGACGACTCGTGTTGGCAATTTTGAACACATTGACAAAGATTTAAAAAATATGAATAAAAAAAATTATTTAAACTTCTTTATTTATTTTTAAAATCATATTAACACAAAAATCAGTGGTATGTATAGTCGATATCAAATACACGTAAGACTTGTGTTCGAATCGTATATAAAACTTTGGGTTTTTCAGAAATAAGCTACTTTAGCTTATAGTACCAAATAAAAAATAAGGCATGAAAATTTTTGTTAAAAGCCTTTTTTAAAATTAGTTGAGTTGATATCTACATTTAAAAAACATGATGTTGATGAATCAATTGTCCTTCGATTTGGTTTCAAGCATAGTTATGAACATGAAAACAATGATTTCGGGCCTCATGACAGAAATACCACTAATATATTTTTAGCGTCATAATATAATTTTTTAAATAAATAATAATATGTATAAGTTGACTCTTTTTATGCTATAAATAAATATAAGAATTAGCCACCGTTGCGACATATTTTCTAAAAGTATATTTTATGCGAAATATTTTAATTAGGCATTCAAAATTATTAAAAAAAATCTACTCATAATATTAACTGATAATTAGTCGTGTTTTATTTGCTGCTCAGTGTTGCCATTTAGTGAATTTCTAGATCAGGTCAAAAGCAATAAAATTGTGCCATTGTGGTGAAAACGCTTTATTATCAAGCATTTATATTTAGAATTTATAACAATATTACGAGTGAGAATCAAATAAAGCACATATAAACCAAATTTTGTCTAATGGGAAAACGCAATAAACAATTATCCCTTCTCAGAAGTCAAAAATCCACGTCAAAAGCAATAAAATTGTGCCGTCAAAGGTTACAATATGTATGGCAATATACCAGTACGTAAACCAATAATACAAATTAAGTTTTAACATGCAAAACATACATAACTAACATCCTTACAGTATTTGTTTCTTACTGAATATATTAACTATTAAGCATTAAGTTTACAAGGGCAAAAACGTTTGTCGTTCGCTCGACTCCGGATGTTCTCAATCATGAAAATTTATATTTTAAACTGAAACTTTTCTGCTTGTAAATATTAATAATCGACCATCACCGCAACGAGTCAATAATTTAGTGACGTAAGTCCAAAATTATCGATCGATCGATTTGCATCATCGCGACGCAGGTGATCTCGCTCGTGATGAATGGTGCTCAAAGGTCCCTCTGGTTATAAAAGTACGACAGTCGTTAATTGCAAACCAAGGCACCTGTGTGACGATGCACTCACAAAAGTCCAATTTATAAAAAAATAATAAATTAACGTACTCACACACGTTCTTTTTAACGCCACAATATATGCAAATTCGCAGCAATTAATTGCGAGCTCAGTAATTAAACTCGTTTGTGTGGAAGGGCATATTTATACAATATTCGTACGCGAATCGGACTAGTTATGTTTGCATGCGTAATACCTAATAATGCAACCGTACAAACCACAATATTTATGTATATTTTATTAGCTCTTACTGACACGCACAAAGTTCGTATTAGAGAGCTGTATCTCCGGCCAGAAAGTTACCTAGATTCTTAATTAAATAGTATCAGCTCTGAATATATCATTTTATAGGTTGGTGGATATTATTTTACAAAAGAAATATAAATTAAACCTTTTTTATAAATATATTTGGCCCTAAATATTATTTATTTAAATCCATAAGTGTAAACTATACAGGAATAAATTTAGGAAGTACTTTAAATAGGTTAGAAATAAATAAATGTATGACTGCTTAATAACACATAAGTAAAGATCGATAATAAATTTTCTAATGATTATTTTGTGTATTGGAGTCATGGAATTTTTGTAGCATATGTATCAAAATTATATTATTTTCCCCAAACGTAGTCTGATAATTAGACTTAAAAAGCTATCAATATATTTTTTTTAAATTTGGGTTAATATAAAATAACTATAGATACATTAGCATAACTTAAAGCATTTTTTTTCAACTCCCACCGTTATTCATCTTATCTTAGAGCTTGCTACCTGTGACGGTGTGTACTAAATACACGCGAACTGATTTTCTTAACTTACTCCATATTCCAATATAGTAGCGTAAGAAATTCAATTTTTTGAGTTTTTAATCAATAATTTGTCTAAAGATATATACACACTATCTTACAATGATTATTTATGAAACTAAGGAGGGTATTACTTTTTTAATAAAATAATACTAACTTTTTTTGAAAGAATGGTAAGAATCGTTACAAAAACTCATTTTTTATAAGTAAAATAATTTAAGAGTAAAGACGTGTAACAAGAAATATAGATGTACTATTTATTATTTTGTACCTTAATTTTAAAGCTCTTAAAATTAAACTAATATAATACCTAAAAGACCTAGGTCAGAATCCCATTATAACCTTAATGATTTTCACCTTTTATAGTGCCTGGTTGATCGAAATTATTGATTATTATATAATTAATAATAAAATATATAACTTTATGTCATAATACGATATTTTTTGGTAAAAACACTTATTGTAGATATATTTATGAATAGTCTACATAATTTTTGACCAATACAATGTTAACTATATAAAGAATAAAATTTTAACAAGAACGGTAAATCAATGGTATATGTTTGTTACTAATACCAAAAAAAAGCCGGGTTCGAATTCCATATTTTATTTATAAATATTGTATCGTGTCTAGACAATTAAAAATAATGATAATTTTTTATTTTAATTTCAATCAATCATCACAGATAATTCCTATATTTTCCTAATCTCACGGATAAATATATATTTAATAAAATCTAACTAAATCGTATAATAGATAAAAAAAATAGCTAAAAATTAATGACTTTAGCTCATAGAATATACGTATATATGTATGTATAATATATATAAAATATCAACAGTTTTATGTTAAATTAAAAATATATTAAAATAACTTTGAGCAGAGGTTTTATTTAATATTTTTTTAGTTAAGACCGCAATAATCAGATAGATTTATGTATGTAAAACTGTTAAAAGATATTTAAAATTTATATATATATATAATATAAACCCATTTTTTTACAAGAGAAATTAACGTCAAATCAAAAACGAGTAATCGTGAAATGTTAAAATAGATTTTAGGATTTAATTTATTTTTATATAAAAATTTATCATCTCTAGGATTATTTTATATTAGCTACAATTTTTTACTTTTCTTGAATAAACAAGATCGTGGATTTTCATTAAATTCAACTTAAAAGTCTTCTGATAATTATCAATTTGTTATAAGAAAATATTTCTTAATTATTTCAAACCATATAGTTATTTGCAAATTAGCACAAAAATTAGGAATATATTTAATCGAAAAGTATAAGTTGCTTATAATTTATATGAAACTTTCAAAAAATATTAATCACTATTATATCTAATGGTAACCATCAAAATATTCATCAAACAGTAATAAATAATAAAAAATAGTACAAGAAAAGTTATTCAACGAGAAATTAAGATTTTAATATAAGTGTACATTAAAAATCTTTTAAAAAAAGATCGATATTTATAATAATATAATATAAATGCACAATAACTAATTATAAAGATATCGACTATAATATGTTGAAATTACAGATAAAAACTAGTATTATCAGCTAATAAGAAAACGCAATCAAAAAACAAACAAAACACACATAAAAAGAGCTTTGATCAAAATATTTATATATAAATAATTCAATTTTTTTTTGTTATTTTTTCATCAATGTTGTTGTTCAGGATGACAGCTTGATTGTATCATCACGTCAGCGGGAGATGGCTTCATCGTGTAATTATAACAAGATTCGAATTTAACGGTAGCGACGTTCGTGTCTAACCGACGTTGAAAAAACACACTATTTACTAGACAAAAAAATATATATAACATGTGTGTATTATAAATAAAACAATATCAGATTGAGAAGCACCGGTCGCGCCCGACCGCCTGGCAATTAATTTCTATATCATTCCCTTCCATTTTTTCATTCTCATGTTAAATCGTCCGATTGCGATATTATGCATAGCATTCAAGAAATTGCGAGAATGCAGGCGAATACGAGACCGCAATAAAAATGCAAATTTTTTTATTAAACAATAAATCTATGTGTAATTCCGCTAATTTGTGACGCAACGTAAACTGTGTTTTATTTTTTTTGCGAAAAATAACAATAAAAACTATGGCTATATTAAATTGAATTTTAGTCGCTGTGTGTGAATAAGTTGCATACATAATGTGATGCATAAACCATATTTTATAGATAATTATATGATTATAATTTAATTTTAAAACAATGGAGGCAATATTTTATATCAAATATTGCCGTTTTGATTAATAAACGATGTTTTAAATGCAATTGGAATGCTTTAAAATTATTTACGATCTCATAATCAGTTTATACCGGACCGATACTGTTCCCAGAGCTGTGATCCCAAAGTCCCCCGGTTAATGCGGGTCAGAGGTGCTCTCGCAGCAGGGGTCGCTGCTCATAACAAGCCTTCCCGCAGAGGTCCAAAAACAAATAGTAGTTCTTGTTAAAACAAAGCGTGGGCGCGTGTTTGTGTTTTTGGACCAGCGCTGGGAGAGAACACAATTTGCTCGAACTCGGACAGGTACTAGCTCGCCGGTTACAAATGCACCAACATGTATCAAATCTTGTACAGAGCGGCCCAATGACTACTGATGAGTTTTTATCAATGCATATATAAAGCAATGTTACAACTAAAATATAATAATAATAATAATATATTATATTTTTATCATTACGACTTTCATGAATCATTGATAAATCAGTATCAGAAGAAATTTCTTCATTTCATGAGAAAAGTCGTAGAATCAGTTCTTCGTTGAATAAAAATTAATTACCTTTTGAAACAATCTCTGCTATTTGATGCTTCAATATGAAATAAAGTCTGAATCTTTAAATTAAATTTAGAGACACACAATAATATTTTAAGTAAAAGGTAATATCGATGGTAACAATTTGTTGCATATATACCTTATAAATATATTATTTGAAAAACATAGATGTTTATACAACATAATAAATTTAGCTCCATGACTAATGCTTTAGCGGTTTGAGTGTGGTCTTCGATACTTCGCAAGAACCCCGCTGTTAGAGCAAAGCGCCCAAAACTTAATTGATTCATCATTTTTCGGATTCATATTTATTTATTTGATACACCTATTCACTCAAAGGCAACGTTCTCGCGGATAATTAGGGTGAAACGTCAAAAGTGAAATGTGCGCATGCGCCCGAGCAATTAACCACGGACCGCAAGGCACTAATTACTAAATTGCGTATAACCAACCACAATAAAAAATATTTTTTTAATTTTTTTTATAGATCATTTTGTAACACTTGTTGAAATACTTTACTCCAGATTTAAGCCACAAAGTTGCCAACACCGTTCGAAACGATAACAAAAACAGTCTGAAAGCAAAACACACACAGGGCAAACAAAAGGTAACAAACCGACAAATCCACCCCTGTAAACCGAATCCGACAATGGTTGAAAGTGCCTAAATAACCGCTCACATCACTTCCTTGCGCCTAATCACAACTGTATAATATAAACCTTTAATTACTATCAACACAACGTTTCTTCGTGGAAAAGGAAAAGGGTTAATTCTAGCGCCATTCTCCCTCCCCCCTCACCGCCACTCAAACCCTCCCGTCCGATTTCGCTTCGGTTCCCCTTTCCGCTCAAAAAAGGATTACAAGCTACTCCCGATTCGCCCCTGCTCAGCCCTCAGAACCACCCTTTGAGCTTATCTAAACTCGTCCTTCTCCTTTCCTTCGCGTTCCTGTCATCGTATCGTCAAAAGGTGAAAATCAAATATTTACATGGAAAATTCAACGTTCGAATGTTGTATTCGATTAAAAGGCGTCTAATGTAATTATGTTTGTTTAAATTTTAGATGTGTAATATATAAGAAAGAATTTTAGATATATATTATTGGAATCTCGGGATTCATAGCGATTTTCACTTACTTCCTTTCTATATTTCGGCTGCGATGCTCCAGCCATAGCCAGGAATTATCTGTAACTCAGTTACAGATAATTCGTGACAATAGAGCTATCGGGTGTTTATCAAGTAAGGATGTGATTTTTTTTATTTTTAAAATTTGATTATGCTATGGAATCGATCATTTTAATACCCTATAGGCGTTATGTAGTGAAAAATGAATCATCAATTATTAAGATAAACATTGATGAAAAATAATACAATCTAATACATGTGATTGGATAGTATCAATAAGATCAATAAACTCAAATATATACGTATCGTATTTACCAATTATTTTTATTGATTCTGTTATTCACGATATATATTTTTTCTCAATATTAACACGTCACCTGCTTGTATCTCCATATATCATTTCCATAAAACCAAAAAAGGTTAAAAACGAACCGCTCTCGTTAGCAATGATCCTCCGGCCGCAAACGCGTCAGGGCCGCATCTAGCCTTTTTGCTCTTCCGATACAAACTCGCATACAAAAACGGTGTTATTCTGGTGTATCTCTGCCCAAAGCGGAGGATGAGGGTGATGTCGCGATAGTTATGCAAGATCACGAGTCTAATTGCTCCCTTATAGGAGCGGTGACATACTCCCTGGGCCCGGATGATTGATTACCGGCTGTCTTGCGCTGAGCTCTATTTAATCACTCTATTTCCTCTCTCTCGCATTTGCCGTGTTATTATATTTCATTATGTTCTGTATATTATATACATATATATTTTCTGCTTCTCTCCGCGCTGTTTGTTTGCCCGGTTTATTTGAATATTTTGAATGAATTTGTGCCTGTGTTTCGGTGATTATTCCCCACCCGGGGCCCGCGGTGAGGGTTTGTTTGTTTCTAATTTAAATGGGCGATGGGTGGGTGGGCGCCCCTTCTCACACTTATATATATGTGTATATAAAATACATTACACATATATAAGGGAATCAAATTTATTAAATATTTGTTTCAATCTAAGCGGTCGAAGTAATCAACGGGGATTATTCACGCAAATGTTTCGGAGTTATATTTTTAATTATTATATTGAAAGCGATTTTCTATTACCATTTTTTTATTTTAACTAACTTAATAATGGACGCGTGTTATAAAATTAGATGATTAATTTGCTTAATTAAATTTCATTATTTAAATGCGAATATAAAACAATGAGGTTTACACATGAAAAATTATTGACCCAGATACATATGTAAATGTTTCTAAAATGTTATTATTAGAAAAACTATATTTTTACTACCTAAACATAAAATTAAGACTAGAGATTATGACAAAATAACAACCAAACTTTTAAGTGATTAATTGGTCAGGAAGATTTAAGCAAAATGTTTTCAATAACCGCTATTTTTTTGATAAAGTATATTTAGCCGCGAAGTACAATTTTTCCATGATGCTAATATTTAATCAAAAATTTTATTTTTTCAAGTTTTTTAAGTCTTGGGTTTACTATTCTTTATATTTAATAGAACTTATTAAGTCACGCAGTCCAAAATTTTGGTTTGTTTTGTTTTTATCTCGATAAATTACTCTTAGACTTTAAGAAAAAAATCGAAGTGTTATTTTATCGCTCAGTAAGAAAACTTCTGATATTTCACTCACAAATTTTAATTTTATTAATAAAGCGTGAATGTGCATTAGCTACATTTTCTTTAAGGAACAATCATAGACTTTATTTTTAAGACTGACAATGTTTAGTGAATTTCCTTTTCTAATCGATAGTTCTCAACACTTCTACGCGCTAAAAACTATTGATTAGAAAAGTTCCTTAGATGGCAAAAAGTCACCTAGTGCTTCAAAATAGGTTTCAAAAAATTTATTAAAAGAGTTTAATACAATTTGTAATGATTTTTTTAATGTTTTAAATTACTGTCGAAATCAATTCAATGAATTTCTATATTTAAAAAAATGTGATTAAATTTCGAAAGACGTTTAGCTCAAAACATTTTTTTAGATTTTTTCTGTATTTTTTTTCTAATATTAAGGATCAGGCTAGCCACCAAAATTAAACAATATAATAACTAAATTATTTTAAAAGATTTTTTTACATAATATATAAAAAAAAAAAAAAAAAATTTTTATTATTAAATCTTCCGTTATAACTTGACAGACGTGAGCCCAATGCGTTACAACGGGCAAATCTGTACCAACTGACATAATGAATACTTACAAATAAGTATAAACCACCGGACTGAAAGTCTGGATATCGGTGACATATATATTATTAATTATAAATTATTATATTCTATACAATTTACAATCAATAGATGTCACTCCAGCTGGGGCCGGTTTTTTTTAATAATAGCGCATTTATATAAATAAAATTCGAGTGCCTTTTCCGGGGCTCGAACCCGAAACCTCAGAGTTACTAGTCTGAGACGTTACGGACTACACTATTCCGCCCTTAAATTCTTACTAAATATCTCATTTCAATACCAGTAAAAATTATTATCAATTTCAAAATCTATTTCAGATATGCCCTAATAAAATAATAATATAACAGTCTAAAATTATTTAAAAATACCAGATATTTAATAAATTACAAAAATCTCAACTTTGTTAATAAAAATATTAAAGAAAAAAGTCAAAAAATTTGAATTAATATGATACAATTTAAGTTATCCTGAACTTATAATAACAAAAAAAATATTCTGGTTGCCGCAGTGGCATGTTTTGGTTATAAACAATAATTTTAAATTTTACTGTTAAGAAGTCATGATCAATTTTATTAATCTGGTTATTTTTTTAGCATTACATTTAATGTTATATATTTATTTTTAAAATAGCAACCGATACATGGAAAGAGCGTTAAGTATTTTTTTAATCAACCGAAATTTTTCAACATTGTATGAAATTAATTAATTTATTTTTTAAATAATTAAAAAACACAAACCTCCTAGGTGTCCATTTTCGTACGGTGAATACTCTCCGTTTTCCATACGATGCTTCTTGAAGGGGTGTCCTGCTGGCAAGTGTGCTGCTGCTAGGGAGAGTCCGAGCGAAGCTCTCTTTGGTGGGCGACCAGGCCTGGAGCTGCGGAATGGTAGAAAGTTACTGTGGTTAAAGACTCTTTGATGTTAGTAATGCTACGGGGGTCGTTTCCATTCTTAATTTAAAATAAAAAAAGAATCAATTCAAAGCAATTCGACTCTCCGAAGACGTACCCCCTTCGCATTATAACATCCGGACATAATCATGAGATTTTTTTTAAATAAAAAAGCGAAAGCAAAAATATTCTCCCCCAAAGCGATATATCTCCAAGGTGGACATTGTATTATCAGATGATCCGTCCTGGCTTAAGGGTGCCGAGTAAATGGGGATTTAATAAGATGGCATATATCATTCGCATTGCGAGCACGCGAGGTAAAAGAATGACCTTTTGTAGGGTTACAAATGAAATAGTGAGGTGGAGAGAGGCTTAATTCGATCGTAAATTTAAGCGACACCCAGACTTTATTTATTTACACAACAGGTAACCATGAGTAATGCTACATGTATATATACATACTATGAATATACCGAAAATGTTAAAGGCACTGCAGCGTGAAATAAACTCGATTTTCTTTTATGGACTGTGTCAGTTTTTTTCTACGATATCACGTCGAAGCGTGTATGATTCACAATGCTCACCATATCCATCCACATATCCGATTACGTTCTACCCCATTTCTTTTTATGATGTTATGGAAGGACGATCCATTATTGTGAATGTCTGTTTGACTGCGCTCTGTCAATATATCCGATAGTACGGGAAAGCCAGTACTTGATGACCACTGATACATCCCTATAGCGAGTAAAGGTTTTCTTTATACAAACATACACACCCATGTGTGTATGTGTATACAGGGCAGTTTAGATTGTGCTTTAGTGTAAAATAATTCAATGTGTTCAAAAAAAACTCTATTCATTCTAATATTAGGCTCATGAAAATTAAATCTAGATTTTTCCTTTCTTGACTATTATTAAAACGTAAAAATTAAGTAAATGGAAACGTGAACCCGTTTAAAGCGATGAACATAAAAAACATGTACCCTTAAAATGTATATTGCATATTTATATCAATCACCTAAAGTGTAAACTGGTAACCTCCATAGTCATTTTTACAGGAAAGATTAAAAACTGATAATTGCAATTCAGTAATAATAAGATCCTTTAGATTTATCTTTTATTTTCTTTTAGACATTCAATATTGCTCACAGTGACAAGAAATTTTTATAGTATAGTATTCAAATTAACTAAAAGACTTGACTATAGCTAAAGTTAGGTTTTTATTTGGATACTATTACATGTTAAAAGAGAAACTATTGTTATAAAAGAATAAGCGTACAATGTAAATAATTTCTACTCATTGAAGAATCAATATTGGATTGACTTCGTTTTTTATTGAAACATTTGATATATGAATAAAAGACAAATCATTTTTATTATATATAATACAATATATCTACATATTTTATTAATGCATCACATAATTCCATATAACAACAAATAGGAAAATATATTCAATATATATTTTTTTATTTTAATTGCTAAACAAGAACTGTTAATATTAAACAATTATGATCATTATATTTTTAAATAATTAATGAATAATATATAAATAATACCAACATAAATCTTAAATAATTAAACTATAAATAGACAGTATCCATATAATAGCATATCATTGAAGATAAATAATCGGCAAATGAAAGAGTATAATAGTAAGTTTTAGAGCTATATGAATCACACTCGTTCTTGAGATACACATTCATATAATATGTATGTATTTTCATGCATTAAAATTTTATTTGCATATATGACCAATCGTACAACCCCAGATTTACCGCCCTGATGCCTACCAACACATGCACCTCACAAATACACACTCGATCCATGCTGTGCATTAGTACCGCAGACCACATGACAGTAACTGACACCCAGCGTTGCTGTTGCTTTTATATATTTGTTTAGCCATATCAATCGGTCATTCGACCATAATAGCTCCGATCAGGCAACACGACATATTCAGTTTCAGTCTAGATCGGATCGCGAATAATTTTTATTTATTTTTTCCTCTAAAACTCTATGGAGCTTTATTGCCTGTTGACCCAGGCCGAAACAATTGTCGGTACATTCGTTTTATTACATATATTTTATGGGGATACACACACATGAGAGAGGGCCGAGAAAATGAGGGACTTCACGTAATCTCCGAAAAACACACCCCGTACGGCAATAAAAGCTTTCGCTAATAAAAAGAATTAAATAAATAAATAACGTGTTGGGGCAAAAAATTGAGCTTCAGGGGCGTGCGGAAGATTGATACTTATTTAAATGTATTGTAGTAATATAGTAAAAGTATTTTTTACATTATTATTATATTATAAAACTTGAAGAATGCATTAAAAATACATTTAATGGCTTTTCACAAGGTGTCGCTTTTCCGCTACTACGCCACTGTTGTACCAGCAAGACCATAATAAAAATGAGAATAAAGTGTTAGTCCGTAATAGGAGACGACAAGCATTTTGTTTTATGTGTCTGGGGTCCAAGTCTAGTGTAGGGGTCGGTGCTGTACCGCAACGGAAGGGGGTCAAACGGAAAATGTGATTTTATTTTTACTTTGTCGACTTCCTCTCGTGGGAGATGATAAAGACTTTCATGGAACAGTGCAGCATTTTATTTTAGATTATGTAAGAAGAAGTGAAGAGCCGCAAAATATTCGTCTTCAGTCTTACAAGTCTTCTTGACTCCTACTTACTAAATTGTCAATATTTGATGACTAATTATTACATAAAATCGAAAAGATTTAATGCATATAAAATATTCCAAATCTACTTAATGGCCTAAAAGATCTTTATAATTTCATAAAGATCATATTTAATTTTATTGAAATAAAAGTACGAATTAGTCCGAAAGGTGCTACATATTTAAGAATAGGATAAAACTGTGAAATTTGTAATAAAACAATACGTTAATATTAAAAACATATATCATAATTGATATCTATATTAGAAAAAAAAATTAACGCATTGATTAGTACCTATATGATAAAAAAGAACTCATGTAAGATAGAATAGAGAATACGAATCTACAAAAAATGCCACTTAGTGCCTTCACTAAATCTTCCTTACTTCTCAATCATACTAATATGATTTCTACGTAATCAATCCATATCGTGACGTACCCCTAACCGCACAAAGGCAATTTAAGAAATGGATCGCATTACCTAAAAAACAATCGAGTCACGTGACCGTGGATGTGTTCATTTCCGCTTCCGATACACACACATACGTGTAAATAAAAAAATAGTTTGTATTATATCATATTGGATTGAATTGAGCCGTCACGCTCCCGGTGGATTCCCGGGGTTTGGGGCGGAATGATAAAAATGATTTAGTGTACGGGCGCCGTTGTTAAAATTACGCCATAATTCCCACACGAACTATTTGTGTGTACTAGGATAGGTTTATGTTTATCCTGTGAAACGTTTATATTCGTAAGGCATATAGTGTAATTAAACGCGGCGGGGTAATTTGTGTAGGTTTTTAAGACGTTACGTAATCGGATCGCCAGATGATTGTGATCTTTGCGTGTTTACGTTACTTAGGTGTGTTCATAAAACCATACATTTCGGGGCATATGTTCCTCCTGTTGAAAAGCTTAGTAATGAAAATAAATAAAAATTAACGTGTGTATCTATCTAGAATGTGTACGTTCATATGTACGTTACGGTGGATTATGCTTCCACGGTACATGTGCGTAACAGCGTAATATGTAAATCGTTAAAACCAACAATAAAAACGTTATTTCATTCGTAAACATAAATGTTTATGAGTTCGCTTTGTAAATAAATATGTAAACCACATCCCTGCGACCAAAGATTTTTGGTGTTTAAATCATAACATTGAGTTAATAAAATGTAAAAGTACATCCACGAAACGCGATGAAAAGATTTTCTAAGCTCTCATATGTCGTTGTAAATTTACAGTTGTTACTTAAAGGCGTTAACAGCATGTAAACAAATACTTTTAAGAGGTCAGTGTCATACAAATATTTTTTATTAATAATTAATTAACTGCTTCTAAGACTAATATTTATAATTATTATAGTAGATTTTAAATAAAAAAAATCAGCCCTACTGCAAAGTTTACTACTCATAAGGTTTTTGTAACAAAGAACAAACCATCTTTATTTAAAATTCAATACACTGATTCAAAACATTCCATTAGTTTGATTTAAGTAAAATAATTGTCAATTTTTTTTTTAATTTTATACTAAATTTATTGCTTAAATAATCACTCAATCACAATAAAGAAGATGTTTTATGTTTTTTTATAAAACATTTTTTTATGCTTTTTAATTTTATTTTTAATGACCACAATTATGAAACAATATAGCGAATTAATCAAGCAAGAATAAATTAACAATGTGAATTTTAAGCTAAAGTTTTATGAAAATCCACTGTTTAGCTAAAAACTATGAACTTCCAAGTTAGTTTTATTTTTTAGTATTTTTATGGTTCATTATTCATTGGCATAAGTCTAAACATTAAACGTCTAAAATAAATTATATTACTAAAAAATACAATAGAAAAATATTTCTATAAAATTTGATTTTTGCGACAAGTCTTGTTTTAAAAGAATTGCTTTGAATATTAAAAAATGTTAAATTTAATCGCTTATGAATTTCTTTCAATTGCTACAAATGTATGGTTATGGAATCGAAGCAAAGGTGCAGTGGTCACAATGAAAACGCCCTGAAGTTTCAACGCTAAAAAAGCACGTCAAGTTCTATCAAGTGACAAGCTTTCTTTGCTTATAGTGGTCTGGTTTACTAAAAATTATTAATAATAATTTATACAATTAATAATGATAATGTGGTTAGAGTGGGGCAGTTCGAATGAAATGACCAGAACTATTGTATACTGTGCTACGAGAACGCATTAAAAAATTTTCAACCAAAAACGACACTTTTTTTATTTCCGCAGATACAACGATAAATGAGTCTAGTAAAGACAAAATAACCGAGTGAGCCTATATCAAATAGCGCATTTCACAATTATTTTGCAGATTTAAAAAAACGTTGGTATAAGTGTATATCAAATAAAGCTTACTGATGGGGACAATATTAAAATTAAAAGCAAGTCAAGCTCAATTAAGTGTCAATGTTCTCCTTACTGTTTTTTTAATAGGGTAGTATAGTATGAGTACACTACAAATTATTACCAGCAATGAGTACAATTAATAAGGAGCATTACCTTGCAGTTTTACGCTGTTTGCGTAATGCAATTCTAAAAAAACAGCCAGAATTTTGAACAACTCTTAGATTTTTTACTACGATAACGCATCGGCTCACACTTCACTAGCAATTCATGCTATTTTGAGCAAAAACAAAACTCATGTAGCCCCTTGCGACTTTTTCCATTGAAAATTTTGCGACATTATATGAGTCTAGAAGGACAAAGTCAAAAAATGTGTATATGATGCATATATTTTAAATAACCATAAACTTTAATTTGCTATCGTATACTTTGATTTTTTGTGAGATAAAAATAATTGTGAAATTATGAGTAGAAATACACGACTGTTATTTAATCTCAATCGTTAAATTCTTGTGAAGCTTGTGCATAAAATTGATAGTCATAATCTAGAATCTTAAAGAAAATTTTGCATAATGATTTATAAATTATCATATTCATGAACGACATAAATATTGCTATCACTAAGAAACATTTATCATTTCAGTAGCGCTATATAAACGAGATGATCAGTTTCGTGTGAACTCAACTAAGCTTTGTTCGCCAAGTGATATGCATGCAGGTCGCGTGATAATCGGTTGTCTTTACAATAATTACGATTCATATACTCATTTCTAAATGCAACCTGCATTTTCTCTTATGACTAATTTCTCATCAGCCGGTTTGTTGGATGGCGTTTTATCATTACGACATTGTAATAAAAATGTATTCATTCGGCGGTAAGGCATGAGAAAACTGCACTACGATTGCGAATATATTATTTTTAATGCACTTGTGTGTATGTGTGTGAGTTAGATATTAAACTGGTATTTGCATGGTTATGCGGCATTATTCTTTATTAAACCTCGCTGCGAGGAGCGCGGACAGCAGAAGGAATGAACGAAATTGCCTTGTGCGCCAAAGGCGAAAGAACAACCTATTTCGCTTTATTATTAGCAATATCTTTGCATAGAATTCCTATAAAAAGCTTCTGGTGCACGTCTTGCAAAAGCTCGGGCGGTACCCAAAGTTTGGCAATTAACTTTGGACAAGGTGTGCCCGCCGCGACGCCTTTGTTTTCCGACGCCACTACGAATAATATTACGATCAAACTTTACTTCTACACACAGACATACACACGTGGGTCTGAATATAAATACAATATGCTTACAAAAGGGAGGTTTATTTTTTATACATTTAGCAACATTGGTTAAGAACTGACAAATATTGATGATATAAGACTAGTATACAAATAAGAGATTATTAACTCGATTGGCACTGCCTTTCTTGCAACTGTTAAATTAATCGCCAACTTGTTTGAACTGACAATTTTTAATGCAAAACTTGAAGCAGAAAAAAATGACATTTATGATGAAAGAAAAATGTCCAGAAATGAAACACTTACTGAAAGATTAGACTAACGAAAACTGAGTTCAAATAAAAGACAGGTGCTAGATTTAAATGACGTTGAAATAAAAACTATTGTGTTTACGTTAAAATATAAATAAATTTTTTTATGAATGTATAAAAAACCAATCTAATTTATTTTACTTATTAATTGTATCTATACTTTGCAAATAACACTCAAAGTTTGTCTGCTCCACTAAAAAATAATGAAACACTAAAGAATTGATTTTTTAGTAAACGTTATATAGAGAATGATCATCTACGAAACATTTTTTGAAGAAATAGTATGTATACATATATGTTTTATAAATATATAATTCCCTGAATAATAACTATAAAGCAAAGCTTGCAGTCTCTTTATATTAAATATTTTATGCATTTCTAAGAACAGTTGCTTCATAATTAATTTTTATCGCAATATCATAAGTAATGTTTCTCAGAATTATTTTTCGAGAATTTCTTGAGAAAATAGCAAATCAAGAATTTTAATTTTAGAAATGAGTTTTGTTTTAATAATTAACTGGTTAGTAGATTTTTCTTTTATTAATTAATTTTTAACAAAAAAACGTTGTTCTGTAATGGATTTTTTAACTGGTGACAGTACAAAAATATTTCAATCCCAAATTAAATATATTTTATAGAATTCTCTTTAATGCAATAATTGAGGAATCCTTGATGTGGCTAAATAATAAAGCTATATAGCTATTGCTAATTTTAAATAAATTATTTCTCGAGAATTTCTCGAGAAAAATGCCTAATTAAAAATTCTCATTTCTCAAAAATTTTCATAAAGTTTTTTTTTACTGAATATTATATTCATACAAATATTTATATAAGTGTTTTATAACCGCTGCATAAAAAAGGATGGGTTCGTGCCAGATATTTTAAAATATGCATGAATGTCACAAAGTTGTTTACGATTTTATCAATTACTCTATCTTTACTTTTGTAATCTAAGAATTACAATATCAATCAGATAAGAAGAAATTATGGGGGCTTTTCACTGAGTTACACCATTCAATTTGCCTGTCTGGTGTTTTATTTTATTTTGATCTTGTTCAAAATATAAAAAACAGCTGTTACTGATAATTTTCTCTATAAATTGATTCGAAACTCGACGCTCTATAATCGATCAAAGTAGATCGATCCATTCTGGTTCTTCGATTATTTGCGTTCATGATAACAAATCCTATTAAATTTTTTACTCTTTAACGATCATCCAGTTCTCTGTTTATCAATAATATAAGGATATCTACAATAATATACTGTAGTATTATAAATACATATTTTTTTATTTATCAAAATTTTTCGAGAATTTTCGGGAAGTGAAAATGAGAATTCTCATTGCTCGAGAAATAAAAATATTGAGAAACCGGCAATCACGAGTCGAGAATCTAATGCACATTTTTGTGATGGTAGAACAAAACCTATACAAAAACTAGTATTTAATTTAATTAGAAATGGTTTTAAAAAACCTTTTCTTTAATACAATCCATATAAAATATGTTTTAAAGTTTCGTTTTTAAAAACTATATAAATAGTTTCGTTTTATTAAAATATTAATATTTTTTGTGAGCTTCAATATAAATATATAATACTGGCTGATAGTCTGTAACACACATGCATTTTAAATATACATCAATATAGCACACATCAGTTAAATTTCTTGTTAAATTAAATTCAACTCACTAGCTACTTAGAAGGGTTGTTTTAAAAGGAACGTGCATTTGAGGTGTGGTTGTTCATGTTTTCGGCTGCATAAGGCACAGATCCAGCCCCGGGGGACACTTCCGCGTAATTAGCGCTGTTCATTTCTTAATTTCAATATTTAATTACCGAGGGATGGGGATGTAGATGTGGATGCGCCAGACTCTAGCAACCCCTTCTTAATAAAATACGTTCGTAATGGCCTTCCCGTTTTTCGGCATTATCAGATCATTCGAACGAATGGAAATAACCCGTCGGTTATGAAATTCTACTAGGGGGTGGTGGATGATGGGCAAAGAGGTGAAACCCGAGCAATACTTATTATTTCGCTTCCAGACGTAGGGGTGGGTGATTGTCGCAAAAGAAAATTGAATGTTATGTCTTTGATGATTTATTCACGGGCTTCGGGACTCGGAAGCGCATACTTCACTTGAGAAGATACTTATTGTAATAACCCCTTTGTTTCCTGCTTATATGTAAAGGGTGAGTCATAAATATTTCTGTAAAAATATGTTATTTAATATTTAAATATTTCAACTATATTATTGCTTTATATACATATGTATATATAAAAGCACTATTTAAGTTTTTTTAAGAGACTCTAATATTTTTATAAAAAAATTCTTTTAGCACCAAAAAAACATTCAACCCTTAAAACTGTCAAATCACACGTGTCTCACACGTGCCCCAGACGGGTGCAAACATACGATAACTAAACAAAAAAGTTACAGAAGGGGTGGTGACATACGAAAAATCAATAATCACCGATTTTTATTCATCATATTTAACCCTGAATTATCGATACAAACGTAGCAAAGTACTGCAGACTCGTCTGTCATCGACAGGGCTGGTTTTGCTTTGACACCCCAAACGGAACCCCGTTTTCCAATGGGAAATGAAACGCAATTATGGAAGCGTTGATTAATTCCTTTGTGTCGGTCCACTGCAGCGATTGTCCGGTTGTCGGTCAACATCAACAGTGGACGGTCAGTTACACGAATGCGACTGAATTGAACCGGTGTGGTGAAAAGTCAACCCTTCACAGCCGAACCCTTATTGTCTGTCAATAACGGCACCGGGACTAATTTTTGAATCGATTCAAAATACTATTTAATCAGAAACAATGGCTTTATAATATTTTGATTGTGAAAATAATGGCAAACGCTGCTAGAGAACGTCTATTAAATTGTTATAAATAATTATGTAATTAAAATTATAAATAATGAAAAATAAAATATTTTTAATAACCCTTTTTTTCAATTTAAAAGAATATATTTTATTTATATTTTTGAATACTAAATAAATTGATATTCTTTAAAATCATATTTAAAAAGGTATCCCATAGATCATTAATATTATAGAAAAGAAAAAGCACAAAAATATATATAAATCACATACATTTAATATTCAATTTAATAAAATATATAAAAATACCCATCATCTATTGTATTATAAATTAATAGATCACTGAAGGTCTTTTGACAGTGTTATACAAATCATAAAAAACACAAGTGTACAATATAAGTAATTTTGTAAAAGTACAGTACAGTAATTTAGTGGTAGTATAAGTACAGTAATTAAGTAATTTAGTAGTACAAGTACTGTTTTAATAGGCACGACCAATTTTTAAAGTTAGTTTATCTTCAAAATAGATAAACTATTAACGTTGGTATAGATTCTTCATTTAAAATGTTTTTATTGGTACAGCAAAATAATTATCTTAGATGTTTTTTCACTATTTTTAAAATTATTATTTATAATAATATTCATATTTATTTTTAAAAATAAGAAAATCGTTTGATGCATATTAAATGTAAACGGACATTTGCTCTCGGGACAATTGCTCTCAGAACAGTTGCTCTCACGGATACTTTTTCTCAAGACTCTCCCAGATATTCTGAGTGAGGACTGGAAATGTCATTAAGTCTGTCCCTAAAATTAAATATATGTAATAAACGCAACAATTGTGTTGAAAAAGATGATGATCAATAAAGTTAATATGCATATTAATTTTAGTAGGTTTGCAATAATCATTAACAGGTCACAAAGGCAGTCGTTTGAAAATATGGGGGTGAATTTAAACGAACCAGTGTTTTCTCATGGGCAACTTTACGTAGCACTTTTAAGATATAAAATTCACTAAGACCCTGAAAAATTATTTACTATAAGAAGACTTCTAAGCACAACAAATCGTTTATCTTCAATGAAAAATCTTCCTTAATCCTCTAATTTGGTAGATGAAATTTAATTATAAAAAAATGTATTTATTTCTATCAAAGTTCAACGATACAGTATATTTGATAAATAAATCAACCGCAGGTTCCATCAAAAACAGCTCACTGATTTTTTTTAGGATATTTAAGATGTTATGAAACAATACATTCAACATACAAAGTGGGTTTAATATTATTAAAAAATAAATGATTAACTTTAGAGTATTAGATCAAAAGGATTAAGCGTTTAGCGCTTAATAGACATGTCATAAAGTTAACGTTTCGGTATTCACACATGGCCGGTGGCAAAACAAGCGTCTATTTTCCGAAATATTAATAAATCACACATTAAAATCACAAGAAGCGTTGGAGCAAACTCTCGCCTCTTGTTATTGTGTTATAATATAATCGATCCTAAAGAGGCGCTGTGTAAAAAATAGAGCTAATGAGATGATACAATCCAAATACAAAGGCGATTATTGCGGGATGCTGGTGTAACCAGAACACGTGCAACCAGATATGAGTTGTTATCATAATATTTCATAAGATTATATTAAATATCTTGGGCGACGACTGACACTCAACGGGCGAAACAGAACAAGAAAGAAAATCGCCTGCGAACGGGCAAGATTAAGTAAATATGTATATAATAGGTGCCGAGTAAATAAAGACGGACGTTGAGTAAATATGAAACATCATAACAATCGGCGATGTAATAATTCAAAATGTAAGAAAATTCGCACGGATGGAATGGCATCGTTGAGATGGTCTGTTTTATTTCCCGTTTTGTTGAAAATGCTTATGAAAATATGGAAGTTATTAATAATTTAAATATAATATACTTCATCCGGTGCTGTTCTAATTGGTGTCGCAAACTGTTGAGGACAGTTGACAAATTGATGCCTGGCGTCGCCCACCTTTTGACGAATGCAAAGGCAAGGGTCGGGGATACGACATGGACACATTTTAATTTTGAAATGATCAAACACCGGGCGGGGGTGGTTCGGGATCGAACCCTTAAAGCACCTCTAGACTACACACACATATATATAATTAAAGATACAAAGGGAAAATAATCATATTTGTCGACTGCAATGCAGCAATAGGCCTTTACATCTCAAAATATATTTTGAAAACCACTTAAGCTAAGCTTTTATACATATTGCTTATTTATTAATAATTGATATCAATAAAAAATATTTTTTGCTACTATTAAACATTAATTTGACAGAACTTTATTCAAAAATACAAATCAAGTATCGAAAGTAACCTAACAAATATTCTTTCGATAATATGTAATAAACAGCTTATTATGTTTAACTAAGGTATACGATATTATGAAATATAATTCTAGTACCTACAATCATCGATTTTGGTATAACTCAATGACTCAATTGACTTTTACATAAAAGTTAAACCTGACATATTATTCCGCCTATTTCTGATATCCGCAAATATATTGATTGATTTATCTTATATTAACGACAATGGAGTTGTCATTAATATAAGATTTTTTGCTGTTTTTAAAATGTAAGATTTCTACAGCTATTTTTAAAATATGAGACTGGTTGAAGCAATGTGGAATTATTAAATATTTTTTAAATCAAAGTGTGGGTAGACTATTTACACTTTAGGCCATCGATAATATACAATCAAATTGCCATAAAATTAGCAAATCTATGTTGATATAATACTCTCAAAATAAATTATATTAATGTATACATATTCACGCGTTAACAGCTCGGATTTGGTTATTGTTGTTTAACGTCCTAATGATTTTTTTAACGATACAATTTAACGGTTAACAAACGTGTGTTTAACGCCGTTGTTTTTCCCACGAAGACTACACAGGTTTTAGCTAGTGTGACGACACGAAGACAAGAATCGATTATTTTATGTTCACTACTTCATTCATACACACGTACAAATTCGTCTTTGCGAAACCGATGGGAAATGCGGAAAGCGGAACATGTGAAAAAATCGCTAAATTGCTACACAATTGTCATGACGCTTATGAGCTTTATCGTTCGATCTAATAATAATCTCGTATACGAATGTTTAGTTTATATTCAAATTTTTTCACATAATTTAACATTATTATATTATTTTTTCGTTGCCAATAAATTATTTAATCGTGCGAAAATTTAATGAGAATATGTAAATCTAATTACGCGGTTGCGCCAAGCGCGTATTTCATCTTGTACGTTTTTATGTGTTTGGAAAAAATATGCCATTTTAGACCTTGCAGGGTCTTGATCTAAGATTATAATCTGTGAAATTTAATTAGCACACTTTCATGCTAGAAATCGCGCGGGCCATCTTAATATTGCATTAAAAGCATATGCATATAAACAATAAATCAAACTGTGTACACAGCATATAATTGAGTCGTAAACTATTCGAATTTTCACTTAAAATAAATTAATTATGCAATATACTATACAGTTAAAAAATACCATGTGAATGTTAAGAGTGTTATGAATAATTATAAGTGAAATAAAATATTATAATTTCACAATGTGTGAATAATATTTAAGACAGATTTTAGTTTCATGATTTGACGGTATTAAGCACAAGTCAATGTACTAAAAAGCTTTTTATATAATTTAATTATTATACATGAAGTAATTGAATGTTGTTAATAATTAATTATAATTGCATTTTATATATTATTAGATACAGGTAGCCCAAAAACGAACAATATTTTAAATACTGTTATCTTGCAAACTCTAACTGCTAAATAAATAAATACAATAAAAATAGCTCAAATTAACACATTGTATACCAAAAGGATTAAAGCCTTAACAATTATAATCACAATTTTTAAAAAACAGTGCATTGCTTGGTAGACTTTGTATTTTATAATGAAACATTGTGAGAAAGATTTAGTATCAAATATTTTCTATTTAAAAATGTTTTTTTACAACAAATTGATTTAATGCTAAAGTAATGACTCTTAGGCTATTAATTATTTTAATAAAAGTAAATGTATGGTTTTTTTAGTTTTATATGTTTTTAATGAATAAATATGTAGCACAATATAAGATAAAAATGTGAGATATAGATTAAATACATTTTGCTATCATCCATTCGCAGAATTCTAATTACAAATCATGAACAGATTTTTTATAATTTCAACGCCCATGCCATTAACATGAATATTCATAACTCATGTTCATTAAAAACACTTTAATTTGCCAATATGTTATAGACCCAATTTACGCGTTCCGCGAATAGACAATAAATAGGATGCAGTCAGCCTAAAGCGACAGAGGTTCGGCCCTACAAAAAGCAAAATAAATGAAATAATTATGATTGTTTGACTAACTATAATGGCAAATTTGGCTCAGGCATGGTCCTTGCCATCTTAAGGAGACTCTGCCATCCCCTGTCTTGAGCTCTCCTTGCCATAGTAACATGTTCGCCCCTGTGAAGTCGCGGTCTCCCCACAGGACGGCTGCCATTTACAAAACAATCAATTATTAACATTATCTAGTTGTTTCTATTAAAAATATATCATAGATAGATAGGTAGCAAAATATATTAAATTCTAGGGATGCGTTCTCTCGATATTCGATCGATAAAAAGTGTTATTTCTAAGACACACTACAGAGAGAAATATAACGCTAAACGATAGCGACAATCTGATATATATATAATATAATATAATACTGTGTTGTTCGTAATTAAAACGGTAGTCAAGCTCAGAGATAGTCAGTCGCACTGTGCCATAATCATAACTGCGATCAAACACACACATTCACACTGTACTATTATACAGTAGATAACGGAGGATTCTCATCCGGCGCCTTGTAAACACCCGGTAGCTAGCTAGACAAGGGCGTCCCTTGTGCCACCAGATAAACTCGGATCATCTCTAGCAAACATCCTGTGTTTGCCTCCCATACAGGTAGCACTATTTAGTGTGGACAAATAGTATGAATGGAAACGCAGGTCGTAAAATAGCTTATCTGCTCTAGCCACGTTTCAATTTGAATAATATTTCTTTTAAATAAATCAGCAGCGAATAGCTCAAATCTTATCTTGCAAAAATATGCGCAATTAATGTGTAAATGGAAAAAATCATGACGTATTTACGCGGGTACACAATGTGTGTATGAAAAACATGATGTTTTGAGCAAATATGAAACTCAAATAAAAGTGGTTAAATAAGCATGGAGAGGCGTACAAATTGTTTGTGAAATTTACAATACGCGCGATAAGAGAACAGATGTTTTTCAATTGTGTGTAATGTTAATAAATAGATACTTTAAAAAAATATATTTATTTTTAATAAATGCTTATTATTTAGTAGCTATATATACTACATCAATTTAAAATTAAGAATTATTTTAAAATACGGTAGAATATTATAAATATAGTAATTAAATCAATGATATAACAAATTACATATAGTATAAAGCAAAGCTCACGGGACCGCAGAAAAAATTCGTTATACTGAAAATTCCTTATATTGAATGTAAGGAAGATGCTATATTTTTATTTTATTTTTAATTACCATATTACTACATTATCAAAATAACCTCCGACAAAATTGATAGATCGTTTTTTGCCCATTTTTAAATATATTGTAATGAGCACATATGAAATTAATTAAAAAAATGTTTTATAAAAAAGTTTGAAGGCCAGCGAAACACCTTGAACATCGCTTGTGAACATATCCGGCACACATCAAGTCAAGGATGAACTAAGTTCCGATCAAAATATTTCGTTATAGTGAGATCAGTCTTCGTTAAAATGAAAAAAAATGTAAAAAAAAGATTCGTTATACTGGGAATTTCGTTATTTCAGTATTCGTTTCATAGAGATTTCACTGTATTTATTTTAAATATTGAATGTGACATATTCTGGCGCATTTAACAGTAGCTCTATTAGCATCAATTAATAACATTTAATATATTAATGTATGTTAAAAATATACTATTTTATCAAGTATTTGTATCATACTTAATAATATAAAATTAAAAAAAAAACAGAGTTATTCAATGTCTGTAGACCAAAAATCATATTTATGTTTCAATATTATATTTTGGTACATCATATGGCGCATGTGATTAAATTTTCGTATTATTATAATTTCATTCATAATTACAAATTTTATAAATTAAAAGAATTAATTAAAATAAAGTCATATGAACTAAGAGAGTAAATATTGCACTTATGTTACAATATTATATTTAAAACATCATATTGCGCGTTTAAAAGTAGCTACGTTGTAAAAAAATGGTGCAAAATAATATTATCTAATGTAATTTTAGTTTCATTCATAATTTATAAGTAAAATAAATTAAAAGCAAACTTGATTTTAGTCGTATGAATAGAATTTCCGAAACACTTTAATTTAAAAGTAGCTCAGTTGTCAAAATAAAAGTGTGAAAAATAAGATTGAATTTTCGTATTATTTTAGTTTGATAAATTATAAATTGAAGGCAAACTTTGTTTTAGTTGAATTAATAAAATGACCAATATCTCATTTAAGTTTTAATTTTATAACTTGTAGTATTATATGGTGCATTTAAAAGTAACTTCGTTGTAAAAATAGAACGCAAAAAAATTTAACCAATAAAAATATAATTTAATTTAGTTTTATTTTAGTCTCATTCATATATTATAAAATGAAGAAAAACTGTATAAATGAAATGACCTAATAAATTATTTAGTTTTTAATTTGTATCTTAAATAAAAAATAATGGCGATAAATAATACTATTTATCGTTAAATTTAGGATTGAATTTTTATAATATTTTAGTTTATTTTCTAAATTAGATATAATATAAATCTAAGGCAAGCTTAGTTGTTTAAATTAAATGACTAATTATTGTATTTAGATTTTATTATTCTAGTTTAAAACATAAATATTATATTTTAAAGTAGCTCCGTTACATTATATTAAACGTAGTCTAATTGTAAGTCATTAAAAATACAATTAAAATCAAACTTTATTTTATTATGAGAAATGAAGAAGATCAAAAAACGTTTTTAGGTTTTAATATGATATTGTGAAGGAAAATGTGGTGCTTAAAAACAGCTTTGTAAAAACGCATAATATAATAAATTAGTTGTTAGAAATATATTTTTAATAGCTTTTAGCTTTTATAACACCATGAGTAGACTCACACATTGCTCTATGAATTTTATAAAGTAGCTATTTGTATTTATTTAATTTTAAAGAACACTATTTCGAACACCATAACTATAAATAAACACACTCATATTTTATCACAACTTTAAATAGATTACGAACACAACATTGGATACACACTAAAAGGAAAAAACAAACAACATGCGGAACACGGGAGTCTATTTGTGCTAGATATTTTTTCACGCTCGTCTCATCATGTTTTAGAGTAAACACAAAAAATCTTATTACATACATAAGAGTAACAAAGCTACCATTTTCGTGATCTGGTGACGTAACTCATGAAGTGAGAGCAATATTTTCCTCTACAAAAATTGCATATAACTACTTCGAAAGCCGATGATGTCATAAAACCACCCCAAATGTACTATTATATAGCTAATAATGACGCAGGTCGCAACATGTTGCATTGATCGTTGTGCAGCAGCCACCAAAATGCACTCTGCTGCATTTGTACTTGATGTTATTTACTGTCGGCGGTTTTCGGAATGATTTATGAACTTGCGGACCGTGCGCTTAATTGACCAATTTTGTATGAAACGTATTATATTAATTGGATGGACGTCGGTCGGTTAAGGTTTAGTAACTGAAACGAATTAATTGAAATACGATTAGTGCCTATATATATGAGGGGTAGGCGGTGGGTGGTTTTGTAGGGGACAAGAGTTAAGAAATATAATATCGAGTTGTTTGTTAACCGCAAACCGCGGCCGCACGCGTCAAACGTCGGTCATTTAACGGAAGAACGACGAGCCAGTTAAATATTGAACCGCGCGGTTAAACGGGCGCCTCGTTTGGTTAAATTCATCGATCCAGAGAATCGTCTCAAAATATATTATTATATAAACCCTCGGGTATATTTCCACTTCATGATAACCGGTTATTTTTTCTGTATAGTGCAAGGAGTATTGGTCCGTTTTTATGTTTAATGCCAATGCCGTATTAAACAATGGTGTCGCGAATTTAAAGCAAAATAAAGTAACGATTAAGATGAATAAAAGGGAAAAAGGCATGAGTCACCAATTAAATCAATAAAAAAATCACTATGATTATAGATTTTAAGTCAATCAATAGTTTAAAAATATTTCTATGTATTGAATTTAAAATAATAATACCTTAAATATGCATGTTTCAAAATAAATGTTGTATAAATAGAACAGAAACCCCAATTTCGCTTCGGATAGCTGTACCTACTAATTAAAGGTGAATCGCCATTATGCTTCATGTGCATATGACCATGTTGACAAATGCAGTTAGGGTTCGCAAATGCATTTTCCAGCTCAATGTAGCTAATTGTCGCGTGAATTTGATTACTTAATGCAATTATTTAGTGCGGTGTATAGATCAAACATGGTCCTCCTGTGACAGTAGCGTTTTGGGGTATTCAGGTACATGATATTGTGATGATGCACTATGTGTATGTACCTCTAATGCAATCATTTGATTGGCGGTTGTACCTGAGATGAGGTTTAGTGGTGATGTGGTCTATATAATATGGTAATGAAAATCGTCTGTTTGTATTTAGAAAGATGATGAAATTTATAAATTAGTCAACACTATCTGGATGTTAATTATTTATAAGTAAATATAATTCAAGTAAATATAATTCTTGAGAAATTAATTATTACGATTAAACATTTAGATCAAATTAGTCAATACAATATTTGTTGGTTTTCTTTTGAATTTATTTTTAGACAATAATATGGAATAAAACCAAGCATAGTGTTTTAAACGGTTTTCTATTTTTTTTAAATAACTTCAATGTGTACTATAAAGAAACTAACTAAAACCTAACCATCTAAAAAAACGATCTCTGTGCAGAAATTAAGAGTTTTTTTGTAATAAAACACTTCTTATTGTAATAATTAGTTTTTAAAGAATCTGTTTATGAAAAAAATAGATAAGTAAAAAATACCTTCTTTTAAAATTGAAAGCAATAAATGTAAAGTAAATCTTATATTTCTGTTTAATTTTTTCGAGTATTTTGGCAAATTATTCAATCAAACTTAGATATTTTTAATTACACCACAGTCACTGATTAACACTTGCCAGCTAAACCGACGCAACCCCATATGTGACACCGAGCAATTTGGACGTTTGCCCACGAAACCGATAATTAAGTGAAACGTCACCGGCTCAATTGGTTTCCTGATTGAATATATAAGGGACAAGTTCGATAGGGCTCAATCGGGACTCTCCCCAGCGGTTCTGGCTAAACCAATTTTGTGTCCATCAACACGAAATGGACGATGTTTTCCATTCGGCACACATCCGCCGGTAAACAATACGAATTATGATTAAGTCTGGCGAGGGATGTTATTTTTTTAATTTCACACCCCACAAAAGAAAATGTCGCTTTACGCCCACTTTTGCGTGTTTTTCAATTTCAGTCTCATGTTTACAGTTCACACCTCGTTCACCTGCTGGACGCGGTAATCCTTTGTATTGTTGGGCTTAATGGGCGAAATGAATTCAAAACCACCCCCTTGGCCAACACATAGAAAACATTCGTACCAACACAATAAAAACTTCAAGGGTCGATTCTGTGTCGCGTTCCTTGTAGGCATGAATATGGTGTTGGGTTTGTCTCTACATACGCAATTACGTGCGTAAACTGTGCCGGGCCAAAAGGGCGTTACAGTAGAAATATACAAATGGCTGACCCCTAAACGCGTCACGGCAGTGTGAACAGGAAATCAAAAAGGGACAGACAATAATAACACAACACTGAGTAAATTTATTAATGGACGGGTAGCGAAATGACTAAGTAAAAGCTTTATGAACGTCCTACGCCCAACGTACATATATGTTTGTATATGTATGGTACATATGTATGTATTTACTTTTTGTATTTATATACGCCTTTGTAATATTTATAATTAGTAAATATAATATATAAATAATGAAGCATGGATATATACAATAATTCGCAAAGTTTGTCAATATGTTGTTTCTGTGGAATTCAGTATATATAGATCTTCATTTAAATAACAGTAATGTAGTATTGAATAATAACCCAAATCAATGTGCAAAACAATAAATTAAATTTCTCAATTTAAGAAATTATGTAAGTTGCAGAATGTTTATAGTAACTTAATGAAAAAGTAACTCTTTATTACAAGAAAATTAAAATTTACTAATAAATTTTAATCCATCAATAAGATTTGAAGGAAGCTAAAAGAGCGAATACAGTGATTTTATTGCATATGATTAACTGAATATATAAAAAATTAGTAAACACATTAATTGTTCACGGCAGGCTGTCCAAAATGCTTTAAAATGGTTCAACGAATGTGCTTCTTACAAATCAAAGCCAAAAACTATTTAAAAACGAAGACCACTGCTCAAGAAGAACAAATCTTGGTTCGCGAGTCATCATCGAAAAACGTCTTCAAAGCTGGCTGTTGTCTCTGCAAGCGAGAAAAAGGCTCAACGATGTGGGACTTGGAGGTTATAAAGCCTGACACAGACCGTATATTTTAGAAATAAATAAAACTTAAAGGTTAGAGTCTGAGAACACCAAGATTGGGCGAAAGTCATTTGGTCCGATGAATCCAACTTTGAGGTAATTTTAAACTATTGTATACTAATATTGGTTAATATAAAAAATATAATAAAAACTGAATTTATTAAAAAAAATTTAAAACAATACGTTCTTGAAATAATCATACTTTTTCAATATTTTTCTTAGATTTTTGTGACCCATGGTGTAATACAACACGTGAGTCAAAGAGTTGGAAAAGAATATCTAGCCGATTGCTAGTGCCCAAAGTCTAATATTATGGCGGAAGCGTTCTGGTCTGGAGTTACAGGAGAAACTTGTACACTTGCGAGGGTAGTATGAATAGTGACATTTAAATTTAAATGTTGGAATCCACTTTAATGAATTCCTACAAGAAAAAAATCCAAACACAGACCACGCTACCATTCGATTTCAGCAAGACTTTGCGAAAAAGCAGGGGTGTATGTCACAGAGTTTGGCGTGGCAGTCACCAGACCAAAATCCTTTAAAACATTTATAAGCAAAATTAAAAGGAAAAGTTTCCCAACACAATGCGTTGCGAGAAAAATTGCAGATGGAATGGAAAAATTGTCTCCGTCCTCCTGCAAGTCATTAGTTGCCAGTATGCTAAAAGGCTGCAGCTGTAATTAAAGCTAAGAGTGGGCCTAGTAAATATTAAGAATAAGTATATAAACACTTTAAGCAACCGCGATCAGTTTTATTTATATTTTCATTTTAATTTTCAATAGATGAGAAAATAATTAAAAAACAAATATATGTATTATATACTATAAAACAGAAAATACACGTGCCTGTTTGTTTGTCTATCTCAAAAATTCCTCCTAACCGGTAAACAGTAGTGACGTAACATTTGCACATGTCATTTTAGCTTTCACTTATAGGTGTACTAAGCTATTTTTAACTCTTAGTTACATTAGCTAAACAGCGTCGTACTGACGATTGCGTGCTACTGCACTAACGTACCAATGAAACCACTGAAGAAACTGAACAGTAATGTTCTGACGATTACGTGCTACTGCAATGCGAAGAGACAAAATGTTAATAAAGAATTCAACTTTTTTAATATATAATATGTATATGTATATTTAATAAATTATTTTATTGAATCGCATTCTAGTGCCTAGCACCGTGAGCCCACTTCAAAAGTAAAAGTGCCCGTATCAACGTCATTTAATTTTAGGACATTTGAATAACGTTTATGTATCGTACGAGTGATTTTCCGACCCTTTGAGCTCTAGTGCGACATGTAACACAATATTGGGTCTGAACCACCCCCTGAGGGTGTTCCGTCAACCCCCGCGCGACTCCACCCCGTCCAAGCGTGTATGTTGATTGCCTTTGTCTACCTTCCAAAAAGCTTTCAACGTTTCATCAAGATGACGGAATAAAAGTGCAGATGTTACCAAGCAAGGAACATATTCCAGAGATTATATTTTTTAAAACTCATATTAATTCTTAAATACTATTACTTAAGTTAATGTTAATATGCTTTCTAGCAGGTAAATTCAATATCTGTCCAATATTGTGAGTATGAATATTTCGCATTATGACTTTAACTTATCATTTTTGGTACACAATTGATTAAATTTGAGCATTCATAAGAAATAATACACCACGTCCAAGTAAATTTGGGTGTTAAATGCCACAATTAGCTAAAATAATATTTTTTATATATACTTTATAGCCCCTGTATATACAATTTAAGTACACATATGCCAACAGCAGCGTTTTAAGAAGAATCTCAACAATTTTTCGACAGGAAAGAGGTAGAAGGAATTCAATTTTAAATATAATTGAGGAAAGGCTTTGACGCGCCGTAGGGACGCCTCTGCCATTAACGAGTATGCAATGCGAATATGTATTATAAGTCGTACATTTTGCGCGAACTCACACATAGACTTTTGTGTAATACATACATACGTATATAGCACATACCCGACTCTCAATTTCATAAATTCATTATCGCCGCTTTGATTGCAAGTAGCATGTAAAATTTCGAACTGGGTACACGTACACCTATGGTACTCGTGTATCCACATACTTATAAGCCTTGGGAATATTCAATTAACACACAGACTTCATGATGCAAAATTAATTGACCGATGCTGAAAGCGATCGACAAGTTTTGTCTTTAGTTTAAAAATATTAAAATTTGTAGGCGAACCAAATAAAAATTTATGGTTAAAGACAGTTTAAATATACTTTTAAGCATTTAAGCAAATATTTTTTATCATAACTTTCATCTCACGCATACAGTATTATTGTATTGTACTCGATAAAAAATAGAAGTAGAATTAAAAATAGTATAAATTTGCAGATAGTATTACATATTAACATAAAATAACTCGCAACAAATTCCATTCGATACATGCGGTTTTTATTTATTTATTATTGGAAGTGAAAATAATCCTGAAATAAGTCAGAGAAAGAGATGTGGCAAATCCTTGACAACATTTAATAAATATATTAATTACTGACGTAGTAAAAAAATTAGAAATTAATATATTGAAATACATAGTCATGAATATGATACAAAATATAAATAGATGGAGCAGATCTTTAAAAAAATGTTATATATATTTAATACAGTATACCGCAGTTTATAATGGAAGAAAAAGTATTAAGTAAGTATGTGGTCTATTAATGAACCGATCAAATCCATGAAAATTTATTTAGAGTTGAATAAAAAGTATGTATATTGTTGCTAATTTAACTTCTGCAAAAAATAAGATATAGCTAAATCTCGAGCGTCCCCAGATTTATTTCCAAATCCAACTTTGTTTACCGAGACGTGTATAAGGTGATAGATCGCGATTCTCTCTCGGCAAATCCATCGGCGTCGGCTAATGCGAAAATTCCTAAAATAAATCAATTACGCGTCGCGACTTTGAAATATTGTCTCGATTAAAGCAAACTAAATTCCGCAATAGCGCGTAGCAAATCCGAATCCTCGTCGCCATCGTTTCGTTTTAGCTCTTCCATACTCTTCTTCCTCACTTAGCGCCGAGGCTAAGGGAAACCGATGATTCGTTTAATTATTCCGCTCAAGTTGCCGGCCCGTGATTAGCCCCGGGGAGACAATTATTTATCAAAGTTCGTTTCTATTATCTGCTCGATTTGTCCGCGGCGCCTGCGATGGGGTTGGGGTGGGTGTTGCTTGATCGATTGTTAAAGTATGGGGCACTTTTATCCCTCCCTCTCGTGTTGATGCTGTAAGTTTGGCTAGATTACCTACGATTTAACTGGCATTCATCAAGCTAACGCTATTAATTCAAGTTTGGGTAAAACGTACAAAACACATATACTTTTTAAAATATATGAGATGAGAAATATCCACAGCTCAGAACCAATCTTAGATACAAAAATGAAAATAAATCTTTAATGTTTTTAAGTCTAAATAAATCTTTACCTTTTAGGAAGATATAGTTATTTGACACACTTTAAATGTTATTAAGAAAATAAAAAGTGTGTAGAAGGCATCGCTATGAGAATCGATTTGAGGTTGTGACTAGTGGTCATTCATTCACGGCCTAATTTATGAATCACGATTCAACGTTATAGTCGTGCTTTGCAGTAATTTTATTAAATCAATTTCTTTAGAAAATCAAGACAGCATATATTTTTTTATTCATTATATTCCAATGAAAATTATCTCACAAAGCTCATGAATAGACGCTCGAGAAACAATAGATCTTGTGACATTGATCAGTAAGATATGGCGGCACCCTCATCTGGCTCGCGTGGCGAAGAGCCTCTGTCTCATCTTTCTATTAATTAAAAACAAAAAAGGATATCTCCTTGCAATTGAAAGTCCTTCAAGTCCCTCTAAGCCGAATTGTGAGAACCAGAGATATCGATCGTCTGTGCGTGTCTGCGACGAATATCGTAAATCAGACACAATAGATTCTATACTACGAAACAATTTAACTTGCGAATGCAATATTTTAATTTTATTAGCAGTGCGACAATACTTCAAGAATTCCATTAATGCAAAACGTCTATTCTGGCGAACCCTAAGAGGGAGAAATAATTCCTCAGAAGTGGCAAAGAGTCCCACAGATGAACGCATAAAACATTCATTGCAAAACTGCGAGGGTTTCCGAAACGAAATTTGTGCTAGCAATTAAGTCGTTTCAGTTATGGCGAACCTTTCGGTTCAGTTTCATAAATTAAGCTGAATAGACATCGAATTTCAGTATATATTTATAATTAATTTGCTTATCAAATTAAAGTTTATATGTAACTTCAATTGCAGTCTAAAAACAGCTATATAAAACTGAAGACTAATATGAACAAGCAATCAAAATGAAGTGTTTGATTGTAATATGTTAGAATATTTTGCAGATAAATTATTTATTTAATCAAATACATTGAAACACTTAACTTAAAAATAATTCATAATGTATTCTGTCGCATTTTGACACTTTAGCATAATCCCCCGCCTGAATTTTAGGGGTGTTTCAAATTTTATTTGCCGCAATTAAGCAGCGTCCCGAGACTCAGGTGTTAAATGCGGTTTGTGTATTACAACAATGGTAATATTACACCCCAACGCGGGCGGAATTGGTTAAAACCATTTCCATCATCACGCCACCGCACCATCGGGGTGAAAAGCTAAAACACGTAAAAAAAAACACACCACGTGAACATGAACGATTAGATTGCCGAATGTCTTAATGAATAATTACTCTGAGAGTTGAACGAATGATTAACTACAATTTGTCGTTTTCAACGTGTGCTTTTTATTTATGTTATGTATTTTTATATTATAACTAAGCACCTAGTCGAAACGTGAATATATCATTTGTAATGTCGTAAATTTGAACGTAATAAGATCTTATCGCGGTACAATGGCACCCCCGCGGACCGGCCGCCCGCATTCTTCTCACCCCCGATGGGAAACATTTTAATTGTTTTGATTTATTTCACCGCATAATTAAAATTGCTATTGTAATTCTCACAATGGGTACGTGACCGAGGGGTGGAAATTCTTCAGTTCCCCCCAGGATCTTATACAGTTGGCAATGTTTTCCAATTTAAACGGAAATGCTATAAGAGTTATTCATTGACTGAAAATTGCTCGAAACCTTCAAAAGCATAAAAGCTAAAAATCAAATAAGTTCCTTACTGGTAAAAATATGTTCTGGATATTAATAACAAGTAAAGACGTAAAAAAACTGTCACGTTATTATAGACAAAAAGAGTAGTTTTCTAACACATTTTTAAATAAATAAATTTTAGAGGGATATAACTTTAAACTTTTACATTCTATGTATTAGGGCGTTTTCCATAGATCATTGCAGCAAATTTTGAAGTAGTTACATATCTTTTCGTTTAAGATTTAGCTTATGCAAGAATTAAAACCAATAGACTTTTGCTCTCCGTTTTCAGCAATTACAAAATTATGTTAGATAAAGCCCATGTTCACCTAAATAGTACCATAAATAAACAGTATTGCAGAATTTTTGGTTCTGATAATCCAAGAATTGTACACCAACATCAGCTGCATCCCCTTAAATGCACAGACTGGTGCGGAACCACATCAGAATGAGTTATTGGACCCTACTTTTTTGAAGATGGCATTGAGGGTAATAGAAGAGAGATACCGAAAGATGATTGAAAACGTTTTTTCGACCAGATAGGTCGCAGAAATGACATGGTTTCAGCAAGATGTGACGACTGCCCATACTTCAAGAGCAACAAATTCGTAAAATATTTAATAAATTATCTGGTCAGCATGTTCGCCTGATCTGACAGCTCCAGATTTTTTTCTTTGATGTTATCTTAAGGTAAGAGTTTACATAAATAAACCTCAAACAATTTAGGAGCGGAATGATAATAAGAAGAAATTAGAGTGTACGAGCCAATAATTATAAATTGTTATGAAACATTTGCTTTGTGAATCTGAAAGCGGAGGGCGTTTTATGGATATTTTATTTTATATTTAGCTTAAAGTAATATCTAAGAGTACAAATAAATATAATTAAATGAAAAATCTACATGTTTTTATATTCAAAATGCATTCTTTCGACTAGAAAATTGGCATTTCGTCAACCACTGATTTATAGCAATATCGATTTATGGACATATTTATTCTTTCACTATAAGAGATAATAATTCACACTATTAAAAAGCACACTTGCTAACGAAACAGTCATTACTGGAACATGAAATACATTTTTTTTTAATTTATGTTTTACATTCAATAAACTTATAGCCACCCAGATTCAATATTATTCCAATCCCGCAGGAGCATAAAGTTGTATTTTTCTTTCTCGGCTTTTATTTCTTATTAAAGTGCGACGGGACATAAAGTTTCTCCCGCGGGATCACGGGAGTTTCTTCTTTCGTCCGCGGAACACCGGCGCGACGGATTACCCGCCCGCTATTAATTAGGGTCGGGGATATTAAGAATTCTAATTTAGGGATTTTTTGTATTTCTCTTCTTTTTCTTCCACTCCCTCTCCCCTTCTCTCTCTCTTTGCATTTATTAATTTGAGCCCGCTCCGTGTGCGTAAGCAGCGACGGAAATTCTGGACGTGCTCGGCAAACGGCCATGATTGATTACCGCCTCTTTTTTTATTATTCTGCCATAGTATATACATTGTATATAATACATTCACCAAGCGGGCCCTTTCTCCCTTTTCTGTAGTACGAATTCACGGCGGGTCCTTTGTGATTGAACATTTCACTCGAGCCAATTCGGTGTTTATATAGGTGCGAGCCGGGATTAAGAAAATCTCTCAGATCCATCAAACGCGCGGACAGCTGAAATGGATATCCATTCAAAAATTTGCACATTATGTTGCGTGTTTTATTTATTATATAAACAAGCAGTAATGCATCGGAATCAACGGGTAACTCTTCTTCTTTACTTCAATCCAATATTAGCTTTCAATCATTCCTTTCATTTTCGACTGAAAACTCTTAATATAGTCTTCCATCCATCTAATATTCCATCTTCTTAATATTTAATATATTTTTTTAGCATACAATTAATTATAAGTAAATTAATAGCATTCTTTCAGATTAGACAGCATAAACTTTGACAATATCGACTTTGAAAGCTCTAATTTTGTTCGTGTTTACCAAAGTTTTTGCTGTCACTTCGATTTAAAGAGTTGACGCAACAATGGCAGCTTGTCGGATGAATTTGATGTTTTTTTATTGATTTTAATTATAAATTATGATAAATAAATGTTGCAGTATTTATTTATACAAATTTTCAGTAAAGTTTTATAGTAAAATATATAAAGTAATATCTACAAATTTTAACAATTTTTATGATTATCTATTTGTTCATGAAAAATTACGCACTACTTATCAATAAGCCGCATTTTGTGCTTATTCGCGTATTTAATCCTTTTGAATTGAACAACGTGTAAACGTATCTACCTTAAAAGACGCACAAGGCGTGAAACTCCCGTCGCGAAAAGACCCATTATTGTTAATCTCTTAAAACGAAAAACGCCCACATTTACCTGAGAAACCGCACACACAAAAAATCACAGAATCATTTTTTAAATAAAAAGAGTATACATCCTTTTCACAATGACAATACTCATGTACGAAGACAGATCGGTAATAGATTTCCGAGATGAGATTCGAGATAAAATAAAAGGCAGAAATGTTAACTATCGCACTCTGCCCTATATAATATGTTAGTATTTTTGTAGAATAAAAAAAGTGTTGTCGCTTTGTTTTGTATGAATGTAAGTCTCGGTCCCAGGATGATGGATCGCGCTCAACACCTTTTCGGGCGAGGTAAAAAATTAAAGAGATTGGAGAAAAAATAAGATACGCACTCGTGAACATGGTACAAAACGGGAATGATACAAATTATTTTCGGGGTATTGTTACATCACAGGACCGATTTTCACACGAATGGTCTTGTATCGAACGTAATCTGCTTTTTAGGATTGAATTATAAAAAAATCCACTCTGTAATACATGTAATCGTATCGCGTTTCTTACGCCTACTTGGCTATTATCTGAAATGTGGAAGTAATCTTGATACTTTTGATATATTGCAAATTTCTATGTTATAAAATTGTATTTGAAAATAATAATAATGTTCCATTCCTAAGCTATTTATCTACAATGATTAGTGTTTATATGTATATAACTTTTATACATCTGATGTGAAAGGTATCAGTTTTTAAATTAAAAAACTACTTTTTAGCTAAATTTAAAGCAATTAGTATTATTTTTATATTTGTACGAAGTAATCTAAGGTTGTTATTTATTTTTTCTACAGAGATACAATAGTCTAAATTATATAGCATATAGTCTTTTTTATGTTAAATTTATTGTTATTTAATGAAATTCACAATAATTATGTTCTGTAGCTTTCGCGAAATGCTCAAAAATAATAATATAAGTCTTCATATTTTAATTATAATAATATTACTAAACAAATTGTGCCATCATAAATCACTTAATCATATGACATGTATTACACGTACCCAAAAAAATATTTTATGACATTTATCGCTGCTTTAGCTACCGTCGAAACAGTAATCGTAATTCAGGTGCGCACTATATGTTATTTGTATTTTCGACATCGAATAGCGATTAGTGACGATATCGATTAGTAGTGATTAGTGACGACTATAATTGTTTTCATATTGGTTGCGTTTCGAGTGCGCTATTTTATTGCTTTCGCGCGTGGATACGTATTACATAAATATTAATAATCAGTCGGAGCTTTCGTGGCCAACATTTGCCTTTGATAATCGGCTTATTGGAAAAAAATATATGTACACGCCAGAACGATAAGGAAAAACGCGGAAAATCGACGACAAACATATACATACATTATATTTGGAACATTTAATATATGAGTATTGTACTAATATATGCTTCGATAAATGTAACCGGTATTTAATAATGAACGAAATTGCCGCTTGATAATGCGTGCTCACATTGCATATAAGCTATTAAATATCGAGATCTTAATTATGTGCTCGTTTTTATTTCATTTTATTTTTTGAAACACCCCCAAAGCAATTGTGCAAACAATCGGCACCTGTGTGGCAAGCTTCCCCTTTCTTCGCTCATTACAAACGATTTCAATAAACATAACCCTTTCGAGTGGCCACTCCGCTTTTAATAACGCGACTGCAAACCCTTCAATCACCTGACCGTTTCCCATGGACGAGTTTATTAATTAACCTAAACATTTTTAGATCCATGCAGGGTTGTTAATTTTACGACCCCGAACTTCTATTATGATCGATTTTATTTTTTAATTGGACGATTGTAAAGCGGAGTCTTCTATTGAAGAAATGATAATGGACAGGTGTATGCGGATAGTCATATAAAATGTATATTCGATTTAATTGAGATTATCTATAATCATCAAATTAAAGTAAAATTTTATAGATAAGCTAAGTGTAAACGAAAAAATTAGACAAGAGCAAAAAACATATATATACACATATATTAATATCAATCTGTAAGCCGGCTTAAAACAATTAAAAAACCTATTCACTATATTTTAACTGTAGACACAGCCGTCATAACTAGTTCTTACAATTTCGAACCATTGCAACTAGTTACAAAAATCTTTGCCTCTACCTCTTGAAAGTAAACAAGGAAACTGCATTACACAAAAGGCGAGCGTTAAATACCTGGGGTTACATATGGTTACATATGGCAAAAATCAGGTCTAAAGGACTTGAAAAAGCGCATTAAAAAGGAAAAATCAAGATAACATGGATATTTCAGTTATTTGTGGAATTGAGCTGACCAGTTCTTCTAATGTTGATGAAAGTGATTTCGAACCAGCTATGAAAAAAATGGTTAGAATGTTAGAATACAGCAGCGAAAATGAGGATAAATAAATTTTAGTGTTGTTCCAAGTTTTAAGAGTATACTATCCACAGTTAATTTTTACAATTTTAATAAACTATCCATATTTTTTAACAGATGCAATATTAAAAACTCTAAATAACTGGATATTATTTTTTTACAATTGTTGCTGTACATAATTAAACATCAGTAAAGTTTAAATAAATAACAATAAAATATTCTCTGTATAAAAGTACACTTGTCTAAATTATACATCATCACAATAGTATATTACATAACAGGGAAAAAGTTACAGAATCTATTTTTTTATTCTATACAAAAACAGTACACCATAAACTTTGATTAGATAGGGAGTTTTGGGTCGATTAAATATGATTATATTACATATTCGTGTATTCAAAATGTAATCTATACATTGTCGTCATCTCAACGACCTTAATTAGTTAAAGATAATGCAAAATAGGATCAAATTGTTTTGCTTAAATGAAGTATTGGTGATGTCTGCTATTCTTATATAAATATATAAAGTAGTTTTTAATGATTTAAAAAAACTGTATTTTAAATTAATTTGTAGATATGAAAGCTGCTACATTTTTTTATTAAAATAGTAAAATGTGTCACTGTTCAAACCCAATTATTTTTAACGAATGTATCATATAGTTTAACCCTGACTCTCTTCTATTATCATTTGCCTTATGAACTTATACATACAAAGAAGGAAATATGATAAAAACAGTAATTTAAAGTAAGCTATTTAGACCCATTTTGATGGGAAAACTATTTTAAATTTATAAATAATTAAATACATAGATATATTAATAGTACATTAAAATATAAAATAGACTATATTTTTGTAGTAAATATTTTTTGAATTTTCCACTACATATTTTCACCAAATACCTATTTTCAGGACAAAATTTTTGACCATGAATATAAAAAAGGCCTTGTAATATTAGGAATATGTTATAATATGGAAGATGAAAATCTTTTAATTGTGTCATATTTGTTGAGCTACTGGTAAATATATATCAAATAGTTATCAAAACCTGTACTAATTTCCATGTTAAGTTATAATAAACGCTTTCGTTGTTATTACAACCGAGCTAGTTATATTACATTCGTGCTTATTATCCAATTCCCAAAGAACATCTGCTTGTTATCGACTACCGCTGTGCGCCATCTACAGTTTCAATCATCGAAATGTATAAAGTCACGCGTGTTATTATTACTACGTAGTCTCGTGTAAAGCGTTCAAAGGTGATTATTAAAAATTAAATATGTACACATTGCGACACTGCATTAAAAATTCAACGCGACTGTAAAAAGCAATCGTCGAATGGGACAGACGAACAGCAGTACTAAGTGGCTGCCGCGGAAGTTATCTTGTGTGTATGTACTTGGGAAGTATTACATAGTACATTATGTAAATACCGGCGTTGGCGATAAAGCCACAAGACTTTATAGTTATTGATATTATTTCGGGTGCTAAGTGAGCGAGGCCTCACTCTGAGTATTGCTCGTTTCCATTTGGCAGATGCTACCCACCGATGCGGTGTAAGTCGACAAATTCCGGCGACACTTTGTGGCCCCCCCTTACATTTCCGAAGCTAGATTTATAATTCACGGCTTAGCTCATCTGCTTTTGAGTAACTGGAAAAAATACACTTAAAAGCGACGATAGTCACTATTTCCATCTCTGACACTCTGTGATAATTGAACAGCGCGAGAGACTCATCGAACATTATTCAAGAACACGGGAAAGTGGTCACGTCTGTTCCATCGAAACTTTCAACGTGGGGGTGTTTCCTAATGCGTGTTGTATGCCAACATTTGTCAGGAAGCAAAATGGCTTTTTTGCACTGCATCAAATATTAAAAATGCGAAATAAGTCGCGTTGAAAAATGCTTACAGAGTGCCCCTCGTGAGATAACGCGTAACATCCCTCCAATAATCTGACGTAATCTAGACGCTTTGCACATCTGAGCACCTCTGAATCGAGCATATAATCCACGTTGAAATAAAACGTGTCCTGCTAACCGCCAGACGGTTTAAATCTTATTATTATATTATAGACAACAAGAACTCAATCATTTATATTTTGGATTAAATTTAATGCGTAAACAAATAAAATTGTTAGTTTTAATTTTACTAATAGAAATCTACCGATATTAAATTTTTAGCAATTATATAAACATCGCGATCAGAGAATAAATATAATTTCATTGAGTAATGAATCGGGTCAACATCAGTAAAGGAATTAATAGTTCGCATCACGTTGGGAAAAATCATTTACTTAACAAAATTGAATAGCTATTTCCCGGAAATATTTCATTTAAATACGCCTTTATATTAAAATATAATTAAATGTATCATATATCGATTTTATTTCTGACAGATACTTTCGGACATTTAGATATGCTGTTAATAGTTTCCATTAATACTAATTTTAGCTATTTAAGAAGATTTTTAAAAAAAAGCAAAAGTAATTGTTTTCATGATATCTTAATCATATTAGTTTAATATGTCTATATCTTGTAGCTAATGTATAGATAAAAAAAGTATATCTATCAAAATATAAACATTTCAAAAGATTACTTTTTCTTGGAAGTATATATAAATTTAATTATGATGATAGAATGACTTTCACCGTCAAACACAGCTCCCTTTGGTGTAATAATAAAAAAATATCCACCCCCGCCCCTAAATTGTATCATCAAATTAAAAACTCAAACTTTTCTCTTAGTGCGTAATGGAGAGCTGCGCGCAAATAAATACGTCTGTATACACAGCCGTAATATAAAGTAAAAAGAGGCATTTTTCCTGTTCATTAAATTTTTCTTTTCCACCCCAGTGCTAATTTTCTCGGAATTCACGCCCTCCCCGCGGGGGGTCGTATGACTCGGCTTTTATGCCCAGAAACGAAGAAAAATCTCAATCGACGAGATTTTTATCTCGAGAATTAAATAACTAAACCGTGGTGGCCAAAGACTTCCGAGAGGAGGAGAGAGGGGTGTAATCATCGCGAGGTGGCCAATGCAGGCAAGAGCTACCCTCTTTTCGGACCGAAATTAAGAAGCACCCCCGGAATACTTTGATTAGACCATCAATCAAAAATATCGATATAAATGTATGTATAGAGAAAGACCTCTCCATTTATATTTAAGTCTCATTGCATATTTAAATGAAAGGTATAAGCAATTTAAAAGGCAACGAGAAACTATCATATTTAATTCAACTATAAATCAATAATATAGGATTAGGTAAGAAACAATATCATTTTTCTACAGATTATATTTTCACGAATACTAAATTAAATGAAAATAAAAAAAATATATTAACTTTATATATAGTTAAAGATTAGCAAAAATTTTTTTTTATATATTTAAGGTCTTCATTTATAATCACATTTCTGTAACATATTTTAATAAAGTCGAATACATATTAAATATGAAACTTTTAAATTTTAGTTATTGATATTTAAAGAAAAAAATGACTACAAAAAACTTAAAATTAACATTTCGATATAATGAGCATTTCACGGTTTAAAATATTATTTAGCTAAAATTTAACTTTTCAATTTTTGAAACAATCAACATTTTTATTCAATCAGCAAAAAGATATTATAAATAATGAAATTTTACCACCATTATTTTTTTATGGTATTAATAATGATCATGTCTAAATTATCATTTAATATTTTATTAAATATTCAGTTAAAGATTACTACAAAGATAAAAAGCAGTGGATTTAAAATTCATCATTAGGCTATTTTTTTTAGATCATCGATATTTGTATTTAAAAATACTTTTAATTACATTTCTGCAATATATTTGGATCAAGTCTAATATATTGAGTTTTATATTATTTGATAATAATTTTTCGGTTAAGTATAACATTATTTAGTTATTTAATTATAAAAAATATTAAAATATGATTCAGACATTCATCAATACCATAAAAAATTACATTGTTAAAATTGTAATGTTTACAATACGTTTTACCAATTGAATGTGAATGTTTTTTGTTAAAGAATACATAGCTATAATTAACTCAACGTTATGCTAAAGTTTTTAGAATCAATGTAATTAGGTTTTATATTAAATTTTTTTATAGTATTGCTATTCATGTCTGGATCATATTTCAATATTTTTTTAATAGACTTATATTTATCCTACAAAATATGCAATATATTAAAAACTTAATCTCTTACTATGATTTAACTTCATCTACGTAGCTTAGAACTTGTTTATGAACTGTATATACTAAAAATGCATTTATCATAAGAATACGACATATATTGTCATATTATCATTTCACATTGACTAAAGCAAATAATTATATCAGTTAATATTCCTGTTTAAATAACACGAAGTGTAAAAATATTTTTATATATAAAAACTAATATATAGAGCCTTAATATCCAAACCCTGTATAATATATTCCGTATTGATTTTTCATATCAGAAGCGATTGAAACATACATAAAGCAAGGCGTAGCATCTAATATTGTTAAATCAACAGATGAAGAAGCAGGAGCATTAAACAAACGGGAGTGGTCTTTAATCCAATTACACAAAGTAATATCAAGCATCCAGGAGAGAGAAAGAGAGAGAGAGAGATAGAGAGAGAGAGAGACTTGCCTTCATGGCCCGAAAGCCACCCAGCAAACGCCCATTTTTCCACCCTGCCTGAGTCCGGGCCTGCCTTCCGTATCAATTTCAGAGCAACATTAGTCATTGTCTGCGAAATGCCTATTTCATTTCTTTCGCTCATTTCTCTCTCCGCACCAAGACAAATTATAATGGCAATAGAGCGTGTTGTCGGGAGTCAATAACTCGTAATAAATTTTCAATTTTCCCTTTTTGATTGTATCCCATCGGGTGTTGAGAAATATGTATGTGTGTTCATTTCTTTTGTCTAACACAAATAAACGCGTGCAGGGTCTGGTAATTCAATGAGGCCAGGAAATATCGGGGCCCCTTCTGTAATACGGAACGATAGTCCCGCGGGAATTCTACATAAAGAACTGCTATTTTGTTTTCCGATATTAGATGCCTCATTTTGTATTGACGCATTTTACACAACAATTGTATTTCATTTTAATATATATTATTCATTAAAAAGGCTTTTAGTTGCTAATCAAAAAATAACTAAAAGATCAGAAGTAAACGACTGTCCTGCTTTTAAAAACATATATATTAAGACCAAGTTAAATGTTTTTATTGAGATTTAATGAACAAAAAGCACTAAAGAAGAATAGAAAAATATTATTTGTTATTATTATTAAATTTAATACATATTTGAAGCAAATAAATAAATTTTATATACACCGGTAGCAATGATGGTCGACCAAGTAAAAAAAGTAGGCATATAATACTCAGCTTACATAATAAAACGTTTTAGGTTCGTGTTTCCCCTCGTATACAATCGGCGTAACATAAAAAGCGCAATTTGACAAGGAAAATTACCCTAAACTGTTGGGGGACAACTCGCTGCGATACAATTTTTCTCCATTTCCGACCGTGTCGGGGAAAATGTCGGATTTTCGCCCTGTCTTTATTATTTTGTTAACGCTATTATTCGTAGAATTGCGGATTGATTGAATTAATGATTTTATGTACAAGCTTTTAATATAATATTATATTAGATATTTTATTTTATTAAAAAACTAAATTATAAAATATGTTTATTATTTAAGTAATAAATAATTCAAATTCTACAGATTTATTTCAAGTATGTTATTCTTCAAATAAAATCTTTAAATCCTATCGTTTTAATCCAGCATTTACATAATTTTTATTGCATAATAATTTTTTTTAATTTTATAAACATTTAAGTCAATTTATAATGCATGAAGTTAGTCGCGATTAAGACAATAAATATATGATTAATTGTTTTAAACTTGGCTAAATGTGTTCACTAATAATATTTTTTATTCATAGATGTCTACATATATGTAAAAATATTTTTTAAATTTAATTTTACTTTGATAGTTTAATAAATCTGAAGATGACATATTGTTTCTAATGTCCTATCTTTTATTGCTAAAACTAAATATATTTAAGAAAATTGAAGAAATTGATGAATAGTATGACTTATCTCAGTATGTTTCAATTCAGTAATTTTTCAGATGCTAATGACGATAAATAACCATACTTGTGTTTTAGTTTAGAACTTTCACAATAAAGAAAAATAATATTAAATATCAATGATTGTGCTATTTATTAATTTATTATAATTATTTAGTCCCAACATGACAGGTGTTACAATGCGTTACAATGGGATAAACACAATCAAAAACTACTAAGTAGTGAGACAACTGACTGAAATTACAATCTGCAAATCAGTGACATATATTTAAATAATCATAAACTATTATAATAGCTTAAAATCAAACAATGTTACTATACAAGACCTAACTCAATTTTATCACAAATATTTATCACGAAATACATCTGTGAGATCGGACAAATCTAGGAAAACCTAATTTGTAATGATTGATTGTAATTATTTAAATATTCTCAAGGGTTCATATGGTCTTAAATGTATTATTATTATTTTATGTTTTTTATTATTCTTCCGCTGTAACCTTTCAGGCATACGCTTAATGCGTTAGATTAGAGTAAATCTGTATAAACTGAATTAGTTAATCAGAAATAATATAGATTTGCAAGTAAATATTATCAGTTTGAAAGTCTAGAAATTGGTGATTCCTATATAATTAATTATAAATTATTATATGTATTATAGTTTATAAATATTAAATGTCACTTTACATCTCGGGCAGTTTTTTAATAAGAGCTCATTTTTATAAATAAAAATTTGAGTCTTCTGCCGTGGCTCGAACCCGCGGCCTCTGTGTTACTAGTCTGAGACTTTACGGACTACGCTATTCAGACTTATTCATTTTTTTGATTTGTTATTTTATTGAACCGGATACTTTTGAACCTACCGGTAGTTCTCGCAAAGGTATCGCCTATGTAGCAAAGATAGTGTAGCGGTTAATGCGAGTTGTAGCGCATTTAACGAGCAAGTGGTACGCGTGCGTTAGCGTCGGGCCGTAATGGGGTAAGTTAGCATAGAAGCCGTTCATTTTATCGACGCAAATAGTCATTTGGTCGTGAAATCAGCAGCCACCGCCAGTAATGAGTGTGAACCTATTGCGCTGGCATAAATTCGAGCGCAAGCAGATAATTGTGCGGTTCGCCCACGGAACGCTAGAGATAAACGCGGGCGGCTGCGGTGGGCGGCGCATCTGCCCCTGGGGTGGTCCGACAGGGAGGTACTAGGTATGGTATAGTAACGAATCTGTTGCTGCCGCTTATGCTGCGTCGAATAAAATATATTAATCATAAATAAAGTATGTGACACAGCCTAAAAAAGCCGTATCCTAGTTCAAAAAATATAAGCCAACGTATAAAATTAAAAAAAGAAATCTGCTCTTGAAATAATCAGAGACATACGGACAGAATATGTGCTTAGGTTTCTGAATAAATGACATATTTTTAGTTTTATATATTAGATTTGATATTAAAAATTTAAAATAAAAAAATATGTATCGTAAAAATAGACTGAGAAACTTTAAATCAATTAGCATATTCAATGACTAGAAAAAACATTTATAGCAATCTTTTACCTCATAAGGTATTATTTACGTTTAAATGGAATCATTAAATATAACTGATTACCCTAAATATTGCAGAGAGCTTATTGTAATACACACTTAAGGAAAATTAGCATATATATTTACAATATATTTTTTATTGTATACTCATCAGCATTGTTCATATCTCAATTAGGTTTTGTTCTTTGGATTATAATATTTATATTTACTATGTGAAAAATAAAAATTATTATGTTTAATAATTAGAATATGTTTGCCATATTTTACTGCAAATAAGAATATTAAATAAATACGTGTTGTTTCGTGGGCGTTCATATCGACAAATCGAGAATTCCACTTGTTGCTGACAAAAGGCAGACCTCTCCCTCGCATAGAGCTTCCATTCAGTGCTCTATATAGGATTGAGTCACAACCCTCCTTATCCACAAGTACCTTATGGCTGTTCAAGGTGCGTGACTTCTATGTATATCATTTGCCCGACAAACGGATGTAATGATAATTGAAGGGAAAGGCATTTCAAAGCATCCAAATGGCATAATACACATTCAATTATCAAAACAAGGCAATTGATGATCTTTGGATATCGGATATGTATACACTAATATATATGGCAAATATTCATAGCCTCTCAAATGGACGCACACACGGGAAATGCTCATGCAACTGGACTGAATCTGTATACCATGAGCCGAGGGGGTGGCTTTCGCGTATGCCTAGTGAACTAACGCAACATCGGATTACGTCCACCCCCGTTCTGGGGGTTGGGGGTCGGACACTGATCAAAGCCGGCAAATCGCTAGGGCTTGACATTGAAATGCTTCTGCTTCTACTTAACCGACCGGAATTTATCACGAACGTGGTATTTGGGGCGCGAAACTTATCGACCTATAAGCAAGAAACGGACCGGTTGACCATCGTTAAATATACCTACTATGTGCGTTTAATCCCTAAAGGTGCCGAATCAAAGTTCGATTCGGCCCAAAGATTAATTCATTAAACGGGTCCGTGACTCTAATTTGGAATTGTCTACATTAGCCAGACCGGAAAATCGAATGCTACACATATCCGCGGAACAATGCCAGATAAACGACGGTTAATCCCTACAATCGTAAAGGGTCGGGAGCGTGCCGAAAAATATACGTGTTTAAAATAAAAGGATATGGATATATGGCATTTCGGGTAGATAAGCGAACGGCAGCGGCGAAGAACAAAAAACTTAAACCACTCGAAACCAACATCAAAGGGGCGAAACGATCCTAATGTGTTTTGTGAAGAATTTTAAAATAAAACACTCCAACTGAAACATATCAAATAGATATGCGCTAGAGTGTTGAAATTCGCATTTCATGCTAGAATAATTGCAGAAGCGTCATTTAGACTAGTTTTTTAACACAATTGTAGCAGAAGGAATGACTAGGGTTAATAACACCCAAAAGCTCTATCTAATGCACCCCTCGTCCACTTGAAGATGTACAGATGTGGCTGTCCTAAATATGAAAATCGATTGTATGTACCCATGTAACCCCAATCCATTATTATTCCATTGAAAAAGATACTTTTTTAGGGAGCATAAAAATACTAATATTCTATATTTTTTCAAAAGACAATACATACGTATTTACTACGCCTTTGCATTTTGATTAAATACATATATTTTACATGCGTAATAAATATAGAAATATTTTGATTTTATTTTTTTACGATGCCAATTGGACAATAGATCCATATAATTATATGGTGTCGTCAGAGCAAAATCACACTTTTAAGTGCATTACCAAAAATTGTATGTTTACAAACAGGATATCGAATTTTGTGGAAGCATCGGCGCGAAAAGTGGCAATTTGGTGCCTTTATATACATATATTGCGTTCGCATTAAGAGGTCCATTGTGAGGACCTCTGCTGATGCATTGTCATTCGGTTTGTCGCCCAAAAGCTCTCCAAAGCACAATGGTGACGTGCTGGGTAAGAAATGTTTTGTCAAAACTACACGCAATCTGCCAGCGAGTACAATGGACACTCGCGAATCGAGACACCGCGGCGGGTATGACGCTCACTCAGGGGTTTTCAACCATGAATGTTTACAATCGTAGTAAATATTTTAAAGATTGAAAAAAGCTAGCAAAAAAACTGTGATACCTATGAGTCGGGTTTATTTATGTGTATGTATAGTGGACTATAGTATATATTTATTGATATTTCATGGCATCATTAAAGTTACCAAAATAAGGTTTAGTGTAATAACAAGAATGTAAATTCATTATTTTTTTACTAAAAATACAATAACACATAAATGTTAAAAAACATATGTTTTGCCTACTTGATATTTAATGGATAAGTGTCAAAAAAATCGATTAAATGTTGACTAAAAGTATTACAAATTATTAACTTATTCATTATTGTTTTTTTTCTAAAAAATCTACTTGTATGTAAACAGTTATTTTAATTATTTCTTTGATAAAAAAAACACTATATGATACATTAAACCACGCATAGATAAGTTTACGAATTTTTCCGCATAGATTGGAATTTATAGTATACTATACAAAAAGCAGAATTTATTATAATTGTTTTGGGTATATGTTCTAAAACATCAATATTATTTTTAAATTTATTGTATTTTATATTTGGATTTATTTTTTAAACTTATAGTAACAACAGTACTAATATCTGATTATAAACATAGCGGAAAAATAATCTATAAATGAAAATAATTTACTATATTTTTAAATGTTTTTTTATATAATAAAGAATAAATATTCTTAGTAGAATATTCTTATGAAGCGGCATTAAATATAATTATTTATTGTCTACAAAATAAAATATGTAGTACAGGTTTTGTATTATCATATTATTGAAAAAAAAATATTTTATATAATTAGTTTTAATTTTTAAAACAAATAGAAAAAATAGTCCTATAAGTGTTTTATTACAACTCATTTATAAATTGCTTTTTAAAATTTTATATTGAAATTTACTGTTTGACAATTAAATTATGTACTAGAGTCAATTTATTTTCAACACGTGATCATAATCGCTACTTTTATTTGTCCTATAATTGGTTGGTCGCTCTGAGGGTCCGTACAAATATATGTAAGTACCCAGAGCGGTACTAGTCCTTTTTTCTTGAGAAACTATTACTATTGCTGTAGGAATAAATATGAATTTTAATCGTACTCGTTTTAAAATTACATAAAAGTGGTACAAATTTACTGAAAATGCAATCATTACAAATAATTTAAATTAAAAACTATTTTTTGGATACTAAATATAACTGCCAAAATAGTATTGCATTTTATAAAAAAATTTACTATTAAAAATGCAACTAAATGATTATGTTGAATTTTTCTAGACAGTATGTTAATTATACATATATAAACCTAATATATTTAAATCGAAAAAAATCAATTTAAAGAATATTATTTTATTCGTTATATACGAAACTATATTTTATCTATAATTATAATAAATGAAAATTAAAATCATGTCTATATATATATTACTACTGAACATATTTCTTAATACATATATCATATATTAATAAATTAATTAAACTTGATATAGAAAATCCGTCCAAGCTCCCATAATGAAAATTACAGTGAAAAAAAAACTAATAACTGTTATCTCAAATCTCATATCCCGTAAAATATATCTGTTCGTCGATTAACATTAAAAAAAACTATTCAAAATATTAGCCATATGTTTATCCGAGAGCTTTTCACATACTCCACAGGCAGGGGAGAAAATTAAAACGTCATCGTCGATTGTTCGGGCGTGTGAGAAAAAAATGAAATAAAAAGCGCGATGAATATTTTGCATCATAGACAATTACAGCTGAATTTCACAACGGCCCCCTGCCCTAGCAAATATTCAGTGAGAGCTTTGATTCAGCTGCGGAGCTTTGTAAGCTCTGGCACAGCGGGGGACGCGGAAGCTCATGTCAAATGCCTACAACGGATCGTTCGGCCGTAAAATCCTTCTGCAACCGTTGTTGTTGCCTTTGAAATTCACCCAAAAAAGCTACTGTTACGTTCGTGTATATTTAAATTTAGCGAATCAATGATAAAAAAATATACATATATATATAATTAATAGTTTATAATTTCACAGTGGTCATCCTAATTCAATGGTAGCTACTTTGAATATATATATTTAAATAAATACTATTTGCTTAGCCGCGTAGAGATTAAACATTTGTTTATTTGTAAATTGTAACTAAATTGCGTAAATTATGACTGCCTACTTAAATCATTTTACCTAATTAATTAATTTAAATAAAACATCTGTAGCATGTGTGTATGAGCATCAAATAGATAAGCAAAGGCGTCACGTGACTTTGGCATAATTATATAATAACGACAATTAATAAATTGTATACACAAAGGACAAAAATAATGTCTGTTTTTTTATTATTATAATATCAGAATATTAGTTGTTTTTTTATATTTGTATGAAACAGGCATCATTTTTGTCTATCCTGTATTTATCCAATTACATACATATGTAGTGAAATAACACATCTATTCAAATGAAACGATAATAAAAAATGCAAATGTGTGATTCTATACAATATACATATATCATGCAGGAGTATACACAAGACACGTGGTAGTGATCTTTACTAATTAAAATTACACAAAACAAATAAAAATAACAACTCATTACACAAAAATAATATGTATGTCCATTTAGTAAAAAGGGGTGTAACCTGGATAGCGACACTTGCTTCTGCTAGTTGTTAACATATATGTTTTTGATGTGATACAATTTTGAAAGAATAAGATAATCGAATTTGTCTAAATATAATATGAACACATTATCGAATGACATATAAACACATACAGACATCTTTGGACAAGAACAAAAATAAAATAAAAACATTAAATGTAAATATAAAATAAAAATAATTCTGCACGAATGAAACACATAACTACAAGCTTTTGAAGAAAATGGTCGGATTAGCAGTGTTTAGATATCAAACATGTGTGTATCTTTTAAAATTTTGATTGATAAAAAAATATAATTAACAATAATAATTTAAATAATGTTTGAGCTGATAATCCTCCAATGTTTTTATTCAATATAAACCTGTCGCTGTGAGTAAGTGTGTATCCAGATGCAGTTTGTCAGCAAGCAGCAGTGCGACACAACAGGCTACACCCCTGGCCCGCCAAGAAGCCCGAGCTTCATGATGGCCCCGTCACGAAAGCGTCACGGATCGTTACCGACAGACACGACGGGGGGGAGGGGTGGGGAGAGAGCATACCTGTCGGGCGCTTTCATTGACAGGCACCTGAAAAAGAAAGAAATTCGAACCAATTCGCTGAATATTAAAGTTTCAGGGGGTACAACTATATGGCCCGTCTGATAGGAGACGGACCCAAAAAGAGGATTTTTTAGAATAATATTAATGAAAAAAAAACAATTTTGATACCAAAAATAAAAATCAAGGGTTACCGTGCAACTATAAATCACACAGCAAATGAACGGAACGAATTTTTTAAATAAATAAAACAATATATATATGAGACAAGTGCCCCTCCCCGCTCAATAACGATTCGCGATTTCCGTGTTACAAAATATATATAAAATAAATACTTACGGGCACGTGCTCATGGTAAAATAAATCATAATAAATTTATATTATTATTAATTAAATGCGCGAGCCGCCGCTGGACTGCTTGAAACGCATTTTAAATGCGATCGCAATCGCATGGCAACAACGATTTTAAATTTATTATTAAAATAAATCACGAATATTTCAATAAATTTACAATGCAATTCAATGCATCATTGAAAAGTGAATTAAGCTAAGTTAAATATTAATCTAAAATAAAGATGCTATATATGAAAATATATATACATATATATTTTATAATCGCACTTTATCAACACCAAATTTAAGCAACCATATGTCTATGATTCATTACTACTGGTTAATATTTTGAAATGTAAATCATTTTTAATCACCCATGAATTTTATTTATATAATATAATAAAATACAAATATTGTAGTATGATATGCCTTTTTATACACTGTATATGTTAAAAGACCCCTTTTTTATTTAGTTTACTGCCGAAATACATATGCGAACAATAAAAAGCTGTTTCATACATATATAAACACATCTAGGGGTATTTGGAGCGCCTGAAAAAAAATCAAAATTCTCTGAATTTTCGCTACAGCAATAAATTTTTGTTTACATATCTCGATATTTTGCATTTTCAATACCTCCAGAAGAGAATCCTTCCAAGCACATACGTATAGCATATTGTAGATATACTGTGTTTATTTTATGCATTGTAAAAATATACGAGGGATGGGTGGTGTGCCGTCAATTAAGATATTGCGGCGAACAATGTGACCCAAAAAAACGACGCATTCACGCTGGGGGATTCGTCGATACTCATATGAAATATTGGCAATAACACGCGCTCTCGAAAAAAGTGCATTTATCGATGACAATGTAAAAATAATGATTGTCGTAAAAAGCTAAACCATTGTTGTGTGCATGACAAAAAAGAAACATAATATATATATACGAAACATAAACAAACAATAATTCCGTGTGCGTATTATGAAAAAAATGACTGATGGCCACCGTGTCGTTTATTGTGCTGTACGGTGTGACCATAATGTATCGATTATCTTGATTTATACATGTGTGGGATGGTTGATTGCATGATAGTTTAATTGTACTTAATATGGTTACAGCACATGAACATTGTTTCGTTATATACAAATATATAATTATAGTAATGCGTATGTTAATTTAAAAACAAATATTTGTTAATAAGTTATGTTAAACAAAACCCTAAAAAATGCTCGTGTACATCTAAAAATATTAAAATCTAGCCTTGCGCATTGTAATTTGCAAACCTAATATAATAATCGTAAATTATAACTTGAATAAATGTAGTAATCTAACACATATTTAAAAAAAATACCGTTAAGAAATCACTTCATTAAAAAAATTAGGATAAAAGATAAATGACAATTTATTAATTAATAATGATATTTTAAATTACGTTTTTACAAAAGCTGTCTAAAGAATCACAAAAATATTCTATATAAGTAATTCTGAAATTTAATTTTCTCTACGAGTAAAAATCTGTATATTGTTATTAATTTTCTAACTTCTAATATCTTTATTTTACCATTGCTCTGAAAAAAATACCCATAGAAACCTATTCAAAAAATAAATATACCCATATATATTTAGTAAACACAAGTTTTGTTTAAAGTGAATTATACACATTTTTGAGTTTTGAATTATATAAATTGTTTTACTGATAATACATTTTATTTCAAATTTAAAAAATGTTCCTGAGGTTCAAAAGTAATATTTTTTTCGGTAATTAGTAAACAAAGTTACGTTTTTGCTAGTCTTTGAAAGAAAAGACTACCCAAAATGTATGGAAAAGACTTGATGAAACTTTGTTATTGAGTAACCTCAATATTTTTTTTTACTATCAGAACGGTAAATATAATTAATATATAAAATAACCGGTAGACGAGATAAAAAAAATCTATATTTCAATAGGGACATAAAAATACTAGGGAATACTCGGAACTTATTTCCTTAGGTGAAGTCGAGACAGAAACCCTAGTTGGCAATATTAGTGGGCCGCAAGTTAAGAGCCTTTTTAAAACATATATTGAGATTTGATAAACTAAAAAATCTGTTTTTAAAATGTTTTTTCAAAAAAAACATTTTTTTGGATAGCTTAGTTTAAAGCACTGAAACCAAAGTTACGTAGCGCAATATTTTTTTAGGTTTTCTTAAGATATGAAATTTTCTTTTTAAATACACGGCTGCATATTTTAATAAACTTTAAATTCACAAAAAAATAATTGCATTAAAAAGATTTTTTTAAATATAATGTGCGCTTGTACTTATAGTCTAGTTACCTATTTCTAAACCTAATAAATTGTTATGGTTTAAAACATTTATATTTTCTAAATGTGCCATCGTGCAAATTTAACTGTATTTTTTATATAAAGCATCAACAAAAACTTTAGATTAGAAAAATATTTTTTTTTAAAAACACTACAAATAGAAAAACGGCACATATTTAAAAAAAATCTATAATTATAACTTAATTTATACGCGTAAAGATAAAAAGAATTTTTTTTTACTCTTTTTTTATATACAGTAATCTACCTAATTCTTGTGGCTTGTGCCGAATAAAATATTTTAATCAATTTGCATTTAATTTAATTCAATAATAACACATTATATATATTAAAAACAATCATCTTATCTAATAAAAAAATAATTAAAAAATAAAATATGCACAATCATGTTTGCTAACAGGAAATAAAGCGTTGATAGACACCGAATAAGTCAATCAAATGTGTAATTACGTTATAGATCTCATTTCTCAGAATAGTTACGCAATAAATAATTATTCTTTGTAAGCATACACACTACATATATAAATAATATAATACCTATATCTACCTGTGTGTATAATGATAAAATATGTTGTGGAGAAAGACGACTCACAGTTATCATTTATCATTTGAGCAGGCGCCGCCCAGTTTGTTAACCGAACTTTTTTTAATTCTATCTCTTTGCATTTAGAACTGAATCGATGTATATTTTTAAAAATATAGTATGCATATTGTATCGCATTAGGAGCAAACTTTGTGTGTGATTTATGCGAACAATTAATTTTAATACCGGTTCTTTTTTTCAGTCCTCACCTCCGCACGTCGGAAGTCGGGTCCGTAATCAGAGATCGAAAAGGGAATGAATGATAAACCCGAAGAATACTGACTGACCGAAGGGCTCGGGCCCTTTGTTGTTTGGGTCAGATTGTGCGGCAAAACTATACGATACGATACAAGTTAAGTAGCCGGCGAAGAAACTTGTTCCTGTGATAATTTATCATTTCGCTCGGATATATGCCGAAAAAAGAATGCTTCAAAATGGAATATTGTATACGTTTGTTTGGTTGTTCGAGAGTGGCTATTTAGTTAATTGTATTCTTCAGGGGATTTAAAATATTTTTTAAGCACGAATAAAATAGATTCTTTAATATTAAACAATTGTAAAGTGATCGATTCTAATTTATCATACAGTTTATTTTATCATATGGAAGTAAGTTCGTAATAAATAAAAATATATTCAATACTTTAATGGTAGAATTCGATTTTGCTACTACATCTAAGCATAGTTTGACAAAAAGATTAGGAAAAGATAATAATATTTAGCTATGTATAGTATGAGTAATGATTAATATATACAAATTATGTCAAACGTATGTTAGAGCTAACTCCAATAATACAAAATTTAATTTTGAAGAACACAGATTGACTTTATCATAGAGCTACTTTTCAATGCAACAAAAAAATGGTGATCTTTTAATTTACTAAAATATAAATGTGTTTTCCCGATGCATTATATATTGTTTTATTATCATGAATATATTAAGTCACGAATCATAATCACGAAAACGATCACTTTTGAAGTTTATAAAATCTGAGATGGTGTAACTTTAATTAAAATTTAAACATTTTAATTAAAGGAGTAATGATCAAGGTTATGTTAAATTATTTTTTTCAGATTTTTAGATTCAACTATGACTAAGAAAAATCAAGGTTAGGATTAGTAAATGTTTTCAGTAAGTTAAAAATTGTGTTAAGATTGCATGATTATAAATGTATATTTAATAACATTTAAATACAAACTAATGATAAGATATCCAATTAGATTTATAGTAATTTTTAAATTATATATATATAACAATTAGACAGTGTCCAGTCAAATATTGGACACACCTGAAGCGCCTCGCTCTGTTAATGAATGAAATTTACCTGTCCCTATCCGGAATCGTATAATTTAAATTTGAAAAGGGCGAAATTGGTTTTTTCAACTGTGAGAGGCACCCTACCGAGAGAAACAAATAACTTTTAGGCGTCCTTCCGAATACATACTAGATATGTATATTAAAAGATCTGAACGGCCAGACAGAGGAGAAGAGGAGGTTAGATCAAGGTAGACGGGAAGTCGACAATCGCCGATGATGATGGACCCATTGCCCTAGTGGCAGACCCCAACGCCGGACATGCTGACACACAAATTACCACCGTCTGACTTGCCAATTCATGCCGTCACATTCGCATATTATTATCCATACGCCATGAGCACGACGGTTTTACACCTATTGCATTGCAACTGAGCAGGTGTGATCGTGTCGATCGATCTTGATCTAGATTTATGGTACAAAACGTTACATATATTGTGTGAGATCGTTTAAGTTTGAAAAAAATACAAAGATCTTCAAAATCTTGGGAGAAAAAGAGGGTATCGCAATACATATTTAATGAAATAAATATTAAATATTGCTCGAATAGATCTGCATTAGCATAATATTAAAGATCAACAGCGAATCAATTTCAGCTCTATAACTAACCCTGACAGAATATCTTCATGTTTAGGTACTATTAATATTTGATAATGAAAACCTTAACGAAATTATATATAAAAAATATGCAAAATTGTATTAGTATTATATTAAAAAATAGTTGCAGTTTATGACCTTCAAACTTTTTATCTAATAATTATCTTTTTGATTCAAAATAAGCACAATTATTACAACATATGTTTGATACTTAAATACAATAATAATCTATTGATGAGTATGGTGAATAAGACAATTTTTCAGAGCATTACTCATTCAACAATCATGAGATTTTCGGTCACATCTAGAGATCATATTAAGCAATATATCGAGTACTAGTTATAAAAAGCTTAAATTAAAAACTTCCCTGAACAAATTACTAGATAAAAATAAGAAAATTTTGAGTGACTGAAATAATGAAAATAATTATATTGAGAGATGAAGAGAATAATCAGAATTTAGCAATCCATAACATCGTCTCAAACTATCAGGGTGTTTCCTAAATAATCTATCAATCTAAAGAATATAGACAGTTAATTTTATACAAAGCAGTAGTCATCTTATTAGTTATCAAAAGTCTGCAAAACGTCAGAAATGCGCCACCAGTCTTTCTACCCCCTAAATTCGCAACGAGAATAAACACGATGAAAATTTCATGAGCCCTCTCATCAACTTGACTAATGACGTTTAATAGTTCATATTTTTGGTGAATTAATTTGCGAGTTACAAGATTTCTGAATCCGTGGGCCCCGCGGGTGTGGGGGCTCCGTAAGGGCGCTCTCCCTCTATCGCCCCAACCCCTACGGGGGCGAGAGAAACTGGCAAGGGGATTACCGACGAAAACACAGAGTGTAACTTGATATTATAACATTTCTACAGTCGTTGTTACTTAAGACTTTGGTCTGCAACTTTGATTCGCGGTGAGATACTGCATGAATAATTTTCAATAAATAAAAATCAATCATACATAAAATATTCAATCTGACAGCATGTGTTATGCCAAAAAAATTAAACATGCAATGGATATGTTATACATCATACGTACCGATTTCTAATTAAGTTTTTAACAAATTGAGGTCAATTATTACATTACATCTTAAACGTGATACTCAGAGTAATTGCAATTAATATTCGGTCCAGTCAAAAAAATAGCTCTGTATTGACACTGTTGTTTAAGAAACACGAAATATAAGTAGGTCTTGGGTTGCTTGTTATAAGCATGTTAATTAGACCAGCCCGAATCAAATATTCCCGCTGTCTTGCCCCCATCAGGGCCGTATTCCGCTTAAATGGGGAAGAGTAACTCCCGCCATCGTTCTTCAACCCTTAACACCCTACAGAAACCCTCTAAAACAAAAATATCATAACACCCTTAACGCAAATACGTAAACAAAATCCTAATTACGGAGGAGATTTCTGCGAATTTAAAAAATTAACTCACTCTTATCGAGATATGACTGCATTAAATAAATTTAACTAAATTTATTTAAATCACTAAAAAAATAAATATTGAACGTGTTAAATAATAAGTAGCGCATTAAAATGATGTGTAATATGAAAATCTCAACAATCGCAGATATTTTATAAGCCAAGAAAATTTATAAAAATAATACATAATAAAATAAAGTTTATTTGGGTATATTTTATGTATATAGAATATGGACTATTAAGTTAAAAACCTAAAAATAATTAAATTTTAGCCTCACCATTTATTTTCACTCGTCGTAAATATTAATATAGAAATAACACTAAAATAAAATAAAAAAACAAACGATGGTATTATATTTATATTAAAAATAATTGTATTTCAAAACAAGTTTTACGCTTTTTCAAAATTAATTTATATATATATGTATATGTATATACATATATACAAAACAAATAAAAAAATTAATATTATTAATTACAGAGATACCACCATTTTGTTACCAAATTTTAGCCGTGTCAATAGAAATTACTTTACATAATATGTTTAACACTTTGTCTAAGTAAGTGTATTTTTATTATTATTATTAGATCGACAGTAAATTGAGATTTTTAAATTTAAATCAATAAATATATAAGCAAATAATTCTTGAGTTGAATCAAGAGGTCCTTAGTCGTAAAGTATCATCAGAAATGTTACGTATGTGTTGGAGGCATGCAACATTCAGGAGCAATCACAAGTGCGAATTTGTTACTCGTTATAAATTCGAGTCACAGTAACAGTTTGTGCCCGGTTTATTTATTTACCCCCCCAGTCAAATTGAGTTGTGAATATTTGATTGTGGCTAACCGTCTTCCGCTCGGTTCGAGCCGGTTCGTCAAGTTGGCAGTCTTGGGACTGCGAAAAGACGGGGGCAAACGTGTGATTAATTCATCGATTGCGGATCTGTGATAATTACGGGGCGCAAGTGCCACAATTTGTAACCGCCTGAATAAAACACAGCCAGTATTTACATTTTATAAAAAAAATAAGTAGCAATAACGAGTTTTAATATTTCATTTGAATTGACTACACATAACTAATTTATTCATGTAATAAAAATGATTATGTCTAGGACTGTAATTTATTAGTCAGCCGGGTTTTTATCACCCCCGATGAAATTCATTAGGGAATCGCCTTCACGTCTAACCCTTGCACCTTCTCTTATTACACAGCTTTAATTCAAGTTATTATGCCACGACAAAGAATTATTGTTTCGGTATCATTAAAGCCTTCTTTTAAAATAATCCCCAGCTAAGGATTAGGTACGAGAAAAATAAAATCTACGTAATGCCCCCTCATTCCAGACAGTTTGCCTAAGCCAAATATACGAATTAATTATATTTATTTTTTATCATAATGCTGTACAGCCGCTTCTTATTATTTAATCTACCAATTTATAATTGTCTATTTTTTTTAAACACAAAGTCTTCGATAAAAATATTTAAAATTGTACAATTTACTTTTAGGTTGCTATGAAAATTATTAGTTATTGAGTTGACAGCAGTTTGGTTTGCCAGGATTCACGATATTTTTTTAGTGTAAGCTTGGTTTTGTAAAATGATTCGGGGCTCTATTTTTATTTATCATTGTGGCGAACGCTTTCTGTACTCGATTTTTATCGTATTGCATGTCACAGACTACATATCTGTCATTTCTTTAGCTTTCTTTTTTATTTGCCATTTTATTCAAGCTCTCAAATTATTTTAAAGGCAAATAATTCAACTAACTCATTCAGTTTCTCATTATTAACTAAAGAAGAATGCCTAGGACTTTCGTCTTTAAGGTTTTCATCTCCAGCACAATGTTTTTGAACCACCATTGCACCATACATTTCCTAACAATATTCACACTAAAAGCGTTGTTCGGTTTATAAGCAAATTATTTTTGAACTCGTCAAAAAAAACATCTCTATAGCCTATTTCAAGGTAATATTACTAATAAAACAAGATAGATATTATTAATTAATTTATTAAGACATCCAATTAATGTTGATTCCTACTGAGAAAAACCGTACACCTGTTCCGCCGAATTTATTTCTTTTCAAAGGGTATTTTTTTGTATGCTTTGCGCTTTTAATACATATTATATAGCACAATAATTCCGTCATTTGCATACTAAACTAAAACGGCCGTAATTTTACAATGGTCATTCAAAGATCACCAACCGACACACATAAGCCCCGGGGCGTACAAGATTATTTTTTTCTGTGTGCAATTAACCCGTTTGTTTGTAGCTCATATGCGGCCCTACAGCGGTCCGTTTACGTTTATAATATATACACACACATGTGATTATTATTGTTTTACGACATGTTTGCTTTTGAACAAACACGATTACCGGACTCGCAACAAAACAGTTCCTAAAAAATGATCGTTTTATTGTTGGTGAGGATTCGTTGGAAACGTCGGTGGGCTCCAAAAGCGCTTGTTTTAAAAATAAACATGTTATGCAAAATCTTTTCGCTTTCAGATAATATAAGTTAAATTATTATGAGAGCTGCTATTTCTAATTGATTTTCAAACCGAAATTTTAACTGATTCGGTAAACGTTCTAAATTGCGCAGTTAGAACAATTTGAAAAGTTTCCCCCGTGTACCCATTTCGTAGGAAGGCAAATGTTTGCAGACAAGAAATCAAACTGAATCGCTCGAGTGCACTTTAAAATATTTGCATTGAACTTCGTCGACTCACGAACGCGGCCTCACGCCATCGATAGTACTACACAAAGGGTGGTCCAAAAGTACGTGTTTGCGGCACACGGGCGCGTTTTGTATATCATATATATAAAACGCACATAAACGGTTGTAATTACATATTTCATAATAAACACGTAAATTAAAGTTGATGCGACTATAATTGCTTACGCAAAATATGAGCGACGTGCTTACAAATTGATTTTTGTCATTTACATTTCCGCTTAATTAAAATCTGGTGGAAGTGTGAAACTGGATTTATTTAAAGAGCAATAATACAAAATGTATTATTGCTCTTAAAGCTATAATATATAAATGTATGTTACATATCTATTCCGGCTGTGATGAGTGATGCGATTGGCAAGCTTGTTGAGAAGCTGTATGGCTTGCGCAAGAGGAGCGTTCTCAAGCGCTGACGTCTGGCCGCAGCGGGACGCGATCGCGACTCTCTGGGACACTCAAATTCACAGCCGAAAGTCGCAACGAGCAACTTTAAAAAGTGCTTTATTGAGTATAAATTACGCTGAAAATGCAATGAATTGTATCTGAACACTCTTAGCAAAGAGGCACTAGAATAAAAATACGTTCATAATCAATAGATATTTTTTTTTAAAATCAATACCGTAAAAGATCATCACTTAATTTAAGTATATAAGTATATCCACAAATTAAGTATTCTTTCAAGACAATGATTTTTATTTTTTAACTTTGTTACAAAAACAATGAGTCAAGTTTCCATTAAAAAAATAATGATTAAATATATGTTTATTATACCTATTGGCATTATAAAACGTTATAAATTATTTTTTATTACAATATATTTCCAATGTCCACAATGACTTTCATAATGAAACACTATTGTATATAAGATATTGTATTTTATAGTTTGCATACACACAAAGGCAATCAGATTGATTGGCATCGGTGGCGTAATATCGGCACGTTTTGTTAGCAATATATTCCCGGGGGAACGACTGGAAGCACGCGAACGAACTGACAGACAGACTGACATGTCGAGGAAACGGTCAGATATTTGCATAGATATGTTCCGCCTTGTCCGCGAACTTTACTAACATACACACATGTGTAGGAAAAAATACACACGCATCGATGCACAAACACACGAGCGCGTGAACGGACGTTTTGCGCGCATGCAATTCGGGACGCCCGCGGGCATCGTAGTTTACCTGCTTTCGATTAGTACCTGGACTCTTTCGTATATACCAGGCGATTGATGCGTGAATCTTAAACGGATTTTTTGGATATTATGAAAAAAAGTGAGAGTAAAATCAATAATAATTGCGCAACAAGCGTAAGAACGAAAACATTTTTCATACCCAAACTGTTATACAAATATTCTGATGAGAACGACTAGATCACCGATGTTTTTTATTTGTAGTCAGATAATTAAAAAAATGAATTTTAATGATCAAGCAAGAGGACAATGGAAGTTTTTTTATTTTTAAGTAATGCAATTTCTTTTATTTTTGGCTTCCAACGCGCGCAGCATTTCTATAACATGTCATTTAGTTCAATTTTTAACTGTTTTATTGCTGAATGGCTTTCCACTTATTATTTTTTACCATAAATGCTATTTCTTCTTACTATCATGTCTGTTCATTATATAATTGACATAAAAAGAACCAGTTTGAGATGTATTTTGCAGCGCCTTTTTCTTTAGCACAAAATTAACAGCGTGTTTAAGAATTGACACTACCATTTTTAATATGTAAACTCAGCCAGATCAGATAGACCCTAATATTGGCAACCGATGTACAATAGCTTTATTATATATTCATTAAATATATTTTTTTAAATACACTGTAGTTTGATAGCTATACAAGAAAAATATCTAGCCTGTCATCGTTTATATAAGTATCTAAATCGTCACTAACCTCTGTACATCTCAAAGGCAGTGACAAAATTCTTCGATTTTAAAATCCAGGTTAATGCTGTCTATACCGTCTTTCGACAAAGTTTGTCATGAGCTACTTCTTCGAAAGCTAAGCAACTTCAGTTTTTCAAACGGTCTTGTTAGCTTTTTTTAGTTACTTCGCGTCAGTATTTGAGCTATGACAATCGTAGCTCCGATGAGTATTTCGCTCATCTGGAGTACCACAGGGATCCAATCTGGGTCCTCTCCTCTTTTTGTTATTTATCAATGAAATACGTGCGGCAATTAATACTTCGAAATATTTATCATATGCTGATGACCTGAAAGTGTTTTAGATTATTCGCACAAAAACGACAATCGACAAGCTTTCAGCATCGCCAAGTTTTAAAATCTCCTTGCCCGCGGAATTATCTTGCAGCTTAGGCGGAGGTGTTTAAAGCAAAAATTGATGACTTTTGAGCAATGATGGATATTTTACATGCATATCGCCAAAGTTAGCGATAAGATATCGAGAATATTTGGTGCTGTTATATGAAGCGCTTTGTTAATTTGGGTTATGTACTTAAGTGTCCTCGAATATGGCTTCATTCTTTGGAATTATAGTGAAGCTGTTGTTGGAGAAAAGCCAAAGAATTTTTTTCAAATATTTCTTTAAAATTTAGTACGGGTCGTATCCGTATTAGTATTCTAGTGCCTTTTTGCTGGGAGCGTTGTGATTAGGGATTCTGAAGTCTCGGGTTTTTTTGATTCCCGGGACTCGAGACCCAAATTTTTAAAGACCCGGGAATTCCCGGGACTCGAAACTTTGATTATTTTTCGTATAATCATGAAAAAAAATTATGTTAAAAAAATAACTTATTATTATTAACTTTAATTAACTTATTATTATTAACTTTTTTTAATTTATTATTATTAACTTATATTATTTGTGTTATAGGTACGATAAGTGAAAATTTATTAAAACAATTTAAAAACACTTTATTCGATATTTATTTAAATTTAATTTATTACAATTTTTTTAATCGAAATATTTATATCAATATAAAGTTAAAACCTTTACTTTTGTAAGGAAAAATATGTTTTTAAAAACACCAAGAAGGTTAATGATGAATCACATAGCCTGTTCCTGGATTTGTGGCAAATATTCCAGATGTAGAAAAAACTCTCTCGCTTTCTGTAGATGTTAGTTTAATTGTAAGCAATGATTTGAATAAAAGCTCTAGATTCGGAGTTCGCTTGATAGTTGAATCTAATATCTGAAACTCCTTTTTAAAGTTGAATTTTTTATTTCTAGTCGTTGAAATATTTTGGGGGTTCGTGCGACATTTGTGTTGATTTCAAATATTTTTTTTAAAAGGAAATTAACAATAATTTCGGAAGTTAATAAAGTGGCATCTCGACGACTTAGAGCTTCAACTGCCAGTTTTATAGGAATGAGTACTTCACAAATATTTTCCAATACGTGAATGTTCGATTCATTCCAAATTTGGCCGATGCCAAGATCAATTAATGATTTTCTAATGCAATTTCGTAACTTTCAAAATCTCGAGATCATGGGTAATAAGGAAGTCCACCTTGTCTTCATATCAAGACATAAATTAAGCTCGACATCAAATTCGCTCTTTACATATTTTTGTAAAATTGCACTTCGGAAAGTCTCGAGTCCCGGGTTATTAATTTTTAAATTCCCGGGACTCGAGACAGCAAAAAATCTTTGAATTCTCGGGAATAAATTCCCGGGTTGTCTCGACACAGAATCCCTAGTTGTGATACAATTCATCGTATTTATCTGATGAAGTACTTTTTAAAGTTGCTAAGTGACAGCTTCGACAAGCATTTTCAAGTGAATACTGCTTATGCACGAGTCATCCAGATTCTCTACGAGCATGTCGAGCACGAGGATGTTTTCTGCTATAGCTATGAGGAGCTAGAAAAATAATGTGAAATTGTGCGTATCTATTTTAGGTGTAAACAATATTTTTTATATTTAATTGTATATGTATTGTTTATATAATGGTCATCATGGCACATTAGGGAATACTGTGAAGTCATGACGGTCAGATTTGTAATAATATATTAAAAAATAAAGTAAATAGGTCTAGTATTAAATAGAAAAAATAAATCATAATATTAACATTGTATAAAATAATTTAATTTAAGTTACTTGATTAAATACATACTTACACAAATTAATAATATTTATAGTTATATTATTTTTTAAGTATTATTTACACCAAATGCAAGTTATAATTAAACCCTTTTCAATTATAAAACATTTAAAATTAAATTTGCCACTGCACTCTCCTGCAATAAAACGCAACATCTGGTTGTATACAACCGACACTCGTTTATTAGGCGCTCGAGGCTGCGAAGCCTTTTTTGATATTAAATACAGTTAATATTTAATTGAACGCTAATTAATGACACGTTAAATAACATATTTTCGCACCTGTACTAATAATGCATACATGTAAAGAAAATGTTGCTTATATAATTTATTATGAATGTTCAAAGTAAAATAAATTGCATTGTTTGCCAATTTTATTGAATCATATGCTAATAAGATAATAAATAATATACTGGTGAATAACAGTAATATATATAAAATGCTATTCAAAATAAAATAATTGCATACTTTTTTTTGTATTTAATATAAAATTTCAGCTTCGCTAAAGACCAACTTAAATATATGTGGCAAAATTCACATTTAAAAATACACATATAAATAATTAAATTTTATTTATATCAATGAATCATATAATAAAACATATTTTCCAGATCATCCGAATATCCTTTATAGTTTGACACAAAATATGTGTAATAAAATCACAAAATGCTTTGAATAAAATTAATTAAAAATATATATTATTACACATTGCATGTATATATAGATAATATATATCTATATGCATTTATGCATATAAAAAAATATCCAAACTTGCGCATACCATACCTACGTGTCGCTCGCGTAAAAATGCACACCATCCGCTTTTTTGGGGGCCAAGCCATCAAAGTCATAGTTACAGGTGTACACTTATGAAGCTGATAAAGGGTACAAATTTACGCGGTACTCCTATGCATGCATACCTTTTGTATTTATGTGTGCATATAAAGCGAAACGCGAATCAAAAAAGGAGCCCGTCACGCGATGGCTCAGAGTACAAAACGCGCCAAACGCTCTCATTGGGCGACACACACCGCCAACGGGAATGGACCCCCTGCGAGGTCATGCAAATCCCTTTTTACGACCCCTAGACCAATTAAACGATACGACCCCGACGCTCAGAAACAAACTCGTAAACGCCTTTTACGAGTGTGTGGCGTGGACATTCGTAAGAATCAAACGTCACACCAAGCTTTGAGGCTTTAAAGAGTCGAACTTCATAGCAGTGATGGGCAAACTTTCTAAGACTGCTTTAAAATATCGTTAGGAAACGTTACTGAGTAAAAAAATACACTCTCTTTCTCTTCAAAATCATAAAAAAACTAATTTGATTTTTCGTTTTTTTTTTAATTTAAATAATATTATTAAATACAAAATACACAAACATAAATATAGTCATCATTATACACATACACACAAACTGGTAACTTTTTCAGAACTATAGCTATAATGTAGATAAACTTTTATAAAGGGAACAAGAAAAATTTGTAGTCCATTTTTGGATAGTAGACTTTGTTTTATTAATAAATTATTTTATGGTCCTACTTATATGATTTATCTAAAATGTTTTTGCGAAAGATATCTTGTTGTTATAGTTAAAATATAATATTCTTGATATAACCAATAAGCTTTGTTCGCTTTCAATTAATTGTTAGTATTATTTGTCTGAATTCAAATCAACGTTAATATTTGTGTTTTTTTTTATAAAATTATAGTCTTATATACGATATAATCGTGGCAGCCAAATGTTGACGACGAAATAAGTGCGTTCTTTCTCGAAGCATTTCATATAGAAATCTTTCAACTTTTCTGAGTTTATTCAACAATTTTAAGCAATATATAAATATCTATAGCATCTGAAACAAGCTCGACAACGCTTTGATTTATAAATCCAGAAGTTAAAACTCTCATTAATATATTCACACTAATATAATATAAGATTCCTTATTGCTTATAATATTTTTGGTTCCATAAAAACCCCTGACCGACATCTTTGTATAATTGGATTTGAACTATAACGCGATGCGTAATTGCACGATTATCGATACAAATGTATCGATTTGAGAATTGCACGTCAGCAAAAACGAATCGACTACCAACCACCCAAGCATTCGTGTGTATAATTGGCACAAACGTAATTTCGCCTTAGTACTTTTTCGGCTTCCTGTCTCGAGTATGTGTAGATGTATCGTGACTGCAATCCATTTTCATCATTTAGATCAAACTAAATTTTCTATCTGGCTGTAACTAAATATATATTTATCCTTACTATGCAATAAATCACAATTTACAAGCACTGTGTCATTGTCATGTACATTGGCAATAAATAAAAATTGAAACACAATTTGAGTGTCATTTTTTTGTATAAGTCAGATATCACTCTTAAATTTTTTTTTTATTATCAAAACTATTTTTTATCTAATAGTTAAAAATGAGTCTATAGATTGGCCATATTGAATATATTGTTAAAAATATGATAATATAGATTCTAATATATTTTTTTACATTATACACTTTATATATCTAGAAAATATAACCAGCACGATAGATCAACGGTATAAGTCGGTGACTAATAGCTGAAAGTCTCAAAACAATGCATTAAACAGTGTTCTCAAATATTAATTTTTTTAGAAAAATCTGTGAAACATTAAAATAAATTGTTTTACAAAATAATATTGACTAACAAAACGAAAAAACTGAATCCGATATGAAACATAGTATTTTAAATTTGTAATTAGTGTTTTTTACATAATTATAATTTCAATAGAATATCGAAGATTAAGTTTTCTTAGATTTTTCTAATCTCACAGATGCTTATCGTGATAAAAAATCAAATAAAATCGAGCTAGCTAAATTCGCATATTGATAAGCTGTAAAAATCGATTATAATTAATCAAATATATGTCACTAATTAGCAGACTAATTTTATTCTCAATAATCAAATATGCACCTTTTTATGAAAAATATATTAAGCAATAATATAGTTTTGCAAGAACGGACCAATTAAATGTTTTTGTTATATTGTGCTGACCAGCACGAAATACATGTATTCAAATCCTATAGAAACCCTAGTGTTATTAATTTTATATTGTGTCTGGAAGATCGATAATAGTGACTAATATATAATTTTAATTCCAATCGATTTTTACAGATCAGGTTTTCTTACATAAGTATTCCTAATTTCACAAATGAATATTGTGATTATTAATTAAAAATAAAATAAAGCTAGGTCAAGCATAGTGATATCCATAGATTAAAAGCTGTAATATTTGCTTAAAATTATTAAAATAAATGTTACTGATTCACAGACATGTCTTTAATGGGCTTAGATTGAGTTTAACCCTTTGTAACGCATTAGACTAACGCCTTGTCGAAAAATATGTATTGTCAAATAACATGCGATGTTGAATAAAACATTAATTTTTATTTTTTACAATATATAGAAAAATATAACAAATTAATAATTTAGCTAGACAACTATATTTGAATAAAACTAACAGCTTTCAGCCTATGAATTTATTCATCAATGGCTTTAAATTAAGCATTACGTAAAATTAATATTGTAATAAATTGGTTGTATATTAAAAATAAAACAACAACGAATAATATTGATTCAGACTTTTAAATGTAACTAAAAAAAGATTTTGCTAAATAAATATTAAAAAAATATTTAAGTTTTTCGTTTGACTCGCCCTCATATTTATGGTACATACTTTAATATTAATTGAGTTGAGTATGTGCCGAATTTTCGTGTCGTAATTTGATGAGCGAAATTAAAAGGGGGGACCCTTTTTAAAATTTCAATCAAGTGTTCCCGCTCGCGCCTAACATTCTAAACATTCCTCTCGCTCTGGGATTTTTTTTGGCAATTAATCACATTCTTACATTCGAGAGATGGGCAGTTAATACAACTGCGGCCTTTTCCGTAAACCCTTTTTGCAAAAAATCCACCCCTTCTGTATAACAACCCTGTATTAAAAATTTAAAAATATTACTAAAATTTTATCATGTGATCAATACACCCACTACGATAAAAAATCAATCACAAACATAAAAAAATCAGGCGCATACAAATATACGAATCGATATATTATACAAATATTTTTTTTATTTCATAACCTTTTATAGAACCAACTTTCAACTCGGTAGTCCTTTTGTTAATTAATCTCTCGTACGAACGTATGGGTTTGCATCGGGAACGTATTATACAAAAAACTAATATTGCCACGGCAACAATAATCTCTTTTGAATAAAAAGAACCAATATTAAATGTAACAGATCAGCGTGATGCAGCAACAATGGAACAGACATAACCGAATGCAATACTATATTTTATATATACAATAGTGTACGTTTGTGTTGGTAAGGGACGAAGGGTCCCGAATATGATCTACGGTCGGTTTTCATTAGAACAAACACAACCAGAATTAAATAGTAACATTTTTTTTAATTTTATGGAATATGTTTGATTAGAATATTATCCATCTGGCTTTGTATTGTGTTTATAATATCCAGTTAAGTGGTAGCGCGAAGGGGTGCCATAATTTTTATTCGCAGTGATACAACAAAACCGCTACATGGTAGCCGTGATCCAAAAACTGTTTTTTCACATGTCATACAAGAACATATAAGGCAGCGATCGTAAACTTTACATAATAAAAATATACAACTACTTAGTCATCATCAGTAAATAAAGCAATAGGTATTGTTTAAATCGTTAGTCATTACACACTCACCTGAATTTTATCTCAAATCTAGAACAGAAATTAGTCATCATGGTGACGCTACTTTGAATGATTAAATCTTACTTTAAAATATAAATAATGCCTTTCACTACAATGCTATAATAACATGCTATGAAAACAATAAACATCTAACGTTTCACTGAATTAAAATACTACCATTAACTCAAAATGATCGATTTAATTATTATATACTACATATTTTACTTCACTGCTATTTTTTTGTATCTATATTCTGACTACTACGAGATAAAGATTATATATTTAAAGAATATTATTGCGTATTTATGATATCATGATAGTAAAATATTGCAAATATAAATAAAAATGTATTATCATCAAAAACTATACCATAAAAAAAAATTAAGTAAAGTTTTTGCGTTGCAATATTTTATTTGCACTATATCGAATATAAGGTATAGAGAAATGCCGTTTAGCGATATATTAATTTATATATTATAAATCATTCTTTGCAACATATTTTAATCTAATGCGTTACAGCGGAAAAAAACACAATTAACAACTACTAAGTAAGTAGTAGGACACCTGACTGAAATCAAAATTTGTCAATCAGTATTTAGTAACCATTATTACAAATGCAAATATAATTTATCATGAGATAAAGAAATGTGATGTGATGGCCGATTTGAATTATAAATATATATAATCACCAATTCTGATCTCCTTGACACGGTAAAAAATAATTTCCATATATAATTTGAATTCAAACAATAGTTTTTCTTACTCGAAATGAAAGAAAAGTTGAAAGAAATATAGTTGCTACAATAAAGGTTGACTATCCCTGTTTTATGTTTACTTTTTTTAATAATATCATCCCCCTGCCGTTTTTTACGGTTCCTCCCTTTGTGCTCGGCCTCTCCGCCGCTGTGTGGAAGAATCAAATTGTATCAGCTTTTGAAATTATAATGGATAGGTTTCTGTGAAATTGAATATGACTAGAGTATGAATCGCAAAAAATGACATGCGCTGCGCGACCGACGCCTAAATGATAATTTAAATTGTTGGTCGCGCAGTGGGGACGACGCCATATTGCCAGACCCTGTGTGTGAATTAAGCAGCGGCCATCTTATTTTTTTTTTTTTTATTCATGGCGGATTACCATAATAAATGCGCAAAGTGACAATGTTCGCGTTCTGTCGCCGTTTTGTTCGTACACGTGATACACATTTTTTAAAAATCACTAATCGGTTATTCTCAAACATTTTCGATTTAATTTTAAAGATTCAATACTTAAAGACTTTAGTTATAATAATAAATTATTTTATCTTGCTCTTTTATATGCATCGAGTAATTTAGTCAAATTAGAAGAAAAGCATGAATATGTTTCATGAATCAGCAAATGATATTTTAAGCGTAAAACCATAAATGCCACATAAAAAAAATATATTTAAAACAGAACTTATTGCAAATTATTTCCATAAATATAAAATTTTGATAACGTAGCTTCGTGCCAATGAACCAAAAAATTTTGAGTACGTCGATATCTTGTGAATCTTAAATGCTAATGAAAAATCAAATACACCAAAATAAATGGCATAATAAGCTTTTATAATTATTAATATTTAGATAGATAAAAATCACACAAGTAATAGTTAAACTATCTACCTTAAGCTCTAACTAATGCGTAAATTATAAAGTTTTTTAAATTAGTACTATAAATTAATTTAAATATATTTAGATGGCCTTTCTTTTTTTGTATATTTTTAGAATGACAAATTTACTTAAAATCAATGTTTTTGTTACGGTATGATTTTTTAAAACTAGCGCAAATATATATAGATAAAAGGCCTTGAAATGCACTAAAAATATATAGGTTAATCAAATAAAATAATGTAAGCTTAATTAAAACATGATACAATTTATATCAATCAGTTTTAATAATATTTTTTTGTAGTATCAACTTGTGACAAAATTTCTTAAAATTTTAACTTGTGATATTTTTTTTCAAAACACGATATTAAAATGATCAAATGATTTTAAAATCGTCAATTGACTGTTTTTAATATAAAATAGTATAAGATTTACTTGCTTTTTATTTATTGTTTTTAAATTTCAAATTGCCGGTTTTTTCACTAACTTAACTAAATCAAACAAAGTGTATATATGTTTTTTAATTTAGTTATGGCATTAATTAAAATATGAATAACTGTTTTCGTCGTAAGAACTTGTAAATAGTAATGAAATATTGAAATAAAAAAGTATGATACTATTACAAATGATTTATATTTATGATTTAGTACATAGCATATATACATAACAAAATAGCAAACCATTGACAAACACAAAAGGTAACAACTGTGCCTAATAAAAAATATAAGTTACAAGTTGAAATATTTTATAGTCAAACTAGTGGAAATTATATATAATCATCACTGAAGTGTTCAATAAAACATTATTTTTTTAGAATGCGATAAAATTCTATTTAATACTGCAATTAAATAGTTACACCGTCACTTTTTTATTAAACCAATTAAAACCCAACAGCCTTCATACAAACAATGCATAAATATCATCGAATGATACAAACGACACTGAAACTGAATATTCTAATATTTTGCATTTATTCTTGTTCTCCTTAAAATGTATTTCGTTAACTCCAGTGTTTAATGAACTCGTCGGAAGAAAAAGATAATTAAAATTTACGGACCGCATAAAAAGAAATAAGAACGTTTGAATTGTGAATATATACCTGTACGTACCTAGTATATATAATATAATACACAATATGTGTGCAAGAAAAAAATAATGTAGAGAGACAAGAGGTCGAACTTGACCCTGGCTTATAGTAGATAGAAGCAGCGGCTTCTTCTCGTCTTCCTCCTCCCTTCGCTAATGGTATTATTAAAACGTCTTCCTAATTACACCTTACATCAATCAGACGTGAAACGCTCTCCATTCGACCCCATTGTTTGGCACCGTTCGAACTGAATGTACGAAATCACCACGATAAGATTATGAGATGCATAGACGCATTCCGAATAGATCGCCGATCATGTCGATAATGTGTTTGAGCGTACTACGTAGTGATTCTCAAACGTCTGTAATTACTAATATAATGTAAAATTATATCTAAGAAAAATTTCAGTTTCAGAATCTATCAATCAATGGAATACATTTTACTATGTATTTAAAAGTTGTAAATATAATATTTTTATTCTACAAGTTATAATAAATCTGAATAAATAAATATTTGATACTAAGAACATGATATAATGCGCTTTGCAATGAGAAAGGATGTGAAAAAATAAGTTAGTAATAACATGATGATTTCGATCAAATCTTTATCTGTAACACTTATGATATTATAAAAGCTGCTTATAAATACAACCAAGCAAAACGCTCACAATATTATATATAATTAAATAATTTATATTTCTAATATATTTGTATATCCACACACCATTATTTATTCATCATAAACGTCTTATAATACCTAGATTTTTTATTATGTGTTGAAAATTAATTTATTCACTCGTGCTCGGCGTCAACGTCCAACAAAAGAACAAACCAAAGGTGGACGATGACGGGCAACTTAATTACGAATTCATTGAAATCACGTGTGACCAGATCAAAAGGGGCCGCAGGGCTGCGCCCTCGACTCCCCCGCCTCCCTTCGAGGTTTACTTAGAGTGGGCCATATTGCTTCCGAATATTACCAATGCGAAATTTTGCCGCACTATATTGATTGATAGCGTTCAAATTCGTTATCGGGCGTGTATTATTAATATCGGCCAATCGTACGGTGCTCCAAAGTGAAAGAGAATACATACGATATTTTCAAATTATACAATATCGTCGAATCACGCCAAGATGATATTCATATGTCCGCCCACTTCATTCGTTGGAAGGTCGGAGGTTATACCTATTATTATTAGTTTTTGCATCAAGAGTTTCTTCTTTGTTTGGGTGTAAGGGAGCCCAGCAATCAGCGTACAGCAGTCATTGTTGCAGTCGTTTGCTTTGTTGTAAAAGGAGTTTTCATCTAGCCACACTCCGAACGACTGCCATGGTACGTGCCGCCCTGTCATTACATCAGTCATCACAACATATCGGCTTCACAGAATCTCTCTTGTCGGCGTGATGCTGTGTTTGACTCGAAATATATTTCAGTATCACAGTCCGTTGATATATCAATGAACACATTAACTATTTTTATGCGTATAAGACAATGTTCCATAATTCATTTGTTTGTCTTAGAAGTGGCCCAATCGATCAACACAAGAAAAAGTGTAATCTTGAATTCGTACTTTTTATTATATTGTATGTACTTAACTAATGTTCTTAATTGTAGCCCCTGTAACGTATTGCGTTTATAGTATTATATAGCAACAGTGTATGTAAATAAATGATATACAAATATCTATATTTAAAGTATGGTATCAAAATCAATAAAGTGCATAAAATGAATATAATTTACTAATTTAATAACCATGGAATATATATTGTAAATATAATAAATAGCTCAATTTAAAATGTAGCAATTAATTATAAATATTTTTTAACTGCTGAAAATATTGTTGTATTTTACAAAAGCAGACAAAATATATTGCTATTTTTATTATTGATAATAAAAATAAGATAAATAATGTAGTCAATTAACTCAGATTTAAAATCATATTAAAATAGTAGACTTAAATACTATGCATAAAAGTGCATAGTATAAAATATGATATATATTGGTTAACCAAAGTACATATATTTTATTTAATAAACATAATTCAATTCATCCTTATTATTCTTGAACGGCTTAAATATTGTTGTATTTTAAAAAAGCTACCAAATTAATTTTTTTTTTTTTTTAATATCTTTACTAATAATAAAAAAACATATAAATTAGGTAATTAATTACCCAGCATTAAAATCATAATAAAATATAGGACCTAAGGAGCATGAATAAAAGTGCATAGTATAAATTACTGAAAAGCATTACATATTTTTTTTAACCAAAAAAATATAATTTATTAAATTTATTATAAATATTTTAAAGTTGCGATGAAATTATAATTTAGTTATAATTAATGTCTTAAGCAACAATTATATTTCAGTGTTTTGAAACTAACGAAACCAGTAAATAACAATTTTTACTTCAAAATATACTGCACAATTATTTGAATAGCCAATTTCAACAAAAATATTACTAAAACTTTGTTCAAAAAAATATTTATAGCCCAAAAACTTGAGGGTCCGGTATTTATACACTCGCTAGCTGCGGTACCTCACGACAGTGAGAGACCGACACCTAGTAATAGTTAAAATATAAATACATTTATAGTTGTATTTTAAAGAACAGAAAATACAATATAATTGGTTTTATTATTTTGATGTACATATTGAAATAAATAAATAATAGTAAAACACAGTAAGTGTTTTTTCAAATCAAGACACGTATGTATAGATGTTACAGTGAATGTAAATTATTTTCACTGGCGTTTCAGTGAAATCATATCCTAATACATATTAACGGTAAATATATATTTCTACTATCGAAAATATAATTTTACTGTTATGTTATATTTTTTTACTTTATAAGTCACTTTTATATATTGAGTAACATTACTATAAATTTCAGGTATTTTATATATATTATGGAAAATTACAGAAAATAATTTTTCATGTAACCAATTATCCAGAACACGAGTCCATATAAATTTATGATTCATGGCCCTAGTTACGCAGAGATTAGGTACAACTACACAGAGATATTGACATTAAAGGGCGCAAAAATGTGGGGCACAGCCGGTCGATACAACCTACATATTTCGAAGAAGGGGCGAGTCAGTTTCCATAGGGAAGATACCCTTATAATACCTACTACTGCTCAAGTTGAGAGATTTCATTATCCGCACACATAAATTATGCATGTATTGTATGCGCACGTTAATACAGTCAAACTCTGTTACACCGAATCGTTTATAATATACAAAAAAAATATTTAATTTTATTTCGGTTCGGTTCGACGATCCCGATGAAACGAGAAACAAAACTATTATTTTAATTGCCCATAATGGATAATATTTTATTTAATTAAGCAACGTCGAAAGCAGCCTAATTTAATGCGCATTTAATTATACGTAATTTTCTGCCTTCGTGTCGTACATAACCTATATATAAATTTTATTAATAATAAAAAAATATATATATGTTATAATCATATTCAAATTATATTTAAATACTTTCTATAACAACGAAATTAATTATAAACGCAATCAAAAATATATTATATATAGCATGCACATTAATAACGTTTGTTTTAATTAAAAATATTCTGAGCCTCGAAATTAAATTGGCATTTCTGGCAATGGTACCTTTAAACGATTCTTTCATTCATTTGTGGCACTACAAAAAATATATATCAAAAGGGTGTGCCTCCTTTTTGAGTTATACTACCAGTCCGAATGCCCTCAAGATTTATGACTAATGATTGAAACATTTCCAGGTTTGCCCGATTCCGCGGCCTCCGGTTAATTATTTAACAGCACCTTCGGATGGTCAACAGTTTTTTTAACCTTGTTCCATCTTAACATTTTATTTCACCGGCATAAAACGGTTTACGACCCCAGAGCGCAAGGTGCACGTATAACCTCTAATTCGAATTTTTGCGGTCGTTTATAATGTGTACGACTTATAAGATGTTTGCTAACGATATCTAGCGCAACAATGTTCTCGCTATAATAAAACATCATACAAAAGATTGTAGTTTTTAAATCTCTCCCGATGATATTATTTTACACAGCGTATCCCACACTCTCTTATCGCATTGATAATAGATTCTTTAATTGTTTTAACCGTAACTACGAATGCAATTATTTCACGTTATACGCGAGTTTACTATAATATACCAGATCGTTATCAATGTGCCACTATTCGAGTTGCGCAATTTATTTATGTCGGAATTCGGAAAGACATCGCGCTCTGATCCATTAATTTGGACGGTACACCGTGTTCAGAAAGCCATTGTTCAAAATGATAATTAGACGTTTATTAGCACTAAATTATACAAATAAAAAAACCAAAACGCTACAAATAACACGTTGAAATTTTACCGCTATTAGGCTTATTGTCTGATTCGCTCTTATCGCCGCATTTAATCTCTACAGTTGAACTCTTTTTTATTTTTTAACTTTAATAACTACAATACGCCTGTTTCGTATGCAAAATATATTAATTAAACACCGTGTTCGATATGTGTTGTGTATTTCGTAAGTGTGTCTGGATTTTGGGAATTTACATAAAATAATACGTATTTTAAATACATCCAATAATGAACGGTCATTAAATAGTGTGTATATAAAGCAATAAAGTTTTATATACGCATACATATGTAGCTATATATTTAATAATGCATATGCATAGTTATAAAGATGGTTGATTTGATAATAAAAAACGTATGCATTCAATAATAGAATTATTATGAATAGCGTGAGCATTGCTATGGCAGAACAAGTAATTTAATTAATTTAAATATTAATATTACAATAGCTTATTTAACCTTTAAACAAACGTAATAGCACAATAATTTAAAATCATGCTTATAAATTAAAAGTCATGTGTTTTAACCTAATCTCACCTATAATAAATTTAGAAACGTCTAGTAGGTAATTGAAGTCATAATAGAATACACAACATTATAATTTTTTAGTGTTATTACAATATACACTAGTTTATGTTGCTGTGACGCATTGGGATAACGTATTTAATATTATTACAATTTAATAAACATTTAAATATAGTTTACAATTGGTTTGATATACCCAAAATCTAAAAAAATGTTTGAAATGTATTATATGTACTATAAATATATGTGAAAATTACTTGCATTCTCGCACTGGTTAGGATTTGCTAAATATGATATTGAAGTTAATAAACCTAAGTCATAAAAATATGGCTAATGCTTCAAGGACTAAGATCAGAATATTTTTTTATTATTTAAAATTGTGCTATCAATAAATATAGTAATACAAAGGATTGGCTACTTTAAGTTACATTTAAGTCTCCAATTGACAGTTGTGTTACTGAAACATTGTTACTTTTTAACTCTCTTTAAAAAAATATTTTTTCATTACATTTTATACACAGATTTTTGGCTGTAGATAAGTAATTTTAAATATATTTTTGCATTGAGGTAGTGATTTTTTATTAAAATTTACGAGGCAAATTATGACAACATTTAAATAAAATGATTAAAAATATATATGCATGACAAAAGCATATTCATAATACACACATCTCAGGATTATTGTCCTATCAACCGTATATAAGCACATGTCTTTAGCAATGGTTTATGTTATAGTCAGCCTAGCGTAAAATAACGCAATGCGTAGGTAACGCGATTGTTTAATACTATGTGTTACTTCAATAATAAGGAGAATGTGAACACGGCGATAGAACTAGTTCTCGTTTTATTGTATTATTACGACCGGAATAATTTATTCAATACAATTGTATATACATATGTGTGTGAATTTGATATTATTTATACGTAAAGACTAACGGCCGTTTTAAGAACATACAATTTTTAAATATATAATTACACATGCAAATGAATTACTATTACAGCGATGCGTAACACTATCGAATATTGTCGTTACGCAATATTAACTAACATATATTAACAGCACTTGTGATACATAATTAAGCGATCTTCTCGCATTTTAATCGATTAGCATATTTCTGTGTCGAATCAAACTAGTTGTGTTTAAGAAAGTTCTGCACTGTATTTCTTTGATTAGCTTATCTGATTCATTTAATTATAACACATAGCCCTGTTATTTATTCCGGCATTGTGTGTTAAGCAATTTGCAATATGATAAACTTTACCGAGTCATCCGTCAAAAGTATATATCATTGTTATAATTAAGGGAACAACAGCGTTAAGAAATTCATGAATAATTGCCTCTAACCTTTGGGAAAATTTGCTTTAAATAGTAATTATTCGCCAAAAACTAATTCGTTACAATTAATGTAATTTATCGTGTGTAATATAATGAAATGAAATATAAAAAAAATACATTTTATATTCTTATATATAGGAACGTAACTAATTGGCGCAATAATTCATAAAAGACTTGTAATGCATTACATTTGAATATACATTGAATTTGTAGTTATAATTAATTTTAATAACTGTTGTGCGGCGATCCAAATTTAGCTGATATAAACAACCGAAGCGCGTACAATGGTTATCGCGAGAGTTCAACTAAAATATCGATCGATTTAACGGTGTGTATATAAATAAACTGAACGATCTTAAATGGTATGATTGTATAATATTATATAATGGCGAAATGAATCAAACTTTGGTTAAATTTAACCTCGCCTCAATATTAATAATATGGTTTACTATGTATTATATGTACATGCGAGAGGTTTACTGCGTGGCGCGTTGCTATTTCTTGGAAGACCCATAAACGTACCAACAATTAACAAGTTTCTTCGGAACTCGTCGCTAATTAATCGCAGTTATGAAAATTAGATTAATTATAAAATTAACAAATCGACAAACTACGCCGGCGCGGCACGGTGGTGTATCACTCTCTTTTACAACGCGCCGAAAATAACTTTGATGAAACAGCAAAAGTTTAGTTAACGACTCGCGCAAAATAAACCGCAAGACGTATAATTTGCACGGCATTTGAAAAACCGCCATATCGATTCGCCTTAACACTAAGATCAATAAAGGATGGAGCAAAAAAATACTTCGGCAAATCAAAAACATATTTAAAAAAAACTTCTCAGCGATATGGGCAAAAATTTTAATTTATATATCTATGTATATAATATTTGTTTATTATATGTTTCAATTAAAAAATAAACGGTAGTAACAATGCAATTGAAATGTGTATATAAATACTAATTAATAAAATTAAATTACGATAACTCTATAATAAGTCAGAAATTTACAAAAAATATAGTATTGTGATAAAATACAAAAACTATTTTTTTGTATTTTTATATAATACTTTGATTTTAAATATATGATTAAAATGTAAGTTTTTATGTAAGCAAATAATAATATAATATTTCATATATATATTTTTAAAATATCAAATTTATTAATTACATAAATGTTTTAACAGAAAGAAGCTTTTATAATAATTTAAATTTACTTTTACCTTAAAAATAGAAGTTTTTTTCTAAAATATTTTTTTATAATTTGGTCAATTTTATTCGGTTTTGGAATATAACTTTTAACTTAAGCAATAATTTTAGTGTTGAAGGTTTTCAACGTTTTTTTTTTAAATCTCAACAATCTTTACAGTGCTACAATTTACATAAATGCAATATTTAAATAATGAATATTTATGTCTAATATACATTTTAAATGCCTATGGATACCTAAAAAATACCAAATTTTGTAGATTCTTAAAATATTTTTTTTAAATAAATTCAAGAGAATTAAACTTTAAATAAATGTATCATAAATATAGAACAAAATTTTGTTGTACATATTAAATTTATGTATAAAAATAAATTCCACATATTAAAACAATAAAACCCTCCAATGTAAAAAATATAAGTAATATTTTTTTTACTATTTTTGCTACTTAGACTTCATGCATTCTCATTAATTAAAAAAACGAAATATCAAGCAGCTTTTAAATGCACCACAGCCTAATTTTTCTAAAAAAAAATTTTATTTTCAAACTATATAAATTCTTCTTAGCCCCCTCGATTCGATGCCCGAGGCGTACGCCTTTGTTGCCTAACCTAATAGGTCGGCTCTGCACACACGTCGTCATTGTCTATCGCGCAATCGCTCGTCATCGCCGAATCAATTGGTCCAAAAAAGAGTCATCATCGTCCTTGTCGGCGAGCGAGCCGCTCTAATAGCTGGCAACACTGTATTATTGAGCTGTCACAGCTAAAAAATCAATATTCTACGTGTTCGCATCATAACAACACCCATGTAAGACGGTTACAGACGTGCCCGGTTGTGGATGCTCAATCACCGTAAAGAGCGCCGATGTTCTGTTGACTTTTTTCGTTACAATTTTTTTTCAATCCTAACATCGGTGACGATAAGTTATCGAAATATAATGAAGACGCTCGTGTCGTTTAACTGGTCTAGAATGGCATTCGATGGCCTATAATGGCCTTCACGGTTTCTGGTCATGGGACGCTCGAATTATAGCTCTGATTTATTGCACCTAAAACGGGTTTTGTATATGTGTTTTAAACGCATCAAATAAACGCATATGTATTAATTTAAATCTATTAGTAATTAGAAATTCTAGTCAAAATCCCATCGCGTAATTTATAAATGAGTTCTACTATGTCTACATACATTGTAGTTTAATTGTGTGGTGCGTTTTTTATTATTTGATATTTATAGTAAACGAATTGGTGCTATAAAGTTAGGCGAGATTGCAGTGCAATTCAGCGAGTTTTATTGCACAATATGCAGCAAAATAAGTTTTAAAGCTTGCAACCATTATATATTTTTCTTGTGCATTTTCAATTTCCTGATAATATATAATATTTACAATGTAACTCTTCAATTACCTATCGTATAAAATACATCCTAATATAAAAATAATATGCAAAATAATGACAAACGGGAAAAATGAAACAAGCGGAAACCTAAAAAAATCTTTTTTATAGAAACAGAAACGTAAAGTGCATTGTGGCGTCAATTAAATTCTGCCTTAACTTTTTTGCGGCAATATCTATATAAATAAAATTATTAATAATTTAATAAATCGTAAAGTTATCCTAATAAAATAAAAAATAGGTATCTTTGTGAAATTACAAATTTAAACTACGACATTTTAAAACGCGTAAGTTCCGTCTTCAATACAATTAATGAGCAATAATATAATTATTAAAAAAATAGCAATTAGAAGCAATAAAATTCTCACTTTTCCGTCAGATAATTCATGTTTTTTCTTTGAATAAAAAACAGATACAGATGCAATATCTATTATTTTTATTATTTAACTATATATTTTTTTCTTATACTTATTTCTATATAGTAAAACGATTAAAGACACCATAACAATGACTTATTACTAAGCAGTCAAATAAACAACAGTATTCTAAAACAAATTAACATAGTTTTATATTACAATTTGAACGTTATTACCAATATAAAAAAAAAAAATTCAAAACTAAAAAAATAGCAACGATATTACTAAAAAAATATTTAATTAGAAGTTTAATATTTTGAACTGCTCCGATAAGTTTTTTTGTATTTTTTTTTATAAATGTGATTATTAAAATAAAATTAAATATACGTTTGTACTTAAAAATAAAAACTATAAAATAAAAATTAACTTACAACAAAAAATATAGTTTTTCTGATTAAATATGCCTTCATAAAACGATTGCTAAAAATGTATTGCTAAGCAATAAATTAAATCATGGTATTTTAAATACAGTTCTTTTAAGAAAAATGTATTTTATATAATTTTTCAAACGTAATAAAATAAACAGAAATAACAGAAAGAAATATTTTTACAAATAGAAACTTAAAATATCTCGCTGCGCTGGCAAGTTAATTTTGCTTTTTCTTTTTAAAAAAAGTGATTATGAAGAAAAAAATATTATAAGTATTATTTAATAATTTGAAAGGATTTTTTAAAACATAAAATAATCTTGCAACAAAAATATAGTTTCTTCTGAATAAATATCAGATTTTCCAAAAACTTATTGCTAAGCGGCAAAATAAATCATTGTATTCTAAAATACGTAAATATAGATTTAAACATAGTTCTTAAATATTAAATATTGATTTTATTTATAAAATTGTATTTGATGTAATTTTTTAAACGTAAAAATATTAACATCGAAAATAACAAAGGATTTTTTTACTAGAAGCCTAAATATAATCGCTGCGCCAAATTATTTCAGCTTTTCCTTTTAATGAAAAGTTATATACGAAGAAAAAATATTATTAGTACTATTAAATAATTTAGGAGAATTTCTTCAAATACAAAATAACATTACAACAGAAACGTAATTTCTTCGTAAATTATATATGTTAAAGACATTATGCCAAAAACTTATTGCTAAGCGGCAAAATAAATCACGGTAATTTAAAACACGTAATAATAGCTTATTTTACAATTTTCAAATAATAAAGTTAATTTAGTAATTTTCCAAACTTTAAAAATATAAATAGCGGAATATTAAAAAAAAAATTTTTTTCAATAACTGAATTTTTCTTTTAAATAAAAAATTATACTATAATGTTTTCTATAAAATAAAATAATCTTAAACACCCCTATAATAACTAATAAGAAAAATATATTATTAATAAAAAAATCACTTTTCATTTTTCAATCAATTTTCTGTTTTTTTTTCAATAGAAAATAATAATAATAATATATAATAAGTAATACATAAGCTATCTTAAAATTTTAAATAATAAAAAAATTAGTTATTTTAAATGGCTACATAAAACGATAAAAACTTTTTACTAAGCGGTAAATTAAACTCATAAGATACACTAATATAGGTTTTAAAATTCAATCCTGACAAAAAAATGTTTAAAAAATATCTCCTAAATTATTTTACCTATTATTGAAATTAATTTTTAAATGGAGGTAAATTTTACACATACATAAATAATAATAATATGACTAGCTTAAATGAGTAGTAAATTCTAAAAATATTAGACATTCCTCCCCTACCTTATTTATCTTATTAAAAATCAATTATTTTAACACTTTAATAGAAACTTTTCTACGTTTTATTATAAAAATAAAAAAACAAATAGCGATTTTTTTTATTTAATCCAACAACATACAAAAATATATTGTTGCCGCTGTAATATATTCATACATTTTAGTATATCTACTTTTATTATATTTATATTTTATAAATAGATTCGAGGTAAAAATAATAATGTTTAGTTCAAATTGTATTAATATATAAACTTAAGTAATAAAATACTCGCCATGAATAAAATTAGATTAAAATCTCAGCGCCTTTATATTTATAAACACATTGTCCATTCACTAGAACATCATAGATTGATCATGTTTTTAATTAATTTTATTTATATCAAATATATTTACCCTATTCATTAACAAGTGATAGTAGACGCATTACACTAAATGTAAAACTCTAACTTATTAGCTGTATTATATACACTGCATATGTTTATCAATTTTTCAGATTATCTCTCAAATAAATCACAATTAAAAAAATAATGTATCATACAAAATATTTTTCAGCACATTCTATAATATAATATTACATATTAATTTAATTGGATTAAGCTATTTATGGATACACGGTAACGGTTCAGTTGCTCATGTATATAATTGATTTAATTTCTCTTCCATTTTCCTGATTAACTCAATCTAATGCCCGAACACTACTGCATACCTACTAAATTTTCCGGTCACACGGTTTATTCAATTTAAATTCTAAAATTGATCAGGTCTATAACAGATTTATTTCACGCAATATGATTTAACGAAATTATTGCAATCAAAAATATTATTCAGATCCTAAAAAAATGCTACAAGTACGCAGAAATTTCCAGCGCATCTGAATCGAGATTTTCCAGCGAATTTCCCGGAATAGACCATCCGGGACGAGCGTCCGACTGGAGCGTCGCTCCCGGAATAGGGAGAGCACACAAACAGTCGTATTACGATTGCGCGCCGATTCCAAGGAATGAATGGAACTCCGGGTATAGAGACTCCCCTCCGAATGTCACAACTCTCCCTCTCTCTCTCCATTTCCGTTACGATTGCAATGGGAATGAATGGAATCCGACGCACTTGTTGCGCGCCATCCCCGATTCCCATTCAGCGTCGCGACGCTCATTCACCTCAGATTTCAAGGTCGGATTTGTACCAATGCTCGACTATTAATGTGCTTAAAATATATTCATAATAATTTATATAATTGTAATTGATGTATATTGATTTTTGACAGCAATAGAAATACAACTTATAATTGTCGTATATATTTAAATAAATATGATATACGTATGTGATTCAATAATCGATTAACTAGCATTTATGCGATAGCTAAAATATTGTATGATATTATATTAAAACTATACTAGTATTTATATTGAAAATACTATCATATGAGATCTTGAATAAATAACTTGATTATTTATGTTATACTAATGCAAATTAAATCATATATTGTACATATATAATTATTATTATATGAATCAAGATTTATAAAATTAGATAAACAAATCATTATTTAAATTGAAAAGTAGCAAATTACATAATTGAGAAATTTATAGGAAGGAACAATTATAGATTTTAGAAGCACTGATTTCAGATATGTTCAAAACAAAATGTTATATTTGCAAATTTTCTGCTTTAAGCGATATAATAAATATATATCTATTTTTTTTAAAATCATTGATAAATTAATTTTATTAAGTAGCGAATTCCCTTCCCATTTTTTAAATATATCCGCTATTAAAATATACTAAATATAGTAAAAACATTGGGCTATATCTGATTTTTTAGACTACATATTTTTCAGTAAAATTATAAAATTTTATTAAAGTCTTTTTTAGGAATACTAGATATTCAAAAAATGTACGATTTTGGTTGCAAAGATTTTCTGAAATCAATATTTTATCTAAATTTTAATAAGATATAATCGCGAACCATGCGGTGGAACTGCACATTTTTCAGTATAACTATCAAATTTGTTGAAAGACTTTTTTAAGAACATTAGATATTTTAAAAATGTGTGAATTTTGTAGCATATATAATATATGAGAAATTCGACTAAATTGAAGTATTTACAGATAGGAGCAAAAACATTTGTTAAAATCCAGATTTGCAGAAGTAATATTTCATTAGCATTTTTTAAGATAAATAAGAATAAACAAAATGGTTGAGCTAAACATTTTTTAGTAATACTAGATATTTTAGATTTGAAATTTTCGAATAGATTTAAAAAAAATTATAGAAATGAGCAAATAAAAACTGGTTTAATCTAAATTTTTTAAGAACCAATATTTTATCAACATTTCTTTAACGTATGTTTGCGAACAAATTGGAGGGTTTACACATTTATCATATTTTAGTGTGTGTTTTTTTTTAATTTCTAGACATGTTAAAGATGTGACACTTTTTAAGCATATGTAACAAAATGGTGCTATTAAATAATTTACACCTAAAAGTGAAGTTAACCAATTATTGTAATATACACAAACTAATTAAATATTTTTTTAGCTATTCAATGTTTGACTATTGTAATATAACACAAAAAAATAATGACATTTTTCTAAAGAAATGAATTTAGATTTGTTTTTTAGAGCTAGGAACAAAAAGGCCAATTTAGACTTAAAGTTATCGATATTATAATATTATACGATCATGTTAATGTTGCACTATTGCAATATATTGATGGATGTCGCAAAAAAAGAAAAAATGTAACAGTGAGACGCTTTAAGGATGTGAAATTTACATAGTATATGTATTAGAATGGTTGAATCAAAGGGGCATTATTAGGAACAAAGTATTAGTACTTATGTTCATCTAGTTTAGGACTAGGATATTGTGAAAAAGTGTGCAACATAATTTTAATAGATGTATTGACATTCTCTGTATCACGTCTGAACAGAAAATTGGCCGTGAAACCTTAAAAATGAGTCAAGAGCATATATATAATCCGTCGGCGACGATTCGGCGAAAGGGATATTTTTAGGGGTATTTTTACGGCGCACGTACCTGGCCGTGGTGCAGTCGCGGTAGAGCACGTCGAAGTCCTTGCAGGACAGCAGCTTGCAGCGGTTGACTCCCGGCTGGATGGCTCCTAGTCCTCGAAGAATGCGCACTTGCTCCACGTTGCAGACGAGCGGCACGATGTCGAGGCGCTTTAGTTTGGTGTACACCGTGTGGAGTCCTCCAACGAGGTGCTTCAAGAAGAGCTCGAAAGCCTGAGGCAGGCAGAGCATGGTCTCGCCTTGGATGATGAAGGCGGCTACCTTTTGGCCACGATAGTCGACGAGCTTGCACTCGTTGGCGGCGGGGTCCGACGAAGATATCGGCGGAGGGCTGTTGTAGGAGCGCGGAGGCGCGTGATGGTGAGCCGCCGCCATGAGCTCGAGGGGCGAAGCGTGGTGCATCATCTGAAGAGATCCGAGGAGGCCGAGGCCCGGCGGCGGAAGGTGCGGAAGCCGCGGGGGCAGCAGGCCGGCCGCCCCCGCGGGACTGAGGGGCACCAGGGGCGCCAGGGGCGAGCGACGCGAAGGCGAACGGGGCGACCGAGAGCCCCCGCGAGACCCGCTACGCTCGCTACCCGTCGACACCGAGTCCACGGCGGACTCCATCTGAGACCGAAAAGTCGACGGCGACCGCGACCGCAGCGCGCGCCGACCGCGAGCCTAATAAATAAAAAGAGACCGAGCAGCGCAGCCGAGCCGACTCACGGAACCGCCCCTCTGCCGTCCGATTGGCGCGCGCGCTCAGAGGTCACGCCCATGGGGCGGGCGCGCGTTTTTCTTCGCCGCCGAAAGAACGCGACGTTATTTCTTTTACGATTGTCCGCGACCCCCCCACACACCGCCTCCCACTCGCGAGCAGCGGCGCCGTCACCCGGCTGCGAGATCGATAGAGGGCGCCGAACGCGGATAAATCGCGGCGATGCGACGTAAACAAACTTTCCGCGAGCGGCGATTGCGCAATTTGAGAAATACGCCGCGGGACGGTGTCACAGTAGACACCCCGATTGCGTGACTATTGACGCTTTCACGTAAACTTGAAGAAATACATATTTTCATGGAAAACGGTTCCATATAAATATATTTCTTGTATACATGGTGATATTCAACAAAGGAATGTTTATATTCAATTAAAATAAACTCAATATTTTGTTCACACACATCCGAGTCTATGAGTAACATTTAGTCTTTAATATCATATATTCATTAGCTAACACGATTTTAATTAATCAAAACAAAGATAAACATTATAAATTCTAAGATTTTCCTATTCGGATTACTAAGATTTTAATAATTACTGATTCATGTAGGGAATAAATTCAAAATCATATGAAATTCAAATTCAAAATGCATTTGCAACAGTTATCTTAGTCGCGTAAAAAATATTTTATTTATACATATGTGAGTCTACACCATGCATTATATTTAGCCCTTAATTACACATTTTTTGCTATCGTATATGCATTATCTAACTCGATTTTAATTTAGCAATGCATTTGGATTTCTTATATGTTCCTATTCGAATTTTTAGAATAATCGATCAAAGTTACATTCATAATAATCATTAATTCACGTAAACTATAAATTAAAAAACATATGGAATTCGAATCCAAAATGCATTTGACACAGTTATCTTGTTCACGTATTTTTTTTAATTATATTTAGCTCTTTATAAAAGATCTCTGCCAATAACATTTGAGACTCGAACTCAAAATATATTTGACACAGTTCTCTTAGGCGCGTAAAAAATAATATTTTATTTTTACATATGCGAGTCCATGGGTGATATTAGCTTGTTATATATGTGTGTATGTATATTTATTAGCAAACTTGATTTTAAATATTTTAATTTTCAAATTTTCAATTTTTTAATTCAGGTTACTAAAATGATAATTCGAAATTTTAATCATAATAATTAATTACCCATGTAGGATATAAGCTAAAAAACATTTTTGAAACTGAACATGTTTTGACATAGCTTTTTAAAAAAAATATTTTTCAATCCAACGGCGAACTAATGTAAAGTAATAGTCTTTATTTACTGTACGACTTAGTGATTAGTGTATTTCATAAGCGCATAACTTGACGTGCTTTTTTATTCTTTCTGCTTCAAAATGACACCCATGAAGTATTGGAGCAATCTAGTGACTTCATTTAACAATTACTAAGTAATTTCTTTACACAACTGTTTTTAATAATTTTGGCTGATTCTTGTTATATGCCTAAAATGTCAGTTAAAATTGATTTTCATGCACCATACGAAATACCAACGTCTTCAGCAATCTCACGAATTTTAATTCGACTACTATAAATGCAACCATAAAAAAGATGTATATAATCCTAACTTTTAATTCTTTCTGAATAAAGTTGTTTTTATTTTTTATTAAAATAATATTCAAACCACGCAATGCTTATTTTTTACATATATTTCTTTGCTTTAAATACAAAAAAAAATCAATAATACGCATTCGAAACACTTGTAAAACTTCGCTGAGCTGAATATAAGAGCAATATTTTTCTATTGTGTAATTAAAAAAATATTAAATTAAATATGCACATGGTTAATTGTATATCCATCGACATATGTTGTGATAAATAATGAACTTATTTCTTAATATTTATATTACAATTTTGAAATATTAATTTATATCACAATTTTATTTGCAACTACATCTTATTTTTTCAAGACAACGTATTTATAACTAGATATACATACCAGATAACAAAATTTGCAATCGTTATCTAGCTACTTAATCAATTCTGAATATTTTAAGCAAATAATTTCAGTAGAACGCATATGTACAAGTTCAAAATAGAAACACAGGATGAAATAACATTCTTATCATTATATGCACACACATCAGTTATTTTATCTTACTATGAAAGTGTAAAAATAACTCTTTACTTTTTTTTATCTAGTATTGTCACGTGTAAAAGGTAACGTATGTTTATATATGTATGTATATATATATACTATATATTATGGTTAGTAAAAAAGACACTCGCCCACTACAACTATGCAAGGCCAAAATATTGTGCAGGTCCGGCATTTCAGATACCTGGGGGCATGGATAAATAACAGTAACTTTGAACGATGAGATACGATACAGAAGCGCATTTGTCAAGATGAAAAACATTTTACGTACAGGTGTCTCTCTATAACTTGTTATGTGTATTTGGTCAGTATTACTATACAGATTTGATTAAAGTTTGATAGTTGTCAACGCCCAAGCACGGACATGAAGATTAAATTGTTAAAACAAAAACTCTACCCCTATTACAAACTTAATAAAAAAATCTGTTCTACACCCCTGACCCAGAAAGCGAATTCACAGGGCCAATTGATAGCGGGGTGATGAACCCTGGCGCGGGGCTCAACGAGCGCCATTATCGCTTTCCGGGGGGTGGCGCCCCCTCTCTTTCGCTCTTAATTACTGACCGACCGCAAAACTCGGATTCGGAAGAGAAACGGAATCTGGCCATCTCGTCAGATTTCGCGGGTCGCCCACCCCTGGCTCCGGCCCCGGCGGTTTATTGCGGGCGCCGTAAACCGCGACGATTACGATTTAACCGCGGGCCTAATTAATTTTCACACATACGCGTCGCTCGTTATAAACGAAGAAAGTCATCCAACACAATGTTGTACATATACCTAACTATCTATATGCATGTATCATAAGTACCTACGTAAAATAATACACATGTAAACAACACACTATAAAAATTTTGTGTGGTATTGTATCTGATTTTTGGAATCGCATAGCGGGACGCTTTCACAAGCTCTCTATATATGAACGAAGTTTATATGAAAAATAATTTACAATTAAAAATACTCAAAGCGGGGTATGACGCAAATTGTTTTTTTAACTAAAAAATACGAGAGTAGTGTAAGTTTAACTGATAGTTCATTTCAATCCATGGACCTAAGCTTCAGGAAAAATATGCACGTCTTTTATATTTCACTTATTAATTGAAATTTACATTAAAATTACTGCACAAGAAATTAGAACGCAAAGTTTTCTTTAAGTAAAATGGAAAATTATTATATCAATATCCAGAAAAATACACTTTAAATTATTTTATATTATATTTCCAGTTAACATTTTAATTTTACGTTTGCTCAACTCAATAAAAATCAGTTAATTATAAAAAACATCTAAAATTCTTTTTATCAAAAAAAGTTACGTCTTTTTATTTTTTTGAAATTCATGTAACTACAGCCCGTCCAAGATATGAACGACCATCGTCATAGTACTGGTGAGAGAATTTAATAGGGTGACCATGTGAAATTACAAGTGCAATTAATTTTTACTTTTTTAATTTTATTTGTTGAGGAAAATGTAAAATAACACTTGCTTACTTATTTTGCTTATTTGTATACATATTTAACTCAAAAACATGACAGCACTCACCAAAATATTATTTAAGACGTATACCGATGGCGGCAACTTTGGCGCAAAATAATAAAGGCGAGCGAAAATGGCCCGATTTTATGACCCGTCATAAAATCACTTAAGGGACAAATTTTTACAAAAAATACGGTTAACCATCGGGTGCGGGTATAAGCGCAGAGACATCTAAAACATAATTTATGGGTTGTACGGAACAGAATGTAAATATTTAATAATATATGTAAACAAAGAACAATAACATCGCGAACGTGTTTGAGCGCGAAACATTATAGTTTTTAATGCAATTTCCAACGCATGGTCACCCTACTTTAAAAACATCCCTGATTTAGTATTGGTAACGTTCTCATATCGGTGTAAAAAAATTCGTGGAAAACTGTAGATGTGTGCATGAATGCGTACACGCACCCTTATTTACAATACAACGACGATGGTCGTTAACATCTTGGACAGACTATACTTTTGTAGAATCTGAAAAGTTACCGACTTTTCCAAATAAGTGTGTGGTAATAATTAATTTGTACACTTATTATTTTGTGCTAATTATATCATATTTTTATTACTATTACTTACATAAATTAAATTTATTATAATTTTTTGAGACGAAGAAGTTTGGTAAAGTAAATCTTAAAAAAATGAGTTTAATATTAATTTTTGACTATCGAAAATTAATAATATATTTATAAGGAGCCAGTATTATAAAATTAATGCCGGACATGCTTAAAATATATTTATGGATCAATTTCTAAAAAACTGTATTGAGATAAATAAAATTATTTAGCTGTTATTTAGCTGCTCAGATTTAATTTTTAATATTTTTTTTAGTAAGTAGTTTTTTACCCAAATAAAATATTAATATGTGTTTCCATTTTTTGATACTTTACAAATAGATCGCCTTTGTACTATTAATAATAAAAAGTCCATTTAAATGCCCTTCGGTATTTTTTTAAACATTAAAAAAAAAATTTTTAAGTGTAATCAAAATGTGTATTCTACTTACAAACCACTAATTCACTTAAATTTTTTTTGGGAAAATAAGAAAAAATTGCTTTGTAATTTGAGCTTTGCTGATTTTAAACGGTAAGCTGAAGGTTATTGTAAATTATAAATAATATATAATGTAAAGAAATGTTAGTTGCAAAGTAAAGTAAAACTCGTATCATATAAGAGCTGCATTTACTCGTGAGTCATACTTTAACGAGCCCTGACTTAGACTTATAAAGGTCTAAAACAGATCTGATCTAGGGGCTACTAATGATTCCTATTTTTCACTACAGTAAATTGATAAACAATGACAATATTTTACGCTCATAAGGAAATAACTAAAAATATCATTATACAACTATAATAAATTCAATGGTACAAAAAAAAATTTCATAGTGTAAAGAAGAAATAGTAAATATTTACACATAAAATTTATACTTAATTTCGTCTATAATATATTATTTAAAACAGCGATTTTCAACCTTTCGCGACTTATAGTAGAATTCTATGAACTTTGCAAAACGCCGTAGGTCCTAAAGTTTGGAACATTGACATTATTATTTATAACTTTTCTGGCTACGTTCGTTTTTAGTTTTAATTAGATAGACGGTAGTATTTTTTATTGCAGATTATATTGGTAATACAATAACACGTAATTTAATACAATTTGCAATTATATACTGCTATTTTATTTGAAGATATGCTCAAAAACTTTTTGGCCGCGTAACAAAAATCTTTGCAATGTTTTACTATTTTATTGAAGAAAGCATGTGGGCATTTATTTGGTCGTAGAGCTTAAATAAGATTTTTTTTATTTATTACCATTTTATAAAAAAAAAACATTATAGTTATGACATTTTTTTTACATGATATATTGACAATATATATAATACATATTTTTAAAATTCTTCCTCCTCTTATATTTCATATAAAAATACGTCAAATTTTGGGGTTTTTAACTAACGTTGCTGTTAAAAATTATTCCTGAGGATAAAATCTCTCGATGTGGGAATTTAGAGTCCAATCAGAGCCATGTATATTTTCTATGCTACTTCCCAACAGTTTTAAATCATGATCTATAATTTGGAATCCCCGAATAACCAAATACTCAATATCAACAAAAAAAGTTCAGTACATCTACTTCAAATACCTTTACAAGAGGATATATTATTATTATCCGTTATTGTATCCCAGCGCCTTTCTTTTAGTAGTGTTTAGATCCGCTGTACTTTCGTAGAAAGTTCTAGGTCGCCCAGAATTTCCTCAAGGTGCTTTCGATAATCCAACTATTCTCGAGAAGGTCTAGTTTTGGGTTCCGGAAGCGTCTTCTCTTCTGATTAGAGCCCAATAGAGCCAGATCATCTGCACTAGCCGACTCGCTTTTGGCTGTCGTAATCCAGCTCCTTAGTACACTGGCATTGCACATTGATCTGTTAGTTACATGGAGCCTGTTCGGTTTATATCATTTAATTTTATTACATTTTTGTCTTACTTGTATTATATTTTTTTGTATATTATAATAATACTACATATTGTTTTTTACCATCGTGACGCATTGGGGTAACCTCTTCGGTTACGATGGTCTTAATTTTGTGTACGTATTTCTATATCATTAATTTTTTTCAAAGAATGTTTTTTATTTATTTATCTCAATATTAATTACACAAACATTAGTGGATGAAAAAAATCCTTTCAATAATATGTTATCTACAAAAGATTAGTATAAACAGATATGTGCTGTGGTTTTATTAAATTATATATCTATAACATATTTATTAGATCTACCTAAATATATTTTTTCCTAAGCGTATAATTCATTGCATTAGTAATGTGTTGAGCACGTTTAATCTTTTTTTATTTTATTCGGGTGTAAAAGCGCACAGCATCGACCGTATTTCATACGTGAATTTACTATATTGTATAAGCATTTACTAGCAGCATCCGAGTGGAGATAAACTGGAAGCTGGGTCCATATTGATCTCAGACGGTCAGTGATTTCGCGCCGTCTGCTCGCATGGCCTCGGGCAAGGTTAAGAAGAATGCTTGAGCGGTCGTCAACCGTTGATTTTGCACACCAAACTATCAATTTCGGGATTGACGTCAGATGTATGCAATCTCTAAATTGCACTTTTTATGTAAACATATAAATTAAATAGCTATTCGAAAATTGTATTGATAAACTATTAGTAATACAAATATAAAATCTGATTGATGCATATATTATAAATAGTTGCCAATGACTTCAAACTTGCAATTAAATGAGATTTTAATTACATTAAGTGTACAACTCACAAAAAAAGTATTTTAACATAAGGTTATGATTACAATGTAAATAGCATTCGATAACACGAACACTCATATTAATAATAATTATTTTAATGTCCAATCTATCCTTGGAGCAAATAATATAAGAAACGTGTACGTTTATGTATATATATTGGCAAGGATCGTATCCTTTCGAAAAGCCAATTAAAGAATTCAAATTTTAAAACCAATAAAATATACAAACGAGGAGTCAGAACGAGGCAATTTCTCATCCGGCAATGAATAATGTCTCTATCCACGGGGAGAGAAGGGAACGACTGTGGACGCTTAGAGGAGGCAACTCGTTTTCTTTACGAGTGATTTATGCCTTTGAGAAATTGACATATTTATGAAACATTGCGAATGTTGTGTATCTCTTAATTGAAAGCAACTTGGCGAAATTAATTAATATAATATAAACAACAGACGGAACAAAACAAAAGTGATTTAGAACTCCTTTCCTGGTTCGCCATGGAGACTTTAGATAGATGAAGTCTCCAAGAGAAAGCACATTGTTATACTCGTATCTTATAGTCTATGTCAACAGCATTTATAAAATAATTATTTTGTTATTTTACAAAAAAAAAAAATATGATAAATTATTAGCAGTACATCCTGCCCTGCACATTATGATATAATAAAATACAATATAACGTATTATTCACAGTTTCTTTACTATATATAGAAAATGTTATATTCATTGGCTCTTTTACTGTTTAAAAGTTGCTAAAATAGGTAGAGTCAACAAATTTAAAGCGGTTTTAATTTTATCAATAAAAATGTAATTTATCGTGTTCATGTTAATAGATCTGTATTTTATATAAATATTTTATATATAAATATTTATATATATAAATATTTTAAAATAAGCACAAAATAATTATTTTTTGAGTTCAAAAAAGGCAACAGAAACTACTCGTTTACTAAACTACGCTTTTGATGTGGGTACTGCTAAGAAATATACATTGCAATGGTATTTTTTTTAAAATCGTGCTGGGGACGAGTGCCTTAGAACTGAAAGAGTCTGTCTATTTTCATTTGATAATAACCAACTGAAAGCGTTTGTTCAATCAGAACAATTCGAGGGTTTTAGACTGTAAAACTACTTAAAAAATAGATGCTGCATGAATAATTGCCGTTACGAAATTAATTATGCATTTTTTTAACCCTAAAGAAACGATCCATAATAGATATATCCCGATCGTATTGGAATGTGTGAGAAAAAAATCGATTCCTTACGACAAGAGAATGTCATTTGAATAAAGGATGCTGCAAACCAAAAAGAAATACATTTCTAAATTACAGAATTTGTTTATATAAATATATTATTTACAATTAAAAAGCATGAGTGATTATTAGCAATTAAGAAGCATGCATATCTTAAATATGCATGATATAAAACACAATATCTTCTGTCTGGTTTTCGAATAATATATTTTTTTTAAATATATATATACATATAAAACACTTTAACTAAATGTATTAATTTGTTTGAATAATACATATTAAAAAGATTTTATATTTAAGTACTAATATAAAAGTAAGTTCTCAAGTTAGCAATTTTGCCAAGATCTCCACCGCGAAACGCTCAATGAAAACTATGAAAAGTATTACGGACTCCCACGCGTAAAAACCAAGAGTGTGTTACTCGCCAAGGTTAGGTGTTTTACAGGTGTATAAACTCAGTTTAAACGGTGTCTAGTAGATAGTGAAGGAGTGCTATTGTTTGCCTCGAGCGACTTTTCTCGGCTACCATAACCGACTGAGCCTGTTTATTTTAATCGCGATTTCTCACGATATAGAGATAATAAAATTGTTAATAAAAAACTGTTTATCTTATCACTCTGTATGACTAGAGAAAGCACTAAATACTCTCATTTATCATACAATATCTTTCATCAATCAATCAAAGCAATATTTTGTATTGTGATTTGATTTTTTTTAATGAAAAATCATAAGAAACCAAAAATCAAATTTATAAATATACGATTCATATAATGAAACATCGTCTTTAATTGGCCATTGATGACACCAAACTTTTAATTATGGAATAATTCTATAAAACGGTTTATACGTTTAAATTAAGCAACAAGAACCAGTGAAAAGCTTTTAGATTTGCTTTCATTTAAATAGTATTATTAAATAGATCATAACTATGAAATAAATATTTTTTTTCGTAAATTGCAGAGAATGTATTATATTTATGAAGACAAAAAACACATATTTTTAATTGAAAAAAATATAATTTGATTCAAGAGGAGGCAATCATAATAATTTTTGTGAAGATACCTGCCACTTTCTTATATATAATATATAATTAATATATAAAACATAAAACATAAAGAGTAGCAATTTATCAATTGTTTTGAGTGTAATAAATATTTTGGTGTAAAATATATCTTATAGCTTGTTATGAAGCATACATAGCTCACATATTGCTCTTTCTAAATCAATGTTAAATGTAAATTCAGACATAATTTTTTATAAATATAGTCATTGGGATATGACTCAATGTTAAACAAATCTTGCCAGTAGTTAAAATATATTCTATTAAAATTAATCGTTCAACAAGTAGTAAATCAAGATAAATTATACTAAAATAATAAATTAACGTTTTTACTGTATTTTTTGACATCTTCATCAACGAAGTCAGATTCAATTAGTGTTTTTATTATTTGATACTTTTGGTTATCCTAGGATCACAGAATATACTAAATGATGTCAATATTTTATGGTAAAATAAACAAAAAGGAGTTCTTTCTGTTATTTATAATATTCTTACCAATAAAATAGTATGGTGTACAAAAATATATATTTAAATAATATTATTTAACATAATAAAATAATAAAATATTACCAGTGAGAGAATTATTAAAAAGTAATATTTTATTTTAAATTTAAATAACATGTACAACTTACAATAATAAAGGTTATAATATGCAAAACTATCTATAAAATTTGTCATTGTAAGTAATCAAAAACGTATATGCCGAGTAGGGCTACGGAAAGCGAACCCAGGCCCTGGAAAAACAATAATTCCGGGCTTCATGACAAAAATGGCATTTTATGAACTTTTCAACATAGCAATATAATTTGTTAATAAAATAATAATAGATATGAGTTAACCCTTTCTATGCTACAGATAAATATAAAAATTAGCCAGTATTGCGACATATTTTATGTGAAATTATTATGATGATAATTAGTCGTGTTTTCTTTGCTGCTCAGTGTTGCCAAATAGTGAATTTCCCGTCCAGATCGAAAGAAATAAAATCGTGCCATCATGATGAAAAAGCTCGATTATCAAGGGTTTATATTAATACTTTTTATAACAATATTGCGTGATTATCGAATTACACCATATGTTTTATTATATTATTAACAGCCTATGGTTAATCTTTTAACCAATTACAAGATACGCCACATTAATAAATTACAAAATACAGAAGTTAACAAGCAACAACAGCGAATCCTGGTGAGTGGTAAAGAAAAGAGCCATATTTTTTTACTACAAAAAATGACTAAATTAACAGATTAATATTTATGACCCTTGGGCAAAAACGCACCCACGGGGTTGCAAACACGAGTAGACTGCCGTAATAAACCGGCGAGTTATGCATTTGCGAAGGTGTTGAAATAAAGACGTGTCCACAATTCTTCTGACTCCACCGCCAACAGCGACTAGGTGATTTACGTCGCGGTTTACGACCAAAAACCCAATCCCTAAACCAATATATGGCCAGACCCGTTCAAATAATATTGAACGTTGTAGGTGCCATACATAAAAGTCAAAATTTTATATTTGCGATTATTTAATGGTGCGCTGAAGATTGTGAACGAAGACACGGAGAAATTGCTAAAGTTAAAAAGCTGTTAAAAATAATTACTAAAGAATATCTGACATTTTATCGTACATTTAAATATACAATGAAAAATAAAATATAAATACATATTTAGAATTTTTTTCCAAATTTAATACAAAAATTACGAATGACAGTTACATAAAAAATTGTTAAACCAGAGAAAGTCATTAAAAGTCTCAAAAATATTATTTAATAAGGTGATTGTAAAATCTACTATTACATACCATAATCGCTATTGTGTGTATCATAATTCACTTTAGTATTCATTTTTTTAAGTCTAACTAGCTCATATGTGGTATTGCTTTTATATGTCATATTTCAATATCGAAAGCGAATCGTTAGCAATTGATACACATTTCCAGTTGTACCTACAATCAACCAGCTCTGAATAAATAACTTGTGTTCACTGCATCATGATAGCTACATATGATAATAATAGCAAATTAGATATGTGATTTGCGTTGAACTGTTCTAAACTAATAAAACCTTTATTTCTAAAAACTCTCGTATCGTGTATAATTTAGTAGTATTATTAAAATTTAAACGGCAAGTTATCGGTTTAAGCATAATTAAAAGGTTAGTTACTGACAGGGCCGCGATCCTTTCGGGCGCATAGGTATGTACCTACCGATCTAAATTCAGATTCGCAGATAGCATCTGTCCGAGGAGAAAACGAATGGTCAATTAAAACGGTAGGCCCAAATTCATATTGTATGAGCGGACAGCAAGCGAAACAAAATAAATACATTTCCATTTGTTGTTCAAACGGGGTCGGAATTATTAATCGACGGACGCCCCCGACGCCCTAGGCGCCCCACTAATAAAAATATCATATTTCTTTCTCCCCGCAATCGTACTGCTGTAAATAAATTGGTATTGTCGGATGTCTCGTTACTTGCGAGAGTAACTAAACCATTTAAAAATAGGCAATAACGTTAAAAGTAAGATATCAATCATCAGATGCGTTAAATTGTTATACAGTGAAACCTCGGTTTACGAGTTTACTAGAATTTTCTAGAAACGTGCTCATATTTCAAAACACTCGTTTATCAAAGCAAATTTCCTCCCTAATAAATATTGAAAATTTTAAGTGGATTCGTTTCAAAACCTAAAAATGATAATTACAAAATTCACGTATATTTATTTTACATGTTTAAGATTTGGCAAAAATGTAACACTACATTGTCATTGACTAAATTTATGATTTGCACTGCTACAGCTTTATTCTGGTGGTGCTTTTCCCCGAAATTTTACAGATATCCCTGAACTCATTTGAAGTAAGGACTTCTCAGCCTCATTCTTCTTCTCTTCAGGCGAGATCTCCTCTGTAGTATTGTGCTATTTATATTAGTCAGCTCCTGGCCCTGTTCCTCCAGCAACTCTTTTTTTGTTGAATTCAAATAAGCTGAATTAGCTATAAAAAGTATGATTGACATTTCCGAAATATATTTTTCGTTTTATAAATATGTTTAGCAATAAAAATTGTGTAAAATATATTTATATGTATATAGATATTTTATTATATACTACATACTTTAATATGAATCATCGAATATATAAAAAATAACAAATACGATTACTTATTTATGTGATTGTCCATTTCATTAATGCACCTGAAATTGTCGTGTGTTTACTATTCGGGAAGCAATATTGGCACATTGCAGAAATGCCCGACCATTTAATTAATAAAACAAATATAACCAACGTTGTAATAGGTTTAATTAAATTGCATGCACACAAACGGGGGCGGTCGTGGTGTGCACTGCCAAACTGCATTTCGTTGCAGCAATGCACCGCTCTTTGTGCTACCGAAACGTTTGGCCTGTGCCAGCTTGCATGCACGTAGAGGGACTTTATCAGATTTCACATTGCGAATTCAGATTTTAATTTGGGACAAAGATCGAAAATACATACGTAAAAGGTAAACGTTGAGAGTTTAATTTTTTGGATATACACATAGTGTCCAGCGGCGAATTGGAAACCCTAGGCTGCCTGGGAAATATTCGACACAATTAGCTCAATCAAATAGTCTATAGAGTGTATGTTTTCTAAAAATGAAATACTTATGAATTGTAGAGGTACATATTTCTGGCTTGTTACAAAAACAGCCAGTGTCATATTTTTAAAAGAGGAAAAACTTGTATATTTTTATTAAATATGTTATTTAATTGGCTCAAGTTTATTCAAGATTAAATAGAGATTTTTTAAAGCACGTTTCGTATTATTCATTTTCACTTATATAATATATCGTTTTTGAAATAAAGTATTTCTTCTTTGACTCATTAAGAACTTTTAAATTCTCTTTTTGAAAATGTTTATTTTAGTATAAAATCTGTGCTGGCAAATATATTTTTAATATCAATTATTAATAATTTCTAATCCATTGATACGCTCCTTCCCTTGTCTGTGTCTAGAGGAATCCAGTTTTCTTCAGGACCAGGACCAGGGTTGAATTAAAGTGGAAAGCGGTGACTTCCTCGGTCTCTTAAAAGTCTCGGTCAATGCTCGGCGTAGCTCCGCTTGGTGTGCATTACGCCTTTTGTGTATGGTGAAAGTTTCTGATGGAAGTGTTTTATCTATGCTATTATACGCACTTATATACACTAGTTCGTAACGTTCTCAAATATGACTTCATTGTCTGGAATACCTATGATTGGTGCAAATAATCCCCTTGCTAGGTGGAATTCCCTTTTATTTTAGGCGAAGGTGTTTTAGGCAGAAATACATTCGTCGATAAATTGCAAGTGACGTTCGAGAAAGGATAGGGATTTTGTATGCACATCACCATAGTTTGCAATAGTTATCTCTATTGTCTGAAATCCCAACGAAGCGAAGTACTCCTTGTTATTGAAGAAAATTTCTCAGACATCTTACTACGAGAGATAGCTCGGGGTCATATCCGTAATTGTAATCTAGTATCATATTATAGAAGCGTTAGGATACAATTCATTGTAATCTTGCCGAAGTATCTACTCAATATTGCACTTTTTGAAGTTGCTATGGGGTGCTGTCGACAATCCGTCCTGCGAGCTGCGAGAGAGTCGCGATCGCGTCCTTTATTCTCAACTTTCGTAGTCATTACGTCAACGCATGAGAACGTCCTTTCTTACACGAGCTACCCATCTTTTGAACGACCTTGCCAAATACAAGGAAATCTTCGACATAGTCATAAGAGGCTAAAAAAAGTTTACAAAATAGTGTTCATCTATTTTTAGCCAGAGATATTTTTATTTTGGAAATGTTAGAAAAAAGTTTGCATTAAATTTTGTGTTGAAAATATAGTAAAAATGTAATTTTAGGGTAAAATGAAGGGTTAGAAACAATACAATTGTTTTGGAAAAATGGACGGGCTAGCACATCATTCACATATGATAATGTGAAAAAGTAAGTAAAGATATTCTACTTCAAAAATCGCTGAATTACCATTAAATATTTATAAAGAAGTTCGTATCTTGTGCGGTTCATTTAATGAATCTCTAACTGCCATTTTAGGCATAAAAATTTGTTCCAATTCTGTTAGATTTAATAATAATAACCGCATAATAAATAAGTCGCTGACTACTCAGAATTGCTCCATCGCTTTATAACAAGTAATGAATCATAAATTTATAATCATTTTATTGCACCAAGCTTCTAATCGTTTCAACGAAAGCGCCCTGAAGAATCAATACCAAAAAAGCGCGTCAAATTCGATCAATTATCAAGGTTATCGTCACTGTTTTCTATGATTTTAACGGTATATATTACAAAAATTCTTACCACTGGTCGTATAGTAAATAAAGAGTATTTTTTCACAATTTTACGTCATTTGTGTAAGGAAGTCTAAAGAAAACGACTACAATTGTGATTGAATTTTGCACCACGATCGCACCAGTTTACAATTCCGCAACTACCGTATTTACTATATATAATATTTCAGCGACCTTTTACTCTTGATGAAAAGACTACGTTTTACGACTATAGAAGAGATAAACGCAAATTACCAAATGAGCATAAGACTATACCAAATAGTGCAATGTACTAATGTTTTGTAGATTAAAATAAACGTTAGGATATTAAATATGAGTGTTAAAGGAACAATATCAATATTAGATTATACATAAATACTTTTAGATAACAATTAAAGTTGCTGTTACTTTTGAATCACATTTCACACAGTCATATGAAGGACAAACATAAATTTAAAGGGTTGATTTAAATATTTTTTTAATCGTTGGTTCAATTGTGTTTATTTTCAACGTATAACAATAGCAATATACCTGTTGATTGCAATAAATATTTCACGATTTGCATGAAATATTTGTCCAGTTTGGTCATTTGCCTGATGGCTGCGGCTGGTTATGGTCCTCGCCCTCGTTTACTTTGAAAGTTGTGTAGGGTTGAGCGGTGAGGGGTCAACATTTGATAAACACCACGAGCGATATGATTGTACAAACATTAGAAACAAACATTTCCTGCAACTTTGTGTGCAGCGCGAATGGCGGTAGATGAGCGAGGGGCATTTTACTCGGAAATTTATTAATTTATATATTTAAAAAATTAAAAATAAATAGCAATAAACAGTAGTTAGACCTTATTACATATATCGCAAATATTTCAGCATTTTATCAAACATAAATAAACCATTTATTATAAAATAATTTTACCATGCTCTACAGTGAGGAACCCTATTGCAATTGCTACATTTAGAGTTTGCTTGCACTTTGTCACTGAGTGAACCTTTGAACATTGGCGGGGAAAGCTTGATATTGTATATTGTTCCCCAACTATTCAAAAAGAGTAGTAATATGGATAAAACACACACTTAATATTTTTTAGTAAATGAATCATAACGTTTCGTGCGCTCTATGAAGTTAAGATGTAAAACCGAGCAGCGAACTTATTTTTTTCTGGTTAAAATTTTATTGCTTACGGGAAAATATTTAAGTACATAAAATAACACATTAACATTCTAATCATCATATTAATAATATAAAAAAATAAGATCAATCTGCAAATGATATTATCTATATCCTATGTTATTGCCATTATTATTGGGGTTATATCTTATACATGTATTATATAGAGAGAAACAAAAAATAGATATATGCATATTTTTAACACAGTTTTCTACACATTTTTCACCTGCTTAACATAATAAGATATGCGGTAATAATTTGCATTGTACACGTTTTTAAATAATTATCTGGCGCCTATCCTCTTTCGTAATTACACTCCATTGTGTATGGTTACACGCTTCGGGTATCATTCGTCATTATCATCATTTCGCTTTTCAGGATTTGCTTACAACGTCCGAGTAAAATTACGTAATCGGACATAACATACATAGGGTGTGTTTTAGGTCACAGGCAAAAATCTCTCAATCACTGTTAATTACCTGGGCAAATCGGTATCGCTTGTGATTGCGATCGCACGGGACGTTTATTGGCAAATCCCAGATACGTTTACAGAGCAATGATCGTTTTGAACAACCAATAAAGAGCAACTATAACGATAATTCGGGTGTATTATAGCGTAAGGGTACAGAAGGGCACAAAAATGTCCTATATCAAATAACTATTATTGTATATAATACAAAGAATATGTTACATGCATTTGCACAAACAATACATAATGAAATAATTTATAAAAGTGTGCAAGCAAAAAAATACATTTAATGTAAATTTTAATTCTAAATGTTATCTGTGGGTCTTATTTGTTTTATAAATAAACAGTGACCAGATAAAAATATGTCTAATAATAAATCGTTTCTTTTATGTTATTAAAAAATACTGCAAGGAGATTTAGCGTGATATTTTGCAGATCAAAATTAAACCATTTTATGTGAAGAGCTACAATAATAATTATTTAAAAATACAACATAAACCGAATTTATGTTTATTGTTTCTTGCTCGTGTAGAACATTTTAAAAATCATCCTTATATTAGGAATAGAGAAGTAAAGATATTTACATACTTCCTTTAGAATGGTTATAGTTTACGTTTATCTAATATCCATTTTTTGGCCTCCTCTGTATGCAGCATGTGTGTATTTAAATTTTGGCCGACAACTGCAAATTACCATAATCCTTTCGGCATTGGCACGCTATCGGCTAATTATCCATATACGATAGTTGTGCACGGTCTAAAATAAAGGTAACGTTTATTTGTCACGTTATCCAGGCTCATCCCGTTATTTTATTGGACCGAACTGAAATCACAACCGATAAACGGCCGTTTTGCGCCGCGCATTATGTCCGTTGGCTTATCGATTTTGGACTATGATGGTACACATACAACCCCATATTATTATGTTTGCTTCAATTTCTAACGACGTAGGTACGTCCGCACACAATCGTATTGTTTCAATAATTTTCCATATGGCTCAGATAATTAAAGCAGCTATAGCGATAGAGAGGGCAAGGTGGATATTGGTTTGAGAACATATCGTAAGTAGATTAAAACTTTTTTATTTATATATATTATAATCAACAAGATAAATGTTATTCTGAACTTTGGGTATCTACTAGAATAATTTAATAAGTTGCAAAATGTAAATATTCAATTTATTTCACAGTGACTCAATCTATTGTTCGAAGGCAGTTTACCTTTAAAGACACAAACATAAAAATAAAAATATTGTCTACACAAGTTTGCTAAATTCTAAACTAAGAAATCATTGAAACTTGTTTTTTTATTTATTAAAAACCTATTATTTACCATCCATATAGTTAAAAATCTTTAACGTAGTCACAAAGTGGAAAAATTACAGAGATAAACTTTGAAACTATTATTGTATAATATAATAATAAATAGTTGTAGGAGAATTACAAGTCTTTTATGCTAAAAAAAATAATGAAATTAATAAATTAAATTGTCATCAAGGAAAAGTACATAAAATAATCATAAATTAACAGAAACCGTTCTAAATAGTATTATATGAATCTAAATATAAATATAATCCTTAATCTTTTGAGTAATGAGTTAATTTATTTATAATAAATTATATAAATATTTTAATTTTATTTATTTATTTTTTTGTTTATTTTTTAGGATACTGTAATAAACATAATAAATATCTTTATAAAAATGTTTTATAAAAAAAGGGTCTTTGGAATTTTAAAAATTCTCTAAAAACTACAATTTTAAATTGCCAACGTTCGCCAAAATAAACTTTTTTCTGTATAGAGAAGCTAATACAAATCCACATTATTTATTTACAATTTGAATCGATAAAATCAATTGCGTAGTTCGTTCTCAAGCGCGCCCAAAACCGGGAATTCCCTTAACTATCAAATTTGCTTACACGTGACAACTCTTCTGTCATCTTTCAAGCGCTCGCTGTGCGCAGTTCGGTACAATTAAATAAGCAATGAAATATGTTATAATCACAGCATTTTTCTTACACAGTGCTAATTGAAGATGATTCAAAATGATGCAGCACTTGGAATTATAAACAATATAAGCAAACTATAAATATTAAAAGACAAACAGCAGCAATTTGGCAATTAAAAGTTTACATACCAAAGTTAATTAACCATATTACAATGGTATGATTAGCATGATAGTATTAATGAAAATCTCGTATTAGTTTAAACAAATGGTTACATTTTACCCACTATATAGTATCGTTTACAGTTAATTTTCAGAAGCAATAAAAGATCTAATAAAATTTACGTATGACAAACAATTAAATTATGACGTTTAGTTGTTGTTTAAATTTAATTTATGTATTATGTAAGTATTAATAACGTGTTCAATGTTTAACTATTGATAAGAGTCTTATTGTTTTTTATGATTTTTTAGAAGCAATAATAGAACAATTTCATGACCTATATGACGACAACGTAGAATTGGTATATATAAACAAAAAGTTGAAGTCACTGTCAGCAAGTATTATCTATTTAAAAAGAACATTCTACATAAGTTTGATGTAACTGAATATCCTAAATTTGGCTGTTGTTAAAAGAGAAATTATTGCACAGAAGAAAAATTGATAAAAAAAAACATGACGTAGATACATCATTGGAATTAAATATAAACCACTCTTAGATATTTTTGCTATCGATTATTCCAGGTATGCAATCATATATTAGATAACATCCAAGAAACTACACATTTATAAGCTGTCCGTTGGCGTTATATATAGCGTTCCCATTGCGACGGCGCTGATTTGATCGACATTAATTTTCAGTCCTCATACATACACATTCACGTTTAAAACATACCTGGTTTATTTGCAATTCGAGTAATTATATTCAGTCAAATCTAACGAATATGTGCATTAAATCAGAACAAATGACAATTTTTATGTATTGTAAAAGGAAAAACTCACTTTTTGGCCTCGAAGCTCGTCGACGGGAATTCAAAATTTAAATATTTCATTACGAAGATCGTTTATCTAGTTTAATTAATGTATTCCTTTAATTCTTACACACATTATGTTTAATATATATTTCATTTTCATAGTTATAACATACCTTGTTATTCTGCAATCCAAATATGTTCAGTCAAATCAAACAACGCACATGACGAATTAATGAAAATTATTGTCGCTTATCAAAATTTTGTTATAAATAATAATTATTTAAAGCTGTTGCCATGTTGATGTCGGCCATTTTGTTTTATATTTAAATGCTTATTTTTTATTGGTCGAAACAACATCATGTATTACCGGTACCTCAGAGTCACATCAGAGAGTGGTGCATTTGTAGTTTTGGAGTTCACTAATTTTCTTATTGATATGAAAATACATCAAATATCATATCTATTGAGGATGATCTCATTTCAATCATCAGCTACACCATACATATTTGTTTCGCGTATTACCGGAATATCTGCTATACAATGTAATTTTTTATGAATTTTTAATAACATGTAGTTGTAGATAGCTACTTAATAACGCATTATATCTCGCGAGCCACTTTTAAACTGGATCGTGACTTTTCGCGAGCGACCGTTTTATTAGGCGCAACTTGCATAGTAATTCACGTCACTTCATTGATCAGAGACAGCAAGCAATAAAGTGTCAAATCAATCTGAGTGATCACAGACAATGACGTGTCACCGCAGTTCGGTGTAATCACACACAGCGAGCGCCGGTCATCCGCACAATAGCATTCTTGCTGAATGGCCAGCCGCTTCGTGCTTGAGTTTGGGAACAAACAAGTTGTTAAAACGATCTGATACAGCCCACCGACCTATGGTCGCCAATAATGAAGGGCTTTCGGTGGATTTAGAACAATGTCCGATGGCGGAACACACATTTTCTGCGCAAATTGTTTCGCCGGCAGCCCGATGGTATTGTTTCCCCGTGCGATACTATCTATCGGTCGCATTGGATGCGCGAATTTGCGGCAAAATTTGGAATTTTTGCATATTGGGTTATTGAAATGTCAGTAAAAATATATTTAGAGAATACTGCTTTTGCTTATGAACAACGTATTAGATATATTATTTAAATATTGGACCTTACCACGTGATCTAACGCCCAAAATGTTTCGAGTATCTGTCTGATCCACTGTGAAGTGCTCCCTCACATATCCGCATTGATAACCTCACAATGGAATCCATATACGGGAGCAGACTATCATGGAGCACATATGATAACTCTGCCAAGTGTGTTTAATTGCTACAATACAAAGTAATTTATTATAGTTTATAATTGATATTTGTAAAAATTGAATCACGTTCACATAAAGTTATTTATTTATGGTAATGTATACGCGAAGTCCTCCTGTGCTGGATTTCAGACTTTCCGGATTGACGTGAAGAGAGAAGCGGCGGCTTTTTTGTTGATGGGCATGGTTCGTACAAACAGTCCAAGTTATAGTTCTTAATGCTGTCGGGAGCGAGTCTCGAACGACAATTATCGATTTGGGCACTGTATCTATTTTCATATGTACATATTAGTATTGAGCCTGAGATAATTACGAATATTGGGAGTGAATTGTATTTATTGCGCTCCGACCATTTTTTTGTTAAGACTATTATAACTATCTTATATATAATTGTTCTAAGCCGTCAGTGTCGCTGTCACTTCGGCTTCCGCTTCCGGACGCGCACGCTTTAAAATGAAAAATTATATGCACAATCTTCTACTTTGTAAATCGTATCACTTTGTATGAATGGTATATAATAATACACGTAAACAAAGGAAATATATTTAATTATTATTAATAAAAATAAAAATAGAGTTGGCACGATGATTTTCGAGCCTCCGCTAATGTATTCTTTTGTTGTCGACCAATGAAAAATAAGCATTCAAATATAAAACAAAATGGCTGACATCGACATGACAACAGTTTTAAATAATTATTATTTATTAATAAAATTTTGCTATGCGACAGTAATTTTCATTAATTCGTAATGTGCGTTGTTCGATTTGACTGAACATAAATATTCAGATTGCAGAGTAACTAGGTATGTTATAACTATGAAAATGAAATATATGCATAATGTGTGTAAGGATTATAAGAATTCATTTATTAAACTAGACAAATAGCCATAAAACAATCTTCGTAATGAAATCTTCAAATTTTGAATTCCCCTCGACGGGCTCCGAGGCCGAAAAGTGAGTTTTTCCTTTTATAATACATAAACATTATCATTATATTTGACTGAACCAGGTACGTTTTAAACGTGAGCATGTAATATATAGTTAGTACGTATGAAGATTGAGGTTAATGTAGATCAAACCGTATAAATGCTAATAAAACGTATTTTTTTTATCTATTGGTATTTGTGGATACTATATTTCACGATTGTGATGCAGTCAGTTATTTAGCTGAAGGAGTTCGGTTACAGCAAAATTAATTAAAAACATTATTGCAGCAAAACAAATTCACCTAGATCATTCCGTTCCGAGCAACGACTCGCAATATACATATGTGTAGCTTCTTTGATTTTGTCTAATAGACGACATTTTACAATGATTATAAATATGTGATTTCATACATCGGAGTTGGTTTATATCTAGTAATTGGTATCGGAATTCAACCCCTTTAATTGCAATCCGACCCTCTGCCCTTGAATTCACATTACTATATTATGCATTTTTGCAACCGCCGGTGCACTTAACGCCGGTGGCGAAATATTTCAATTCTAATTGGACACAAGCAATCAGCGCCGATTGTATTAACGCCCTCGTTTCTGGTTGATTTATGGTGGAGGCACTTGCCAGCTATTGCCATAATTCCATGATGTTAATAAAGCGATTGCGGCCGCGCTATACGTTCGCCGTGTAAAATTTTATGCGATCATCAGTTAGATCGGGTACGTAAATCTGTGTTAGTTTTATGCGTGGCTGGGTAAATACTATCTATATACATCTTTAATTGATAACATAAATCATTATGTTACTATAATAATGATTAAAAATTAAGTTTTCTGGTTAATGGGATTTATACTTAAATAATATTTATTTCTCAGATTATATTTAAATTAATATGATCTCTTGCTATTATTATATTAATGTACTTATTACAGATACTGCTTCTTAAAAATATAGCACTGATCAAAATATGTGACTACTTGGCTAAATCAGATATAGCGATCGAAGGGAAAGTGGCTGCTTTTCTCGGGACTTTGATGTCTTCCATATCAATTTGACAGCGTTCGTGTATTTCTATGTAAGTCATGAGTGAAATAATAAGTAGAATTTCGATTGAGTCTGTTTCATTAATGTATATTGGCAGGCGCAGTGTACTGAAAGTTTGCTTTTAAACCTGGTTTGTGAAGAATTATTTTAAGGAATGCCTAACTATTATTACCATGATTGTTTATAATTTAAAATATATATGTGTATATATATGTATATTGTATTTAGGTACTTTACCTAAACGACTAAAAGACAATCATTTATCTTAACACTAATCAAAGACAACATAAGCGAAGCTCACCGATTAATTAAAACGCGATAGCTAATTAATTGCGGCTCGGTCCACTGGGTGGAGTAGTAAGGAAATAGTGCGACGGGTGGTACAGAGAGAGCCATGAGCAATATTTGTGTGTATACAACCTACACATGGTGATGTACGGTTGTGTAACTCGGCGGTATGGTACATAACAGGAGGCTGAACCTATTGTTTTGAGGGTTATTGTTTTGATAATGCTTCATCAGCCGGCAGCGGCTACCGGCTTCCTATTTCTATAGCCACCGATGCTTATGAAATGATTTGACTAGATCAAGATAATTAGACTACCACTCTAAATTTGATATCACCACAGCTCAGTGGCCGAAGCGATTTATGCTAATTAAAACGTGCGTTTCGAACGACCGTCGAAATAATGATTTGATTATTATATTGTGGTTAGGTAACGCGTGATTATATATATATATATATATATATATATATATATATATATATATATATATATATATATATATATATATATATATATATATATATATATATAAAATATTTATTATAATATTTCAATTATTTATTTATTAAATCTAAATTATTACTGCCATATAAAATCAGAGCAAATGATAAGAAGCATACATTTTTCATCAAAAATAAGGTTCTACAATACAAATTAATTATTTATATTTAATTGTATCCACTAAACAATAAGAGAAATTTGCTCACGCCTCTCTTATTGTTCGCTCGATTCATGAAGCCCTCAACACTTACCCGGAGAGTAATCACTGACCCCTCCGACGCAGCTTCCTCATCCGATTAATGCCGTTTCGATAAACCGCCACTTTGACATGGCGGAATCAATTAACCCAAACTCATTCATAGACACCGTACATCGTTTAACTACGTGTTGTTTGTTTTAAGCTCATGTGTTTTTATTTATTTAATTAAGTTAAATATATGGATTAGTTAAAGTAAATCTAAAAAAATTGATTGATCTCCCAAAAACATGCGTAATAGGGATAGCAATCAGTTGCTATTATCACAAAATAGTTGTTGTATGTTAACCCAAAAGACCGGGTTCGAATCTCATATGAACCCTAGTGTTTTTTTTTTTATTTTTTTATCATGTCTGGGAGATCGTAATTAGATATATTAGATACCGTGATGATCACTTGAAATCGAGCTAGGTCGTATATATTGGGAATTCTCTAATAATGAGCTTTACAGTTTAAAGAGAATATCTTATATGTATTAAAAAAATAAATATAATAAAAAGTTATACGTATTATAAATTATTATTAAATTTTCAGCAATTTAGAATCCTATACAATTAGTATTATTACATTAAAGTATGTCATTATAGCATTATTTTGAAGCTGGGCTAGGGTTGGCGTGAAGAGGGAAGCGACTGTTTCTTTGATCTTCTAAATCGATGTTTGGTGGGAGTTCGGATAAACTCTCGTATGTTTCAAGTCATTTATAATTGGTGATTTTTTTTTATTACAATTCCTAACAGAAATATATTTGAGAGTAAAAGTGAATAATAGGTGCTAGAGTAATAATGCGTCAAAATATTTTGCTTGGTCAACTCTCGACGTGTGCAACCTTTGATTGGAATTAGATAAGTGATTTTTATAGCAATTAAATTTGGCAACTAATTTCTCGAAATTTCTGATCATCACATGAAAATGCACTTGTCGGGAAGTTGTAAAGTCTATTACTATTTCTTTATTGCGCTTTAACGATATTTGAGACAAGATTGCTGTTTTTTCCTTCCTTTTTTAATTCTCTAAGCGCTTAAAGGTAAAAACTCGTATTGGGAGTCTTTATTTTAGACTTTTTACAACAAAGATGATTATTAAAAAAACAGTAAAAACTATAAATATTGTCAGATATGTGCCAGTTGTAAAATTAACTAATTTACTGGAAAATATTATTTTATTAATTTATATACACTGATTTTAAAAAGGTATTTGCTAAAATTAATCATGAATTATTTTACTACCATTAATCACTTTTGATATTATTTTTTGAGTTACAAGAAGTATAAGGATCTCATTTAGGTCCTATGGTATTGCTATTATTTATAAATTATATTATGATTATATTTAATAGCATACATTTCTAAAAAAAATAGTAGGTGGTATATATTATGATTTTGGCAAATAATGTTTTATTGTAAATGTTCAATGATATAACATAGTTCAGAGAAAACATGCATAATTTTTTTTCAATTCACTAACATTTATTAAAATAACTGTCACATTAAAAATATTATACTATTTTTTTAAATAAGTATAAATATTCATAAAACTACACTGTACTTACTCATTACTTTCTAAGCATACTTAATTGTATATTCTGAGCGCCAATTTTTTTTATATTATTTTTTTATGTAAAACAATATTAATAGATTGCTGTGAATTATTATATTTTTATATACCAACATATTTTACCCTAAATTCAAAATTATTAATCAGGGTTCATTATTTACCATAAAATTTTATTGCATTTATTAAATCCAGAACGTAGGAAATGATTATTTAATTGTAGCGTTTTTATCATTATGATTTATATGAAATATATTGTAAATAAATAAAAATAGCTATTTTAAAATATCATCGAATATTATATGTTCAATATCAATCATTTTCATACATTACATTGTGATAAATCTCAAAATCTATTTTACAAATAATTTTACCTTACTTCTCTAACCTTTTTTAGACACAGTATTAATATAATTAGAACAATATTTATCCGGTAATAATATTGTTTGATATTTTCTTAGTAGTATAGAAATACTTTAAGATGTTTTTTTTAATAAACTGTTCCTAAATAATTCCTTGTTACATAAATTTTTTTTAAATTGAAAATTCTTTATAACTATAGTTGTGGACAACGCGTTTGATACTCCTGACTTAAACCATACGTGAATTAACAATCAAAATGTCGAACGTTTCTGCAACATAACGTGTCGGACACTTGGGGTTTCACGTCAATTTTTATTATCTGCACTTAATTCAATCCGTATAGGTACCAAAGAGGTATTGCTTCGATGCGATCTATTGTTGTTTTCATAGGGATCTGCACGTATTCATGAGAGGCTTATAAATATCATGGCGGTAACCGTATCGTATCATCCAGTTATAAATTACCGGAGAGAGAGAGAGAACCAGCAGCCGGCTAAAACAATAGCTCTTGCAAAGCCGCAGCGCTGAATGCAATATACCGTGGACAAGGATTCTCCTGGCTGCATATCCTCGAGCAAAACACTTAATCACCTTATTCACCTCGTGAGGTTTATCGAGCTTGCTGTTCGAAATTAATTAATAGAGATTGAAACGAAAACAATGTATTTTTTGAAAAGCGTTTAACTCTCGGGTGTTTTGCGTTAAAAAATCAAAAGTTAAAATACATCCCCTACGATGCAATTGTGCGACGGATAAAACGCTCGCCCGAATGAGGGGATGCTGTCAAATATGATTTATGTCCCCCGAAATGTAGCCAACATTGACATTTTTTCTCCTACAACGTGTTATGGCATATATTACTATTAAAATTTAAATATATACATACTTTATATCTACATATGTACATACATAAATACATATACATTTTAACGTATAAAAAATTCAATAAGTTTAATTTCTCTAATTTAAATTACTCTTTAGCAATAATAATTCTTTAGCAGATCCAGAAGTATACATTATTAAAATAAAACAATTAGGAATGACTAGCTCTTATCTAGAACGATGAAGGATTAAATATATAAAATCATTATGTATAATAGTACCATCAACTTATCTTTTTATAAAAATAAATAATGCAAGCTTATTAAACATAAACTAAAACACCAACCAGTATGTATATCCTCAAAAAAGCGTTTATCAAAAACGATTCTTGTTTGACGCGTGTCCTTTTTACTAATGTTGTTTTCAATCACCATCAAAAATACATTAAAACATTTACATCGAAAGGGGTGATCTTCCGCGATTTCGCTTCAATGTCGTATTTCTCCCCTGTCACGGTTGAATTATTGGCATAACACGCTTTCGTCGACATATTGAAATGTTGAAGAATTTTCTGGTTGCGAATAAAAATATTCGTAATATCGAGCAATATCGGCGACAATACGGACAGTTGCATTGTGATCAGATCGTCGATCTTCGCATCAATCAAACTTTGTGTCAGTAAGTGAATGCGACCCCCTTTTTACATATATTCGTAGGTACCGCTTCCATCCAATACCGGATTTAAAAAATACAGTTGAGAAAATATTTTTGTCACACTAAATCCTATATCAAATGCCGCCACTGTCATAAGCACAAAAGTTAGCGATCAAAGCTCATATATATATATAGAGAATCGTGGTTTAATATAATAACTTTTATTATATTGTACGTATGCAATTTCCATTTTGATGTCATTTTTCAATGGCGCATAAAATAAAGTTAAATATATTGAATAACTAATTACTGATATTGAAACAAATTATATTTTTTTAATGCAGATTGGAACTCATTTCCTATGCGAAATGATAATTTTGCCTCTCTATATATTTATATTTATTAACGCTGTGAGGCATTTATAAATATTATCGAAAATAAAATTTGAATAGATAATCAATATATTATTATACATATATACATTAAAAAACTTTATTTATTTTAGATTTAATTAAATATCTCTTTGTTAAGTGTTAATACGAGATACTAAAAAATCGAATTTCACACAAAAAGTTAGTGTATTGTATTGCTATCTAAATATTTTTTCATATATAGAATTCAATATTATTCTTACTCATATTAAATAGGATTTTATAATTAAACAGTTCATATTAGTGTTTAAAAATTTGCTAGATTGTAAAATAAAAGATTTTTTATGCAAAAAACATTAAAATAAATATAGATGCAATATACAACAGAAAGCACCTTCAAAATCATCATGTTTTGTATATAACTGATATGTATATTTTTGATGATTCAATATATTCTTAAACTCTTTAAATTTATATCAAAATATATATTATAGAACTATAAAGTTTGATACATACTAATACATTTTATAACACCATTTGGTCAATAACTATTTTTAAATAATATATTACCACTAATAAACAGTAATTACGTATAGTTTTACTATTTTTTCACTTTCAATAGTGCTAAAAGACGGTAAAGCATGAAAAACAATAAGTCACAAACTAATTCATAGTGGCATATTCTTTCAATCAATTCTATAAGATTTTGTTGCTTTATTGCATCGACTTTATTGCCGTTTTCTATATTAGGTTTCATAGTAATTCTATCGGTTTAAATAAGGACTTTTCCATGATCAGTTACAGAATCTTTTAATTATGAAATATTTTAATAAAGTTTTTTTATGCAAACTTATTTTATCCTTCAAAAACACCCATTAAGTTACATTTCAAATTTGAGCTTTTCCATAGAAGGAATAAAAAAAATCCAGGACAGTTTTATAAATAAATTAATTCATAATAAATATGGAGGTTAAATACATACTAGATTGAGAGTATAGAAGAGATTGTGAATTCAATGCCCAAGTTTAATAATTTAGTACAATATAATAATGAAACATTGATTGTTAAATTTAGTAAATTTAAAACAGTATTATTAGAAGAAATTAATAACATAATATATCAATTAAATAAAGGAATCAGTACTGATGAATTAGATGTAAATGTAGTTAAAGAAACGTGGGAAATACTAGTAACTAAATTAAATTATTTAGTAAATAAAGTACGCTCAGAATGACAAATACCTGATAATTTAAAGATTGCTGCTGTTATACCTATATCTTAAATAAAAAAATGTAAAATGGTTAACAGGTAAAAATAAAACTGTAACAGGTTTCCTAAATGAAATAATACAAAAACACTTTCGTTCATTAAAAAATAAATTATAAATAAAATATTTTTTTTATTTTCTGTTTATGTTATCTATTATATGTATACTTAGTTAAAATTTGTTTAGGGCAAAAATTAACTATTTGGCTAAATACATTAATAAAATAAATTAATAAATCCTTGCCTTCACTGTTCCGTAGTTGTAAATACCTTCCATTCCGAAATATAAAAAGCACCCCCATATCATTTATCTCTCTGGATTTCATCTCAGTTTTCTGGAAACACTTTTTACTACTTTTAGGACAAACGTAGTACACCCCATCTAATTATAATAAACGTATTTTACTTTCATCAGAGAGTATCACTTTTCCTCAATCCAAAAAACCCAGCTTTTAATGCGTGTTGTTTTTTGTCAAGCTTTGCTAAGCCATATTTAAGGATTGTATATATGTATACTTTGACCAAAAGTTTTGTAAATACTCAATAGTTAAATTCACGATAGTTTTACTCCTATCACGCACGTTCATAATATCATTCTATATTCAGCAAAAGTAGTTATTGTCACCTTTAATTTGATGTATTGTAACCATTTTGTCATTTTTTAAATTATAAAATATAATCAATATAACCTCGGCTTATGAGCATAATTCATTTCAGAAAAAAGATGAATCATCTGTTCAGTTGGGGGGGATATGACGCAAAACGTATTACTCGTATTGCAAAACATAGCTCATTTATCAAATAAAAAAATATTTTAAAAATTGCTCGTATTGCGAAACATATAAGTCGAGTTACTCGCAATCCAAAGTTCCACTAAAGTAATTGTTTTATGATCTCTAGAAGTGGTGCATTTTTATTTGAACGCTACTGTAAGATACTTCTCATAAATTTATATATAATGTCATATTTTAAAAGGAATAAAACTAATGAAACTATTGCTTGTAAAACATTCAACTTAAATCTAGAATTAGGCAATGAGTTTTTGTCCTGTAAAATAGACTATTTAAAGTCGATATATAGATATATTTTAAATAATATTTTTTCAGTAAAAGTTGCTATTTTTGTAACGAATTTTGTGTAATAGCTATTGTTTATGTTATAATATATAATATAAAATTAATTAGTGGTTGATGAAAACGAATGCCTTATAAACTATATTTTGATATTACAATATGTGATTTACTTTTGGAAGCAACATCACTATAACAAACTTTCACTACATGCATATATAATACTAAGTTAAGACCACCGAGGTTTCAAGGATATGCGTCGCGTGGGGACGACTGATAAAAACCTATTTTATTTATTTGCAACCCCCTCTTGTCGTCGTCGAAGCTCTCCAATCATTCATCGTCGCTCGTGAATATTATATTTGCGGCAGATAACGCCGCAGAATAAACATCCTCGAGCCGAGAGGCGCAGCCACAATAATTTTTCTTCTTTATGTTTATTTATGAAAGCCATCCCCGGCACTCCATCTTTCCGATCCTTGGGCAACTCAGCCTACTGCGAAATAGCTTCCCGTATCGCGGCCCGAAGAATCATATTCACCCAGTATCAATGCGTGCGTGACGGCATTCCCTATCTGCTCTTTGGCATTCACACGCATCTATACCCCTTTAATATTCGCCAGAAAAGGAGAAGAGCGGTGCGAGAACTAGATAGAAAAGACTCCGCGGTGTATGATTGATCGAATCAGAATCGCGTCGTTCGTCGTGCTGATTGAATAAATCACCACGTAAGTAGAGCGTCTTATAAAGATAAGATACTCATGTTTTTAATCTTTGAGAATGAAAAACTCTAGCACGATATATCTGTAACACAATGTTGCAAAACGTGTGCTGTAATTTTTTACATAAACACTCGTCCATACCAAGACTTAGCAGCAGCAACAACAACGTTTTATTTACAGTATGTGTTTGAAATAGTTTAGTATGTGAGATTCTATCAGTTCATACTACCCAGAAAGAGATACTAGCGCTAAAAAATAATTGTTTAACTATCTAACGTATTTTTCTTTATAGCAATACACAAGCAAAATTGTTTAACGATTGATAAAGTTAAGAAAAATAGATTAAAATCAAAACAAACTTACATTTTCATGATTATATAATTTAATAGCAGTCTTGTTTCTAATATTCATAATTTAAAAACGGTGACAATTAATGATGCGCATTTATTATTCTACGTTTGATAGTCAAAGTAAATTCATAGTGGTAACAATAGTGTGTTTTAATAGGAGAAAACGTTTGCACAGCTCTTTAATTTCACGCTTTGAAACATCAAAGAAAAGTACTGCGGATATAACATTTTACTGGTGCCGCAAATGACCCGTACGTCGAGAGCTTTAAGCTCTCTCTGTTTGTTTAGCTTGCACTTTCAAGGAATAAATTGTAGAAAGGGACGAGAAAATGGGCGTCGGGCTCTATTCCAGCTCGCATATAAACCATAACACTAAATTGGCATATCTCTATGTGAACCATTTTTTGTTTAATATTATTATTATAATGTTTTATTTATTATTAATAATATTTTATGTAGCTTAGCTTCTACGCAACAATGGTATATTAATAATATTAAAATAACTAGATACTTTTTAATTTGTAGATAAAAATCCACAAATTTATTTATTTATTTATTAAAATTATAACCATCGTGACCTGACAGGCAAACCCAATGCGTCACGATAGTCAAAAGTACTAATTCATCATAATACATACAAATATAAACAAGACAAAACAACAGACACAAATCACCTCAACAGGTGTGCATTGTCCCATACGAACTGAACCAAAACTCCATATGTGCAAGAGAAAATGTCAATATTACTATGGACAGAATTGAGCAGATGGCAAGAGTTGGCAAGTGCTCCAGTTCTAGACTTAACAGGCAAGAATAGTGGACGCGACCGAGAACTATAACCACCTTCAGGAGCCCACATTTGAAGCTGCTCGAGCACTGAAGGATTGTCTACGATGCCCTTGAGCAATTTCCAGAAGTGTTTAATTACATAAACACTTCTGCGAGTCGACAAAGAAACGTATCCCAGGGCTCCCAAAATAAAAGCACTGGGAAACAAGAACGGATAATACCCGTATTCCTTCAAGTATAAATATCGAAGAAATTTACGTTGTACTTTTTCCAGCTTCAATTCATTACATTGATTCATTACGCCTGGGATCTAAATGATGGAGCTAGTTTCTAGTATGCTGCGGACTAGAGTATCATAAAGAGTGCGCAATACTAAAGTATTCCTGAAGTAACGCGCATTTCTCAAGATAAAACCGAGCATTTTTAAGGATTTGCTATGAGTCTCTGCAATGTGCTGGCTAAATTTCCAACGTTCTTCGAAAGTCACTCCTAAATCCTTAGTTGAAGAAAACCTTTCCAGAAAATATCCGCCTAGATGGTATGAATATTTTGCCGGCGTTAATGACCTTGAAAATGAAATTGTGTGACATTTCTTTACACTGAAAGGCAATTGGTTATAGCAAGCCCATTTCCATATAGAGTTGAGATCCTCCTGTAGGTCGAGGGAATCAGAAATCGAATGCATTTTCTTGTAAATTTTCAAGTCATCTGCATATAATAAAAAATCTGAATGCTCTATTGCTGTTTCTATGTCATTAATGAACAATAAAAACAACAATGGACCCAAATTGGATCCTTGAGGTACTCCAGTAGGGGTCTTATATCGTTCTGAAAAGGAGTTATTATACTTGACGAATTGATATCTATTGGTCAAGTAATTTGAGAATAGATTTATGAGATCTTCAGAAAACCCGAAATTAGATAACTTTTTTACAAGTAAAGCATGGTTAACTTTATCAAATGCTTTTTCAAAATCTGTGTATACGACCTCCACTTGTACACCAGAGTGCAATGATTTTGAAACATAGTTAGACAAAACCATCAGATTAGTGACAGTGGATCGAGATTTACGGAAACCATGTTGTTGTTCGAGAAGCATACACCTGCAATGATTAAAAATGTATTTATGCAAAACAATTTCAAATAATTTTGCAGGTGATGAGATCAAAGCTATTGACCTGTAATTGTCAATCTGAGATTTGGGACCCTTTTTATGAATCGGAGTGACTTTTGAACATTTCCACAATTCTGGAAAACTGTGGAAATGATTCTGATTAGCTTATTTAATTTTAATTTTTGTAAACCATGCAGCTAGGGCAGTTTTTTATTGTTTTTTACGACAATGTGTATCCAGTCGAACAGTGAAAATTTTAATTAAATTGTCGTTTAATATACATGGCTTACATTCTTTTAATTGTACCATAAATTTTGCAATGTTTTTGTATATTTTAATTAAAAATAACATTTTACTGTTTGAATGTTTTTCGAATATTTTATTTTTTATCATAATAACGTATTTTTGACTACATGTCTTATAAATTTAATCTATTTATTTAAAAACTAGTTGGCTACTGTATTATTTTAAATTCAAACATTTTAAATTTTGATGAGATACGTATTATATAACAGACATGTTTTTACAATTTAAATTGCTTATGTAAAATAAATTTAATATATTTATATAAAAAAATATTTCGTAGCTAAATATTATATATTTTAAATATTGTTTGTTTTAATACAAAGCTAGAGAAATTCGTCTCTTAATAGGTTTCTACGATTAAAACGTCATTAAAAGTAATATACTACTTGTGGAAAGATATATAATACAACCTGGAAGGATTTTTTTAATTAGAAGTAATCACTGCACAATAATATAATATAATAAATATATAAAGTAAAAAAAAGTATCCACATAACACATCTTTGAAATACAGAAATATTATTTTCATTCTGTATATAAATTGACAGGATTTTAAATTGCATTTTTATCTCGTCTAAATGTAGTTTTTATATAGGTACATGTTTTAATATGCATTTTCTTCGCTCTCCCATAGATAGACTATAGCATTTATAAATTTTACGCGTTGCATAAAGTGCATGGTTAAATAGCGAGGGTCGTGTATTATTTTTACATCAAAGCGAGAGAGCTGGCAAATATGAAAGCGGCGAAGAATGATTGTGGCAACCAGGGCCGTACTCGGACCCGAACGTACACCGCACGCCGCCCGGGCGAATATTTTCTCACTTTTATACAAAAATACATACACACTCATATATAATGTGAAAGTGCTTTTCATAATGTGCACAGAGAAGTAACCGCAGGTTCTCTTTTGAAGCGCCGCGGGGTGGCGCCCGTTTTCACGCCGACGCCCTTTGTTGGACCCCAACACTGGGACCCCGGCCTGTGACGGCGACGCCCCACACACCATATTGCCAGCATTTATATTCACGATTCATCAAGTGGCGGGACGACTGCGCCTAGGACGTTTCGCAGGAAGGACTGAAAAGGATGAAAAAGAAGAGGTGGATGGAATAAAAAAAACCTTTGCCCTGGAGAGGTCGGTTTGCATGCACTACAAAACGACTACGTGGGCGTCTACGTTTCACGTGAAAAGGCTTTCATTATACTCGTATATATTTATAATTTTAATTATCACAATTATTTAAATTTGTAAATATGCAATAAAAAAGTAGAAATACATTATGATCATTCATTTTATGTTTAAAAATAAATTTTAATATAAATAAAAGAATAAACTCAGCATATATTTTATAGTCATATTATTATTTTTATTTTAGTAATTATTTTAAATTATAATCCTGAAATGAAGACTTTAACTAAGCAGACGTAATTTATTAAGTTAGTTAAAGTGAGCAAAAAAATGTATATTATGCATTAAAACTCAAAACTTTATACCACAAAGTAATGCTTAAATTAAAATTAGAATCGTTGCTATTTCAAATGAATAAAAAATATACGAAATTGCTACCATTCTTTTCTGAGATCATATAGGTAGATCAAATTTTCGCGGCCATTTATCACAACCAAACGTATATAGATATGCCCATATTTTTATTTATATGGCAGAAACAACGTGTACTTTATCAGCTAGCGCCGTTACGGAGACGATTTTTCCCATTTTTTTTCTCGTTGCGTATGATTAATGGCATTAGTGAATACGTTTATCCACGACCCTAGAAGAAATAGACGGCCGAAGCACTCACCCTTTCGCTTTCCGATCGCTTTTTCATGCAATAATTCCGGAAAATATGGGCCATATAAATGGCGATAAGAGAGCAATAATCGGTATTAGATGAAAATATGCTCCTGAGTTATTATCATCTGTGACGTCGGTGGCTCTCCCCACACAAAAGGGATAATGCATGCTGAGTGCCGCGATTGAACCACTCTGAACAACGATTGTCCGCAGAACTTTGACTGAATATCAAATCGGAAATTATCTTTGAGATTTACGTTTCTAAAAATACGTAATAATGCTTAAAAAAAATCTTTTAAAAAATTATGATATTAGCTCATGGTTAAATTCATTTTTAATATACTATCAGACTCTTTACATTACGAGCTGAATTATAAAATTTTACTTCAGAGAGCTTTTAAGAGTTAACTCCCTCTTAAATAGCTATGCTCCTAGAAAGTGAATTTCAACTATGGCAATGTCAATTAATTTAACCAAAAAATCAACATAGCTGGACCGGATTGCTTTGATACGTTTATTTTAATAATATAAATAATTTTACAGACATACTAATTATTTATGATATACATATTACAGGTTTATTTCTTCGATAATTGATAACAATCTGAACTTATCAACAATGTGATTCTCAGATATAAGAGTATTTTGTGCGAGAATTAAAATTTGTTACTACTTCAAATTTTAAAGAAAAAAAAAATTCAAAAAACATCTTAATTTGCCAAAACCCACACAGATTTTTCGACTGCAAGCTTAAGAGTGCCATAGAGAGTCGCGATCGCGTCCCTTATTATTATCCGTCACGGCTAGGACCGCAGCGCTTGAAAACACTAGCTATCCAGTTTCCAAACGAGCTTAGCAAACACAAGGATATTTCGATGATAGCTATCAGGATCTGGGAAAAATATGTGGATCTTGTGGTATAGTGCTCATCTATTTTAAATATGCACCAAATTCATTTTTTTATATTTATTTGAATAATTATTATTTGTATAATAACCATCATGATGCATTGGGAAAACCTGTTAATTCGTGATAGTCAGATTTGTAATAAAAAATAAAAATAATATAAAATTTAGGAAGGGGAAAAAATGGCAAAAATCTCATATTGAAAATGTTATCACAATCGTTATCATTGTTTTTATAGCAATTATGATTATTTTATACGGTTTTTCTTCCGTTTTACTCCCCCCCCCCCACCACACCCCCTACATTATCTTACATTACGACTCAAAAATATATTACGTTTATTTAAAAAATATAAATGAAAATAAAATGTCGGGACCACCTGCAATCGTTGCGACGAAATTACCGCCAGGACTTACTAAAAGGTAAAAAACTAATTTATTATGTGTCTTTTATACTTTATAAGAACGATGTATATTTTCTTGTCGTTGGCGTTGTACAAACGATATTGCATATCCGAGTCGATATGGTTCTTATTTATATTTATTTTTTATAGCAATATTCATGTTGTTGTCTTAAGAGTTTGCATAAAAATCAACAAATATATTTATTATTATCAAAATTTCTTTAAAAAATCTTGTTAGCAAAAGTAAGCCCTGTTGAAAAAAAAACTAAGCTCGTAAGATAGTATATGCAAAGAGTGGTGAATAGTGGCTGGTAATAAAACCCAGCGATAAAGGGAAAATATATAGTTTGGCCCTTTCCCCGTGGACAGACTTAAGTGAATGCCACCCCTGAAGGAGATATTTCAAAAAGGTTGTCAATACCGTCGATTTCCTTATATAAGAGATATGGACGCCAGATTCGAAATCGGTGTAATATTTTATTACACGCTTCCATGCCATAGGGTCACCGCAAAAAATACGTTAAAAGCATAATATATTAACAATAAATCGAAATTTATAGTCCGATATTTTTACGACTTATTGTGCGCTATTAAATTTATTTAATAATACAAATTGTAATTTATTATTTAATTTTTTTTAAATAAAAAAACTAGATGTTCAATTTTTGGTTTAACTTCAACGTAACGCAACTTATTAGTCTGAGACGTTACGTACTGCGCTACATAAATGTCATCGATTCCTGGAATTTCATTCTGGTGGTTAACACTTAATTTTCTGTTTAATTTTATTGTCTGATTAACAGGTATAGATTTATCTCATTCTAGCTCATTGGGCGTACGCCTAGCATGTAACAACGGATGATTAAAAAAATATCTATAAAAATACTATAACATGCCCTACGCAAATATTCGTGCATAGTTCACCTATGAAAGCTATAACAATCTTATAAGATAAAATCAAAACGCCACAGCGAAGGAAATCACTATCGATTTGTGCTTGTTTTCAGTGGAGCTCACTCTATATCTTCACAGACGACCCAGTTTAAGCATGCTAATACAATGGAAGTCCAGGCAGACTTTCTTCATCAGTCATTAGGTTTAGTCAAGTCAAATCTGAATCACCAGAAGGCAACTTACGATACAAAGCCACTCAAATTAGCATCTGTATTTAATAAAGAAATTTTGGTTTAAGTTTAAGACTCATAAATTTATATTTGTTAGTTCAGTTATACATGAATTTTAATGTTTCTTGTAATCAAATAAATTTATTATTGTGTCTAAATTGTAATGGGCACGATAACTTTGAAAGTATTAACCACCAGACTGAAATTCTATGAATCAGTGACATCCATATAATTATTTAAATATTATTATGTGTATTATAAGTTATAATCAATATATGACTTTACAGCTGGGGTCGGGTTTAAATCATTGTGTATTTTTATAAATATTAATTCGAGTCTGCTGCCGTGACACGAACCCATGGCTTCTGATCTACCAATCTAGAACTTGCGGACTACGTTATTTTGCCCTTTAAATTGCTTATTCCGTAATTAATATTGCAAAACAGTGAAATATATTTTTAATAAAACAAATTTACTATTCCTTTATTCAACATATTTTACATATTCTAAGGGAGCCCAACGGTGTCCTCCACTGAGACTGCAACCTACAGTGTTGCCTTCACGAAGTGAAGCCTTTTTTATATGGAGTCTGCGCCACTTAATCATTCTGATGACGAGTATTAATATATAATGAGTAGAACGTGAATAAGCACTATTAAATATTAAATATAAAAATATTAAGTGACCTTTTGTGTATCAAAAGTGGGTGCGAATAACCGAGGGTTAAAGGCAAATTAAAAAAAAAACAAAAAAAAATAAAAAACGTTTTTTATTGCTTTGTCTAATACAATACATTGTTTTTATAATTCATAATTAATGATTTTAAAACTGTATTTTTGAATAAAATTTTAATCCAAAGTGTAAAATAATACTTTAAATTTATTAAATGTATACTATTTGCCTTAGTATAATATGATAAATAATAATGGTCTTATTTAAAAATAATAATATTTTGTTGAGAAAAAGTTTTCTCCAATTTTATTCAAAATTAAATCGATGGTATCCCAACTTCACAAGAAAAAGCTAATGATACTAATAAAATCAACGTGTAATTTTATCCATGTGGCAAAAGAGTTCAAAATTGTTTTACAATGTAATTATTAGTCAATATTATTCATATTATTTTTTTGTTGATTGACACTATATGTATATAGTCCAGTCAAATAAGGCGAAATAAAGGCTAAACCTCGGAATGAAAGATACCAAGCTGAAATTTTGCACAGACCTTCGTTTTGATGTTTTAAGGACAGGGTGAAAAGTCTCATAAAATATCGTGTCTGCTAATCAAGATATCAAAGGTCAAAGGTCACAAAATTTGTTTTTATGCAAATATCTCGCGTTCTATGCGTTGCACGTCATTAGATGCTTCACAAAACTTGTAAACCATAAAATTATCTACAAGTTTAGTTATAATATTTGTTTTGTATCATTAACCGTTTTTGAGATATAGCGCGAAGAGTGGGAGGCGTACATCTGTTTATAGAATCCAGCGAGTATTTCTACCTGCTTAACTTGGTATAAGCTTTGAAAAAGTAAACAATCGTGAAAAAAGTGGTCTCGGCAAGTCGTTTGAACCATAATTTTATTACTTTCTTCATTGTATTATTAGGAATTAAAAATGAAATATTGCTCGACAAGAAATTTGTGCGAAAAAATTGAAAGAGTTGAGAGATGTCCTTACGGAGTATGTACCAGATGATAAGAAGATCATTTCCAAATTAAGAGAAAAATATTTAACTGATATTATAGTTATAACGAAGATTGGATCATTCCCTATTTTTTCTTTTCGCGATGCTCAAGCTTAAGTTTTATCCATAGCTTGGTATGAAAATAAAAAAGGCAATTCGGAAGAAGGACACTTGCGCGTAGTGGAAGCTGCTGCGGCGATTATTAGAGAAGATATTCGATCTTCTGTTGTTGAGACCAAGTCTTATCCGCCCCGAGTAAAATATTAATGAAGAAATTCCGAAAACTTTATTACATTTTCTGCAAGAAGTTATTATAAAGAACAGAAAAGGAAAGACGGGGCACTTTAAAACGAAATACACAGCTATAAGTCATGCTATAATGACTTCCATACGAAAACGGTCCTTTTCTTCGCAAGTGCCTTAGTACAGTATGCAGCAGATAATGCAGAAAAATATTTATACTCTTGATGGCTATAATACTGTTCATATAATGGGAATGATAAAAATAATAACTCCAAAATCTGAAGTTATATCTGATGACCGCATAAAGAAATTTACAACAAAACCAAGTGCAAAGGAGTTAGCAGCACTATCACATATACCCCTTCTAGTGTATGAAAATCATGTCGTACCCGGATTGAGCAAGAGATTCAAGTTCAAAATTTTAATGATGTAGAAGAACTAACCGAACAAATATTTAATGTAGTCGATTTGTTGTGGAAGTACGGAAAGTGGAAAAATATCTCACTGTTGCCAGGGTGGAATGGATTTATTGAACAACTTACAAAAAACAATGAGAACTTTGTAACTTCTCGGATTCTGTTTCTTACTTTTATTTATCATCCTGTGAGTAATATGGACACAATTTACACTACATTACAGTGTGCTATAAACACTGCCAAGAAACATGAACAAAGAACATGCTTAATAACTTTTGATCAGCCGTTGTACATAAAAGCACGTGAAATCGTAGCAGCTCAGATGCTAGCTCAGACTTGTCCAGAGTAGTTGTGAAACTAGGAGGCTTTCATATGCTTATGTCTTTTATTGGATGCATGTGGTATATAATGAATGGAAGCGGAATCAAGGAAGCTCTCAGTACAATTTATGCATCGAATTCTGTCGACAAAATGTTGGATGGTCCCGCTTTTGCAAGAAGTATCAGAGGCCATACGTATTAATTTTTGCATTATCGATGATGATTTTTGAAGATATGGAGATTAAAAGTTATAATGCTTTAGATGGGTTCATTCAGCAGATAACAATTTTTTCTACGATGTTTTCTACGAAACTGTGGAAGAATGTACAGGTAACTCTGGCTCCGTAGTTTACATAGCGTTATCCTATAAACGGATGCGCGCTTCCCACTCCCCGCACTATATCTCGAAAACCATTAACCATACGAAGAAATAAATTATGACAAACTTGTAGAAAATTTTATTTTCTATAAGTTTTGTTACACATTTAATGACATGCGACGCAAAAGAGGCGAGATATTTGCAAAAAAACGATTTTTATGACTTTTGACCTTTAATATATTGATTAGCAGACACGATATCTTTTGAGACTTTTCACCATATATTTAGAACGCCAAAACAAAGGTCTGTGCAAAATTTCAGCTTGTTATCTTTCATTCCGAGGTTAAACCCTTATTTGACTGGACTAATATACTATGTATATTTTTATTGTATACCTGAATATATTTTCATTAATTTAATACACACGAAAATATACTGCATATAAACTTATCGGCACAAGAGCTTTCTAGCCTTATGTGTAGTCGCGTAAAAAGTATCATTTCACTTTTTTACACTTTCGCACGTAATGCGAGGCCTGTGTCATAGTGAGGGTGTAAAATATTTTGAGTTGTAAATTTTTATTATCTCTCACACGGGACCCCTGGAGCAGTCGAGGGGCTGAGACTTCCATAAGGCTATTTTTCTTTAATATATGCCGTGGTTTTTGACATACACTCTAGATGTGCCGACTCACTTTACACACTGTCCTTTGTCCTTTCTTTAACGACACCACCTCTCTCTCCCTTTAGGCCTTTACCACTTTTAGCTTTGAATCGCAAATAAATCTTCATACTTTTTACGAGAAAATCGATGTCATCCAAAGGCATTCAATTCATAAGACAAACGCAATAAAAAATCTAAAAGCATCGACAGTCAATATGTTGAATATAAAAAAAACGACAACCGAAACTATCAAACAGAAATCTTTTCCGTGTTTCGATATTATTATCCCCGCATGAATAACACGCATTTCACTTATCCATAAAATACAATACGTTTTTATCGCATATTGAAGATACATTCAGATTTCTTGCGCAAAAAACTTTATATATATTTAGGCATATTATTGCATTAACTTATGAAAGGGACTTACAATTTTTCAATAAGTATAGGATTAAATAAAAAAAGTACTTGTGAACAGATTTAGTAGATCTCCAATCTGAATACAGTTTTTAAATAATATTTAAAAAATATATTACACAAGGATAAATATCACGTTGAACTGATAACCCAGAGGTCACGGGTTCGAGTCTCCACAGCAGGCTCAAATATTTAAACTTATGTTGCTTTCAAACTATAATAAATAATAGCTAATAATTATTTATATAGATGTCACTGATTAACAGACTGGTGTCTAGTGTTTTGATACTTTTTTGGAAGAACTGTTTATGTCTGATTGGCTTACATAGTTGCTACTGATTTACCCCGTTGTAACGCGATGGGCTTACACCTGTCACGTTACAAAGAAAGAATAAAAAAATACAGATCCAATCATTGTTAATGAACTATACTAAAAATAATTTATAATGAATTATAACAGATATCTCCACTGACAAAAAAAGTATTATTTGTCTAAATAATTGTTACATCCAGATTGTTAGTTCTTTGGGCTCAGGATATTATTTATATTTCATATTTATTACCTGTAAGACTTATATTTAAAATTAATGTAATACAGTGTAGTATATTATATGACGTTGCAGAACAATGCTTAAAAAATACATTAATTTATGTATTAAAATAAATTAATATATGGAAATTCTAAAAAAAGTTCGGTGCGCGGCATAAAAAATAATATATTATAGAAAAATAATTTTTATATTTTTTTAAGAAATAGTATAAGAAAATGAAGAAGAATGTGTAGTTTAGTACCATTTGCTTTATAGCGAACATTTGCATAGCAAAAAACGTTTCCTGGCACTAAGCTTTGAACTGATTTCCATCGTTCCTCGGAAAGATAAGATACAAATATAGAAAGCGTTCGGTTATCTAAAATAAATTTGCTTTCTCACTCAGGCGTCAGGGATATCAAGAGTTTAGAGCCACGTTCGACAGTTGTTCTTAGGTCATCAACTAGAGTTGATTTGACCGCATACTTTATTTTTATTTGCCTGACACCAAGGTTTTTTAAGGTTTTGGTTTGTCAGACCGTTAGTGCGGACCAGCCCCACCGCCATTTGCAAGTTTTTGTCCTTGGCTAGTCGCCTTCATTTAAGAAAAAAGTTCCAAAGACTGCAACCTCCACTGTTTCCACGGAGTGAGTGCCTCGTTAGTGGTTATGCATTAGTTATCTGCGCATCCCTACAATTATCGACTTCTAAATTACAAGTTCTGTGCTCAGTGGTGTAATGGTATAAAAAGTACCGGAGCCCTGCACCCTTTTAGGGCGATCAATGAGATTTTAGTTTATGTGAATCCAAAGCGATGAACCTGGTTATTTTTTTGCTGCGTTGTAGTTTGATTATTCCGTATGTTGTTAAAAAGTGTATTGTTGATGATCATTAAATTAATCTTAAAGAACTTGTAACAAATCCTACCTATCCGGTTCTAGAAAAATGTACCGGAACTGTGCCCCCCAAATAATGTGCTCAACCTCAATAGAATTTTTATCAGTGTAGACTACTGCTCTTTATTTTTTGGTTCGATTTTTAGGTTAGGTTAGAGTTTTTTCCTCCACTTGAAGATAAATGAAAAAAAAAACATTCTTTATAAAAATTATAAAATATATTTTTTAATGAAACAATAATAAATCTTAGACTCATGTTATTATTGACAATTTATAAATATTTTAGAAACAGAGATACTATCGACATCTATACGTTAGTCAATTTACTTTTTTTAAATATATTTGATAACTGTTATTATTTATAAGCTATTTATTTGTGTTTATTTTTCAAGAAAATCAAATTAATAAATATATATTTATAATTATAAATTACTAATATTTGTTAGTTAAATTTTGGCTAAATTATATTTTAAAATGCAATTAGTTTTTATATCCACCGCCAGGTGGTGAATTAAATATTTTTATTTCAACTAAACTAAAAAAAGGTTTATGAAAAAAATATAAATATAAAAAATGATTTGAAAATAAAAATTATTATTATGGTTCGTTCTAGTATTCAAATTGTCATAAAAATTTATGTTATTTTCAACAGATGTCAGTAGTTTTATTTTTCAAAACTGGAATCGCAGCATTCTCACCAATTTCGGCTAAATTATTTCCAATACTAAATAAGAGAGGGCACATTGTTTTTCATATATTTATCTGAAAGCTTTAATATTTATTTAACAATAAAATAATATAAATGAAAAAGACAAAGAGGGGCTTTCGCCGCTTCTAATAATATATACAACCATCGATTTCTTATTATTTTTAACCTTTCAAGTAATATTTGTAAGTCATATGTAAAAGAGAAAAGGAATTGATCCAAATTTTTGAAATATATAAAAAATACAAAATGCATAAAAAAATTTGGGTACTGTTTTCCATATATTTATTTGAAAAACTTGAATATATTTTTAATATGTAAATATAATATAGAAATTAAACAGACAAAGCAACGTTTCTACAAACATACAAGCATAGAGTAATGAAACATGTATATTCTTTACTCTATGCATACAAGCATAAAACCAATGGTTTAAAATTTACTTATTCTAAAATAAAAACATTATTTTAATATATACAAATTTCATTATTAACAAACCATTTTCATTATAAAAAAAAAATATTTCTCTTATAGTAGGATATTATAATTTTTGTTTATTTAAGACACTTATACTTACAATGTTTTACTGGAGTGTAAGCAAAAATAAAAAAATTAACTATCAATGAGTGTCAGACTTTTAAGGAAAATGAGACCATATTACTTTTTATAATATAAATATGACTGAACTTAGTTTTAAAAACAATATGACTAATCAATCTAGTGGAAATTATATTTCTATACTTAATTTTTTTTAATCAAACAAATATAATTACATACCAAAAGCGAAAACAAGGCTAAAACTAAAATAGACATAAACGATCAATATAAGCATGTTTTTCCTCTGTAATTTGAAGGGAAACGTGTATTTTCCTCTTGGTATACAAATACAGCACGTGAATTAGTCGGTGCCAAAACAGTGAACGTGGGAAATAAATATAATATTTATGTAGCGATTGAAATCGCAATATAACAGCAAATGGCTTTCCACAATTGCTACAATATTAAATAGTTCAAAAATCACGTCATTCGCTTTTTAATAATTTGACGTGATGCTCAAATTTTTTGCAAATATTAAATTAATTAATTATTATGTATCAATACTGACTACTATTAGAGAAAAATGAAGATAATGAAAAGCACAAACTGGTTTAGACTTTTTTTTTATTTTACACCTATTTAAATTTAAATAATTTATATCTTCAAAAATGTATTGTATAATATAATATATCATTAAACATGTATATAATATATTATAAATATAAAAATAACAAATATAGTTTTTATATATTAAAATATTCCGAGCACGTGAGCCGTTGGCGAGTTCGTTCGGTTCGTTTTAGGTGCAAGTGTACCGAAAAGCAAGTGCGTGCGCACTCATACACGGGATATCGACAAAGAACTAAATGACTAAGCCTATATTTACTTACATCATCGTTTGACTCATATACGGATTCTCCTCCACGTGTTGTCAAAAAATGATGAAATATATTATATAGATTGGTATCTTGTATGTATAATTAGAAAGATTACAGTTGATAATATTTTGAGAAATTTTCCGGTACATATTAATTGCAGATTTCGTTTAAAAAACAAGGGATGTACATTATAATAAATATTTCTATCGACAGCCCTGAACATTTGCCACGTGCCGACTTTTCGTCGTTCCTTAAAAAAGTATTATACAAATAGCGCCTCAATTTTTTTTCCAAAAGTATCCTTTATCCAAGCTCTTTATGAGACAGAGACATTAATGTTATTTTGTATCGGTTGTATTTTATTAAAATAAGTTTTTTGTATAACATTAATATTTTATGCGTTCAAGTTTAAAATACAAAATTATAAATTATCTTAGCAATACAATGGTTATACTGACCATAGAAATTCGTGCTATGAATTATTATTTCATCTCAATCTCGAAGTCAACTTTACTCATGGGAACACATTGAGAACTGGCTAGAGTAAATCTGACGATCGAAATGGAAAGAACTTCAATGGTGTCAAAGTACAGGTCTAGGCTCGCACTGAGTTATGTGACGATTTAGCGTGGGCTCTACAAGTATCGAGTTCAGGGCCAACCTTTAGTGTATTTTCAATGATGCGATGAGTAAATAATTTACCTACGGCATTGTTGCGGCTTATTTACTACCGGAGAATAGTGGAAGAGCTCGTACAATCATTGCTGAATTGGGCGATACTGAAATCACGTACTTATATTATAAACTGTTCTAATTCTTAGCGTTTATTTCTTGACATTTTTATCGTGAACTTATAATATAATATTTCGTAATAAAAAAATATATAAAATAAAGTATAAATTATTTTCAGCTCTCCTGTAAAAATTGTATTTATAAACAAGCTTAACATAATACGGTAAAATATGGCCAGTAACACTCGGATGCAAAATAACTCATCCATAACAAAAAAACATAAAAAATGTAATTGTGCAAATCTAACAATGTCGTTTTGAACTCAATTCTTTAACAGAGTGTGACGTTTATAAATTATATAAAACCTCGGTTCTCTTTGTAATTCTATTGTAAAAGCTTGGTAAAAACTTGGATATATAATACGCATTTTTATTTACAAATAAATTTATCTACTTTACAAAAGTATGTTTTGCTTAAATTGTTTATTGTATTGTATTTTTCATTAAATTGATACTATGTGCATATACATTTTTCTAATATTTTACCTTATTTTTTCAAAACGTCATTCTATTGTATTGTAATAATAAGTACATATCGTTGTTTTCCTCGTCTTCTAGCATCTATTTGAAGGTTTTTGTTTCGCTACTTGTTATTCCGCTTGATGGTTACACATACATATGTGTTTAGAGACATATATTCAAATATGAATGGGTCTAGTTTCACTATAACTAAATAAAATTTAACTGTTGTGAAGGAAAAATGTGGCTTATTTTAATTCATCGAACCGTTCTTTTCACGAATAAAATTATCATTAGTTCACAAGAAAAATGTTGTAGATAGCTTTTTTAAAATACTTTTTTATGATCTATATTGATGATTTCATCCATAAGTGAAGATTACTAATATATACCTAAAATTAGCAATATTTTTTTCGAAAATGCTTAACAACATAATATGCATAAAATAAGAATACTACAATTCAATAAAAAATAAATCTATATTAAATTACACGCGATGTTCTTAAGTGGAACTAATTCTCTGTAATGACTGTTTTTTGCTTTGATGATCGTCTCTCAAGTTGTCATTGTCAACAGTCATTAGCTACTTGTCTCATTAAAAGTACAATGCATAATACCATAGTTAATGTGAAACTAGTTATTTAAACCGTGATAAGCATTTATGTGCCCTAATATTTTTAACGCGTTATGTATATGTATGGTTACATAATCACGGTGTGACAAATTTGTATACATAGTACTTAGGAAACAATAAACTACATGTTTAAAATTTAGCCGATACCCTGTGACCTATATTCTGGAAAAGTGTAACGACCTCTATTTGTTAAAAATGCAATGGAAAATGCTCGCAGAGTAGTTTACGAAAGTTTATATAATACTATATATAAAAGTATAACAATGTTTTATTTTAATTGACATAAATGTTCTAGAATATATTGTATAGTATCAAAAATATTGGTATTATCTATATATATATAAAAAAATATATAGCTAAGTTTAAATATAAATATGTGGAACTTCGTATCGTGTCTTGTATTTGTAATAGCTAATGTTTATAATTATCCAAAGACGTCAAACCGATGTGCTGTATTAATTATAGATGTTAAATATTTACCTTTCAAATACGTTTGTGTTTTTTAGACATTAAGAAATATGAACGTTTTAGTCTTTATCATAAATAATTATTTTTTCATATTAAAATATAGTTATTTTATATATTTTTTTTGCTTTTGTCATATACTTACTATTTACGTACCGTTCTGTTCTAATTTTTATATGTTATTTACTTGTGCTATTATTTTTTTGTATGTAAAATATATTGTAATTTTCAATAATTAAAGTGATCCTGTATTTTTTGATTGGCTTTTAAAATATAACTTATTTACAATTTACCTGTAGTAGAACTTATAAAAGAATTTATATGTATCATAATGCTCGACTAAAAATTCAATGAATTTGAATTATCTCAATTATAGTAGATTCAAGATAAAACTTTTTATTTGCACACAAATATGTCTTTTATATATTTGTAATTAAATCTTACACAATTTTTTTAAATATGTAATGAACAGGCAAAACGATCTGTAAATTCTAAAAGAGGGTCTACACATATAGCAAATATCTAAGTCGTCAATAGAGAACACTATTTACGTTTCAACATAAACATGAGATACCACACAGTTATTTTAGTTATGTATTTACCTTTAGCATGAAGTTTCTGAGATGTTAAATATTTCTTTATCACGTGTGTATCTTAGAAGAAAAATTAACATTCAAATTATATCAGGAATTATTCAATTTCAAACACGCCTTTAAAATCGCCAGGTAACAATTTGTTAACTCAAGTTAAAAATTAAAACCTAAAAAAAGCTTCACATGTCAGTTTTCCTGAAATACATGGCATGCCGTTGGGAAACAACTTTTGCCATGTCCAATCTAAATACAGACGGAAGATTAATATTTTCGCAGGCGCGCTGCAAACCGACCGAAACCCTCCGAATGTAGTTAATTTATTAACGAATTTTCTTTATGCCATGCGCATCGTGTGCTTTTTCACACACTGATAACGCAATATCCTCGACGTTTCCAGATCTAAATTTAGCTCAGAATAATTACTCGAGAGGGAAACTCTGTTTCTGCGTGGGCTGCAACGTAAACCGTAAAGTCCGTGACCTATTTATAAACAATGAATTAAGAGCGATAGTCATCACTTGTAACGCTTTACAATCTATTATTTAGATGGTTTTAACATTACCTTTGAACTTAAGAAAATCACTATTCTAAATAATAAATTAATAATAAATTTTCTCGTACAGAAGATATATATAGAAATGATTTAAGATAATCTAAAACCATTGAGAATATTTTTTTTTAGTATTTATTTATTAAAATTATATTAACAGGAAAGTACTTAGGAGTATTATATATTTATCGTTTATTTGGGACTGTTTGCACAAACAAGATAACCAATATCGTAATCACCTTAAAAACACTTTTCAATAGAGTATATTTTATGAAAAACACAACAATGGTGCATGCTTGCCAATACTATTGTAATTTACTCTTTGGTTACTAATCCTCGGAGTGGGCATCAAAACTGTTTATATTTTAAGTCGTAAACATATTTTATGGGTGTATTTAAGAAGCGATGAAATTGACTTACAAACATTTTAAACTGTTTATTTTAAAATGTCTAAAATTGGAACTAATTCACTGATACCTATAAAAAATATGTTTTTGAAAAGAAGTTTGTCTAAATCTAATCTTAAATCTTTATTAATACTAAATCTGTTCCATTAATGATTTAAACTAATTTAGATCTAAAATAATAATTGTGTTTATGGAAGGTCTTAAATCAAATTTGATTATTATAAACCCACTCAACGTGTTAAAGAAAATTGTAAAAAGGACTCGGAATTGGTTGATTTTTTATGACTCAGATTCCGACTACGACTCCATAGCCCGCTTAACACAAACATGATACGCACTTATTAATTTAATTATATGTGTAATTCAAGCAATTAGCAAAATAATCGTTCTTTTAACTAAACCATTGAAGTAATGGAAAATTGTGCGTGATACATACTAAAGCATTATAACGAAGTCAAGATCGTTTTGTTCAGGAATGTTCCTTGGAAAATCTTGAAAGTATATGCAACTATAATGTTTCTAGAGATTTTTTATATAAACCGGTTTAGAATTACGTAATTATTATATGCATTTTCTATAGCATCGTGTAGTATAGCAATAATTTTCTTTAAAGCTATTCGAAGGGCGATAATATTTTAATACTCAATCTCATATTTTAATTATAGATATATTTTAATGATGGATATATTTCCTGTTTAACTTAAGTAATAAACTTTTATGAACAACTGCTTGGAAAACTGCCATCAACTGCTTGAAGTAAACTCATATAACGTTAATCAATTAATTATATTTTAATTTTGCTAAGAAAAAATGGACTTTTGCGTTTGATTCGTTCTATTTTATTTAAAAAGATAAAGATTTGTTTTATTTAGAGACATATTTTACAGTTATTTGTATAATATTCATACCAATTAATAATAAATACCCACTAATAATAAATTCATTATGCATAAAAGCAGCATAAACTAATTAATTCGTAATACATAATTCATATATAAAAATTAATATTAACAAACTGCTAAAAATATTGTTGTATTTTATGATATCAGACAGTATGTTTTATATATATATATATATATATATATATATATATATATATATATATATATATATATATATATATATATATATATATATATATATATATATATAAAATAAAATAATTTTTACGTACATTTGCTCATTTATACACAAAAAACTTAAATTACTAACTTAATGCGTTTCTCCTAACCCTTTGAAGAGTACCGCCGTATATGTACGGCGATACTTTTCAAAATATTTACGTTATTATATCAATAAATTAAAGAACACGAAATAAATAACCATGAAAATTTTTTTTATTAAAAACATTGCAAGTCTTTGTATTGATATAACTTTTTTAATAAAAGCCAAATAATATATAATAAATATGTAAAATAAATTAACAAAATTTAATAATAGAAAAATGTTAAATTTAATTATTAAAACATACTAATATAATAAAGTACTTAAATAAATTAAAGCAATAAATCTCTAAGAAATGCAATATAAAATAATATTGAATAAATGACAACAGAAATAATTAGGGAAAAATACTTAAAATAAACTTACTCCCATGTGTATACTAACAAAAATACACAAAGGGTTAAGGCGTAAACATATTTCGGGGGTAAGTCCAAGAATCAATGCAATTGGCTTGCAAACATCCTTAAGCCAGCATTATAAAATATATGATACTTGGTCACAGAAGGGGACAGACGCCAAGGAGTCACAGCAGCAGAGATGAGCCAGGAGACTGCATCGATTCGAGAAACGTCAATGGATCGTCCAAAGAAAATCACAAAAACATATCACGACAGAATTCAGTTGCTCTACCAAAATCATAGCCGACAATAAAACAACTTGACACGCCAACGTAGACTCTTCGATTCCACCGCCTGATAGCGGCATCTACATTTGACTATATATGTGGTAATTTATACATGTTTAATTTATAAGCTTCAACCAAGTTTTTTGGCGTCTATTTGGCAAAAAAGTCACACTCTTTCAACCTCAAAAACCGAAACAGATGTTTTAATATGTTGTCTTTATTTTATATTATAATTCTAAAAAAAATTGAAAGTGAGGCATTAATTACTATTATAATTTTGAAATATATAAGATAATAAAATTAGTTTTTGTTAATTTTGCGTATGAAAAAATAATTTAATTAGATCTGATTAAAAAACACGAATTAGTAGCTTTTATATAACATAGGAAATTATTACGTAATGCATAGTAAACTAAAATAAGATTTCATGAAAACATTCTGTATTATTGATTTTAGTATAAGCCAAAATCAAGATGAAAGACTTGTAAGGCATACAATTTTAAGTCCTATACATCGTTAAAATAGTGTATCTCAAGTAAGAAACAAGAGGCAGAAAACCGATGCAAACAAGAGGTATATGTAGCTTCAAAAGCACCGTCAGCAGAAGCGTTAGTGGTTTTACTATGCTTCTAGATTCGTGTAGATTGAATGTGTTTTAAAATGACGCAGTTTATTTGATTTTTATCAGACGGAAACAGAATTCTCACTGCGTATAAAGGCCGATATTGTTTATGAACAAGCTTCGTTCTGCCAAAGGCAAGGAAAAAATATTTGTTCAGGCCAATTCAATGGAGGCAGATGTTTTCGCGATTGTTTTTCAGCGCGAAATTTTCATTTTCCTCGGCGGCCGCCTCAGTTCTTGAGGAGATTACATAATTTTGTTGCGTGACGAAAATAATCCATAACACGCGAAGAACATAAGCCATTTTCGAGCCAACGCTTACTACTGGCGAGTGCATCGATCGGCTGTCTGGGTGCAAACTCAGTGCGCGTGCACCCAGAACGTACTAGAATAGAGCGAAAACAGGGTTGCCAAACGTTGTGTTGTATGGTTTTATAATAATTAATTACTAACAAAATATACCGATATCGTTTTAGCAACAATTGATTTATGAACGGATGAAGAAGACCCTGAAATGGAACTGACTAAAATGCAAATAATAATAAATTTGCTTCCAACCTCAACAACATGATAAAAAATACTTTAAAATTATCACTTAAGTTTTTATTATACAAAGTCGCCATCAAAAACTCTTCTTCATTATCAGCTATTTTCTTAAATTTGTCGGGACCACCCGTAATCGTTTCGTCGCAATTGATAGTGAAAGACTCGTTAAAAGGGTAAAAAAATAATATATTTGCATCCCTTTGATGTCCGAGCGGTTGTCTAATATCCATCTATAAACACTTTAAGAACTTGTATCAAAACTTTTGATACCTTTACTTTACTTTTATAGAAAAAAACTAGGGTGCATGTCGGATATCTTTGCCAAGCATATAAAGCATCCCTAAATTGGACATTATGACGTCGCTAAGTGTATATCTTTTTAATCTACCGCCAGTCTGACAAGATCTATGTTTGACAAAAGGGAAATAGTCAGGTTTCGCAGTTAATTATTAGCATTGCTCAAAGGATCTATGTCAAGAAGGGACGATGGAGTTCCCTTTATTTCTCAAATGTATATAAGCCAAAACACTGTTGTACTTAATCACTTACGTCAGGAACTTCTAATTGAAATTTCAAGTTTTGAGGCCAAAGGGGTGTAACTTTGTTGCCAAAAAAACACCGGAAAAGGTGACAACTATTTATTAACCATAGTATTAAAATTAGTGTCAGAATCTTTACTGGTGTGTTGAGTTGTGTTTATCGATAGCATGTCAAGTTGTATTATTGTCGGCTGTGATTTTGGTAGAGCAGCTGAGATATGTGTTTATCATGATGTGATCAGATTATGATGTGTTCTCGTGGTGTCGATGCAGTCTAGTGCCTCGTCTCTGTTGCTGTAACTCCGTGGCGTCTCTCCTCTTTGGGAAAATGTCACATGTCGAACCTCGGTTGCTCAGATAATTTAACTCGGTTATTTTCGAGTTATTTAAGCAATCGTAGACAGTTTGTAACCTATGGTGGCCGATTGTCAAAGGAATATTTTACCCCTTCGGGGGTTCCTCAAGGATCCAATCTGGGACCTCTGCTTTTTGTGTTATTTATTAATGACATAAATACAGCAATTAAAAATTCAAGTTTTCTTCTGTACGCAGATGATTTAAAATTATATAAATGCATTCGATCTGTTGCGGACTCCTTCTCTCTACAAAGTGATTTAGACTCTCTGTGGAGATGGGCTTCCGTTAACCGTCTGCCCTTTAGTGTCGGAAAGTGCCATACTGTGTCATTTTCTCGATCCCGTTCGCCATCAGCTTATTTCTACCATCTCGGTGGTAACATTTTGACTAGAGAAACTTCCATTAAAGATCTCGGAATCACTTTTGAGAGCAAATGGAGGTTCTCTCTACACATACACGACGTCTGTGATAAATCTTCCAAGATGCTCGGCTTTGTTATGAGGAATGCCTTTCACTCTGACGATCCGTCAGTTATTCGCATCCTCTATGACACCTTAGTTCGTAGCATTCTTGAATCGGGATCTATAATTTGGAATCCCCGAATAGCCAAATATTCCCTTTTAGTGGAAAAAATTCAAAAAAGGTATTTAAGATACGTTTACAAAAGGACATTTGGTTATTATCCGTACTTATATCCCAGCGCCTTTCTTTTAGGGGCGTTGGGATATGATTCGCTGAATTCTCGCAGAAAGCTGTATGTCGCTAAGCATTTTTTCAAACTACTAAAAGGTGCTGTCGACAATCCAGCTATTCTCGAGGAATTCCAGTTTTGGGTTCCGGAACATTTTCGAGAATCACGATCGAGACCTCTTTTGATGGCAGTTAGGGCTAGGACATCCGCACTTGCCGACTCGCCTATAGCTGTGGCCATACGGCTCCTTAATACGCTTGCATTACATATTGACCTGTTTAATGTTGGCTACAAGGAGCTGATCCAGTTTGTTTCATTTAATTTTGATATTTTATAATTTTTTGTTATGTTTATTATTTTTAAGTATTGTTCTATTTATGTATATATACGTTTTTTTTTTGTTTTATAAATTTAAATTTTGTTTTTAAATCGTGGCGCATTGGGGTAACCTGTTAGGCCACGATGGTCTTAATTTAATCTAAAAAAAAATAAAAAAATAAAAAAATATTTTATAATGCTGGTGCGACATTCCGGCGATCGATAACTAAAGAGTTGAAGAACAATAGTAATGTGCGCAGGGTAGAATATATTGTCTAGCACGCGTCCTTTCTAAACAAAAAGTAGTTTTTAGCGGTACTTGTAAAAGAATAACTTCTCAGGATGGATGTGCTAATGGGTGGTCCGTGCAATATTTCCAATTATTAACGCAATTATTTGGTCACAAGATCTGTCTTCCATTATTGTGTGCACATACTGTGCTAATAATTTAAAAGTAAAATTTAAATTAATCGTATTTAGTAGAAACTAAAGAAAAGTAACAAGCAAACGCAGGTTGTCAAGAAACAAAAACATACTCAAGTATTTTATGCAATATGGTAATAAAATTTTAATGATAATATGGAGAGCCTTAAACGTAAACAAAATTTAACATGAATTTAAGTCATAAATCATTTTATTCAACCACATATACAATATATTTTAGGATCTTAGTTAAAACGGTAGCAATGATAACCAACATCCGAAATTGATAATATACGACAAGAGAAACAATACAATAATATTTACTGTAATATTATGTAATGTTTGATAACAAAAGTTAATATTTTTTGCCATCCTGTAGAAATATTATAATAAAACATATCGAAATACACATATTTTAGAATATAACATTTTCACTGTAACTTCATATCGATGACATTAAATCTAAATTATGTATAAGTTTTATTTTATTTTAATCAAATGATCTTTAAGTTTTATATAGTTATTTTTAATCAACCGTTTTTTTTTATTTTAATCTATAGACATTTTTGCAAAGTTAGACATTTTTCAATGTTGATCTTGATGAAAATGTATTTTTTTTGGGATTTTTCAAAAATTTGGGTTCGCTCTCTTTATGTTAAAATATTCATAGGTTATGTTTTTATATGGTGGAATCAAAGCAGCATCAATATTTTCTATTGGAGTTAAGCAATTTATGTTTGAAGTTATAGATTTATATAATACAGCTTTAATTGCTAATATTTACGAGTACACAAAATCATTTTTATATAATTAATAATTATTACTTTTATTTTTATTTATATAAAACGTATATATCATATTGCTTTTATCTGGTAAATAATAAATTGTATTTTTCAACTGTTTAACATCCCTATTCCATTAAGAATATTCATTGGACCATATCGTCATCGATGAGAGGATTATTCATCGACCTTGTATAAACGTAACCACAACAAAATAATTACAGCTATCTTCTGTAGATTGACATCAGTCGTGTATAAGGAACAAATGCGAATATAAAATTATATGAAAACGCAATATAAATTCATAGCCCTGAAATTATTGCAATAGATGATTTTGCCGAGTTTAGCAGAAACCAAAGAAACTTTTACTTTTCTATCCGCAAAGTCGTTTAATTCGCTTATATAAAGGTATCGTTACCGAACAACTTACGAAACGATCACAATATTATATGGTATATATTCTAGTTACCTGTATATATATATATTTTTTATAACAAATTATTATAAATTTAAAAATATCGTAATAGAAAGAATAAAAGGTAATATTATGTCGAAATGAATATTACATTAGCACTTCTTTTTACCACAAAAAAGTATAGTTAAATTAAAGTCGTATTTATAAATATTGTTGAATCTTAATTGTTTGTCTACAGAATCAACCATGTATCTTGACCATGATATTGCACGAGCTATATATGTATATAATTAAACAGAAACACACGTAATTCATGAAATTATATATTATTATTATGTGTTATATACACATTATGGCTGCAATGTATTGTATAAATTTAGTAATTATTTCAATACGTCATCGATAAATGTCATACATTAATTGATGTATTGATGTTTACAATAAATAATACTGCATATATATATATAAAAATTAATATGAATTTAAAAACAATATTTGTAATACAGATAAAAAAATTAGGAGCTTAATATATATAATTATTAACTAACTATTTATGACACATGCTGGAATTTTTTTATGAATCTACATTTAATTTATTTATATATCTTTAAAATAATACTACTCTTAAACTTATACTTTGCATAATGAGTATTTATTTATTTTAGATCCTCTTCAAAAAACTTTGGTAGAGTACCATTTATCAATTTATCTATCGCTCTTTAATTCCTGCTCAGTTATTTTTTACATTTCACAGCTCTTTTTTTACATGTCCCAGTCAAATTAGGATGGCATGGTTAATATTTATATCATAGATCTGGCAAATCTTAATATTGAATTTTCATGCTGCAATAAAGGTCAAGGTTCATCTTTCTTCGTCACTTCATGGGACCATTAAGTAAATTAGAATATTATTTATCATTCTTTAAAGAGTATTCTTTCACAATCCAAAACCATCTGAATAATAACATTCTTAGTGGAAATCATTAAATATGTTTTTACATGCTCTTCTTTTATCCGCAATAGTTTGATTGAATTATGGTACCCATTTAGCCTTGATGCCATCTTTAAAACGAACAAGTAATGATTTTCCTGAAACTAGTTCTTAACTCACTATAAGCATGCTTAACAATCACACGTCTATTATCCATCACTATTTTCTCCACACTTCCACAGTATTTTCTGTGTTTTGAATGACTTAAAAGCTCATTCTACTACTTTTAAATAAGTCATTAAGATTGGTATATACATTTATATTCAGTTAACTAAAAAAAAATATTGATTTTTATAAATTTACAGGATTTATTGCAAATTAACAATATCCCTAACTAGCCGTATGCATTTTAAATCTTATTCACATTTGCATGTATTCCGTCTGAATCAATAAATAGCATAATAAAATTTCTACAACTTTGTAAATATTCCTCATATGTTCATTGAAACATCTATTGTGTATCACATTGTACATTAAATAATAACTGTCATTGAAATTAGAAACGTGTTAATTGTATTAAAATACATATTTACGAAATTTTGCATCGTTTTAAAACATAATAAAATATTTATAAAAATAAAAATAACAGTAACACGAAAAGCCATTTAGGCTTTCATTATATTTTCTTTCAAAGAACATTTCTGAAAAATATTCTTAACCAATTACATCGATTTAATCAGCGTTTCTTAAGTGGAAGCTTCTCGAGTTTCCTTATAAATATTTGAAAAGCCTGATGGTTCGACGACCCAGACACAAAAACCCGGAAAAGGGACGTACGTTTTCTGATTTTAAAATATTCCCACGGGCACCACTGCATGAATGAATTCTGAATCCAAAATCTCAAAAATTTACTCGTTAACACTAACGTTTTAAATGTATACTCACACATACATTAATCAAAATGGTATGTAAATGTTATACACGCGTTGACGGAACACGCAACGGCAATTTTCTATGTGAATTTTCCAGTCATTGGCAATGCGACATTTGATACATGTCATGAACGTGAAAAATATTTTTAATAATATAATATATTATATATCATAAATACACTAACGTGTCTACAGTCTAGCGAAAGGGGCAATAGACACGTAGAAGGCAACGAACTCTCTCTCTCTTTACCTGTCTGGCTTGAGCATCTCTATTAATATTTGCACGAAACTATTTTTAAGAGTGCATCCTGAACACCCTGTTGCGATAATTAAAAGCGACTTCAAAGGACTTTAAAGGAACGGTATTTAATATTTTTACGTATAGTATAGAGTGGCTTACAGACAAAGGTCTCAGGTGCATTAATAATAAAATCGATTGCTTTAGAATTGAATCGCCGTTCAAGAAACGCAATTGAATCCCTCTATATAATGGAATAAAAAAAATAGCTCCAGACGTTCGAATGAATTAAAAATAGCAATTAACTAGCTTTGAACTATGAAAGTAATCTCGACAATGAAAATTTAGTATTATATTTTACAAAGCATACATATTTATATTGTTAAAAATCATAGCAGCAAAAAAGTAAGTAAGTTAATAGGTGTATATAATATAACAAAGAGTAATTTTTTTTTTATTTATTTATATACTTTTTTACTATCTAGAAATATGGGGAATATGCATGACAAAGAAAGCGTTTATTTTTATGACTACAAAAATTATCTATTTATTTATTTATTTAGCTAAATATAGATAATTTTAACTAGACATTCATATAATATAATATACAACATAAACAGAAATTAAAAATAAACATTATTTTTCCGTAAATTGTTTCGAAAGTTCTTGAAATCCAAGGAAACTGTTCCAATGATTTTGATCGTATCCTTGGCAAACAACTAATCATTTATCATCAATCTCAGTGTAATGTTTTTTTCTGTATCCCGATTGTTGTTCATATAGAATCTTTTGAGAAATAATAAAATTCTTTAATTGTTTGATTACTACTTCTTCCGTCACTTTTGCAGTACAAGGCAACATGTAATATAAATTATTTTTAAATCACAATAGTTCGATGGTTGTGCAATGTATCCAATATATACGCGAGATGAATTTTTGTGATTCGGGTTACTGCTTAGTTGGACCTGGACGGATTGTTGAAATGAATGGTGCTGCTTTTCTTGTTTTAAGTGTCGTCTTGGTCGTTTCGGCGTAGCTACTCTTAGTGCAAGTTCAGCTCAACTCTCGTTATTCGAAGTTGGAAACGTGCGATATATTAAAACACACTGAATTTATAAAAATCTAGATATATAGTAAAACCATTAACGATTTTACTGACGGTGCTCTTGAAGCTACATATACCTCTTGTTTCTATCGGTTTTCTGCCACTTTTTCCTTACTTGAGATACAGCTTATTTTAACGATGTATAGGACTTTTGTATGCCGTAAGTCTTTCATCTTGATAATGGCTTATACAAAAATCAATAATACAGTACGTTTCCATCTTTTTTTTATTATTGTGTATTACATATTAATTTTCTTCATTATATAAAAGTTATTCATTAATATTTTTATTAAAACTAATTTATTATGCGACTATTATTTGTTCAGGGAGCAAATTATCGAAACATAATTTTATTTACTTAAATATTTAACCCCGGAAAAGCTGGTCAATTCCGATGATTTATGACGAAACCAGACTCAGTTTCAGAGTCTTTGTTGGGGAATGAACGATTGACAAACAATGTTTTCAAATATTATGTCTGTGATATCAGTTTTGGTGCATGTGCTTCGTAACTGTTAATGGACGTGCACTCGGATACACATAATTATTTGTTATTAACGCATCCATAAAATATTTTAAATTGAAGTTATTCAGTACATTTTAAGGTTCTAAAAATATAATGAAATACTGTAAAACAAATAAAATAATGTAATTCATACTATATATTACTTATAAAGTATGAATTACATTACTCACGAAATTAATACAAAATACAGTAAAAAATAATTTATACACTACTGAAATTTAACAATGCAATGCATTTATTTATTAAAGTAGAACACAATGACTCGCCTAGACCGTATTTCCTGTCTATCTGAGAGTAGATAGAATTTCACGCTGCTAGGGGCAACGCTCTTGCGTTGATCTTAATTTTTTACATATATACTTAATTAATATTCACCTTGTGAGTACAATATATTATTGTTGTTTATCGATATTCTAAATCCTTGAACTTTAATCGCATAGCTGGCTTGTTAAGTATAATATCAAACAATCATGATGACCAATTATATCATTGGTTAAATTGTACAATTGGAGACCGACCACTGTGCCGGTAATGCTCTGATTAAATGTGGTAATTTATCCATATTATTATGTACAAAATTGTATTTCACCAACGATTGGAACATTCCATTTATATAGATTATACACAACATTTGGGACAGGCGATCCTATCTAAAAAGGGTATTTCCCGAAAATTATGAACTGTAAGAGTTCCTCGTTCAAGATATGCTTTACATTTTCAAGTGGCATCGATCTGAGCTTCATCTCTTTCTTGCTTATGAGAGTAAAGCTATCATTTTCGATATCGCGTAGAAGCGGTATAACGCTTATTTGTGTTGAAATTAGAGCAAAACATATTTTGTGTTGTGATTTAGTGACCACAAAACTTTTGAGAATAAATTATCAAAACAATGTGATAAAGTAATCACCGATAACAACAATGACGCATTTTGTTATGGTTATGTAAAACTTGCAACTTCAATTAGCCATTTGCGACGCAAAAGTTCCGATAATAATATTTCATATTGATTTTAAACATTTAATCTTCACAATAAATCAAGAAAGATTATTAATATTATTATTATAGCTTTCTTAAATTTCGCATATCTAATCTTTGCTAATTAAATTGACCTAACGACTGACAAACTCATTCTTAAAGCACGTATTAAATTTATATCGTCATAAATGAGAACTGATTCCGCAATTTTAAAATGATATTAATTACTTAATATGCTAAGAACGTACTGTAATGAATTATATCATACATTTAAAACCTTTTCCAACTACTTTTCTAACCGTAAGGCAGAAATATACATACAGATTATGATCGTTATGATCATATAAGATATTTATTTGCATATGGAATCTAAGAAATCTAAGATTCAGAGACTATTATTTGTAAAGCATCATAATAAAAACAGAGAAATTATTTGTAAAGCATCATAATAAAAACCGACCAACGTTGCTTTTTTAATATCAAACCAATACATTTATTAATCATAAATATAAAGTAATATTAATGTATCGATGCATATGCACTTATTATACGTATTATTTAATAACTACTCTAAATACAACAAATCGATTTAGTTATTAATCCCATAAGAGTTGTTTTTCAGAACCACTGCAAAAATAAAATAAAAATCGCTTTAAAAAACTCACTTCACCAGGCACCATGAATATCAATGATTTAGAGCCACGCCAAACAATAGATTTTAAGCCAACGATCAGAGCAGAGAAGACAGCGCTCTTTCGTGCTACTAATATTTAACGGCAGCAGGCCACCATTCGCTAAACTTTCATCCTTGGCCGGCTAGCCCCATTGAAGACTCCAACCACACCCTACCGACGCGTTGATAATGCGGCCTTTAAAATTGCATCCATTGAGCGGGCCGATTCTTAGAGGGTAAGTCATGAGTCTACTCCCGCAATTACAGTATCTTCAGGAGACATCCAACGGACCTTACGAGACCCTCCTTAAAAAATCAAATGTTGATGCAGGATAATCACTAAGTGTAATTGCTGCATTGTATTTAACTCATAAGGGATACAAGTATTAAAAACTAATATATCTGTGATGCCAAAAAATATTAAATAAATAAGCAGTGTATTTTATTTCAAGCGCAAATAATGCAAAACGGCATTATTGCTTTTAAAGAAACCTTTTTGCAAACAGACAATTTATTTGTTGTATATTATTTTAATTATTTTTTATTGATTAAATCTTTCTGTTTCTAGACACATTTCATGTATTCATGGTTCAATCTATGCATATATTTTTTATCATTAAAAATACAAGGTAGTCTAAATTAGGTGCTTTCTCCAAAAATCAACAGTAATAGTAGCATGCATGTCATTCTGCTTAGTACGTAAACTTTATGGTTCTTCCATGTGTCACACAATACCAAATTCCGTACCATACAAACGATAGCACCGAATTTTCCACCGAAATTCCCATCGACCGGCCAATGTAAAAATGAAAAGGGTGTGGACTTATTTGCTTTTGTATATGAATAAAGTACACCTTTTTTGGTCCACGATACTAGATTGTTGCGGTTCACTGATGTGGAACATCCGCAATGCGAAGTGTAGTGGAGAGCACGACTCGCAATCGCGAGGGAAGGGAAGTCGCGACTAAAATCGATGAAACAGAGAAAGCTACACAAGCTTCTGTCTCTCTCTCGGCTTCGGTGCACGTGTACGCAAATTGAACTGAAATAATGTTGTGGAAACAGTGACACAAGTCAAAACAGCGTGGTTAACATTGGACTCATCGTCGGTGACATTCGCGAAACGGACGCTACGGGAAACGATTCCATGAAGACAAGATAGACAGTCAGGTTTCTGCAAGACGAGATGGAAAATTGCCGTAGACTAAAGAGAAAAACCGGATCGTGATTCAGAGAAAAAGTTTCATTGATGAATAAGAAACGCGCTCTGGGAGTTCTGCAACCGCGGTTCGTGATATGATTTTTGAAACATTCTACGAGTATATTCTTTGCACGTGTATACAAATAAATAATATAATATGTATGTATTTCTCAATGAAAATATACATCATTTTTTGTACACACGTAGAGGTGATCCATTAAGATGTTTACAATCAGGACCAAATAGCGTAAAGCAAAGAGATGAAAGCAAAAAGAATTTAATTAAAACCATAACAATGTGGATGCTACAGCATTATTATAATACCACAAAAATATGATTAAACGCTTTTTATTTCAGATTAGACTGTCTTTTTATTTTTTTAAATTATCTGCAAAATTATTTATTACATTTACTTTGAAAACATACTCAAAAATCATTTTAAACCGCATCTTTGCAGTTTTATGCATTACTGCACTAATAATTAATTTGATTGATTGATATACAGAAATGTTAAATATTGCTCCAATTCCAAATTTATTTTTAATATTATGTATAGTTGTTCTATATTTAATATACAGTAATACGGCTGGTGTTCTGTACTATAAATAGTATTACTAGAACTACATGTCAGATGTGCACCAATGCACAGATTTTTTTTTAATACACGTGCAAGGCATAACAGATTTACGCCAATACACAGAGAAAAATTATTAACAAAATACATAATTTATATTTTATTATATTGTATTAAATTATATCATTATAGCCATTATAGAAACAATAATTATACAATAAAACAGATTGGATCTCTGTGCTACTCTAGAATGTGCGAAATACTGACGGCGGTTGCCATAGCTCAGTATTTAAAATAAGCTAACAAGATCATTCGAGAAACCGAAGTTTCTTAACTTCTGAAATTATATACTTTGTCGAATGCTTTTTGAAAGTCGGTACAAATTACATCGACATGGATTTTAGAATCGAGAGATTATGTCACCGCCTTTAAAAGGCACAAGAAGTAAGTAACCATGGAATGACTCGAACGAAACCCGTGTTGTTGGTCTATTATAGCTTGCCAACATATACAATAATAGCTAGACAACAATGTGTGCAACAACTGCGAGAACAAATCAATACTGCGTGACAGAGGGTTAAAAAGTCGTATAGCTGTGTTTAATAGGAAGTTGTACAATATTATTGCTTTTGCATACGGTACTTCAAATAATACTTAGGAACGCAACCACTGATAATTAGGTGGCGTGGCGCACAAAAAATTAGATTGTGTATATTACCTATCAACCGATTTGTACGATTTCCACGTACTCTAGTCGACGCGACTTGAGAGAATCAAATCCCACCATACCATCAAGATGGATAATATTTATATTCCCTCGTGTATCTCTGAAAGCTTTTCTAATAAAATTGAGTAGGTTGCAGTATTTAACAACCAGAACAAAGAAGCAAACTTGAGGGTAATGCACAATAGGTGAGTATACAAGGCACACAGTGCACTCAAGCTTTTTAATTGATAGCGAACCGCAAAACAAATCCCAAATCCAATATGTATTTATGTAAGCCACCATTTTCAAGAGTTCACATGTGCACAAATAGATTACATGTTCGATAAAAATGATTAAATAAACAAAAAAAAAATAAAAATGTAGACGAAACCCATTTTCCATATTTCACCATATTTTGATGTTAAAATATATTTTTTTTTTTTTTTTAAATAATACAGAACAATGTTTTATGGATCAAAGCGTATTAAAAACCGGTGGCATCAAAAGAGTTAAAAGAAAACTAATCAACGCATAAATGTGCATATGTATTTTATATTATACAATAGCCTATTTAATCTCAGTGGCAAAATAATATTGCAAAATATTTTTTTGATATGTAATATCATTTTGACATTTTCTGAGTGAAAATTTGATATATTTTTTCAAACCAGGGCGGTAGATGGCTTAAGTCGCTGACTATTAATCTGAAAGCCGTGGGTTTGAATCCCATATAGACCCAAGTGTTTTTTTTTTATGTTCTATCGTGTCTGGTAGATCGGAATTAGTGATTCATTATATAATTAAAATCCCGATCGATCATCACAGATGAGGTATACCTAGATTTTTCCAATTTCACGGATAAATATAGTGATCGTACATATTAGATATAGAAAATTCCCTAATAATAAGTACTTCAGCTCATACAGAATATTCTATATGTATTTAGCAAGTAATTTTAATTTAAATCACAAAACTTAACTATGTATTAATTTATTGAGTACTATGAATCATATTCTATTAATATAAGTTATAAAAATGTAGTAAAAACAAATATAAATATTTTTCAAGGCAATAAAAAAATCCACAAAATCTATTTATGATCTTTGTAGAGAAAAAGTGTTAAATGAAAAAATTAAATGTTTATATTTTTTGCAATATTGAATGGAAAGTAATGTTAAATTTAACATACGAATATATAATGGCGAGTATTTCCATATTTTTTCCATATTAGCGATTTAAGGGGAAATCTATTATATTCAAAATATATTTAATATCTAAAAATATAAAATGTTATTAACTTAATAATTTAATAGGTATGTTTTCTCAAAACTTGATATCTTAACGCCTACAATTTAATCCCATTGTATTTTTTTACGTACGTGAAATACCTCTTCACAGTTCCTACATAGTAACTACTAGCAATTCAATGCTATTTTTTTCAACGTTCTATCATTCGCAACTATCCCGCCTTAGTCATACGCAAGAGTTCATTGTACTGTGACTCCGCTAGTTGGCAATTTGGAGTAAAATCATTAAAGAACAATTTGATACGCATATAGCCCCACATAAAACATTTTATATTCGCAATAAACAAATACAAAAGTATAAGCTTTCAATATGTACACTTTCATTACAGAATCATCGATCGGGTCAAAAACTTTATGTGTATATACAGAAGAGCAAAAATATATAATTTCTTAACCGAGCACGCTTTGCATTTGACATAGGCCGAAAGTGGGTCCTAATCTTTGTTCTCAAATGAACGAATACAGTCTGGGTCAGGGGTCGTCAACCGGCTGCTTCGACCGCATGCGGCTCTTTTGAGCACATAAACGCTTCAGCAATAATGATTGCACGCTAAAGTAATAACTAGCTAGTCAGGGCATAACACTCCTGGCACGTTTTCTCTCAATCGATATTTTATAACAGGAGATCTAAATTATGCATGCTTTTGCATTGCATTGTGCGAATACTGAAAAAATATTTAATCTAGCTCTCTTCGGGTCCTTTGTTAAATTATGTATACAAAAATAGTACGAACGAAAGTGCTCGTTTTTTTTTGATTCTGAAAAGAAAATGTATCTGAGATTCACAATTAATTCATGGCAATGAACTGTTCTCATTCTTGGAATGTCTTTGTTTTCAAACTTACATACAGATGTATGTTTAATATATTAAAAGTATTATGATAGTAGTGAATTTCGTTAATATCTAAAGCAGAATTTACTCCATATCTTTTTCATTAAGATTTTTCAAACCAAGTTACTCATTAAAATTTGATTGCAAATTCTGATACTATTGCTGGAATCTTACATCTCCAAAATATAAAGTAACCATCAAGTAAGCGTCTCGAAAAATTATATAACTCCATTGTTACTGAAAGCGAAATGTCTAAGATATGAAATCACAACTTTGTTTGCGGAATTGTGTACTTCAATGTATTGAAAAAAACTGATTAATAGAAGACATAAAATAACTGGATATTATTAAAACTTTTAGTTTTTTTCTTGTCAGATTTAAAATGTGTTTTTAGTTAATTTGTAAGGTCGTCGATATTCGTTATAATTATAGCGTAAAAATTAACGTTTTACGTTAAAACAAAATACAACGAATATTTACTTTTAAAGTAAGTGAATTCGACTAGATAATTGTCCATCAGAAATTTAAAATATATTTCTTTAGTCGGGAGGCATTTAGATACTCGAGAATTGAGAAAATTAGCGTGAAGAATGAGACGATGCGGGAGCAACCTGAAATTATGAGCGCAAAATCAGAATTATAAGCACAAAGAGCTATACAGTCGCCGGCGAGTCTAGGTGGGGTTTCAAAATAGTCCAAATGTTATGTGTTCATCTTGTTAAGTAATCGTCGGATAAATATATTTTTTTCTTTACAATGTTTGTGATATTTTATATTAGATTATTAGATAATTTTATATCAATATTATAAAATATATAATATAAACGAGTAAATTAACATAATCGTAAATATGCTTATACTGATAAATATTCCTAATAAACAGCTTTTAAATCGATAAAAAATATTGAAGAAACCATAAAAAAATATATTTTCCTCTACCTACTACTCGCCTGATATGAACTTGCATGTTTTAGGACCTCAACCATTGTGCATGTATGTACTATATCGTTGGTTTGCTTCAAAGCGTTATTATTATAATTACTAAATAAATATTCTAAGATATAATGACAAACTATTATATACCAATATAAGATCACCTATACATATCCTTGCTAAAACATTGTCTATCATCATAAGAAAAAATGTGCAATGTGCAAGATAACCATTAAAAAACAGCTCACCAAAATATAATTTTCTAGCGGACAGGTAAAATTCTAATGTTGCCAAACATATACAATTTCAAACGAGATACACCTTCAAATAAAATATTAGGCAAATAAAAATAAAGATTCCATTTTACTCCCCAAATCATCCGGATTGATCAAAAAATCGTGGGTGAGTAAATTTCCGTTCGGAAATTCCATCAAATTTGCAATACACGAGAGTTTAGTTCAAAATCACATCTAAGCAAAATTTCGCTGAATCAACGCAGATGACTTCAGCGAAATCCCCAATACTTCAAATGGATCTTTGAGGCGTCTTTAAGACTACTTATTACTGTATCTATATCATAATATCAGTAGTTTATGTTGCGAAAATACAACATCCATTGAATTATAGCGATAAATTAGGCATAATCTTTGAAGAATTTATATTTTTGCTTTAGGTCCTGCAACAAAAAAAATATATGTAAGGATTACTCATTTATTTAAAGCCGTAAAGTAACAATTATTTATATGAGAACTGTTTTTTTATTTCAATCAGTTAGGCCCTCCGGCAGCTGCCCAGACAATTGTTACGTCACTGATCGAACTCCTTAAAATAGACAATTTGATAATACCCACGCACATAGTGAGGTATTCGTTTTTTCCATGAATAAATTGTTCATTGGGGAAAAAACTTTTCAAGTGTATAATCGAACATTGTATATTGTATGACACTTGTCAACGTTAGATAGTTAAAATCCTATGTATTATTTATGTGTTCGGACATAACAACCATTGTCACATACGACGTCTACGAAGTGCTACCGTGCATTTGAGAATCCAAGGAATGCAAACAATCAATCTCGACGCATCGTGTATTTGACACCAGGGTCGGCCAGAGCACCGTATGCAAAACAACCAGGCCCTGTTTTGCTTGGGCCTTGTAAACAAATACATTACTTTTTATTGTTTAAGACATTCAACATTTTCTTGTATTTTAAATGTCAGTAAAAGTCTTTGAGGGAATATCTGAGGAGATTTTGTTACCCGCATCTTTCGGTGGAACGGCCAACTAAATAATGGTGGCGAGTTTTAGAACAGATTGTTTTTGGTCGCTAAATAGATTTAGAACGGCCATTCTTATCGTGTTATATACAGAGACGGGTTTATGGATATTCACGCCTGTATATTTTGCCAATAGCTTTTTGAATACTTTTATACCTGCTATTAGGTGATCCAATTGTAAAATGAAAGGTTGATTTAATTGATAAGTCCGACAGATTTTTTTTGATTCGTTTTTACATGTAAAATATCAAACTAATTTGTTTACGTTTGTGGCAAAATAGTTATAATTGAAAATTTGAAACAGGACTAAGTGTCGTTTATTAGGAGAAAATGCGTGAAAGGTCATTCGATGACAATGATTTTAATGAAACAGTTATTTTCCAAATATCTCTCGTAATTTATAGTGAATATTTTCTTAACTGTCTGATAATGATTTCAAATGTTTCCATAAACTACTTTTGTGTTCTACTTTTGGCTGAAACCAAGACATGCTCTCAATAAATTGCTTTTAAAAAATATATCTTAATATTTATATGTGTGAATTGGTTATAAATCTAGGTACATGTAGACTATGAATCATATCGTTGTAGTGAATGGACAATTGATGACTCTCAAAAGTATGCATGACAATGGTGCAATTCATGGGTGTTCTGAAATGCTAATTTGTCATGTTTTTAGAGACAGTTGTCATTTTAGATATTTCTATTGGTTATTATTAAGCCCCCTACAATTTAAATCCTAAAATTAAACAGTCTTATGTTATACCCTAAAGTTTTTTTCTAAATAATGTTTGATTTACTTATGACGTTAAAAAGAATAGCTACAATTATAGATGGTTATATTCTGTTGAGTACTAAAGTTTTTATTAGTTATTTTAGTTTTTATTGTAAAACAATCTGTACATTAATAACTAAAACTTATGTTATATGATGTTCCAAATTATTAATTATTTTTATATTAGTACGACTTGAAATAAAATTTCAAGTTAATAATGAAGTTCAGATCCAAGATATATTTATTATGGTACGAATCATACGCCTGAGACTACCAAATATCTCAAAGGTAACAATATTCTCTTGGGATAAAATACAAATATGGTTTCTGACAAAATAAAAGGCTAAAAATAAATAGCAGATATCACAATTTTATTAACACATCGGCTCACTAAATTAATTAAAGATTATATTATCATATTTTTGCAGAAAGTTACAAAAAAAAATATCGATTACAGTACTACGAAAAGAACAGTGCAGAGAGCCAGCAACGCAGACGATCCACCCAGCCAGAGAGAGAGACGATCTACCAGCAGCCACCCGGAGGAACCAGCTACGCGCCCTCACCGACAGACCTGAAGATCTCTCCTGTAACTCCCGAACCACCAGCCGCTTGAAGAGTCACACCTGACACTTGCCGCACGCAGCCACAAGAGCCCTGGGAATCATCTACGGGCAGCACCACCTGCGACACCTTCACCGCACGCTCATTGGTCACATGTAAATATAACTTAATAAAAATCCTACTAGTATTCACCGAAGAGTCTCATTGGCCGCGAGGTCAACCACCCCTAGGGCTACGCCCCCTAAAATATATAATTTAAAAATAAGATATAAATGGGATTATCGTCATTTGATGTTGTCAACCATATTAAAAAAGCAAATTGTCCTTTCTCCTTCACCAGAAAAGCACAGCGTCTCTGAAACAGTAGCGAAAGCTAGGTTTCATACTCAAGAAATTGTAAGAAGTACTCGTCTGACACTTTTTTGTATTGGAATATAATCGAATTAATCTGCTGATACAATTTTTTTAAGAAGTCTCTGTCATTTAATCTTCTATAACAGTGGTCTCCAAAATGGGGTACGCGAGACGATAATTTAAATATTTTAAAAATAATAAAATAATATTCACCAAAGCACAGATAAATATTTAACAGCAACATTCCTTGCCAATTTGAATCAAATATATAGTTAACTATAAACCTGGTCCTATATGTATATCGTCCATCATAAAGCCATCATCATTGACAAGATATTTAAAAACTAAACATCCCAAACATGGACATTAACCACTACAATTTTTTGAATAATAAACATTTAATACACAAACCAGCAATTTAAAAAAAACCATTTCAATTAACAATAAATGTTTGGAAGCCTCTCTTGAGGCTTCATACAAAATTGCAAAAAAATAAAAAAAAAACACACACACCATCGGGGAAACACTTCTTCTACCTGCCACAGTAAAAATACTGGAAATAATTCACGGAAAATAGTATGCTGACAAACGAAAATGTATTATCTTGTCAGCAAATACTGTTGGAAGTCGAATATAAATTATTGCTGATAATATAAGAAACAATTATTGAAATAAATTTGTAATTGCGGGAAGTTCGCTATACAGTTGATCGAAAGCACAGATGTTGCTAATTTGGCGCAGCTAATGGCATTTATTAGATATTAATTGAACTAAGAAATCGATGAAATTTTTTTAATTGAAAACAATAAAATGCTGCTTACTAATATTAATGAAGTATTACAGCGCCGGCATCTTTAAACATGTTTTTTTCGACAATGTAATGAATGAATTAAAGTGAGAAAAAATGGAGACAAAAAGATCTTTGTATACAGTTGTCTTATTGATTTTTATTGTTACTCGTAGATAACACAATATATGATCAGCGTATTAAGTATTTTTAGAAGAACCTGAATGTATGGAAGATTGTTTAAAAGCTTCTTATTGTTTGAAACATGAAATATTCATAAATAATCAGACGGATAATGAGTCATCAATATCGGCAACTTAAGTCGTAATTTGACCTGCTACGGCATATGAATGCTGATTGTTGCGTAGGGCTCAACCATCCAATCTTGTCGAAACAAAGTTTTCAAAGAATAAAGTTTCCAGGGTTAATAAACTTATACGTAGTGAGGTCGAAGTTGAAATTTTCGTACTTGATTCGCAGCCCTGGATATCCATCAAGAAATGGTAGGAGGGGGAGAGAATATTTTAAGTTATGCCACTGTGCTATGGTAAAAAAAGGGTTCACCCGGGCCCCCGAGTGTACTTGGCCTGCCCTATTTGACACTGATCCAAGTCTCAATTGTACCATTTGGATATTTGGCAATCGACCGTCAATGGTCATCGCGACACCAGAGTTCAAATGTCAAAAATCACCCGCGATACGCAGTAATTATTCCCGAGTAAAATTTAAATCAATTACCTGCAATTGAGCGCGAATTGGCCCAGCGATTGATCGGGACTAAGGTCGCTTTTTGCTCGGCTCGAGCAAGCGGAGAGATGTGTTCACCAGTCTCGGTTCGTCCACCGTCGAGGTGGGTCGCGTGCGCTCGTTCGTTTGTCCGCATCTAGCCCTTTGTGCCATGAACTTCGTGTCGTGAGAAATCCGATTGGAATCAGATCGGATTCGTGCGAGGACAGCTCGTGTTAGGAAGGCGGATTGAGTCTCTGTCATCTCCCACGCAGATGAGGTAACCGATTCCCGTTCTTCTCTATAGCGAATTTGGTCCTACGTACTAAATCGTACGTATGCGCGAGCGTCGTTCCCGTCTATTCACACGTCTTGGCCACAACGTTCTAGGCGGCGTCCCCTTTTTTTAGTTTTGTTCGACAATGCGAAAAATCGATTGTTTTTATGCGTGAAATGGCTCGACTTGTTACAATAAGCTTCAAATTAAATGTTATTGCAATCATCATGAGTAACATTGGTCTACTTTTTTATAAATGTTATATTTTAGATTATTTTAAAATTCAGTATCATATTGCATTATACACATTTAATAAGCGAGCATTATTATAAGTAAGTAATACAGTTAACTCTTGATTATCCAGGTGCAGATTATCCTTGCATGAAATATAAGTGAATAAAATTTAAATATTTTTATAAAAATTATTGAGAACAACGGTCTAGAATTACGCAATACATTTTTTTCTCAACACATAAATATGTATGTTTTTTTTTCTTTTAGAGTACAACCACCTTTGTTGCAAGCACTTAAAAATGTCATATATATTATCTGTAAAAAAAGTATACATTTATATACAATTCAAACTAACATTGATTGAAAGTTTCCATAACAGTGTATCTATATTTAAGCTAGCCATAAAGTATAGAGTTGATGCTCACACTATTCACGATTTCATTTAACATGGAAGGAAGTTGGAAGTCTACTAGAGATTCCGGTAGTAATGATAATCAGTCCTTTCAAACGAAAAATTCATTCACTTATTATGTATATACATACATAGTTAAAAAAATATTAAATTCTAGATTATTTTAACACATTACGGTCCTTAATTTACGCGGAATTTTAAATGTATATATTTTGACGAAAGGTGACATATATGTATTATATATGCCATCTCTAGATACGAGTTTAAATCTTTTTAATATAACCCACTAAATTTTTATAAACTTAAGTTCCATTCTTTTTAACCATCGAAAACGAGTGAATCGCGAAGTTTGGATATCACGCGAAAACACGCGAACGAACCGTAACGTGATAGGATTGATTATCATCACATTACCAGCATAATAATCAGTGACTCGTACCCAAAAAAATAGTTTTAATCCCGTATGGACCCCAGTGTTTTTTTAATAAATTTTAATCGTGCCTGAAAGATCGAACTTTACAAATTAAGTTAACTCTCGAATGAATATCGTGATTTTAAAATGTAATAATAGTTTATAATTAATGAAATTGATTTCAGTCTAGTGTCTTATATTTACATAGTAGTTGTTGATTTTATTTACCCCGTTGTAACGCACTGGACTAACGTATCATGTTGCAACGAAAGATTCACAATAAATAAATAATACGATTAGGGTTTGCAATACCGGTATTGGGGCAAAAATCGACTTTCGACACTACCGGTATTACAAAATGAAATACCGGTAGTACCAGAATTTTTTTTTTAATTTGTTTATTTCATTTGTTGAAAATGGTTTAAAAAATCATGAGTAATTTATGATTTATTTTATTTAGATTTATAGATTTTATCGCAATAAATTGGTGCTCTGACCCTGGTATAAAAAAGAAGCATCTAGAAGCCGTATATCAAAGTCGATATTTTGTTAAAAAGTATGTTTTCATAGACCTATTTTTTCAAAAGAAAAAAAGATTTGCCACCCGCATTTTTAAAAATATTTCTTTTCGACATTATAAAAAAATGAATAAAAATTGAGACAAAAAGATCTTTGTACACAGTTGTCTTATTGATTTGTATTGGTACTCGTTCTAAGTATTTATAGAAGAAACTGAATGTAAGGAAGATTGTTTAAACAAAGCTTCTTATGCCTTTAACAGTCAGACGAATAATTGGTTATCAATGTCGGCAACTTTAGTCGAAATTTGACCGGCTTGTTTATTGTATTTTCCTAAAAAAAAAAACAGTAGTCATTTTCATTTAATATCTTCAAAGAAAATGTTTCTATATATTCAGTTTTACTTTGAATGAATGGGAATCAGATTATAGATAATAAATATGACAATTGGGTATAGTTGTAATTTAATTGTTATGTAATAAAAAAAACAATTCAAAATGAAACTGGGTGTAAACATTGAAAAAATTAAAAGGGATAATGATATAAATAAAATAATGAATATATCGATAATTTCTAGGGTATTCAAATGCTTTGGTTTTGCTAATCAATACATATAGTGAAACATGCGAGCAGTACACGGTTTTTATTATCAATTAATTAAAATAACAATGTCAATACCGGTATTGACTGTTTTTTTATATCGATAATACCGGTATTGTAATTCCGATAATATTGCAATCTTTACTTACGGTTATCGCGAATGGAAGAAAATCAATTTTTGTATGAAAATTGTCTAGGACTCTATTCTTGAATTGCAAATTTATGTTTCTTTATTGATTATTGTTTTAGACAACTATATAATACACTTCTATTCCCTAAAAGTAACATAAAAATATTTAATAAACGACAAAACTTATATTATCTCTAAAATATAAACTTTCGTTCTTTGAAAGATTCTAAAACAGTGAATCGATATTGAAGTTAGCCATAGAATATGGAGCTGCTACCAAACTGTAAATAAATAAAATGTTATAATACATCAAGCAACAGGGATTTAAATCCAATAATATCATTGCTGTTTAGTATTATATTTAGCACCGGGACACGCATATATGCGTCATTTGTCGTTCAGAAATGTAACTATTTAAAAAATAATGTATAAAATTCAGTTTTATATTATTGTTATATTACAGTTACACTGTGATGTGTCTTTATAATTAAAATACACATTTTTTTGATGACTCAAACCGTCTTTCGCAAAAATGTTTTAAAGACAAATAAAAATATATTCAAACTTTTAGAAGTGTGTTTTGTTTTATTTCCCCGATGGTTCTTAAACTATGAATATATATTAATATATACTGAATTCACCAAAAATGATTTTTGGGAAATAGTTTTAACTCTCAATTTAGTAGAAGCTTAAAAAGTATCTATATAACATAAACACATTATTTTTTTAATGATTCTCAAACGTATGTTTCGCCTATTGCTGCTAAATATTTCTTACAAAATGATCATAATTTAAAAATTAATTTAATTTAAAATATTTTTGTAAAATATCTAGATAAATTAGGAACTATTGTAGACGTAAATTATAAAAATCCTAATAGTTTATAAGTTATGACCGTTTTTTATAAACAATGCATACAATTTATTTCTACCCATAGCTAATGTGTTGATATATTCTTAAAATACGAACACAAAAATTTTTAAATTAATAACTTAATTTTTTATTTCTTTTTATTATTAACTTGCAGCATGACATACGCTAACCCAATGCATTACAGAAGGTAACAATCAACACATACAAGTAAAGTCTTTGAATCGATGATATCAATTATAATACAACTTTAATTACTAGTTACTATGCAACCATGGCAAGTTTTTATTTTTAATGTAATTGTTATTATAAATAAAAAAAAATCGATTCTGCTACGGTACAAACACAAAATCTTGAGTGTCATCGTCATTGTTAATCACGCGATTTGTTATATAAATAATGTGAAATAATAGCCTGCATTTGGACTATCCAAATATTAAATCATGAATATCAATCGAATGAGTATCCGCTTTCCAAGAAAAAATAGAAAACGTCATCCGAGGTATACAAATTATATAAATTTCTTACTGTAAAACAAAAAATTTAATATGAATTTTGAACATTGAACATTGATGTATATATGAATTCTTTTAACAGTCATTTTCGAGTCAAATACCTGGATTAAGTGTCAGCTCTTCGTAAAATAAGATCGGAGGTGCCTCAATGCAGTCTGCTAGGACCGATAATGCACCTACTATACACAGCAGACCAATCAACAACTATTGAAACTCTTGTTGCTACCTTTGCAGACGATACGGTTGCTATGGTCATCCAAACAAGGCATCTAGACTACAGAAAACATCTGAATAAAATTTTAAAAATTTGAGAATCACGAGCAAAAATCAATGAAAAATGACACAAGCAGATAATACCACATATCTGGAGATGCACAGAAGACTCACATGGAACAAACGCAAGCAATTAAGACGTGCCATAAGAAAATACTATTGGCTACTAAGAAGAAACTCTCAATTGTCATTTGCCAGTAAACTGCTCGTATACAAGGCCATCGTAAAACCGATATGGATGTACGGGATACAACTATGGGACTCAGCAAGCAATTATAATATAGATATAATCTAAAGATACCAAAATAAAATGCTAAGGATGATATTGGATGGTTTGTTCCAAATACATATATCCACCGGGACCTAAATATGGCAATGGTGAAAGAAGAGATTATATATTATAAGTCAAACTTAATTTGTACTTAATAAAAAAATATAAAGGAAGACTGACGACCCATCCTAATCAGCTTGCACAGGTAATACGAAATTTAACAAACGTTTGCAACTAATTTGAGTCACACACTCAATGGGTGGTCCTGAAAAAACTTTTTTTTTATATATATATGGTATATACTTAGAGATGTAAGATTTGAATTGAATATGTATATCAGAATGGTGAAATCAAAGTGACATTATTAAGTAATTTTCTCAGCGGGGTTACCCTATTTACCATTGAAAAACATTAAATTGTATTTCTAATATAATAATAAGTTGCTTTTCTGATGATCTATTCATGTAGTAAATTCACAAATTATTTGGTGTGTTGTTTACCATCCATTAAATAGCATAATACGATCACTTAATTTATTTAAAAAATATATATATGTATGAGTTGCATAGATCAACATAATTTTTTACTTAAACGTATTAAAGTATGTATTTTTGTTAAAATCATATAATAAAATCAGGATTCAAAGGTTTTCATAGTATTTATTTAGCTTTTAAAAGAAGCATCTTAATACTTTTGACAATGTATTAAGATGTATCATGTAAAAAAGAATGTTTGATGGTTTACGACGTTGCTCTTTAAAGTAGCACAACCGGATATTTGATTAATTTTCCTTATATTCTCAGCCAAATAATAGCATGTAGTATTTAGCACGTCATTTTTTAAAATAATTATTTATATACATGCATGAATGAATGTATGGATGTGAATTTATATGAAATGTGTATAAATTCACATATGTACATGTATGTATGTATGTGAATTTATATGAAATGTGTTCGAGCGTGATGTGATACACGAGGGACCCTAATTCTCGGAATAACTCGTCATTTTTGCTCTGAGCAATCAGAAGTACTGAGAAATCATAATTAACAGATCACATATAAAAGTATGCGACAAACTTTTCAAAATGTGTTAATTTTATTTCTTGTTGAAATTTCGGAATTTACTATTTGATATGGTTTTATCTGAGTTTTTTTATAAGATTAGCTATATTTAATCGGCATCTCAAAAAATTGTCGAATATTCTCAGTTTTTGAACTAATTTTTAAAATATTGTACATTTAAAGAACAGTCTGAATCCTTCGAGCATTTATCGATTTTTGAAGACGCATCTGCGCCTTATCTTAAGCGTTTCTATAATAGTCATTCACGAAGAAGCTTAAGAAATATTATATGTATCAATAATGTTCTAGTGCGCTACAATTGGAAGTACGCCAAATAATACTATACCTAGGTACTTATTTATAATTTTTAATTTCATAACAGTTGTTAATCCAACCTTAATTCTTACGTAAGTGTTTGTACCAGAAAGAATTATAATATAATATACATATGCTCCTATAATGTTTGTGAATTAATAAATTTATATTCGAATATAAATATTTATATTTATATTATATGTGCTACTGTCTCATCCTATTCATTAAATAATTAAATTATTTTAATGCAAAAATGAGGTTAAAAACAGTTTAAAGCTAATAAATATAATATATGACTCTCCACCCTACATCTAAATAAAGTTCTTTTATCGACTTATTTTAGTATGTGAATTATATTCCGACATAAACAATCTTACCTATATTATTCGATTCGATCAGTTTTATGTCAATTTAATAATGACATAAATCTGATATTAACATACCCCATAATATTATAATAATCAACATATTACTCGAAAACAGCTATACTATGTATATAAAACTAACAAGATAAGAATATCGTAACTGCACTATTAATGGAAGCTAAATATATTATTAGACTTTGTTAAACATGTTCATAGTTAGCATGTTCTTGTCGTCATAAATATGTTTCTAGATAAAAATGTTGTTATATGTTCTGAATCTGTGTAGCTAGGTAATGCATGGATTGCATGGATTTTATACAAAATATCGTTAGCCAGTCCTAATGATTTCATGGTCTTTTCAATTTAGGAAAATGTTCAAATGCCGTTTCCTGTCATTGAACAGAAAACATGTAGGAAAATAGTTTTGAAATTAACTATAGTTTTCTTCATAAAAATTAGAAAAAAATATTTTTTAAATATTAAAATATATAAAAAATAAATCCATCTGTTTTTAACATTTCAATCATCATTGCCTCCGATAATTTTTTTTTATTAAAAATTAAAAAAATATGTATACAGACTGATTTGCAAATATCTAAATATCTCGAAATTACGACTGTCAGTTAACTTGATCTTGCTTTAGGGTCTTGATATCGCATTTTCTTCTTAGCTGACTTTATACTTATGATAAATTAACTAAATTATCCACTTCGCCCTCACGCCATTAAAGTTGGAAAAATTGCGCATAATGTCTGGGTAAAAAAATTCGCGCATTATGTTGGTAAGACTGTTCGTAAAACTCGATTGTAATGTTGGCAGCTCGTGTTCATAAAAAGTTGGTCGTGAACGGAACAATCGTATATTTTCTAACATCGTGTCGTAACATTGTATGTGTATGTCATTGTAATGTTATGAACGTCGCGTCGTAAAAGAAAAATCAATCTGAGCCGGGAAATGATTCATTTTGTCAAGTAATTTGCATATAATGAATAGGCTATCATGCTGCAATATGCAATTGAATTAATCGCTGAGAATCTTTTTAATTATTAGGGGTGTATATTTTTTTATATTATACATATACATGCATAAAAAATAATTTAGTTTGCATCTCATTATAAGCAGATTTATACATTTTTAATTTATTACTCTGCTTCATTCGTTTGAGCTTGTCTTTATTTCTCACGTCAGTACCATTATATGAAATGCATCTCAATAGTTGTCAGTCTATTTGACTGGTATTGCCGACGCATTTTGTCACGCCATTTCTTTATTTTAAAAATGGCTTAACAAGGAAGTGTCATTATATTTTGTGCTAAATAAAGTGCAGTTAAGTAGTGAGAATATTGAAGAAGACTTTTGGCAAAGATGCAATGTCCAAACGAATGATTTATAAATGATATAAACGTTTCCAAAAAAGCCACGAAGACGTCGAATATGACAAGAGAAAAAATGGTAGCCTAGCACATCAATTACCGATGCTTAAATAATAGCTGCAACGTGACTAATCAAGTGTGTATAATTATGACATCTAAACAAAGGTATAATATTCTCAATGGAAGCACTTTGAACAGTCGAGACCAAAATACGCACGTCAAGTTCGTTTGAATAACAAGGTTCTTTTTACTGTTTACTTCGAGTATAACTTACTTAACCAGAAAGATGTAAATCGCTGACTATTGCTCTGTAAGACTGTTAGTTCGAATTCCATATGGATCTTAATGTTTTAAAATTTTTACCGGAATTAGTAATTATTATTTCGGTGTTTTGTTTACCTCAGAAGAACACTTTTCAGTTTTATATCACGTCAGAATGTCTACACTTTCGGTGTTTGAGGCCGAAAAGGTGTGACTTTACAGCCAAAATAGACGCCGGAAAAACAGTTTTTATAAGCAAATATAAATTGCCGCATTTACATACATGAAAATGTAGATGCCGCCTTCAAGTGATGGAGTCAAATGGCAGATTTTGAAAGTAAGAGAGTTCACTGGAGTATCGAGTTGAATTATTGTCGGCTGCTGGACGATTCGTTGACATGTCCTGCTCCTATCTTTATGTAATCAAAATCCACATATTTTATATTTCCGGCTCGAGACAGCTCTCGCAAATCGCAGATTAAAAATGTTGGCAGAGCAATTGCATCGCTTCTTGGACACTGCCTTAACAGTGAATCTTTCAGATTACCACTTTCGGCGATCGTTAAACAAAGGGGTAGAGAACAATAATAGTATTTAGCGCGGGGTAAAACTTATTGTCTATCGCGCATCCTTTACTCACAAAAGGATGTTTTTTCTATAATCTTGGAAGATTATCATTTCGGTATGGATGTCCTATTAGGTGAGCTGTGAAAATTTTCCTATTATTAAGACATCTTGGAATTATTTAATATTAAAAAATCGACTAAAACAAAGACTCTTCATTACTAAGATAATAAATAGAGCGAAAGCATTGCAAATTCATAATTAATGGTAACAAAAAACTACCAGATAATAATAAATGCTTGGTAATAGCTGTTTTAAAGGCAACGATCTAACCCACGTCGCTTATTCAACCCGCGTCGGTTTTTCTGATCTTTAATAATTAATAAATAAGGAAAACTCACAAAATAATTCAAAAATTATCTATTTTATCCGAATTAACTTTTAACTGATATATTTATTTATTATACAAAATCTTGTTTTTGATTTTAGATAATATTGTACTCACAAACGATTGTAGTTTTTATAATTCAATGTTAGTCTACTCCAACTTTAATTAATATTTTTAATTAATAAATGTGTCGATGCCAACATTTATTGAACGAAAATGACATAAAAATATTATTATCTTCTACTATTTTAATATATCCAAAACGGTTTCGCCAAAGCATTTATATTTATCTGATATATATTTAATCTTATATTGCCACCTGCGTTGACATATTATGAAATAACCGAGACATTCGATTAAATAGTAATACCATTTTAATGCTAGCTCATAATATAATTTTAATTAATATATTTATTGTGAGTATCTTGTTGTTAATCAATAATTGTTTTAATTACGAGTAAACTACTTAGTATTACTTACATGTAGTTTACTTGTATGTTTTTTACTTCATATGTATCCAAATAAAGTGCTAATTATATTTCTATGATATATTTTTAATATTAAATTAAATAAATCACTTATGATTGCATAAGCAATTAAACGGGTCATCAAGCTATCAATAATAGTTTTAATTGAATTAATCATTATTCATATAATGAACATTTATTATAATAAAGGACGTATAGTGAAAACATTAACATTGAACTTTGAAAACATTAACTGATAACACGATTAACTGATTATTGTATTATACATATTAGCATAATAGTGCGAAAAATACACGTGTATATATTTTTATTTTATACTTATTTTTTTATCTCAGCTGTCGTTATTTGTTCTTTTGATAATAGCGTATAAATTGAGATAAAATTTCGTCATATGATTGAAAAATACTGATTATATAGATTTTTCTCAGATAGATTGCTGGTTGTGTTATACCGTTTTTTTAAGAGATAATCAAATGCTACATTGTATTTTTACTCAAAAAATGATAGCACTTTCGTTAAGCCTTTTTTATCATTCAATCACCGTAAATTAATTATTTACATATAATATATTAATCTAATTACTTTTTTTGTCAAGGTTTCAAAGTACAATGTGTCAAGGATGAATTCGTTATCTATTAGTCTAATGTGTTTTTATTATGTGATACTTTTAATTTAATTAAAATTATTATTTAAATAAAAATTGCTGAAGAATTTTGTATTACGTAATATAAAATTCTTGTTCATAAAATCTATTTGACATTTTGGGCGTGAAAGAGTAGTAGTTTGCTCCAAAACTGTTTAATTTAATACAAAAACAGTATCATAAAGTAATTGCTGAGCAATTGTTGAATGAGTTCATAAAAAGTTACGAATTATGGGCGTGTCGTTATGACATCAAAATAAAGCTCCAATCGTCTCAATATAAGCGCCTTGTAAAGCCAATAAAAAAGCACGTTAAGTCCGATCGAATGTCAATGTTTCTCTTACAACTTTCCTTTTTTTTAAAAATATAAACCACTATGTATTCTTATTACTAGATCGTTGTTTGATACCTTTGCGTAGTGTCTACATCATGAAGCACTTTATGAAGTTGATAAAGGGCGGTGTCGACAATCCGTCAATGCTCGGCGAGTTTCGTGATTGCGTTTCTTGTTCTTGTCCGTTGCGGCCAAGAAGTCAGTGCTTAAAAACCGCTTCTCTTGCACTGAATATGTTTTCGGCGATAGCTGTAAGGAGCTGGAAAAAATGTGCGGAATGGTGCTTTCTATTTCAGGTGTGCTTTGTAGCCAAAAGCGATACCGTCATGATGCCGCAATACTTTTTTGTTACCGAGAAGATAAACAGGACATTAAAAGACAACGTTTTGCGAGAGAAGATAAAAGCGAAAGTTAAAATGTGATTTGTAAAAAAATAATATAAAAAGCAAATTCGTCAAAACAGCATGTAATCATAATGAGCATCACAAGAAAATTTTACAGCAATACTGCAAAATCTCTAAAAAAATAACTACAGAAAAGAAAGTCAATTTCGATGAAGCGTTAAAAAAATTATGTGAAAAAAACAGGAGTAAATATAGAACCAGATAAATATAAAATATATTACTACTACTACTTTATTTTTTTAATTTAATTCAATCACACAGAAGTCTGTCTTTTCTTTGAAACTAACAATCATGAAGCTAGCTAAGTATTACTTTATTACGTCCATCTATTTATATTAATTATAAATATATCAAAATTAATTACTAAAATAATTCCAGTATTTTCTAGCATATTATCGATATTTATGATTAGATTATCCTCTTCTATTTATTTTTTTCAAATCGCTTTTATTTACTTTTCGTTGACAATAAAAAGAAAAACTGAATTTGTATTATGCTTTGTATGATAATCTATTTTTAATGCCTACGAACATATTTAATATCTGTTATAGTATTTTAATGAAATAGACGGTTCAAATGTCAGTGTAATGCTAATAGCTACCTATGAAATACGTTATTATGTAATATTTTAGACATATGAGAACATTCAAATTTTGCGTGGTTCAGCATGACACGTGGCTTGTCCAAACAGTATCACGGTAATAAATTTCCTTCAGAATATAATTGATGTTTGTGTAATATGACGCTTTTGTGTAACTTGCTTGGCATGGCAACGCTCTTTTTACGAATATAATAAGTACATATAAAACACAGTTAAAGTCAGTAATGATTTGCTTTCAAATGCGAGCAACTTCATTTGACATGAAGAAAGAAGTATGTCCTTTTAAATTATATTGTACATATGAAGCATTCAACAAAAACACATATAATGTAGGTTAGTTCATTTGCACCTGGCACTTCTGGTGCTTGAATTTCCATAATATAAATACAATGCTAATTTTAGTTACATTTTTCTACAAAGGTAACAGCTGTTGGTTCAGTGCTACTTCGACGACTATTAAATAATATTTTAGTTATCGCGATCTTACCGGGTTTCGTGTTCTCAATAATAGGAACGATAACATTTTGCGCTGTGTACAATTTGCCAAAATTTCGACATTGAGGTTTGACGTCAAGCCAGATTTTTTTTATTGTTTTAAAAAAATACCCTCGTCTCGCCTCGGAAATGCCCAAACAAAACCGTAGATTTAGACAGTCTTGGAATATTGATTTAAGAACGCTCAAGACTCTCTTGACGTCATTGATTCAAAGTTTCCATTCTAGGCAGGCTTTCCTAACAATCGACGGGTTCCAAGGTGAAGTCGCAAGTTCGGCACGATCTGTATTTCAGACACGCGCTACTATCGGATTTAACTCTTCTTATATAAACTGACAATGATATTTTCTTTGAAGTATGACTTTTAAAGACTGCTTATTTTAGAAACGCCGATAGTTATAAAATATTATAAAAAACATGTTGGACTAAAAAGCGTATACACGAATCGAAATAATTGCTAATGAAAGAAGATAATGCGATGTGCCAAGTGGCCAAGTGATACATCCTGAAGAAGCTCTCAACAAGATGTCTTCTTACAAGATGAAACTCAAAGTAGATGATGTAATCACTGCAATGAAATGTAAAAAGATTTGTATATAATAAATACATCGTTGTCATCGATGTATTAAATTCGCAATTTCTTGTTAAAAATATTTCCTTTGAAATCTAAATAAAACAGCTTAATAATAATGCTAAAGAATAAGTAAAACATGTATTCAGTCACGGGTAACTAGATGATGACCTATCAAGTAGTATTAGATAGATTGTTAATTACTAATTCTATTTTACCAATTATAAAGTAGATTTAGTTTGAACCACAAATGCCAGCTTTCCGAGAAAGACTGTGCTTTACTTTTATTCATATAAAATCTGTATTTATTTCGTTCTTTTCAAATGCAGAATCAATTTATCTACATACTTTATTTTTAGATAATACAGCAAACAAAACGATGTAGTTATTTTAAGGTATTTTGAGTTGCTGCTTTCAGTGACAATCTAGTTGTAAAATATTCTTGAGCCGCTTAATAATATATTTAACTTTTTTATGATATATTACAAAATAATATTTTATCGCTTAATATTAAATTGCGAATTGTTATCATACGTTTCCACATTTTAAAGTCTTTATGTGTAAAATTTTCCGTTACATTTATGATAAAAATAGAGATAATTAAAAGCTTGTGTCATGGAATATATGTTTAGAGACAGACTTAATTATAACTTAAAAAAATTAAAAAAAAGAGTATTTGACTCCATATTTGGATCAGTAACTTCACGTGTGGTCATTTAGTTGTATTGTATATATAGTATAATCAAACTGTAAAGTAAAAATAGTTATTGTATTTTTTATACTTTTATTTAGTGTGAAAAATAATGTTGAAAATTCCTTAATTCCAAAAAAATATTAATTTATTATAATTTAAAATATTTATAAGTTGTATTAAATTAATTTTAATTCAGTACCAAACATATTGACATTGGCACAGTCGTATTTGTTCTTAGACATCTTATATGTACGTATGTTAAACATACAAATAACCTTCAAAAAGTGTACTTGTGTTAACTTAAAAATTCTTGTCCTATAATTAGTATGCGGTTTCTTGATGTCTTATTAAAACATAACATGTGCAATGTTTATGTAACATTAAATACTCAGATACATATTCAATTAGAAATGTAAAAACCATGAGAAAAACAAATACGGAAAAATGTATTTTGCGTTATAATTTGTTAACAAAGCATATATTTTGATATTTTTAAGTATAACTTTAAATATTATATGTAAACTTTGCACGTGCTTGAGATTAAGACCTTGTACGTTACACGTTGTTATATTATAGATAAATTTATCTGTAGACATCATAGTTTGCCGTGTAGTACATAGGTAGCGTATATTTCACTAATTTGGCGTCTGGTCGGCGTCGGAAACTGCTGCCAAAATTTTCAGAATATCTAGTATGCTCGATTAAAAATAAACGAAGCTCTCTTTCTCTCTCCTACCCATTCTCCATAGAGATTTTTTGCTTTTGTATTATAAACTTGTACGATGAAGCACTCAAATTGCTTCGTCATTGCAAAAGTAGAACAAGTAATCTTATTTATTTACATATTTGCAGGAAAATATTGATAAAACACTCACTGCACTTCACTGATACTGTCTTAATGCAATCAAAATGTTACACTTTATATTGAATGGAAACATGTCCTTTAATTACACTTATTTATAGTACCAAATCTTGAAGATTAGCTAAGCTTTTTTGTAATGCTAGTTTAAGACAGCTCTAACGACTCACAGATAAAGATGTTTGTAAGACAATTGCATCGTTTCTTTAACACATCCACGCAATGTGTTTACGCTTTAAAAATAAACGGTCCAGATGGCCACTCCGGCGATCGGTAACCAAGGGTAGAATAACAATATTATTGTGATGGGTCAACATATTGTCTAACGCGTATCCTTTCCAATCAGAGTAGTTTTACAGCAGTGATTAATGTCTCAGGGCGGACGTGCTGTTAGATGGTCTATGTACTATCCTAATTATTAACGTAATTGTTTGGTCACGTGATATATAATCCATTGTTGGCCTTCTCTTTTCGTTACAGTCGATTTTATCAATTTTATGTGGAATATTTATGAATACATTTTTAGTCAAGTTTAATTTTATAGTTAATCATGAAAAAATGTTAAAATGATAAAAAAATACTTTCGTTTGCCATATCTAGTTCAAGCAATAGATTTTATAGATCACTCAATAACAAAAATGATATTAAAAATAATTCTGAGCATAAAATGGATTTAATACTAAAACATCTATATTTTAATTGTATATATCATTTATATATCATATAACCCAAAACAATAATCAAATCGCTAGGAAAACAGGTAAATAGTTCATAATAAAATTTATAGTCATAAATATAATCAAAATTTATTTTATTATATTGTATAATCTGCCATATTATCTATAATAATAAATTATATTTTTTATGAATTACTGATATATTTATTTTTATTATTTTATCAAAGCAAATCAAAGTGAATTTTGCAATTTTAAAATTAAAATCTGAAATATATTTTAATTGAAATAAATATATAAACGTATATGTTAATATTATACCTGTGGCAAAAATATTGTAAGCTAATTCAAATGAAAATTGCTTTATCAGAAAATCTATGATTTTTATAGTTATTTGATTTTCCAAGAAATGCCGTTTTAGCGGTCTGCCTAAAAGGAACGACGGACAATATAAAATCAGCGATGAACGCTCTGAACGGTAAAAACAGTATAAATTGTAAACGGCACAAATAAAATAATGTTGGCACTGTTTAACGCAACCCACAACAATTGCATCAATTGAAAACAGAGAATCCTATTGCACTCCAAATCTTTCAAGTTGGTCCATAAGTCTATATAAAATGGATGGTTAATATAAAATCTGTATATCGAGTCTAGATAAAAGCTGCCGCTTCAACTTCGACCGTCCGATCTGGGACAACCAAGCAGTCATATTGAATCTCTAATAGTTCAAATCAATCTTCGAAATAATATGAATAATAAGACGCAACTTTTATCTTACTTAGAAATAATTTATTTATCTTTGAAATTTAAACTAAAAATAAACGCGTGTGCCAAGCACTGGTTACCGCAGCAAAATGAATCTGTAATGGTACGACATAAAAGTATATCTAAAGTTATAAAAAAATACATAATCAAATACATATATATAATATATCGATTCAGTGAAATCAAAAATTGATTCTAATTAAATTGAAGATTTGAATGACGTAAGAGCTTTTAGATAAATATTTTGTACTGTTCGATAATAATTCACGAGTTTTTGATTAAAATTTCTCTATCAATGTTTGAAAAAATTCAAGGACTGGTAGATAAGAGCTATGAATACCTAACATTCGCGTATGTTTTGTATGCAAATTTGTATGTATCTGATACGCGCGCATTCGGACGTAGAATTTACAGAACCACAGGCCATATCTGTAAATTCTAAACCACTAACCTTTGGTCCATTAACGATTACAATTTGTGCGTGCAATGTCGCTTTACATGACCCTGACCTGGAGCGATGTTGGACTCGTATCTACAATTATTGTTCAAGATAGAGTACGTACTAGCGTACTACCATGTACGTGTGAGTCATATAAATGTTTGTATACATATGTATGTTTGCGTTACATTTTTTAAAATGCTTATATTGACTAAATTGCGGATACGGTCGTTAGTTTGAGATTTTTTTATGTAAGTATACAGATTGCTTTAGAAGAATCTGTCCCGATACGTTATAAAATATGTACAACCAGTCAGTACAGTAAAATATTTTTGTATCATGCATAGTGTTAGAGTAATGACCGGTACAAAAGTAACGGCCAGTAATCATGTCTGTCTTTATAGATTGTGTTTATGGCAACTCGTCTTTATTTTTAACAATGAAGTAATTGAGTAAACATTCAAAGCCAATAATTGTGTATCATTCAATAGAGAAACAGGTTAGTATGCATATACACACATATATGTATATATACATATATAGGTATTTTGGATGATCTGCTAGTGACATTGCGACAGCAAATTGACCATAAAATAAACATTCATCTCAATTTCTGTCATATTCAGCGATTGTCCTTGTGACTTATTTAATGACGAAGTAAAAACGAATTGGTCATTGTAGTTGTTAAAAGTGGAAATGCAAATAGCTAGCAAGCAATGGAATTATTGGGGAAAAAACAGCAGTTATATGCTTAAGTCATGATCCTTGCCTAAATCACATATCCGTGTGATCAATATTTTTACAAACAAGGGTTAGTTTGTGCTGTAAAAATCTACTTAATTTCAGGGACTTAATTAAATATTGAAGAGTAAGTCATTCGTTGTAGTTATATATTTTAATAATTATTTAAATTGCAAAGAAGGCTAAAGAAAAATGAGCCCAGAATAAATTAAATTTATTAATTGACATTTAAACTTCCTTTTTATATAGTATATGTATCTACTTCTAAGTGAACGTGTATTTATATTAGATTAATGAAATAAATTAGAGATAAATACTTAAACATATTTAAAAGAGGTATTGTATCATAATTAATCATCTTCCTTTTAAGAAGAAGAGACCATTGTTCTAAGATGAAAAGACCGTTTTCAACATACGTTACGTGCATAGCCAACTGTTTTTTTTTCGACTGTATTTTTAATTTGTGTATTTAACACAGCATGGCAACAACTCGCAATATAATTGTGAGCGTTAAAAGTACGATACATATTATAATTTCCCAGGTGACGCGTATTTTTCAAAATTTATGAAATATGATAAAAAGAACTCGTCAAAATCATTTCGAAATTTATATTGCTTTTTTTTATTAAAATTTTACACGCGATTGAAGTGGAATTTCGTGATGCGACAGTAAAGTAAATATTTGTCAAGTCTCGAATAGCACTCGCTCTTTTTTCCTCATAATTTAATCCGCTTATCTGCGCGTTGAAAAAATGTGTAATTTATTTAGCAATAAAGCATATGAATTATGTTAAAAAAAATATCAGGAAGTATTCGATATTGTAATAATTAATAATACAATAGAAATACATCGTTATTCTTACAGATTAAGATGAGATGATAACTCTAGGCGATTAGCTATCTTAATTTGTTTCAAATTATTATATAGATTATTTTAATTAATTTAAAAAATATGAAACGGGTACATCATTGATCGACATGATTATATTTATCATATTTTTTTATACAACGTAATCACATTTTTTAAATATTTTATAATATATTTAAAAGCCTGCTAACATCAAGATGTAGTTTTAACTCCTATATGATCAGAATAGTTAAAGTACCATAAAATGACCTATCCTCATTTATATGCATGTATGTATTATATGTACTATAAATTCGTTTTTTTATATTAATCATGTTTCGTATTTAAAAAAAATACTTTTGTGTAAAAGAAAGTGTAAAGTGCAAGAATTTAAATATTAGGCAAATATTGGTTAAATTCTGTTTAAATAGTGTTGTATATATAGACTTTTACAGTCAGTGAACAAATATAAATGCATTACCATAACACTTACTGCGTTATTATATAATTTGGTAAAACGTTTGAAAGCCATTTTTTTTATCAATTTTATATCCATATTTGCGAAGAAGCCGCAAGACTTTTTAGATTCAAAAGACCACATATAATTGGGCAAAACTTATTACCAATATTCGTAGAATACATTTTTAGGTTTTGAAAATAATAATCTTACAACACACAAATACTGCCCTGTGTATTAACACGTACCGACATATCCCTCCCGGCGCAAAACTAATTACAGGGCAGAAATCTAAGAGCACGCGTTGAACGACTGTTGAAAATAAATAGACTAGAATTTTATTGGATTAAATCATACCAGAAATGATCAAATAATACATTTCTCTGATTCTTTACTAACTAAAGTAATATATGCATTTTTTTTTACTAAAAACAATAAACATTAAATAATCTCATTGTGCAACTCAATGTAGTTTATTAACGCATTTCCCCCGAATATTTATTTAAGAAACGCCCAAATATAGTATAACGCTCAAATTAAAGAGTAAAATAAATATTATTATTTTAGTATATTTTCTATCAATATTTCATCCCAAAATACCATTCTATATATAAATATAATATAATCCTAACATATTGAAATACGGCCATACAATTTGTGCAATAAATTATGTATGTGTTGCAATGAATTTAAATTTTCGCTCCATAATATCCTTTCAGTAAAATCATATCTGAATACATTTTCACCAGTAGATATATATTTCTACTATCAAAAATATAATTTTACTGATAGTGAAATTAAATGCTGTTCATTATTGCACATTAGCGCGCAAAATAGTTTTTATTTTATTTTTGACTACTCGTTTAAAATAGTTTACATACCAAAGATAACTTTTCTGCCAAAATTCCATCTTATTTAATATTAATTGGTACTTTTCAAACCCATCCATAAAATGTTATTTTTATTAAATATAAAAAATATTAAATTGCGCTAAAATAGCCGCACCAATCATTATATCATTAATAAATTCGTTTAAGTTAGGCTTGGGTCTGAATAGTGAATATACGTTTCGTAACTGTACATCATCCGTTAAGACCAAAATGTTCCGAACGTACATGTGAACCATACAGCTTCACTAATAGTGGCCAGTTAAATTATGAATCAATTATTTGCTATATTTTTACTGGCCTATTATATTTATACTAGTGAAAACATCATTATACTAAAAATTCACACTTTTTTGTTGTTGTTGAATACCTACAATATTTTCTATATGAGCTGAAGCAGAATAATTAATTCCTAAAATGTACGATCTAGCTCAATTTTAATTGATCATCACGATATTCATCCGTGAGATTAGAAAAATCGAGTTAAACTTAATATGCGATGATCAATCAAAGTTATAATTAAATAATAATAAATAATTCCGATCTTCCAGACACGATAGAAATTAAAAAAAAAGATTCGAGCCCAGGTCTTTCAGGTCAATAGTCAGAGACTTATTTTGCTGGTTATTCATTTACTCTAATATACATAATACCTACTGTGTAATTCTAGTTTTCAAGACGGTTGAAGTAAAAGCAGCTGCTCTTCAGGGGCTTCTAAGAGTCTTTGTGTGAGTTCATAGATTCCAAGTTGAAGCAAAGGAGAAGTTCTGGGGTTAAGTTCCGTACGAAAGTGATAACGTATAGCAATGCTCTAAATTATATATCATCACAGAAAGGGAAGAGTATTGCGTCTTTACTGTTTTTTTATATTTTCACTAATGCAGATAATTAGAACGAAACTAGATTTTTTTTAATTACATATCTTATTAGACATTTTAGCATATTTTAGCAGGTGTTCTTCGTTCACAATTGTGTAAATCTGACAACAATGGTAACTTACCAATGACAAACCTCTTCTTAGTGATATCTGAAACTAGCCGTTTTTGTTGTTGGTATAGATGCTATATTCTGGTCAATAAATTTTGACAAAATTTTGATTCACTTTTCAACCTCATAAATTTAAAAAAAAGTTTCATACGTTCCAAATTCCATAGTATTTATACACATATATTATACGCATATAAAAGTCTCAAGTGAAGAATCTCACTCTGAAGTCTCAAGTCACAAGAAAGACTCAAGTGGAATAATGAATATTTTATTAATCGTTAGTATACAAATTTACATTTTTATATAAAAATATTATAATTTAATTTAAGTTAAATTTTTGTATTATAATACCGTAGTAGTGTATGATTAATTTTATAAAATATGACTATAATAGTAGTGTTTTAAGGAAATGTATTCTATTAAGTAGATTTTAAACAGTATAATGTTATAAAATAACACGATATTTCAACACACATAATTAAAATTAAATATGTATAATAATAATTAAATAATTTAAAAATAAAGTGATTAAATATATATATTTGGGCCTTTTATATAAAAGCTTTTCAAACTTTGTCACAATTTTTTTCTGAATATGAAAGTTTCTCAAACCTATTAATAATCATCCAATATAAAATATTTTCATTATAAAAGAAATTACTGATTATTAAACTATTATAAAAATTTGCATGCTTATCAAATTTTAAGTGACCCATTATGAATATTGTTTTTATATATATTATATTATACATAACAATGCCTGAATTATATCACATATCCATAAATACAATTTTTAGTATAAATTACAATTAAAATAAAGCGATATAATTTCACGAAAACACACTTCGTTCTCCCTCATAAAAATATATTATGCTAGCGATAAACTTGACAATAAAAAAATATTTTTACGTGCAAATGCACTGCATATTTTTTATCAAAACAATTATTGTCAGCGTATGTTATATAACGTAATATAATAAAATATGTATTTATACAATACTTGCAACTGTAAAGGTGTCACTCTTTATTGTCGTTGTTCTGACCTCTAGGAGTCCCATCAAATGGCTTCTTTTATAATTATATATCATTAGATGAAAAGAGAGAATTGCATTTGTCTTTATTGTATATATTTATGTACTAGTTGGATCTACCTGTAGGCTAAATACTGGGAAACTACACGAACGGTCCTTGGTGCGGCGATAGCGTGATCATGAATCTTTCATGGCGCCGTTATGTAAACTACGCATTGTTACACATACAAATCGGAGCGGATTTAACTTTTCAAAGTCAAACGGCATATTGCGATAAACAAATTTGTAAAATGTTTCCATTTCAGGCGTATCGGTGATGGCAAAATCGAGTGGCTTAGCATCGCATAGCTTGTGATCAATTTCTTGTTTTTCTTAGGCTTTGCGGGCAGGTGTTGATAGGCTGCAACTTTGATGTAAAACAATCCTTCAAGCTTAAAAAGTAATATTTGCTGCTTTTGAATGACGACATGAATGTCGCTAGGACGCGGGTGTCCATTTTCAGTTTTATATATAATTTTTTTTATACTTGTGTATTTACTTGTATAAACTGGATTTAATTTTATTCCTATAATAAATATTGGGTTACATAAAAATTGTCCGAAATATTTTTTTTAAATAAATTTATAAAATCATCTACATTTGCCAAAAAAAATGCTTGGCATTCTTAGCACACACCGCCTAATTTCGCTTGGCACTAAAAGGGATAAAATATACCTCGCAATATTGCTAATATAGAGCTATGTGCACTGCTAACTTCACTGGTATGTGTTGTGTGGCACATACACAGCTGTCTATACGAGAAGCTATTTTATCTTTTGAATCGTAATGAGCAAATACAAGTTCGAAGATATCTGTGCTCGACCAAATCGTTCACAAATTCAATAATACAACTACCAAAAATATACATATAGACAAATATTTTAGTTGAAGCATCTGTTTAGCGGTTCTACTTCTACATTGTCACGCACGTTTTGAAAATGGGCGTGCACTAAAAACACGGTTGGACCTTGGTTTATCTGTCACGACGCCATTCCTCGAAATCGGCCACTAAACGAGTAATTGTCGGTCGGAAAGACGTATTGTTTCTGCAAAGAATTGGACACAATTATCTGACGGTCACTGTGATAGATTGATTTTGGTGTTCGTTTCAATAATTACTGAAGCTTTCCAAATCAAATTAAACACTTCTACAAACTAATATAGTATCATTTATATAAAAATGTAATCTAAAATATAATGAACAAATTTAGAACAACTCGTAACAAATTAAATTTTAGTTTTTTTTTATTATTAAAATCGATTTACATAGATATACATATAAACGAAAGCCCTAAGGTGATTATTAACACGCCCCACCTTTTTACACCCCTCTTTTAATGATAATTGCTCCTTGTTACCTTAACTACGATAACTATTAATTTATAGAATTAATATTTATGAAGTATTAAATAAATTAATATACATATGTATATATTTATATTTAAAACTTATAATAGTGTCTTTAGATTTTATATAAAAGGTAAAATATCTGTAAACTATTTAAAGTTTTATCCATGAACTAACTTTATAATTCATATTTAAAACTTTCATTCCCTGCAGGATTTTGTGCTCTATAGTTTTCTAATATAAAATAAATTAACTTAGTAACGAAAATTAACAGATGTTTAATATTAATATTTTTTCTTACATATCTTGTATTGTATGCTCTTGTATTTATACTGTGTTGTGCTCTTCTATTCATAATAAATCTTGATTTTAAGTATATATTTTATTTGATAACTCATTCTTTTCATATCTTTCACCAGTGATCTATGTCATAGAATTATGGAACACATAGATACTATGTGTTTTATCATGATTTAATTGCTGGTATCTTTATATTGATTTATTTAACTTAACTATTAACTTTCCATACATTATATATTATAATACAAAGGTATACAAATTTATAGTTTAGGCGATATCGAAATTTAAGTAAATTAAATAAAAACCCGAAGTGAATTAATCTTTTTTTCTATAAAATATTAACAGAATAAGCAAAGAAAAAACGCTAGTTTTTACAAAGCAAACCTTGAATATCTCAAGATATTAAAAAGTATTAATATATAAATGAAATACAGTAAAACCAAATTTAATTTAATACATCTTACTATTCCGATAAACATAAAGTAATCGATAAAAATAATATTTGTCTGTATTAAATGGAGCATTCAATATCATAAATTCTCAGAAATTTTCTCTTGTGATCAATATAAAGTATAACCTCTCAACATATAAAATCTTCTATCGAGACAACGTATTATAAATAAGCCACATTTTTAGCAGCAATAGATATATGATAGATAGAAAGCTGGAAATAGTTTTCGCTGGGAAAAATTTATTGAAACAGGGCCTAGCATTCAATACACTTTCGAACATTCTATCATTGAAATATATAAGAAATACGGTAGTGATACGTTTTTGTGATTTAGTATTTACACACACAGTCAATTGAAATTTAAATTAAATCGTGTTGCTATTGCATATATTTTGCAATTCGTAATTCGTTTTTTTTTTGCAAATTTCGGTCTCCGGTTTCGATTTGTACTAACGGGGTTTTGTTGAATTATATGTATATGATTTAGTAATAAATAAGTGTGGTTTTCACTGTATTTAATATTATCCTTTCTTGCTATCATATCAGTCAGGATGCTTCTATAATCATGGTTATTTTTATTGCTAATTTGGAGCGATGCCAATTTAAACTTCCAATTAAGATCTTTTGAACATGTTTCGCTCTGAAGTGTTGAATTTGACAACGGGGATAAATAAACTTTTGCAGACGGGATGAGTCAACAACCTTGCGGATATGCAACCGACTGGTCTTTGAACTAAAAAAAATCTATAGCTCAAAGGTTCTTATGTTCGTTTAACCCAACATGACACATCGATTTGGGCCCATTGATTAAAATATATATTTTTTATGTCCAACTTCCGTGATTTTTTAACAATGCGAATTTCTCTTTGTCCACAGTTAGTCATCACCAGACAGCGAGTAGTCATTGTCCTAACGATGCCGTCAGTGTGCCACAACAGCTCAAATGTGTCGCTGTTATAGCATATTAATCATTCGGAACAGTAACAGTGATAAGTGATCAGAGAGAAATAATAATCAAGTGAAATCAGTGCAAAAATAAATATGAGTGAACCAAAGGACGTCCAGATCAGCTTGGGGGGTCCAGGCGACCCCTTGATAGCGGGGAACGGCGCCAGGGTGGTGGCATACGCCCCCATTTCGAGGTCGCCATTGAACAATGGAGGCGTCTCACAGTGAGTATATTCAACAAACATCTAAAAGTCAATACTACAATCTATAAACTTACGGCTTCTTCGGAAGCAAATGAAAAAGTTTGTAGTGCAAAACTACTACTTAGTTATTTATTCAAGGGATGATAGCCCAGGGCGTTGGACTTTAACCTTTAACACTTGATGTCTTTAAAATCTTATAATAGCGTATAGTCGAATCTCGATTGCGTGATCGTTTTTATTTTTCTTTAAAGGGTTTTTAATTTTTTTGCTAGCAAACTTATCTTAGATATTTAAAAGTTATTTTTTAATAAAAGCTTATGTAAATTTGACTAAGCCTATTGCAGTTATCGTGTTATCAGAATATATGTACATATATACATATATAAATCAACATTTTTTTGAGTCTTCCGATGATATTCCAAATAACTTCAACTGAAGATTCGTTTCAAATTCAAAAATACTAAAAAAACGTTGTTTATTTGCATGTTATTGATAAATTCTGTAGTTGTTACTTTCAACGAGGACCTAATCTTCAATAAACTTTATAGCTCTTCTCAGCTTCTAAGTTCAAAGCTTATCGCCGTATGTTTCGAAGAAGGTTTAGAGTATTTTGATTAAACTTTCGGTATCTTTAGCTTTGATGTTTATTGATAAACTTATAGACACGACATAAAATAATTATTATCTAACCGTGCTAAGTTCGATATTATCAGTGTCCGAGCGGACCGTATGGTACGGAACGCTATATGATAATACACCTCTCCTCCCTCCATAAAAAAATAAGATCCCCTATGTATAACTTTACTATGTATAACAAAGGAGACTTATTTCATCTTAATATAAATAACTATGAAGTGTTTATCACCCAAATGGGCGAGTGATTTTATTTTTTATTTAATACATATAAGATATTCTCTTAATTAAAGACTTTTTAATATCTAAAATGTAGAAGTGGGAAACCTTGATATTTGATTTATTCTCACGTGATTTTTTAATTAATTATTTTATTTATTTTTAATAAATCTTTCGTTGTAATCTGACAGGCGCAAACCCAATGCTTTACAACGGGCAAATCTAAATCAACCGAGTAAGTCAATCAGACATAATGAATACCTACAAGTAAGTATTAATTACCAGATGGAAAGTCTGTGAATCGGTGACATCTATAATATATTATTAATTATGTGCCATACATTTTATAATCAATGAAAATCACTGCATCTGGGGCCAGTTTTTTTAGTAATAGCGCATTTTTATAAATAAAAATTAAAGTGTCGCTGCTGGGGCTCGAGCTCGCAACCTCAGAATTACTAGTCTGAGACGTTACGGACCACGCTATTCCATCCTATAAGTAATACATATAATACAATCTCTATTGGTTAAAATAGCTCATTATCAGAGAATTTTAATACCAAATATGTACGACCTAGATCGATTTTAATTAATTAGCACAATATTAATGCATGAGATTAGAAAAATCTAGGTAAACTTAATCTGTGATAGTGGGTCGGAATTATACTTGTAAAATCATCACTAATTCTGATTTACCAGGCACAATAAAAATTAAAGAGCATCAAGGTCCGTATGGGATTCGAACCCAGGTCTTTCTAGTCAATAGGCAGCGACTTATACCACTCGTCTACTTTGCTTGTATAAAACAATAAAAACAGAAAAACTTGCTTTTTTAATTTTATTTATTTTTTATTTTATTTTTATAATATATTTTTACTCAAAAATTCATCGCAATTATCTATTTTTGTTTCATCAATCATAAATTGATTTTGTATTTTTTATTTTTATTATATTCTATATAATAAAAATAAAAAATACAGTATTTTTAATTTTTATTATATATGTATTTACAATACAACTTAACTTGAATTACATCAAATTAGTTTTTTAATGTACAAAAGATAAACGGTTTTTTTTAAACAGGCTTTGAATAGGAACTTTTTAATCAGTCGTATAGAATATGTTGTGTAATTTAAATTTAAATTTTGTGTTACAATGTAAATCTCATTACAAATAAATTAAATAATATAGCGTGAATAAAATAGTTTCATTTTAAATTAAATATATTTTATGTAAATTATTTGTAAAAAAATATCCTAAAGAAACATTGGTACTAAATATTACATATTGCATTAATTAAGATTTGTTCATTAGAATATTCTCTTAAACAACTGAAGTTCTTGAGTCAACTGTACCTTATATAGGTAGAGATGCAGATTTTTTTTAAATATTCTACAAAAACGACCGTGAATTTTATAATTAGTAACACCTTGTAAACGTTGTCAGTTATTCTGCTACACATGCATAGACGTTTTTAATATTTTACAATTGCTTTTTAGCTTTTAAAAAAATAATAAATAATGATTATAAATACATTTTGTATTTATATATTGCCTAATTTGTTTTTTAACTCTTATTGCAATTGTATATAATAAAACCTTTTAATTTTACCTAAGCACTATCTTACTATATATGTCTATAATAATACAATAATTACTTATTTATCTAATGATCTTATAATAGGTTTTATATCAAGAATATAGCAATGTGCGAAAAACGATTCAAATACTCATTATAAGTTTATTCTACTGTATTCTTGTTTGGTACAAGGCAACCATATTTTGTATACGCAATTTGGTATCGCGTGTTTATGTAATTTGTGAATTTCATAGCAACAAATAAAATATAGGTAACATTGGTAACTAAAGAATAATATTAACAATTGGGTATTAAAAAATATATTTCTCTAGAATATTTTACAAACTTTTTCTAAGAAAATAATATTAAACTTGAATAATAGGGCATTTATAAATTCAAAAGAATATTATAATTGGGTTTCGATTCAATTTCAACAGTTCAAAGTTACTGAATGGCAGACAATGGACGGAGAACAATAATTGAAAGGGTGGCGACAAGAGCCAAGTCGTCCCAGTTTTTATATAATAAAACTATATAAATATATTGTGAACTTATTAGGTCAATTAATATAAGTTAGTAATATATATTTTATTTGTTTTTTATTCAATTGTAATATATAATCATGTTAATATACATATATATGTATGTATAGACTATCTTTTAACACTAGTTTTCATTATCATTTAATGCTCATAGATTATATCTTATGTTAAATTAGTGCATATTGGTGTTTTGGATGCTTCATTCATAACTTGTGACGTAAAGTTGACAATGATAGAAGCATTTATATGGCAAATCAATTCCTGTCTTATTGAGCGAATGTTTTTGTGACTTTTACGATTAACAATTAAATATATCAGATAAGATTGCTGCTTCACACATATGTGCTGTTTTAAAACTGGATATCTTGTAGCTTCTTTTTCGTCCATTATCATGTCAATGATTAAAATGAGGTAGCATCTCCGATTGAATCGAAAGAATATTAAATATTATTAATTTATCTGATTTTACATTGATAGACGATTTGTTTGTTTTTCAATCGTAAGAAAATTTTTTTTAATGACGGATCAAACTAAAAGCTTACATTGAAATTTATAAAATAGAACATCTTATCACGTGCCTCTGTCGTTTTGCGATTGTATGACACGAATTTTATAACTGAACAATTTTATAAAACAAACGAGAGATAAAATGTATCATTTATTTTATAGTACATTTTTACTGTAAATTTAGAGCATAACATTATGATATTTTATTTTCACATCTGCCCATGCACAAAACATCCTTCAAGTCCATTACATATAATTTATTGCACCTTTCAGGAATTCTTTAATCATGATACATTTATAAATAATCCGTATTATTATTGTAACAGACACAATATGTTATTTTTCTGAATTTGATTACATAATCAACCACAAGCAAGACCTCTCTTAACCTTTTTGTTGTATCTTTCACACAACTGTGTCACAAATACACCCTGACCTGTTAACCAATCTAATCTTCGCCAAGCTCATTACCATTTTATCTCAACATACCTGTATACAATTATGTATGTATGTTGTGTAAAAGCAGTTTTTGCGCGACTACTCGTCGTGTTAAAAATGTGTGTTTGATGCGAATCTCTTATGTTAACTTGTTCAGGTAAAGCTTTGCCAAGGGTTAACCGGGATTCGTGGGAGAAAACCGGGTTTCGGTCAGACCTTGCTCTGAGGGGGAGCGGTGACCTAGTTTACACGTATAATGCTAGAATTTCCCAGTCGATCAATAGGGACCCGCGGCTGGAAAATTCGCGAAAGATGGGACAAAAGCGGAGAATCTCTTTGTTGGGCATCTCAGACGTTTATGCAAATAAATGCTGTTCGTCTCGTGCCAGTCGCTGTTGTTGACAGATGTAAATTGTTTGAGATAATATACCTAATAATATGTATAGAATATAACGGATTTTAAATATATATTTTTTAAAGTTCAAAATTAGATTACTAGATATTATTGTGGGGATATTGAATATAATGTGTAACAAAATAAACCAACCAAATAAAAAATAATATATGTACATATATTGCCAACGGTATTTCGATAACAAAACGCTTAAGTAGCACTATAAACTTAGTTCTTCCATAATCTCTGTATTGTGTAAAAACTAGCAGTTAAAAGTGATTTCCCATATATAAATATTGATGTGACTTGAATTTTAAGTTCATGAAATTCCCAGCAAACTTTATAGGAACTGTGCTAATAATAGAAATACTACAATATTTAGTATTCCTGAATAAAAATCAATGACATTTTACACTGTATTTCTAAAAAAAATATTTGAAATCATATTGATAATTAAAGCAAGATATAGATAATTATAAATACATATGTTTTTATCTAGCTTTATTCTTACATAAAAAAGGTAAATAATGTATAAATGTATACACATACATATATATATATATATATCCTTATCTATAAAATTATAAATTTATTTATTTTGACGTAAGTTTACTTTTACTATTTAGTCAACAGATCTCTCAGTAATTTTTACACATAACTCTCTAGTGTTGGAACAACTCTAACGTTTGTTTTAAGCTGTCTGATAAAAAAATAGTTGATATTGCCGAGACATTTTTTTTTATTTGAGATAAAATATGTGGAACACTGTATTTGTGTTCGACAGCATCAGAATTATTTGAGCTGTGTCCAAAGATTATTATAAACATTTATTTGCCAATTTTGTATATTTTATTTAAAATATATTAGTTACTTAATTTATTAATAAACTATTCTTTATAAATTTCTAAACAACATATTCAGCACATCTTTTGCAATAAACAGCTGTTTTTTTATGTTTATACATACATTCGAAAGTCTATTTATAATTTAAAATCAAGTAATGAATATTTTAGGAATTATACCTAATTCTTAAAATATTCATTACTTGATTTTCTCAAACTATTTTGGCGCTTTTATGACGTGCCCTCTTTTGTAAAGCGCTCATATGACTGTCTGTGCATTTGACGTATGCTATTTTGTTACAGCGTTACTTTGTTAAGCGCTTTGACGCAACGCTTATGTTGCAGCGCTCATTTGACGGCGCTCATTTGACGCATGCTCTTTTGACCGGCTTTTTTATTGATATCTTTATTCTCAAAAATCGTTTAATGAATGTCTCCATTGAATTCCCTATATGAGCCTTTGATTTTGAAATTGGGGCAAGTCCATATTATGTTATTGTTGGATAATTAATAGTTTGTGTTTGAACTGACTTAAAAATATTAGTAATCAATAATAAACTTAAGGAAAAATGTTGATGCTATATATAGATAGTACAATGTCGGTCAAAAGTAAAGCCAGTAACACTTGTTCAATCGTGGAAAAGCTTATTTTTAAATGATATATCTTAAATATGCAGAATAATGAAAACTTTAAAATGCTTTAAAAATTTCGATCCTATAAACATCGAGGAGTGGTTTGATCGCGATTCAAATTATCCGGATTTTCAATACTTGAATTATATCGTTTCGTGTCATATCGTATCGGATATCGTTTCTATTGTCACTCAAACAGAAGTGAAAGGGAGTGATACTAATAATACAGGTGAATAAAACACTATCAATTACATTAGTCATATGACGGCATTGAGATTCTCAAAAGCAAACGAGAATCCCAAATTTACATAATTAATAAAATAAAAAGATAATCTGTATTGTAAATGAATAATACATATTTTTACAACCGCACATCTTTATTCTATAATATATATTGCATATCAAAAATCAGTAATATCTTGATATCGTGATAATTTATCATCAGTATCAAAGTCATGATTACTTTCTTACTATTGTGAATTTTATAGTTTATTTATTGAAATAGTAGTAGTATGTCCAAGATAATACAAATATATGAGAAATATCCAATGTACTTCTTTATTATTTGTTGCATTATTAGATAACCAGATAATGTTTAAGAATACTGATTTTTTTTGTCGATCAATGCATGTTATCAAATATATTTATATAGCTGGGCACTCCTTTTAAATGCAATAAACGTGATTTAACACACCTATTTCGTAATTTGTATGAAGCTGACAATGACTGGAGTTTTTAGACTGAGATTTGAGACAAAGCACAAAGTTTATCTCGAGCTTATTCGATTGTAATAGTTTTTTGCGAACAAATACATATGATTCACATTATATTTTTATCGTAACTTGCATTTGCTTTAAATATATTAATTGGTGAATCATCATCACGAATGCCAGAGTAATAAAAATAAATATCCCATTAAACGTTCATTGTTTATAATACAAATCGATCTTAAAAGTATTAATACTAATTGGTTGATTGCTATACATATTAATCAAATAATACTATTGTGTAATTGATTATAATTAGGGCAAATTTGTAATTTGATTCTAGTTTAAATATCATATTTTTTTAATAGTTTACGCGGATAACTAATCATAGACATTTATATACAACGTAGTACGTTGCTTTTATAGTACAATGTATGCAGTGACCCTAAGTGCGTCCGCAATTACTAAAACAGCCTTGACAGGTGTCGTACTGAATAGGTTTACGTCTTTAAATACGCATTTAGATTGTCAACCCTGATCTGCGCCTTTTATATAAGAGGATCATAACACGAGCCATCGTTTAAGATTGAAGGAAGTATTAAAAAATATGTAAATCTACACAAAGGTAATGGAGACAAGATTTAAATGTTCTAGTTTAAGATTTTCCTATATTGTGACTTTTCTTTGACTATTAAAAAAATATACATTCTTAACAATAATAAACTCAGTATGTGTCTGAATCTCCAAACGGTGACAGTATAATATTTTTATTTTATTTAATGCTTGGATTAAAATCATCTTTAAGCATTTATTAAACCTTGTATATATTTTTTTTTTAATTCATTCAGAAGTTATATGAATTTTCTGAGGTCGTGCGAAATACATTAATCTTGCAAGTACTTTAAGACTACCAAAAATTAAAGAACACTCAAATTATTTCGTAGAGCTAGTGGATGATATTTAAAATAACATTTATCTATAAATTAAGCTTATAAATGCTGTAACACATCTACTTTTTAATGTTAAACTTACTTATAAATTATTTTCGAAAAACTATAAATATAAATTGCACTGGGGCTCTAAAAACGCCACTGCAAAATATATGCTAATAACATTTTTAAATATATGTGAATAATAATATTACACTCATTAAAAAATTTAATGGTATATTTTTAATGTTTGCATATCAAAGAGTAAAACAATATTTTTAGCTCCTCTTATAGTAGATGCGACTAGATGATAGTCTTATGCTAACTATATTTTTTACTCTTTGTACCTCATCGCTCTTCTATGCACACTTTGCTTAGCTACTATTACTACATTCTTTGTTCTGTGGTTACCATACAGTTGTTTTTGCCGCTTTTTTTAGATCTTAAATGCGTCAATTTCTTAAATAATTAAAATATAGTAAACAACCATTATGTAGTTATTTTGATCTACTATAAATTTTGAAATTATTTGCGGAAGATGGTAAAGTAGTATTAGTGTATGATATTTGAATGTATTGTATGTCAACTCACGTTTTAAATGTGTTGATAATATGTAGGGGAGAGCAATTTAGTTTTGTCTGTTATATTAATATGTTTACCACAATAATAAGAAAAAGAATAGTATTTTAAATCTATTCCTATAATAATTAAAAATTTATAAATTTATAGATCTGTAATATTAATCATTCAATCTTTTGCTTGAATAATTAATTCAGAAGCTTCATTGAGTATTTACCGAGATTATTCCACGAATTAATTTAGAGCTTGCAAATTAATATATTCCGCACATCCCTATATAATTTCCCAAAAGGAAAAAAACGAATTCCCGAAACAAACACGTCATCCGAAGCATATGAAACGTAATTCGCGGAAACTGCGCCTCACACATTTGCTTTCCAAACCAAACACAAAAGCGTGCACCCCAATAACGAACTACCCCGAATAAATTACATCAGTGTATGGATGTAATATTGTATCTTAATCGACGTTTATTTATCTTATGATTTGCAAATTCGGTAAGGGCCTCATTCCTCTCACTTTGTTTACGTCATATTCTCGAATTTCGCGTGGGACGTGATCCTTGCGAAATTCGTTTTTCGCATGATCTATAATACATAGACTTCCTCAGATACTGCGGTAATTCGAGAATCGTATCGAATCGGATGTGTCATGTTTTACTTTATGATATACAAATGATTGTATGTACGTATATATTTTTTAGGATCAATGTGTGAAATGTGATAAAAAAATTCCGGGACTAATCTTAAATATTTTGAGCGTAAAATAATATTAAAATCGATTAAATGCTTATTAATAAACATTATGCATTAAGAAAGTATTTATAAAAATCTCCATTGTTATTAAAAGAAATACAGCAAAATGTTTTAACTGATTCTGTTCTGTAAAAATAACGAAGATAAAAAACAACCGGATAAATCTAGAAGGCCACCGATATATGATACATATAAACAAATTAATTATAAAAAAATATTTTTGCCCTTTGCATCTTAAAGACAATGATCATTGTTTTAATGGATCACGTTATATAATCTACTGATTGGGATTTAGTCATACAATGACGAATATGTACTGGAATCATGAAATGATTCATCACTAAATCAAAGTTATTGACACAAAGCGCCATTATTACACTTTACTTTGTAATATAAAAAATATATATACAAATTAACACTTACTAATTTTCTATGTAAAATTATTCAATCCTCTACAATGTCGAGGATTGAATAATTGTAGTCTACATCTACATAATTTTCCCTTGTTACTGATATAGCTAAATTTATAACAGTATAATAAGTAAAAAATCGTAGATGCTTATGTGTGGTTATCATTTTATGATTATCAACCAAAAAATTATAAGAAAGTAGTGAGACATCAGACTAAAATCAAATTCTGTGAATCAGTGACATCTATTTTGTTTATTATAAACTTTAATAACAGCTTAATATCAATGTCTGCGCAATAATCACCGAACCGAATATACATATTATACATTAGCTTTTGTCGGTTACTATAGCTCTAACGATTTAATAAATGAATTCGCCATATTCGTAATGAGTTTTACTTGTCACCTTTGAAGTTGTCGATTAGAATTCACATTTGATTATTTTGAACGTTCTGGTTTTGCCACAAAAAATAAGATAATATTTTATATTAAAAAAGAAGCTGCTTTTAATTGTATTTTTGCGATCTAATGTGGCGCCGATTTATAGGCAGTTCAAGCTTTTAAATTTCTAACTTGCGTGAACAGGCTTTTATGACTGTCTCATGCAATATGTTTTTTTAGGAAATTAAATTTAAAATATTTAAGTGATTTATTCAAATTTTAATTGATGAGCCATCTCTTTTCTCGTCGGCTTGACGCATAATTGACATTTCGTATTTTTTCATCTGCCACATATTAACCGCTAGTTTAAATGGGTCTCGTCCTTTGCGCGCCGGGCAACAGCGCCCTGACATAAGTGCGCCGTCATAATCGCGCATCGTGATATGTACGCCATCATAATCGCGCACCGTGATATGTACGCCGTCATAATCGCGCGGTGTCATTTGTGCGATTAAAAAAAATATAATTAAAAAATAAAAACAACTTGTATAAAAATAAATATAAAATAGAGTATACCTACTGTCGATTAAAGGACTAATGCTAGAAAGGTTTCGAACAGAATCCTAATTATGTATTTGTTATTAATTCGTTTTAAAATCCTAATAAATGTGTTCATATCAAATATCAAGTTTTCTACTAATCTAATACTAATTAAAATATGAACATCATTTACCAGTGGTATAAGGTAATGACTGATACCTGATATACCAAGGTTTGAATGCTAAATGAAATTATCCTATACGACGCTAATGAAAAAAATATTGCCTTCTCAATTAATCTGGCGCAGCAGACAGTCGTTTATCTTACATTACTCTTCGCAAGGCATGCGATCCTAATACATACGTTATACCAGCATTACTAGCGCGATAGACTAGTGATATAAGTCGGTGAATAATACCTTTAAAAACCTGGATTTAAATCCCATAAAAACGATAGTGGTTTTTTTTAATTTCTTTTGTGTCTGAGAGATCAAAATTAGTGATTATTAATTCATAATTATACTTCCGATAGACCATCTCATATTAAGTTTTCCTAAATTTCCTTCATCTCACAGATGAATATAGTGATAAACAATTAAAATAAACCCGAATTACGTCGTTTACATTGTAATATCTGTTGATTTTTAACCGTGATACTTTTATAATAATAAAATATATGTCAGAAATTTACAGTCTTGATTTCAGTCAGGTCTCTGGTGTCTCACTACTTGCTTGTAGTTTATTGTGTTTACTCCGTTATAACACATCGTGTTAAACTAGTAGAATTAAATACATTGCCTTGAATATTGTCATATAATTACAATCCTGGAACTTTCTTGTCATACTATTATATATCTAGCAGATTGACCTATAAACGCACACTAGGCGAATTAATTATTTTTTCGACCATGTTTTTGTGAGCATATATTCACAACCTAGCGTGAATGTTTACCGTAGCATTTTTAGTATATTTTTATGAGTACTATTTATATTTTTTCACGCTTTGTGGGCGCGTTTCATTTAATCCATCAGTTCTACGCCTATTCTATTTATATAAGCTCCAAATACTTTGAATTCGATCAACATTCTACATCTACCGTATCTACAGAATGTCGACATTTATATACAAATATAATATTTACAACGAATGCGTTTTAGTAGCAGATGTTGGCGAATTGCGTTCATACACATATCTTATCATGGTACTGACCGCTGTTAGAGTACACTTGTGCTAACATTGGTACAGTACATTTTGGATGTGTAATGTTTCCGTGTTTATCATCGCCTCGTTCTAATGATACATACATACACTACGTAACTTCTGTTTGCGGTATTTTGACCAAAATTAAAAAAAATATTAATAAAATATTTTTATTGCGGTGAAAATTCTCGGAAAAGATATAACAAAGAAAAAAATTAAACATTATTACATTTATTAGGGTCAATTTAAAACGACCCTCGCTGTAGTCAATTGCTAGTGGCATTAAAAGAATTATACCACTATTAAGTATTTAATTTAAATACAATGTGTATAATATGCAGACATTTATACATAGATCTTATAAGATATGAATGAACATTTTTATTTCCTTAGTAAATGTCAGATGATTAAGGATGCGATAAAGTATCATAAGATCGTTCTATAAATAGGTTTTTAATGCGTGGGGTTAACGTTCTCAATCGTAATATAATATACGTATGAGATTTTTAGTTACGTGATTTTAAAATAAAATAATATAATGTTATCATCATAGATATATCTGCTACCTAAACTTAACTTGTTTAGGTTATATAATTTTCATTTCGGAAAACCCAAGAATTACACAATAAACACGCCACACAATACTCTTTAAAGCCCTGTTTCATAAGCTTTGAGACACGCATTTAGAAAAAGTAGGACTCTTTATAATTATTAGGAATGGCCACCTTGAGTTAAGCTTTCACTTAGATATGGATCGGAAGCAAAGCTAATCAATAATGCAATTGGTTCTAAATAAGCCTTTTCTCCCATTCACCCAAACTTCCTCGAAATACCAATTTAAATGATGTGACACGTGGTCTTAAGACTGGCCAAATCGACTTAGATGAGAGACGAGGAACCGGAGACTTTCAGAGAGATTCTATTTCCATAACTGCTCTACGACTTCTCATTCGATTACTATTCAACTACATTCGATACTAACATCTGCATTTTAATGTACATACATATACTTAATAGTTTGTGCAATAAACTTTTATCAAACCGCTCTTTCGGCTTCTAACTGACTACTTAAGTTATCAGTCGTCAAGCAAGGTTGGAATAGCACAGTATACAAGGCCTAGACTAGCTGCCCAGAAGCTACGGGCTCAGTTCCCTGCAGAAGACTCGAATTTTGATTTAAAAAAATGCGCTATTATTAATAGCTGACCCAACTGCAAAGTTACATCTATTAATTATAAATTATATTATACATAATAGTTTATATGTCACCGATTTCCAGATTTTCAGTATGGTAGTTAACACTTCTGGGTATTATTTATGTCTGATTGACGCACCCAGTCGATACTGATTTAACCTGTTGTAACGTATTAGGCTTACGCCCGTCAGGTTACTACGGAAGATTAAAAAAAAACTCTGCCATTAGTTCTGAAAAATATTTTTAAAAAATGGCATAATTTATTTGCTTGCAACACTTAAACATTATAATTTACATTTAAGTATTTGGTTGCGCAACAAGATTTTTATTTAGATAGTATCTTTCCTTTCAAAACCTGTGAATTGATATGCATACCTGATTAAAACAAGCTTGCTTAGGAGAATAGTTAAAAGTGGAGTTTTTACTAAAACTACTAAGCAAAAATATTATACCGTCTCGGTCAAACCCATATGTCTAAACAGTCAATAGCTATCAAAAGCTGTGCAAACGCTGCTTATGTAAATAGTTTAAATACTATTAATATCGAAATTGGCACTATCTATCGACAATTATATTACAAATAGCGTTAACTTCGAAACTTGTTGTAGCGCGAGCAGGCGACCATGCTCTAGCAATTGGAAGTGGGGCTGACGGGTAGTAGTATCATTAGGTCTATCCTATCACAGCATTACATATTCTTAAGCTTTGCGATTTTGAACGCACATATTAGTTTTACAATGATAGTTGAAGAGACTACATATGTATATGACTTACTGTTTTTCAACATTAACAAAGTTAGAATTCGTATAATTGTGTAGTTTATTGTGTTGCTATGTATATGAAGAAACCAATATTGACTTATATAGAGCAATATACTCAATTAAATTAATTGAATTCTGTTCCATTAAATAATGTGGTTTTCTTATCTCTTTTCAGTGGATCACAGAACAACATTTGCAATGGAGCTGCCGGAGGAATACTCATTCGAAAAGTGCACAACAACAGTGAAGATGGACAAAAGAAAGCATTTACCACCCTCAGTCAACTACCCGAAAGACCGCCCGTGGACATTGAATTCATCAATTTGTCATATTCAGTTTCCGAAGGAAGAAAACGAGGCTTCAAAACGATACTTAAATGCGTCAATGGAAAATTTAGATCTGGTGAGCTCACTGCCATTATGGGACCATCCGGCGCCGGAAAAAGTACATTAATGAACATCTTAGCCGGTTATAGGTAAGTCACAAATAATTCAATCACTAAATTACAGTAGCTAATATGTGATATTTTATTTCAGAACTAAACACTTAAGTGGATCTGTGCTAATCAATGGAAAAGATAGAAACTTAAGACGATTCCGTAAATTATCATGTTATATCATGCAAGACGATTGCTTACTACCTCATCTCACGGTCAAGGAAGCGATGATGGTTTCCGCTAATCTGAAGCTGGGAAAGGATTTGACAGTCGCAGAAAAGAAGGCTGTGATAGTAGATATTATAGAATCTCTCGGATTGAGCGAATGCGCTGACACAACGACTTTCAAGTTGTCAGGAGGCCAAAGGAAAAGACTGTCGATCGCATTGGAACTTGTCAACAATCCTCCGGTTATGTTCTTCGATGAGCCGACATCAGGCTTAGATAGTTCGTCATGTTTTCAATGCATTTGTTTGCTGAAGACGCTGTCGCGGGGTGGTAGAACGATTATTTGCACAATTCACCAACCGTCTGCTAGATTATTTGAGATGTTTGATTATTTGCATATATTGGCTGAAGGTCAATGTATATATAAAGGAAATGTGCCTGGATTGGTACCGTTCCTCTCATCTATGGGCTTACATTGTCCGAGCTATCACAACCCGGCTGATTATGGTAAGATATGTTATTTTAGAATATAATTTTATTTTCGAAAATTTTATGATTTGTGGCAGTCTTATTATCTTTAACTAAAATCTTTAAATTTTTGCTTGATATTTTAATACCACTTTCATCTTAGACACTTACGGGTCTTTTGGATACTCCGCTCATGACATTACACTTATGTCTTAAAAACGAAAAAAAAAAAGAAAATTTTCCTAATAAAAATCATAACAAGAAATTGCTTTATTTAATCATTGTTTTATACAATCGGCTGTCTTCAAATATGTTTTTATTTGAAGTATGCAATTTTAGAATTGATTTGCAATTTGGCAATATGTTCACAAAGTCAAAATATTTGATTATATGCAAATATATTCTAAAATAAGTAGCGTTTATTGCTTTACTTTTTTTTGCTATTGGTGCAATACTTCGCTGTGATGAAATCATTAATTACACTAACGTTAACTGTGATTAAAGTGGTTACGTTTTATAACTTTAATCTACCTCAAACGGTGATAAAAATGCAACCACATGGTATTGTTGGTACAATTGATAACTTTGTCACAGTAAGTACAATTATTCTCAATCAATACTAATGATATTTTAAATTAATTTTAGTAATGGAAGTGGCTTGTGGAGAACATGGGGATTGGGTTCAAAGACTTGTGGTATCCGTAAATAATGGAAAATGCATTAATTTACCAAGAAAATCTCCGCACAATAACCAATCACAAGCGCTCACTTTGTCAAATAGCACTAAACAAGCATCGAATTCCAATCGGTTAACCAACAACATCGCCAAAGACAATATCAACAGACACAGTAGTTCCAGCGAATCGTCAGTATCAGGTTGGTGCTTTAATCTTTTTATAAAACCTTACGGACATAATGCAGCTATTTTAATATTATCTTGTTTATTTAGTTAAGCCTGAATGTGCTGTTGTTGAGATACAAGCGACTGCACACGATACGACTGTGAGCGTGGATTGCGAAAAGGGTAAAAATTTAGGTGATACATTGGCGCCCGTAACATGCACGTCTTCGTTGTTAGACTCTAATGAAAGTGTGACACAGATACCTGTGAAAGTGTTTTCTACTTCTGGGTGGAAACAATTCTGGGTACTTTACAAAAGAACTCTTGTTAGCATCATGAGAGATCAGACTCTGACGCATCTCAGGTTATTGTCTCATGTAATCGTAGGCGTTTTGATTGGACTCATTTATTATAATATTGGAGACGACGCCGCAAAGGTGACGAGCAACGCCGGTTGTATATTCTTCACTGTAATGTTCACAATGTTCACCGCTATGATGCCCACCATTTTAACCTGTGAGCAATATATATTTTTTATACTTTCAAAATGCTATTTATTTGATGTGTTTCTAAAAACAATGTTTTGTATTTCAGTTCCAATGGAAATGAACGTGTTTATTCGGGAACATCTTAACTATTGGTATTCGTTAAAGGCATACTATTTTGCGAAAACAATGGCTGATTTACCGTTTCAGGTACGTTATGCTTATACTTTCTCTCATAGAGTAAAGAATGTTATATTGATATTCTTTACTCTATGCTTTCTCTGATATACCAAAACCTAATAATAAGATAAGGCCTAACTGACAGCCAACGACAATTTTATTTTTCTTGACAAGTTTTACAACAACCCGTATTACTTTCCCATCAGCTGTTGAATATTTAAGATATACATAATCAATACAAACATATTTGTCTCTTTTGTCAATTCACATACAAGAAATTGTTGTTCTTCAGTCTGATGTACTGATGAAATAACAGGAATTTATAGGCTTATTGTCGTGAAGATTAAAATCATCAGTCTATTTGTAATATCTATTTGTAATATAATACATATCTATAGTAAGTATTAATTTATTAATTATTGTCATTTTTTATTTCAGATTGTGTTCAGTGGTGTTTATGTTGTAATTGTGTATTACATGACGGGACAACCTCTTGAAGTCAACAGGGTTTTAATGTTCTGCGGCATAAACATTTTAACGGCACTAGTGGCTCAATCTTTGGGACTGTTAATCGGAGCTGCTATGCGAATTGAAACCGGTGTGTATTTAGGCCCCATCACCACTATACCGATAGTGCTGTTTTCCGGATTCTTTGTAAACTTTGATACCATACCGGGGTATCTCAAATGGTTGACGTACATCAGTTACGTTCGCTACGGCTACGAAGGAGCCATGCTCTCAGTGTACGGCTACGACCGTGAGAAATTAAAATGTTCCGAGGCATACTGCCACTTTAGAATACCAAAGAAATTCCTTGAAGAGTTGACAATGGATGCTTCAAATTTTTGGATAGACGTAGCTGCCTTATCAGTAATATTCGTCGGTTTAAGGATAATATCTTATTTCGTTTTAAGAGTCAAAGTGAGAATGATACGATAAGAGTTCTTACATGTTTATATCGATGTATAAATTAAAATACTCAGGTGTTATCGTTGTGGCGAATGAATTGTTTTGTAATTTTTTTAATCGTCTGCAAGATATTCTAGATCTTTGGCTTTGACATTAATTGATTATATTCGATATAGAACCGTGATTATTTTTAATCGTATTTAAACTACACAGGTTTGATGTGATTGATAATGTGTATCTATTCTCAAGGTATAGATTTTGGGTTATAACAACATGATCTACATTGTTAATTATCAGCATGAATAGTAATTGTCAACATTCTGCAATAACTGCCCGATATGGCACTATTGCAATTTTGCTCATTTTACAAATTATAAACGTAATACTTATTATGGCAAATGTTGGTATGAGAAGTATGGCTTTAGAACTATATTATGTAGATTATGTTATATTATGATTTTTTATAGAATCATTTTGTAAAATTTCTGTGATTTTATTATAAAGATATCCAATGCGTTTACAGTTTAAATGTATCTAATAAGAAAGTTTTGCTTGTACTTTTATGGATTAATAATATATTTATATATTATATAAATCATATCACATAATCTATTATAATCACTTTGGAATAGGACCATAAATTTCTATTGTCGTATAAGCTGATTATTTTTAATAAAATGATGATCAGTCCATAGAGTTTGAAAAGTTAAACGCAAACTATTCATTATGTTTTACATGACATTTTTTAATAAGGAAATGTGGCATAGACATGCATTTAATGTGAAGGGTACACAGTTTTTTTAATAGCTTAATCACATTTTCTTTTAATGTGATTATTTAAATCAAAGGCTGGTGCTATGGTCTATGTAAAGATATGAAGCGATGATTTTAGAAGTTTGACAATGTCTAGTTGAAAGCCAAAATGGCCAAAAATTACGTAAATATTGACCAATCAAAAAATTGTTCAATACGTATTTTGTGATAGTAATCAATAGTCATTATTTTCTATATATATTATAAAAATGTTGAACATTTTATTTCTTTTCTTAAAATTGACGGCCTATAAATTTATAGGATTTTATTAATTTTATCAAATATTAGTTAATAAAGCATCTAAAAAATGAAACTAGTAGGATTTTGTAATGTGTGGTATTGTGATTCAATATTATTTATATTTTCGTAATATAAATTAATATTTTATATACCAAATACTGAAAGTATAGTATAATGCAAGGGAATATAGAAAAAGTGAAAAGTTTCTTTTAATTTCATTCAAGCACCTTATTTTGAATACATAAAATTCATATATGCTATTTATTTTAATATTGTTTATACTGCTCTTAATGGTGATTGAAATTTTATTTGTTGAAAAATCTCATTAGGATTATTGTGATGTTCTCGATAAGTGTACACTTTTAATGTTACTTTAAAATAATTTATGTATGTGTATATTGGAACATTATTATTATATTATCATGTATTATATTTATATAATGAACGAACTATATTTTACCTTGTATATTATAAATTGTATATTTTTATCGAAAATGATGTAATACAAAAAAAATGAATTTTTAATGTGAAAATCGTGTATGGATTTGGTATTTTATTATTTTATATAGAGTATTCCAATCGTTATATTTTTTTAATTATCATTTTTTTCAAACATCATTAGATAATAACTTTTTCATCATCTACACTCTTATATAATATAATGTTTAATTTATCATATAAATTATTGTAATTTAATCACAATATTCAAACTTAAGCATCAATTGAAATAAACTCATAGCAATTTTGATTCTTATTAATAAAAAATGTACTCATAACAATATGTTATAATATAATATAGTGAGAATTTTTACATTCGTATTTATTTTATATTTAATCATATACAATAATGTAAATACATAGATTGCTCAAGTATTTCGAACATTTTTATATAATTTAAAATCCAATTTTTTACAAATATGTTTAATATTTTTTTACATCAAAGTTCACTTTATCATCGATTCACTCATTTTAAAGTTATGAATATAACAAAATGTAATACGTATTATTTATTTTATTTAAGTCAATTATAATATTCTATTCTATAACAACCTGAATGAGATGTTGGCTCAATTGATGATTTATTTTGTATATACATATATTTTCCTTAATTGAAATGCATATGTATTTTTTAGTCAAAACTATAAATACATACGGTACGTTGGCTGTATTCTAGATTCAGCATAATAGATTTGTTTGTATTGCATTGCAATAGCAATATAAATAGGGCGACCCAATAGATACTCGTTAATAAAAAAAATGAAAGGCATAACTTTCATATTACAATCTAAAAGCTGTCATTTCTTCTCGATTATTTCACATATTTTACTTAAATGATAATCTAGGACTGGAACAATACGCATTTGTCGTTTTGGCAGTGTTTTGTAAAATGGCCTACTTAAAAAAACATGTATATGTAACAATCCCGTCGACTTGTATTTATCACTCATGAAGTTCTTATTACTTTCATAACTTCACAACATTTAAGTGGCGTCTCTACATATCTCGAAATGTTGAATGTGGATAATTGTTTGCATTGTGTTGATGATTTAAAATCGATAACATTTTTAATGAGATCAACAATCGTTGTTGCTTTTGAATAATGTGACATTATTAAAAGTGAAATTTGTGATAATATTGTATGCATATTTGTTTATACAGTAACATTAATGATAAATACAAAACCAAATTTTATAATAAAAAATATTATGTTCAAATTATTTGATATGTGAAAAATATACCACGAGAAATACAAATATGTTCTTTTATTATTATATTATATTATCAATATGGAGTTAACTATAGCCGAAAGCATAGAAAAAAATCAATCTATTGAAGAAGAAACGACAGAGGCTATTCAATAAAAGAAATGTGCAGTCAACTCAGGATCTTATTAAAAAGTATAATAGCTGGTAATAATTTCAAAATATATATAAATAGATTAAAAGTCAATGAATAAAAAAAAGGTTTGTATGTTTTAATCGGCTTTCATTAAGGTCTACAGTCGTAGTAACTTTGTAATTACAGTGTGATTCAGTGATTTGTTCATTCAAGTGCGAAAGGAAACAATTGCTGAAAATTATTGGCAACTTGTTTCTCCATACTACATTATAAACCATTTTAAATTTTTTCGTGACCAAAGGCTTATGACAAAAATGTAGTGCAATGCTACCATTCTCACTAATGAACTCATTAAAAAAATATCAAAAAAGAGATCTAATATAACTTTATGAACTATGTCAAAAAAGGACTAGTGCTGTTATATAAGAAATGTTTACCTTTAGATTAAACTATGCATGTTGGGTGTCGAAAAAGGGAACAGGCGCAAGACTTCTTTGACACCGGAATCAAGAAACTCGATCATTGTAAAATGCATTAATATCCGTGATTGATAACTTGCTGAACGGGTGGTAACGGGTGGAAATTACTCACAGATTGAGCTGCTGAAATAGTATTTTTATTAAAAGTTTAATTTAGTTACATGTTTGTTATTGACATATATGCGAGTGAACGAGGCACCACCGACCGTTGTCTTCCCGTCGAGGTCCATCAAAATAACATGCTGCCCTTAGCCCCCGTCAGAGTGCCGCCTAGTTGGCCATAATGAATAAAATAAATAAATAGACACAGTAAGTACAAAAATATATAAAGATGTGATCTAATACATATTCCATTAAGCAAAAAAGTCAAGTTACTTAAAGAAAAATTTGGCATAGACAGTATAATAAAAATGATAAACATACCTGAATATGTTATATATTTACAATTAGCTTTATATATAATTTCTTGCAATAATTCAAACAACTTGTGTAGAATCAAAGAAACTTTCCTTCATCACAAGTGATTTGCATTAAAATTGGATCTAGCCTTAACTATGACAAGCTAAACATGTTATGTTTTTTAGGGGTTCACTTTAATTTTTTTGTGAAATATTACTTAAATATTATTTGTGTAATAAATAACACGTTCAATCTTTTATTCAATGAAATGTTGGCGACGGATGATGACGGGTGGCAATTAGACAAAGATTGAGCCGCTGCAGTAGTGTTTTATTGAAGGCAAATGATAAAACATGATATTAGATACATGCACTGGACGTGCGAGCCCGCCAAAGTCGCCAAGAGAATGTGCCTACGTTACGTCAGTGTTACCAGAGTGCCGCCAAGTTTTGGCCATAATAAAATCTATATAAAAATACATAAATAGGCCCTCACAAAATATATTGTTCAAATAGCTATTTTATACTTTAAACCAGGTATGGGCAACCTGTTCTCGTCTGGGGCCGGATTACCATTCAGCGAGCCGAAATATTAAAACACGCATACATACCGTCACGTAGTGAGCAAACATCATATGTAAAAAACACAGTGATCTCATTGAGCCAAACTGCAAACTAACCACATTCAATATTAGTGGTGAACCTCATAAATAAAAAATGATGTCGAAGGTCTTGTGAGTTTTACGATTGTCTGGATCTTACAGGACACTTGAAAAAACTATAAAAAAAGTGGGAGGCTTATAATTTTTCTTAAGATTTTATGAATCGTGGCACGAAGCTTCACGAGTAACCATTGCGGTATATTTCACTGCTGTTCAATGTTCACACATGTAAATACTACCAAAAAGCCCAATGATATTTTTTGCAAAGTCCCGTAAATTACTATATTTTTCTTTTGAGAAGAATAATTTATAAAAATCCACCAAAGCAGCGCTGTTAAACCTTGATTTTTAGCTCTAAATTGCCTAAAGGTCGATGAGTTCCATTTGTAAGTTGTTTGGTGCACTATTTACATCAGCATCTATCAGACGAGCAAATATAGTGAATGCGGGGTCATTTGATTGTAAATCGGCAAACCTTATTTCAAACTGCACTCTTAATGTCTACAGTTCATATCCATAAAAGCATACGCGATATATTTATGAGATGACAAAGTGGAAAAGTGGTAACAATTTTTTACTCCTATCTTACTTTTGAATAATATTAATTTATTTTAAAAAGTTTTATATGTCTATATAACTGATGCACAAATTGTCCTTGTTTTTGTAATTTTACGTTTAGGTGTCCCGTGATACACACAAGAAAAAATAAATCGCATATCCACAAGATATCTACAAAAAAAGATATGCCGCATATCCACTGATCATCTTTTAATTCCTCGATTGTCTTTTCCTTAAATTCCATAAAGTCTGCAATATCTGTCCTCAAATCATAAAAACGTTTTAACATATCGCCTATACTTAACCACCTTACTTTACAATAATATGAAACATAAGAATTAGTATAGCACAATTTAAACATTTAACCCGTAGTCATTTTTTGAGTACGAGTAAACGGAAAAAGTGCTGTAATACTCTTTATACAAATCTGTTTCACCCCCATCGTTATCAAATAAATATAAGAAATGAAAATAATTGGGCATTATATGATTTTCCTCTAGTACGTATTTTGAAGTAGTTTATATGTTCTACAATATGATGTGAAAATTAAAAAATCAACATCTATACCATTATTATATTCGTTTAGGTAAAGTTTGGGTTTGAACAGCAAATAAGCGTTTCGCAATTGGAAGATTTAAGCGTGATGCAGTGCTAATTAACAAGTACCATTATTTGATTGGGTGATTAGTGACTAAAGCAAACAAACCGAAATATTTGTCTAATATGTTATTTAATTTGTCTAATGGCTAAAATTTTTGTCTAATTGCCATCCGTTCGCCAAACTAGTAATGGAAATTTTCGGTAAATTTGTATGCCCTAGTACAAAGTTCCAAAAGCCTGCCCCAGAGACTTAGCGCTCCTTAAACGTCTAGTACCCCAGAACGCTATCACAGGTCATCACATAGGCAATAATTCTTTACAGGGCTTGTCGCCGGGGCTCCACTCATATGTCCCTTAGATATCCCCTCCCCCTCGGTTACAACAGCATTATATGTTTATTGTTTATGTCTATCTATTATATTCAAATGTAACAACACTGCAAATAAATATGTTTAAATCTATATGCTTGTTATGCTTCTTTTTTATCACAAACACAAAACTTTTTTTATATTTTTAACTAATGGTAACCCTAATTTGTCATTAACTTGTATGCCGTCCTCTCCCCCTCCCTATTCTTTACCCTGCCTACTCACTTGTTGCACCTGATGAATTATAATATACCTAATCACATCAATCAGAAAAAATGAAGTAGCATATTTATTTTGTTTGATTTTTAAAAAATGGAAAATTAAACTAAAATACTACGCGCCACGAGCTACAAGTGGCACTACATCACCATCTATGTGACAAAATTGACACTATTGAAATGTTTTTTTATTTATTTAATAAGCTTAATTAACAAGTACATAATTTGCAACGTGCGTTATACTGAAATTTAAAGTATTATTTGTGCATGTATTATTATTAATAATAATACGAGTTCGATAAGAGACGCCATTAAAAACGCGTTATGTCAATTTTTTGTCATTTTCTTAAACAGGTCACACTGTCGGTATCACAATCGGCTACTATACCGACGCGCACATTCACTCAAACGTCACTTTTGTTTTGTTTGCAAGTCAATTGGCGAAGATAGAAAATCTCGAAGAGCGACGTTCGAAAGCCTGCAAAGAGGCGCATACACTGAAAACGCGTCAATTTTGCAACGGTACTAGATCGAGAAGCGGAATAAGGACCGTAACTACCGCCATCCGCCGCTGAGAGACCATGTCGTGTTCCCCTTCTCTTTGCGATTTCTCTTTTGATTTTTAGCAGTGATTCGCGACGCGGCTAGCGGCCGAGACACGTTCTCCGAGGCCAGCTCGATCGACAGTAAAAATGGACACAAAGTATATTCTCAATAATAACAGGTAATTGCACATTGAAATTTTCCATTGATATTTGTTAACAAACGACGTTGCACAACTCGGGAGTGCACGCAATAGAACGATGGCAACGATGTAGAATCGCACATTTCCCTTTTCTTGTGAACAATAAAACATTACATGTCTCTAAATCTATAGTCTTACATCAATCGTATAAAACGAACATAACAACAAATAAAAATGGCGTCTGTGCTATATTTATTAACAAACATACATACATGAAAATAAATATTTTTTATTAAAATCTCATATCGTACAATGTTTTATTTGCGCTGTATATTATATTATTATCTGTATTTTATTAGAAAACATTGAACCAATTTGAAGAAATAATACAGCAATATCTGTAAACGTTTACGGTGAATATATACGCGCTTTAAAGATGTTCACTCAGTAAAACTGGTTTTGTAGATATTGTACAGTATTTTATGCGCACTTTAAAGATAATTTTCTTACTTAAACCTGAACGTTATTTAGTCTCATATACGTATGTGAAAAATGCGCATATTTATGTAAAAGTATGCTTTTTTACAAATATTTGTTTGTATTAGTTCATATAATTAATTGGTGTTATTATCACTCCTAACCTTAGATAAGTTAATGTGAGAATGGGGTCATTTTACGCTCAATTTTTAACACAATTTATTTGTGTATTTATGTAAATTAATATGTTTCGATTTCACTTTCAATAGGACTATTTCAATATTTGTTTACTCATTACAAAATTAATTACTTGCAATCGTGTACGAGAGATGTCTCTAAATCTTTTACACATCTCCCTTCACACTATCAACAAAACAAGCTTAGAAAGAATACCACTACACTTATTTTTCCCACGAACACTTGATTAGATTTGTATACTGTAGTCACTATCCCTCAGTCAATTAGGAAAAGTATTATGAAAAAAATATATTAGTACAGGTGTGCTATGATGCATTACGTTCGACTAAAATAACTCAAATAATTTGTCTGTAATTTATTTGCTTATACATAAGTTTAAAAAACAAGTACAGTAAACGTCAAGTAGAAAATTTGTAGAGAAAATCCACTTTATTATCACTGCCACTCAACTTTTTCATAAGTAAATAAAAATTTATTACATTTTTGGTACAAAGTTTTTTAAATTAAAAGTAATTATTTTTATTTACTATTATTATACATAATAAAAATATGAATTACATATTATTGTTTTGAAGAAATGTTTTAAAAATTTAGAATGATATTCCATAGGTTAATTTGACTTATTATTCACATGAGTGAAATAAATATATTTTTTACGTCTATTTTTAGATCTATATCTTGCATTCAGTATCTTCTCAAATTATGACCTTGCTCATTTTTTCAACCTTCAGCTTCTTCCATCAATTTTTAGTTTCAAAATTAACCATTAATTTTTTCAATTTAATTATAAGTATAATTATTTTTGTTTGTAGTTCTATCTTCTATTTATTAGTTATTTTTATTTGTGGTGTGCCACAGATTTTTGGGAATATACATTAATATATACAACCATGGTTGAAAAAAGATTGTGGAGCACCAATATAAATAACATTTTCTTGCCACATATATATCTTAACAACAATTATAAACACGTTTTATTTGTAAAGCAGTTGATTTGCTTTTGTATTATTACCACTGAATGCATATTTGGCCACGAGATCTCAGAACTCACTGCTATTGACTTTTGCTTATGAGGATATTGTAATCAAAAGGCATGCAAATATAAGCATGCTATGAAAATGAACTATAAATATTAATATTGATAGTTCTAGAAATAGTACTCCAAATCACATTAACAATGATTTTGAACAATGTTTTTGTCTTTTAAGTCTATGCTATCTCAAAGAAATAAAGATTTAATATAATTTTTAATTTAAAATAAAACTTACACATTTATTTTTATAGCAATAGTCATGTCAGCTTTATAATTGTGAAATGTGTGAAAAATTTAATGAGCTTCTTAAAAGTAATTGTTGCATTTCATAAATATTTCATCAAAATACTTGAAATTAATATTTGAGTAATACACCTCTGATGGAAATGCTGTAAATTCATTTTGCTCATGTGTTGAACAAATTGCAGTTCAAATGCACTGTAACCAGTTTGTGACATCATTGTGTAGGTTTCCCTTGATTATTTGAAACTATATAAGGAATATTCATTCGTAAAGTGAACGTATTTTTACATCTCTTAGGTTTTTATATGTACATATGTTGATTTTATTCAAAACCAAAATTTCAGAGAATCAAGTCTCATCCCAAATTAAGTAGTTTATATTTTATTAATGTTTTCGTAAAATAATGATAAGTTTATATGCATATATTTCATGTGAATAAAATATTTTTGAATAGATTTTTTCATAAGCCGCAAATCATTTTAGTAAAACATTTCCTTAAATTTCTATATGTACATATCTAAAAATATTGCGGTTATTCTTACTATTCATATACATATATGTATGACATCTAGAATCAATATAAGACATGACCTTTTTGCTTATTATTTATATGCATATACATAATGTAGAGTGATTGATCTTTTATGAATATAAGGTAATCTTCTAAAATCAAACAATATTTACAATAAAAATAATATAATTATATATTTTTAATTGAAAACACTTTACATTGTTACTTCTGCAGAATAGAATAGAAAAATAGATTGTATAAATCCACATCTCCGTACAATATTATCTTAGTAATACCTATTTTGTTATACTTAACTACTATATGTATATTATTACTTTTACATACATCTCTAATACCAAGTTATATTTTTCAAATTTATTACATATGACGTAATATGTATATAAATTAATAAAAAAATGTATGATATTGATACCCAATACTGTACAATTTATTTTTTATTTTTATACAAAAGAGAATAAATGTGATAATTTTGTTGTTGATTCTTGATGTCTAATTAATAAACTAATAAACAACATAAATCATTTTTATTTGCATTGTTATCTTTTCTTTTGATTTTAACATAATCTAAATTGAATAAACAGTGAAGACTCTGACGTGTTTACTCCTTGATCTTAAAGTAGAGTATCTACCCCATGGGGTCGTGACCTAAATCCGGTTTACCGAGGCATTATCATGATTTGAATTTATGCATCTAAGTACATGTATTCAAGACATACGTCCACATTACTTATTAATTATCCAACCGTAATTGCAATGATGCATTATTTTCTATAAACTGCAGTCTGCAGAAAAAATGTTCATTCCTTAAATATAGTAATTTATTAGTTTGCGTGTGCAAAGCGTTTCAAAACCGTGTATCGTTGAGTAGTTGCTTGTAATTAATTGACATGGTCGTACTACATGATATGTATTCTTTAAATTATTCATGGATTTTCAAGGATTACCGTATGCCTCGGAGCATCATAAGTTGAATTTCAATTGCGATAAATATCTTATCAATATTTTAGAATAATTTATTATTATAAAAATTGTCAATAATGAAATACAGTTGTAATCATGTAATATTTATTACGTCATAATGACTATGTGCTGAAAAATTGCGTGTGCTAAATGAAGGCTTACCTCGTGTAGTCAATTAACATATTAATCGATACATGAATTACCCAATTAAAATTAATATCGAATTTACTCATTTTCCTGTAATAAATTATGAGTATTTTCTACCATTTTCTGGATTTCCCCCATCTGATTTGTTGTTTGAATCTATTTGCAAGTTTTTTATGCATCCATTATGACTTTCAATACATCAGCATAACATTTTTTAAAAATCATAATCACCAGCTTTAAAACGCTTTAAACAATATTTGCTTAGTGCCGATTATAATTCTATTTAAATAAAAATATATTCTTCACGTGTTCTTGCATTGGGATTTTTATATTTATTTTAAATCTTACGATGCAACTTGACAGGCATTAGCCCAATGCGTTACAACAGGGTAAACACAATTAACACCTGTAATTAAGTAGTTTGAACACCAAACTGAAGTCTAAATTGGTAACTTTCAGATTCCGATTTTCAGATTTTTCAAACACAAATTGTAAAACACTAGGATTCAAATAGGATTAGAATCCAAGTCTTTCAGTAGTCACCGATTTTACAATCAGTCTATTGTGTTGGTCAATATACAGTTTCTTCATTTCAAATTAGACCTTTACAAATCAAATTAAACCTTTTTCATTCCAAATTAAAGTTTTTTCATTTAAAATTAAACAATTGGATATTTTTTAATAAATTCATTTTATTGTGCCAGCAAATTCCTTGCAAAAAATTAAATTTTTGAAAAGATTTCAATTGGATTCATCATTGGCGAATTCGGTGGTAAAAAAAAATAGAATATGATTTGTGTATTCAACAAGCTCACGTGAATGACTGCGTTGTCAAAAACTAATCTTTTTCAAGATTTTTTCTGCTAATTTCTGCAATAATCTTTCAAGAAAATTGCAAAAAATATTTGAAAAACCTGTATAAAAGTAATAGAAAGTCTCCTAATAATATTACAATGCTTTTTTTTGTATTTTACATAATAGACCTCACAATAATTACTATTAGCTCTTGATTAGAAAATGTCATTTTATAAACTATTATCGACATATAAAAGTAAATATTAATTTGTACATATATAAATTGCGTTTGAAAGTTCAACGTTCTTTGTGTAACGTAATACTGTTTTCACTGTATTGTGTAATACAAAAATATACATACACTTTAATCTTTGTTGTTTTCTTTTTCTTATTCAATAAGTAAATATTTATCTATTCTATTAAAATAGCCAAATTTTGATTTAATTCTCAGTGTCTAGTCGGGATCGACGACGACAGGACAGATATTTGGTATAGTTTACTTGACCCTATACTTTTAATTTTACCATGTCGTGTATGCGATCCATTTCTTCATCAAATTGTGCCACTCCCCTAAGCGTACTATTTACGAGTCCTTCGCCTGTGTTTACCATAGTTCCACCCCTCATTTATATAAATCTATATACATATATATATTTATATTTTCTCCTTGTGTGTGGAACATGATATGATAAAACCAAATCGATACTCTATCTATGTGTATGTTATGTCCAGTACGCCATTTCAATTAAAATATATTTTATTTGCAATAAAACAGATTTTATGACGACATTAAATTTATCGCTTCCTTTTTGATTTACTGTAAAATAATCAAAAAAGATGCTATATCGATTTGATTCTTTTTCATGCACATACATACAAATACAATGAAAGACAGGGTTACCAAATTGTATTTTAAACAATAAAAATGTGTTTTAATTGAATAAAAACGTGTATTCAAACTTTGTTACAGCGTATCGTTATTTTTGATTGTTTGCTTTCTCAAAAATATTATATTTTCTTAGAATATTACTAGACAATTAAACAGCTCGATCAAATTTTAATATTTACCTATCGTAAGATCGGTCAAAATTTTGACACCATAAAATTTTGTTCAAAAACAATATAACAAAAATATTGTTAATTAAGATATTGACTTAAAACATGCTATTATTTATTTCGGATTCTTATCTATAGAAAGGTTTTTTATTTAAACTAAATATATTGAAAATACAAAAAGTCCAATTTTTATCTATATTTCGTATGCCAGAGAATGCAGTAAGTTATTTGTATAAGCACATATTACATTAAAAAACATTAAAGTTAAAAGGCACGCTGGTCTTCTGATATATAATTTTTTTCGAAAAATCATTTTTACTAATATCGATGTTTAGATGAGGGTTTAACACTAATTCTAATTTGTATTTGATCAACATAATAGCGTATACAAAATAGTATTTCGGAAACGATCAAAAATGACAAAAAATTCGTCATTTTCCGTCTAAAACTATCACTGTATACTAAATTTCAGATTTCTAATTGAAACGACGTAAAAGTAGTTAACGAACATACATACACCATGTGACTTATTTTTATATAATATATCCAGATATTTATAAATTATTTTATTTATTTTGTTATCTTTAATTAATAAATAAATATTATCACACTGATAATTTGAAATGATTCATTTCGCTACGCGGCTAATTAAATTGTGATATGTGGCGTAATTTATTGCTTAACTCAAACAAGTAGTTTTTTTTTACAGAGAATATATATATTAACTAAATTCAATAGCACTATTTCTGTTACAACATATCAGAATTATAATACAATTGTGGTCAGAATTTATATTAAAAGCTCAGAATACATCTGTCAGTATATAAGCGAGCAGAATAAATGAATTTATATTCATTGGTCGGAATTTATGTTAAATGATTAGAATTTAATTTGGACTGATCATGACTTATATTAAATGGTAAGAATTATTTTGATAGGTGGTCAGAATTATTATTTTCAGTTGGCTATAGTGTTATCGTATAGCGTTGTTTTGTGCTGTAATGCTGAAAATTGGTATAACTGGTCGATATCATTCGCATTTTGGCAGTTTATTATCATTATTAAAATGTTTTAGGGCCAATTTGTTTGGTTGGGCGCGCAACACTGTTAGATGACAACATAACAAGGCAAGCATGCTCTCTGCTACCGCTCTGTCGTTATTTTCGCTTCGTTCGTCGTTTTGAATATCTTTGCGTCCTACAATCGTTAAGAGTTATTCATGGGGTGTTCAATGTTCTAACCAACGCTCGCTCGCACCTAACCTGTCCAAAAGTTTTGGTGCGAACGAAATATTTTATTGCCCGTTTATATTTATAAATTTTATAATATTTTTTTAATTCACATGATCGTCCTATATTTTAATTCTCGTCCGTATACTATATTATTCTGACCATTTGATATTTATTCTGACCCTGAATAATATAATTATGACCCAAAGTTGATTTAAATTCTGACCATTTAATTTGTTGCCTTATTAAAATGTAATCTTAATATCAACATATTAGTAATGAACTTTTCTACCATTTCTTTTTAAATATTTTAAAAGTACTATCATTTTATTTGGTTGTGAAATTTTATTTTTGAAGAAAAAAAATGTTGTGCTGTGTCGAAATATTTAATAGTAGTATATAATCCGCATTAGCAGCCCTATTCCCTATCGCCAAGCCAGCGACCTTTTCACCCATCATCGTGCGAGTTTTCTGTACTAAAATTTCCTCGCGCGAACTCTAGCGGCCAAAGCATGCAACAACCACCTGCGAATGGCAGTCCTGACTAGCAGTCACCAGTCAGTCGTTTGCCATCTTCGGTACAGTGCGTTCGCCGGGTGCCGAGTAGGGCCGTACGACTGCTACTGACGCGCCTCTGTTCTATATATACACGCACACAACAATCGCGTCACAAACACGAGCAACGTCTTTGTTGCACACAAAATTTCTATCGATCAAATAGTAAATGTGATAAACTTCTGCATCGTTGCACCATCGTACATTGTCCAAAATGATGAAGAAGGTCGAGAACGACGCCGCGTCCGTGTCGTTCCACAAGGGTGACGCGGACAAACTTGTCAATAGTTCCAGGAAGGGATCGCTGAAGGTGACGGTCATGCCGAGCCAGCCGAAGACCTTGACTCACCTGCCGAAGAGGCCGCCGGTGGACCTGGCCTTCACCAACCTGTCCTACAGGGTGAAGGAAGGACGGAAGAACAGTGAGTACAAATTTTATTTTACTACCATATCATCCTTCACAACAAAGAACTGCCAGAGCTCATTGATAACGATAATGTCGTTGAACTTTCACAAGAGAGGGAGCGTCAACATAAACACATGCTCGAGAGTGAGAGTGCCAAGATTTTTTCACTTAGTACTTACTCCCCCCCCCTTGCAGTTCCAAACGATTTATAGCGTAAGATGACTAAAATGTAGCAGGATCGACTGATAATGTAAAATTCAATAGTTCAATCCTGTTGTTCTTTTTAAAACTCTTAGATTGTGCGCACTCTGGTGGTACTTTGATCTTCTGATTCAAGAGGCGCTAATTGCGCAGTAATCGCCAATTACAGCAGCTTGTTTTCATTGCAATTATAGTGCTATTTTTCATAATACTCGTGTTCTGATATATATATTCTATACACTATGTTGGTAGCATTTTAATGCCGACTATATGGAAAATTATTTGACCTCTTGGCATCGGTTATCACACAAGGTTTTACGGATGCGAACTTGCACATGTGCATGTGCGCTATTTTAAAGGAAAATCGATTCTGGTTGGTGTAACCTGAGGTAACAACGCTTCCAAAGCTTCAATTCGGGACGCCATATTTTTAAAGAAAGAAAACATTTAATTATAGTAATACCAATTTAGAACCGTGGTCTCCAAACTCAATAAGAACGGGAGCTGCATCTGAAATTTAAATTATATGCATTTCTTATTCTTACACGTGTGGCCAGGTGCGAAGCAATGATCTAAATAGTTGGAAACCTCACTTCAGTTTATTTTAATATAATGCTTCAAGCTCATTTTCCAGCGCAAGGGAAGATTCTAAGATATATTTTATATAATAGCTTATCAATAATTTATTTAAATGAAATACACGTGTCAACTGGCCGCGTTGCGAGAATTTGTTTGTTATTATTCGTATTAGTCCAAGATTATCCACTATTTTCATGGATAAAAGCACCGTTGAATCCATCATTCCCGCGTAATCCGGAACATACGGTGACCTTAGTGTAACCAGAACTTTAATGCAGCAAAGCTGATATTTCGTCGCATAGGGGTCACCAATTTGAAATTAATCAAATTAAACTTCTGATTTCATTGTTTTCTGTAATCGTTGTTATCTGACAATCTAGATATTTTTTACTGTTTTGAAGATTATGAAGTACGCTTGATTATACTGTAAGGTCAACTAGTTATCTCTCAAATTGAATGTGCAACATCTCAACTCACGTTAATATACATACATACATTTCTTAAATGTCCTGTTAGTATCTGATATTGAGAATAGTATCATTCTTGCGAAAATAATTATTGATAAAATGAACACTTTTATACAATAGAATCAGTAGTTTCTTATAATGCTGTATAATAGTAGGCCGATTATATTATAGAAAAAGTCATGGCTCAATCGTATGGAATTATAATTTTATTTTTTTAAATGCAATGACTCATAAAATTGATTTGTTGAGTTGTATTATGTGGAGAAGGCAAATATTTATCAATTTGCGATAATTATAATCAAAATATTTTTTTTATTAGTCAAATTTGGAATGTATTTTTTTTCTATTTACAATGGTAAAAAAGTAATAAAATATAAAATAAATTTGTTTTTTAAAAATTTACTTAAGCAGGTCAAATATATTAGCGGAAAAACTTTAAAGATAAGTTAGAGATCGATGAATGTGCGTATAAAAGCTGACAGATGGTGACCAAATGTAATTAATAAAATATGGATTCGAAATGTGTTTATTTCTTAGAGATGCAAAAGAAGATGTTGTCAGTTATTATGACATTAGTGACAACTTTAGCTAAATACGTTACAGTAAATATGCAGTTAATCTTTTTTGTATGAGGTTTAAATGATGAAATGCACAAATTTGTTTTTACGGTATTCTATATACATACTATGTATTTGGGAGTTAAAATTTGTTTTTTTCCTTATAAATAAAAAATAGATTTATAACACATATATACGTCATTACTAGAATTTATTCAAACGATTATAAAAGGATAAGTAATCACATAAGTACGTCTCAATTTTTAAACTCGCCCAAATCAACTTTTCGAGGTCGTTGAAATATAATAAGCTTTCTTCTCATTTATGTTAAAATAAACCTAAACAAGTTATTCGAGTTTAAAGCTTAAATTTTTTTAAGCTTATGCGAACTCTAAGATATAATTCAAAACAAAACGATCTATGCAAATAAATGGCACAGTTGAATGAATCAAATTTGAATTGAAAAACTTATCGATCTATTAGGCATTTTAAAACATTTTAGTGAAACTATGAAATATATAGCTATACAATTTGACACATTTTAGGGCAAAAGTACTTATATAGTATTTTTTTGACCACACAAAAAAAATACAACAAAACAGCAATACATTTTATTAAAATAGACAATTTATTTACCATATAATTTTCAGATTCGTATAAAAAGATGCGAATTACGGGAAATAAAATTAGTTGACTATTGATAAAATTTTCTATGGAATCAAAGTTTACATATGTATACTTACATATTTTTTAAATAGCTTTGGGATAGGATTCATAACATGGGGTTTCTCCTAAACCTAAGGTCATAAGACATAATCAAGTTCCTCAATTTGTAAATTACAAATATGCCGTATAAATTGATTTCTCCATAAAACTCAAGGTTTGTTTATATTGATATTTTTTTCTTAATTTTCCGGTTCTGTGACCGAGCATAATAAAATATTCATACTAGTACGCATTTTGTAGTTTATTGCTAATGCATGTAAAAAATAGCTTAGTGTCACTGGGTTATTTATTATTGCTTTTCTGGCGCTAACAAGTTATCAGTTATTTTTTTAATAAAAAAACCATATGTTGTTTTACAATAATTTTCTTTTTTAATAGATTGTTCCATTAACTATATTATTTTGCGTGCAATTAACCAATTTAAATATTTTTTGCTTGTCATTGATAATAATGAACGAATTATTCGCTACGTTTTTTAATGTTATTATTTATACATTGTAAAAAGTTTATAGTCGATTGAACCTGTTTTTTATGATATATTGATTTTATTGTATCCACAAGTGCAATAAATCTCGGTTTATTTAACCTTTTTGCATTAAAACTTGTTTTTACGCCGCTTTAACCATCGCGCGCGTGATTTGCTTCTCAAGAAGTATTCTTGAGAATTAACATGTTTTACTTAATTCTGAGGAAATGTCACATTTGCACAATCAGTACAGTGGTTTGTTTAGTAGCTGATGTCATTTTTATTTTATTTTTTTACTTCAGATAATTCTGACCATCAGATAATTGCGCAAAAACAATGGATCTTGATAGTGACGATTCGTCATGTTTGAGATCAGCAGAAATTAGTATTTTACACGATTTTCGTGGCTTATCAACGGTCCATTTCGTACTTTGTATTTCCTACCGCGAGTCCAATAGTCCAACGATATCAATCGGGTCAACGCTATTCAATTTTATTATACACTTTTATTGCATGTACAGTGTAGATAAATAAAAAAATAATATCTCAATAAACTTTAAACCAATCGATCAATGTCATTATTTATGTTCAGTTAAACCCGTAGGTATGATCTTACTAATTAATTAAAATTGAAAATGCTTTGTCCTCTGTATTATTAAAAATATATGTATATATAATATCCATTACAATTATAAAATCGAAATAAACATACTTTTCTTACAATTTAAGCAATGTTCGTGTCGCAAATTAATTTAATAGCGCTCAACATACTAAATGTATGTATATAAATTACTTACAATACTTGAATCGATATAATTAGGTTTATATCGAGGTCATTATTGACCTTACCATTTTGACGTGTTAATATATTTTCCTCATTACTTTTGTGACGCAAGCGAGTTTAAAGTTTAAAAGTTACTCATACTAAAGATCCAAACCTAGATTGAAGTTGTGTGTGGAATTTATTTTAGATTCAATGTTGTTGCACATCAGATTAAATTATATAAATCTATCACTATATAATAATAACAACATTCGCATAGTTTGATTAGATTATAAAGTAAGTATATATCTGATCTTTTGATTCAAGTCGAGATAAATGTCATTTTGGCAATGCCGAAGGTCGTCTAGCTGTTATTGCAATTGTTGCAATTCCATAATTTACTTCAGAATGTTGAAATCTGTGATTAGCGATGTCGTTAAATTTCCTGAAATTGAAGTATATTAAATCCGATTTAACCTATCATTATCTGTTAAATGTAATTTTAACTAACTATCTTATCTCTTTTTAATAATTGAGGTAGTCAACGACGACCTTGCTTTTTATTTTCTTTTTTTCTAAATTGATTATAAAAAAACACTGCGAGCAATGTTTGCGAAATGATCGTCTTTTTTTCTAGCACTGCCAGTGTTTCACAACAATTTTCGTAGCGCGTGAATCGGTTTAGGGTCAAATGTGGACCTTCAATGGTATTTTATTGCGTTAACAATTATCGATAGTTCAATTATGACCGGACTAGTACAAACATCCAAATTCCTTAATTTTGATAAACGCTATCTCTTTACATACACATTTTGGTTTTGGCATTCCAAGCTTTGCATTGTGTTTATTTTAATTTAAATAATCTGATATTCTCATATTAGTACTCATGTTTTTGTAATCTCTTATGATTCATTATTTATTTAATATAATAGTTGATAAAACAGTAATGTTATTAAAGTCCAAAGATTTACAAAAACAATTCTATTTTAAAATACAGAAATAAATTATTACGGAAAGTGTAAAGTTTGCTAGCTTTTAGTGATTAACTGCTTTTATTATTTCGCTGTAATATTTTTTTTATTTAATAACGCATGAAATGCACAAACAATCCACTTTTGTTATGTGGCCAGTACGATAGATCAGTGGTATGTTGAACCTGTGGTTTTTCAATTTATTTATGTTTGTGAGATCAGATTTAGTGACTAATTTATAATATAATTCCGATTGATTGGATCAGATTGATCACATATTAGATTTTCCTAGATTTTCCCAATCTCTCGGATGAATATCATAAATAAATGGAATAAAATCGAACTATACTCCATTTGCGTTAACACAGTAAGTTCGAGAGCCATCCATTACATCATTATCACTAATGGGTTTACGCCCCACTATTGTCTCTTAAACACACGATTTGGATATACGTACTATATACTTATTATTACTCCTGTTTATATTTTGAACAAATTTATAAAAATTAAAATTACTATATTTTTTATATTTATCAATCAATCGGAGTAAACCCAAACTTGCCATCTCTTTCTCAAATATAAATAACGATGAAATGTCTAGCTCCCAAACTGACTGTGATAACGTAAATAGTAATGACATTTATAAATTGTATATTGTAAAAATATATTTAAATTAATAATAATGTATGTCAATAATTTAATGATTTTGATTGAAGTATATTGCCTTTACCCTGTTGTAAGGCCTGTCATGTAAAAAAATGTCGCATTCAACGAATATACAAAAAGAATAAGGGAAACGGATTAGAAAATTTAGTTATTTTTTTTTATAGGGTTTCAAAAAGTCTGTAAAACTAAATAAAAAGCAGGGGTTAGGGTAGTAATTTTATATTTCTCCACATAATATATTAAGTTCAATACATATCATTCAAAGATGATTAAGTGCCATTATCTCGGTGGTAAAGTGAGATTTGGCAAGCTCTTGAAAATAAATGTATACATCGGTTATTAACTCCTCAGTTGTCTTAAATCTCTTCTTAACAAGGAATGTTTTTAGTTGTGGGGACATATATTTTGAAGGTGGCTGAAATGGAGGCCAAGATAATGTGCTCTGGTTCGTTTTTTATTAACAGTGCACATTAATAGTCACTATTGATTGTTTTTTCCTCTTTTAAATAATCCACATAAAAAATTAAGTCATGACTTTTTAGTGATTACTCTTTGGACTCTCAATGTTAATGATGCATCAGTGATTACAAATCGACAAAAAAATCCCTTTCATTACGTCGCATGACTTGTGCGTTTTTGCTCCATAATCAGGATGTTTTTAATTATTCAAATGCCTTAACATTAACGGAATTAATAACGGCATGATGTTTTAATTTATTTATTCGTAATAAAAAGTCTCATTAAAACTGCTGTCATAACTAAACTAAGAGACGCTTCATGCTACATCCATTAAACATTTACAAAAGCATTTGTATGTCACTTCTACGAACTTTTTAAAACCTCCGTAGAGTTACAGCATTAGACATCAGTGCAGTATCAAAAATATTTTTTTTGTTTAAAGCGATTTTCATATCAGAATTTGTACTTGGACAGTGAATCATACGGTTCGATGATCATTGCTCACATGGCAACTGGTCACACGATCATTGGTCCCAGGAAGATTGCTCATACGAACATTGGTCACAAGGCAACTAGTTCACACAAAAAAATCTCATACGAATATTGGTCACAATTCGATCGCTCACAAGGCGATTTCTCATACGAATATTGTTCACACATAACATCACTTACACGGTTTAAGAAAAAGTAAGCTTTTGAGGAAAGTTATTATATCCAATATTAACACGACACAAAATGAAAAAAAAATCAATTTCATACACTATTTTTTTTAATAACTTTACTTAAAAAACTTACCTTTCCCTAAACCGTGTGAACAATATTCGTATGAGCAATCGCCTCGTGAGCGATAAATCTGTGACCAATTTTCGTTGTGAGAAATTGCCTTGTGACAAATGTTCCTGTGAGCAATAGTCCGTTCACCGAATCATACAAATGTAATTAAAAATGATTTTTGAATATTTTTTTAAATAAAAACGAGAGCTTATTTGAAAAAAACTACAATTTAAACTACAAGCTAATTTTAATTATTAAAATTATCTTGTAGTTTAACATATGCATATATCGAGATATTATATAACACATTTGTTGCTGGATATTTGATGTACAGTGTGCATCAAAAATTCAAACGTCATGCAATTTAATAACTAATGTGATGTATTTGTACATACATATGTTATTATACAATAGTACAATTGATACTTTTGTGTGGTGATGTAAAAGCAGTTGATGATTAAATAATTGACGTTAATGGCGAGCGTTATAGTTAATGCCCGATTTAAATCGGCAGTAGAAAAATATTATAATAAAAATGGCGTGTTTTTGATAGACGTCCTTGTGTGAGTTTATATAATTCGGTGATCCTAAACGATAGTCTATTTCGAGGGCTAATAATTTAGTCCAAGAGAGACAAAAGTCATTGTATGTTTTAATATTAATTCACGTGCTCTTATTGTTTTGCTTACTTACATTGCTTACATTATTCTCCTGGCGTCTTCAATTAAGTATCCAATCTATTAATCGTACAATGGCGTAATGCTCAACAAAAAAAAAAGTGTTAAACATACCCCATCTATATGATTAATGATTCTTAGCCTTGTAAAAATGGTTTTATTCATTTTAAAACCAGTTTTTCCTTTTGAAACGCTAAGTATGCGAATAATAAATCCAGATTCCCATAGAGGCGCCGGCGTCTGGAGATGCGGCCGCCATAATGACGTCGGCGGCGCCATCTTGTCCTGGATCGAATCCACGCAAATAGACGATGCACGTGCGAGCTGCTCACACTTTTAAGACATAAATACAATCTATTATCTACAATGTTGTAAATTATGCAATCGTCTTGTGTATAAATAATATGGACGGCCGTGACGTCAAACGGCACGCTTTGCGAATCGGCGGGCGTCGTTGTCAAAATCAGCTGTTGTGAGACGGCCATGTTTTTTTCTTGCTGCTTTACTCACTTCTTGTTCCGCTACCTGATATTTGAGTATTGAATAAATCAAAGATGGCCCCCGCATTAATGCATGAATGACTGTTGTTCGATCTTGATGGAAAAATAATTCACAAACTCATGCTAATTTAATGCAACGCTTCTCAAAGTAAACGACTACAAACAAATACTTCTTTTAAATTTGGATTCTAAGAATCATTTGCATAAAACTTAATTTAGTCAAACCAACATGGGTTATTCAATATTGGATTTAAAGAAAGATTTTTGATTATGTTTTTCATAAAAAAATATTCAAAAGCAATAGTTTTACATATTATGAACTATTTATTTACTAACAGGCGTTGCTCGGTATTTAAAGTTTACACAAACTTATATTTAGTTCGTGAGAGCCATTCATGTTATATATTCATATATATGAACATATTTACATAGATCAAAAGGTGGTTCTTCAGAAATTCGACCCTCCTATAGCGTAGAGATTGGGACTTCCTTATAGGAATACTACGTTATAGGACTAAGCCATACAAAATTTGTGGTTAGATTCTTCCAACTGTATTTTTTGAATTTAACGAAATCAACTTGTTCCCATTTTAATGTATTAAATGACATTGTATTTACTTAGTAAAAAAGAGCACGTACACTATGTTCTTATTGCGACAAGCGCGCGAAGAATGTCATTGATTTTGTGAGTGCCAGGGGAGTCAAATGCAATATTTTTTTGAGTTATTTTTTTAAAATGCGTAAGCCTACAATGAATAAATAATAAAATGTAAAGAGAAATTATTAAACTTTTTCTGCAGTGTTTTATTTTAGAATATTAATAAAAAAAACTAATAATTATATTAAAAACAAACAATAATGGTAGAAATGAAAAAAAATTAAACATCTTAAATCGCGTAATTATACATGTTGAGTTGTCAACTTATTCATCCTAAATTTTTACTTTACATAGTTTTGGCTATTTTATTTAAAAGTTGTGTATGTGCTCAGCAGCAGAAAAATAGTATAAAATATTTAAAAATCAATATAGAAATCCTAAACGTACTAAAAATCAAAAAATAATATTTATTAAATATATCTAAAATCATATTTTGTAATTGTTAGAATGGTCGATTTTTTTAGTAATTCATTAAGGTAATTGACTGCAGATTTAAGTAGTCTATATTCGTATTTATCTATCGCTTACCATCTAAATTGACTAATCACAATTCACGGGTCATTATGTTATGGGTATGAGATGCGTTATCGTGCTTGGCTAGTAATACATTATTAGAATAATCAGAATATTTTATTGTATCTGTATATACATTTAGTTATTTTAGATTTGAGCTAGATTGAAAAATATTATGAGATTTCTCATTAGATGTATCGTTCTAAATGCAAAATAAAATGCCTATTGTGCGTATGTTTGATGTTTGAATAATAATATGAGCGTCAGTGCTAATTGGAGATATATTGTCATTCATAAAAGACAAGCAATAAACCTTTAGAAAATGTATTTTTTTGTTCAAGAGTGTATTCAACCTATCGTTGAATTAGCGTTCATATATTAGCCTTGTATGTGAGAATATCTGGTGGACTTGAAATGTGTCACTATTGTCAAATGTAACATACAAAAATTTTATATAAATACATAATATATAATCGATTGACGCGCTCTAATTTCGTAATCTAAAAACTGTTTAATATGTTATATGACACAATAACAAACGTCACTGCAAAACAATTTCCATAATCGCCCTCAAAATGACAGTTTAATCAAAGTCGTTTTCTAATCAGCTATCATCGATTGCGATATCATCGCTGTCCGCCTTCATAAATCACCATCATCCAGCACTTTAAACCGCTTAATTTCTGAGAGATTAGGGAAATGACTATGCATACTTGTTTGTATGACATTCGTGCAAACCAACGGAAGTATCGCTGGCAAACATTTGATAATGTCGAAACAAATAACGTAGATGCTTCAAGGTTTTTGCGACTATTTGCTTTGGGATTCGAACATCGAGACAATTTATAGCGCTAAACACGTGTAGATTTTCTCCCAATATAACGTGCATGTCGTGGGTTTGAAGTCCAAATCTGTAATTGACAGTCTGGTGCTATTTAGACCAATAGATTCAATTGACTCGTGCTTTATAAATAACTTAATTCATCAGGTGTGTGGAATAGTTTTCATTACATCAAAGAAACACTTGGATCTATTAAAACATACTTTCAAGGCTATTTATAAATATGTCACTCTTCCTTTTCATGATTCTTTATCTAGTAGTATCACTGCACTTTAGGCCCTCATTTCATGGACAATCGCTATTGTCTTCCAAAGCTATATGATAATGGATACATAGCGTTTTCTTACGTATATAAAAACATAGATATTTGCTATTTTTAAACGAATAGTTTATGATAAAAATAATTCTAAAGTGGATGGAATAAAAAGTATAAGTAATCAAACAATTATATTTTAATATAGCTTATCACTTATTGTATTTCATTATATTTCAATTAATTGTTGCTGTATTGGATTCAAAATAATTTTAAAATTCTCTTTTAAAAATATAAATTGTATGTGAAATAGCTTTTTCTGTATGTGTTGATGAAATGAACCCTTAGCTATTTTCTATGCGATTTTATTGTTATGTATTGATGTTTTTATTATTTTAAATTATTCATACGTACAGACATATGAATATGCAATCTAATACTCATTAGCATACGCGAGTTTATTAATATTAGATTTATTATGATTTCAAGTGTATTTTCTAGCTAACGTTGACGTTTAGAAAAAAATATCAAGGTTCTTACTTGACTCTTTTTCTTTTTTCTATGACGATTCGTCTTCCTTCATGCGATGGATTGCCAATTTTTAGATACAAAGTTCAATTTTAAATAATAATAATATCCATATGTGCCTAGACGGTTATATATGTGTATTCACGTTAAAAACATTGCGCCAGAAACATCACGTTTGCCAGCTTCTCAAATTGTGTTTATATAATATATTATTTTTAAATTAATAACTAATATTTCAACGGATTCTATGCTAGTAAAAATAAGATATAATACTAGTACAAATTATTTATTATGTAAAAAAATATTGTATCTAATAAAAAATGAACATAAACGTAGCGTATTAATCGAAAAATGTCTTTATTAAATTTATTCATAATAAATTATTTTATAAATATATGCCTATGTGATAATGATACTTATGATTAATGCTGTATTTTATGCACCAATGCGTGTTTATTTTTATTTGTACACGAGTTGAACTTTTGGAGACTCGGCTAACAGCTTGGCTGGGCCAGATCAGATGTTCGAAGTGAATGCGGTTGTTATTCAAGGGGTTCTAATGGTCATCTTTTTCGATTCGGCTCATTTACCAAGTCAGAAACGAAGTGGTACTTCTGTGGTCAAGTGATGATGAAAGTGATAAAGGATAGCTGCGTTCTGGATTATATACCATCGAGGAAAGAGAGGAGTCAAACTTCCCTTTTAGTCCTTGATCCTTTGACCAATTCGTAGAAGATGATTCGGGGCGAAATTGGAATACTTGTTTTTGTCCAATACATATCTAATTATAATTTTTGGCTCACTGAAACAGGTTGAATCGAAATTGTGTGAATCTGGCAACAATAGTTAAACTCTAAACACTTCCTAATATATTCTTTTAACTTAAAAAAATGCAAATAGATAGATAGTATTTTTTATTATCCAAGATATATAAAACAATATAGTATTACAAAAAAAGAATACCATATAGCTTTCATTTTAATGCTGAATTAATGTTCATTATGCAAATGCCTACATTATTCACATTATCACGCAACATTTGACCTTAATTGAATGACTGATTCTTATCTATCATTACTGATAAACATAAAATTACTGTTTTTATTTGTGTGTTTGATAGTAAGTTATTTTTGTTCTTGGAAATTCATGTTAAATTTTAATTATTAATATTTTATATATTTCATAACCTAAATTGTAATATTGAAAACAATAATAATAAATCCATATTTTTTATAAATTATATGTTCACTCAGCAATACATATACACATACAAAAACATATACACAATGTGAGTCATGAAAAATCCTTTGTTAAGAGGTACAAAGGCCATACATGCTTATCAGCTAAAATTGCTTTAATAACACAAAGCTATATCGATCCTATTTATGTAGAAAGTGTCCGGGATCAATTGTGAAAAAATATGTTTATTACACATCTATCTTAACGGTTTTTAAACTCGTGTCTTTCGTAATACCTCTGATATTAATACATATTTAATATCTATTTCTGTACACACTTAATAGATTAGTTTATTTATATGCTTTAAATTTATTCACACTGTTTATTTTTTCAGCTACGAAGCAAATTCTGAATTCCGTGTCTGGAAGACTGCGTTCTGGCGAGCTCACAGCTATTATGGGTCCGTCCGGAGCTGGAAAATCCACTCTCCTGAATATTCTCACCGGTTACAAGTGAGTTAAATTACTGATTTTAATATCAGCTCTAGCAAATATAATTAACGCCCTTTGAACGGTCGTTATATCGTTACATTGATCACCTTGATTCAAGTTTCAAAGTCTCTGTCCTATCAGTTATGTATTAAACGCATTATCTCTCATTTATGTATATGAAAAAATAACATGTTTTTTTATAAATATTTATTCAAATATGTGTCACCCATTGTTTATTTAATTTTTAATTTTTAAGGACCACTGGAATCGAGGGTAGCATCACTATGAATGGCCATGAACGCAACTTGTCACAGTTTCGCAAACTCTCTTGCTATATTATGCAAGATAATCAACTTCACGCCAATCTTACCGTTGAAGAAGCCATGTCAGTGGCTACAAATCTTAAACTACCACCAACGTTAACCAAAGAAAAGAAGCGAGAAGTCGTAAGTATCTAAATGGAACATATCTTTCTGTCGAATCTGATATATTAATATAAATCTATTATAATTTTAGACTAAAGAGATCTTGGAAACATTGGGTTTGGAAGAACACCGAAAAACAATGACAAGCAATTTGTCTGGAGGACAAAAGAAACGTTTGTCTATTGCTCTGGAACTCGTCAATAATCCTCCTATCATGTTCTTCGACGAACCAACGTCTGGACTGGACAGTTCTTCGTGTTTCCAGTGCATTTCTCTTTTGAAATCATTATCTAGAGGTGGCAGGACCATTATATGCACAATTCATCAGCCTTCTGCCAGGCTTTTTGAGATGTTCGACCATCTTTATACGCTCGCCGAAGGATCTTGCGTGTATCAAGGAAGCACCAGATGTTTAGGTACTGTAAAAAAAATACTAATAATATTAAATTATAGGTTAATAATTAATTGAATATTTTAGTTGATTGGTTGGGTGCTCAAGGACATCAATGTCCCGCTTATCACAATCCTGCTTCGTTCATCATTGAAGTGACGTGTGGAGAATATGGAGAGAATACCGGAAAACTTGTCAGTGCCATTGAGAATGGAAAGCAAGACATCAGAGCCATGCCAAAACTACAAGAACTGACATCGAAGAACAATATTGAAAACGCTCTCAATCCTCAATTTAATGGCTTGTCCAAAAATGATTTATCCCACCATCAGGTGGATAAGTTTTCCAACGAAGATCGTCAACTTAATCCGATCAATAATGGCGTATTGACTTTTGCCACAAATGATATCTCTAAAGGTAGAACCGAATCTATGGAGTGATTTTTCTATATAAAATTAATTAATTATAAATATTTTTTAGGGTCTGAACAAGTGACTTTAACGTTAGACATTGAAAAAAATCCAAGTATTGAAGATGCTCTGCTGGATGATGGTCTTAGTAAATCACCAAAGCGATACGCCACTAGTGAATTCAGACAATTTTGGGTTGTACTCAAGAGGACGCTGTTGTTCAGCAGAAGAGATTGGGTAAATATGTTTTAGTGTTTATTTTTTACTAGCTTTCGTACTTGTATTCTTCAGCATTATGCCAAACAAATGTGGAACTGTAGATCTCTGTTCTTCCTTTTTAGTATTTCACCTATGATACACGCTTCCTCTGTTTCATGTGGCCTTTGATAGGTCTTCTTATGAAGACACCCGTTTTTCCAGTCCAAACTAAAATCATTGCATAGCTGGTAGTTAATTACATATTTTTTGAATCAATTAAAATAAATTTGGTCATGAACGAAGTATTTTTATCTAGTCAATTTATATTATACTGGCTACCATTATTGTGACTTATTGGGGTTTGAAGTTGCTTGAAGCATAAAGCATAAAACCATTTTCGCCTTTAAATGTTCCAGTCAGGATCATTGTCTGCATTTCATTTCAGTTTTAATAGACACATATTGCTCAACAGCATAATAGCGCTACCAACTTTTGGGGAACTTTGTTTCAGGAAATTACTTTGTCTATTTTCTTGTTAATTTAGTAAAAATAATATTTTGTAACAGGCATCATTCTGAATAGAAAAAATATTTTCATTGTCTCACGTTGATTGGTGAAAGTACTATCTGTTTTTTAAGCACTTAAGTCAAAGAAAAAATAATAGAAGGTATATTCATTCGGAAAGCTCGTTTATGTACCTACATAATATTATTTTAAAATATGCGTTGACCTAAAAATTCGCATTGAGTGCTCTGTAAATATTTCATATCACTAGAGTTTGTAATGAAACAGACAACCTTGAGAATTATAGTATAAATTTATGTATACACTATCTGACAGTTACTTAGAAATTTGTTTGTAGTTTATTTAAAACAATAATTATCTGATGTTGCTTATTATGTGACACTATTAGTGCACTGAAAAGATATTTAAGTTCAACAAAAATAAAGTTCTTGAAATTTCAAGTTGTCAAAAAATCTCTACAGTAGTGATTTTTTATTTTTTTTATTGACATACATGTCTATAAAAAACTAGGAATTCGTATCCAAGCATATCTTATAAGGTTAAAATATCTGAGGAATTTATTTTAGATTATTTTCATCATAAGGGAGTAAGTTACATTATTTGTCAATCAGATAAGAGATACATTATCTAAGGTAACGTAGACTAAGTAATTATACAAGAAACAGGATACTCTTGAACTCATCGATTAATGAGTAAAGCGAAGAACAATCACTTACATTTTCTATATTATATAGAAATAGGACATGCATTTTGATTACGAAACTTCAGAATGATTAGTGAATGATTTTCAATATCAATTTGTTTTCATCATCAATCTTCAATGTAATATATTAAATGGATACTTTTAAGCTAAATATAGGTATTTGATATGGAATATGGCTTTAATAATATTAATAATAATATAGAGATATAAACAGGTATTTTAAATCTAGAACTACTACACCTAATTAGTTTTCTTATAACATACAAATGTATTTGGAATGTACATGCAGAAAAATTATATTAAAATAATATTTTTTACATTACAGACTTTGATGTGGTTGAGATTGTTGGCTCACATTCTGGTCGGATTCTTAATCGGTGCTCTCTACTATGACATTGGAAACGATGGCGCTAAAGTCTTATCTAATCTCGGATTCCTCTTCTTCAACATGCTGTTCTTAATGTACACATCCATGACCATCACGATTTTGAGTTGTAAGTATTTGAAAAATCGAGTTCTAAAGAAATATTTATGAATAGTATCTAATTACATTATAATTTTCAGTTCCGCTAGAAATGCCTGTGTTATTAAAAGAAAACTTCAACCGCTGGTACTCATTACGATCGTATTATTTGGCTATAACTGTCTCCGATCTTCCATTTCAAGTACGTATAGCATTAATAATATGTTTTATCATTAAAATTAAAATGTTTATATATATATATTTTTTTACAGGCAATATTTTGCATTTTATACGTCGTTATAGTGTATCTATTAACGTCACAACCACTTGAACTTTGTCGATTCTCAATGTTCCTCTCGGCTTGTTTGTTGATCTCGTTTGTTGCACAGAGTGTCGGTTTAGTCGTCGGAGCAGCCATGAATGTTCAGGTGAGCTATTTTTTGAAAGGAACTTATGCGATGTATAATTTATCAAAATATAAAATTGTATGATGTTTACAGAATGGCGTATTCCTTGCACCTGTCATGTCAGTTCCATTCTTGCTCTTCTCCGGATTCTTCGTGTCGTTTGATGCTATACCGATATACTTAAGATGGATCACTTATCTATCTTACATTAGATATGGATTTGAAGGAACAGCCCTTGCAACTTATGCTTACGGGAGAGAAAAACTCAAATGTTTCCAGGTAAATATATATAGATCCCTGTTTATAAGTATAATTATTAAAATAAATTAATTTTTTGGTCTTATTTTAGACATATTGCCATTTCAAATCGCCTGAGACGACTCTCGAAGAATTGGACATGTTGGACGCTAGTTTCGAACTGGACATCGCGGCTCTTTGTGTCATATTCCTCGTTTTGAGAATCTCAGCCTTCCTGTTTCTCAGATGGAAACTAAAGTCGACAAGATAATTTATTAATATGATTTTAGTCGAGTTTTATAATTATTCAGGGCACTAATAATAAGTGTATTATGTAAATCTTTTTTATATCAACTGTTATGACAAATCATCTTTTTTTTAATGCTTCGTGTTTCCAAATGTACATTTATTTTGATTTAGCAGTTTTTAATATTTTTTTATTGGTATAAAAATTAAGCTTTTTTGTATAAGTATATAAATATTATTTGAATGATTGAAAGCGACTGAAAAAAATATGGTCTTTACGATTGAAATATCAAAGTCATTTAACTGAACAAATTTATTATCAAAAAATATTTTATGATCTGTGTTATATATGTATGTCGTAAATTATTTAAAAAAATATGTATGTCTGACTATGTTGATTTGAATTTGAAGAACGCATGTTAAAAATTTTATATGTATAATAATATAATGTAAGTTAGTCCAAATATTAGATTTATTTAAAATTTGTTTATTGAACAATTTTTTGTGTATTCTATATACTTTTAAAAATACACGATATATAAAAAAAATTATAAACTATTTGTAAATAACGATTTATACAAATTTTTGTTTTTATTTTGATTTAAATTTTCATTTCCAAATAAAAAAGAGCTTAAAATATAAATAGGTCGTGCCTTGCATTGTAGTTACTTTAATTTTATTTTCAGTACTGAAATATTAATTACAGGGTACGTAATATAAAAGGGTACTTAAAATTGGACTGTATGCACATTTATACACATTGCAACAATGTTTGGCCTAAAAAATATTATAAAATTTCTTATTAAACTTTTTTTTTCATAATAAAACAATATATAATGTAACATTTAAGATTATGTTAGTGTTTTATGTGTATATTTATTATTATAATATTGTACACACTGTGATAAAGAGGACATGACATATAGGAAGTGTTTACTGAAAAAATATGTTGATATGTTATGTTTACCTAAATTGACTCGTTTGATTGTAATAGGAAAACTCGTGGGGAAAAATCAACGATTTTATACATTGTATATTTTTTAAATATATTTATAATCACGTGTGAACGATTGTGTAAGTGGTAATATATTAAAATTATTTTAAAACCATTTTTTTATTATTATTATTATACTTTCCTTTTTATATTGAGTGATATGATATGAAGGAAATATCGAAAGTATAATGCAGTTTATGTATTTCGCAACCCAAGCTTGATGAAAAGAACTGGTTTTAAGCTTTGGCTTGTGAAAAGTGTAATTAAGATGAAATACTATTAAACTCTGTTGGTTATTATCTAAAGATTTTTTATTGCAGTTTTCCTTGAATTTATCATAGGGCCTTCTCACTTGTAATAATTGACTTTTGCGTTTAATGCATTCATATTCAATTATAATATTATACACAAGGATAATAATATTTTAATTGAGTATTAGTAACAAGTTAAGTTACTTATAAAATTATTGATCTAATTTGCAAGATTCAAGTAATTTAATATTATATTATAAATAATATAGTGATCGATTTATAACACATGTTAATAATTAAATATGACAGTTTATTTACATAATCACTAGGATGACGAATGTGTGACAAAAAATATCACTATTGATGTTGACTAAAGATTTTTATACATGACGCATGACGTAAATTGCTAGCTAAAAAATCGGTGAAGATTAGTGTAAACAAACAGTTTTCGCTGTCATCAGAGATTTTTTTGAAGTTCAAGTGTTCAGTTGTGAATAATAATAATTTAATAATACAAAATAAATACATGAGCACTTATTATTGTAATATAATATAATATATCTGTATTGTCCCACTAAAATTTCTTCGATGAAATAAAATTCTCACCTCAAGGAATGATGGCTAAAACGTCATTCTTAGCCGTTGTTTACGTGGTTCAGTTTAACTGCTCTAATAGATGCTTTTAGCTTATTCTTATTGTGTGACTAATTTTTTCACATCCTGCCTACTCTATGACTAAAAATATGTGTCAGGAATAGTGAGGTTTGATGTTAATGTGGGCCGAAGATGTTTTTTGAGATAATTTTTTTAATATTTTGTTAAATTTAAAATACTACAAGAGTGGTTTATATTTATATAAAATTTAATGTATGTTTGTCTATATGTTTACTCTTTGACCAATATAATTTTTCATAGTTGCTCTTTAAGGCATTGATCCCTTACCTTTTATTGTAATGTTTATTATATATATTGAAAGCCATCAGTTATAAACTTTCCTCGTTTTCACTTCAGGATTCAATAATTTAGTCACCGCCCTACTTTTTTCACAAAAGATCAAATAAAAACATAAAATATTTGTACATTTTACATTGAAAAAAAATAGTTAGGCTTATTGCGCTTAATAAGGTGAAGGAAAAGGTCGAGGTTTGCTGAAGAGATGCAACAGGCGGTTCATAAATTGCTATTCGTGGACATCAGAGGGGTTAATGTGAAGAGGGAAGCGGCTGCTTCTCTTTCGTCTGTCATTGGTAATTGGTTCCTCTTGATTCAAGTTGGTACGAACTCAGATAATATCGGGTGTCTTGAGTGGAAGTTGTTATTTGAGCCATGTATATCTATATTTTGCAGATTTTTTTCTACCGCGACCAATTACGACGATCTGGAGGAGTAATTGGATTGATTGTATCTCTTATAAAAAGTTTCATGACCGTTGAGTGGAGTTAAAGCAAGTTGGAACAGGTTAGGAGCGGCCGTTAAATATTTTAAACAACTAAGCTTGCCCCTAACCTATACTTTTGTTAATCCTTTTAATTTATGGCTGATATTACAAAAGCAATTCCACTATTGTAAATAGGTATGCTTCTAGAGATTGTTTTTGTTTAACTGATAATTGTTATAGACGGGCAGGTGGCCGTAAAACTGATTTTGTTTGTTTGGTTTCTCGCGCTCGGTGCAACAATTTCAATAAAAACTTTTAGAATTGCTTTGCTTGTATTTTCCGATGTACGCTGATGGGTTTACAAGTGGTCATGGTGGACTTGTAGATGGTTCCCACAGTTTCAGAACTTCTAATGAACCATTAATGTGGATACGAATAATGGTTTGTTTGTGACGTCGACCAAAAATCTTTGACAAGAACAGAAGTATATTAGTCTTATCTTATATTATTTTATATTAGTAGTCTTTTGCAACTAATTTTACGACAGTTAGGAGATTTGCTCAAATACAAGCCAAACCAATCCACAATTTGCTCTACCGTTATTTGATCTTTTATAATATATGATAATTAAAAATGATAAATTAACAGTATTCATATATGTTATTGTAGCAACATTCGTTTATCATCCTTTATGTTTGACAGTGAAAGGAAAATTGGTAAAATTGTTGATGACCTTATTTATGTTGGTAATAATGACAGTTTTAAAAGTTGAGTTTGTATTTTTTGCAAATGCAGTAATGACAGAGTGGTTGAATTTAACGAGCGTTGAGAACAATCTAATCTGGACCGTCCATCGCAGTTAAACGTCAATCATGCTGCATAACATCACAGTAAAAGCAAAAGGAAGTGAAATGTTAAGAGAAAGCCTTTCTCTGATTCCAGTTTAGTATTAAAAAAATACTTTAAAATTGTATTAATATTATATTTAATTTTTAGATTGTTGATACTAACAAGTAATTATTAAGGTACTAGAAATGACTACATACATTAGTTAATTATTTTTTTAATTTAATAAAATTGAACAGTAACGTTCTAAATCGAATAGAGCTTAAAATATAATACGAGTAGAATTAATCGTCGGTGTGTATGCACCTCCTCACAACTTACGTAGTTACAGTGATATAACGCATTTCCGTAGCAACTTGCACTTTTTATGTAACCTCCCACCAGGAAATTGTAGGTACATATCCAAGGAACGGTCTCTTTAACACTCCTCTCAAAAGGGTCAAACTGCGATAGATTATGCAACTCGACTCAACTTGAAGTACTTAATTGAAATAATTATATCACGTAGGTATACACTCTTGACTCTTGTCCTCATCAAGTATGTCGTACTTGTGTGGGGAAAAAATATAAGAAACCTTTAACCGTTTATTTTTTGCATTCGAGGTCTTAAATAGCACAACTGAGTTGTATGATATATTAACATAAATTGTTGATAGTTAATTAAAATTGTGACTATTACTATTTTGTTGCAATTTATAGTATGATATCGATCCCTTAGTTCTAGAATCATTAAGAATATAGGTCAATACATATTTTCTTAGTTTTTATCTATACATCTTGTTTATAAGGATTTATTTTCAATATGTGAATATTATTTTATAATTTTCATCTCACATATTACTATAAACCTTTATTGATGTGAATCTGATAAGGAACTGAAATCAATGTAAATGCCACTTATGTAGCAATAATGATATAAGAAAAGTTTAATTTTAACATAACATATAAATAAAAGCAACTTACTCTTGTCTGTGTGTCTGTGATTATTTTAAGAACGCAATTTAATATTTTTAAGCGGCTGTCATAATTTTGTTGTATTTTTCTACAAAAAAATTTATATCTACAGATTATTGCTGTGCGACATGGTTAAGCTACGTATACAGGGTACTTTAAAATATTGCGTCATCGATTTGCATGGTATGAGGCAAATGCAAAAATGATTCGATCCTAATTCGTTAATTCAAGACGTGTTTTATATTTATAAATGTTAATTGATTGTGTACTTATAAACAAGTATTACGAGATCATGGCATGTTTATGTCATTAAATTATAGCTATTTATAATAATTAAACGCTTAATATCCTAATCTTTTGGTAACCCATTTTAAAAGTACAATTTAGGATCTTTAAATATATATCAAAAATATTTTTTCTATATTCAATTTTATTGAATAGCTCTATCAGTGACAATGAAAGACTTTTCGTTTATTTATTTGTTATGACCATCACTTTTTTTAATGCCATTGCAATAAACAGGTTGGCATTGATTTACAACAGCAGTATTTTGTTTTTGCACAGATTAAATAGATCACTGAACCAAATTTAATCTTACTGGAATTAGAAATGGATACCCTTTTTTTAAACATACACCGCAAGCACCGGTTGGGTCTTATTCTTGAAGCTCGCCTTAATTACCGCGACCAAATATGGATGAATTAGATAATATAATGTAAGGGATGGGACCACACAAAAGCCCTCGTTACGTCTAGAAAAAAATGGTTCACATAAATAACACGCCATTTTCCCATTTATTAAAATAATATTTCTTCGCTGTGAAACGGTCACGGATAACAATATATCACCGAAAGGAAAAAAGCACCGTAAGACCACAATATTCTCGTTGCGCAATTCGACCTCGGAAAGATGTCCATCAAACTAATGTCACTTTCTAGAAGCGTATACATATTTCGTTGTTCTTAGAAACGAGTGCAACAATTAACTGGATGATCGCTGCATTAAGGCTGGTCTCCAATGAGGAGAGAGTAGAGACGTGCAGACACACAGACACGGCCCGACAAGGGCATTCATCTGACATCATCGCTCCGCCAGCTTCTCCACCACCGCTCGGGGTAAACGATCTCACCTAACATAGTAACTTGCAATATGTAAATGTAACTAGTAATATGTATATGGGTTTATGTAAAGACCATCATAGCTTCAAAAATATTTATAGATAATAAAACGAAAGTACATCGTTTTCCTTGATTTCAGCGCATCTTAATTAGCATAAAAAATAGGGTTTATTTCTTTGCTCCGAGAACATAACGATAAAAAAATTCGTATCAAACGGTCAGTCAGACTACTGATAATAAAGACCTTCACTAAAGTCGCAGCTAATTTTATGTCACGTATATAAATTTCATTAATAAACCTAAAAACTGAAGTTACCTAGAATTCTATTAGATGACGCCAAACCCTCATCGAAACCTTCTACTGCAAACTTCGAACCTGGAATCTGAGAAGAGTCGCCGAGTTCCATCAAAGACTTCAGACCTCCTTCGAAACCTTTATAACAACAGAATTTATCAACGACACGTAAAAAAGTAACGTTAAATTAGTGACAGTTTCATGAAATACAAAATAGCAAAAAGTGAAAGAGCGAAATATTTATTTGTAAAATATATATTTTATATACTGGCAAATATTTACAACAAAAATGCTTTCTAATAAACTAAAAAAACACGCAAAAAGCAAACATTTGTCATAATTTACAACATTTTTTTCTAAACGGACTTCGTGCATAAAATTTTGGGTTAAGTATTTTTTTTCTGCTGAGAAAATAGTAAAAATATTGATGGCTCGAAGAAAAATATTGACAGTCGAAATGATCAATATTTCGAACACGTAATTTTTTTCGAGATCTTGCTATTTGGTGCGCAAAACGCGTGTAAAATGTTTTTGTTTGGTAAACAATCGGTTATGTGCGATAAAACGACAGTTGTCGGTCACAAAAGAAAGATACCGTGACATACCTAATGATGAGTAATTCCGTTGAACGAGTGTCGTTTGCAACGTAAACATTTTTGAAACTGAGAAGGTTTCACCAAAGTGAATCAGAGTCAATAGTTTTTTTATTTAGATTATACAAAATGTAAATATTTTAAGAGTAAAACATATTTTTTCTTATTAATATAAAAAAAATGCTTGAAAACTCTCCGTCTGATTAGGCTAATGATACCGGTATTTTCAAACGGTTATTTATGTATTTATTGTAAATACTAAATTGTAACTTAACATGCATTAGCCCAATGGGTAAACACAAGCAAAAAATCTTAGGTAAGTAGTGTGGTACTAGACTAAAATCAAAGTATGTATATTAGTGGTATATTGTAATTTATAAATTATATATTATTAATACAGCTTAAAATCATTATATGTTACTATATACGACCTGGCTCGTTCTCATTTTAATTATTCATCATGATATTCATCCATGAGATTGGAAAAATCTAGGAAAACTAAATTTATGATGATTGATCGGAATGAAAATTACAAATTTATTACTAATTATGATCTTCCAGACACGATATAAATTTAAAAACATTAAGGTACATATAGGATTCGTTCCAGGTTTTAATGTATTTGATTCCGATCATTTATAAAATATTCATTAGTATAATAAACATTTCATGTGATTTTATAAACATGTCATTTTATGCAATGATGATCAGATTTGTAATAAATAAATAAAGAAAAAAGGGAAAAATTAAAATAATATTTTTTTAATATTTCTAAAACAGTTTTGAAGTTATAATAATAATATAAATATTTATTAAATATAAATATAATAACTGAGGAATTTAAAAATTAGCAGTTATTGGTTGATGTGTGTATTTCACATACACTCAAATAAATGGAAAGCCTTTGATTTTAATATTACACTTTGATATTACACGTTTTTGAATGCTTCCGGTAAATACCCTCAAGGGTAGTAACAGTTTTAAACCACACCTGACGGTTGATCTTTGGTCATCGACCAGAACAGAGAAGACGGAGCACTTTTCTTTTTATAGACCTGAAGCCAGGACTTTTTTAAACCAACAAATTATCGGACGGCCATTGTTAAGACCTTTTATCATCCTCTAAGCATCCTATAAGGATGCTTAGAGGATGATAAAAGCTCATCCTCTACTAAAACGGCAGTTTTTCGAATCTTCGCAACCTCGTTCTCTTTAGGATCACAACGAAAAAACGCACCTCACCGACAAAAATCTATAGATTGCGTAGGGTCTGTTCCCTTTGATAATATGGTCCATAAACTGCGTCAACATTTTAATGTAATCTTGTAATTATATAAAGTTTTATATTAAAACTAAATCCTAAGATTTTGATAGTTCTAATGTAGATATTATTATTACTATTTAACACCACTATATCGATTAATGCAAATGTTCTACGTTTTACAGTTGACCTTAAGATTTATTTGTAATTGACAATTTAAATAATATTTTATATTAAGCCAGATTAAAACATTGATTTTTTAGTCGTATTATCTAATAAAGCAATTACACTTTTTACTTTCTATGATTTTGTCACGTTCGAAACAAATATTACACTCTTAACAGAGCAGATAATATATGGCTTACCTCAATATAGAAATACAAATGTGCCAAAAATATAAAGAATTACACAACGGATTAATTGGGCAAGATAAACCCATTTACCACTTGTCAAAGAAACTCGCACTAAGCATTAGTGAAAACCTTGACACTTAATTTATATATATTTGTAATAAATAAGATATGCCTACTAAGCGTCTTAAGCATTATACTATGCTGGTATGATGATGAGCATATCAGAATATTTGCACACGTATGCTTGTTTTAATATATAACTATGATTTAATAGTCACTACAATTGATAATAAAAAGTACTACCCAATAAGTCGAATATGTGACTCGTCTATTTTAGATTTAATTTCGAATATATGTATTAAGTAACAACAATTGCAATCTTTTTTTTGACTTCACTTTTAACTTCCGAGAAGCATTCGCTCTACCAGGAAGTCAAGGAAACTCGTATTACAATATTTGGGTCATTCGCATTCACAACCTTACAGCTTCCAAAGTTGCTGAGGAGAGCTTCGAGTGAGTAAAGCACCGCGTTTGAACGCGTTACAATTTCACTTTGCGAAAGAGAAAGAAAAAGAGAAAGAGAGAGGATGCCGTTCATTGGGACGTTTTGGCCAACGGATAGCCCTCTGCGGCTCACTTCATCGCCGATCGTCAAAGTGGGAGGTTGACCTCCGACGCGACAATGCACAATAATCGCGCCGGTTCAAAACAATGGCAGTGATAAAGACAGTTCGTAATTAATTTGCAAGTTAAAACGATACTGACGGTTGAACGATTTTATCGCGCGTTTTATAATAGTGTTGGTGTATGTTGGGTTATATTTGGATATTTTGGGACAACGAAATTTGGAAGGAGAAACAGAGAAAAGTAAATATTTATGTTTACATTACACCAATAATATATGTACTCTATGATGAAACACAAATAAATCGGTAAAATACTTGTTTGGCTATATTTTAAAGCAGACATTTGTTTGAATATTCTTATGTACGACTGTTATCAGGTAATTTGCTTATGTTAATTCAGGCTTTTAAATATTGAAATGCTACATAGACGAAAAATAATGCCTTAATCATGAACAATAGTTATGTTACAGTGAATATCTTTTTGTATATGTACCGTTTTAAAATTCAAAAGCCCTATTCAATGTATCGTATTTCACACACTAGGCTTTTAAATCATCTGATAACAGTCGTACATTAGTGTTATTGTGATTGATTTAGTAAATGTCTGATTTTAAATACTATTGCCTGAATTATTTTAGTACATACTATAATGATCACCTAAAGTATAAATTGGCTAAATAAAATACAAAAACTGTGTGAATTACTGTAATGAATATAATATGATCTAGATTTATCAGGTGTTTACTTTTATAACATACATGATTTATTGTCGGCTAGGTTAGCTCTCATGTGGAGAGTATAGATCGACGATTCACAATGCTCTAAATAATTAGGGCAATTCGAGTCGAGATATATTGTGTCATTCACCCAACTAATTAAGTTTAAATTGATAAATTAATACAAAACACGTTACGAATAGCTGATAAGAAACACCATATTTTGACATTCATTGATAACGGTTTAAATATATTTTTATACAACCTAAAATTTATAGTACAAATACGTTTACATTGTGTTTTATGATACAAACATAGGCATGTGAAAATTGTTATAAATTGACAATTTTACTGATGACTTTCGTACTTTAGCATAATGTGTAAAAAATTCGACTTGCGAGTTGATTTTGCAACTTTTTTGTATTTTTTTGCAGATCTAGGAACATCTGTTTGTGTGTCACATAATTTCACTTTTTAAGGAACAAAGTGTCTATGTTTTATATTATTTATCATTCTATTGATGGTATTAATTTTTTACTTTTTTAGTCTATATAAAAAAATCGTTAAATATAAACATATGTACATAAAATACATGTGCTGTCAATGCCACGTTTTTAATTATAGAATCATTATTCAAGATCAGTTACTAAACTGACTTAAAATTCCAATCACATCTACTAAGTATACAATGGTCAACTTGCCATGAATTTGCCATCACTTTCTAATGTTGTATTTTACATCACTGATGTCTCTATTTTCTTATGTGAAATAAACAATCGATTTAATGAATTTTTATACTTTCTATATGACATGAGATGATATCTTTAATATGGTTATGTTTATTTTATTTGTCAGATCCAACTAAATAAATTTCCACATTTTCCGTCGTTCGTTATGGCTGTGCCAGAAAATTGTGCAATCAGGAAAATGTTTAAAACTAATTGCAATTTAATCATAGTGAATAAATTAGGTCGTGGTAGATTCGATCAGTGCCACGAACTGCCCTGGAATTTATAAACAATAATTACATTAGATAATCGGACACTGCACTTTAATGACTCATTTATATCTAACATATTCAAGCAATACATTAATAAATTATTTTGTTATAATATGAGTTAAGCTTATAAAATAAAGTATTTTTATATTATATTTCTATATTAATACGATTTTTTACTGTATTCTATAAACATATAGTTATATTTGCAAACTTTATTTTGTTTTAAATGTGCATCTAATTATTTTTAGGAATGTTAATTTATGTGATCGTTTATATTTATTAGCAAATGTTCAAAGTTTGAAATCTGGTTGTGAATATTTAATAATTTATGGAGATGATCGTGAATATTAATTGATACGACACTAAAAAGTTCATAAGTAGTTCAACCACTTTATTCTCGTATGCATATTACATCCATCTCGTTCAGCATAACCACAAAACGAGCAGTAAACACCGATTGATCGATTGTGGCCGAGTTGCATAATAGAGCCGTGTCGTTGGTTCAGTGTTGCCGGGGACCGTTAAAACTTTCAGTTTCGTTCTGTTCTGATGACAGTGAAAGGAAGAAAGGCGCCAATGCTTCGAGTGGGCAAATTTCATTTTGCCAGCGATGATTTCATACAATTATTATATTGATTTTGACAAATTATCACCACGAACAAGTTGCTAGACGGCACTTGAACTTTCTTAACCTTTGACAATGACAATTTTGATTTATATATTTATAATCATAAACTCAACAAAAATATTCTAATCATGAATAACTAATATATTACTTACTGACTTTTCAATCTAATCAATATGATTTACTGTAAATAAATCAACGCAATTAATCAATTATGTATGTATACTATCTACAATGATATATGTACAAGATAAAATAATTACTTCAATGCTGACAACAGTTAATACCTAGAACGTAACTTTAGTTAAATATTTTACTTTATTGAGCTTAATAAAATGATAATAATTTAAATAATAAATTAACTGCAATGTGTTTAAAAGGAAAATGTACTATTATAGTGTAGTAGTTATATAATAATGTTGAAATAATAGATAAGCAATTACCATAACTATATAATAATAAAAATTGTGGACAAATAGGTTTGTTGTCTAGTATGAGAAATATTATGTGTAAATACAAAATATAACAATTTATATTGCCTCATGTTAACTACTGCGCAACGATATTATATTTATTAGATGAGAATAGAAATAAAAATTCTTTATAAAATTTTTTCAATGTGTATAATAATATAATTATATTTTTTTTATTATTTATTTATCGTGAGTCTTTCGTTGTAATATGACAAGCATTAGTTCAACAACTTCTAAGTAAGTATTGAGACACCAGACTGATATCAAACTCTTTAAATTAAATATATTTTAATAATTAGAAATTATTATTAAAATGACTCAATTTTATTTTAATTATTTACCACGATATTTTTCCATGAGATAAGGAAAATGTAGAAAAACTCAATCTGTGTTGATCAATCGGAATTATAATTATAAAAATATAGCTAATTCTAAGCTTTCAGATAGGATATACTAGGGTCAATACTAAATTCAAACTCATGTCTTTAGGTATAAGTCACTGATTTATACTACTGGTTTATCGTGCTGGAATGAGAATGTCAATATTTGTTTATATGCACGTATGTTTGAGTGCATTTTTTGTCTGTAATAAAAAAAATTGTTTTTATTAATAATTTTCTGTATAGCTAAGATGAAAAAATAAGCAAATAAACGGTTTTTCTATAAATTCAAAACAAGAGGTAAAACATTAGAAACTGCTTGTAAACTAAAGTGTGCTTTTAGTGTAATTATGGTTAAATGATTATAAAAATTCGTGCTGTGGATGAAAGCCTTAAAGATGAAGAACGCTCATACAACAATTCTAGAGCTTATATCAAAGTTAAGCTCTATTAATTCAACATAATAAAATAAAACAACTAGGAAAATTAAAAAATTCTTTTACAAATGGGTACCTCAAGAATTAAATAAAAACTTAAAACAGTTCAAAAATAGTTAGCATTTATTTTAAATGCTTAATTTAATTTCAGAATCCGTGCAGCTGCAAGTGTTCTCAATGAATTAACAAGCCATTCCCGGAAGACGGGGGCGTAGTGTACGTTTCATCCGCTTCTGCTTTATATTTCGAGAATTTTTCAATAGCGCATCCATGGACAACATCCTTGCGCCAGCTTCTCCACCACTGTTCATAGTCTGTTGCAATATAATATAATGCCATTCATAGTCTGTCGCAATATGTATTATAATCTAATAAAATTCTCACTAGTCTCAAAGGGTTAGAATCACGAAAAGCCTTTTACTCTGTTTATTGAATTTAGTATTTCAAAAAAAAAATAATGTAAGGAAAATGTGATGGGTCATAGGCAGAATTTTCTATTTTAAGTATGATATCTCACATTATCATTGAACAATATAGCTCCAAGACAGCTTAGTAACAATGACTGTTTTATGGTTAGTTTTTTATTATTGATTTTATTTTTCCCACCATATGAATCAGTTGTAAAAGTCTCGCCTCTCGTAAAAGACCGATGAATAATTTTGCCAGAATAGCACCATACTGTCATCGTATTTTTTAAGTGCAAATTCTGTATCCTTATCTCTCATGCCTATCGTAGATAAGCCTTTTAAAATCGCAGGACATAATTCTCTGCAAGAATGGTTTCCTATTGTTTCTGAGAACTAAAAAAGACGATACTTCAAATTGCCTTTCAGACAGTTTGTATGGTAGAATTTTTTCATATCACAAAGCGGTTACTGGAGAAACCTATTCTTCGAGTTTCCGAACAGTTGTTTATGAATTAGCTTTAACAGTATCTCTCAATCTTTTTCCATCAACATCCATCAAAATCAAAAATTAATATTTCTCGTAGCCTGTGCCGCATTATGTTTCAGCTTGAACTTGTACAATAAAAATGATCTTTTAAAAAAAGACAAGTTGAACTGAAAGTAAGATAAAAAAATAAATTTTAATATTTTTAATAAAGAAATGTCGTGATACTGTCAACCACCAAACGTAGAAAATTAAAAAAATATCAATGATCAAAAAGTCGGAAACTTGATTCATTTGTTTAACCTAATATTTAGTCGGTTGCTGTTAGCTACGTGGAAGTAGCTTTTACTGGTGTTAATGTGATAATCATCCACAAAATTAGGTTGATATAATATTATATATATCTTATCTCACATATGTAAATTAGGATTTCAAATATATTTTTCATTGTTCTATGTAGTTAAAAATATTTCTAGTACTAACCAGATATATTTTTAACTACATAATATTTCTGAAGCGTCGAATGAAATCATATGTATTTTTATAATAATGCCACAATTATTTCCGATTATTTTTTCGTGTAAAAATGTATGATCGTGTTAATTAAAAATAATGATTTTTATCTAAATGCATTAATAGCATCATAATCTTTAATCTTAATTGTATTGGTGTATGTACTTTTCACGCATTGTATACTTAATAATATAATGAGCCTATTATTTTTGCTGACATGTATAACAATTATATTATATCATACTTACAATAATACATCTTTATTATTCTAGCTAGAAGCAAGTTATAATTACATATTCTAAGCACGCTAATTTTTTTTAGTTACATTACCTTAATTTGATTAAAATAATAATTACATTAACAAGCTAGTAATTTATTTTAAATACAATAATTGTTTTCAAGTACAATTTCCATTCGTAAATCCCTTATCTTTTTGATAAGGGATACATTATATTTTTTACTGTATATAAAAATATCAATAATACTAAATCAAAACTATAGGAAAGATATTGAAATATATAACACAACTTTTTTACATAATAAAAGTTTTTGAACCACAGATTCAAATTTATCAAAGAGGTCACTGTAACGCCGTATGATAACGCTCGTCATAGAGCACTCTTTCAATTGTATAAATTTGTTTAACATATTATCACTCTTTGTTTTTTATTCTAGTATTTTTTATTTAATAATTTATAACATAAAATTTTTATTTTTGATATAATTTATTTAGTTATGTATTTTATTATTTATTTTTCTGAATTCAACATTAAATTCATACTGAAACCGTGCTATAACTTGATTACTTACTTCTATGACTACTAAATTAATACTATGCATAATTGATCAAATTACACTGATAAATCTATTTTTGTAAAAAATTGATTATTGTATGGACTACATAATGTTTTTTGCATTAATATGCAAATCAATCTTGACCCACGTCGCTTTGTAAAAACTGAATTTAATTATGAACGTTTGGTTGCATAACTACCTAGTTAATAAATAATGTTAAATAATAACTATAGATTTTTTTATAGCCTATATAGTATATATCTGATGGGGTCGTGGTGTCACATAGCGTTAAGATTTACATGCAAATGATCATTCGATGTCTGATGATTGCTGTATGTGCAATATTATATTATAAGCAATAATTACCACTATGATCATGTCACAAGTCACTTCCAATTATGTCGTGTACTTGACGTTGTTCTTTTTAATAGTTCAATTGCGAAAAAGAATCAGTGGAATTCAGACTGATCAGACCGATTTCCATACTGATAATATAAACTTTGCGTATATGATTAGTGTTCTTAAATATCATTAGATTGATCTACTGAATAAAATATGTATAAGTTATTGTATATACATAGTTCATTGTATGAAGTATCATATTACGTAGGAACACTTAATTTTATTTAATACATTTTTTTTATAGATCGCTGGCAAAACCCTGAAGTGTTGATATGATCAAGCCGTAGCTTTTCGAGTGTTGACTCATCAAAATCTTTCTTGACGTTTCTCAAAATCATCACTTGACAAAACAGACTTTGCGAACGTCACAAAAACGACCATGGAGAATCCAGAAGTTGTCACCAAAAAAGAAGTCCGAAGATTGACTCACTTGCCGCAAAGACCTCCGGTTGATATTGAATTTCAAGATTTGACCTATTCGGTGCCAGTTGGCAGAAAATGTGAGTAACATTTTTTACCTAAAATTTCTATACAATGATTAATGAACTTTCGTCGGAACGGATTTTTTATACACAAAGCAATTGAGCAAATTTTATTGTTAAATATTAATCCTTTGGTAAATTCCCTTTTTTATTTTAGTTATTCATACGAGCTTAATGGAATCTTAATTTTTAATGTCAAATTGCAATTGAATTAAAAATACATAATAATATGTCAATATTATAATATTGCAATCTAAATAAATTCGCATTTCTATTAATATTTCAATTAGATTGTTGTATGTTTTTACATTAATTGAATTAATTTTACATTAATTATAAAAATATTTTTGATTGGTAACACACTTTTCTACAAATATACATTTTTATTGTAATCCTAATTGTCTGTATGAATATTGTTATGTGTTTTCTACTACAAAAAAAAATACAATTTTTTTACTAAGTCTATAATGGTTACTAAAATTTAATTTATAATATGTCTTTTATATAACCTTAAGGACAATATTTAAATACATTGGTATTCATCTTCTTTCGCTACTCTGTTCACGTATTTTTCTGCATGTTATAAATGCGTGATTAGACTGTATATTTAGTTTTATCAAAATTACCATACAAAAAACATACGTTATCGATTACATTGTCATTTTATATTGACGTGACTTCTAATATTTTCTATGTCATTAGTCATAAAAAAACTTATGCCATCAGTCATAAATATGATTTAATAGTTTTTCCTGTTTTAAATACAGCGATATCATAATAGATATTAATAGCAAAAATAGCTAATTTCAATCAAATAATCAGTAAATATTTTCAATTATTTATATATATACTATTTAGAGAATAAAATAATAATAATCATTAGTGCAAAATTAATGAGCTTAAGACAAAAAATATGTAAGAAAAGTTATACACCGACTAACCTTAATTAGTTAACATTTTACTTACCAACCTAATAGCTTTGTGGTTAAAATTTTATTATGCAGATAATATGATATTTAATGTTCATATTATGCATTAACATTAGTCACAAATATTTTTAATGTTTATTTATTTTTGATTTACTTTTTAATTAAGACTTAAATCATTAAATATGCTATTAAAATTTGTGCTTAATAAATAATTTATGAAATATTACATTTATATATCTTTTACTTGCAATGCCCACATATATCCAAATAATCGTTTATTGCTGTTGTCGATATGAGTCGAAGTCTTGTTTATAACCATTATATATTTAGCAGTTCTTTGACTAAAGAATAAATGTAAAAATAATAATAAACTGCAATATTATCTCACTCTTTGCTGTCTTTTAATTTCGTCTGATGATTTTTCGCCTACTAATCTCGATTTTTGTATAAATTCGGAGATCCTTATCGCATATTTCTCTAGATTTCAAAATTCTTATCATTATCTTATGTTAAACTTTGTCAAACGGTTTCTTAAATCTTATAAAAGAAAACATATTTTAATAAACATTTCCATTAGTATCGCGACAATGTTATATCTAAAACTTATTAAATACAAATCTCTTATCTTGTTCCAATTTTTTTGCAAAAACCAATTCGGTGTATTCTGTTATGAATTATAAATAAGAATATCTTCGGCATCAGTATCTGATATTTTTTGTATTACGACAGGTAAATTTTAACCAATCAGTAAAAAAACCTCATATCAAATACCATTTATTTTTATCGAGATCATCAATACCTAAGGTTTTTTTAGTTTAAGTTTTAATGATGACCGTTTTATATGTTATTTATAAAAAATATTTATTTAATAACAAAAAGTATTTTTATTCAATAAAACATATTTAATATTATTCAATACTTGATGCTTCATTTTCTATCAATCATATTTTAATCACAGAAATAAGGGTATTATAAAACATCTTAAGATAAAACTATTTTCTTAGAAATTCAATATATATGCATATTCAATGATAACTTCTTTGATAACTACAATTTATATATTTAAGATAAATATGTACACATTTTAATTATTATTGTTTTTTTTTAATATATTTATAATTAACATATATCTCATTATTAGAAACTTGATGTTTTCCCACAATTGTTCCACTGTTAAAACACTGAAAATTCTTTCCGTCACTGCGCACGCTAACCGCGACATTTCCTCAGTTAAATTTGCACACCTGTCAAAGGCGTTTTGCAAACCGTTTGTTAAGATTATCACCTCTTTTCAATGTGCAACTGTGGGAATTGTGACTATGAATAGACACTACAAAACCTGTGCAAACAATCAGAATATTGCAAAAATGCGGTGTTATTAAACGGTTTTTAATCAAATGTTAATCAGTAAATCGATTTATTTTAATTCTTGTGAATATGAATTAGTTTTTGTAGCTTTTATACCGGTTAATTAAAAAATAATATAACAATAAAACACTTGTATACTAGTTAAATAAATAATATCTGTTTATGTACCTTTATAAATAAAATATACCTCATATAATCAATACTTGCTTTTTGTATTACAATTAGCTATCAAACTTTAATTTCCATGTGTTTTTTTTTACTGTCAACAAAACAAAACGTATTGATCCAACGCCTTTTTTGTTGCATTGTAGTTTATAAAATTCGTATGCCAAAATCGTTTTCAAACGTCACATCGTGTTTTATTTTAATGTCACCTTAATTAAATTATGGTACAAAAACTGTACAACGCAGGGAAAGCAATTAATGAAAGTTTTTAAACCAGTCATTGTGTCGAAAGAATAATGATACAATATTAGAAGTATACATTAAAATAAAACAGTATTAATACTACAGTATTAGATTTATAATAAGCATTCAATATTTGTTTCTTTATATTTTCCCACGGATGTTGCTTATGCTGAATTATTTAATACAGCACACAGTGTTTTTTAAATGTTTTGCTCGTGACATTACTACATTAAATTTTCCCACGAAAGAAGCCTGTTACTTACGAGGTGTGATCAGAAAATACGGTGAATACATTTTTATAGTAGCAACTGCTGACGCTACATCCATTTGAAGTAATAAGTCCGATAGCCTGATCCGTTGAGATGGTCAGTGTCAAGTATGAGCAAGTTGTGATTTGTAAGCCGGCTTCCAGAGCCGCAAGAGTGTAACTGATAATTTGTTTTATAAAGAAGAAAAAATCTTTATGCTATTTCTATAGCCTCTACAACATACCGTAGCTCGATCTTCTTTACAAACATTTAATCAACTGGAAATGAAATGTAATCAAAAGGTGTGCAATTCAGCAACTCTATTATTGTATAGCTTTGATTAAACACTCAACACAGCGACTTATGTTTACCTAGCAACTTTTAAGTGTACAGTGGTGCTTAGTAATATGGCTGTTGTTATGACAGCAACTCAATAGCGACAATAGGAAGTCTCGTAAGCTGCGTTTAAATATAGACCGCGCCGGACATTGCACCCAAAGAGTTTCGCTCTCGTTTCAATAATTATTTCTCGGATTTTAGATCACATAGACATGTTTATTCGAAGTCATTGACATTTGCACTGTCACTATCGATCGCAAGTGCATGTGCAACTATGGTCACGGTGTGTGGTATTAGAAGTTAGTGTGACGCGCCGTTTTGCTCGGGTGAATGCACTTCATGGACTTATATTATTAAGTTATGTTAGTAAGTGTGATTATACAACTATATACTATGAGATGGGACTTTGAGTCGTTAAATCGGAAGATTGTCGGGCTATTTATGGGTAATTGAGCATCGATTGTTTGATGTACATTATTGACCAACGATGATTGTGGTCGTTTGCAAACGCAAGGTTTGGGAATTGTGCAATGCGTGTTATTTGCTGAAACTGCTGCAATTTGTCATTGAGTGAGACCTTGAGATTTGTATGTAAATGTTATGTAATGTGAGAAAAATGTGAATCAGGGAAAAAACATCATACAATACATCAAAGTTTTCAATTAACAGTGATTCTTAATTGCATATGCTTATTGAAGCTATGTTTTATTTTATCCTGTTTTAGTTAGAAAAATATATATTTTACTTACAATAGATATTTTCTAATTTATCCAAAGAAGTACATTTTATGGTTTACTCATTCAGTTCAAGACATTATGCAGATTTGAAATAATTGTTCTCAACAATGCTTTCTTCCTCTGCGAAATCTTGTTTGAGTAGCATTTAAAAACGGAGAAAGACAAATAGAAATCTGTATAAATGATAAAATTGATTTTAAAACTATACATATCAGCACAAAACTAATTATAGCAGTATACCCCATCTTCTTTCTCTTCGGATAAGGCCTTGACACCCAATGATTTTAGTGGTTTATTACTGCTATTTACACCGACATAGTTGAGGGTCCCAACTCTGGAAAAAATCATAGCAAGAATATATTTAAATAAAGAGTAAAACCGCCCTCAAATAATGAATCTGAACTAAACTACAGTTGTTTTAGTTGTACCTATATAATATATACTGATGTATTTTAGGTATAAGTTCCTTCAGCCCATTTTTATACATATTATACAATAAATAAAAAGAGCGGAACATTGCCTTCAAAAGCACCCACTTTCTAAGTAGTAATTTCACAATAAACATTAGTATTCAAAGGAACAGATTGTAGTTTTTTGATGCGGCTCCGTTTGTGTTAAAATTTGTTTACAAATTATTGCTGAAAATATTCAACGAATGTAAATCCTTAAATGTTCTTTAAATTATATGTCAATAACAATATTTACTTGTAGGGAATTACAGTACATTGTAAAATAAAGTAGATTGCGGGAAATATAAACCTATGTATGCTAGTCATATATAAATTAGGTCATTGAATTGAGAAAAATACACACGATTAAACCACAACTGCGAAAGTGATATCTTGCTTTATTTTAATTGACGTTGATAACTAATAGATGCCTGGTCTTAATCATACTATTCAATTAGATTGTACAATAATAAATTATATGATTAAACTATAAAATAATTCGTCTTACAGATATTTTTCAGGAAATACTACTGAAATTGATTCTAGGAAACAGGAGGATAATGTTAGCTTTACAGATTTTCATAAAGATGATTGTGTATTTCTGTGAATTAAGAAAGATACTTTAAAAATATATATAAAATATTTAATTTTATAATGGGAAATACACAGCACAAAGGTTCTTGAAATAAGCAGGATAAAATCAACTTTATGTGTATTTATGTAATTAAATATTTCTTTGAACTTCAGGTTTAAGGAACTTTTAACATTATATTATAATATCGAGTTGATCATTTAACAGTTACTTGTGGTGCAAATCATTGTTCATAACAAATCGTATTTTTTCAGTGTATAAGTATATATTTTATGTTATTAAATGTCGTGATTTTTTTATAATAATTATACTGTAAAAATAATGTCAAACTCAAAACTATTATTGCAATTTAATTTTTTGTGGTACTCGTTTATCATTCCACAGTGTTAAAACTCAAGGTTTTACATTCGTTAACTATTTAATATTTATATAAATTAATCTTACACATGACGCAGAATATCTTGAAAGAATAAAAACAGTGACAGTGATGATGCTTTACATTATGTACTTGAAATGTTTTATATGAAGTTAAACATAAATATTTTATACACTATTATAAATAACATAAGCAAATATAGTATATAAATCATATTTCAATTACATTCAATTAGTTACCATACGACTTAACAACTATTAAACATTTTGCCCCTATTGTGCAATAATTTTCTTTTGTAGATTAACCTTATTTTATGAGGAGCTAATATTTAAAATCAAATAAAACTATAAAACTAATATCTTTCATAATTTCTATCTTAAAAGAAAAATAGAATAAATAAAGAGAATAAATATTAGGTGGACCAAAAAGTAATCAAAATTTTTGTTTGCTTGCAGAAAACATTAATTTGCAAGATCATATTAAATACTTATTTAAAAAAAATCCATCATTATTAATGACCTTTTGACAACGTGTTGTCAAATTTTCAATTCACTTTTGGTTTTTAAATTAAAAACTTTTCTAAAATTTTTTTATTTCGCCAACATTTTAATTTTTTTTCGTAACGAATATTCTATTGACCTAAATAGATGGTTATCATACATTGCAAAATCTGGTAAATGTGGGGGATGGGGTAAAACTTCCAACTCAACCCCCCCTTTTTCTCTTGAGTCAACTTTACAGCATGAGGCCTCGCGTTGTCATGATGCAAAATTCTTGGCTTATTATTGATCAAAAAAGATTATTTCTTTTAAATGTCATGTTTTAATCGTTTGAGTTGTTTTAAAGCAACTCATAGTGTATCACTCCAGAGAAATCCCATCATACACATAAAAATACCTTCTTTATTGTTAGGGGGTGGAAGAGGGGTTGGAACAGGTACTTGCTCGGAAGAAAGCCGTTGTTTTTTCATACAGGATTATTAGATAGCACCCACTTCTCATCTCCAGTTACAAATACGTACTAAAAATGGGTCAACTTCATAACGGGATAAGGAATGCACAGATGGTCGAGCGCTGTTGCCGATAATTCATGCGGGACCCAAATTCCTTGTTTATGGTCCTTTCTCAAACGGCGTAGGTGATCCTGGACTGTAGACCATGGACAACCATTCTTTGTTGATAACTCTTTTACAGTCTGACGAGGATCTGACTCCACCATTGATTTCAAGACATCGTCGTCTAATTTTTGAGGTCGTCCTTTTCGAGAAATGTCTTTGAGGTCGTTATTTTCATTTTTATTTTTTTAAAATAATTTATCAAATTAATGGTAGTATTTAAGATTGTAATTTATAATAAGTTCGTAGAATTACTTTAAATTAGATTTTTACACCAATAATATATTCGCAGACACGAATATTAATATTATATTTTCTAGGGGTAGTAAATTTTAAAATGCGTTATCACAATAGCGTTAAGGAAATCCCAGCATCTTAGAAGCTTTACTGTATATATTTTATTTATGCTTATAGAACAAATTACCAGCTTGAACTATGATAACCTAATTGCAGCTAATAACAACTATGTACAGGTATTTTAAAATAATTGTCACTCAAGTTCCACAGTAGCAATTAGTGCTCTCAAAGGGCGTGTTAGCTCCAATCATATTACATTTAGCTCGTTTAATCAGTAAGTTGTTCAATTGGATCATAATCTAAGGTCGTTTGATTAATTTTATTGAAATATCTCCGTTCTAGGACGGCGGTCATTTCGCAAATGCACTTGAAGTGCATTGTGCGCGATTACTACTAGTACTTGCTTGCCCAAGAAGCAGTTGGAAACGTCCATGACTTCGAATCTGGAAAACTGCATGTCTTTCACATCGTAGGCTGAAACAGCTTTTCGATCCTAGACGATGTCAAGGCGATCTAAACTTGCGCAACACTATCAAGAGAGTCATCTGTGTCTATCTGCAGATGCTCCGATTTAGTACTTTTTCATCAGTCGCGTCGCAAATAAGTTGTTCTCTTTGTTGTGGCGTGACTAATCGTACGTTGCTTCCAAAATTCAATCGAATGGAATGAAAAAGAGATTCGATTTGAAAAGAGAGATACCGTTATAAAATATATTTTATTTTTAGTAACGGGTTTTATTTTATGTAGACCAAGCGACATGCAAAAACTCTATAAGAGAATTTATTTTATATACATATGTATGTATACCTTCCAAGTGATTATTGTAAAGGTATATATATTGGTAAAAATAATATTCGTAGTAAAGTATCTATTACAATTTTTTTACACTTTTAATTTATTATTTTATATGTAAAATTACACGCTGATTAAAAATGTTATCCTATATTTTTTTATAATCACGTTTGCCCTGAAAAACGCAATTAAAAAAATTTATCTGCATTTTTATGGTTATGAATAATATATTTTTTTATTTCTTAATAAATTTTAATAAACTGCATTTTAAAAAAAAAGGTTTGCAATTTTGTGTATATTGCTATTTAAAATCATTGATTACAATGTGAAAACAATATGCATTATTAATAAAGCAAAATCAAAAGTTGAATATTGAAAATGGTAAATCACTTATTGTAAATACGCATTGACCGCGAAAAAACACTTATCGCACACAAGCGAAATAAAACAAAATTAAATTAATCTTTACATGTGCATTAGTAAGTGACGATAATAAACTCGCGATTACCATCCTCACATATAGCAAAAATGGCCGTTCGGTATCCTTAAAAAAATCTATTGTATTGACAGCAGGTAAATTAACAAGTACAGTGTTACCAAGTCTACTGGTTCAACCTTCATGTAACAATTTTTAGAAAAAGGGCGACGGAAATAAATAAATCGAATTTTGTTTCTAAATCGTCGGAGTTATTGCATGCGTGGAGAAGAGTCAGAGCAAAGGAACCTCCTCCATCTTGACCAAGCGTAAACAAGCGTATACAAAGCACACATGACTCCCGATTTGAATAAACGAGAATTTCATTATTATTATTTTATTAATTTATTTGGCTAGTTTTTACATTTCCAGATCTCTTTGCGAGGCGAAATTTCCTTATAGTTTATAATGAGTGTTATAGAGAAGCGTTTTAATCAAAAATGCTTCTGTATAGGACCTGAGAGTAACATTAGAGCAGAGAAGGAGAATTAGAATGCATATAAATGTTTGTGATAAGACATCGAGGGTGCTCAGCTATGTTATACGGAGCGCGTGCAGCTTTGGTGCTAAATTTGATTTAAATTACTTGACTTATACTCGATTTAAAACTATTTTTTTGCACAAAATTCAATGATTTTATTTATATTTAAATTATATAAAATGTTATTGTTATTAATACGGATAATATGCCATATTATATTTTTGGCATTTAATTAACTAATATATAATGAATAGCAATTAAACAACTTATGACGAAAAATATAAGCTTAGCACTTAGTTTACAACCTATTAATCAATATAATATACTTATTTTAAGGAAAACAACTATATACTATTTATATGTTTATATTATGAGGTTTTTTATTAGGTATAATTTAATGAGATTTTCTACGAACACTCCATAGTATCGTAGTTATATTATCTAAAGAACAATATTTTAATAACACGTTTTGCTAAAGGTTAATACATTTTATGCGCCTAACGAGAATATAATTGAGCATTAGTATTATTTATAAGTTAAAATCTGCGTGTTAATTAATGTGCGTAAATGGTTTCAATTAAGTTGATATAACATAACCATTGCATTATAATTGCACAGTATATAATTTACTTTGTACACAATTCTAAATTTACTTATTGTCTACATGTTTTTCGTGTCCATCGCGTGAACAAATTACCCAACACAATAGAGCAATAATTGAGTGAGTAAAATAAGTACATGGCATGTTTAAAAAAAGCATACAACTCAATATGTATGTTTGTGTGTTACTGTGGCTAGAGATTGCAATATTGTTTCCCGGTGTACCAAAATACCGGTATTTTTGTAGGCATTTCACCGGCGATTTAGAACTATGTATTTTTTTCAAATACTGTACTATTAAAAACTAACCGCAAAAGGTATACCTCCATAATTTTTAAATTAGATACTAGATATGCAAAAGTACATTTTATTTATATTTACATATACACGTTTCTTTAAGCTGTCCTGGTAAATTAATAAAATACTTTTCATTTATATGTTTTAAAGAGCTGCTTTCCAAATTATTAATTATTATTCGTAATTTACCTATAAACATCACTATACGAATTTCCCCTTCTTGTAATAATGCGCCATTTGCAACAGTAATTATTATTGGAATTAATAGAGTACTATTTTTTCAAGTTTACCGTAACAATAGTTATTAAATTGTATCAATTATCCATGAATACTGCGGATAATTGCTTAATGAACTTATGTACATTTTATTATTCGTTAAATACTTAAGGACAAACACTCACAATATTACAATGTATCAATATTTTTATTTGAGTTTGTAACTATGTATTAAAAGTTACGGTCACTAATAAAACATGCTTTATTGAGACCATAGACTATTATTAAAATATTAAAAATATTATATATAATTGTGTTTTTGATACTTCCGCAAGTTTTCTTTTAAAATATATTTAGAAGCTTTCCTTTAAAATAAAGTAGAACATGTATCAAAAAAATTATGATTACACTAAGCTATAATGCTTCTGTGATAAAATCGCACTAGTAGAAATTTATATTATATTTCTACAAAATTAATTAAAATAATTTATGTTGTATTAGCACTTTAATGTCTTATTTACAGCTTTATTTATATGCTATTGAGTTATGTTAAGAAATCAGTATTAATTACGTACAAAAAAATAATTCCATATTTTGAAAAAAATATGTATGATATGTGATAAATCTACTTAATGATTTATATCGAAGAAATGCGGAAGATGTGAAAATATCCGCACGGAAAACTTGCTTTAAACCGGAACTGTCGTAAAACTTGATTTGTAAAATACACGCTGATAATATAATTAATATAGTATATCAATAAATTAATTAAATATAATTAATTAGATATCATATATAATATATATATTACTTAATATGTAATTATAAAATACAACAAAATTTAAGCTCTTATATTTTTGAAATAAAACGTTTTTTTATTCCACTCAGAAAAGTCACCGAATTTTCAACTTTGCTTTTTTTCTAATGATTTATAGAATAATTAGGACATTTTAGAAATCATTGAAATTGTTTATTAAAAAATGCTAGATTAGTATGTTTTCCATCTATTAAGAAATAAGTGTAAATACTAAAATAAAATATTGCCTTATTTAAGCTATTGTTACAGACTTATTTTAAAAGGAAACTTAAAATGTTTAATGATTTATTGTTAAAGAAAAATACTACAACTATTTTAATATCTATAATAAATTATCATACATTTAGTTTTATTTGCATCTATTAAAGTATGTAAAATATATTATTCTTTAACCAGTTTTACATTGAAATTAATTTGTTATTTAAATTAAAATATATTTTTTTTAGCACTTTCGCTGATACATAAAACTGTTTTCACATTTCTAATAATGTCATTCATATATTTTTTATGTATTATAAATAATAATGGACCGAAGTCCAAAACTTGCAGTACGCTATGATATACAACTTCACTTATATCTTGATTTTCTAGTTTTTTTAACATATTACATACGAAAAATACTTATCCACAACATTTATATATTTATTGTTTATCTCCCATTGCAATTTGACAAGCGTTAGCCCAATATGTTACAACGGTATTCATATAATCAACAACTACTGCAGTAAGGATACCAGACTGAAATTAGTCTGTAAATCTAACATAGTGATGTTGTTTTTTGTACTTTCGTTGTATTGTTAATACGTGTACATTTACAATGAAACAAAGAAAAATCAACAAAAAAGTAAAGACATATATAGCATTAATATACAACATTTTAACTGTTTATTGCACAACACTAATCTGCAATGTTTGCAAAAACTCACTTTCATAACGTTACGGTTTCAGTGGAAAATTGTTCGCCCTTGTGCGTACAAGCAATGATTAAGTTGTTCTTATTGAATTTCATAACTATTAATTCGTACATGCAAGAAAATAAAAAAAATCCAATCACGTTTTCTATTTTAGAAATCACGTAAGTTTTAACTGTAGTAAACTTTGAACTCTTCATACACTCCCTTTTCTCTATAAAAATTCTACACGAGTTCCATTCAAAACAATCGCAAAACCAATGACTATAATAATCTCATTTTTACTGATAGATCATTGACATTCGATTGTAAATTAATAGCATGTTGAAATGTTTTGTTACATAAAAAGTTAACTTAAACATATTTTTGTAAACATTTATCCCAGCCTTGAACTCATACTTGAATGCTATAATGGAAAATGTAATCCATGTAAATTTATTTAATGTATGTATGAGTTTATAAGACCACGTTTACCTTTTATTACATAAAAATACAGTTGTTAATGACTACTTTTAAAGAAAAAGTAATTTTAGATTTTCTTTTCTCGAAAAATGTAAACGTTTTTGTATAAATACCATATTTTTCTAATGATGTTTATTTATTAAAATTTATTTTTTGCCATTTATTAAATCAACATTTCTACTTTTTTTATTAAAAATTAATTATCCAATTCGAAATTGTTTGTCATTTTTTGATGTAATGACAAATTACTCAATTAGAAATTAGCGTACGTAATTGTGACTCATTTTGCGATTGTTAGCCGTATTCAGAACGTGTGCATCGCTGACCTTGCAACTTTATTAAACTTGCAAAAAATGACACAATTTTCAATAGAAGCGATTTTCAATCGTGTATGTCTTGATTGCATGTTTCCTAGAGTATTTTCAAAAGAAAATGCTTCAGTATTGAACTCAAGGTACGAAATTAATATACAAAAGCATTTATAATTAAATGGTGAAATATACATAAATGTAATATAAGAACCAAATCAGGGATCGGCAACGAACGACCCGCAGTCCCCAAACAATGTATAATATAATGTTCATTTGGCAGTTTCCTTTGAATGAAATGGCTGATACATAAAATATGCTCAAATTTTTTTGCTGTCCAACAAACATTTTTTTAGTAAATTAAGAGCTTATGAGTAAAATATACAAAAGTCCCTATCTACTGAAACTTAGTGTAGATCTCGAAAATCTAGTACACGAAAGAAGATAGCGGAGATACTAGAAGATATGTATCAGCAAAAAAAGGCGTTCTGCATTTACTTTTGCGCCTAAATCTATTAATATTTTGTATATCTTCTATCACTCAGTGTGTAGTTACGAAATTTTATAAAACGATTATTCAATGAAAATATGCTAGACATGTTTTTAATTTACAAAATAACCTTGCAAATATTTTAAAAATATTTCAAAATAATAGGATAATCAAAATAAAAAATATCTTGTATAAAGACATATAAACTTATTATTTATAGATTTGAGGGGGGTGGGTGTTATTGGTGAATATGTAGTGGCATTAAGACACATGTTAGCCGTTGTAGAAAATTTATTTACATTTTAAGTTTATATCGTGAGGCCCGATCGGCACGTCCTTCCGTCGCGTCGCAAACGAGTAATTCTTAGTGGTGGTGGTGATGGTGGCTGCTGCGTTGGTAGTCGGTTGCCAACTGTATTCTCTTCCTCCTATTTCATTTAAAAAATGATGAATTTATTATTCAACAATATAAATATTCACTTTTTAAACATGTTCCAAAAAACAAATATTTATTATTATGTGGTGCAAAAGCACCGTAAGTTTTTTTTTAATATTCTATATTATTTTATAGTCATCTTGGACACAGTTATATTATAAATGCTTTTAAAATTATTAAGTAATATCATAATTACAATTATTTAATTAATATGTCATTCCAATTATCCATATTTTTATTGCGCATTTAAATATAATACAAAGATATGCTATTAAAGGCAGCTATTATCTTAATGATTGTAAATATCTAAATTGTTTATCACCGGTATATTATTTTCAGTATAGTATACTAACAATAAGTCAATTAAAATATATAAAATCTGTATTTAAATATAATTGAGTGTTAGTGTTAATTTAATTTGTGTATATCCTCAAAATTATTAAAGGGATTTTAATATAATATCTTATTTGTAACATTTATTAACATATATTTTTTGTAGCTTCAAAAATAATATTGAGGAGCATCAGTGGAATCTTCAGATCTGGTCAATTAACAGCCATATTAGGACCCTCTGGTGCTGGAAAATCGACACTACTGAATATTCTGGCAGGCTATAAGTAAGTGTATAAATATTATGACCAAAATTCTTAATAAAATACTATATGTATATGTGCTAAATATACTTTACGGTGTGAATGAATTCACATCAAAGGTAAACCTTTCAACATGAAACATTTCATGAGAATAACATAAAAATGTTATTTGTAAAGGACTAGAATATAATTTGTTTGCGAAGAACAATATGTTTTTTAATATCCTTTGCAAATATTAAAAGTTCAATCACTCCATAGATATGTTTTTTGCGTTTGTGAAAATATTTGGCCTTGCGCAGTATTTTTGCTTTGTAACTATAAATATTGACTTTCTACGAGCTGAACATGGTTATGCTTTGTGGATTTTTTTGTCACGTGTTTCATTCAATACTATGTAAAACAATATAACGAATTTTATATTCTTCCTTTTACGGAGCGAAAATTTCCAATTCAATTAATAACCTTTGACATGGTTGTGTTTAACTTAATAGCTACTTTAAATATACCAAAAAGGAATGAAAGCAATATTGAAATTAACCTTTTGATTGCATACTAGTTTACATGATGATATTTGCCACAAAAATAAGATAACTAAAATAGATTGTTTTCTAAAACTTATTTAAGCAATAGGTGAGAGTAAATCTGTCAGAAAATAGCTAAATACATGCTAGTATTATTAAATGCTTGTTTTACTTCTTTATGTATGCCAAAGATTGACCATCACTGACGATCCTAAAGCAAATAGACCATTCATCTAAATGTGTCTCTACATAATCATCCAAATATGGAAATCCTATGGAATTCAAAATTAACTTGTTCTTGTGAATTTAACTCAAAACTAAAATGCTAATGACTAACAATAAATAAAGGCAAGATCCTTACAACTAAAGGATATGAAATCAATGTAATCTTATTTTTTGTGCTACTAAAAACTTACTTTGACTAAACCCTACATCAGAAGGAAGAAAAAAATAACATTGAATTACGCAGTGAAAATTGTGTTTATATAGCACGTCTAAAGCGCTAAAAAAACACTCAATCTTTGACTAACGATCTGTACCTGGTCGACGGGCTAGTGGTTATCCCTCGTCGATTGACCCCGAGAGTCAGCTTATATCTGAACCACAATCAGTCAACTGATTCTTCTAACCTAAATAATAATAAGGAACTTAATATGATTTTTAATATTTTGTCAAAGCAAATGTATTGAAAAATATTTCATATAAATGGTACTTTAAGGGTGGCAGAAAAATAATTGTTTTTATATAGAACAACAATATTTTTATTCTAATACCAGTTCATAAATATTAATGATTGAACTATTTGTATTTGTATCTATTAAGATATTATATTATATTTTTGATGGATAATGTTGTTTAAATTTTTTTTGCCAATTTATTTTACTTTTATGTATTCTTCATTGTTTTTTTGATGGGTACAATATAAGTAGATTTTTTAATTATCAGGAATAAAAATACATAAAAATATAAGTATCACATTCAATAGATTTGTTCATATAATTTTCCTAGAACCACTCAAACCGTTTAAGACAGATGTTACGTATATTTTTACCTAAATTAAATAAATAGGAATCACTGTGAAAACAATTTTTATGCACATAACAAATATTTTTAAAACTAAATTGCACATATTTATCTTATTTTTAGCTACTCAATATATACTGAGAAATAGTTATTTTACAATTTGTTATGAATATATCTGATATTTATTCTAAGAAATTATTTTTTGTTATACAAATTTACAGATGCTTTAGTGCAACAGGTCAAATTTACACAAATGGTTCACCGAGAGACATTAAAAGATTTAGAAAGATAAGCAGATACATCATGCAAGAAGACCTAACACAACCAAGAATCACCGTTCACGAATCAATGATGATAGCGGCTGATTTAAAGCTTGGATCTGATTTGGATAGAGCTAAAAAACTAGTAGTTGTAAGTTACATTTATTTATTTGCATACATAATGATATAAAAATGAGAGACAACAATAATATGCTACATCTTTAACTATATTGGTAACTTTTAGGTAAGCGAAATCTTAGATATGCTCCGTTTAACTAAAGCGAGAGACACCATCACTGCGCAGCTATCGGGTGGAGAGAGGAAACGACTTTCAATCGCATTGGAACTTGTAAACAATCCACCTGTTATATTCTTAGATGAACCAACAACGTAATGCATATATTCCTTGACAAATATTGAATGTTTTTAGTAGTTAATAATATTTGCTTTTTTTCAGCGGTCTCGATGATCTATCATCGTCTCAATGCATATCGCTATTGAAACAAATAGCTCAAGGCGGTCGTACAGTTATATGTTCAATACACACACCTTCTGCTCGTTTATTTGCAATGTTTGATCATGTGTATATTGTGGCAGCTGGACAATGTGTCTATCAAGGATATGGCGGTCATATAGTGGAATTCTTGAACGGAATCGGTCTACCATGTCCTCTGCATTACAATCCTGCTGATTTCGGTATGTAATAATTTATGTATTACTTATAGCATTTAAAAATCATTGAAAATTCGTAATTGTATGTAATGTTTGAACATAATATCAGACAAATCTAAGATATATTTTGCCTTACTGTGCAGCCGTGCACCGTCTGCAGAAACTTTTTTCCGTTGGTCGCCTTTTTGAGTTGTTCAAAGATGTGAGAAATCCCAACTATTGTCATAAAGTTCACATCATCTTTGATTTTGGTGATGAGGCTATTTAAGTTAGCTCAACCTAAGTCACTTCTTGCTCACTTTCTTAGTTTTCGACTGACGTTATTGAATTCAAGTTTCGTCTACAGTAACAATTATTCTTAGGAAGTGATCACATTCTGCTTCAAAACACTACAGTTCCACAAAGTATCTTTGTGGAACTGCAGCGCTTTGCCTTCAAACACTAATCACTATATTTATGCAAACTGTGAAATGATCATTGTTTAATAATAACAAAAAATAGGTTTGTGTCATCTTAATGAGTTATCATCTGATGAGTTGAAAATAATTATAAATAGATATTGTCCAATTTGTATAAATGCAATTTACATACAAGTAATTTTTGTTTTAGTTATTGAAGTATCCAGCGGTGAATATGGTGATTATGTTGAAAAAATGGTAACGGCCGTCGATAACGGAAGATTAGAGAAATGGGAGCCGATGCAAAGTGACGAAGTAAGAGGTGAGAGAAACAATGGACCTGCACACCATGATAACTCTTTATTAGAGCTGCAAGTCGAACCTGCTTCAAGCCGTACACATCAATACAAATATAGAAGTACTGCTTGGGAGCAATTCAAAGTTTTATTGTACAGGATGATGTTACAAACGTGGAGGAATGCTGTAAGTTTACCAATATCTTTACTTATATAAAATATGTAGAATATTAACTATTATTGTTATTTTTAGGCATACTTTTGGCTTAAAATATCATTACACATATTCCTAGGACTGATAATTGGATTTTTATACTTTCAAATGGGTGATGATGGTTCTAAGACTATATTTAATTTTGGTTTTTGTTACGCGTGTCTGATAGCTTTAATGTATGTTCCAATGTTACCAATTTTATTATCATGTAAGTATTTTTAATGTTAAATATAAGTTTGTGAAAGACCCATGGCAAGAATTTATAAATTGCAATAATATTATAAATCTATTCTTATAACATGATAAGTGATAGTTCAATGCGTTACACCAGGGTACTAAAGTTTTCAGATTATTTGATCAAAGTAATCTATTTATGGCGTTTTTGTTTGCTTAATAACATTTTTTAGGCAAAATTTCCATGTCATTGTTGTGTCTAAACGTGTAAGAAGGATTATTCAGACCGGCAGACAATACATTATTACGAGCACCCCTAAAATGTTTATACGAAGTATATAGAAATACACTCATGCTAAATGCAACTTCATCACGAGGTGTATTAAAGGGGGCGTGAATCTCTCCTTTAACTTAATTGGCCAAAATAAACTTTTTTACCATTCAGCAAATCTGCTAATATCATTTGTATAAATGTGCTCTTTTCACAAGCAGTGCCCCGAACACCAATTTTCTACTCCAGAAAGTTTTGCCATGGGTTCTTCATATACTGTATTATTTAATTATATAATTCTATATTTTTTATTTTATTATAGTCCCATCGGAAGTACAACTCCTAAAACGAGAATACTTCAATAGATGGTACGGCTTAAAACCGTACTTTGCAGCCACAACTGTAGCTAGAATGCCCGTACAAATATTGATGTCCAGCATATACATAATTATGACATATCTAATAACTGGACAACCACTGGACTTTTTAAGATTTGCTATGTTCTTTTCTGTATTGGTGTTGGTTGCACTTATATCTGAGACATTAGCTATAATTATTTCTTCAACTTTAAATATTGTAGTAAGTATTATTTTATATATTTAAAAGTCACAGATATTGCTGAAAAAAGAAATATAAATCCATATGAAACATTATTGCAAGCCCACAACTTCATGTGGTCTACGGTACTGCTTTAATAATGACCTTTATGAAAGCATTTAGTTTGTCCTTATTACATAGCTTAGATCTGTTAACTACTTGCTTACAATATCTCTATAAATAACAGGCATGAGCAGTTTGATTTGGTGATTTTAGACACCAAATGTGCATAATGTTCCATAAGATGATTTTTTCAACCTAAGACTTGATTTACTTATTTTAGATATACAAGTATAGATTGTAGAAGCTTCTTGTAATACCGTCACTGACATTATGCCATTAATTTATCATGGAAAAATACAAATTAATACAAGCATGTATTGAATTGCATTCCCAGTGTTGTATCTTTCTTGTATGTTACACCTATATGATCTGGAAAGTCTCTACAGCTGTTAGTTAAAACAATTGATGATGGCAATATTTAACAATTAGTAATTATACTGATTTTGTGCATATAGTTGTCGTTTTTCATTTAGTATTTAACGACCTTTTCAAAGATCGTGCTGAGAAGAAGAGCATGCAAGAGCATTGCCTTATCAAAGGTCAGCTTAAAATCTGTAAAAATATGGTACGAAGTGCTTCCTCATAAATACTATTAATAGTTCTCAATAATTAAAGTGAGAACAAAAATAGTAATTTAATCCCTAATAACTCTCACACATAAGAGGATCGCCTTTCTTACGAATATGTCGTATTAGTCTTATGGCACTACTTTTTTATTCATCTGAATTTATTATATGTATTTAGTGAAAGAACTCATTTCTACCATATTTAAAGAACTCTAGGAGCTAAAATTCCGTCACTTCTAGTAGGGTATTATGAAATTTTTTCTACACAAGCATCTATATAACTAAAAAATAACTTAAACTTGTCTTTAAAATTTTTCAATAAGACCAGTACTGATATACGGGCGTGATACGTACATCAGTATTGGTGCTTCGGACATTACTCAAAGTCTGCAAAGCGGTTAACTTTTAATAAACTGTAACAAATTTCTTTTGGTAGCAACTTTCGTCCCTTATTAACATATTATTATAATTTAAATAATTATCTAATTTATTTCGTTATTTTAACAGAATAGTGTATTTACGGGTCCAGCGTTATCGGTGCCATTGATGCTGCTAGCTGTTTATGGTATCGGATCCGGAGATCTTCCCGTGCCATTGCATTGGAGATTGGCCATGTATTGCAGTTATCTCCGATATGGATTAGAAGGATTAGTCACAGCCATTTACGGAACTGGACGTCTAGATCTTGATTGTCCAGAAGACGAGGTGTATTGCGAATATAAAAGTCCGACTTATTTCATCAAGATGATGGGAATGAAAGATGCGTCCTTTGCGTTTGATGTTTCAATGCTAGCTTTCTTCTTAGTAGCGTTTAATGCTGTTGGATATTATTTGTTAAGGCAGCGTCTCTCTCCGAACAGGACGTTCAAAGCTTTAAAGTACATCGGAAGATTTGTCAAGTCCCACATGAACATGTCTCATTAATCTTCTGTTGAAATGTGAATATTATTATTTATTAAATATGTTTTAAGTTAAAATTATGTAATTATAAAGCAAAGATTTTATAATTTTTTTTAATGATGTTCCATTGAATAAATATAATTTTAATACTATGTGATGCTATTAAGTTTATAAATGTATTTTTTAGAAAATTTTATTAAATTTATGATTATTTGTAGTTCATGCTACAATTTTATACAGGTAGTTGAACGTTCATTTTAATTATTTTATTATTTCGTTATTTTGTAACAATGACACTTGATTATAAAAAAATATTTTTATAATTATAATAAATAAGTAACAAATATTTTTATTTTTAATTAATCAAATTTTCGTAGAAATAAAATATTAATTAACTAGCTTTACAACTTTATTTTCTATATAGTAATATAATAATATGGTTCTTCTTAATAAGATAATATTTCTGCATTTAAATATAACAAATTTCACTTACCCCTTTTATTTCCTGAAGTCATTGAATATATTAAATTGGCACATTGGAATGAAAAACTGTTTATATATATAAAATGCTTTTATTTATTATAAATTTTATTAACTATTTTACAATTTTTTAAATTAACATTTTGGATTATGACTAAAACTCCAAAAAATAATAGGTACAAATGTAATCAATTGTTTAACAGTTATTAATTTGCGTTTATCTTTACTATTTAACTTTTGATATATACTTATTATATTCAGCGGAAACAAAAACATAACGTAGAAAAAAAGATAATTTATATTACAATAATACTATTCATTAAAAATAATTCTATTTTATTTTGAGCCTAAATCACAACTGTTTAGTGCTAGTACGCTATAAATACTAGAATGGAACATGAAACAAATAATAAATTTTGATTGTTTTTTTTTTTATATAAATGCGAAAAAATCTAATAAATAACACACCAATCACAGCCAAAATAATTTTTTGCTATTAATCTTACATTATAAACAATATATAAAAATTCTGAAGTTTAATAACATATATACTGTATTAAATAAAATACATTTATGGTAACAAAGTAAATTGGAATGGTGATTAAAAAAATACATTAAGCATAAAAATCACGCATCTTAAAAATATGGTAAATAAAAATGAACATTTTACTTATTCGAATAATCAAGATAAGATAAAAGAGATTGAGAGAGAAATAATATTCAGATAAGTCAAAAAGGACTTTGTATTGCACTTTTCACATCTGTTAAGCACTGTCATTTTAATAATAAAATATTAAAAGTATATAGAAAGATTTATTAAAATACTCTCATAATTTATTTAATAAAGTGTAATTAACAATAAATTGTCCAAGAGAGCATTTAAATATTCTTCTAGGTAGTTTTAATATAAGTTAGGCACGTGTTTGTTATTTTTTGTTGATAGAATTAAGAAATAAATAATATAACTTATATTATTGACTATCACTGAGATGTCTTTTTTAATATAAATATATTATAAGCATGAGATATTGTGGTTTTGGAACACATTTTTATAAATAATATCTCAGTTTTTTAAATATATGTATGTAGACATCATAAGAAGGATTAAATCAGTTGTATTTTCGGGATAATTTTAACATTCTAATGTTAATAGATCGATTTTGGCAGGAATAGGAATAGATTTAAGACAAAACTTGAACATAAAAAAATGGAATGCGATCTTTAATATTAGATAAAAATAAACCTAACTTGATTAACAAATTGTTGGTACTTTAATGTAGTTATTTATCTTTTTAATTTATTTCTTGTCATGTAAAGCATCTAACTAATGTAAATTTGTTAGTTTTTATTTATAAATATGTACAAAATTTTAATTTACAAACCAGTTAGGAGTTGGTTTTATGATACATATATACAAATACGTTTTTTTTTCAATCGACACAAACCATTCAAATAACATAGTTTAAAAACTAAAAACACAAAACATACAATCTTACATAGAAATGACAGCTTGAGAAAAAAAGTTCATTTTATAAAAATGCTTTTTTACCTCCAATTGATTAAAGTAATCAGTCATATACTCCAAACCTTGTAAGTGTTATTTATTTGTTAAATTTTTAAGAATAAATTAATAAATAAAAACAAAGAAGATATTGCTCGAAATTGAATTGATAGTGATTTTAATTTAGGTTTCATTAATAGTTCTATAATAAAAACAACACTGTGTTATATGGGCATAAGTAAATAGAGTCTTATAAACATTCAATAAAACATATCACACTGTACAATAATTTTTTTGATATAAAGATATGATAAGCTGATTTATTGTGATTTATAGATTATATTTTTTGTTGTAGTCGATTTTATATATCCTACCTATAGATTAATTCTAAATAATATTGGACATACAGGCATAGAATAAAATTAACTATATACATATGATATATATATATAAAAAAGAGAATGGCTAATTTAATGTGTAGTTTTGCAAGATTTATATTCATTGATGTAATCATTAACTAATATTTTTATTTAATCTACCATAAACAATCGTAGAAATACAACCACACATTAGTGTTAAGATTTGCTTAATTCAGTACAAAACAATCTTACAAAATTAAAAATCACATTGGCTGATAATAATAAAATCGACGCAAAAAAATTATATAACTAGGTAAACAACAACTCTTCTAAATTAGCTTTAAATTTATGCAATTATACATTAATAAACCATCAGATTCAGTTATAAAACTTATGATTTATGTATTCTTGATTTCAAAATTGCAACGTATTGCAATGTTGTGTATATAAATCAGTGTATCGTATCTTTATACCAAAAAACTTATTATACAGCGTTATAAATCCGTCAACGTTACTTTTATCGTACATATCACAGTTTGTAAAATAGCTGCGTCACAGTGAGGTTCGTAAAAAGCTTGTTAAACATATATGTATCATAGGGGAAAGAAGATTTTCGAAAAATTTCATAACATACTAACCGCACCTAGTCGATTTTAAACCATTTTATAATCAAATTGCTGACTAACTTCTGATATATTACAGGGTTGCGCTATGAGAGTCTTTAATTTGGCATCTAGACAATAATTAATTTTCGAATGTCTTATCCTTCCGCCTTGCAAAGGTTTCCAAATTTGATTCACGTTATCTTCGCCCTCGCATGGCATCATGACGACGGGAGCGGACTCTTCGAATCGCGTTAGCGTCAAACAAAGATTATGATGTTTTATGTGACCAAGAGACGTTACCAACCATTCTTGGTTGCCGCCTGTACTGTGACATGGATACATTCCTGAAATAAAAAAAATCATATTAAAGAACAATTTTATGTAGGCTGAGTCAAATGAAACCTTAAAAGGGCCATAAAAATTTAAAACACCGCTCGATTGTCTTGTAGATTGGCAGCATAATATATGATTTGAAGAATAGCCAACTGGCAATAATGCGAATCAGACATGCAACACTAAGACACAGCAGTAGCTTAAAATAGCCATCACACTTGCAGCATATGCTAAAATGGAATAGTGCTGTCATTCATTTTCTGTGTAGTAGAGGAATAAAACTCATTAAAATTAATTGAGTTTGGTAATCTATGTATGTTTTTCAGTCCAGTGGGTATATGAGTTGACTAGAAAGTTTTTAAACACTGTGAGATCTGCTCTTCGACTGAATTGAACGTCTGCTATACTCATACTCGCTAGATCTTACCCCACTAGGAACGCTGAAAGAGGCAGTAGGAGAAAACAGGTTTAGGTCTTACTAAAATATGTCAATCCACGAGTAACTGCACACTAAACCGATTTATTCTATGCGCTTTAGTGGCATTGAACCCTTTTCTTTTAATAAATCACTATATAAAATATACTTAAGGTTTCCACTTGACTCATACTTATATGTATATAAAATATTTTTTACTGAATACTCACCAACTGTTCCTTGAATGAGATTTCCTAAAGTATCCAAGCACATCAAACCTTGTTTAATTGTATGACTGCCATATGATTTTGTTGAGTGCGTTTTAGGTATAGCCAATTCCGGATACACATTATCTAGATACCATTTGAATGGTTTGCAGCCGAGCTTTCTCTTCAGCTCAAGACGATCTTGAATACTAAAAAAAAGGTTTTCATTTTAAGAACACATATTCAAACAAGTAATATTTATGCTTATTTTTAAGATTAGGAACTGTAATCTTAATAATTGATCATTGATCATAAGCCAATCAAACAGTTTGAGGGCGATTTGATTTATATTCATACCACTAGGTACCTTTTATGTTTGAAATCAACCTATTGTTGATTTAGTAATATGCTATATACACTCTGATTGTTCTAAGAATGTATTACTGGCTGTGCACAGCTAATGCTTTTCATACTACCAATATAATAATTGAATTAGCATTATGTTTAACATTTTATTTTTTATTTATTTTGCCAGTGTGCGTGAATTATTTGCTCATCTGGGAATTTCAGAAAGTGAATCTGAGCTAACCATGATGGGAAAATTAGAAACAAATATTACAATAGTACTTTAATTTTTTATAAATATGAATTAGTATTAAAAAATTTCCTTCCAGCCTGTGGGTGAGTAACTAAATACGTAACACACGGAGTGCAATTAAATATTATAAATCCATAGAATACGTTTCATATACATTTTAGTGATCAAGTAGAAAATAATAAAAAAACAAGTTCTAGTACGGTCTAAGTACAAGTTACGAATTAGCTTACCACCGATATTATGTAAAGAAAGTTATATTTTTTAACTATAACATAAGCTATTTAGATAAAACACATAAAATAAATTCATATGTAGAAATATTGAAAAAAATATAAGAAATGAGATTCACAGATCTGCATATTAACTCATAAAGTTAGTCACGAGTGAAATAATAAATATGTTATTGATGGTTTTAAACTTGACTAAATTTATTTTCAGATTAATTAAATATTTTATTTATTGCTACTTACATACGCATGTAAAACTAATTGGATTTAATTTAGATTGTAGTTCTATTTACAATATAATATTAACTGTCAAATTTTATAAAATACAACAAAATTATTCTCATGCGTCTTAATTGATTGAGTCGATTTTAAACAGTCTTACAAATAGTTGAAAAAAGTTCATAATTATTTAGGATTAGATGAATATCTTTAAAAAGAAATACAATATATTTTAAAAGAGAATAAATTAAGACCTGTATGTATCATTGATTTTTCAATGGGTTGAATAATATAGTATATATAATAGGGACTGTAAAAATCTTTCAAATACATTATTATTATAATTAGCCAAGTTTTAAATCATATTTAATAATACACTAAAAAATTATAAAAATACTACTAATAAATGTAATAAATATTTATGTATGTCTGTTTATACAAAATACGTCGGCACTGCTTATTTTTAGATATTTTATTTAAATATGACATGCATCTATTTTTAAGTAACACATTCTTGATCATAGATGTCACTATATATATTTTTGTATAATTTATTATTATATTAATATAATTTTACTGTATGATAGATGTCACTACGTCAAAGCACAGTCTTAACGAAATTTATTTATAGCCTTAATGTTAAAAATACTTACTCTCCAAATGCAACGGTTTTAGCCAATGGTTGAGCTTCATAATAAAATTGTTTGTAATCATCCATCCATACTTCAGCAGCTCTCCTCGTATTCCGAGCAAAAACGTTGCCTGATCCACCAGGGAACGAATAAGGATGACGTTTTCTAAATACATGTCCTACACGACTACATGGCACTATTTCTAAAGAACCTCCACATTGCCACACTCTGCAAATCATCAAAAATATGAAATGTATATTATAATAAAACATTAGAAATTATTCATATTATATACCTAAATGAAATTTCTAGATTTTCACCACCCCAAACGTCCATCTTCATGTCATACGTTCCTAATTTCTCAAAATACTTCCTATCCATAGAGAAGAGTCCGCCGGCAATCATAGGAGTCTCGATTATGCCGGTGGGGTCTCTGAGACGAGCTGTTCTTTCTTGTGCGCTCAGATATTCCCACTGAAATGTTATTAATGAGCAATTTATCATATTGATTGGGAGTTACACAAGTAATGTCGAAACGCAATTATACCTTGAACACTAGGTTCCAATCGAAGCCTCCTCTCAAATCGGCAGAAGCTCCAATGTATTGGAAAGTGTCCATGCTTATCACGTCAATCACTGGACAAACCACTCTTGTCGGATTCTGAAACATCATTAAACACATCAATGTTATGCAATGTTTGATAGAAGTTTTGATCTAGCTCAACATAGTAAAAATTATATGAACTTATAAATTACGTTATATAACATTCTTGACCTTTTCATGACGTTTGTTATAAATTTTTAATGTATTTACTCACTAAAAAGTGAACGTTAAATATTGATTTGTAATTATGTTACAACGACTTCTGAAAGTAATGGCTAATACGGTTTAACATTTATTATTAACGACATACTATCACTGAATATCGTATTAGACATGTAATATATTTTCAATGTATAATTTCGACTTTTTTTCAAACGTCCATGACACAATTTGAAGAATCTAATCAATAAAATTGACGTATTAAAAATATATTATACGAAGAAATATTTAATCATCCAAAATTTTTTTCTTGGTAATTTTCGTTAGACATGAATTTGAAACTAGAAATGTAAATAATTAAAATTAGCTGTATATTTATATTAGAATATGTTTTCATTAGCCTAATGCGCCAAAGCAGAGTAATATTACTCGGAATATAAGAACTTTTAAGAGTCGAAGATATTGCTATCATCGCAAGACAAAGAGTGGTGGTATGTAAGAGCATACATCACTAGAAGAATTTTGTGATGGATTTGAACAGACCGGTAGGTAAGAACATATCAGTTAAATAGTATATAAATCAAAATCTACTAGTACCATGCTGGTCGCCCATATATATCTACAGTAAGAATTGCAATGCTTTGTCATGCCAACTTCAAGGTTTGTAAATTCTTTAATATATCGCGTAGATAAAAAATTAAAAATATGTAGTTTTGTTTTAATCTCTTTGTTATTTTCAGTTGATGTTTAGTACTCCTTCTAAAGAATCGTCTTTCGATATGTTTATGCATATATACATGTATAAAAATAACTCTATAGTCTTGGTAATTTTATTTTTTAATACGACTAAAATATATAGTGAAATACTAAGCGACTTATTTATTGGAAAGTATACTTACATATAATGCACTGAAATTGTAAAGGATAAACTCAACCCGTTGCTAGATAATCTACAGCAAAGTTATTGAAATGTTTTTGAATACTATGGGACCTATTGTGATTTTTTGTCATTTAATTTAGTTAATTTTATGAAGCATAGTGTAATCACAGTGAATGATTAATTTGTTTAATATTTTTCTTTAAGGTTGAAGAATATGATGCCAAAATAAAAAATAAACATAGTTGAATAGTATTAATTGTTAAAATTGTTAATATTCTATATAAGCTGTTCCAAAACGTAATGACATCATTGTTGCGAAAAATGAAACAAGTATAGAACACCTTGCCTTTTACTATGTAGTAAAATTCGAATTAAAAAATATTATATCAATAATTAGAATCGTGATGCACATCATCTTACATAATATTCATTTTGATTTTTCAACAAAAAAAGAGAATGAAATGATAAAATCGCGTGTTCAGTACGACACTCATTTTTTTTTATTATTCATGCATTTTCTTTTCCGGCTTGACGTTATTCAGTATCACAATGGAAGCTGACTGATTATAGGAACTCCTTCGTTAGCGAAGAACGTAATTGAATCACGATGGAATAAAACAAACATCGTAGTGTTACGCGAATATATTACCCACATAAAGGATAAGAAAGTTACTGATGGAAGATGCAATTTAGATTAAAAAAAGAATCATTTTCGGTTCCGCAAAGCCATTCCCACGACTGAAGTACGATCGGATCGTTACGAGATCAGACGCCGGTTTACTAATGGGCTCACTCTCGTGGAGCTTTTTCAATCGCATTTTAAAGCTGTAATGGTGTTGTGCAGTGGAAGAAATTTAATTAGGAAGTTATTGAAAAAGAAGCACACGATTTGGTGCACCTTTCACCCGATTGCGTCGCTCTAGGAAACAATGGACGACCGAAAAACGATACCAATCGAGCCGAAAGTGGCTCAATAGGCCGAGAAATCGCGATTATGGTGAGTCGGCACTTCGATTCCCACAGCCGAATGGGATACGAAGGAAAATTGCATGTTTGTTACATAACTTTACGTAACGCGAATATTTTTGTGCCATTTTAGAACATCGGAAATTTTTTTAGAGTGGTGATTTTTTTTAAATGATAGGAAATAAATAGAACATGTGATAGATCAAATAAAACTATTGAATCTTTGTGACCGAAAAATAAATTAAATAAGACAATAAAATAAGCATTAAAATAAGAGAACAAATAAGCACGAAATGGTCACGGGAAACAATAGATCACCAGAAGACAAATAGAAAAAATTCCCGTTACACATACACAATTCAACCTTGAAGATATCCATCAAGCAAATGACACTTTCTAAAGGCGAATACTTATTTCGTCGGTCTAAGAAGCGAGTGCAGCGATTGGTCAATAAGATTTGTAGTCCTGGATATTTAAGCCAGGACTCCAATGAGAAGGCAGTCACAGGCAGTCATCTGGCAGATTCCGGCAGACACTCGAAAAGACTAGAAGACGCCCGCTCGCCCGCAGACAACATACGGTCATGGAGGCTCACGTCCTGAGAAGGACTTCTCCATATGAGCACCACCGCAATAAAGAGGGATAAACCTCTGCTATACTGTCGTCTAAGGACCTTCCACGAACAACATCCCTGCGTCAGTTTCTCCACAACTGTTCCGAGAAAACATCTCGCCATTCATAGTCCGTCGCAATATGTAATATATCTGATAAAATTCTTACTAGTTTCCACCTGCATCTTACTGACACCCCGTAGAGTTACAAAACCTTATAATTATAATCTATATAATTACTTTATAATTATTAAATTAGATGTCATTGATTTACAGACTTTAAATTTAGTCTTGTGTCTCGCTACTATCTTAATACTTTTTGTCGATCGTCACAAATTATGTTTTCTTATATTTTTCTAATCTCACGGAGTAATATCGTGATGAATCATTTAAATCGAACTAGGTCATAAATATTCAGTATAAACATATCTAATAATATGCTTATAGAGAATATCGTTAATATATGTATGTATATAAAAATATATATATTTTTGTATATTTCTACTGATAAACCAAGGTATTAACTTATGTTAGGTTTTTAAAATAAAATAACTAGAATTTATGGGTAATCATGTATAATAAAAATATTGTTATTTAAATAATAATAAATAATTAATACTTGAGGAATGCAAATCTAATGAGGTATTTTGGCAACTACAATTTTTATTATGTATTATTTTTTTCTAGCAATTTGCAAGATAATTTGATTTTTGGTCATAGATTTAATAAGTTATCGATTAATAAAATCTTTGATAATAAAAAATTAATAAAAAAATATCGTGCACTATACTATAATTTTAATCAATTTTAAATAATGATTTTTATTCATAAATATAATCAAGAGCCTAAAATTAGGGTTAAAATAAAAACAATATGTACAATTATAATAGGAACAAATTAAAAAAAAATGACAAGAATATGATGTCACATGAATTTTAAACCAGCGTGTAATTTAAGTGCAAATAAATGATCTTATCGTTATGTTCAATAGTTCACTATTATTTACAATGTAATTAATGATTATATAGAGTAATAAAAAAAAGATAAGTTTGATGTTAATTCGAGATAGTGATCTTTATATACATACGTATGTATGCACATATTATATTATATATAGTATATTACTAAATTTAAGGACCATATAACGGCTAAAGTTTTTTTATATTGACATAAAACAAATACAATTAGATCTTGTGAGTATCTCGGCTAACTTCCTTAGTCAAACCGATCCGTCATCTTGTTTCAAAATTGAAAAATTCGTAACTCAGTAGAAAAGAGTAAAGAGGTAAAAACATTTTATAATAAAATTTATAAAAAGTTTTTTTTAACATTTGTTAGTAATTTATATTGAATTAAACTTTTTCTTTAATATAATATGAGGATAAGCTTTAGTCTTTATTATATTGACATTAAACTTGTTCTTGAAATAGACTTCGTAAGTATCTCGGTAGAATTGTGACAAATCAAATATTAAAAAATCGCAACCTTATACAAAAATTGAGAGGAAAATTCAAAAAAAGGTTTTATAATAGAAAATAACTTTTTTTTAAAAATAGTTTATTAACCACTTAAACGCCAGAGCCTCACCAGCGCGTCATTTGATGATCATTTTTATAAACAAATTAAATTTTTAAAACTAGTTTACAAATTATTTAAAAAATATTTTTTATTAAAGCTTTTTGTACTAGCTTCTTAATCAGTAAACCAAGTATTTTATATTTATTTAAATAAATTAAAAACTTATAATTTGATTCCAAAAAATCTTTGAAAAAAATGTTGAAAGGTCAAAAATATTTTATTGTATTACGTAATAGAAATTAAAAACGTTTTTGACACACTTTTTACTACATAAATCTACCTTATTCACGTGGCTTTTGTCGGATGGATTATATTTTATATTATGAAAAAAACGAAAGCCATTATATGTATGTATCAATTATCTTATCTATATGTAGAAATTGTTTACAATATAAAATAAGCGTTCTATAACCAACTTTTCATTTCATGTACACACCGTTACAAAATTGTGTCAAACGAAACATTACGAACGATCGATCTTCAGCTATCGCGTAATTTCCATATGAATAAATTATCTTATCTTTATGGCAAAATATTACTAAATTGTTTATAATCTAATCAAAAATTAAAAAGTAATATACATTAATAGGAGTGCAAAAACATTACACCGTTCTTTATAAATATTACTAATATAATAATTACTGAATAAATGTTAGAGTGTTATTGCTAATATATTTATTTTTAATTTGATATGTAAAATGAAACATTACGTACGATTGATCATCTCTTGATGACAGAAAAATGACAACGTTCGCATAACATTCCCTCGTTATTTTACATCATATAGATCATTTCTGAATAGATAGCGGTTGCGCAACTTTCGCATGCCGCGGATTCATCTCGTTTTTTCCACCACTCTCCCACGTGCTTCGAATCGAGATTTTTGTCGAAAAAAGCGAAAGTCACGTTGTTAACGATGTAGCATATTAAAATTGAATGTGTATTTTCGTTAATTAAGAGCGTGGCAATAATTTCAAATGAACCCAGATGATGTTCTAATTGATGCACTCTGTGAATGTTTTTATGAGTATTACAAAATAGCTATATAATATAGTAATAGTAATAAAATGATAATCGAGAGTACCTATTAACATTTGCGTACATATATGACGTGTAGCATTACGTGTCATAATATCATAAAGATTTTGAGTAATAAGTAATGGCAAGTTCAGTCATGATATATTATAATATATTTATATATAGCAATATATTTCTGAACAAGTTAATTGGAACATACAAAATTTGTATTTTATACCTGATAGTATAGCAATGTATGTATTTTATACACGTACTAGCACTCCATTTGAGTTCAAAGTGTAAAATGTATATAGTGTATGCTATAAACGTATTTCTTACATTGCCTTTCCAATCCATTGATTTTCATCGGTTTTCTTTACGAAATTGGAATAAATGTATTTACTGCGCTATAAATGTACTATATAAGTGTGCAAAATAAATTGTAATACAATCAGTAACACTTTCATACCACTATATACAAAATTATTGTGTCCCATTTATTTTATACTATTACAAAACCATATATTTAATGAATGTATAAATATAATATAACTAATGTCGAGGTCGTTTGTTGAAAGTTAGTTATGAACATGTGTATTTTAAATCGTGAGTTAATTTTTATAAACTTTTTAAAAGTTCGTCATGTCATGGACATGTAAATGTATATTAAGTAGAAGAGCAAATAATTTCATGGTCAAATTAGTTGCCATTTATGATTATCTAAGTATGGTAAGGTCCTTACTTATTTTGTAAACGGCAATCATTTAGAAATAGAAATTAAAAAATATACATGTTTTGCTAGTTATTCGCTTAAAGTTGGTAAAGTTTGATTTTATATCTTTTTTTATATATTTTTTTTAATAAATAAATGTGAAACGTGAAAGTTAGTTAATTAAAAGTTATATTATAAAATATTTTACTTTATGCTACATTAATTAGAAGCATAAGCATAGAAGTATAAACGAGAAAAGTTCACATTCATCCATAAACTATGATAATCCAAATATATCATTGCTTAATTTTCATGTAAATAAATTATTAATTTTTATAAATAAATATTATTTAAATATTAAGAATTACTACAAAAATAGTTTTGGCGTTAATATAAAATAATTGTGTATCCATGCAAAATTATAAGATGATTTTTTTTATTAATTTATTTATTCTAAAATTTTTAGACGTAAGTCAAATACGTTACATCAGGGTGTAACACAATCAACAAATACTAAGTAGTGTGACATAATACTAAAATCATCAGTGACATCTATTATAATAAATTAAGCTTACAATTAATAGATGTCACTATACACCACTTAGGTCGCTTTTATTTTAATTATTTATTACAGTATTCATCCATAAGATTAGAAAAATCTAGATAAACATATTCTGTGATGACAATTCGGAATTATAATCATATATTAATCAATAATTCTGATCTCCCTATATGGGATTCGAACTAAGTTCTTTCGGGTGTTAATCACTGACTTACATATTATGTTCAATTTGTATATCATGATGGTTATATTAAATATAATGTGTTATATATTTTGTACGAGTAAATAATACACCCAAATCTTTTTTACACGGTGGATACGTTCCACAAAAAACCTCATTATTCCTAATTGTTTTAATAGTTGATACGCTCAGACCAAAACCTTTACCCACAAATGTGAAATCTTCGCCTCTCCCAAGATGATCCAAAGAAATAGCTCGTCTCTTTCGAGTTGTAATTTCTGGGAATCGAGCTCATACAAATATGTATTCATTATTTTTTTTGGACCGTGTTATTTCAAAATCGTGTAAAAAAATCCGTGAAAAAAAAGAGTGTATATTACATAATACAGTATAATAAATCTAAACTTTGGGTTTAAGATTATAATTACAGATTTCAGAAAAAAAAATAAGAAATATTTATTTTACAGATAAAGTATTTTTTTTATTAAGTTGATGAATTTAGAATAATGCAATAATCTGCTTTTTTTATTTTATTTAACTTATTTCTTATAGTGTGTTTTTTGTTTACAAAGATTCAATAAGTTATTGAATTATATCATCGATAAAAAACCTAGATAACATTGTCATAAATGGTCAGTAAAGTTACGATATTGATAATATAACAATTACTTTTTAATTATTTATTTATATTTACCTAAATTCTAACTATACAATTTAAGAGATTATCTGTGATTTTGATATAATTATATTTTATGCTTGATTTCTCGTATTTTAACGCATATTTTTAATTCATTGTCAATTTAGTTAGCCGACTAATTTAAAAACAAATCCTTAAAACTACTGAAAGTTTAATTAATTTACTGACCCAATAAAAACCAGACATATTCATTTAACTTATTGATAAAAATGTATAAGTTTTGTAAAACACTGTGTATCTTCACATTGAAATAATACAAAATAATATTTATTATTTCTCAAAATGAATTTTAATAATACTAATTTACCAATAATTAACAATATTTAATAATAAAAAGACATTCAGGAATAAAACAATAATAATGTGAAAATCAACGTATACTTTCACGTTTCTTATCTTTGTGCTAAAAGATTGGAATAAAATTGATTCAAATTTTCGTCATTAAATCAAAATTATTGCATAGTTGTAAGTGATTGCCACATTAACAAATAAAATCCAAATTGATTTTTTACTTTAACTTTAAAAGCTGCAAATCCAATAGAGATATGGAGTTAAATATGATATTTTTAAACACAATCTCGTGACGTTTTCACGTGATTTTCTGACCTTTTTATAAATAAGTAATAATTAAATAAATACTGATTAACTCATAGTTTTGATTGTTACTCGTTTGTGAAAAGGTCACAACCTTTTACGAAGTTTTGTTGAATATCATTATTATATCATTAGTAATATAACATTTTAGAGAATTTTCAGCTTAAAAATAAAAAAAAAATATTTGCTAATAAGGCAATTATTTTGCATTTAATTATTATGCCTTATACCGCTAAAATCTAACTGTTTTAATCAGTAAGGAACTTTTCAATGGCCTGTTTTTATTGGGCTAATGATTTTTTTTGTTTTTGATCAATGATTCAATTAAATAGTCAGTAGTTAATCTAGTGTATAGTTAGTAATTATGAAAAGTTCTGTTTTTAATATTAAAGTACTGTTGATAAATTAAATGGTAGTCATATTTTGATCTACTGCTGATTTTTTAATAGGTATCGAAATTACTCGTTGTTAAACTAATGAATCGAATATAAAAAAATTATACTTAACTTACATATAATCCTTTAAAAAAAATATATTTAACTGACCATATGGTTAGTACTATTATTATGAAATGTTAAGTACTATTAATCATTTATATATATGAATAATAGTACTAGCCAAAGTTACATACCATTCATTTAAAAAAACTGACTATTTAATTTCGATTTACCTTTTAAAAATGTAGTAGCGAATCATGTCAGAGTATTTCATTAGTCATGATTTAATTTAAGTGTAGTATGCTTACTTGTAAATAATGATAATACTGATTTTATTCAAAACACACAGAGAGAGAGTGAGAGAGTTAAAAAAAATCTACGGCATGCGATTATTGCGCAACCGTTACCCAAAGATGATCTATATGGTGTGCAATAACGAAAGGAGGTTAAATTCTTCGGTGTCATCCCGTGAGATGACCGTTCACTTTCAGTCTCAATGTCTACTTGCACAATTCGGTATCTTTGCTAGTGTACCTTGTACATACATATATACACGTGAAAGGTGAGATTAGAAGTGTCGAGTCTCTCGCGAGAGTATCGCGACATCTGAAGCGGAACCGAACAGGTTCTAAAACCGCAGCAGCACTACTCTCAGGTTTCAATCACACGGTACGGATGGGTTGTTGCGAGATGTCGGATACAAATTTTACAGATTTGCATCGCGTGTTTTTATATTATGATATGGCAATATTGGGGCATGCGTGAGAAAGTTGGTAATGCTACAAAACACTCCGGATCTTTGTCTAATAAAGCTTTTATGAAATGAAGGTGAATATGAAAATGTACCAGGTATCACAGATACGAAACTTTATACATCAATGGAATTTGTGTTTACTCTTATTTTTAATAATCAATAATAAAATAGAGGAGTAAACCATTCATATTATATTAAAGCAAACTTGAAGGTTGTTCAAATTGTAGGAGAATGGCAATGATATGAGGCAGATATCTTAAAACGTAGGTGCTGTATTCAAACACACGACAATTTCAATGTCATTGTTTAAAACCAATCGTGTTTGCCTAAAGTTCTGCTTTGGATTTTCTAGTTGCTTGTCAGTATTATACATATACATATATTGCATGTTGAAATTTATTAACAATTTAAGCTGACGACGATATAAATAATACTTTCAGAAACCACATACTGAGACCATACGATATGTTTTATGATATCCTTTGTAGTTGGTTACGGTTTCTCAAAGGAAAACATAAAATAAAGATGTTATGTTACTTGCTGTAAACGCTGCGGTAAAACAAGAACGTGGATTTTGGATAATATCAAAAGTTTATGGCGTTCCAAAGAGTGCAATTAAGAATTTAGTAAAAATAAATTATACTGAATAAGTAAATTTTGTATTAAAATAGAACACGCTAAAATAATTTTGTACACCCTTTAATGCGATAATGTATTTTTATGACTTGAACAATGAACTGCTGAATGTATACCAAAAGTTTTTCTTGAGATAATAAGATCGTTTCTATGACCATTTTTAAACTTAATTCACCGAAGTTTATATGGAGATTATACTACAGCATAATAAAATGATCAACATTAAAATAAATAGAAAATCTCTACAAACACATTAGAAAGAGGTAAATTAATTCCAGTTTTACGGCAATGTGTTCATGCGATACTTTGTAGATTCTTCGCTCGATTGTTTCCCCAAATAAACTATGGGAGAGGAATTAATGGAACGAGCACAAATGGATAATTTCCGCCTGCCATTCTTCAGGCTGAATCAAGCTAGCATTTTTTGTTGAATATATAAAGCCTTTAATAATTGATCCAGCTATTTGTTAAAATGATTGATTAGCCTATATATGATTTGCAAGTTGAATTTATTGAATATTTTAAAACCTAAAAATAGGGTCGATATTTTAATCAGTGATTAACTGGCAATGTTACTTTAAGATCAATCAATATTTATAAGCAATATTATGCTTATTTAAAAAAATTAAGAAAAGATAATTAAAAAGGGCAGTTATTTTAAGCTGATTGCTTGGAACTGTTTTATTTATTTTAGAAAATACTAATCTTTTTTGCACATTTTTTAAAAACGTAAAAACCAAAACATATTTTTCAGATTTACTTAAAATAAAAGTCAGTCATTTTTATCAGTAAATAACTGGCATTATTACTTTACGTTAAATAAATATTTATAAAAAAAATACCATACCTGACTAAATTTCAGGCAATACATTTAATAAAAGCAGTAATTTGAAACTTCGATTGCTTTGGACCATTTGAAAACCATGGCATTTAATTATATTTTAAATATACATATAATCATATTATATATAAGTATTTGTATAAAACAATATACCTTAAAAAAATTATACAAACAGATATTTGATTGTTAAAACTGTTTTAAAGCTCATTTAAAAATTAGAATTATTCATAAAAATCGATTGAAAACGATTTTTTCATATTCAGTATTATTAAATATGTATAAAATAAAGTTATTTAGCTTAAAAACTATTTGTTATTATTACTATATATCAAAAGCAAACCTTAATTAACTTTCACAGGTTATTGTAATATCTCTGAATTCAATGTTAATCAATTAATTTTTCAATATCGATTAAAACGTTTATCAAAACATTAGTTACAAACTATAAAAGCAAAGTTATTGTATCAATATGAAACCATTATAGCGAACCGATTCAATAAATATTTACTAACAATTGATTGATTGTATTTTAATATATATCAAAATTTAAGTTGAATAATAATGTAACTTAAATACAAATTTCAAACTGAACGAAAAAATGTCTATTTAGAATTAATTCTACTTTCTTTTATATACATATTATTCTAAATTAATTTATACTCTCAGCATAACCATCTAAACTTTATTATTGTCATCATAATAATAAAAAAATACAACATCATTATAATTATACTGAATTATCCAAAGTATATTTATATACCAATAAACATAAAAAACAACTAGTAGTTCCATTCTGTATCATCACCTCAAATCAAAACTACTTAAGCTATTAACCTATATTTTTCGGCATTTTAATTGCAAACTTATCTGTGCAATTCATTCAAAAGACAGTTATTTTTAATGCTCCATTCACGCGTCAGTAAAATTATTTTTTATGAACACTTACCTCAGCAACTCGCTCTAAAAGTGGTTCCAACCAATGTTCGTTGCATTCTACGTGAGAATCCAAAAATGTGAGGACAGGAGCTGTTGCAGCAGATGCACCACGAGCCCTTGAACGAACAAGCCCTTCTCTTTTGGAATTTCGAAGAACTCGCACTTTACGTACTGCAGCTAATTCAGATCCATCAGCTGCAATAAACAATTAAAATATTGATTCGATCATGTACTTTATAACTACTGCAATAAGATAAGAATTGTAGCTTACGGTTGTCACTGAAATCGTCTACTAAAATAATTTCTTTAATTAGATGCTCAGGGCTTCTGTTTAGTACACTGTAAAATAAAATTTTGTAATTATATTTAACACATCATGTTTATTTTTTGATTCAATAAATAAATAAATAAATATAAAATTTAGCAGAGTATTTTACGTTGATCTTTTCTTCAAATCACCTAGTATTAATATTGTATTTACAAGTAGGCTGACTCTTTTTATGTTAAAATATTTCCATGTTAAAATAAGTTGATAAAATATACACACCTGACTACGGTCCTAAGTAAAGTTGACCTGGCTTCGTTGTGAAATGTAATAATGACACTGGTTTGTGGAAGATCTTGGCGGAAAGTCTTCAATCGGCACCTATAAATTTTATTACAATATCAAAAATAATGCATTCACTTAAAAATTAATTAATAAGTTTCTTATTATGGTTTTTGACTTTCTACCTTATTTTATGAAGATGATGAGAAAAAAATGAGGTTTGAGATTATATTGATATTTTTATGACATCGAGAAAATCTTTTTTTAATACTTGATATAAATATTAAGGTTTACCTTTCACCGGATATAAGTAGATAATAAAGAAGAGGATATTGTTCGATAAAAAATCCTTTTGATTAAAATAAACATATTGTGTTTCAAGTGGTTTTCAAATATTATATGTTTTATATTGGTCTTATTTTATGACATAACAAAGAATGTATACATATGTAATATGTTTTTCTATTATTTCTGTATATATGTATGACGAAGTTATTAATAAGATTCTATAAATATTTATTATTAATATAAAAACATTATATCTGTGCGAAGCGTTTATAAAGTATTACATAATAAACGTTGTTTTAATGATTTGAAAGTTAGCTAATATATTTAATATATCCTTTAATCTTTCTATGACCAGTGAAAAGTGTTTGTGAAGATATTCATGGAGAGCCTAGGAAGAAAAATAATAATATTCTCTACGTTGATTTTTTAACGGGTTTGATACAAGTTGTGTCATTAAATATATCAATGAAGATATAAAACATCACATTTATGTAAGCCAAAAAAGATTGATTTATGTAAATATGGAAAACTTTTGTATATATAGTTTTTTAAGATATTTTACAGCTGGATGTAAAATATATTTCATAATTATTTTTCTTTGAATTTCTCAACAAAAATGTTATATTGTATGATATGTATTATACATATATACAAAATGTATCTGCTATTTTCCACACACATGTTATATTATTTGATTGATATTAGTTCAAAGTTATTTATATAATTGTAAGTGTATAAGAAGTCAATACCTATGATAATTGGCTATATTTTAAACAGTTGGCCAAACCTGTTTTTATCAGATAGTCACGAAAGAGTTGCTAATAATAATAAAACGAATTATTTCACCAATATTTGTTCAACATCCGATATTCATATACACTCTCTTCATTAATTGGCAAAAGGGAAATGTGGAAATATCTTTGAACTATGCACGCGACATACAATCGTATTAATTTTGCATGTTAATATGAGCAAAACAATTTTCGCAACGCGCTTAATTTATCGCTAATAATGTATATGAATTGCGGTGGAGTCTCTTTTGATACATTATTGGACGGTGGATCCTTTCACCGTTAATCGAGTTGGGTTAGGTTAGTGATGTCAAACAAACCGTTTACGAAACGTTAATTTGAGTATGGAGTATCCATTGTAGCATTTGTATTTATTAGCGCTTAGCCGATGTTATGTAACATAATTTATTTTTAAAGACCGATACATAGATTTGTAGAGTTACTGACTATAGAGATATTATGTGGAAAAGGGTTATTAAAAATGTCTCTAACTAATACATGTTATGCACAAATGTTACAGTGAAGGTATATTTTCTCTAGTGAAGTCCAAATATATTTTCCCCAATAGATATTTATTTCTACTAGTCAAAATATAAATTAACTGAAAATATATGCTGTTCTAAAATGTCTATGAAACTCAATTTGACAGTTGCGAAACGTCCACTTGCTGTCCTAATCCAAACCTAACAAAAGTTCTAAAATTAATTATTGCTTTAGAACCTTCATAAGGTCAAGACCATAATACAATTTAAGTCAACTAATCTCTCAGGGGAAAATAAGCAGCAGAAGAAGAAGTAGACAGACGTCGCATCTTGCATATTGCTCCATAATTTATCTGCACATGGATATCACACTATGTTGTAAAAATATATGATTTTACTACGGACTTTTGATATGAGAGTATTAATAAAAGTATTTTCAAACCGAGTTTTGGTCAATATGAGGGCGCAAAAAACTTTTTTTCTCAGAAGTCAAAAATCCACGTCAAAAGTAATAAAATCGTGACGGCGCACATTAGAGCGAAACGCTCTAAATCAGCGGTTTCCAACCTTTTTGTTACTACGCCTCCGCAAAAAAAAAAAAAAAAATTCCGCGCCTCCCTTACCTTTTATTTTTTTAATAGATTAAATAATATAGACACGTTTTAAATAATAAAAACTTTATTACAAAAATAAACTGAAAACCACAATTAACAGAATAATAACAAGGTTTAGTTATAACATACACATACGTGTATATTTATTTTTATATATAAGTTTTTTTAAACAATTAAACCAACTACATCTATCGCATAAAAATTTAATGCGACGGTTGTTGTTGTTTATTAGCACAAAGCTTATCAAATCTTGGGGGCAATGTGGAGAGTGCCACTCGTATCTCTTTTTCGACTACTAACCTGTTGCGATATTTAGTTTTCATTGCAGCCAGTGCCGAAAAGCCCGTTTCGCATAAATACGACGTTACAAACGGTAGAAGCACTTGCATTGCTTTGCAATACAAAGATTCATACTCTTCTTTAAGATTCATCCAAAATTGAATTAAGGTTTCATTTTGAAACTTTTGTTTTAGTAGGCTATCGCATGATAATTCTATAAGTTTTTCCTTTTCAATGGTTGTCAGCTCAAATTTGTCGTTTTCATCGTCGATAAATGGATTCTGTACCCACAAAAACTTTGAGAAATCAAGGTCTTTAAAATAATTTGAAAAATGCAGCACTAGACCATCCAAGTGTTCAATAAAAATAATCTTGCTTGTTTCAATATTGGCTGTGGCCCAGAAATCTTTTGACAGTGAAAACATGTCCAACTCATTCTTTTGTAAATTTGATTTCCATAACTTTTTAATGAAAGCTTTTACTTTGTCTTTTTGAACAAGTGGATGCATTTGTGATCCCTGCATTGATTTATTGAAACTGCTCAATTTTCCAAAACTTTCAACTAGATAGGCAAGATTAACAAGGAAATTATCGTTCGTCCACAAATGTGCCTCTTCGTGGTGATTTTCTTCGAGAAAGGCTGTTATTTCTTTTTTGAGTTCAAATACCCTTTGAATCGCTTTTGCACGAGATAGCCAGCGAACTTCACAATAATACAGAAGTGAGGTATAATTAGCTTCCATATCTACACACAACTTTGCAAACAGCCTAGATCTCAAAGGACTGTTCTTAATGTAGTTTATAATTTTTATAATTTTTGTAAAAATGTTGTTAAGTTCCTCGCTTACTAGAGCTGCTCTGTGAAGCATACAGTGCGTCCAGATAGCATGTGGTGCTTTCTTTTTAACTAATGCTTGAAGACCTGCTTTGTGTCCGGACATTGAGTGAGCTCCGTCAGTACACAGTCCAATACAATTACTCCACGTTATGTCGTTTTCTTTAAAAAAACTGTCCATTATATTAAAAATTTCAATGGATGTGGTCTTTCCAGGAATGGGTTTGCAAAATAATATATCTTCTAATATATTATTTTCCACAACATATCGAACATATGCAATTAAATGGGCATCTTTAGCTATATCAGTTGCCTCATCTACTTGTATGGCGAATTTCGAAGTACGCAGCCGAGAAACTAATTGATTCTTCTTCCGACTGTATTATCAGCAAGCGGAATTTGTTTTGCATATGATTCGCCGAACATTATTCGAACCATATCAATAGCTGCTGGTAAAATTAGAATTTCTCCTATTGTATGTGGTTTCTTACATTTTGCGATTCGGTAAGAGACATGGTACGAAGCCAATAATGCATTTGGTGATACAGAAAGAATATTTTTGAACGTTTGCTTTTGATTATTAAGCTCATCCAATTTTCTTTCAAAATATTCTATGGACTTATCAACGTATTCAGAATGTAGAGTTTCATGGTGCCGTTTTAATTTGACTGGTCTCATACTATCTGAAGCCAAAACTTTCGAACACAACAAACACATTGGTTTTTCCAAGCCATCTATAATGACACTAGTGAATCCTAATGATAAATAGGATGAACTGTATTGTCTTTTCTTGGGAGCTTTACTTCCTTGTACTTTTTTGATTTTATTCCCACTAGTATCAGCATCAGTATCTTCATTATTATTGACTTTTCTCTTGTAACCACTCAAAAATTTATCCATTCGTCTAAAAAATATTTTATTGATATAAATTAAAATCAATGATAGTTTAAATAAAAAAAATGAAGTTTAAAATATACTAACGATTATTTTCAAGAAGAAATCACGTCAGAAACAATTAAAAAAAACAATATCACGCCCTGCCGACACGCTTCAGTTGACACGAGTGACATTTAAATTTGAGGTTATTGTTTTATGCAACTAGCGGTCGTTTTGTGTATTACCGAAACAGAGCATTTGCAAACGCGCCATTTTTAAATTTCTCCGCTCCAGATAATTTTTTTAATAGGAATTAAATATATGTGAATGTAAAAAAATGACCATTCATGCACTGAATTTTCACTGTTACGTTAATATATCAAGTTTTATTCATTTGTAGATATTATAGTATAAAAAATAATTCATTAAAAAATGTTGGCGCCTCCCCTGGCAATAGTCCGCGCCTCCCCTGGGAGGCGCGCCTCCCAGGTTGGAAACCGCTGCTCTAAATCATCTCAAAATACAAAATCACAGAAACCTATGGGAGTATCAATATGAAATTTGGTATAAAGGTTGATGAATATATATATTCTTATAATTTACTAAAATCTTAATAAAAACATAAAAAAATATAAGTTTTAGTACATTAAAAATACATTTTATAAACATCAATTTTTCATAAAATCTCCTTCTCAAAAATTTAATAATAATAAAACAGTATTAGTCGTTTGTAGCATAGGTAAAATAAAATAAAATACATATTATTGAATATTGCAAGTATCATTTTTATTTTGCGTATTATAATAAAATATAATAAAATATAAAATTACTGTAAAATTCGCATTAAATAAAAAGCTTTAATTGATTTCTTAAATTATCGATTGAATTATCAGGAAGTTAAGGTAAGCTGTTCACATGATTATTATCATTATAGATAGTTTTAACCTGACCCTATAAACCATTTTACTACAATAAGAAGTTGAAAACATTTGGCACACATCACTAAAATGAAATTTTGTGGCTTTTATTACTACGGTAAAAGTTTTTCCGCATCTAATAATTCATTTAACTTGAAATATCATGGCTGTTGTGAAGATTTCAGACCTTTGTATGGTTTTTATTGAACATGAAAAACACATCTTAACTGCAGAAATATTCTTAAACGAGCATCTTAACTTGACTGAGACACAATATATCTGCGTTAAAGCTTATATACAAAAAAATACTTTTGGGCTGCTGCATCAAAAAAAATACGGAAGGATTCGAAAATACAGAAGGATCTTGATCAGAAATGTTAACAGAATCTGGAATTAAAAGAGGTAGACTTAAAAATTATGCAGAATCTTCCGAAGTAACAAAGAAAAGAAGAGCCATAAAATTGATTCGACATTCTAGAGTCGATCAAATTAGATTTTCATGTATGCAAGGACTGAGATCTATTAGTAAAACAACACAAGCTAATATTATTGAAAAAGTAAAAGATTTGTCACCTGAATCAATGAAAAGTTTATTACCTCGACTTGATCATATATAATATGTACTGTTTTTATCCAAAGAAGAAGACTAAGCTTTTTTGATTGATATAAATATATCTAAAGACAATTACTAGCTATTAAAAATGTTCTTGATAGAAAAAACTGTAAAGTTCTCCCATAATACAAAAAATTAGGAGAAGCTAAAGCAGAATGCTATCCTGATGGAATAACTGTTACAGATATAAAAGCTAGTTTTGCACTACAATATCATTTAAATCATACAGTAAAAAGAATTATTAAAATTGATTCTGTTAATGTATCAGAATCTTTAGAAATGATATTGTACGTAAAATGGAGATCATCGGGTTGAGCTGAGTATAAGCAAATTTTATCTGGAAAGAGTGATTTTAGTCGCCATTCTTTTTATTGCTTCTAGAAAACAAATTACTAGAAAGCCTGGGTACCCTCAACATAGAGGTCATACTCCCTTCAGAGGAGCCACACAATCAGAGCACTCCTCCAGTGATTGCAGTCTCTAGATGCTGCGTCACCAGAGAGCCTGCGTCACATATATTATATTTAAATGAAACATAAAATTAATGAATAATATAACATTTCACATTATCATCACAGTACCTAAATGACAATTCCTGAATAATTGAAATAGTATCTCACCACAGGTAAAGCTTTTTTTCTAACTGTCATCAGAATTATTTTTAATAATTATAATTACGTAAAATTAAACGTTATTAGATTTCTCCAATTTTATTTAATCTCACATATTTTTAACTGAGTCGAGAGCTACAATCTCACATGAATTTCAATATCGTCTAAAAGATCGAAAACACCGAATAATATAATTTTCAATTCTATTTTTTATAGATTCTTCCTATTATAACGTATACAATAACCATATTAAACCAAGCTCGTCGGAGTTCTATAACAGTTGTGATATAACAATGGTTATATTCGATGCAAAAAGAGAACCACTGGCCTCTCTATCGGAAGTAAGATGAGTCAAATGCATAATAAAGGTTTCATATAAATGCAATCTTTACACAACTATATTATGATATTATTTTTTAATAACAAATATATTAATTAAATATTTTAGTTAATAATTTATACATACATATATTATTTAAATAGACGTTTTGCCAAAATTTAGAAGTTAATTTACATATTTATATAATATGAATTATTTTAAATATGATAAATAGGTATTTTATAATAATAATATGTGATATATATGTAGTAATAACATATGTTTTTTTGTGCATATGTACTAAAGTGAAATCGCAAGGTCATTGGAAAGCAAAAACGAATGATACAAAGGCAATCCGAGAAAATAGCATAACGTTGAATAATATGCTACATCATCATCGTCCAAGTTCCGGGAGTTTACAGTGATTATAACAGAAATAAAAGCACACGACAGGTAACGTGACAACATTCTATCATAGTTACGTAACCGTGAAGCGTAGCAACCGACTGCATACGAGGTATAGACATATAATCTTGACACATATCGATAATTGACAGATATAATGTATGATGATTGATTTACTCTTATGAAACTTTAGAAAAAGGGATGAAATTTCACCAGACGCTGCTTTTAATAAAATACATCTTAGGGTTGGGGAGATGGCTGAATCTCATCCTTGCAAAGTGTCACTTCTGAATAATATAATACTTACATCGGATTTCTAGTATCGGGTACAGCCCTGTCACTTGAAAGAGCATCCGACGCCGCTTGATTGAACCTGTTCCTGTGGTAAGCATCTTCCCCTGGCTTCAAAGCACCCCCTGCTACGTATCTGGCTTCATCAAAGTAACTCCAGCCGTCCGTGACGGTTCCGGTGCCGCTGGATACACCGCTGGTTGCCACCGCAGTTCTGTCCAATCGTAAAGCAGCATTTTCTTCCTGGAAATAAACAAAAGAAATGTATTAGATTAAAAATAATAATAATAAATTAATTAAATCTTTAAATTAATCCTAATTTATAAAAAAATTCTCAAACATTGTCTGCTTGTTAAGAATATATTTACAGAAAGTTCTCCTGCTAATTTTTAGATCAACGCAATTTTTTTTTCAAAATTATGTAGGTAGGTTAATTTGATAATTATTTAAATTATAACATTATACTCTACTTAAAAATATCTTTAAAGAAAAATATTTAATTTTTTTAGATATCTAAAAAAATCAATGAAAGAAATTTCGATATTCTAGAGATGATGTTAGTTGTCGCAAGATTATTTTACCCATCGACAAAATATGGGATAAAACATAAGTATCTAGTTAAGGTATCAAATGAACTGAATTACACTATTTCCATAGCACAAATTAACCATTAATGTTGGTAGCTTTATTATGCTTATGGAGGATATGGAATCTTAAAAAATGTGTATATGAATGCTGTTGATTGTATATGATTGAGGTAAAGATCCTGACCTTTTTATGGTGAGAATGTGTTTATTTATTAAATCCAATTGTTTCCTCTTCGTTTTTAATTTCATAGCAAAAATTGGTCATAAAAACAGTGTGATGTAAGCAATAAATAGTTAATCTCTTGTAAGATATACTATATAACAATAGTCAATTTTATGTCGTAATGTAACATCTAAAACACATTAATGTACATACGTAGTCCGTAACGTCTCAGACTAATAACGCTGAGGTTATGAGTTCGAGTTCTAGCAGTGACACTCGAATTTTTATTATTAAAAATATACGCAAATGTAGGAAATCTTTCTAAACTTTTTTGATTGAGAGGGAGTATTTGGTTATTTGTGGATTTAAAATTATTGATTTTATATTAAAGTCTCATAGAGGACGGATCGTCAAAGTGAAATGCGTTACATCTTGGAATATTTATTGCAGACGTCGTTTTCGTATAGAAAGAACCTCCACTTGCTTTCAAAAATGATTCTGAAATCTTTAGTGAAAGTTTCTCTAGCCAAAATATTTCCACCGAGCGTATAGCACTTTTCATTATTTACACTTAAAGACAGACAGTTGACATAAATCCATTTTCATAGAGAATTTAAATCAATATGTAGAGAAGATAAAGGTTTTAAATACATGGAATCCATTGCGTGCCATTACCGCTAATAAGGCCAACCCTACGGGTGGGCACCCAGCTTGTGACGGCCGGGTGAGCGGTTCCCTACCCGTCGTAGTACTAAATATGTTATTGGAGATATATTATTTTTCTCCCGAGCGCTCAGTTGCTTAGCCGGCATTGCAATTGCATTGCGTTTCATCCTAGTAATAGCATCACCCCCCAGGTCAATTTAGTTTATGCTACCGCAGACTTTAGCCTTCGGACCCTAGGAGAGGCCGAGCCTTTTGGCCTGTTTGTGTTACTTTGCTATGCTTTGTTCGTCCTAGGTAGTTCCTCGAGCCCGAGAGGTCTCTCCCCTCAAGGGTTTGGGATTTAGCCCTTGACCCCCACACTGATGTATGGCGGGAGTCTAGCATGTGGTGGACTGGCGCCCCTGTAGAGAGGAGTCCTCATCAGATTAAATCTGATTTTAACAATTTTAAATCATCTGCATACAGAAGAAAATTTTAATTTATAACGTGATATAAATAACGCGAAGAGCAGAGGACCCATATTGGACCACTGAAAAACCCACAAAAGAATTTGGGTAAAGTACGATCTTGAGATATCATTTTACATAACCTAAATTTGAACTTCTAGTGCTATGACAAATTTAAGAATATTTTTTTCAAAACTGTGAAGTGTGGTACATGGCTTTTGAGGAATATCAACACAGCCTAGAGGTGCTATTACTTAGTAAATAATATTTCAGAGAATCAAATATCATACCAGGTAATGTTTTGATATGATTGATATCCATAGTATCTAAAGCCATAAATTACATACATACATAGTATCTAAAGTTGCAGATTATTACCGCGGTCTATGATCTGCTTTAAAACATTTCTATATAAATTATATTAAAATATCTTTAACATATTAGTGAACAATGGTTAAATGCTTATTCGCATGACTATCGAAAAAAACAATTGATTATTAAATAAAGATTTATAACTAAACGATATGATGAAGTGATAGTAATGCGTTTTTAATTATAGTAATACAAAGCTGAGGTAAATACCGTCCATGCTTTCTATCTTACGAAACACGGTCGAATCTCACTAGAAAATTATCTTTGATAGATATAGTACTTATGTGAAGATGTGAGTATTTAATACATATTTTTTTAAAGATTCCTTAGATATATATTGCCATTTTAGGCAGACATCTTAACGAAGAGAAACAATCGAAACTTTTCTTATTACTATTTCATAATTCACGCTGGAGGTGTGCAGTCTCGAACAATTTGCCAGTTTCTTAGCACAATAGACCATTGTTTTGGGTAGTTATTTCGGGCATTTAGACACAATGCTATCTGTCGGTCAGGAAGACGAGAGGTCAGATAGTGAAACGTGTTTCACAACCGGCACGGCAGTTGCACTACAATTTCCCGACGATGATTCAACAAGTTATGGAGCTATTTATTACCAATTAACTTGCAAAATGTATAACGACGTACTGTTATTTAGATCGAGCAAAGTGTGAATGAATTATGAATGAACGAGGATTTTGAAGGAGTGAAAACTAATGGACACGTTGAAAGCGAAACGAAAGCAGGTATAAAAAGGTCGAAAAGGTTAATGCGATTACGCCTTGTATAATCGTCAGACGAATAGTTAGTTAACCGAAAAATCAAATGAACGAATTCTTAATTAGACTACTGTTAGATGTTTCATACATTACATCTCGTATTTAGTTTAAAATATCTTAATAATGGTTTACAATTTAAATGACCCAAAAAAATTAATTTATATAGGGGGAAAAAATTATATATTAGATTGTGTTCCAAATATACATAGCTCTAATTGGAACATGAAAACTTATACGTAAGCACACATAAACAAGATTATGGGATTACTGAGTTACCTTAGCTTTTCTTGTGTATTTACTATATATGCTTTTGGAAAACCTTTCTCTATGTATATATATATATATGTATGTATGCATATATAAATATATATAAATACATTTAAATTATACAATCTATGTACATTTGTAAATGTTTATATACTATACAATCTACATTTGTGTATGTTTATATACAATATAATTTACTAGAATTTAAAAAAATAAATTCTACTTGTTTTTTTAATTAATTAAGATCATTAAAAAAACTGTAATAGCTATAATCAATGCATATTTTTATATATACATAAATATTAATTGCAAAAAATATTAAATTAAACACGTAGTGGTAAAAATGATCAATTCAACTATAATAGCAAAAAATAAATAACTACAAAAGTTAATTTGTTTATTACTTTTGAAAATATTTAAGAATTTCACCTTTGCTATTTATAAGTCTATAGTTTAAAGCTAGAGCTTAAAACTCATACATTAACGAATTCAATATATATTATATATATCGTATCAAAGCATAGTAAATCATAAAAATATAATTGAAACGATTTTTAAATATTTCTCAAAGCAAAACTGTTACAAAATGATATTACCAAAAATGAGACCTTAAACGGAAAATTATAGACACGTACATATAATATATATAATTATGGTTAAATTTTCATATATTATTTTATGTGAAATTAGTGAGAAATTTCTTAAAGGATAATCAGTAAATATGTAATTTTTTTGTATTGCTAAAGTGTAGGTACTTGAATAAAACAATAATCCGAGAAGCTCCTAAATATATTTTTATTGAGTTGTTAATAAAAACATTAATGTATTTATAAAGAAAAGGCATGTTCTAGTTTTGGAACATCTGTTAAATAACCACTCAAAGCTCAGACAACTCATCATAAAAGTTTGCGGATAGTTGAGTGTGTTCACTCGAATAAGAAGATATAAGAGATATGAGAGTATCAGGATGTAGTAAAACAAGATTTTAGTTATTTTACTGATAGTTTATTTTAACTAATATATGTATAACATAAATAATCAATATTCGTTATAATAAACTATATATGTATAAAAATAGAAATTTAAATTTTATTAAAAAAATTGACAAATATTTATCTTAATCTCACAATTTATTTTAACTAATTTAAAAAACTCATAATATAATGGAGAAAGCCGCTGAAAAAATCTGACAATCAGTTCTCAAAGTAATTGTGAGTATTGCGATAAGAAAAATATTTTCACAAATTTTTAATCGTTGGCTGGTATAATTGATATATTTGGTACTATAGAATACCACAAAATTGAGCAAACATATGATTAACATATAAGCAAACGTTGGGAGTGCCATGTTTGATCGATAACGCTGAATGTTTTACGTTGTGAGAAGGAATTATGCAATTTTCCGCTTGTAGTTAGTCAACGCGGTTAACTTGATTTACTTCAACTTCACACCGATGGGTTTTCGTATTGTCTTTTCACGGTTCGTTCGGTTTGCGACGTTTTGCAGCTTCTGCACTAATTAATTCTGAACGAAACCATGAAAAACGTAGTTAATTAGAGAAAAGAAAACAACTACGACAATGGAGGCAATTATCGCAGGAACAAACTGGAACAAGAGTTTATTTACCACTATTGATTTTCAGACATTATACATGCATTTAAGGTTTGGTTACGTAATTCATACATAAGGCAATCAAATTTTGCTCGAGTGATACAAATAATACGATAATACAACGTAACAATCTCCTGACATTCTCTACAATTTACATACCAATCTTGAAACGTGTCAACTGTTTCGTTATTCCAAATACTAAAATGAAGAGGCATACCTTTGTTACAATATATATCATGGTTTAATAACAATATAAAGTAAGCTGCTTTTGAATACTACGTGATTCTGCATGCTATTTTTAGATGTACTATACGATTTTATGCAGACGCTGAATATTTTTTTAAGTAAATAAACAATTATCTACTTATATAAAAAGGTATGGCACTGGTAAAGCTATAAAAATTATAAGTATTACTACTGTCATCATATAATTACATGATACATATCATCTTTAAAACACTAAAAATTAAAGAAGTTAAACTTATACTCAAGCTTTGATGATATATATATATATATATATTTAAAAATGATACTTATTTAGCAATTCAAAGCCCTAGATATATTATACGAATTTTTAAATTAGAAAAACAATTATGTATTAAAAACATTCATTAGTGATTATTTTTTATTAGTATGAATTCCTACAATTACTTGAGATGCGTACGTATATAATAGATACAAAGATACAAAGCATAGCAAATATATCCATATTTTTTTACAATGTTTAGTATATGATGTTTAAATATGTTTAAATATGTAAAGCTTTCAAATTATATTTTTAATTTAAAGTTAATTTTACAAATCAGTCAAAAGTATTTTACTGATATTTCAAAGAACTGAAGTGATTTATCTACAAATATAATAATATCAATATAATTGTTAGACAAATAATTACTTTTTATTAATGTATGAAAATTTAAAATATAACTTTAATCCACTTGAATACAGAAGATCTATCAAATCGAGTTATGCTAAAAGTTTGTTAAGATAAAATTTTGAGGGAAAAATCGGAATATTTGATCTCCAAGTTCGCCAGACATTTTTATTAATAGGGATATTGAAATCCCACATAAATTTTTGACTAAAGAAAAACTAGAAAATCTCATCGATCAATTCATTACTAACAAAGAAAAAGTTTTAAAATGGAATAAAGCTTTCTACATATATGGTTTTATCAGCATAAATTCCGCTAATATGCTTTCTCCGCCATAATCATCACCTCTATAAAATACCATTATTATCATTAGGAAACGTTTTGATTCACTACCCTAATTAATCATCGAAAGTTTTACAGCCCAATCTGTGGTCATAATACAATTTGTGCCATAAAGCAATTTGTTTTAATTTCTCAATTATTTAATAAATATATCCACTTTTTGTTGCAACTGCTTAAAATTAGTTTGCAAGTGTCGTAGCTACTAGACAAAAATAAGTTTAGTACAACTTGGATTACATCCAATATCTTGTCACTTGAATAAAGTAATGCTAGTCGTTTTTGAATCAGTAGTGCAATTTTTGATGGCAGTGCAAGTTTTATATTACAAATGTTACTCACAAATATATTTTTTAATTAATATATCATATTTTCGGTATACAATTTGTTTCAAAATTTATCCTGTAACAGCTTAGCAATCGTTTACATTTCTTCATTAAGATTTTCGTCAGTACTAAATGACCAATTTTTTTTAATTTGATGAGAAAAGTTCATCATTAGTTTTGTTGCCCAATGAAAATAAATCTGTGATGTAATCTAGACTTTTATTTTAATTTTAAGCACTTTTAGCAATTTATATTAGTTAATAGATACTTCAGTTGACATCATTTTGTTATCTCTGCTACTTAATGCTTTAATATATTTTTTAATTAGTTGATATATAATATTTTATCATTACCTTCGATTCATTTACTTTTCATAAAAAAATCAATTAAAGCTTTACTTAACAGCTCTTAAATATCCTCCTCCTAATCAGATTTTACGTACCTTAGCAAAATTAAATTAATTATGTCTCGAGTTTCTGTTAAATATCATCACATTTTTATTATAAAATAAATTTTAATGTCAAATTCTTGTATATATATTTCAATAAATAAGAGAAATTATACATTCGTATATATTATATATTATATATACAACTAGGAAAATTTCAAGGTTTAATTAAACTCATATTTGTTATCATTGCTACCAAGTCTACTTTGGATCAAATTTATTGAAACGTCTTTCTATAAATTTTTACAAAATAGAAAAACAGATAATAAAAGCAGTTAAAAAATAATAACTTTATTTTGAAATTATAACGATTAAGAACAAATTTAATTGGAATTTTCAATCGAGAAATCAAGAGAGAGAATTTATTTTAATGATCTGTATATCATACACGAACCTCGCAGTTTATAATTTCTATCCGAATTGATGAAGGTAATTACATTTCGATTCGGATTAAATTTTATTGACAAAATGTTTCAGCGTATACAATACTTTTAAGCTCTGGTAATTAAAAATATATATTTAATAACGGTATATTATTTATAGCACAATTTCAATTAATACTAGCAAATATCAGATTCACCCCGCCTGGCAGACGCTCCTCCACCGATAGACGCAAAGAGCCGACCGAACGATCATCGCAGCAAGAGGAACTGCCTCCTGACACTCGCTGCAGACAGCTACAAGAACTCTGACATCATCCCTGCGCCAGCTTCACCACCGCTTCGAGAAAATGTCTCGCACATATTTAAATATTGTAATAAAAAACTACTAGATTTCACGTTGAGTCTCATTGGCCACAATATCAATCACCCCTAAGTTTCCAAACCCTAAAGATCACTTATCATTTTAACTGTTTCTTTTACACTGACACATATATACTTGTTAGGCGCAAAGTAAGGAGCTCCTGTCATCAGTCTGAGGAATTCATTCTGGAATTTCTCAAGAATATTGATATTAGATATGGAGGTCACACTCTAAATTTGAGCTCGATAAGATCACGAACTGAATTTGGTCCTGTGGGCCAGCACTGTCTTCAAAGTTGAAGTCCCAGATGTTTCTGTTTATTGTAAATAAATGTCAGTCTTCTGTCGAGATGAATTACAATATATTTGGCGGAATTACCTTGTGGTATACATTTCCCGTTAAGAGATACTGGAGAACAAGTATTTTTATTCAACGTAAATGTAACATGGATTGATTTACTCTTATTATCTTTGATTCGTCAAAGTCATGCTTCGACTTTTGAAATATGATCTTGCAGTCTTTTCGATGCTATTTATCAGACGCCATTATTGTACTGGCATCGGATAATGTAAAAATTATTCGTAAGTTCGTTTGAGGAAGATCTATTGTGAGTGAAGAACTATTACAAATATAACATTGGTCTATAAAACCTCAAGAGATCTCTGAGACCTCCCATGATATTTGGTATAATTTTGTGTTTACTTCTCCGATCTAAAAATTTGTAAGTGTTTATTTTTCAGGTAGGACTGAATTATTAAGGTACCGAGTGAAAGCAGTCTCTTAATTTTGTAGAGTAGTCCAGGGTGCCATATTTTAATTTTCAAAGTCTTCATTGATATATTTGATATATTTTTTAATATTTTGCACTTGCACGAGTCAAGTTAAGCTGCAAGATAGTATAACATACTTTAATGTATTCCGATGAAACACTAAGTTAACTTTCCTTATATAATGCAAATGGAAAACACAATGTAGTAATCCATTTCCAATTAATGGCTAAGTAAATCACCATCTTTAAGCCTATGGCTAACAGAATCATAAGAAAAACAATGACTATGTCTCAAGGTCAGACAGAAAGCAACTCTGAATCAAGAGTAATGCAATTTTCGTTCGAACTGCAAGTCGTGACCCGAAGTTTCAAGGTCGCGTAATGTCCCTCTCAAGACCACTTTCATATTTTCCCTATGTGGAGCGTGTGTATACATATAATAGTAGATGAAAGCGACTGGGTTATTCGGACAACTCGTTATACCGGCATATGCCAATCGATCACATGGAACCACTGCTCTCGTTTGTGTTTATACCAGGGGCGTATATTCAGGGTGTGCTAGGTGTGCGGCGCACACCCACAAAACCATCAAAAATATAAATTTAGAAATTTAGAAAATTTAGGGCGTAAAGCGACATCATTTTGCATACAGTAGTATGCAAAATTATAAAATTTTAATATGCAGTGTATAGTATGCATTGGTATTTGTCATTCGCTCTGAACGTTTTCGCGCGAGCGATCGTTTTGGAACAACACATATAACGCGCCGACCTTGCGCGCGGCCGCCGACTAAAGTAAATTGTTCCGAGATTTAACGGCTGAAGTCGATCTGTCGGCTGGCAGCGCTCAGTAGTAAAATTGGTCTCGAATTTGGTGCGCGTACTTCAAAAACTCTTGCGTCCGTCGCTGCTTTTTTATTACATTATATCACTCATTTTTTATATTTTGGCGTAAAATAGTTTATTATCTTATTTACATATGATCAATATTTAATTTTCAATTCTAGATTATATTTTTTTATTTACCCCAATAATGATGAAAAATACTGTTGAAGATATTCTGAATAATCCATTTTCAAAAAGAAGTTATGAAATTAAATTGAAGATAATCAAAATTGCCAAACCACGTCCACCTCTTCCCAATTTATTTATGAAGCATAAAGACAATAAATGTGAATATACAAGACATTTTTCATTTTCATCATATGAACGAACTGAGTGGTTAACAGGCTGCGAACTTCGATCTAGATTGTTCTATTGGCCATGTATATTGTTTTCCAAAGAAAGAAGCGTGTGGAGTAAAAGTGGATTTGCTGACCTTAGTCATCTGATAACGGCACTGAAAAAACACAAAAGAGCGCAGTCACACGTTCAATAATTTTTTTTCTCTCAAAATGTTTGGAAAACAACGAATTGAAGTCATGATTGACGCTCAACGTAAAGCTAATATAAGTCAACATAATGAACAAGTTCATAAAAATAGAGAAATATTAAAAGGAATGATTGACGCAGTAGTATATCTAGGAAAACAAGAACAACCTTTTCGAGGCCACGATGAATCCTGTAATTCACTAAACAAAGGAAATTACCTTGAATTTTTAAATGCACTTCGAGAATACGATTCTGTTTTGGATACTCATTTAAATACTGCAACGGTGTTTTGTGGTACTTTCCCATCCATACAGAATGACATAATTGAAGCAATTGGTGATGTTATTAAAGATCATATTAAGGAAGAAGTAAATTCAGCAAATTTTGTCGCTATTATTTTTGACGAAACTTCAGATATAATGACGAACTCACAGCTCTCGACAGTTTTGCGTTTTGTTTATGAAGGTAAAGTTTACGAGCGGTTTATTGGTTTTACAGACGTTAGCTCTGATTAAACAGCCGATGGCTTATTTTGCCACGTTGTAAATATAATTGAAGAATTTCAAATTCAAGAAAAATTAGTTGGACAGACTTATGATGGGGCGAGTGTAATGAGTGGGCATATTAATGGTTTGCAAGCCAAAGTACTCGAAGTTTATCCACTGGCCATTTTTACACACTGCTATGCTCATATGTTGAATTTAACATTACAACAAGGTCTTTCCAATATAAAAGTGTGCAAATCATTCTTTCAAATTTTAAATGGATTGTCTGCATTCTTTTCGAAATCTTCCAAACGAATAAATGCTTTACAAGAGTTTGTAGCTAGAAGACTTCCTTCTGTTACACCTACAAGATGGAATTATACACACGGTTAAGTAACACAGTGCAAAAATACAGAAATGAATTTACGGACTTTTTTCGAGACGTCGTGAAAAATTGTGAACTATGGGACCCCGACACTAATAAAAGCACGAGGTTTTCTTAGCTTTTTGGAAGATTTTGAAACAAGAAAACTTCTCCACATATTTTCAAACCTTTTTGGAAAAACTGATGTGTTATACAACATTTTACAATCCAAATCTTTTGACATATTATATTGCTGTAAGAAAGTTACCGAAATTTTGCAACAACTCAGACATGAACAGGAAAATAATTATGAAACATTATGGGATTCTTATGTAACGGAAGAAAATTATCCAAAAGCACGCGTTTAGCCAACTATTTAATACAATAGTTGATAATATATGTAAGCAAATTGAAAACCGTTTTTCTTCAATGTCCAAATTGGAATATTTTCACCTTCTGGAGAAAGAAAAATATGAGCAATATAAAGAAAAATTTCCAAATGAATTACTTACCAAACTGCAACAATTCTATGGAGCATTATTTGATTATATAAGTTTAAAAAATGAGTTTGCTGTTCTTTATCATTTACCTAAATTTGCAGAGAAATCTGTTCATGAGCTTGTACAATTTATGAACACAAATAATCTTGAGTCAGGTTTTCAGGAAATAGATAAATTAGGCAAACTAATATTAACTCTTCCAAGCAGTACTGCTTCAGCAGAACGTTCATTTTCTGCTCTGAAACGAATTAATAATTGTTATCGAAGTACCCAAGGCCAAGAAAGGCTATGTGGCCTTAGCTTGATTTCAATAGAAAAAGGGATCCTTATGGATATTAAAAAGAAGAGCACTTTTTATGACAGCGTGATAGAAAAATTTATGATTAAAGAAAGAAGATAAGATTTTATATATAAATAATTATAATTTTATGTTTATTGGAAATTTGATATTTTTATATAATAATATTTTAGATTAGGTTTGATGTTTATTTATTTATTTATATATGGGAAAAAGCTGCAAGGCAGTTTAGGCATGTCAAAACCTCGGCTAATAAAAATGAAAAAATGTATGTTTATTTTTATAGCACACCCAATATTAACACCCACCGTACGCCACTGGTTTATACCCAAAAATATATATCCGTAAACAGGCTCTGCGAGTACACGGGATAAAAATAAAAATAAGATCCGTAAAGCTCGAATGTCAAAAGCGAATTTATTTTGACGGCTGACGAGAGGAAAGATCTCATTTCGCATTTTTATTATACATTGTTTATAAGGAAACATGGAAGAGAATTTTCCTAATGGTGAGAAAAAATGATGGAAATATATTTTAATCCTGCTTGTGGGCTGTGAGGCTTTTTACAATTTAGGTTATGTCTTATGTGGTTATGACAGTGAATTGTATTACATTTAAAAATGAAGAAAAATGTTATGATATTTTTTTAAAACATAATTCAGGTTTAGTTAGAGATTTAATTTTTTGCTACATGAAGAAAGGTTCTTAGAAAACATAGATATAATAAAAGCTCATTTTCAAGTCTGTAACTTTACATAACTGTCGGAAATGGATCGTTTTCAATTGCAAATTAAGAGCTTATTCTAAGAAGCTTTTTCGGTTTTAATAATTTATATTCTCGTTTTATATCACCTTTTATCGATTTTAATGATAATATCAGAATTAATACCTAACAATATATGAAGTCATACACAACTAAATAATACGATTTATATTGTTTATAAATGAAATTCATGGCATAAATTTTAATGAATCGTTTAAAAAGCGTAGAAAAATAGTTTAAAAAAAACAATGAAAAGACTAAAAGAAAACAATGAAAGATTGACTATTAATTAAATAGGTTTAATTAAATAATTAAAAAATAGCACTATATAATAAAATGGGTAATTCTAATATCATTTAAAAAAACTTTATATTTATTATTACTTTTATAAAATAAAATTCTTTCAGAAAGGAGTGTAATTTTAGATTTTACGATATTCTAAAATTCAATAAATATTACAAAATAATAAATCTTTAGTTAAATACCGCAGATTAAGAGCTTTATAAATAAGCTTACTTGATTCAAAGCCGTGTGTGAGTTTGTTTCTGTAACAAATTAACTTGTGAGTTATGGAACCACACATTTCCTAATGCTCTAACCGGAAGACTAATTATTAAACTTATACTTGAAAGTAGAATATAAACTTTGAGACTTACATGAATATTAAATTAAATTCACGAGATTCATGTAATACCAACGATTTATTAAAAATATAATCTTTAGTATTGATTCGTGCTGTATATTTTAGACTTTTGATTGTTTACGAAAGATTATTTACTAAATAGGTATACATAATGTTAAGTTTAGTGAATTAAAAGCCAGATAAACAAATTATTCAAGTTTTTTTTATTTAACCCAATAAATACATATGTAAAATTCTACATTTATACTTTTAGTAATTTAAACACATGCAGGGCTTTTGCACATTTTATTACTTTTAGGATTGATCCCTTAAAATGGTGACGATAAATATCTACAGGCGTATTATTTTTTCGATTCGGCGCGAGGGTTTACCTTAATAATTCTTCTAAAAAAACATTTACATTTATATACACATATATACAGGCTTGGCCATAATAATGGGGCACCTCAATAAATGTAATATATCTTAAAAAATCGTGAAAATATAAATAAAAACCGACTAAGGTTGTTTAAAGTGTTTATTTTAAGTTTATTATTAATATTTAGTAGGCCCACCCTTAGCTATAATTACAGCTGCAACCCTTTTTGGCATACTGTCAACTAATAACCTGCAGGTGGACGGAGACAATTTTCTCTATTTCATCTGAAATTTTTCTCGCAGCTTAATTTTGGATTTGCAATTGTGTTGGGCATACTTTTCTCTCAATTTTGACCATAAATTCTATATATAATTTAGATCTGGTACAAATGTAGGCCATCCATCACCCTTGCTTTTTAGCGAAGTATGGTATGTAGCATTTTCTTGCTGGAATCGGATGATAACGTTTTCTGTGCTTGAAAATATTTTCCAGTAGTAATCCATTAAAGTGATGTCACTATTCATACTACCCTCGCAAGTGTATATGTTTCTTACCTCTGCTGCTGCCATGCAACCCCAGACCATAACGCTTTCGCCATTATATTTGACTTTTGGTCCTACGCAATCAGTTATTCTTTTACTACACTAGGGGTCGCAAAAACTAGTAAAGTAAAGTATGATTATTTTAAAAAATAATTGTTATATAATAGTTTTTAATGTTTTTTTAAAATTATATTAATGTTGGATTCATCGGACCTTCGTCTAATCTTCAGATGTCTGATCTCAGTGTTTTCGGGCCTACTTTAACCTTCGAGCTTTATTTATTTTTGAAAGTCACGGTTTGTGTCGAGCTTTACAACCTTTGAGTTCCACATTGTTGAACCTTCTTATCACCGTCTGCGAAAAAATGGATGGCTTTATGGTCTTCAGCAGCCAGCTTTTAAGGGACTTGCAAAGCAACATTCGATCTTCCTAGGCAGATGTCTTTCGTTTTCTTTCATTTCTTGGCTTTGATTTGTAAGAAACACATTCGTTGAGCCGTTTTAAAGCATTTTGGACAGCGTGTCGTAAACAATTAATGTGTTTACTAATTTCCGATATATTCAGTCAATAATATGCATTATACGAATGCAATAAAATTAAATTCGCTATTATAACTTCAGTTTTTTGGTATTTTTAAAATATTTTTATAATATACAAAATTAATTGATAAATAAAAAAAATAGAACGACAAATAAAGGCCGAAATCACGCAACTGAACTGTCACTTAAGCGACACTGAACAACTTGACTTGTAATATTTTATTAAACTCAAGTGAGCAATTAAAAACGACAAATTCTTTTGTATAGTTCTCAGAATTATGGTTAAAACTACCTGCTAAAATATTTCGGTCAGATTATGCACTTGTAAAGAGTTACACACCATTTTATGGGGTGCTCCATTATATATTGTATATATACTATATATACATACTGATTTTAAAGATTAATTTTATTGTGCTTAGGGTCAGAATGAAATTAAATATCACACCATTTTACCAATTATTAAAATATTTTTGTAGCTTATTATTTATTTTATTTTCAAAATTAACACACTTAACATAAAAATTAAATAAAGAAAAACTTCTAAGATAATTTTCACCCTACGCGATTTAAAAATAAATTGTAGAGATTTTCTATTATTATTATTTAAGCACAACTAATACTCTTAAAATAAATAATTAAAAATATTTTTCAATTAATAATAAATACACATGTTAAAAATATAATATATATATATATATATATATATATATATATATATATATATATATATATATATATATATATATATATATATATATATATATATATATATATATATATATATATATAATAATAATAATTGACAATTTAATTTCTGTGACATGTAATCATAGTTGTGAGTAATGAGATTAAAACTAATGGAAAGTGAAAATTGTTCATTATTAGAGCCGGGTTTCGACTTTGTGGTCAACCTTGACCCAAAGATGGAATCTTAGAGTGTGTCATTACGTCACAGCATCTAAGAATATTGAGTATTAAAAATAATATCAATAAATACAATAGTATTCAAGGGGCAAATATAATTGTAAGAAAATATATTAAGCAATTTCAAACGTTCATTTACTATTATTATTAAAATTCATATTTTTAACCTACTCATTTGATTGAATTGAGGTTTTACTACGTATGCCATTTATATTTTGTCGAACATTATAACGGTTTTGAAACTGATCTTGCTCGGTCAGTCAACGTCACATTTGGACACAAAAGAGATAACGGTTCAACTCGCGAACCATTACTAGACATGCCAAATTAGTTGTTTATATGTTTTTTTTCTGTCTATTATTTTCATCCAAGATGTTTTTATACCACAACTTTACGTTGTCATTTGACGCTCTGTTGCTTGTGTAAATTAACAATTTGGAATTGCTTATCAATGAACATAAGTGTGTCGTGGAAAGTAAAATCTAAACATTAAGCCCGATGCGTTTTCATTTTTTTAATAATTTAATTATCGATGAATCGGAAGGCAATTAAATAAGATATATTGTAAATGTAATCACTGTGATTATTATCGATTTTCAGTTTAAATTTTATTCTATGGTTTCACTACTTTAACCGATTTGCTTTGCATAATTTTCAATTCATAGCGTATAGTTTCACATGATAAAAAATTGTTTTTAAAAATAGGAAATCATTAAAAAAATGAACAGAACGTAACCTTCTAAAGTTACTGCCAACTTTCAGATTGTTATAAGCTGAGTCATAAATGTTCTATATTGAATTTTCCGTGGGTCTTAACTTTGTCTTAATAACGAAATACCTTCGATAGAAATATTTATAGAATGTGATTTACTTTTTATAGAAGAAAACAATAATGTTTTTTTCAAGGCAAATTTTCATATTGAATAACATGTGATATATTTTTAGTATATACAATGAAGCTTTTTATAAAAAAAATCTCAGGATTTATAAAACGCATTTAAAAATATATTATGTAAAAAAATCATCGAAGAGAACAAAACAAAGAAGTGATCCGATTACAATATTAAAAAAAATATTAAATAAAAGTGTTAATAAATATAACCATAAATGCTAACTGCTAAACTGCTAGAGAATATCGTTATATTTTATACTAAAAAAACAGGCTTTAAAACACGCTTAATCAATTATAATGTATGACTTTAATGTATTCATATAATTTATTAACAGTTTGTTATTATATACAATCTACGAATGAGCAAAACATATTTTTAAATTTATTATTTTATTCGCGACTAACTTCATAACATTTTACATGGATCTGTTTGTTTCTTGATTTCGAAATTAAAAACATATATCGATCATTTCAGATAAAATCAAAATTAAAAGTCTACCATAATTAAATAAGTTATAAACTTGTGTTAATCAATTGAGAAATGTAATTTTTTTAATAGGCTAATAATAAACTCATAAATATAATTCAGGTAATGATTTTATATTTGATTTATCGCTCTATGCTAAATATATCAGGATGAAAATTAATCGATTAAGTAAATTTATTTCGTATACACTCAACTTAAATATACATAAATAAATACAAAAGAAGCCCGATTTATATACGTAAACATTAGATCGAAGCTATGTTTATTTTTCCACAGGATATTGAAGTAAAAAATAGTTTTTAATACCTGATTTTAATTTAAAACTTCTCTAAATAACTATAGATATTAAACACATTTTTTTCAAGAAGTGCTTCTATTGCTAGAAGCGATTTGTTCTCTTCTTAGCACTTATTTTTCTGTTCTAATATTTCGTACATTAATGGCATTTCCATGATTATATCCGGATATCTGTTGATTTAAGGTATTTTTGTAATGTGTGCTCAATAAGTTAATTTAGATTATATGCAAGTGCAAGTAATTATAGCTCACTGGCAGTGACCGAAGGTCTGTGCGGTCTATTAAAAAATCTAGCATACAGTCATTGTACAATATAAATAATATAATATAACCTTTTCAAAAAAATGTGAGCCCCTAAATTATGATATTATCAAATTAAGATGAAAGGGTATATTGTTTATTGTATAATTTATTGTAATAAAATCATAATTAAATCCAATACTAGGCCACGTGTTATTCATTTCAATCATGTTATTCTTTGATATGCATAATAAAGCACTGCGTCCATATGCAGACACGGTGAAAATAAAGCAGCTGGATTCATCGGATCCCATTCCACATTCAGTCCAATCATCCCATTGATATCGCAGCAGCGGATGCTGGATGAAATCTCGTCGCCGACAAGCCAGACGTAATCCCGACCGACGATTCAATTACTGATTCAGAAATTGCTACCATAAGTACTTTTCTGTTTTGACTTCGGTCATCCACGAAGACAGTTTTCGTGTATTTGTACAAATATTTTTTTTAATAAGTGGTGGTTTGGTAAGCGATTTTATTGGTAATGTATTGATACATCAAATAATTTTGCACAGTATATAATTATTAATTATTCTTGATTTAATATCAGCAATAGAAACAAATATTTATTTAGATTGAACAACTTTATTTACTTGAAAACTTAATAGCTACGTGTATAGACAGTACCCTGATTAAGAATAAACTTGGTTTCAAACTAAACTGCATCGTTGAGTACAAATATGAATTTAAACATATTTTTTATAAATGTTTTCACGCATTCAGGTATTCTTTTCATTAGCAATTGAAAAGATGTGGATAAAATCTATTGTGTTTTAGAAGAAAAGAAAATAACATACAGTATTGCATTTTTTTTAAACTTAAGAACAATTAGATATCATAAATCGAGACATTACAGAGATTAACAACGATAGAAATTTAACGTGTTATTGTATTTTGCGCTTTGAGTAATACAATGAAATCATAAGAGAACAATAGGTATCCATTATTTTTTATAAAGACGTATGTTTAGACACTGTATCAAAAATAGGTACATGTGTAATGTTTAATTAAACAAATGACACACTAACAAGCTTTATATTAGTTAAAATGATATAATTTAAATATCAAACAGAAAATTGCATATATTTTAACATTAGTAAAATATGTTTTCAAACACCATTTATATTCCCCAGACGTTGCTTCCCCCAAATGTCACTCATAAGGTCATCTAAATAAAAAAGCTTGAAGAAAAGTGGGACTTCTAAGTACCGTCATTAAAACTTATGAACAAGTGTTTACTCAAGCATTACACTGAATGAAAAAAGAAAATCTTTAAAAGCGCTAAGATGTAAAAGCTTTAATATGACTAATTTGTAGTAGATTAAATACAATAACCCTCCATCTAAAACAGCGTTTTACTAATTATGATATTTTACTAGTACAAAGCGAATATTTCAACTAAAATAATACTACATATTGTTATGCTAATATTGTGAAGTACGCGTTAGATGAGCCACGATCATTAGTCACGAAACACAAAACCATTGATTGGCTTGAAGGCAAACATAGCTATTAAATTTGTTCCAGAAGGACAGAGCCTATGTCTGCTTCTGAATGACACACGTTAAAGCTTTGTTCAGAAATGCTAATTGATAAACGCATGAGTGTTTCTTGACTAAAATTTAAGATGTTAAGTGACCGTGACTTTGTTCAGACACTTTCTTGTCGCACTATACCTGAATAATAATATATGAACATATTACAGAGCGCCTTCTTTGAAGTGGATACACTCAGATTAGAAATTGATGAAAGCAAATCCAGCCAATCAACTAACTAGCTTACGAATGCAAAAAGAAATACATAAGTGGTTAAAAAAACAACTAATCCACTTCTGGTCACCGAATGGCCTTTGGTGTCTATAGTTGCAAGTCATCTCAGAGGCGTCCGGCTATTCCGACATGATTTATATATCGGCCGGTTTAGTAAAATCACTCTCGACTCGCAGTTATGAAACGGAGAGTGTGCCCATTATTATTATCGTCGTTATTATTGAGATTATAGCCGCTGGAAGATTTGTGCAAAACCGACGGTGAAAGCGGATTTCAGTCCGGTTCATCCAATGCTATGCGATGCGATGAGATGGTTTTGTTTTTTTTTATTTTGGAAACTGTACATTGTATCTTTATATGAATTTAATCTATATTATCTTAATATGATCAACATCTGATAGATACATCAATTCATATTCAGACTCGACGGTATCTTAACGACGTGCATACACATGACTCGATTTAAATGTCAGGGATTTAATACCTGTGAGATGAATAGGTCAGCGGAAGAACCGGTAATGTCTTATAAAATTATAGTAAAGTATTAAAGAGTAATGCTTTCAAATTAGATATTTTAGTGTCCTTAATAATAAAGTCAATTGATTCAAATGGCAAAATAAAAAGTATGAGTATATAATATATCAATTTTAGGGCTTGCATAATATGTAGCAAAAACACTAGTTGTTTATAAGGAAACGATAAATATTTAAATATTAGTATATGTGTACAAGAAGATGCCCTCTACATAACTTTAGAAGCTGTGGTACGAAAGTGAGTTGGTCAAAAAGTGTTTGAATATGATTCAATTAAATTGATGTAGTTATTATTTAGAATATACAGAACAAAACATATATCTTGCCTTATTTCCTATTTATATCTTATTATCTACCCTTGACATAAATATGAATCAAGCTATCCATTCTAAAAACAATTTTCTGCATCGACCAAACTTCGAATAAATCGAAAGAAAAAATCATATGAATAATTCCATTGTATTCTTAAATTAAAATCTTTGTTTTTTCCTAAACTTTGCTATTTTTTCCGTTGCATCTAATAACAGTTTTTTAAATAAATATTTTCCAGCAATTCGCAAATAAGATAAGAACGCTTTTCAAAAACATGTAACTCAATTTTCAATTCTCAAAATCACTTAAAGACTGCTTTTAGAGAAAGATATGTTTTTAAATATTTGTAAAGCTTTGGCTTATCTAAAGACATTTTGAATAGTCATACGTTTTTGGGTGATTTTGTGATTCTACTCTTTTCGCCAGATGCCAGGGATTGTAAGAGTTGTGGGTAACGCTAGATAGTTGATCTTAGGTCGTCGACCAGAACAGAGGCAACAGCGTACTTAAATTTTTAATGGCCTGCCGCTAGGGTTTTTTTTTAACTTTTGTTTGTCGGGCTTTCATTGCAGGCTTTATAGTGGGCCATTATTAGCTAAGCTTTCGACACTGGCCAGTCACTCCCATTAAAGACATCTGTATCACATAGCAAGGTATACATTAGATGTTCAGCCAGGAATATGCACCAATCAACAACACATAGATAGTGCGTCACCAAGGGTCTGTCCCCCTGAATAATATGCTTTGTAAGTTGTTACCCCAATGGCATTGTAACAATGCAAACTAGTACCTTCTTCTTTTAGTGTTTTATATTTATTACAATGCGATTGAATTAAGTGATATGCTATATTGTAAATAACTGAAATTTCGTATGCTTTACCTAACCTAAGATTCCGAAAAATAGTTAAATCGCTTAAAATCTTCAAATAGGGTTATATTTGTCTATTTTTTCTGAATTTGTATTACAATGATAATTATTTCTGTATTATTGTTTAATCCATATCCATTGATTGCATAGATATTTTTAACAGTCGCCCTTATTTTTTAGACTCAAAAACACATCAAAGTTAAAAATAGTCCGCAAAGTCTCAGACTGATAATCCAGAGGTCGCGGGTTCGAGTTACAGTAGCACACTCAAATTTTTATTTATAAAAATACGCTATTATTCAAAACCGTCCCCAGCTGCAAAGTGACATATATTGATTTTAAATTATAGTACACATACTAATTTATAATATTGTCAGGTGGATAATACTTTCTTATATGCATTCATTATGTCTGAACGAATACATATAAGAAAGTATTATATATTATAAAAGTAAAAAATATAAAGCTTTTCAGATTGATTTTTTAATTAAATAAATTGCGAAACTTAGGTTAAATATTAAATACAGAGAAGTCTTGTATGAATTAATAATTAAACTTATTTAAAGTAATTTTGAGCAAATATACTTCACAAATTATTTAAAATCTCGTGTTTATGTGATAAATGAAATAACAACCAATGGCGTTGTTTTAATAAATTTGTTTTATATCTTGTTTTTTTAAGCTAGTTTAATTGTCAGACATAAAATAGTCCAAATACATGGGTAAAACTAAAAATTAAATTAAAAGTACTATATCATGATTTTTTATTACTTATAATACATATCGATGGCTTAAAGTGTAAATATGCTAATTTCACTTTTGGGTGAAGATGACTTAGCAATTGTACCTTTAATGCTTAAAAAATTGTTATCTCAAAAATCTTCAATTGAACTTAATTGTTTTATCTTTATATTTTCAAGTTGCCTATTTAGTTTTTTGTTTCTCTTGTAAAGTTGTCAAATATGGAGTTAATAATTTTACACTTTAAGCCATTAATATTCATTTTCTTACGTACACCTTTAAATTGGTTAATCATAATTGTACATTTTACGTGGTTTTTATGTGGTTTAATCGAATTTATTAAGACTAAGTAACAGAAAGATCAGCTTGATTAATCTTATGCTCTGTTTTTGGGTAAAATTTTCATCAGTTCATCCACATAAATTTTATTTATTAATCCAAATGCTGGTTATTTTTAGATATTTTTTAGTGAATTACCTGAGTTTTTAGCATATTATCAAAATATAATTATTAAGTAATTTTTACTGAAGGTCATTGATATGATGATGCATATAAATAAAACTGTAAATATCATCTAATGACCAGTAACGTGTACAATTTTTTTTTATAACCCAAAGTTAGTAAATGTGACATGTTTGATATTTAATCTTTAACAGGCGTCGCAAATAAACTATGACTTGAAAGTGAAACAATGCGATATATAAAAGCATAAGAGCTTTCGATCGTTGGAATGTCGCACAACCAGCGGTTTGTAAAATACGGAAACTTTAGCGTTAGACATGGTAGTATTTTATCAGTTCTTTATTGTTGGCAAATAAGAGAAACGCTGTTCTACAACCTATCGAGTTTTGTGAATGTGATGTATATTTATTTGAAATATATAAAGAAGGATATATAAGTGCGCCTATGGGGCATATCATTTTTACATACGAACCCCATTAAACTAAAAAAATATAAATCGAACTTCATGACGAAGCCTTAAATTGGCATTTATTTTTAGCTTTATGGAGTAACCCTAGCGTCCTTGCTCGCAATGAGGTACGCGCTATAAATATAATCCACAGGGAAATTAAGAAAGCAATTCGGCTCTTGTTGAAACTCCAATCCTTATTAAAATACGACGCTTTAGAGATTATTTGAGCTGCCTCGAGACATATTTTATTTATATATTTGTTGTACTTTTGAGTCACTGTACCATTACCATTTTGAATAGCTTAATACAGAAAGAATATATATACATAAAATATCATTTCTCGCTCATTTATAACATACATGTTTACATCATTGAAAGTCTCATGTCCTTTAAAGATATCGCTTACCAGTTAGGAGGCGAAAGTTTACGAGATTAATGGAAGGTAGTCTCGCGCAAAAACGAAGATAGTAGCTTTCCCGAGCGATCTATCCGGTTTTCTTCAACAAGCTTTTCGTCTTCTTCAGCAGTACCTTCATAAAGCACGATCTTAAATTATTCGAGTTCTATCGAGTCTTCCGCATCGATGAGAAAGTACGAGAGCATCCCGTAATAGAAGTGAACGTAAAATAATTTTATACATTATAACGTTATAAAACAAAGTGTGATGAAATATCAAACTGTGATCTGAACGTAACATTTATCAAGTATTACCGTATTGTTTGCGCAATTTTATGTTTTATTTGTAAAATACTACAATCACCGTTGCACATATGGTAATCATTTGGAAAAGTGCAGACCTTGAATCGAAATTGCGGCAGAGGCGTTCTACAATATTAACAGATTAATAGAACGCCTAAAATTATTTACAATTACATTTTTAAATAAATAATATGGTTTCAATCTATCTATATAGTTAAATAAATCTCACAATTGTTGGTACGGGTTAACTTCTTACAAGTTATATGTAACCTGGATGCAACAGGATGTATAATAAGATAAGTTAGTTTCACATAAATTAATTCTTAATATGAAACCGCAGCTTTTGAAAGTGAAATAAACTGAATTGAGTTATGCAAATTTGCTACATTATAAATATATAACTCTATAGAACTATAATAAAAGTAATATTAAAAGGAGAAGCGAAATCAAATTTACATATATTAATACATTTATATAGCTTCTCAAAAAATGTATCAAAGAGTATAGTATTTTTTTCTCATTATAAAACATCAGTAATAAGGAAAATATATAAATTTATATAATACAGAAAATCTGACTATTATTACAGCTTGTTTAATACAAAGTCACCGAGTTTTTTAGTGCGATATAAAACGCTGTATTTTTAACTACAATTTTATCATTCGAAATATGCTTCACTCACGGAAATGGTTTATTACTAATGATTTATTTTAAAATAAAATAGTTTTAGAAGTTGTGAAGTTAGCAAAGGCTTTCATAATTTAAATCTCAGAGGAATATGGGGTATGGTGTGAAATTTCTGTACCAAATTCGTTTGATTTTGCAGCAGTAATTAATGAAATATATAATGTCTCGCATTATTGCTCCAAGTCTGTTTTACCAAAATCAGATGTTTTATGTTTGTTTTTGAAGCATGCTTTAAATTTTCACACTGTACGCTTTTGCTGTAATAGTCAAGCCTAGCTTAAGTAACGATCAGAGAGCTGCAAACTTGGTTCCAGAGCATGTTTTACCCTGATCTCTTCTGGTTATTATAGATAATCCATTTTTCATAGTAGGTAATAATCGAATGTTTTACTATTGTTTCTGAGAACTAACGAGATAAACTTAAAAAACATGTATATATTTTTTTACATTTACTATGGTAACTGATGTCGTAATCACTTGCGGGAAAAACCAATAAATCTGCTGCGAATACCTAAACATTTTTTGTGGATAAGCTATATTAATATTTTTTTTTATTTTTTCTTTATCAACAGATTTTACACTGTGCTTTTTTTCAAGGTTCATATCGCCAGTAAGAAATACATAAGTATTCTTGCTAAATCCAAAATGTATGTCTCTCGTGACCTGCACCGTATTATGTTAAGTTTCAACTCGTACAATATAGAAAGTGTAAGTTTTGGTCGACATCATAAGCCCAAAAAAAAGAAACTAGTCTAAATGCAAATAAAAAAATAAACACTACACCCCTTGTGAAATGAATAAAAAATATAGTTTTTTCTACAAAAGTCTTGTTTAGAGACTTTTGACAACCTAATATTTAAATAGCTTACTTAAACATTCACATAAAATTTCTTCTGATAGCATTGAGAATATAGTTACAATTTATAAATATAAGTCTAAGATTCAATAACGTGGTTGTTCAATCTTAGCTTGATTCAATTTTTTTATATGTAAAATTATGCTCTGATTGCAAATAATTTTTAATATAACAGTTACAGTTTTTATGATAGTGTTTTTTAACTATATATACGGATTTTTTATCATTTAATAATATAATGGTAAAAATATTTTAAATCAGTGCATGATTTTGAATTTTTTTATTTAGTGAAATTCCAGTAAAATTATGTAGTGAAAGCTGTGTTATTTGTAGCAGTAAAAACAAATCATTGCTACAGAAGTTTAGTGTATTAAAATAGTACTATTGTTTTTATTTTTAAAATTATAATTATAATCTAAAACACATAATTACAGTTAAATAATAAAAATCTTAAAGGTAAGAGTATTTTTTTAAAGCAAAAGAGCCAAAAAAATTTACCTAAATTAAAAAAAAAAGTGGTAAATTTATAAAGAAAACGATATTTTTAAAGAAATAATTAAAAATATCATGTAGATTCCAGAAATCTTATCTTTGTGGCAACAATTCTATATTTAATCTATATCTGCAAATCTATTGAAAACAATATGATGATTAAAGTATTTCACATATACATATATGTATTATATAAATTGTCTCTTTTTTTGTGAACGTGTGTTGTTAAGATGTTATTTAAAGCATTAGAAATTCAACAATGTAGATTACGTATAAATAATATGTTAAACTATTGTAAAACAATTTATTTTCAGTTATCTTCAATTTCCAAACATTTTAAAATTGCTGTCTAAATGCACAATAAATATTATTCGTAGCAGTAAATATTCAATAGCCGATAAGTCACCATTAAGTATATTCAATGGTGACTTATTGGATTTCGGCAACCAAAGTGTTAAACTGTTTTTTTTTCAAATGTAATGGTCAACGATTGACTGTTACATATCTAGATAAAGTAATTTTAAGCATTTTCTAAAAAATATAAAGAAAAGTAAATTCATTCAAAATTCTGTTTTTCTACAAAGATATATTAAGTTATAATTATTATTTTTTATAATGAATGCCACTAAACAAAGTTTTTTATTTTCTAATAACATAACCAATTTACTCTGTTTTCATAAAAAATAAACAATTTAACAAAATCACGCGGCCTTGTGGTACAAATAACCACTTTAACCGCGCGGCGCTCAAGCTGTTAAGGTCGCAAATTTACAATGGGATCTGGCACAAGAGGTAAGACACTACAGTGACGTGTGTATGTACATACATACATAATCGAAGCAAAAAAAGAAAGTGATTTACAATCACAGTTTCGGCAGATGGCCGGTTAAGTGGACATGCAGCAAGGTCATTCGCGAATTTACGAGGTCACTTAACCGGGTTCCAAGTCGTTTTCACTCGCTTATAGAGGAAATTCACGACGAATCGTGAATTAATTCGTATGAGTGGAGAAAACTCTCTGAGAATGCACCGACACGTAATGATAATTAAATTATTATGCAAGCTATAAATCAAAATATGATTATGAACGAGTCAATTTGTAAAAAACGCATCAGTGACTTAATGATCCGTTAGATATAAATATTTAAAAAAAATCCATATAAACATAATATTATTAATATCTATTGTAAATATATTCATATAAACGTAGAACGTTGTAAAAATGCATTATAATATATATTATGATATAATTAAAATTTTAAATGAAAGGAGTTAGTTGATGAAAAAAAACACATTTAGGTTATAAAAAAACATATAATATTATTATAAAACATGAATTCAAGTCACGACATCATATTGCTTGCATAATAAATTACATTTCATGTATACTGCATTCAATATGATATAATGCTAAATACGTGCAAATATGTATATAGAAAATAATACACAAGAATCAGACCCGACATATTTTAAAGAGAGAATTACCGCTGTAAATGCGAAGCTAAATTACATAAACAGCGAGATGCTATTAAGGAAAAACTCGAAAAGATGAGGCATTTACTTGTTAATGACATTTTTTAAAACGCAGTAGAGTTTCAGTAGAGAATACTAGTGTTTTATTATTTTTTACTATCTAACTATTAAGCACGACTGAAATATTTCCTGCCATTGGCGAATCTGAATCTGAAAAGCCTTAAAAAGTATTTGAAGAGCAGAGCATGCGATTTTCATAATTTAATTGTTGAGTATTGGATTTTATAATTGCAAAATAATATCAGTTAGCTCAAAAGCAAAAGAAACAGCATCAATAAAAGATTAGTACTTCATATAAATCTCTACCTGTCCTAAAAATATATATATACCTACGTATAAAAATAAAAATAAATTGCACATAAAATAATTCTTCGCATGAAAAACAATAGTTTAAAAGTCAATTGATTTAAACAAGCTTTCTGCAATCTAAATAATAACATTTTAATACCAAAATAAATATTAATTTGATATACACGAATTAAAACATTTATATAACAAATTTGTGTTTATAATGTGATTTTATCAGTGAATATCCGACTCTCGTTAAACTTTATTTTTAATCTATTTTTGTATAATTTATTTGCCAAATACCATATATGAAAGTAAGTTGTATTTTATGAATTTATTGTACTATTAATAATTTAATATATTTTTCCAAAAATTATTTTAAATCAATTATAAGGAATTAATATAATAACATATTATTACAAATTCGATCTAAAAATCTTACTTTAACATGTAATATAAGTAAAATTAGAGAAATTCATGATTAAATCATAATTAGGAAAAAAAATTTGAGGATAATTTTGTATTTTCCTGTTACAAGCTCAGAACTTTAATGTACAGAAAAAATACTCTAATCTTATGTGTCTATGTACTGTAGAATCGAACTGATTTTATTTCTTTGCAAACTGATAAAAAGTTTGAGTAGAATTTGATTATATTTCTGCAGCCAAGACACATTGTCTATCTTTGCTAGTTTCGCAAATCAAGAACTATTCTTAATATCGTATTTTTCTGTATGAAATATCTTAAACCATATTTGACATTTGCGGATATGAAGGACCAACTAATTCGCAAACGTTTTTGATGGCTGTATTTTTTGATCTTTTTAAATCAAATATATTATTTTACAGACACATTTATTCATGGCAACTACAATTATTTAGTGTATAAAAGGCGTCTCTAAAACATCTTTACAGTATTAAAAATTACCATAAGTGTAGTGCAATAATATGATTCTTAAGAAAACTTAAATGTTTAAGGGCTCGAATCAACACTCTATATTTTAACCATAGAAATATCATTTCAATGATAAATACTTTTTTTCTACCCCAATGTATTCTAGAAATACTCATGACTATACAAATAATAGATACAATATATCTACATATATTCTTATTATTTTACATATATAGCAAACATGACACGCATGTGTTAACGTCGAAAGTAAACATTACAAATGTACTCGTGTATATCAAATTTGTACTTGACATGCAATTAGAAAGAAATCCACTGATGCGTGTATAGTAATTTGACATCGTATTCTTCATCATCATTCACGGTCGTACCGGAAGCAGATTAGAAGTTCTGAAATTGGGCAGAGAAATAGAATTCCGTACCGTTTTTACGGTATAAAATAATGTATTATTAAAATTCAATTATAAACCATAACAATAAAAATACATCTGTATAAAACCTTTTTCACATACATTAATTTATCATGTGTAACGAAAATAAAAAAAATATAAATTAGCTTTGGTTACGAAGCGCGGCGATTCACGAAACAACTATAAATAATTAGAATATTGATTACTGTTCCAATTTTAATATTTTATATTTTTTAATTAAAAATGTTACAATATATTTGCAATATATACTAGTGCTAAACCATAACCTATATTCATATATCATTTAATTCTTGAAAAAATATTATTGGGGTAATTTTAAATCCACGATTTTTACTTAGAGTCTAACTTATAAATAAATGATAATAATTTTATAATTTTTTTATATCAAAAATAGATGAGAAAATTCTAACCCATTTTATTAATACTGCAACAAATAGAAAATTATTACAACATATATTCTCTTAGTTTTATTTAGGCTTAAATTAAAATATTGTATTATTGATTTTATAATAATAGTTGCAAAAATATTGAAAAATTAATCTTGTACGATTCAATGATTATTTGTCTTTCTCTAACCTTCCATTAAGGAACACAGCTAAAACAGTTTATGTTACGTTCATAATTTCTAACTATATTTACTAATTATTAAATACTTAATTTTGCACTAATACAAAATAATATTTATAACAACATTGTGAATATACAACATTAAAATATTTTTTGATTCATTGCTTAGGTACAAAAGTCATTTATCATTGAATGCCGTCAATTCGTGGTTAAAATAAAAAAATATATTTATTTTTGCTCTATCCTATACAACTGTATAAGATAGACTAAAAATAACCGAAGCACTATATTCATTCATAAAATAATAAGATGTTATGTAATATCTTATATATAAATAAAGCACGAGAGAAGTCAGTGACTAATACTTAAAATAAATTTTAATTTTAAATCGACCTTCACAGATGCAAGATAGAAGTAACGCGTGTTATATTGCAACTTTATATTTACAATAAATCAATCAATATACAAATAACTAAAAACTTTAATCTAATTTGAGGAAAAATATAAACGTAAGATTAATTAAAGAACGGGTAAATCAGCTGTTTAGAAAATATGAATTAAATCTTATATAATATTAAACTTTCTTTCTACAATACAATAGGTAAAATTGCACAAATTACAAAAAAAAAATCTTTATCTTACAATATTTAATTCTAAAATATTGTAAGATAATATAATCTATAAGAGTAAGATAATATAATCTATAATTAATGATACAATATTTTGAGTGCTTTCGGTACAAATTAGAATATTATAATATTAGCACATTCCATAAATAAATTAAAAATAAAAGTAAAACCATATTTATTTAATCTTAAATCACGATTCTCGTTTTTTATTAAACTTAGATATTTTAAAAATGTTTTATTTAAGTTGTGTATAAGTCTCTTACTCTTTTTCGGCACCCAACGCGCACAGTTTATGATTAACTCTTTGAATAACTGTTTTATTAATATCAGTTTTGGATTTTTCTTAATATTCACAATAAGATTTGTTGACTAATAAACGCCTATAAAAATAAATCTTAAATTTCAAGTGAATTGATCAGTAACAACAAATTGCCTGTCACACTACTTTTCTATATTTAGTTTTCGGAATAAAGAAATTATGTTTGAATAAGCTTTTAATATCTTTAGAACACCCCTTTATTTTATTTTATTTTAATTCAATACATTTTATGATTCAAGTGTCATTTTTTGCAAAGTACTACCACATAATTTTGTCACATTTTGATATATTCAGAAAGGTATTGCCATTAACAGAAACAATATGGCATTAAATCTAAGCAGCAATTTATCCTTTTGCATAAAATAACGACTTGATGAGCCTCACACTTCACCGGATGAGAAATAAAACATTTCTCTCACGTTACGCTCGCACTAGCGGAATCGGTAGTGCTACTAAATGAGCAAAAATAGTAAGAAGGTTCATCAAATGCTTAACGCCTATCTAAAAGATTTTTCCTATAATTCCAAAACTGATCAGTGACTAAGAATGATCCTTTTTTATTGCGAACGACTCGCCTTACTGCTTTAATTTCACAACAGCATTTTTCTTTTGCTGCCGAAAATTTTCAGCCACAAACTACTTTTTTTATGGGTTACCTGTGAATTATAATATTTGTTTTTGTATTAAATTATGATATTAGCTCTACACAACACACTATCAATCATTGTGAATATCAGATTACAAAAAAATATTACCAAACGTCTTTCCAATACATTTTTTCAGTAGATCTGGTTTTCTCAGACAACTTGTCATAAATGTCATGATTCATCTCAAGAGAATTAAAAAACATAATTAGAAATCTAGAATTTCACCAGCTCGAGTTGAATAACAATTACGGTTTAAGTGGACATAGGTATGCATGTACATACGTAAGTATTATGTTTTAAGTGTCACACATAGCATAATGCCGGCGCACGAAAATATGTGATAACTTTATTTTGAAAAGATGATTTAGGACCGTGACACGTGCCAGGAAATTGTTACGTAAGTACATACAACACCTCATTAGGACGTGCAGCATTTCACCTGATTTGAATATACCGATTAACGTTTTAGAAAGTACTGGGTATCTGGGAGCAGAATTTTCGGTACACATGAAAACATGTCCGAATGGTCGTGACGGTTTTTACATATCAATCAAGAGTGGGCACCTCAATCATGACGCCCGACGGCGCCGTATGACGCCTCCTTCATCACCATAGTTATATGGCAACCGTGAAGATCTGAAGATGGAACCCTTCTGAGAGAAAGTGCCATACTTATAGCTGCACGAGCTGGTGCGTTGGTTTCTAAGTAATACTTTGCAAACTACAATTTTGTTTCGCATGAATCATTTTAACCCTTTAGTTAACCATATACGAATATATTATTAGACGTATACTACGTTTTTAATTAATTTAACTGATGGTTTCAAATAAAAGCAAAGCTCTTGTCTTATTATCTACCACTACAAAGAAAACATATCAAACTATTTTTTTTTATAAATTAAATAAGCTAGAGATATTGTATATAGTAAATTGTATATAAATAAGTCTTATACGAAATCTCCAGCTTAATGAGTTCAAAGGTTATTTATTTAAAAAATGTCGTGTGTTAATAAAGAAAAAAAAAACTTGCATTTATTATATACAACCTTCTTCATTTCTACGAAGTATTTGGGTAAAAAACTCATGGAGTTTTTTGACTTCCCGCATAGAATTAAAAATATACCATTAAGATACTTTTTTAGGGATTAGAATAAATGTTAGTCGTTATGTGCTAAAGTCCAGAGAGTATAAAAGATGTTCTGTAAAATAATCTGACATTTTCGAGGTAAAAAAATCTTTCTTTATACTAAATGCAGACGTTTTTTAATCAGTGCCACAGTACCTATCGCATTTATTGTTTCGTTCGATTTCAAAAGTCCATAATTATAATAACCTAATATTTCTCTATACACACAATATAACTTTTCTTGGTGCAATTATTTATGGCTTAAAAGGGAAATGTTTCACAGGTTTACTGGAGGTTTTCATATAACATTATTATACACAATCCACTATTAAAAACTCTTTTGTGTCAAAATATGCAGAAGCCAAACGCTGAGCTTTGACTTATTTACTATATAAAATGTCTCATAACATTTCATTGTTATGAGACATAAATTAATAAATTAATTAATAAATTAATAAAATAATAATAAACATTTCTAGATATTAGTTAAGAGTCTTGAAATGTTCTACATTAACTTCAAATTTATGCAATTTTGTCAATTAATTTTATTTTCGGATAAGTAATATATATATATATATATATATATATATATATATAAATATAAACTAGGGAATAAAAGTAAGGAAATTAAATTTTTTTTATTAAAAAATAAAACAACTCTAAAAAAATAAGGTAAAAAATGAGAATAAATGTGATGGCTAAAATCAATATTTTTACCTACTTCTGAGTAAAATGCAAAAAACTGTGTACTTTAAATATTTATTTTTCCCAACATTTTTTGTAAATATTACCTCATATTATGTATTATTATGAAAATTTATATAACCTCATATTATGTATTATTATTGTTATATGTTGTACAAATTTTATTTAGAAACAACCTTTTAAACCTTAACTTAAAACTGTCATATATAAATCTAAAATAAAATTCGTTTTTTTTCTGAATTGTAAAGAAACTAAATAAAATAAAGATAATACATAAGTACGAAAAAAAATTAAATCGCTAATACGGTGCGTTCTTTATGTTTTTTTTTCCTTAAATAATGAAAGGTAACATTCATTCACTATCACTTAGTAAAAACACGCATTAAAAAGTGAAATCAAAAGTAATTTGCAGGAAGAACTATGAGATTCGTATGTAAACGCGTCACGATCGTATTAAGCGTTTTGCCCAAACAAAATTATAACATTTACACGATTAAATTAAAGTATGAAAAAAACACATATGTATGTACTATGATAAATGGTCATTTATCAACCATTAGATATGAACAAGCGCTGCATTTTAAGCATAATTATTTATAAATAATAATAATAACACACGAACGTTTGACCGCAATACGAAAACAAATTCGAAAATGTGAATTGGATCGTGTGCAATGATTTCATGGTTCACGAATGTTCTAATTTGCATATATTTAGATGACAATTTGATCACGTGGATGTTAAGCATGTTGGATAATATATTATGCTTCATATAATATAATTCAAATGAATATGTAGTTCAGGTTCAATAACACAATTCAATGTTATATAAAATTATTTTAAATTGAAGTCTAATCATTTAAGCTATAGATAAATGTATTATTTATAAAAAAAAATAGTGCAAAAAACCTGCTTCAGCTCTCACCAGTTTGACAACAGGGCTGTTCAATAAAACAAGGCACTTGAAACGAATTTCTATAGCCGTGAGATGATTTACAATCAATTTAAATTCCCATAAGGCGCTAACGTAGAATCGAGATCGTGTTCTATACACTTCCCAGGTGAAAGTGCACAAGTATCAATATACATCCATGTGTAAATTTATTCTTAAATGTTGACTTTTGAAAGTGAATTTAATTTGCATACATTGCCAAAAACACTGACCAGAATATTGTAAATTTAGTCCATACGATAAACCACATACTTTAAAAATTCCATAGATTGACCGAAAATTTTACTATATCAATAATTTATTCCTTTAATGTATATTGATTAGCATTATTAATAATATGTAAGTATGTTACGCCAAAATTTTATACCATCGTAAGATTGTTTTAATGAAATAGATATTGAGGTTTACAGGTTAAATTTATTATTCAGAATGTGGAATGAATGAACGTTATATTTTAATGAAATAATATGCTCTATGTATATATAAATAATATAATTCATTATGTATGCAAATAACTTATATTATGATTATGAGATCTTAAAATAATCTTAAATATTTTAATACAGTGTTTAATATGGGTAATAGACATATTTCTTACGAATCTGATTCCCCTACATGCATTGCATTATTTAGTGGTAATTGTTTTTTATTAAGCAATTTGATTTAATTTAATTTGAGATAAAAATATCTCTTAGACTTTTATCGTGAGATCTATTATCTACTTAGATAATTATGTAAAATATATTAGTTTTTCTTCATGCATTTACAATACAATACAGGAGGGTATATAAAATCCTATATTGAAGTTTTAGAAGTAGTTTATTATACTACACAATACTCAAGTTTCCTTATCAATAAGTATCCACAGCACAATTCAATCTAGATAGTTATAATAATATATACTATGCTTAATCAATTGTAGAATTTCTAAATTGAGCAATTAAAAATTATCAACAATTTAATTAATCACCTAACTGGTCTGTGGTATTAATGGGATTAAATTAGGAAAAAGATAGACAGATGGACAGTAAAAGAGAAATTTTATTATATTTATAATATAAATATTTTAATGCCTAGTTAAAAATACATCTAGTGTTGTTCCTAATTAAATAATTTTTGTTACAATATTGCGAATTGCATCTTTTAAAATCATTTCTGCATATTAGGCAACTTCACCTTATGCATTTATGACTTAATAAATACAAATTGACTTAAAGCGACGAAAGGAACACGAATGAACAGACAGTTACCTAAGAAAAGAGCGCATAAAAGCAAAATTATAACTTCGATATTTAATGGCTACTTATAAATTTCGACATTGAATCGCGTACGTGATTTTATCCGGTACGATGATATATGTATATATGAAAAAGTAAGTACCTTATATATAGTGTAAATCGCATCCAATCGAAATATTGCGGTCGCGGTGGTTTTGAGTCCATATAAACAATCTGACGATGAAATTTATAATAATACTGAAAAATAGCT